>NC_134266.1:199715985-202115985 GCF_031893055.1 Leptodactylus fuscus | reverse complement strand
GACTTCATTTTAATGCTTTTAAATATAGAATGTGATGTCCTGTTAGGGCTCATTCACATGGGGTAAGAGGGTACTGAGTCCCCCTCAGAATCCACCCCCTCACAATAGAGGTCTATTTTAGAACGGACAGGTTCTCACCTAGTGTGGTTGTGCATTCACAACCATTTATGGAGCACTGGAAACGATCAGCAGAGGGTTCCTCTCTGTGTGGGGAGGGATGAGCAGCAAAAATTCCAGGACACCCCAAGGTGTTTGTAGACAGACAAAAAGGACCAGGCGTGTCTGTCTTATTTCCGTGAGCGGTATGTTCCGGCTCATGGAAAAAAGAAGTGAGATGCCCTTTCTTCAGGCGGATTCCATGGCTGAGTCAGCCCCGGCGTCTGCCTCGCGACAGCACCCTCCAAACTAGGCCCATTCTCTGAAGCGGGAAGCTGCGACTGTCGGAAGGTGCAACAGTCGCGAAAGGCGCATTTAGGTCCTATTCTACGCGGCTTCCCCCATCAGAATTAGGACCAACATACGCGGTCCCATGCCCCGTCTGACCGAGGCCTTAGCTCATGTAAGTAATGTGTAGTTTTCCCAGTACTTTCATCCATATGTTCAGTGTGCGACAACTAGTCTGCGCCTACCAGCTCAGAGGGAATTGTTAACTACAGATAGAGGCTGTAGCAAGGCAAAATTGCAAATTAGAAGCTACATAATGACCAGAAATAGTGTCATCGCTCATATGCACAGTGTACTATTGATTTATGTAACACTTGTTTATAGATTTGTTACAGGTTAAATAGCAATAAAAGAGTCAAATACTTTTAGCCTATTGTACATTAAGGCAAACTATAATGGTCTATTATTTTAAGAACATCCTCTACATTAGGTAGCATTTACTATGGGATGACTAGATGAAAATATGTGCTGTTATAAGAATATCCCTACATTTCACATTTATAGACCCTGCCGTAGTTAGGTTGCTGATAACTTCTAACACAGCAGATACAGCACATGTTAAGTGCATCCCATAATTTAATGGCACTTACAGCACTGAATACATGTCATAGCAGAAGATTAAATCTGTTTGCTAGCTTCTAAAAAGGGTGACCCTGTGTCCTCTGTCATGACAGTAATTTAAACAAATCACCCCAAGATTTTTGGTATGGACCATTAATATATTTCTAGATTGTTATCAGATCTACCTGTAATGTACTGTAGAATAGATAAATCTAATTCAGATAGTCTTCCCACATAACAAAGATATAGATAGTTAGTACATAGGCTACTTTGCTGTGAATCAACATTCTATATAGTCCTAAGATATCCTTGCTATTTATCCATGCTTAGAGCTGAGTACATTGAAAATGTAAAGGGTCAAGGTCATGTTCTCAGCTACAATATCTCGACCAGACAAACACAGTCCGTAGACAGAATGGTGCAATTTCTTTTATGCAGGAATTTAATTCTAACCCAGGGAAATGGGACTTTACACCATTATTAGAGATGAGCAAATGTTTCAAAGCTTATTTTATTTCAACTTTGACCAGTTCAGACCAGACGTTTCAGACATAGGTCCAAACCGAAAGTGTAATTTCCCTAAAAAGTTGTGTATGACACTTGGAGAGCTCCTAAGACTTTAACACCTTTCTCGCTGTCTGCTGCAAACACAGACAAAGTGACAGCGACAGATATGGCTATTGGTAAAAGGATGGTAGCCAGTAAACAGTCTGTTTAGAAATGCTGTGCTGTGCTGCATCCTATTTTCTACGCTTTTTACATAAAAACATGGTCCTTTTTTGTAGGAATATTCCTGTGGTTGTTTATACACATGAAGTGCTGTAAAAAATCTATGAACTGTTCCAAACTTATTCCTTTTAAGGGAATAGCAACATGTTTGGTATTGTATATTATTTTAGTATTAACCCCTTAATAACACAGCTAAAAACCGCCTTAGGCTGAAGCCCAACATTGCGAAAAACTGGTTAATCCCATCCACACGTTGCATAAAAAAATCTGCAGCAGAGAATCTGCATTTTCAAAAACTCTTGCATTTTGCATGCAAAAATCACAGCATGTCAATTATACCTGTAGAAATGCTGGCGGTTTCTGTAGCTGTATAATAGTGGCAGAGGAAAACTCTGCAAAATTACAACGAAAAAATGTGATGTGTTTCTGCCGCAGTTTTTTGCTGCATTTTTCTATGTGGGGCCTTAGCCCTTAAAACAGGGAATGACATGTAATATTCATAAAAAGTGTTAAAGTTCTGTAATATACTTTCTTTCTTTTTTTTTTTTTTTTTTTGTAGATTGTGAGCCCCACACAGAGCTCACAACGTACATTTTTCCCTATCAGTATGTCTTTTTTGGAATATGGGATGGAAATCCATGCAAACACGGGGAGAGCTTACAAACTCCTTGCAGATGGTTTTTTGCCCTTGGCGGGATTTGAACACCAGGACTCCAGTGCTGCAAGGCTGCAGTGCTAACCACTGAGCCACCGTGTGGCCCCCAAAGTTCTGTAATATACTTTCTGTCAATGGATGGCTTTCTTTGGAAGTTGTAATAGTGGTCATCTGCTGCTCTGAATCCAATTTCTGCAGTTTTCCATAATGTCACATCCATCCATAGAGTCTCTACATGGCTGTAGTGAACGGACAAATCATCATTTCTAATGTCTTCACTTTACAGGCTCACCATCATCACAGATTGCTGCTCATTCCCCGTCCCCTCATTGCCACATCCAGATCAGTAACTTCTGCAGCCATCAGGCAGAAGTCACTACAAAAAAAAAAAGGTTCAGTCCCCCTCCCATTTCTGTCAGAGCTGGCAGACTCATTCACTCTAGCAGTCGTACAATGGAAGACACTAGGAATGCCTCAACCTAGAGGAGCTGCTGGCACCAGATATTTGCCAAAGTGAGGGAATACTGGCATCTGGGCACTGATGGGAGGGGTAATGAGCAGATCAGAGCTGGGAAATGGAGGGTAAGTGAGTGAGTGAGTGAGTGAGTGAGTGAGTGAAAAAGAGAGGGGGCGTGAGTCATCTCTGAGTGCAGCCCAAGGAATAATGGGAATTGTAGTAAAAGCACACTATAGGACAGGAACATGGAGATGTAAACAAATACAGAGCATGCCAGGAGCTCCCAGACAGCTGAGAAAACACTGGAATCACTGCTAAAGGTATAAGCAGTACATTTATTAACATAGCAATAGCACTATTAGATGTTTTTTTTAAATGAATTTTGTGCCTAGATAACCCCTTTAAGGACATGGCCCCATTTTTAAAAACTGATGTGTCAATTTATATGCCAATACATTTGAAATGCTGTAACTTTCTAAAGGGATTAAATGATTGTTAACCCTTAACCTTTTCGCTGCCAAGGGTCTCTGGAAATTTTGCACCTCCAGTAGCCAGAGCAATTTTCACAGTTTTGAGATGGACAAATCAAACCTAAATTGCAACATTAAAAAAGCACCCAACCCCCCCATACCTATATATTTTCTTAAAGTAGACACCTGCAGCATTGTCAGAATGTCACTTGGTACTGTATACGAACAGGCACCTTGATGCAATTTTGATTTGAAGTGAATGTATTATGAAAAAATGCAAATAAATGTATATTAGTTGTTAAAAGCGGAAACCAAACAAAAAATTAAATGCGCCAAACCTCCTAAAAATAAGAGTTCAACATGTGCAGAGTTCATACATATCACTATGGCCTGAACCCACATGCACGTGTCTTCAGAAAATCGCTAGAACTGGAAGGAACAAAATTCTGCTTTAAAGCTGGAAATGTTAAAAAAGTATCATCCTATAAAATGTAGGGATTACACACCATGAAAAGTAAGTGAACCCCTAAACCCTATATATTTTTTGAAAGTAGACAACCTGAAGATTACAAATGTCTTAATGGGTCATCGATAGCCACATCCACCTTCATGCAACTTTGCGAACAACACAAGTAATTTTTTGAAAAAATACGCTAAAACACATATTTGCACCTAAAACTCATGTTCAATCTCACATTCATATATAAAATACTTTTAAAATAATAGCTTATGGTGTATACAATGTGTATATATACTATATGTACCGCAAACATCAACTACAACAAGAGCTCGGACTCCCAAAAACACGAATACAGAAGACAAGCAGGATTTTGCTGTTGTTCACTAATATGTTAAAAAGCTATACTGCACCTACCAAACTGTGACTGTGATACCAAAATCTAACTTTTTTCAGAGTACACAGCATACCGTATATAAAAACACAATTTAATAGTTTATATATATACAACCACCTTCATTCAACTTTGCCGCAAACAGAGATTGCTAGCAAAAATTGCGCAAAAATTCAAATTTTCCACTAAAGTGCGGCTCAAGAAATCCCTTTCTGCAAACATAATGTACTGTCCATAAAACTGCAATATGTGAGGAGTTCATACATACCACACATGTATATATTTACAGGGGCGGGTGTTAAAGAATCGCCAAAATCGCAGAAATGTGCCATCCCATTTTGTGCATGCAAATTAAATAGGACTTTACATAAAAATGTTATTTTCCATCCCCCTATAATAATTTTAGCAATCTATACATTCATCTTTAGTGATAATCGTTATTACTATTATTTTAGTGTGTAACGGATATCACTAGAGACGTATGTTACTGTAGAAAGCTCAGGTATAGACAGGATAGGGATTGGGTGAAATGTAAACTTTATTTGCGACTTTATGTATATGTTGTGTAAGTGTTTGGTGCGACTTTTTTTTTTTTTTTTTTGGTGCTGCGACCTGGACAATGGTAAACATCTGGGTCACAGTGCCAACAAACTTCCTGGTTATGTTCAGGAGGTATAACATAAGAATACCCCACTAGAAAAGCTCAGGGGGGAATTACATTATAACTGTATGTGACAATCAGAGACAAATGTATAGTATACGCTCTGATTGGCAGGAGAAGGGTTAATAGGGACAATAGAGTCCCTGCCACCCCCCTCCTGCTGTCACATACAAGTTATGCAGAGAGTCTGATGCAGAGAGACTGTTTCTCTGTCTCTCTCTCTCTGCTGCACTGCTCCGTGTCCCTCTTCCTTTCTTGTTAGATCGCAAATTGCTTGCTTAGACAGGAGGGGGGGGGGGACACTTTGGAGCTCTATATCTTTGGACTGCATCAACATATCTTGATGCTTTCAATTGCATTTTAAAGAGGAGAATCTCATCTTTAAAATTATACTGATGATTGGATGTAAAGTTTTGGAGCAATTCACTGTTGAAACGCTGTCGGGAATTGAGATCTGCAGTTGGATCTCAATGCCAAATAGTGTTTTCAACAGTGAATTGCTCCAAGACTGTACATCCAATCATCGATTTCTTGGTATCATTTTAAATATGAGAGTTTCTTCTTTAAAATGCATTTTAAAGCATCAAGATATGTTGATGCAGTCCAGAGATATCGGCATTAGTAGGGAGGATGTACTAAGTACGTCCTCCGCTACTGAAGTGCCACCTTGGGAGCACGTACAGTGTACGTGCCTGGCAGCGAAAGGGTTAAAGAGGACCTTTCACCATTTTGCCCACAGGCAGTTCTATATACTGCCGGAAAGCTGACAGTGCACTGAATTCAGCGCACTGTCGGCTTTCCCGATCTGAGCCCAGTGTGAAGAGCTTACGGTCCCGGTACCGTAGCTCTTCTATGGTCAGAAGGGCGTTTCTGACACTCAGTGCGCTGTGCTGTGAGAGCCGGGAGGAACTCCCCCCTCCCTCTCCTGATAATGCTCATCTATGGACGAGTACTGCGAGCAGATGGAGGGGGCGTTCCTCCCGGCTCTCACAGTACAGCGCGATTGGCTGTGCGATTGGCTGTGCTGTGAAGAAGGACGTCTCTGACTGAGTGTCAGAAACGTCCTTCTGACCATAGAAGAGCTACGGTACCGGGACCGTAAGCTCTTCACA
The DNA here is from genome assembly GCF_031893055.1 of Leptodactylus fuscus. Lineage (NCBI taxonomy): Eukaryota > Metazoa > Chordata > Amphibia > Anura > Leptodactylidae > Leptodactylus > Leptodactylus fuscus. The sequence goes on along the minus strand of NC_134266.1, from coordinate 202,110,045 downwards.
CTGGGCCCAGATTGGGAAAGCCGACAGTGTGCTGAACTCAGCGCACTGTCAGCTTTCTAGCAGTATATAGAACTGCCTGTGGGCAAAATGGTGGAAGGTCTTCTTTAAGTACTATCATCGTGTCTATCATAATGATATGTGTATGATAATGGTGTGTGATAGACACCATAATAGTACTTAAGGGTTAAGGTAGTTATTTCATGACACATTGTACTGCATGCCAATGATCAATTTTATTTATTTATTTTTTTCATTTTTCAAAATAGGATATTTTCAAAATGTGAAATGCCATTCTTTTCGGACAGATAATCATACCACCCTTATGCATTACTAAACATTATTTACCATTTATATTTCTGCATTATATTGGCATGAACTTTTAATTGCCCTTCAATTTATTTTACAGGTAAAATTTTGATTTTCTGGATTTACAAGAATAAACCCCAAACCTATTTGGTAGGAACCACTTCACTTCTAGTATTTTAGAGGCCTATATACTAGCAACTTCCTATTTTTAAAACTGCACTCCTCAAATAATTAAAAACAGCATCTGAGAAGTTTAACCCTTTAAGATTCTCACAGAAAAAAAACAATAAGGAGTTGAAATTTAGACTTTTAATTTTTTTTAAATAATATGTTTATTTAGGCCTAAAATGTACACATTCACAAGCGGTTTAAGGAATAAATGCATCCTACAATTTGTTATGAAATTTCTCCCAAATTCTGCTGAACACCGTGGTCTTAATATATGGTGTTAAAATGCTGTACATGGCAGTACTTAAAGTACTTAGTACTTTCCAAGGCCAGCCAGTGATGGGGTAGTTTCAGGGCAACACAAGTCTGTGGAAATAATCTGGCATGTACCTGCAGGTTGGGCAAGAGGCATCTAGTGTTGTGACTCCTTCTCCAGAATGCCAAGATGAGTCTGAGGCTGGCTTATAATAAGTATTATGAGAGATCTGCAAACCTCTCAAGATTTGTTTCATGTTTGGGTTTGGTTGCTTGTGTCAGTATGAACCACACTTTAAATTGGCTTAAAATATAGTGCAGAATAGTCTTAGGGCTACTAGGAACCTATTTATTCAATTCTAGCTCTTTAAGGCAAACACAGCCAAAGTTATGTCAAAGTGAATAGTGACATAATCATATTCTGGGGCTTCTTGGTAACTTGGGCGTCCTTGCAGTGTCTGTCACTTTCCTTTGATGTCTGCCGATTTTCTGTGATGTCATCAGCCTGGGTGTAATAAACCGGTGTAATAATCAGCCTGCATAATAAACAGTAAAGTATAAATGGTTGCACTGTGTAGTTCAATCTTTCTGGCATCATCTGTTTTACCTTCCATCTTCCTCAACTTCTACTGTCTTAGGGAATTAACACATCAATACAAGCTCAGGCTATGCAAAACTGTTTTAAAAAAAAGTAGGCTATTTTTAATCAAGGCTATTCCAACACTTTTGCACTCAATGCATTTAAGACAATAGACTAAGGGTATTGTGCTTGGAACAGAATGGAGATGACCCTCAGCATTATAAGAGAGGTGTTATCTTTCATTGTAACTCTGCACTTTGTGACTAAAATACTTGATGCTGCCAGGTCCCGTAATGAGAATTACCAAGAGAGTTTCTACATCCCCATCCTTTCACCACATTTCAGGATCAATGAAGCTTTTAGAAATGTGTATATCAATAAGCCGCTGACTGGATCCAATAACAAGAAGAAATCTGAGTTAAGCTATTGGCTATAATAGTTAATGTGATTTGACCAGTGCAATAGAAGTAAGGCAACATTTACATTTTCGGAAGATTATAACAATATATAATATTTAGACTATTGGCAACCAACCACTATACATGGGATACTATAACATTTTCCTTCTTCTAGTCTTCATTATAGTGTCATAGCAGCATCTTCAAACACTTTCTTAAAAATGACCTACCGAGATGGAAAATACCATATATCTAAATTCAGCACATTATTTTCTAAGCATGTACACATTTGTTTAAGAAAGAATGTGATTGCCATTTCCTAATGCTGCCAGCTTACAGAGAGATTAATAGCACATTTGACCTGGCAGTTTTCTGACACTAGGAAAATTGAGAAAAATGATGGTCCAGAATCCTGACAAAGGATTTGATAACTTTATTTATAATTAATGCATCATATAAGTTATCCTACTGGGCAACTGCACTGCAAACACAAATATTGAGGACAAAATCTACCAAATATTTTCCTTATCATAGAGCACATGCTGTGTCAGATATCCTATTAGAAAACATATCGCATAAAATATATACTTGACTGATAACCTGTATATGAACAGTTCTCCATTAAACTAATAAGATGAGTCACGCTTAGGATAGAAGCATACAGTTTATGTATAGTTTTTGATGTATTTTCATGAGACTGTGCTAAGACACAAAATGACCAAAGTATAAAGGCAAGACTAATATTTATCCTCTAGTTTAGGCAAAGGCCCCACGTCGTGAACTGCTTTGGAATTTGCAGCATGCCTGCTGTGGATATTTTTCTGCAATATGTGGATGAGTTTAGTCAGAATCCTATTCACTTTGTGGGTACTGTAAAATTGCAGTAAAATCGCTGCGTTAACGCTAAGTGGGGCCCCAGTCTTAAAGGGATTTTTCTTCTGATAGACTAGTGATCAAGAAAATTGCTATAGAATTAATGACAGTACTTTGTAGGACTACTTCTAAACTCTCCACAGATGCCTTTCGTATTATGTATTGCAGCTCCGTTTTCATGAAAATCAACATTTTATTCCTATAAAATAATTCCTATATATTCCTTGTGAAACTGCATGGCAGCATGTCACCTTAAAAAAAGACATTAAGGCTAAGGCCCAATGAACAAAAAAGTGCTGTGGGAAAACCTGCAACGATTCTCACAGAAAGTCCGCAGAGTTTTCTTTTCTGTTTCAATTAACAGTTTTTAGAAATCACAGCGTGTTTGCTGAATGTATTTTTCCTCAAAGTAGATATTGGTTTTACTAGAATCCCATCCACTCTGCTGTGACTATAAAACGTACATTTTTTTCCACATTGTTTCTGTGACATGGCCCCGGCCTAAACAACAGTTGTTTTTTGTTTTTTTTTTCAAATTATCGCAAGCTGTTAGACTGTATATTTGCTGACCAACAATAAAAACGCTTAAATTGCAGTTTGTTTTAGATTTGTGCAGGCTGCAATACTGTATATATGGGCAGTAACAAAAAACAAAACAAAAAAAAACATAAGAATCAAATACTTGAGAGGACCTTTCATGTTCTCGTGCAAATGTGGTTTTATAAACCGGTAGAAAGCAGAGAATTCAGAGCACTATTGACTTTCTTGATATGTGCCCCTGGGGTAGGGATATCGGTAACAGCACTGAGAGCTCTTCACTGTCAGAAGGGTGTTCCTAACAGTGTAACTGGGAATGCCCCTCCTGACTGTCTGTTGCTCTGTACTGTCAGAGGGGGCGTTCCATACTGCCCAGCGATGACCCCAAGTTGTGTCTATGGATGAATACTATCAGGAGGGGGGTGGAGGCATTCCTCATCGCTCAGTGTAGTAGAGAAATAAAACCGCATAAGAAACTGTTAGGGAGCACTGTAACTTTTGGATTTATTTTTAACATTATTGTTTTGTTTTTTATCTAGGGATCCCATATAAGCCCCAAGTATAAGAGTAATACAATTTGTTCAGAGCCCCTTCTCCTAATTTCTGAAGGCGTTGATCTGAATTGAATTACAGCGGCACCAACTGGACCAACTGAATACAAGTACAAGGAAAAAAAACAATCAGACACAGATGTACATCATAGTGTAGTATTCTTATTTGAAGTCTAACAACAAAATTGAATGAGTGGCTAAACTAAAGTCCTGTAGGTTCTGGTGCAAACTTTGAAAAGGGTGCTATTGCAGTGTTCCATAGACTTGCATGGGACACAGCTGTAGTACCCAAAACTGCTTTTATACAATGAGTTAGTAGCTCAGGGTCCACCAATTGATACATACCTGAACTGAATTATACTCACCTTATATTTTCTTGATAGGAATACCTTCAGAACAAAGTTTTAGTAGCGCTGTCCTTCTCTGGTAGAACTATTCTTTTTATATCTTCTGAAGTCCACACATTCACACCAGGCTGATGTACTTCACAAAGTATCAGGTTATAGTTGGCAGGTGGCCTTGAGGAATGTCCTAGTAGCTTTGAGTAAGAGATATTTAGAATTAACCTATATGTCATCCATGCCATCATAGTTTTTGCACAAAATGTCATCCCAATATTGTGCTATATAAATAATAATAATAATAATAATAATAATAATAATAATAATAATAATAATAATAATAATTAATAATTAAAAATAAACAAAGCAACAGGACCTACAAATAAAATTGCTAGACCTGAGGTTCACAAAGTTGAGCTTTTCATTTGTGACTATAACTATTTTTCTATTTTTCTTTTGCAGATGAAATAAGAAGAGGCATGTAACATATATACAGTACAAAGCCCTTTCAATGAGCAGTCGGTTGAGCTTTAAAGGGCCATTGACATTTTTAGTAGTTTTAAACACACAAGCATAATTGGACTCCATTGGCCGTATTCACTTGTCCGGGGCATAATTAGTTATGAAGGAACATCTAATAAGAAGTGGCACTACATTGACATTACATTGCTTCCCCATAAAAGCCAGTGATGTTTGTCTTTATACACTGCATTGATTCATTGTAACTTCAGTTTCTAGCTTTGATTGTGCTAAATGAACATCAGAGCATTGACTCATCTCTACTGCCGAAATTATAATCATTTAATTGCATTAAAATCTACTTATTAACTATATAGTTAAATCATTCTCATTATAATATGCCCAGCATAACTGTGTTATTGCTCTTAGGCAAAGCATACACTATTTCTTTTTTTATTTTTTTTTTGTGTTTTATTGTTTTCAAGTATACTTCGTACTCAAAAATAGAAAGTAAAAACAAGACCATATTCATGAAGTGATAGTAATTTAAAAGTGATGTGGACGCCAATTCAATTTAATGTGCTCTTTTAGAGCCTTACAGCTTAGTTCCACTTGGTAAATATGAATAATTATTCCCCAGATGTCTCCTGGCAGCATTATATTTCTTTTTCCTTTTATATTCTTTTGACCTATTGTACTTTAAGTGTATTGTTGCGTAAAAGTCTTAAAATACATCAACCCTAACTATTCTATTTAAAGTTTAATTTTACATATTGCTTTGACAAATGTGAATATTCTATGTTAAAGTTGGTAATATACAACAAATCATATACATCAAGTACAAATAGAGAAATGTAAAAAATCTTGTAACAAAGGTTTAAGAGGACCATCAATTCCATATAACAGTGTAAGATGCTGTTAACTAAAATGTGTGGGTGTTGGGTTACATGAAAATGTATATTAGGCTTGAACATTTATCTTTGCATAATACTGTATATAGAAACTAAAGCATTTTACAACATTGCAAATTTTACAGCATATATAAAATGTAACAGATGGGTTGGTCAGTTTTTAATATTTATTACTCACCTGGAATCAAGCAGCCATTTACACCATTTAGTGTTTATATTTGTCACCTATTTCCTAATCTGCAAACAGTGCTTCTGTGATTGATAGACCATATGCTATGAGGTTAGAGGTTTCACACTTTGCAATTTGATGTGTCCCACATTTAAGCTCAAGTGAATAAGGGTTAAGTTGAAATGTTCAATTTCCTGCACTATGAGCCAGGCATATCTTCATACTATAGATCTGATGGTTCAACCTGGTTTAAGAATAAAGCTCAGCTACATTGCTTGCTCTTTTGATTCTCAATGACCTTGATCTTTAGCTTTTTAATAGATTATACTTGTGACACCCAATTTAGAACGTGCTACCTGGTGGATATTGTTGACCCTAAAGTGAGTCACTCTGATAGAGACAGAGAGTTTACTTACAATAGAATGATATGATCTAGATACAATGTTGCAATATCAACAAACCATTGAACTTTGCAACATATTGCTAGCATCAACAAGGTTTCTAACTTATATTTAATAAAGCAGTAGCAGTAGCAGTAGAGGTGGATTGCCAGCTGCAGCACAGCATTTGGAGGCGCTCAGAGGCTAAGTCCCATTCTGCCCATACTGAGCATGTCCAGTGAGGTTATGCCACCGCCCCTGTGGGCGGGGCCTTGCCTTTATATAGTGTGAGCCAACGCCCGCCCGGTGCTCACACTTTAACTAAAATTGAGACAGGAGGTCAGGGCTAGGTTCCTGTGAAAGACAGGTTGTCAGGTTAGGGATCCAAGTTAGGATTCTTTGGCTCTGCCGGTAGGGACCTGAATTGCCTATAGAACTCTCCATCAACTTGGTAGCTCAAAGCTATTGTGGAGTCCTTTGTGTTGCTTACCAGGGGTGATGGTTAACCCCTGGCAGCCTTTCCTGTGTAGCAGGGTGTAGCATGTGCTGGGTCCATCTCTCTGCAGAGAGTTCGCAGATGACTATTGCAAGGCCTCATTAAGCTTCACTCAGCGGCTATACACAGGTGCGCTCTCCCAGTGAAGTTAACTGGTGAGAGTTGGTTGCAGGCTGTTCACACACGAACCACACAAACACCACTGCCAGTGCAGTTTAACTGGTAGTTCGCTTTGCAAACAGATGTCTTCCCTGCTGGGGCTTGTGGACATCACTGCAGTGTCTTGCAGTCTAGTGGTTCTGTCCACATTTGAAAATATTATTTTCATATATATGTACAGAACCGTAACACTATGCCATTACCAGAATCCAAAATGAGGAGGAATCATCCCGCAGAAGGAAGTCTGAAAGGAAGACTTGTAACTATAATGGGGTTGGGGGGGCTGAGTTGGTTGGGAAGGAATAGTAATGGACGGGATAGCTAAGGAGACAGAGAGAGGGTGTGAGAGAGGGAGGGGGAGGTAGTGAGAGGAAAGTAATGTGAGTCAGCCTACAAGTACCATGATAAGGGAAAACCAGGGAAGGAAAACACAGCCCTCAGATGAATAGTCCGCATTCAATCCTCAATGCAAGTTTCTTTTGATAAAATGGAACACTCACTTGCAAACAGTGGAAACACGCACGTGACCTCGGAAATTCCTCTGGCTCGGAATGTGAATGTGATCATACATATAGTCCAGCGAAATCCACTTTCATTAAAATCCTTCTTTTATTAACTCCAAAAATTTAAATTGTAGACATGTGGATGGTACAGACATGGACCAAGTTGGTAAATCTCAGCAGCAAACACTGCTGACTAGCTGATGCATTTCGAAACTACTGTTTCTTAGTCATAGCTAGCTACAATTTTAATTTTTTGAGTTAATAAAAGAAGGATTTTAATGAAAGTGGATTTCGCTGGACTTCATACTTACCGCAAGCCTACAAGTACCATGATGCATTAATTGTACTCTTGTACATATGAGTTTTAGATCTACTGCTTAATAATATTTTGGTCTGTATTGGTTCGGCGGAACTTAATTATGCAAACATCAATGGTGTGAAGTCTTTACATCCTTCAGTAGGGTTGTTTCCCTGAATCCGGGACAGGTGCAATTCAGGAGGAATTGGTAGTGTTAGTTTCAACATCCAGTATGCTAAATAGGTTATCTATGGTCAGATGAGTGGGCTCAGGCTGTTTTATTCGGTCCAGGACCACCCACCTGACAATAGATTACCACATTGGGTGCTGAAACTATAGCATTAGTTGATCAGTAATGGTTGGAACTAGAGTAAAGTGCAAAGAAATGGAGATGTTGGCGATGAAAGGTTCTCTTTTTTTTATCATAATGATTATTAAAAGTTATATTTTATGTTCTTTTTTTATTATTCAAGGTCCTCTGTAACCCTTTAAGGATGTAATGTAGTTTGAGTTTGATGATCTGTGATTTTTTCATATTTTTCATCTCTGCCTTCCAAAATTCTTTATTTTTATGTCAACATGGCCATATGATGACCACATAAGTGCATAGTTTATTCTACTTTTCCCAAAAACTCTTATTAGGATTAGGTTTGGTTGAAAGTAAAACAAAGTAAACATATTTTTCTGTTCCATAATGAGCTGATAATTCTGATGTTGTGCATTGTTGTCATGTTATCAGAGAGGTAATGTCTACTAAAAGAAAGGAAGAAAAGGAAAATGTTGCCTCTCTATTTCAACAGCCCCAAGCAGTTTAACAAGTAAATATGACACAGAATGAACTTAGGCCTGGATCAGATATAAGGTCACATTATAAATGTGGTTAGGAGTGGAAAGGTCTTCATGAACATGACTGTGTTACAATTCTTTTTTAAAGGATATATGGAAAAACCGGGAAATAGTAGAGCGCTAATGGCAGCAAAATCCGTAAAATAAACTTGAAAATAAAAATAACAATGTGAATGGTTAAGATGAATTGGTTCTGCTTATTGCTCCAAGGACATGAACAACAGATTAACCACTTCCGGACTGCCCATAGACTTTATACGTCCGGATAGTGGTTGCCTTGTTCTGACAGGACGTACCGGTACGTCCAATCAGAACACAGCAGCTGCACAAGATCGTGCAGCTGCTTTCACTGGGAGCCAGCTGTAACTTCAGCTGGAGCTCCCACAGATGGCAGGGAAGATTTATTCCCATCCCTGCCTTCTTGATCCCTGTGTAAAAGAAAAGTGAAAACCAGATACAATTTCCCTCTTATTATGTTTATACTTTCCTGGATATAAAAAAAATTAAAACACATTCGAAAATAAAAACAACATAAAAATAAAGCCCTATGTGTCCCCGAAAAAAGACGCAAAAATTAGTTGAATGAGACGTCTGAGACTAATGTTACAGCCCTCTAAGCTGCACATACAAAATAAACCTAAAATGTGTCTGGCCCTGGACCACAAATTGGCCCGGTACTGAAGTAGTTAAAATGGCTACGCATTTTGACACCAGGTGGATGTCTTCTTCACGCCAGGCAGGAGGTGTCCAGCAATAGCCTTAGAACCAAATCAGCTGATCATCCCCATCACTTCCTGGCATCCACCATACTATTATGGCAAAAGTAGCGAAGGAGGCGCAAAGCAGGGGAGGGGAGGGGAGTGTTTGTCACTCATATGTAACAGATGGGGAGGGTAACATCTACATCATTAAAGTGCCAGAGTTTTCCTACAACTCCCCACCCCACCAGACTAATATATTAATCACAGAGAAAAGAGGACTGCTAAAAGATATCTTTTAATATGACAATTTAATACACGTGCATCAATTACTTATAAAGCAAACAAGGGCCAGATTAATCACAAGTCTGTCCATCTGTCAGGGTCATGAGAATGTGCCTGGTCAGGGAGTGTCGTAACCCTAGATAAAAAATCATAATCTAAAGTTAGCAACTATAGGAAATTCTATCCTATTAACCACAGTCAGGGGATATAAAGAGGACAAAAGAATGCAAAATTTGGGCAAAGATCCTAACAATATATACATACAGGCAGTTGGTATCAAAAATTTGATCAATGCCTTTCTTTGGAAAATAATATATGCATTATTTATCAATTGATAGTTCCAGTGTTTTTTCTAGGTTTACCATGGAAATATTTTCTCACCGATTGTTTAATATCTGATAGTTTAAAACTCTCAAAATATTCTGTTCAAAAAAACTCAAATCCATCATTTGCAGCAATTGCTGAGTTTGTCCAAGAAAGGTTAAGACACCTGCGCAGAAAATTATCATCAACCCGAAGCTGGGCAATTTGCATAAAAACATCCAAAGACGTTTACATCTACAGAATTTTTAGCCTATTCTTGCAAATTAATTTTTCGGTCCAAAAACACTGATATTCATCAAGCCTGGCATTTGCAAAACTTTTTTCTTCTTTTGAATAAATGTCTGTTTACAATAAATGTCACATTGACTTTTCATATAAAGAGTCATTTTAAACTGAATTGTTAAATTATCCCTAATTCTTATTTCAGAAAGCAGTCATTAAACTGCTTATATTCCAGCAATGTGATGCTGTGTTCTGATGATGAGTACCTACCCCCTAATGAGCACATTTATATAATGAGTCCTGTTTAAGTAGAAGATGCCATGTTTATTTTACCATCCATTAAGGTCAAGAGCTTTAGAGAGCAGAATGATAAAACCTACAAATGACACAATGTCTCCATGTAAACACACTGATACAGCCCAATTTGTTTTTATAGCTTATCTTTTTGCCCTACCTAATATGTGTTTACGCTCCTATGGGAAAGAACGATTAAAAAAAATTCAGCCTGATTCACATATGTATTTAATAATTATAACTTTCAAAACTTCAAGATCGATTTTCCGAAAAATAAGTTTTGTGGAGATAGAACCCTTTTGATCTAACACAGCGATGTGTTGCTGCTGGCAATATGAATAACCAGATAAACACATGACTATATTAAGTAAACCTTTACGACAGAGATGTGGTAAGGAAAGCCAAACAGTGGCGGCAAGGGAACAATGAGCAACTATGGAGGTAAAGAATACCTTATTGATCAAATTGTATTAGCCCCTTCTCTGAACGATTGAGAACAGAGTCAGATTCACCACTTTTTATGTTCTAAACTTTGCAAAGTGCACTGGACATCATCAATAACATGTTATCTTTATTCTGCCAGAAAGTACAATTACAGTAATACCAAGTTTATATAGGTTTTTATGTTGTACTCATTTTGCACAATAAAATCGCTTATATAATATACATAAGTGAATGTAAGAATAAAGAATAAGGACTACACCTCTACAAGGGCTTTTAGGTCTACTTAGAATAGTGATGTAGGGGGTCTTTAGTAGGACCCTATTAGAATGATAATGCATTGGAAGCCCAACATTGACTTCTTAGATGCCACAATTATTATTTACAGTGGAATTTAGGGATGAAATGGATGCAAACAGTGTTTACACTGCTTGTAGATGTTTTAGCGATGGTATTACACAACTGACCTCTCCCAATGACACAGGTTAAGTTTCTGAGCTGGCATCATCTTTATGATGTAGTGTTACGTCAGTTTGCAAGAACCAGTTAATATACAGTAAAAATGTTGAAACTCTACAACAACAAGTTAGTACTGAGAACTGCTATAACCTTTTCTATTTGATTAATGAACCATTGTTTATAAAGGGATACAAGTATAGAAATATATGGATTTTTATATATATTGTTTACATGAAATATTTTAAGCCTGCTGAAAACTTTCCATGGTACAAATATATTCAGTTGTGGTAATATTCTGTGTATTACATTAAGGACAGGTTGTTTTGTTCATATAATTTGAAACACTTAGGTTTCAAAAAAATTACAGGGTAATGATTTTTCAGTTCCAAAGTCTATATAACTTTATCTACTGTACTTTTCTTTAATCAATCCATTTTAGAAAGTCGTAGATGAGGGTCTTTTATTGCTAATATTTCTTAAGTTTGAATGTCAAAAGGAAGGTCAATTTACCTGACATGTACAATAAATCATTCTATACCACTAGTCAGTCATTACCTCTGCTTTTGGGTCATATAATTACCATTTTAAATGAAAGAGACTCAAATTTATAAGGTCAATCTATTTTCAGGCTTCTTAAGCTTATTATTGATTGCGGCCAGTTAGTTGAAAACATACTGCACAAAGTAAACTAACTAAATAAAGCAAAGCTTTATATATTTGTCATAGTAATAATTATATAAAAGACTAAAATGTGAAACATAATGTATCAGAGTTTTTAAGGACAATTCCTATATTGCTTTTCCATCTGTGTTACTAGCAAGTAAGGGAATAAACACATATAATGACAAGCTTTAAGCAGTCAGATTTTGAGATTTAATACCTTGGATAGTTGAATTAACATGTTTGCACACTGTTCTTCAAGTACTTTCACCTAGAATTGCCCTGACAAGAAAATCTCATTTTAAAGGTTTCTTCATTTGCATTGAATAGGATAGTTCTTATGTAAAATTACCTACTGAGTGTTCCGTTTTGTCAAGTTATTATTTAGAAATGTTTTCATAAACTATTGGACACACTGAAATATAAAATGTCTGGGTACATCAAAGGGTTGTCCGTGTGATACACAAAATACAAGAATTTTTACTCTTGATATTGACTAAGGTCTCCATCTTCTGATGAAATTACTTATGATATGCTAATAACAGCCTTGCCACACAACAATCAACAAAACAAACAATGGGAAGCCACACTTAGACACATATGGAATGTCACTAAAGACACACATATCTGGCAATGTGTAGCAAAGAATAGTATTCCTTGTCAAGATGGAGGACCATACAATACTTGATACCTCTGTGTAAAAAAGGCAAATGTAGATATGAAACCTTTTTTGGCTGAATATAAAAATTCTATTTGCAAGCTTTCGAAGCACAGAGGCTCCTTCTTCAGGTATTTACAAATGAATTATTGAGAATACGTAACATTGACAATTATTGAGAATACAAAACATTGACAAGATGCTACACAAAGGCAATTAGTTAATGAGTTAATACAGGTAGGGTAGGTAGGGTAACAAAACCAAGGTCATAGGGGCGAAGAGGGGAGAGTCTGGAGTCATCTAGAGTGAGTCTGATTTAGGGGGTGAATTGTGTCCATGTAAGCACCAGTGTTACATTGAAGTGTTACATTGAGTTTAATTCAATAATCTAAATGTTATCATCAGTTTGAATTCCCAAATGTTTCTCTCTCTTGGAGAAGCCTTTTACAATCAGAACTTTTAGGCTTGATGTGGTCTGTCCCAGAGAAATTTTTGAAATTTGATTGTGCACCTGTATAAATTCCTCATGGCCTGAAATTTTTGCTTTGTTTCTCCAAGGTAAATTCATTGTAGCAGCATGTACACCGTATTGGAGGATGTACATGAAAATGTTCAAGAAATGTTATAGTGCTCCTGTATGATCAGAATGTGGACAATGCTTGACGACACAATGTGGGTACAAGTCATGGTTTTTGCTGTTGCTCTGATGGTGATGTGAGGGCACTTTTAACCAAGAGATTACTTAAGTTTGATGGTTGTTCATATGCAACGAGAGGTAAATGTGGGAATACTCCATTTAGTTTATTGTCCCTGTGAAGTAATGGTTGAAAGTCAAAAGCAATCGTCTTCAAGATGTTTATTTGAGGGTCATATGTAATTATTCTGGACACCTTGCTGTTGTCCTCTTTCTACTTATACTTTAAGAGACTGCTCCTTGGAATAAGTGTAGCTCTGTGTGTCTGCTCACCTACAAACAGTGGATGGTATTTCTATTGTAAGACTGTATTTCTCAATGTTAGCAAGTGTGGTTTCCTGTCTTCACTGTCTGAACAGATGTGCTGCATAGCTTAAATGTAGATGATGGATTTTTCTATGTTTTGGATGAAAGCAGTTCCATCTAAGATAGCCTGGCCATCCTGCAAGTTTATGGTAGATTGTAGTGTGTATAATGTTATGTATGATTGTGTCCAGGAAATGTATTTGATATTTAGAGTAGCTGAGAGTGAGCCTGATGGTAGGATGGAATTTATTCCAATTTTCATGAAAAAACAATAGTTCATATTCTGATCCTTCCCCTGTTAATAACAGGTCATCAATGTACTAGAAGGTTTAGTTATACGAGTTACTAAAGAGTCTTCCTCTAGTTTTGACATGAACACGTTACCGTACTGTGATGCCATTTTGCTAATCATAAACTTACCCAAAAGTATATATTTTTGTTACGTTAAAAGTAATTGTGGTGGAGTATAAACTCCACTCCATCAGACTGCCTGCGGGTGACTCCAGTCCCCTCCTCCTCAAATCCTCACCCCTATAACCTCTGATTTATTACCCTACCTTATTATACTAATGTATGACCTTGCGACTTAATTGGCTTTGTGTAGCATCCTTCCAGTGTGCCAGTGTGCTGTGATATCAGACAATCTTCCAAAGAAGGAGCCTTTGTGCTTTGAAAGCTTGGAAAAAATAAAAATGAAAAAAATAAATAAATAAAAAAAAATAAAAAAAATATATATATATATACTAATGTATATATATATGTATGTATGTATGTATATGTATGTATATATATACTAATATATATATATACTAATAATATATATATATATATATATATATATATATATATATATATACATTTTTTAAAGATTATTTTATTGGATTTTCAAAATGACACCAATTAACATACATCGTTGAAAGCAGTAAGTGCGGCAATACAGTCACAAATACAACATTCAATAGTGCTGGTAAATAACCACAAAGTGAGCAATGAAAGACTCAGCAGGAGTGGAACGTGGGGAAAGGCAATGAATGCTGGGAATAATATTATTTCTGGTTAGCCAAAAAATGTGTACTTTTGCCTTTTTGACACAAAAGTATCAAATATTGCATGTTTTTGTTTTTCTGGCTAACACAATGCTACATTATTTCTAACTATACTTCACAGGATGGAGGACAAATTCTATCTAGGCCATTCAATTAATTCAGACTCTAATAATAATAATAATAATAATAATAATTAATAATAATAAATTAATAATGTTTTCTCATATTTCTTAACTTGTATTGCTCCAATAAGAACAGCATAGTGTTAATTCCAAGAAATGGTCTGCAAATTATTCACATAGATAATATACATAGAATGTTTTAAAGTTAGAATAATGGTCTTTTAAATTTTTACAAGGATTTCACCTTCACCAACAGATATCTAGGGAACAGTCATCTAGCATGGTGCTGACTAAAAAGAATATCCACTCAATTTATTGCAAACTAGTAAAGGCTATGTATAAAAATGCCTTTGAACATCTATATTAATCATGTCATATTATATGCTGTGTGGAAAAACATCTCTTGAAGATAAAAAGGACTCACCTACAAATGCTTTCATTTAGTTTGCCTTTCTATTAATTGGCACTATAAAGCTCTACAATCTTTAATACCTCATCAAATATTTATAGTTATGACTTTTATACTTGGAACTTTTTTTTTAAAGCAAAGCAACTAATTTGAAGAAAACAGCACTTTTGTATTAGATCTTACAACAATATAAATGCTGAAAGCAACAATAATTGTTTCAATGAACGACTAATTTTTGGAGGGGGTGTCATATTCTACATTTGGAGGGGTTATTCCAACTTCAGCATTGTACATGGAAAAGTTCTAAAAACAGGAAAGGCAGAGAAATTACTTGATTTGTGTGGCTACAACAAAAACAGTATAGTGCTAACATGTGCCTGAGTTTTCACGAAGAGTTGGAATATGTGGTCTTGCAGGGCAATCTGTTCTATGACTATATACACCTTCATACATGGTGTCCTATCAGTTTTTCTGTTGCTGATAATCATATTATACCCATTTTACATTTCTCTCTTAGATTGGAGTCATGTGCAATAAGGTGCAATCTGACCCCTCCCCTATATATTGCTGTAACTACCACTGGTTTTGCATGTAATTCTGACAGGAGCAACTGTAAATAGGAAACACTTAGCTGAAAATCCCAAGAGAATATATTATAAGGGATCCAAGGACCGCAGACTGCAAATACAGGTCAAATACATGCAGGCATGATGCTATTCAAAATAATCCCTGACAGAAAGAGCCCAGAAAGCTGTGAATAATATCCCATCTGCAGTCACAAAGCAGTCGGAAGCAGATACAATTACAGAAAAGGCTTTTCTTAAGTTGTAAGTTGTGAGATATGCAGAATGTTCAGTCCAATGCACAGAAAAAGCAATTTGCAGTCATGCTATGAGGAAAACCAACCCCTACCCTCTCTATTCACTGTATAATGACAGAACAATCCCTCCTCCTTTCACTTACGCCATCTTACCATGATGTACCTATGGATGGACTTCCCTAGAAACAGGGAATGAACAGCAAATTAGATAGAAGGGAGATTACTAGTAACAGAAAGTAGAATTTTTATCAAGCATAAATCAGCAACATTTTTTTTTAAATAAAGTGCATAAGTCTAAAATGTTAGTGAATTTTGATTTGATTCCAAGAAACAGTAAGAAAATTATTGCACAGGATAGGTCACAACCTGAACATTTCTGATTAGAGGTCAAGCTAATGCTGTACTAAAACCAGAACAGAAGGACAGAAATAAATGGAATAAATGTATGTTGTGAATTTTGAGTGCACTGTGGATTTTAGAATTTACAGCAAGCTTATCATTTATGCAATTTCGGTCTTAAAAGCTGAAGATTAGCCACAATGTTCTTCAAGTGGACTAATCAGACACGTAAGACCTCTACAACACCAATCCAAGTCTCACTTCAGATGCCAAAGTATTTCAGTTTATATACTAAGACAACAGATCCTGATCTCAGTTAACCTCTATCAGCTATTAAAAAACTGTAGCTGAAAATCCGCACTTATACAATACATACGGTACAATCCTAACCAGATCATAAATTAGTTACAAACAGAAAATTGTATTAGTTATGAATAAAATGCTATAGAAAATTGCACCGTCACAGAATGTAACCACATAACAATTACAGCACAATGTAGCTTCGTCCTATAATGATTTAGCCTAATAATAGGAAACAAATTGTAGTACACAATAGTGATCATTTAGACCAGCGGTATGAATGACACAGGGTATGTGTTACAGATGTTGTATTGGGACCAGACGCTGCAAGTTATGCCTCCGATTGCTGAGTAGTCAATATTATTATTTATTATTTATGTATATTTAATGACATCTTTATTCTTTTCACTATTATACTATATCTTATTATACTACAGCGTGCTATACTATTCTATACATACTGTTATGCATTCAGTGTTAAGAAACTTTAGGCTCGCAATGTAGATTCCCAATTATGTGGTTTTATCCCCAGTAGATAACAGATCTTCTAACAAGCCGCTATATAACAGTAATATCTATTTCATGCCAAAGCCGAAACTTATTAGTAATGCTCTTGTAAATGTTACTGTCTGGTTTATGCACTTGCAAAGATGTAATAAAAATTAACCATTTATAGCGACGACTAACTTAATTTCTAGTTCATTAATATTTAGCAGAAGGCAGTGAACATTATTACAAGCTAATGTGTTAGAAGACCATACAAGAGCCTACAACACAGCATTCACTAAGTTGCTTATTGTCAAAAATTATGATGGCTGCAGGACATTCACAAAACAGTTTTGGGCATTGTGTGACTATTTCGCACTTAGAAATCTCTAGACCCAAAACATAGGAAGTGATTTATGCATAATTTATGTGTTTTAGCCAATTAAGTCTACTTTTGAGTTAGTCTGATGGCCTAGCAGCAATTCATGCAACCCAGCTGGAGTTCACAATTCTAACTTCTCTTGCTCTTAAATTTAGCTAGGAAATAATGGCGCTGAAACCATGAATCCAGTAGGATCCAATTAAAAATAGGTAGCAATCACAATATAATGTACATTAATAGTAATAATAAAAAATAATTAACTCATACATGTATTTCACAATATTCTATATCTTGCAATAAATAAGTAATGTAAATACGTCTTTTCTCCAAATTATAATTATTTATGTTTGCAAAATAACGATATGTATGCACTTTTCTGTTACATTAATAAATGGCCACAATGTGGATTTTGAAAATGTAAGTGACTAATAAACATTGCTTTTTGCACACCTATTTTACCATAGAGACTGCCTATATTTTATCCAGAGTTTGACCTTTAAAATGTAATGTTGCATTCTCACTTAGCAATGCACATAATTCCAATAAATTAGAGTGCTAGACTTGTATCATTTTTACTACTTAACACTTTTTTCACAATTTAAGACACATTTAATAGATTTCCAAAGTCATTATCTAACAAATGGGGCATATTACACCATGTATGCTGCATAACATTTTGTCTAGTTAAGAAGAAATATGACAGACGTGAAGCTGAAGTTTTAAAAAGATGTTGCTCACAAATACGTAAGTAAGGATCTGTGCTTAATAGATTCCACAGTAATAGGAACTTTTAGTTGTTTACCAGGAAAACATATTTTTTTCTTAAAATAACACTTTCTTAGACTATAACTTTAAAATATATTGGGATTTTATTTTTACAAATAGGTTACATATCTATCTATCTATCTATCTATCTATCTATCTATCTATCTATCTATCTATCTATCTATCTATCTATCCACACACACACACACATTTAACGGGGTTGTCCAGGAATTGGAGCAACCCATAAGTAGCCTTGGAGAGGTACAAAAAAAAAAAAAGAAAGTAGTGGATGCTTACCTGTCCCTGGGGTTTTCCATTGTCTGCTGCCAATATCTATTTAGTGAGTGAGCGTTTTGTCAGAGTTTAATAATTGGTCCTGATGACGTCATCCAAAGCAGCTCAAGAGTAATCATTCGGTTGCAAGGCACAGCATAGATTTAGGAGTTGCAGAGGTAGCAGTTGCTACTGGGCCCTGGACCACGAGGGGGCCCTAAAGGACGCTCTCCCACATAAAACATATTATTCTTCTCAATGGAACTAGCTAGGAATTACATTACAGATTTTGCACTTAGGGCTTTGCTCGCAAGAGCTTACAATCTATGAAGAAGGCTAGAGATACAAGAGGTAAACGTGCTTATATAATGTACCAGCCAGCTTTTATAATAGATAAAAGGTAGCATAAATAAAGCTTTAAGTGCTGGTCACCAGCTAGTATCTGCATATAGTTACCGTATTTTTCGGACTATAAGACGCACTGGACTATAAGACGGTTTTAGAGGAGGAAAATAGGGGAAAAAAAATTTGAAGCAAAAAATGGTAAAATATTTAATATATGGGAGTTGTAGTTTTGCAACAGCTGCAAGGCCACATTGACAGGTGACCCTGCAGCTGTACGGGGATGTATAGAGTGGGTTTTTTTGCGGGGCCAGAAGTACTTTTTAGTTATACCATTTTGGGGAATATCTATTGCTTAGATCACCTTGTATTGAAAAAAAAACCCGGTGGTTTATGACATATGATTTTCTACTTTTATATATATATTCTAGGGACAGGAGGTGATTTAGAACTTTTATTTTTCATATTTTTATTATATATTTTTAAAGGTTTTTTTCTTTTTTTTTTTTACTATTTTATTCCCCCCCGGGGGCTTGAACCTGCGGTCACTTGATCGCAAGTCCCATAGACGGCAATACAAGTGTATTGCCGTCTATGGGACATTCTGTCTATTAGTATTACGGCTGGTCATAGAGACCAGCCGCAATACTAATACAGCAGTGACAGGCCGGGGAGCCTCATTAGGCTCCCGGCTGTCAACCGAACAGGTCGGCTCCTGCGATATCGCCGCGCAGGAGCCGGCCTGCAACTCTACAGGTACGGGGCCGGTGGGGACCGGCCCCGGGGGAGAAGAGGCCGCTGACAGACTGCAGACCCGGCATCCGCTGTACTAGAGAGGCGGATGCCGGGGAGGGAGGGATAGACGCCGGGGCCTGAGACATCGCTCCTCTGCCCTGCCTGAAGCCAGCGGCGGGGGGACGGAGGAGCGGAATAGCATCACTCCTCCCGCTGCTGGCTTCATTCAGGGCAGAGGATCGCAGCGATGTCTCAGGCCCCGGCGTCTATCACTTGCCGGCATTCGCCTCTCTATTACGGCGGGTGCCAGGCCAGGCACATTCAGACTATAAGACGCACCCTTCTTTTCCCCAAAAATTTTGGGGAAAAAAAGTGCGTCTTATAGTCCGAAAAATACGGTAGATCCGGAAATGTTATTGGCCAGTCTAAAAAGATTTGTTTTTAGGGAATAAAATAATTGGAATAATCAAGGGGGGGAATGAAACAGGTCAACAATAAGAGTTTATGATATTTTAAGGCAGGAAATGGGCAAGTTCTGGAGATGGTCTTGAGGTGCAGGAGACATGACCTCGGAAGTGAATAAATATAGTGGGTGAAGGAAAGGTCTGAATGTAGCATAAACCAAAGATAGCATGCATGCTGCCCTGGAGTTATGGTAAAACCACAAACTGATGCAAGCAGATGGAATCCTTTTACATAGAGATGAAAGGTATAAAAAAACATCAGTTTCTGTCTGCTTTTTATTGGACAGACACAAAGTTTTTTTCTTACCCTTTATATGTATATGGATTGTTATTTCTTAGCATTAATTTGCATCCTTTTTCTACATTCATTACATACATGATCTGAATGGAGCGTAAGCAGTGGCGTAACTAGGAATGGCGGGGCCCCGTGGCTAACTTTTGACATGGCCATCCCCCGACCAACACCGACGCTGGAGACCTCGACTGACCCCCTTCTATGCATTCCTGTGTGCTCTATTATGCCCCATAGTGGCCCCTTCACACAGTATTATCCCCCATAGTGGCCCCTGCACACAGTATTATCCCCCATAGTGGCCCCTGCACACAGTATTATCCCCCATAGTGGCCCCTGCACACAGTTTTATTCCCCATAGTGGCCCCTGCACACAGTATTATCACCCATAGTGGCCCCTGCACACAGTATTATGTCCCTAAGTGGCCCCTGCACACACTATTATGTCCCTATACTGATCCCTGCACACAGTATTATGTCCCTTAGTGGCCCCTGCACACAGTATTATGCCCCTTAGTGTCCCCTGAATACAGTATTATGTCCCTTAGTGGCCCCTACACACAGTATTATCCCCAATAGTGGCCCCTGTACACAGTATTATCCCCCATAGTGGCTCCTGCACACACTATTATGTCCCACTGTGGACACCCATAAACAATTATTATACTCTGGGGTCTTTTCAGACCCCAGAGTATAATAATCGGAGACCCGGGGGAATAAAAACATAAAAAACTACTGTTACTTATTAGAGATGAGCGAACACTAAAATGTTCGAGGTTCGAAATTCGATTCGAACAGCCACTCACTGTTCGAGTGTTCGAACGGGTTTCGAACCCCATTATAGTCTATGGGGAACATATACTCGTTAAGGGGGCTAACCCAAATCCGTGTCTGCAGGGTCACCAAGTCCACTATGACACCCCAGGAAATGATACCAACACCCTGGAATGACACTGGGACAGCAGGGGAAGCATGTCTGGGGGCATAAAAGTCACTTTATTTCATTGGAAATCCCTGTCAGCTTGCGATTTTCGCAAGCTAACTTTTCCCCATAGAAATGCATTGGCCAGCGCTGATTGGCCAGAGTACGGAATTCGACCAATCAGCGCTGGCTCTGCTGGAGGAGGCGGAGTCTAAGATCGCTCCACACCAGTCTCCATTCAGGTCCGACCTTAGACTCCGCCTCCTCCGGCAGAGCCAGTGCTGATTGGCCGAAGGCTGGCCAATGCATTCCTATGCGAATGCAGAGACTTAGCAGTGCTGAGCCAGTTCTGCTCAACTACACATCTGATGCACACTTTGGCTCTGCTACATCTGATGTAGCATCTGATGTAGCATCTGATGTAGCATCTGATGTAGCAGAGCCGAGGGTGCACTAGAACCCCTGTGCAAACTCAGCTCACGCTAATAGAATGCATTGGCCAGCGCTGATTGGCCAATGCATTCTATTAGCCCGATGAAGTAAAGCTGAATGTGTGTGCTAAGCACACACATTCAGCTCTACTTCATCAGGCTAATAGAATGCATTGGCCAGCGCTGATTGGCCAGAGTACGGAATTCGACCAATCAGCGCTGGCTCTGCTGGAGGAGGCGGAGTCTAAGATTGCTCTACACCAGTCTCCATTCAGGTCCGACCTTAGACTCCGCCTCCTCCGGCAGAGCCAGCGCTGATTGGCCGAAGGCTGGCCAATGCATTCCTATGCGAATGCAGAGACTTAGCAGTGCTGAGCCAGTTCTGCTCAACTACACATCTGATGCACACTTTGGCTCTGCTACATCTGATGTAGCATCTGATGTAGTATCTGATGTAGCATCTGATGTAGCATCTGATGTAGCATCTGATGTAGCAGAGCCGAGGGTGCACTAGAACCCCTGTGCAAACTCAGCTCACGCTAATAGAATGCATTGGCCAATCAGCGCTGGCCAATGCATTCTATTAGCGTGAGCTGAGTTTGCATAGGGGTTCTAGTGCACCCTCGGCTCTGCTACATCAGATGTACATCATCTGATGTAGCAGAGTCGAGTGTGCATCAGATGTAGCAGAGCTGAGTGTGCATCAGATGTGTAGTTGAGCAGAACTGGCTCAGCACTGCTAAGTCTCTGCATTCGCATAGGAATGCATTGGCCAGCCTTCGGCCAATCAGCGCTGGCTCTGCCGGAGGAGGCGGAGTCTAAGGTCGGACCTGAATGGAGACTGGTGTAGAGCAATCTTAGACTCCGCCTCCTCCAGCAGAGCCAGTGCTGATTGGTCGAGTTCCGTACTCTGGCCAATCAGCGCTGGCCAATGCATTCTATTAGCCCGATGAAGTAGAGCTGAATGTGTGTGCTTAGCACACACATTCAGCTCTACTTCATCGGGCTAATAGAATGCATTGGCCAATCAGCGCTGGCCAATGCATTCTATTAGCGTGAGCTGAGTTTGCACAGGGGTTCTAGTGCACCCTTGGCTCTGCTACATCAGATGCTACATCACATGCTAAAAATAGCCTGGCGCATGCGCAGTAGCCTTAGTAGAAGCCGCGTGCTACTGCGCATGCGCCCAGGCTATTTTTTTTTATCAGTGTCCGCGAGCGAGCGCTGGAGGAAGACGGAACCGGAGGACATCGGAGGAAGAAGAGGCGGGGAAGAAGATGAAGACACACCCAGAATGCCTGCCCAGGGTGCACGTTTCGTAAGTAGAGCACATTCTTTTTTAGGTTATTATTTTAAAACGGGGGGGTAGTGTAATATAACATTTACGGTGCCTGAATAGCCTTTTTAAAGGCTATGCACGCATATGTGGGGCTCTAGCAGCATGATTTTGCTGATAGAGCCCCTTTAAGTATTTGTCCAGAAATGTATTAATGAATTAACAACTGGATGCTACAAATCCTCTTTTGAAGGAAGTATGCCACTACACATTCTGGTAATTTAACAAGGTGGACAGAATCTCTTCTTTTATGGATCGATGCATGTCCCATAGCTTTCTCTGCCCCAGCATCAGTCAACATGCTATCCAATGAACAGAGACAGCACATGTGGAATTCATCATATTTTTTTTATTGTCATAGAGAATGAATTGTTTCAAATGACATGGCATCCTTCTTTAGGATTGTCTGGGTTTGAAGAAATCTGGAAATGTAATTTTTATATTTTTGAATTGTAATGTGTATTGAAATATTTTTACAAAGAAAGGAGGAAGTCACAACAAAGGAGGTGGGGTCAATGCTCGCCGATACACATAGGATGTATGGAGAAAACATGAACAATGCTACGATAATGCATTAATCAACAGACAAAGGGGTGGACAAAGGACAAAAAGAAAGACAAAAAGGAGTGAGGAGGTATAGGTATGGGGAGAGGAGGGATCCATAATCATAAACCTTGCAGAATTCAATAGTGTTCCAAGGAGACCAGATTACCTGGAATACCACAACCATGTTATTGAGGCTGGCTGTCAAAAATTCAAGTCTACAGATTTCTTTTATTCAAGCAAGGAGATTGGGAGAACTCTTTTCCAATTTGTAGCTATGAAGATTTTTGTAGCAGTACAAAGATAAAGTAAGAGCCGGGATGCTTTCTTATCTAGTTGTCTACAGTAGGAGGGAGATTCAAGAGGATCCAAAGGAATCCCCTGGAGAAAGAGGGCATGCATTAAAGCTCTGACCTCCCTCTAGGAACCCAGGATTAATGGGTTGGGAATGTGATTAAAGGGCTAACATGTTTATATCGTCTATAGTTGTGAAATGCCCCAAATTTTCCAGAATAGCAGAGAACTCGTGGAATCAATAACGCATTGGAATCCATGGACATATCTACAAGGGACATGGCTTTAAAAACTGAGTGGCCCTACCTCATTTGGATTTGGCAGCCTGAAGGTAAATGTTGGTAAGTATGTGCATACCATATGCACATATGAGATGTGCTTTGATTCCACACTTTACCCATGCTGAGTTCACTACTGTGGAGTTTATTAGTCTTTACAGGAAGTATGATCCTGGTGCTTTCTAGTTATGCAAGTAAGGTAATATTAGCTCTGGCAACATGGACTGCTGAAATGTCAGAATATGGATGTATGTTATTAGTCTGTGCAGTATGTCTGCCAGAAGCCTGGGTTTATAAAAGTAACCTGATTTTGTGCCTGGTTCTTATCCTTTATTTTTCCTGAAGCATCAGGTCTATTATTTTTATTCTAGCTGCATTCAGTAGTATTGAGTGTGGAGGTTTGTTTCACTGTCAATTTTATTACTTTTGCACATCCAATGTTACTTACCTTGAAAGCTGTAAAATACATTATTAATTCTGCAAGAGCTCTGTTTTTTAGATGTCATATTGTATTTAACCCTTGATACACTATCTATAATTGCTGCTTTGCAAGTAACTACTAGACGTTTATGATCTTGTGCAATCTTTAAACTTTACAATTTTTTTTAAAAAACTTAAGTGTCATTTCTACAGACAATAAAGTAATACATAATGTAATTATCCCTTTATCGCTATATTCTCTATACTCTATATTTGCTGCCGAGCTAGTAACCATATGAATAATGTCACTAGGAAAATTTGCAAGAAAAAGCTGGGAAAAGTTGTTTATCTCTGGGTTCTCTGGGCTCAGGTCCCAGAATATAATAACTGGAGGGAAGGATAGGTGTGTAAAAGTAATAATAATAAAACCGAAAATGTTATGGTGCTGCAGAATTTCATGTCAACTTTTAAGCATGGCATGCAACTGACAGCTAATTTTTTGTTTCCAGGTTCTATGGGTTATAATATGAAAATGATTATTATTAGAGATGAGCCAACACCGTTCGATCGAATATCAGGCCGTTCGAGGTAAACGCAGTAAAAATTTGTATCCCCTCCCACCTTCCCTGGTGCATTTTTTGCACCAATAACTGCGCAAGGGAGGTGGGACAGGAACTACGACAATGGAGGCATTGAAAAAAAAATCTGAAAAAGGAATTGGCAGCCGAAATCAGGTGACCACCAATTTAGACGAATGGTGAATTTAACATTCGATTAATTTGAGACTGTGAACTATCTGACTGTGAGACAGGGACAAATCTACAGGCAGGGTTAGCTAGGGATTACCTTTATTTAGGGGGAATGTTTCTCACCCAGCTCTTTGGGGATCTATCTGGTTAGGATCCCTGTCAGCTTGCGAAATGCGCAAGCTGACTTTTTCCCATAGGAATGCATAGACCAGCGTTGATTGGCCAGTGTACAGCATTCGGGCCAATCAACGCTGGTGTGTGAAACTGTGTGCATATGAGCGTAACCAATCCTCTGGCATATGGTACTGCGTGCAGACACGTGTATCTAATCCTCTGGCATGTAGAACTGTGTGCAGACGTGTGTATCTAACCCTCTGACGTGGTACTGTGTGCAGATGCACGCATCTAATCCTCCCTGTGTGGTACTGTTTGCTGCGATTCATATCTAATTCTCTGGAGTGTGGTAGTGTGTGCAGAGGCATGTATCTAATCCTCCCCTGTGTGGTATTGTGTGAAAAGGCACGTATCTAATTCCTCGGCATGCGGAACTGTGTGTAGATGCGCATATCTAATCCTACAGCATGTGACACTGTGTGCAGACATGTGTATCTAAACCTATGGTGTGTAAAACTGTGTGTAGATGCATGTATCTAATCCTCTGGCGTGTGGAAGTGTGTGCAGATGCACGTATCTAATCCTACGGCATGTAGTACTGTGTGCAGACGTGCGTATCTAATCCTCTGGCGTGTGGTACTGTGTGAAGATATGCGTATATAATCCTCCAGTGTGTGGTACTGTGTGCAGATGCACGTATCTAATCCTCCCCGTATGGTATTGTGTGAAGAGGCGTGTATCTAATACTCTGGTAAGTGAAATTGTGTGCAGATGCACGTATCTAATCTTATGGCATGTGGTAATGCGTGCAGATGCGTGTATCTAATCCTCTGGTATGTGGTAATGTGTGCTGAGATGTGTGTGTAATTCTCCGGCATGTGTAAGTGTGTGCAGAGGCATCTATCTAATCCTGCCCCATGTGGTACTGTGTGCAAACGCAGGTATCTAATCCTAACCTATGTGGTATTGTGTGCAGTGGCGCGTATCTAATCCTCCGGAATGTGGTATTGTATGGAGAGGTGTGTATCTAATCCTCTGGCATGTGGTTCTGTGTGCAGACGCACGTATCTAATCCTTCAAAGTGTGGTACTGTGTGCAGACGCACGAATCTAATTCTATGGCATCTGGTACTGTGTGCAGACGCATGTATCTAATCCTATGGCGTGTACAACTGTGTGCAGACGTGCGTATCTAATCCTCTGGCGGTGGAAGTGTGTGCAGTTGAGCGTATCTAATCCTATAGCATGGCGTACTGTGTACAGACGTGCGTATCTAATCCTACAGGATGTGGTACTGTGTGCAGATGTGCGTATCTAATCCTCTGGTGTGTGGTACTGTGTGCAGACGCATGTATCCAATCCCCCAGCGTGTGGTACTATTTGCGGACGCATGTATCTAATCCCTCGGCATGTGGAACTATGTGCAGAAGCGCGTATTTAATCCTCTGGTGTGTGGGACCGTGTGTAGACGCATGTATCTAATCCTCCCCCATGTGGTACTGTGTGTAGACACGCTTATTGAATCTTCTGGTGATGGTACTATGTGAAGACATGTGTATCTAATCCTCTGGTGTGTTGAACTGTGTGCAGATGTGCATATCTAATCCTCCCATGTGTAGTATTGTGTGAAGAGGTGCGTATCTAATCCTCCCCTGTGTGGTACTTTGTGCAGACACACGTATCTAATCCTTCAGCATATGGAACTGTGTGCAGACGCACATATGTAATCCTCCCCTGTGTGATATTGTGTGAAGATGCGTGTATCTAATCCTATGGCATGTGGTACTGCGTGCAGATGCGTGTATCTAATCCTCTGGCATGTAGAACTGTGTGCAGACGCATATCTAATTCTCTGGTGTGTGGTAGTGTGTGCAGAGGCATGTATCTAATTCTCAGAAAGAAAGAAAACAGATCCAGCTCCAGCCAAAATATTCTAATAAAACATGACTTTTAATATTGTTCTCTTAAAAAAGTTTTTTTTGTATATCTGTACAGCGTAATCACATTGACATGACGATACCGCTGACGCGTTTCGAGGTGTTGTTACCTCTTGGTCATAGGTATGACTAAGAGGTAACAACACCTCTAAATGCGTCAGCGGTATCATCATGTCAATGTGATTACGCTGTACAGATATACAAAAAAACTTTTTTAAGAGAACAATATTAAAAGTCATGTTTTATTAGAATATTTTGGCTGGAGCTGGATCTGTTTTCTTTCTTTCTGCACATGCAGCGCCCTGATCCGAAGAGCTGATCCGTGGCCCATTTTGCAAGTATAAACTTTGGCTGTGGCTGACTTGTTCCATGTATCTAATCCTCCCCTGTGTGATATTGTGTGAAAAGGCACGTATCAAATCCCCCGGCATGTGGAACTGTGTGTAGACGCGCGTGTCTAATCCTACAGCATGTGGCACTGTGTGCAGACACGTTTATCTAATCCTATGGCGTGTAAAACTGTGTGTAGATGCACGTATCTAATCCTCTGGCATGTGGAAGTGTGTGCAGATGCGCGTATCTAATCCTACGACATGTGGTACTGTGTGCAGGCGTGCGTTTCTAATCCTCTTGTGTGTGGAACTGTGCAGATGAGAGTATCCAATCCTCTGGCATATGGTACTGTGTGCCGACGCATATATCCAATCCCCCGACATGTGGTACTGTTTGCAGATGTGTGTATCTAATCCTTCGGCATGTGGAACTGTGTGCAGAAGCACATATTTAATCCTCTGGTGTGTGGGACCGTGTGTAGATGCATGTATCTAATCCTCTGGCGTGTGATACTGTGTGCTGATCTGTGTATGTAATCCTCTAATGCGTGTATCTCAGTTTGGATATCAGTGTTGTATTGTGCATGTGGATTGACCGTGTGTATTGCAGTTGGAATATTAGTGAAAGGCTTGCAGGTTTGTGCTGGCTAAGAGGGGGGGGGGGGGCATTGTGTTGGGAATGTTGTATCTCAGCAATGGTACATCCGAGTGAGTTGGAGTCTTGTCTTAAACCAT
Source organism: Leptodactylus fuscus (assembly GCF_031893055.1). Lineage (NCBI taxonomy): Eukaryota > Metazoa > Chordata > Amphibia > Anura > Leptodactylidae > Leptodactylus > Leptodactylus fuscus. The sequence continues at coordinate 202,081,909 of NC_134266.1, read as the reverse complement.
CCTGGATACCTGAAGTATCTCTGTACCAAATTTGGTGAAGATCGGTTCAGTCATTTGGTTGCGCATAGAGAACAGACAGACAGATAGACAGACAGACAAGAATTCATTTTTATAATATAGAGAGATAATAATAATAATAATTAATAATAATAATAGACTATATATAGAGGTAACTATGGGCTGAAGAGCAGAAACAAATCTGAATGAAATCAAATACCAATGGCTAGGAACACAACAAACTCTGATCCTGTGGGAAAAGGCTTCCTATGTACCCTATTCTTCAGCCTTGGCAATCAATATGGTCAGTGTTTACAGGGATAATCCAGGACCTATAGCATTTTCTTGTATTTTACAAAGCAAGAAAAAAAAAATACAATTCAATAAACTAAGTTAACCCTTTAAGGATGTTGTCTAGTTTGGGCCTTTAGTTATCAAATTTGACACTTTATAGGACAATACATTTATAATGCATTTAGCTATTCACTAGAGATGAGCGAACACTAAAATGTTCGAGGTTCGAAATTCGATTCGAACAGCCGCTCACTGTTCGAGTGTTCGAATGGGTTTCGAACCCCATTATAGTCTATGGGGAACATAAACTCGTTAAGGGGGAAACCCAAATTCGTGTCTGGAGGGTCACCAAGTCCACTATGACACCCCAGGAAATGATACCAACACCCTGGAATGACACTGGGACAGCAGGGGAAGCATGTCTGGGGGCATAAAAGTCACTTTATTTCATGGAAATCCCTGTCAGTTTGCGATTTTCGCAAGCTAACTTTTCCCCATAGAAATGCATTGGCCAGTGCTGATTGGCCAGAGTACGGAACTCGACCAATCAGCGCTGGCTCTGCTGGAGGAGGCGGAGTCTAAGATAGCTCCACACCAGTCTCCATTCAGGTCCGACCTTAGACTCCGCCTCCTCCGGCAGAGCCAGCGCTGATTGGCCGAAGGCTGGCCAATGCATTCCTATGCGAATGCAGACTTAGCAGTGCTGAGTCAGTTTTGCTCAACTACACATCTGATGCACACTCGGCACTGCTACATCAGATGTAGCAATCTGATGTAGCAGAGCCGAGGGTGCACTAGAACCCCTGTGCAAACTCAGTTCACGCTAATAGAATGCATTGGCCAGCGCTGATTGGCCAATGCATTCTATTAGCCCGATGAAGTAGAGCTGAATGTGTGTGCTAAGCACACACATTCAGCACTGCTTCATCAAGCCAATACAATGCATTAGCCAGTGCTGATTGGCCAGAGTACGGAATTCGGCCAATCAGCGCTGGCCAATGCATTCTATTAGCCCGATGAAGTAGAGCTGAATGTGTGTGCTAAGCACACACATTCAGCACTGCTTCATCAAGCCAATACAATGCATTAGCCAGTGCTGATTGGCCAGAGTACGGAACTCGACCAATCAGCGCTGGCTCTGCTGGAGGAGGCGGAGTCTAAGATCGCTCCACACCAGTCTCCATTCAGGTCCGACCTTAGACTCCGCCTCCTCCAGCAGAGCCAGCGCTGATTGGCCGAATTCCGTACTCTGGCCAATCAGCACTGGCTAATGCATTGTATTGGCGTGATGAAGCAGTGCTGAATGTGTGTGCTTAGCACACACATTCAGCTCTACTTCATCGGGCTAATAGAATGCATTGGCCAATCAGCGCTGGCCAATGCATTCTATTAGCGTGAACTGAGTTTGCACAGGGGTTCTAGTGCACCCTCGGCTCTGCTACATCAGATTGCTACATCTGATGTAGCAGTGCCGAGTGTGCATCAGATGTGTAGTTGAGCAAAACTGACTCAGCACTGCTAAGTCTCTGCATTCGCATAGGAATGCATTGGCCAGCCTTCGGCCAATCAGCGCTGGCTCTGCCGGAGGAGGCGGAGTCTAAGGTCGGACCTGAATGGAGACTGGTGTGGAGAGATCTTAGACTCCGCCTCCTCCAGCAGAGCCAGCGCTGATTGGTCGAGTTCCGTACTCTGGCCAATCAGCGCTGGCCAATGCATTCTATTAGCCCGATGAAGTAGAGCTGAATGTGTGTGCTTAGCACACACATTCAGCTCTACTTCATCAGGCTAATAGAATACATTGGCCAATCAGCGCTGGCCAATGCATTCTATTAGCTTGATGAAGCAGAGTGTGCACAAGGGTTCAAGCGCACCCTCGGCTCTGATGTAGCAGAGCTGAGGGTGCACAAGGGTTCAAGTGCACCCTCGGCTCTCCTACATCAGAGCCGAGGGTGCGCTTGAACCCTTGTGCAGCCTCGGCTCTGCTACATCAGAGCCGAGGGTGCGCTTGAACCCTTGTGCACACTCTGCTTCATCAAGCTAATAGAATGCATTGGCCAGCACTGATTGGCCAATCAGCGCTGGCCAATGCATCCCTATGGGAAAAAGTTTATCTCACAAAAATCACAATTACACACCCGATAGAGCCCCAAAAAGTTATTTTTAATAACATTCCCCCCTAAATAAAGGTTATCCCTAGCTATCCCTGCCTGTACAGCTATCCCTGTCTCATAGTCACAAAGTTCACATTCTCATATGACCCGGATTTGAAATCCACTATTCGTCTAAAATGGAGGTCACCTGATTTCGGCAGCCAATGACTTTTTCCAATTTTTTTCAATGCCCCCAGTGTCGTAGTTCCTGTCCCACCTCCCCTGCGCTGTTATTGGTGCAAAAAAGGCGCCAGGGAAGGTGGGAGGGGAATCGAATTTTGGCGCACTTTACCACGTGGTGTTCGATTCGATTCGAACATGGCGAACACCCTGATATCCGATCGAACATGTGTTCGATAGAACACTGTTCGCTCATCTCTACTATTCACTGATAATGAGATTGTTTTTAGTGTCATGATGGAGGATTTATTATAACATTTATGCTAGAAAAATATTGTAGAATTGGCTCCTAATTTTTAATTATTAGGCTTTAAAAAAAAAAACAACAAAAAAAAACCAACTCAATATTTAATGAATGTACGAATAATGAATGACAGCATGCAGAGATTTAGAAAACTATGATTGATACAGAAAGTATATTTGGAAATTTTCATAATACAAATAATAACATTTGTCTTTAAATATTGGTCTGAAACTAGAAAACCATAATCAAAGGAAGTGAGTGAGCAGCTCACCAATGGACGTATTAAAAGAACACAACCTTTATTGATATGCATTAAAAGAAAGGTATTTTTTAAAAAAAATAAAACAGCAACCACTTAAATAAGGGTAAAAATATTTTTGTGTATAAACTCAAAACACATTAAGTGGCCAAGCAGTACTGTGTCTCTATAATTGACACTTATCTCTGCACTATTATGAACCACTAGTGTATTAAATACACAAAAGGGAGGATACAGAGCAGGACAGGAGTAGTAGGGGAACGGGCACTCAAAAACAGCCGTCAAAAACCACTAGCTGGATATTAATACGAGCCCTCCTATTTCCCCAATGATATAACCAAACACCTGCCTGCCTGTTAGCTCAGAACTGATGTCTAGCCTAGGTTCATTAATCATTCATCTAACCTAAAGGCTACTAACTATCTACAGCTCATTTGTTTTTTCTTTTGTTTTTTCTTTTGCCTGACGCGTTTCAACTATGGGCTTAGTACATTTTCATTAGCCCGTCGTTTCATCAGAGGCATTTCAAATATCCAGTCTACCCACAAAGGTTATAAATTGCTGGTGTAGACCCTCCCGCTCCCTGCCACGGCACTGATACTTGGCCGTACGGGGCCGCCGAAGGTACGGTCTTTTAAGGCATAGGTCCCGCCCCCATCTACGTACATCAACCAATTGCCATCACTCCTAGACAGCTGATAGAAACCACTGATGTACACAGGGTCGGTATCTGCCACTGCGCATGTGCAACCGATGGACCAATCACAGGACAGAGGGGGCAGCACATTCATCTATAGACTCCACCCCCACCAGAGCGCCGCGGCCCATAGGCATATAACCGCACGAACAGTCATAAAACCGGTAAGTAAATAGTGAAAATAATTTCCACCATAGCCACCTCCGAACAAACATTCCACCTAATCGGAGTATACAATAGGGAAACTAGAAAACCCCTTTAACTATGCACTCTATGTAATAGAGTAACTATACGTTACATAATAGCGTGGAACATAATGAGTATGGGATAATATAAAAATGAATAAATCATAAAAAATACACATATAAAGTATTCTCTTTATTTCTACAACCTGTACATAAAACTGAATGATTAATTGCATTTGCAGAGAGATATTAAAAAAATAAATAAATAAATAACAGAGAAGAAGAAGAACTTTACATGGAGGACCAGGCAGGCTTCACTATAATGCATTGCAAACAGACAATCATGAGTGAAGGTTGACACTTTGTGTGAATAGAGAGACAAGAGACTGGAGAGGATCAGAATTCAACCAGCCAAGAGAGTTGACAATCACAAAAGAAATAAAGATATACATAGATAATAATGTATGAGGTTAAGGTTGCGTTCTCAATGGTTCTATTGTGAAGTTGCAAAAACAGCCTAAAAAAACCTCTTTTTTAAGTGTTTTTTTTCTGAGCTTTTTTTCTGAGTTTTTTTCTGCTTCAAAATAGGAAAAGATACTTTTTTCAGTTAGATTAAACAAACAAACAAACAAACAAACAAAATATTGCTGAAAGGAAGCTCCCTGATTCTTTTATAAATTAAAAGGACAATATTTAAGTGGTTTCAAGTAACAGCTCTTACACTACCATTAATAAGTATACTCTATTTCAGTCTTTATTTAGAAAAGTTCTACAGTAAATTGGAGTACCACACAGAGAATTACTTATTGCATCATTGTTATACTGTGTTTCACTGTTCAGTTACAGTAAATTGATGGATTCCTCCTGAGCAGATGTTCAGTCCAAACCAGTTGTAGTTGGCAGGACCTTATCCAGTTGAATACTTTATGGAAGATACAAAGGTGCTTCACTGTGTGGCTTCTCTGAACCCGGCTCAGAAGCTGCAAGACTGCATGGCAAAGCTTCACCTTACGCCAACGAAATTAGGGCTGGGGGTAGGTGGTAAAAGAGATTTATTTCCCTGGTGTGAATTCATCCAGGGAGAAGGAATCAGAGGAGACAGATGACCAGCATCTGGTTTGGAACAGGGTAAAAACTGGGTGGTGTCTGTACTAGCACATGGCCTTGTTGCATTGTGGACTTGTCACCATTGCAGCCCAAATCATTGTGCAGTCCAGTGGGATGTGACAGCAATGTATTGTACCTGCCCATAATTGCTGATCTACATGTTTATGGTAGTGTAGGGAGCAGCCTATGTTCTCCAACACATGGCAATATAAGGCATGGACAGCCTTCTTACAGAAGGAATGGAGGCTAGGTCTCTTCCATCAAGGTTTATAATATGCCATCAGTACCAAAGATAAATGTTCTGGAGGCATTGGTCTTCCTGACCCTTACAATTATTACAAAGCTGTCATTTTGAGCTGTGGGTGGAACTTGCTGCTCCTCTTCAGACACAATTCCTTCCAGAATTCTGAGTTCAGTGCTTGGTCACTCTTTCTCCAGAAATTACCGGTTCATGCAGCAAGGCGATGAGAGATCTCTTGTCCCAACCTCAAAGAAGCCTTCCAATATTGGTCCTTTATGTGCTACAGTCTTGCTCCTCAACCCTCACCACTCTTACCAGTTTGTCTTCTCCCTGATGCACTCAAGTTAGATGTGAATGCTTATCGCTCCTTCTGGGACAGACTTTCTCATCTTACCATACGCAACATTGTCAATGATGATGTTCTCATGTCGGACTCTGATATTCTAGAACTGGTTCCTGATCTTACAGCGTCCTTTCTTCACAAACATCATCTTTCTACAGTCTTTAAGCTTTTCGTAGAGCGATTTCAACTGCGACTTCAATTGACTCCCTTCGAAAAATTGCTACTTTCACCGACAAGGATGATGAGGAGTACATCACACTTATTGCATTTTCATGTGGTTCCAAAACAGTTTTATAAGTCGGCATACTTGGTGTCTTGGGAACAGGAACTGAAGATTACCCTCACCACTGAAGATGTTGAAAGTATTTTACACAACTGTCATGGTGTTTCAACCTCCATTCGTCTACAGGAGAATCAGTTTAAATTACTATCTAGATGGTACAGAATGCCTGACTGGTTGCTACACAAGAAACTGGCTGATCACGATAAGTGCTGGAAATGCTCTGTCCCGCATGGAACTTACCTCCATATCTGGTGGGACTGTCCATTGAACCACCCCTTCTGGTTCGCAGTTCAGGACCGCATCAGAAATGTCGATTGTTCTACGTTCAAGATTACTCCGTCCATACTATTCTTGAATATGCCATCCCCTATGTATCATTCTTGGAAAAACAGACTTACCTTTTTCCTCCTAGCAGCGGCTAAACTCCTTATCCCGTTGTACTAGCTAAATACTTCACCTCCCCCCATAGCGGCTTGGGAGGACAAAGCCAATTATCCAGATTTGAGGAACTCCTCAGATGGACCACCAGGACCCATGAAAACTACTTGAAAACTTGGTACCCATGGCTCTTGAGAAATGTCAATACTTGATTTTAAGGCTGTTACCTGCATTTGGTCTTCTTAGTGTGGATCTGACCCGTCCGCCCCTACCTGTCCCTGACCTTTTCTCTCTTCTGTTTCCTGTCTATACTAGTAAAAGGATGCACTGGCTCATGTGAATTGTCTACTGTGTACTTATGCTCTTACGGGGGTTGTACGCCCAAGGACTTTTTGTAGAGCACAATTTACTTACGGTTTACTGTTCATATATTTTGTACTACTAAGCTTTTGCTGGATTATATCGTACATTCTTAGGAAAATGCTTCTGTTTCATCTGTTATAATTTTGATAAATTTTAATAAAAAACTAATTAAAAAAAAATCATATGCCATCAGTGGATGAAAGGCAAAGGAATATTACTGCAGTGACTGCACTGCCAGCAACTTGTCCAGGAGTGGGTTCAGTTGCCATACTGCTGGACAATTAGGTCCATATTGCTCTTTCCTGGACACACATTCCTTTATGGATGCATGAATGGGAGAGAAGAAGGAGTAAGAGAAGTAGATGACGATAATGATGTCCATGTTCTAGGTGTGGATTAAGTCTGCCTACAAAGAAGCTCACTTTTCCTTCCACTACCTTCCAAATGAGCTGGTACCTTTTCATGCAAGTACAGAGACACGTAGATCCTTCATATGAGTACAGAGCTACATAGATCTAATTCTGTATTATTTTTTTTACACTCTTTTGCAAAGAACTAAAATGCTTAACAAAATTACATTTTGTCCTCACCTATAATTCTGTAGTACTTGAGCAATATTGGTGTTTTTTCACCCTACCATTACTGTTCTGACATTGCTGCAGTGGATGTATTCTTCTCCTTGCTATCTCACGTCTCTTCTCTTTGTGCAGTATCATGTGATCCTCCTCTTCTATTCTCATTACTACATGTTACAAGTGGTTGTGACAATTTTACAGGTTCGCTCATCTCTATTCATTATGAACCGGTTTCCCCAATCCTAGTTATTAAACTAACATTAATAATAAAACTCTTTGAAAGTGTTTAGTTACAAAAAATCCACAGTAAATTGTCATATTGTGCCAGAGCCGAGCGGTTATTACACTTAATAATTATTGACGTGTTTTGTTGCACATAATTCTACAGTAAATTGGTGTATTGATACAGAACAGTAGTTATCATACAACTCTTAATGAATTATACTCCATTTTGGTGTTTAGTTATGAAGATTGTACAGTAAATTTGGCATTTTGAGCAGAACTACAGTTATTAAACTGCCATTATAATTATTTACACTGCATTTCAGTGTTTACTGATGAATAATTCTACAGGAAACTACAGTTTTTGTAGTATTGCACCAGGACAACAATTATATCTACCTCAGTTATACTCCATTTGATGGTTTAGATATGAAACATACTGCAGTAATTTGGGTATATTGTGCCATAGCAACAATTATTACACAGCTGGTAAGTACACTTTAGTTCAGTCTTTGTGTTGCATAGAGCACCAAGATGCAAGAAGTGGCCATTCAGATACAAATATAGGAACTACAGCTCTCTGTGGTCACCAGAAAAGGCATCACAAGCTCATTTGGGGGAATAGAACTGGCAATGGCAAGGAATGTGAGCAAGACTGTCCTACTACTCCCCATTGCCATTCTTGTAGCCAGGCCACATCAGCAGCTACAAATAATAGATGTGACGCTGACTAGAAGAGACGGTGTATGGCACTGCTAGCTCTCAATAAAGCTCATTCCTTCCAAACTTATTTATACGTACGTACATAGGTCAATGGAAGAATTTATAGTCTTAGAATATTGGTGGTGCTCAACATCCAAATATAAATAGCATCAAGCGATATTCCGAGAAAAAAGAAAGAGGAAGGGCACTCACCAGCCGATTAGATTCTTCTAAAACAATGTCCTTTATTAGGGTAACTTTTAAAAACAACCTTTTGAAGGGAGGTGACACATTATAGGCGAATGAAAGAGGCAACAGCCGTTTGGCGCTCCTCAGAGCGCTTTCTCAAGCCTTGCATTTAAGGCTTGAGAAAGCGCTCTGAGGAGCGTGAAACGGCTGTTGCCTCTTTCATTCGACTATAATGTGTTACCTCCCTCAAAATGGTTGTTTTTAAAGTTTACCTTAATAAAGGACGTTGTGACGGTTCTGCTGCTATCCCTGACTCCTCAGTGTGACCTGCGTTATCCCTGATTGCAATGAAAGATTCTCGCTCACACACAAGAGCGGGATTGTTACACTTTAATAGTGCGTTGTCACAGTTGACCCTCTTGGTGGACTCCTCAAACACCCATAGGATTTCACATAGGTCTCCCATCCATGGCCACTCATGGTTGAGAAACTGAGGGAGCTGACTTTGTGGCACCCTAGGGTTTACCGGTTTACCGGTAGCCTTGCACATTTTTAGATGGTTTTGATGGTTTGGTGGGTACACACCGTGACAACCTGGATGAAGCGTATATAGCCTGAGAATTAGAATGTATATCCCACTACTTTTTTGTGGGTACACACCATGACAACCTGGATGAAGGGTGTATAGCCTGAGAATTAGAATGTATATCCCACTGATATTTTGTGGGTACACACTGTGACAACCTGGATGAAGTTTATATAGCCTGAGAATTAGAATGTATATCCCACTGCTTTTTGCGGGGTACACACCGTGACAACCTGGATGAATTGTCTATAGCCTGAGAATTAGAATGTATATCCCACAGATTTTTTGTGGGTACACACCGTGACAACCTGGATGAAGCGTATATAGTGTATATGGGCTGAGAATTTCAGTGTATACCCCTTAGTTTTTTTTGGGGGGGCAACACTGTTGAACCCTGGATTAAGCATATATGGGGTATATGGGCATATAATTTCAGTGTATCCCACTTAGCTTAATCCCCACTGCGGAAAGCTGGGTTGCGCAGATACAGCCTGGCTCAATTGCTGTGAATGCCAAGCTTGTTTCAGCTTCTCCCTTTAGTGTAGCTCTTAAAAGAGCTGTTGTGGTTCATCTTCTTTGCTATTCCTGCCTAACAGAATCTAAAACCTAACTAGCCCTCAGCAGATGTCTGTCTCTAAGTGCAAGCACAGAATGAATCGGAGCTGATGCCGCCTGTTCGCTTGAATCTGAGGTCACATGTCTTCGGCAGCCAATGGCTTTTTCCTAGTTTTTTCATGGCCTCCGTTGTCATAGTTCCTGTCCCACTTCCCCTGCGCTGTTATTGGTGCAGAAAAAGCGCTAGGGAAGGTGGGAGGGGAATCGAACTGTAAGGGAGTGTTCACACTACCATCTGTGTCTGACAGCTAGCGTCCGCTGCTAATGTGCGTTCAAAATCTTGTGCGGACATTAGCATCGGATACTAGCTGTGTCCGTGACATTTTGCATTGATTTAAATGGAGATCGGGTGCGTTCTTTTACACTCCGTGTCTGTCCTTAACTGTCCATTCCCAAAGATGTCCGACTTTTCAAGCGGACAGCAGAAACCTACATGTCGGGTTTTTTCTGTCCGCTTGAAAAGTCCGACATCTTTGGGAACGGACAGTTAAGGACAGGCACGGACAGTAAAAGAACGCACCGAATCTCCATTTAAATCAATGCAAAATGTCACGGACACAGCTAGTATCCGATGCTAATGTCCGCACAAGATTTTGAGCGCACATTAGCAGTAGACACTAGCTGTCGGACACCGGCGGTAGTGTGAACGCCCCCTAAGTGCATTTTCAACGCAGTGTTCGTATGGAATCGAACAGTGCGAACAGCATGATGTCCGATCGAACATGTACTCGATTGAACGCTGTTCGCTCATCTCTATTAGTTAGCCATTAAAAAAGGTATCAACTACTGAAGACTCTAAAGTTTTTAGTTTTTTATATTCCAGAGAAATAGTCATAGGAAATTTAGTTTGTAATCCCTATATGGGATAGTTTTGACAATATCTCTGTAAAGCGCTGTGGAATATGATGGCACTATATAAATAAATAAATCTTTCTGTCTTCATCTCTCTTTGCCAGGTTCAATGCCTTTTCCAGGAATACTACCACTACAAGAACAACTAGTAGAAGAAAAAGAAGCAGGAATATCTGGAACAAAGTGGACCAATGGCAGGAACTGGCCCGGTTTTCCAAGCATATACTGTATCAAAATTGTGCTCCACAAGTATTGAAAACATTATATTTCTAATAGTGAATGAGGCATCGATCAATGGTAATTTTCACATACTGCCACTGAATAGAGCCACACACTGCAGAAAAATACCTGCCGTGGAAATGCTGCAATATCCAAAACTGTTACATTTTTGGAAATCATACATATCAATTATACCTACGGGAACGCTGACAGATTCCATGTAGGTATAACTGATGCAAAAAGTCTGCAGAGGAAAACTCTGCAGACTTTCTGAGAAAAGCACTGCGGGAGAAACTGCTATGTGTTTTCCACCATGGTTTTTACCGCAGCGCTTTTTGCCTGTGGCCTGCTACGTGGGGCCTTAGAATCAAAAGGGTTTCAACGAACTGGACAAAGCCCTGAGGAGCCCATAGGAGGTGTAACAGAAAAAAAATTATACTCGCCTGTCCCCAATGTTCCGTTGTCCTTGGTGTCTGTTCAGTCTTTTGTTGCCCTCATTGGTCAGTGAAGAAGAACCGATAATGTCAATCGCATACGCTACTGGTTCCAGCAGTCATGTGGGGTGCAGGATTTCTGCCAACAAGCATGAGGACCAAACGCACACTAGCTGCAAACAACAGAGTGCTGGGAGAGAGCATTATGGTTTTCTTTATTATCTTAAAACTCTCCTGTTCTTCATAGGGGTTTGTCTAATCTGTGACAACCCATTTAAGTTTATCAGTGCCAAATTACCACCAAAATATGAAGGTTTAATGGGTCATCTGAAATTAGAAAAACGAGTTACCTTTCCCAAAACTGCTACCTTTCATTTTGTGGATTGTCTTTGATATTACAGTTTAGCCTTAATATTTTATTTTACCATCGCCTATTTAGCACTGTACAGTGATTATCAATATTTGCTTCTCTCCCGTAGAACTCGCAGTCAAATGTATATTGCATAAAAAAACACCACTGATTGCAAAAATTAGAACACTGTGTGTATAAATGATGATGTATCTTCTGATCTCTTGAGGACACCTGGCAAACATTAACATTCTACGCTGTAAATTGAATATTATAAATAGTACTATAAATTGTGTGTGAAAGCACCTTCATACTACATCACATCTACAAACTTGATATCTAGATACTGTATATTGTACTGATATGTAACATGCTTACAGTATACAGTACAGTGTAAAATAAGACTTAAAATGAGACAATCTTTCATTTCTGTTCATCTTCAATGTTCTTTGAATTGCCAATGACCCGCAATTTACGATTTTACTCAAGAATCTGTTAGAGATACTTAAAATACTTTTTAATGTGGATATATTTTCTGCACTTTGTATTAACCTTTAAATTACATATTGTCAACATAACTTAACACTGAAGAACACCAAGTTTCATTTAAATAGTTTTATGCTCAATTTCTCACTTCCTTAAATGAGCAATTCAGATTTCAATGAAATTCTATCACATTTTATTATAACTGTGAGCATTTATTAAGCTTTGTCACTATAAAACATTGCATACATTCCTATGCTATCTTAATAGCTGGAGTCACGACCTCTTCTAGTGGAAATCTGACATACTGCTACAGATCCCTGTTATTGTTTCAGAACTGAAGAGTATATAAGGTCAGTAGTTCAATATTGCAATTCTAATAGCATTACTCCCTCTGGGATTTTTTCTTTTATAGGAATACAATTGGCTAGTAGAGAAGGATTTTTTTTTTTCATTCTTTCTAGGCAAAGAACACATTCTTGTCACAATATTATTCTTTCATACCACTAACTGGTGTTAGATTAACTCCTCATTGAAAATGACATACTGTATACTTAACATGCGCGCGCGCGCGCGCACACACACACACACGCACACACTCTACTAACCCTTTAGTGACCATCCTGTTTTAGACCTTAATGCATTTTAAGGGACTACTTGTTAACCTATCCAAGTGAGGAAGTGACATCATACTGTTGCCCTGCATCAGAGACCTTTGGACTGGCTGAAGGCGAGCTATTTCTTTATCTTGAAAACCTACATATAGGGCATTACAGTAGCCCAGACATAAGGTTATTGATTGACATGGATAAATCTTCTGTTGGAATAAGGTGTTGGATTTTTTAAAATGTTCTTCAGGTAGAAGTATGAAGAAGTATGAAGAATGAAGATTTGCTAATAGAGCACCAGACAGTTCCCCATCAATAACTACATCCAAATTTTGCACATAGGCTGAGCTTTGAAGAGTTGTGCGCCCTAAGGATAAAGATGGTGAATGTACAAGTCACCATTAAACTCTGACATCCAACCATGAGAACTTCAATTTGATCTCTTTTCAGCTGTAACCATTCTTGTAGTTCAGATAGACATGAATTTATGGCTGGAGATGGGTCATTGACTCTGGGCTTGAAGGATATACGTAATTGGGTATTGTATGCATAGCAGTGATATGTAAGACCATAACTCTGGATTAATTTGCTTAATGGGAGCATGTTGTATAACAGCCTTTTTTTTTTTTTTTTTTTTTTTTAATGTAGATTGTAAGCCCCACATAGAGCTCATAATGTATATATTTTTTCCCTATCAGTATGTCTTTGGAATATGGGATGGAAAGCCATGCAAACATGGGGAGAACGTACTAACTCCTTGCAGATGTTTTTTTTTTTTTTTGCCCTTGGTGGGATTCAAACACCAGGACTCCAGCGCTGCAAGGCTGCAGTGCTAATCACTGAGCCACTGTGTGGTCCCCCCCATATAACAGCTGTTTTTATAACAGGATAACTGAAAGATTGTGAAAGAATAACTATAATCACACCATGACATAATAAAATAAAACGTGTTTAATAAATTAAAAGATATATACTTAGTTAGCTATGGTTACCTATGATACAAAAATGGTTCACATGATGGAGGACCCCACTGCATATTGTACACCCATCTCGTTTGATAATCCCTACTGAAGATTATTAGTACAATAGACAGAGTTTTATAGTACTCTTGGAGAGGGGATTAGGTGCCTTCCTGAACTGTGTGTTTCTATTCATAAAATGATAATTTTTGGGAGAAAAGGACATTGAAGGAATGGTAAGAAACTAATCAGTAACAGATCAGTATACAGAAATACAGAATGATCAGAGATCAATAACAAAAATTATCCCATAGATGAAAAGCAAGGAAAATATCCCATCAATATGATAGTCTGATCTTATGGAAAAACATGTCCTATTACACTCCATCCCTACTTTTATAGATGTGATACATAACATTACACCATACTTATAGCCGGTATATTCTTGTACACAATATTACACCAAATTCTCTACTTTCCCTTTGTCTGTTCTAACAGAAAATCAAGTAGGTCCTTTAACCCCTTCCCGCCGATGGCACTTTTTGACTTCTTGACCAAGCTCGATTTTTCAAAACTGACATGTGTCACTTTATGTGGCAATAACTTTGGAACGCTTTAACTTACCAAAGTGATTTTAAGATTGTTTTTTCGTAACACATTGTACTTCATGTTAGTGGTAAATTTTGGTTGATATGTTTTGTGTTTAATTATAAAAAAATTGGAAATTTGGTGGAAATTTTGAAAAATATGCATTTTATAAAGTTTGAAATGATGTACATTACATACAGATAGTCAGACCGCCAACATTATATCATAAATCTCATGTCCCAGATCTCTGCTTTATGTCGGCATCAAACTTTAGTCACCCTTTTAATTTTTACGGACATTATAAGATTTACAAGTGAAACAACAATATTCAAAATTTTCAAGAAATTTCCAAAACCCATTTTTTAAAGGGCCTAATCCAGTTATGAAGGGGTTTTGAAAGACCCTTGTATTAAAGCCCCCCATAAATCACCTCATTCTCAAAACTGCACCCGTTAAATAAGCCAAAACAACATATACCTACTAATTTAACCCTATAAGTGCTTAACAGGAATTAATACAAAATGGAGGTGAAATTTTCAGATTTGAATTTATTTTACTAATATTTTCGTTTAGCCCTAGAATTTGCACATTCACAAGGGGTTAAAGGAGAAAACGCATCCCACAATTTGTTAGGCAAGTTCTCCCGACTACCATAGTACTCCACTTGTGGGTGTAAACTAATATATGGACGCACAGCGAGCCGCAGGAGGGAAGGCGTGCCAAAGAGCTTTTAGAGGGCAGATCTGGCTGTGATCAGTTTCAGGAACTATGTCGCATTTACAAAGCCCTTGAGGAGTCAAAACAGTGGAAACCTCTAGAAAGTGACCCCATTTTGAAAACCGCACCCTTCAAAGTATTTATCAAGTGATGTAGTAGCATTAGTAACCCCGAAGTGAATGTGTAAGCTGTGCGGAGTAAATTGGGTACACCAAATCCCATTCTATTTTCCCACCAGCTCCTATGACGCGGACGGGGAAGAGGGGCATTCTGGGGGGTCAGCGCTGGTGTATGCCCTCTCATAAGCTCTAAATATGGGGTGTCCCCTGAAAACGCTCGCACCGCTTACACATTTCCTTCTAGTCGCAGCCACTTATGTCCTAATGATTTGGCGACTTTTGGGGTTTTTGTCTTCACATTGTACAAGGTAGATTTTTATTTTTATTTTCTGGCAATGTGGCCATATGAGGGCTTGGTGTTTGCGGTATTAGATGTACTTTTCAATGCCACCATTTTGGGGCGTGTAACTTATTGACTACATTTTATTAACTCTTTCTGGGTGGGATGTAAAAGGAAACATCAATTCTGGCATTGCTTTTTAGCATTTTTTTTTTTCCCGTGCAGCGTACAGCATAAGTAACATGTTACCTTTATTCTGCGGGTCGGTACGGTTACGGCGATACCTCATTTATATGATTTTTTAATGCGTTGCTATTTGTGCAGAATAGAATTCAATTCAGGGAAAAAAATCTATTGTTTTTGCATCACCATCTTCTGAAAGGCATAACGTTTTTATTTTTCACTAGACAGAGCTGGTTGAGGGCTTATTTTTTGCGGGAAGACCTCTTCTTTTTATTGGTACCATTTTGGTTTTCATCTGACCATTTGATTACTTTTTATTGAACATTTTGTAAGGGAAAGGTGGTGAATAATCATTATTTTGTGCGGTTTTCTACGTTTTTTTTTTATGACATTCGCCGTTCTGGTTAAATGATGTTTTAATTTTATTGTTCAGGTTATTACGGACGCGGCGATACCAAATATGTAATGTTTTTTTCTATTTTTCTTTATTTTACATAATAAAACATTTTATAAACTTTTTTATTTTGACTTTTTTTTCACTTTTTTTTCTGTCCCCATGGGGGATTGAAGCAGTGATCGGCTGATCACTGCTTCAATAGATATACGCTGCAATACACGTGTTACACGTGTATTGCAGAGTATAGGAAGCTGTCAGCTTGTGTAGACGCACAGGCTGGCAGCTTCATTTATGGCAGGATCTGCCAGGAGCGAGGACGGGGTAAGTGATGGGGCAGACCCGGGGTCACTGATCAGACCCTGGGCTGCCCCCTAAAAAACACCGGCACCCCCTGAAACCGGCGCGGGGGGTGCCGATCGGCACCATATGACGTTGTAACCCCGGAGGTGCCGGTGGTCATGTTGATCACCGGCATCTCAGGGGTTAACACCCGCAATCGGACCCGGTTCCGACCGCGGGTGTTACGGGGCATTGTCAGCCGTGTATTACGGCTGTCACCCGCTGTGCATGGTGCGCACACAGTTTCTGTGTGCGCACCATGCATCCGCAGTAATAGTACGGCGGTTTGCGGGAAGCCCTTCCCTGCAGCGCCGTACTATTACGGCGAATGTCGGGAAGGGGTTAAGGTGAGAACTTCTACCAAAACAAATAATAGGGTGCTGCTGGACCAGGGCACAGCGGGGAACATCAGAGCACCAGGGACAGGTGAGTATGGGATTTTTTAAAATGTCACCTTCCCAAGCCTCCTTTCCAAAATCTGTTATTTGCACAACTCCTTGTGCATATTCCATTAGGAACAGGAGGAGCCATGAGTAGGCTCCTCTATGATTGGCTGATATATTCTGTCTAATGAACGTAATGTTTTGCGGCTTTCACTCTGGTCCGCTACTCTATATACTCCTTCTGTAGGAGGAGTCTAATGTCGGCTTCATGCCTATTGGTTTAATGGTTCTTTGAATAAAAACCAATACTCAAGGATTTTACACTCTTTCTTTGAATAAATTATAGTAGTTTTGAATTTATTAAGTGACATACCAATAAAAAGAAATACTTAATACTTAATTTTCTATATATGAATAAAAAGCAATACTTAATATTTAACTTTCTATATAAATGGTCACTAAAGAATTGTTTTTATGGAGGTGTATCTTCTATGTTAATTGGCATTATAGCAATGAAAGAGTTAATAATCAGTGTGTTTAAATCTACTGCTGTGTGACTTGCTATAAGTAGAAGGTAGCACGCCTTGAGGAATCATACAGAGCTTGATAAAGTGCTGAACAGCACGAAACAGCTGTCGCTCTTCCTCACTGAGCGTGCCTCCTCCCGTGTATGTGTTTTTACCTGGACATCTACAATAAAGTTTGGACTTTTTAACGCATAGTGTGAGTGCCAAGTTTTTTCAGTTTTTTCATCTTCCATTACGCCCTGAGCTTACAATAAAATCTGTTGTATCATATCCTCTGTTTGGAAAGTGGCAAGGGCAGTGCAAAAAGGTTGTGTGCGAATGGCTGTTTAAAAGTTGCAAATCCCTAGTTTGTAACATTTTTTTACACCAGACAAGTAGCTAGGGCAGATAATACATTTCTTCCAATGATTTTATGCCACAAATATGAACATTTTCCCTACTTTTATGGGAAAAGGTTAATCAAAGAGTTTATGTAAGTAAGGAAAAGAACACAACAGAGAGAAATCTATTGAAATCAGGTGTTTATGTAGTTTTCAAAGGCATTCTATAAAATAGATGCATGAGGAACTGAAAATATTGAGTTTTTCTGTAATACTATCACTCTTATTTAGCAGGGAACTGCATACTTCACTGCATCAGTAAATATAAATAACTATATAGATGGCAAAGCCCACATTGTTTTAATATGCCATCTGTTCAAAAGTACCAATAATTACAATTTCCACATCATTGTTGTGAACTAAATATTTCTGGTACTGATTTGATCTAAAAAAAAAATAAGAGTATTAAAATAATAAACTGTTTCTGGTCATATATAATCATTTTTTTCCAGTTAAACATAGAAGAGAGGGGCCTCATAGCAATGATTAAACTGGATTCCAGCCCTGGACTCATATCTATCTTATGGGGATATTCCAGGTCAGCAGCTTTGACAGAGAGGAGAGATTTAGGAGGAGGTGATACTAAATGTACTAAAATTCTCTTCTCACGCTCACAATTGATATATCATTATTTACATATATATGACCCAATAGAACCATTTTATGTCCCTCAAAACTGACAAAAACCATTTAAAAAATGACCATAACATAACTGTTATTCACAACCTAAGGGTTTATTCACATGGAAAAACAGAAAAAGGAACCCATTGAAGTAAATGGGAGACTTTTTTTTTTTTCCAGCACTGAAATTCCACACCAAATTCCTCACCATTTTCCTCTATGTGAATGGACCCTAAGGGCCCTTGCACACTACAGAGTCCCGTCCATGGTCCATGGGAAATGGTCCGTGTTTGGGTGGTAGGACCTAAACTAAACTCCACCATGTATATAGGAACTACGGCATCATTGTTGACTATGATGCAATGAGCTCCTGAACAGCCCCATCACTACAGTAATGAACTTACATAATGCTATCAGTTCACTACTGCAGCAATGGGCTGTTAGGAAGTTCATTGCATCATAACTGCTAGAATTCAGTGCGCTTTTATCTTTCTTCCTTTTTCACTCCGCTGGTTGGCAAGGTTTATCTCTGTGGGCGTGGTTAATGGCACCAGTTTTTTTTATTGATGGTCCTTTTTCGCGCCTTCTGAGTTTTTAAAATGATTGGCACTTCAGTTTCAAAAAGAATGTTATATATAAAGATCAGTTTGGTTCTATGTTGGTTAGCACATACAAAGCTTGAAGAAGCGCTAACTTAGCGCAAAACGGTCTTTAACTGGCCTAATTTGTGTAATCACTCTCTCCCTTGTTTTTTCTCCACTTGTTTTTACCATAACATGGAATAAAGGGCTGCTTTTACGATCAGATGCCCGGGTGAGTGCCTCCCGTTTATTCTCTCATCATTGCTATGCCATCTGTAGGAATGATGTCACATTCCTCTGTTAATCCTCCTGGAAATGTGTGAGACCTGGCCTACACGGAGTCTTTTTGGAACACAACTATTTACTCACACTATGGAGCCACAGCTGTGGCATAAGTCAATACATTGAGCTATATGTAATCCTATCTACTGCAGCTGTTACTTGTAAAATATTAATCATCAGCGCTACAGAAAGCTTTGCATAGTCCTGGCTAATTAACAACTGGGTGTTACCATTTCCATTGTCAGTAGGATATGTCTCTACAAATTTTGTTACTGTCAGTGATGACTTGAAATGTCAGTATGTAAGAATACAGCCTTTTAATTGTCAATTGAGTTGTCAATTTCTTTAAACATTTCCAGAAGTTCTAACTAAGACACGACACGACAATGTAGAAATAAGTCAAGATGATTATTGTTTCACTGGTAATACAAGTATTTATTAAACTAGGCAATTAAGGAGAACTAGCAGATATAATTGTTATTCTCTGCTGTTAGGGAGCCTTCACACGGAGTTACGCTGCGCTCATTCTGAACGTAAAAACATGTTCAGAATGAGCGCGTAAAAAGCAGCTCCTATTGACTTGAAATCTATGGGAGGCTTTTTTCCCTATTGCTTTCAATGTATTACGTGTGTGGCTTTTTAGTTTTTTCATCCAGCACAGTGTATGGACCTTGAAAAAACTGCTAGCAGTTTGTCCGCATGGTTGTAGCCAGCTCCACACTCAAATCCGCGCCCAAATCTGTGACATGGATTTTCTGCCTCCCATTGACTCTGCTGGTTTTTGTAGCCGAAATCCACCCGAAGGAAGATTTTTTTCCGCTAGCGGCAAAATTCAGCGAGTGGAAAAATAAAGCGAACAGAACCCTTAGAACTCTATGGGGAGGCATTTTTTTTCCACATGGATTCTGACAAGGATTCAGCATCAAAAACAGCGCAAAAAAACTTTGTGTGCACTGACCCTAAAACACATCAGTTTTCTGACATGGATTATAGTAAATCTGATGGATAAGGTGCCTGCACTCTGCCCCCCTCTCCCCAGATTTCTGCCTTGCTCTGCCTACTGTCTTAAAAAGTGGTGAGTGGGATACATTAGATGTGCCATTGTGTGCCTTAAATGCGCCAAGTTGACGTGCAGTTTTAGGCCGGAGCCCCACAGGTCAGAAACGCTGCGATTTTCCTGGCCACAGGAAAGGCCACAGGAAAAATCACATCGTTTTACAGTAAGTGCAAAGTGCGAATCCCATGCCCACGTTGCAATAAAAACTGCAGCATGGACATGCTACGATTTCCAAAACCAGCGTGTTTTTTGGAAATCACAGCATGTCAGTTATATATACGGAAATGCCGGTGGTTTCCCCATAGATATAATTGTAACAAAGTCAACGGAGGAAAACTCTGTGAACTTTCTGTTTAAAGCGCTGCGGGAAGGACTGCGATGCGTTCCTGCCGTGATTTTTCCCGCAGTGCTTCATGGGGCCTTCGCCTTATACAGATTTCAGACTCAGCCCATATAGTAAATGGGGCCAATGTGTTTTATTTTATTAGAATGAACTGTATGCCTCTCATTTTTGTTTTATAGTAATAAATTATATATATATTGGATAACCTGATTTTATTACTGATTATATATCACATTTTTTTCTTTCATGATTATGAACAACATCTATTACAAGAATTTTAGAAAGGTTTAAAAATTTTCACACAAATAACAAACAGAACTTTTTGTTATTTTTCTAGTAGGTAGAAACCTGAAGGTTTGATCAATTCTTATATGAGGAAATAAATGTCATCATCCTTTTTCTCTGTTGGTAAGGAAATAAATGGTTTGTGATGGATCTTTACCTCTTGCCAGTTTATTTTGTTGGCCTTAAAAAATAAGTTTTTCCCCTCTACCCATCGTCTTATATCAACATATAGTTTTTAACAATGATGGATGGTGAGTTAGTAAGATGGGATGCTATTGACAGAAGAGCAACCTGTTTCAGAAACTCATTTTTCCTGCCCTGTGATTTCTGTTACGGTGCCAGGAACTGTTCTGTAATATTAT
Organism: Leptodactylus fuscus; assembly: GCF_031893055.1. Taxonomy (NCBI): domain Eukaryota; kingdom Metazoa; phylum Chordata; class Amphibia; order Anura; family Leptodactylidae; genus Leptodactylus; species Leptodactylus fuscus. The sequence goes on along the minus strand of NC_134266.1, from coordinate 202,060,951 downwards.
AGGCAGTGCACAATTATCAATATGTCATTTTTGTCTTTTGAAAAATTGAGCTATGTTGTACTTCAGGTAACGTCTTATGTGCATTGCTTCAATGGCTTCTATAAAAATAAACCTAATTATCTCCTTCCATTGTTTTGTTTTAATTCCCCCTCCATTTTGCCAAAAGCTATAACTTTTACTGTTTTTACATTCATATTGCCATATGAGAGCCTGTTATCATCAGAATAAGTTGTATTTTCTAAGAGCACCATTTAATTGCCCATTTAATGTGTTGCACAACTGTAAAAAAAAAAAAAAAAAAAAAAAAAAACACTTGTAGAAGGGGATTGGCAAAATTATACTATTGTTTTATTGGTTTGGTTTTTACAATATTTGCTGTTTGATTAAAAATTATGTTTTATTTATTTCCAGGATCGGTACAATTTCAGAAATATCACTTTAGGCTAAGGATCAAGGCAACAAATTGCTGCTAATAAATGCTGCAGAAAAGACTTTTTCCCACAACATTTTGCACAGAAAGTCCACAAAGGACATGACGTTGCAATTTGCAAATGCAAGCGGTTTTTAAATCACAGCATTTAATTTTCTGCAATGTGTGGATGGGATTAGCCAGAATCCATACCACTTTACTGTTAATGTGAAATGCAGCTTTTTTTTTTTTTTTTTTTTTTTGCCATGTTCACAATGCAGGTCCTAACCTTATTTAAGTTTTTTTTAGTGCTTTACTACTTTTGAAAATAATTCAACTCTTTGAAATAAAACATTGAATTATATTCTGGCACAGTATTGGACTGAAGGGCCTTGGGCCCACCTGAGGAACTTGTTCTGGGGCCCCACCCAACAGCTTTCTGCTAATAGCCTACACCATGGCTCCTTCCCTGAAATCTTACATATGGCATGACTATCCTACGTTACTGAGTATGTTCCCAGTATAGTCATCCTCTGTAGTACTGTACACACCCCAATAGCTCCATGGCTGGTTCACGCACAGTACTATATGGTGAATGATATGGCCTTGGAACACTATAAGTGTAAGATTATAATGAGTTGTGATGCAAGCTTAACACTCAGGGTTGCCAGCAAGAATTTTGAGCTTCCTCCCCACAGTATAATGTTTTACATTGTTTAGAATGCTCAAAAATGCCCTCCATACTATAAAATGCTCCCTGAGCAAACCCACAGTGGACACACATGATATATAATACTCCACAGTGGCTCCCCTGTGTCCCTTATAATGGCCCAACATAGCATATAATGCACCACACAGTATAATATTCTCCCCAGAGCCCCAATTTAGTATAAAGCTCCACAGTGGCCCCAACACAGTATAATGCTTCCTAGAGCACCCATACAGCACAATACCACTTACATGTCAAAGAAAAAAAGGAAAAGAGTGGCACTACTGCAACTAAAACAGAGCTGATTGAAATAGATGGCGCATATGTGCTCAGCAAAAAAGATCCCTGGTGGTGCTCACTATTATAAATACACCAGCATTAAACAGTTAAAAAAGAAGAAAAAAATAGGGCACTCACCAGTTAGCGGATCTAAAAACGACAAACTTTTATTTCATCCTTTAAAAAACAAGGTCAACCATTTCGACCACCAGGACAGAGAAGATGGAATGGTACAAAAAGAAACAAGCGACGATCGTTTCGTGCATCTAGCACTTCGTCAGGAAGCCTGACGAAGTGCTAGACGCACGAAACGATCGTCGCTTGTTTCTTTTTGTACCATTCCATCTTCTCTGTCTTGGCGGTCGAAATGGTTGACCTTGTTTTTTAAAGGATGAAATAAAAGTTTGTCGTTTTTAGATCCGCTAACTGGTGAGTGCCCTATTTTTTTCTTCTTTTTTAACAATACCACTTAGTTGCCCCACACAGTATAACATGCTCCCCAGCAGCCCCACACAATAAAATATGCCCGACACAGTATAACAGGCTCCCCATAGCCTGCGAGAGAGCTCATTTGCATACTGGTAAAAACCGGTATTTCTAACGAATGGCGGAGTGGAGACCACGTCTAAAGGTAAGAGACGAATAGCCTTTCTAAAGGCTATTCCGACGTCTTATCCACACAAAAAAAAAGGTTTTAATAGTAGAATTCCTTTAAACTATATAATAGGCCCCCTCAGTATAATTATCCGCAGTAGCCCCAAACAATATAATATGCTACGCAGAGGCTCCCCCTGTCTCCCTACAGAGACCCCATAGCATATAGTATTCTCCACATTAGCCCAACTCAGTATAATATGCTCCTCAGAGGGCACAATGGTAATGCATGCAATCAGTGCCCATTTGTGGTGCCAAACTGTGGCCTAATAAATCAAGTCACCTCATCAGGAGCAGATTTTAACATATCACCAAAGAGAAATTGAAGTAATTGTGGTGAGAACTGAAGTTCCCATGTTCTGGATGGTAGGACACGGTAAGACATAGTACTGAGGCATACATCTCAGCACTGTGTCCTACCATCCAGGACACTGGAACTGCGGGGGGTTTTTAGCAACATTTGACTGATTGGGGCCTTAGCCATTAATAGCATTCAAAAAGTGTTATGTTCCTCAAATGACAAAAATAACAATATCAAGTCTTCCCACAAAAAATAAGCCCTTGCACAATATAATACAGAAACAAAAAATAAAATGAAAGCTGTGAATAACAAAAAATGTTATTACAAAAAGGTTTTTACTTTGTAAATGTAGTAAAACGTAAAAAAAAATATATACAAATTTAGTATCGATTAAATTATATTCATTCAGTGAATAAATTTGTCAAATTATTTAATGAAACTAAATTTATAGCATACAAAGACAATGGCAAAATTGCAGTTTTTTTTTCTTTCCCAGAACCAGTTAATACAACTTAAACAATAAGATATATTTACCCAAAATTGTGCAATTAAACACTACTATTTGTGCCGCAAATAACATACCCTCATAAAGTTACGTGTACTGATCAATAAAAAAAAATATCAAGCTTATTATGTGACAACAGAAGTATGCAGAAAAATGGTTTGGTCACTAAGGCCTAAAGAAGGGGGGTGGGGGTGGTAAAGGGTTAACCCATACACCTACCCACTAAGTTACATTGCTTGTTGGACAAGGGAAAAAAACTACAGATGATTCTATCTTTTACAGAAGCCAAAGGAGTTCAAAGTTAGTTGTAATCTCGCATGTAAAAATTAGAAAAAAAAGATAAGACTATGAACTTAATGTTTTAGAACAATTATAGTAAGATCATTAGAAACTCATAAGACAAATACAAAGAATTTTCTTGTCCATATCAATGAATATGTGCATTAATTGCACACAATGTATAATGTATGTAAACTAAAGATGCAATTAAACAGTAAATAATGTCATCGTAAACCCCATTACATGGGTCATATTACTAAATGATGAATCCAACATACTTACAATTAGCACATGCTGTTGCCATGAAGGGTAACTAGAGTATAGTGTAAGGTCAGTTTGCATGCTTTCCAACACATTTTGTATGGAAGGTAAGTTTTACTCCCTGGACAAGCGCTGTACAGACTTTGACAGGGGCATATCATTGTACTGAAAGAAGCAGGATAATCATTTTGACAAATTACTCTCCATCTAGGCCCTTAGGACCTAGAAGATAGGAGGTGTTGCGAACAATGGTTATGAAGGTCAAGCATGGGCTCCAGACTGCCAGACAGAATGCCAGAAGAGAGGATTATTTGCCGACAATTGGAACAGTTCCTACAACTTCCTTGTCTGCAATCCAGACACAGGTGGCACCTTCACTACAAATCCTTGTCTCTGCCCGACCATTTCCATTTGCTTAGCAGAAAGAAATTTGTTCTCACAGTGCCTATTACTTGTCCACAGACAGACAGCCACCATCACCTTTATTTGCAGTAGTGTCATGCATGAGAATTCTAGACTGCTTCAGGCTGGAGCCATATCATCTTTAGTGATGAATCCAGGTTCTCTTTGGGATTAGGCAACAGTCGGATCTGGATTAGAATACTTGTGGTTCTTAACTTTAATATTGCCTTTGTTAGGGAGTAACAGACTGCCCCAAATGATGGTGCGATGATCTGGGGAACCATTGGAAACAACAGTCACTCACATCTAGTAACTATGGGAAGAATATGCAAATCCGCCTTCCATGATGTAATTAGGAAGACAGTTGCTGCCTCATTGTTGCAAACCAATAGAGGGCGCTCACTGGAATGTGCAAGCCTATCTTAAGACAGGATTCCAGTGAAATAACCCAATAATGGCTGCTCCCTTTAGCCTCATGCCCGACCTTCCAAGAGGCCTTTGTTTAGCAATGACGCTGGGATTATTACCAGGTTATAGTCTCTCAATCGAGGACAGCTGTTTCGATCTGGTTGGATCTCATCAGCCCGATGTAGAGAGGACTATAACCTGGTAGAGGTGAGAGGCTTAGACAGGGTTCGGGGGATATTGTCACTCCTTAGGGAGAGACCACCATATAGGTGTGTGGAGACTTGTTAAGCCTTTAGCACTCCACTTTGCAAGGAACTATGGGAAGAATATGCAAATCCGCCTTCCATGATGTAATTAGGAAGACAGTTGCTGCCTCATTGTTGCAAACCAATAGAGAGCGCTCACTGGAATGTAGTAGTGATACCAGAGAAAGTTACAGATTAAATGTGCAGGACATTTTGCAGCCACATGTATTGCGTATCATGGTAGGGTACCAACTGGCATTTCTCAACAAGATAATGCTCCCCCACATACAACAAGGGCTTTCCATGAATGTTTCCACCAGACCTACACTTCCTTTACCTGCCTGGTTGGCAGATCTGCAGGCCAAGCTGGAATCTCTATGGGCGGAAAAACAGGGTATTAGAGCCTACTTTCAATTGTACAGTTTTCCCTCAATAAACGTATACCTTCACTGTAATCACTTACATAGATCATCATTACATTCATTCATATAGAGTTTCATTTGATTCCAACAACTCCTTCTTGGTGCATTATTATTTTTTTGTGAATGAGTCTATGCATAAAAATTCCCTTTGTTGCAATGTCAAACTTATAAAACATCTATATAAATATGATTTAATTTTCCTAATCAAAATTGCATTGACTTTTGTATAGGAAGCAAAGCTTGATTTATATTATTGCTGAGTTCTAGTGAAATAGAAATTTGTGTGTTTATGTATATTTCATTTTAGGTAACAATATTTATCTTGCCTGGTTTAAAAAGCATCAGGGAGGCAAGACTGTAGCAACCAATGCATCAATTTCAGTATGGGCCATCTGGTGATCTGAAACAGCCAAGTAGCTCTATTGATAGAGCATTCATAATTTAATACTAACACAGGGAAATATACAATTCATATTAAACGAGTGAAAGCAAAGCTTAATAAGGAAAAAATATGGAATTTATATATGAAAAATTGTAGAAATACTGTATGTTAGCTTTTTATTAATGTATAAACATATTGCCATTTCTGAAATGGTATTATCAGTAGTATTACAGGTTTAGTTATTTATTTGTATTTAATTGTTACCTACCTGACAATCTAAGAATATTTATACACAAATGTGTGCATCCTAGGGTCTGCACATGTCCCTCCTTCCTTCAGACCTGTGCCAATACATGGCTGTGTATGGGGACATAGAAAATAATGACATAGCACACATTAGTGTGCATAGAGCCTAAGATGAATGTTCTATCTGATCAGTCAGATGCCAAGCAATAAAAAAAAAAAAAAAAAAAAAAAAAAAAATGAGGGTTAAAGCTATGTAACTAAACCAGCTCGTAGAAGAATGCATTATCCATCACTACTCCCTGTACCAGAGTAAGGGCCCATTCACATGTAGGAAAATGGTGAGAAATTTGGTGTGGAAATTCAGTGCTGAAAAAAACCCTCCCATTGACTTCAATGGGTTCCTTTTACTGCTAATGCTATTATTCCGTGAAAGATGGAGAGCCACAGATCACTGACACACTCTACTACAGTCCTACGAAAAAGTTTGGGCACCCCTATTAATCTTAATCATTTTTAGTTCTAAAAATGTTGGTGTTTGCAACAGCCATTTCAGTTTGATATATCTAATAACTGATGGACACAGTAATATTTCAGGATTGAAATGAGGTTTATTGTACTAACAGAAAATGTGCAATATGCATTAAACCAAAATTTGACCGGTGCAAAAGTATGGGCCCTCAACAGAAAAGTGACATTAATATTTAGTAGATCCTCCTTTTGCAAAGATAACAGCCTCTAGTCGCTTCCTGTAGCTTTTAATCAGTTCCTGGATCCTGGATAAAGGTATTTTGGACAAACAATTCAAGTTCAGTTAAGTTAGATGGTCGCCGAGCATGGACAGCCCGCTTCAAATCATCCCACAGATGTTCAATGATATTCAGGTCTGGGGACTGGGATGGCCATTCCAGAACATTGTAATTGTTCCTCTGCATGAATGCCTGAGGATTTGGAGCGGTGTTTTGGATCATTGTCTTGCTGAAATATCCATCCCCGGCGTAACTTCAACTTCGTCACTGATTCTTGAACATTATTCTCAAGAATCTGCTGATACTGAGTGGAATCCATGCAACTCTCAACTTTAACAAGATTCCCGATGCCGGCATTGGCCACACAGCCCCAAAGCATGATGGAACCTCCACCAAATTTTACAGTGGGTAGCATGTGTTTTTCTTGGAATGCTGTTTCTTTTTGGACGCCATGCATAACGCCTTTTTTTTTTATAACCAAACAACTCAATTTTTGTTTCCAAAATGAAGCTGCCTTGTCCAAATGTGCTTTTTCATACCTCAGGCAACTCTATTTGTGGCGTACGTGCAGAAACGGCTTCTTTCTCATCACTCTCCCATACAGCTTCTATTTGTGCAAAGTGCGCTGTATAGTTGACCGATGCACAGTGACACCATCTGCAGCAAGATGATGCTGCAGCTCTTTGGAGGTGGTCTGTGGATTGTCCTTGACTGTTCTCACCATTCTTCTTCTCTGCCTTTCTGATATTTTTCTTTGACCAGTGCAAAAGTATGGGCACCCTTATCATTTTATTGATTTGAATACTCCTAACTACTTTTTACTGACTTACTGAAGCACAAAATTGGTTTTGTAAGCTCACTGAGCTTTGAACTTCATAACCAGGTGTATCCAATCATGAGAAAAGATATTTAAGGTGGCCAATTGAAAGTTGTTCTCCTATTTGAATCTCCTCTGAAGAGTGGCATCATGGGCTACTCAAAACAACTCTCAAATGATCTGAAAACAAAGATTGTTCAACATAGTTGTTCAGGGGAAGGATACAAAAAGTTGTCTCAGAGATTTAACCTGTCAGTTTCCACTGTGAGGAACATAGTAAGGAAATGGAAGACCACAGGGACAGTTCTTGTTAAGCCCAGAAGTGGCAGGCCAAGAAAAATATCAGAAAGGCAGGGAAGAAGAATGGTGAGAACAGTCAAGGACAATCCACAGACCACCTCCAAAGAGCTGCAGCATCATCTTGCTGCAGATGGTGTCACTGTGCATCAGTCAACAATAGAGCGCACTTTGCACAATCAGAAGCTGTATTAGAGAGTGATGAGAAAGAAGCTGTTTCTGCAAGCACGCCACAAACAGAGTCACCTGAGGTATGCAAATGCACATTTTGACAAGCCAGCTTCATTTTGGAAGAAGGTCCTGTGGACTGATGAAACAAAGATTGAGTTTTTTGGTCATACAAAAAGGTGTTATGCATGGCATCCAAAAAAAAAACAGCATTACACGAAAAACACTTGCTACCCACTGTAAAATTTGGTGGAGGTTCCATCATGCTTTGGGGCTGTGTGGCCAATGTCGGCACCAGGAATCTTGTTAAAGTTGAGGGTCGCATGGATTCCACTCAGTATCAGCAGATTCTTGAGAATAATGTTCAAGAATCAGTGACGAAGTTGAAGTTACGCCGGGGATGGATATTTCAGCAAGACAATGATCCAAAACACCGCTCCAAATCGACTCTGCATTCATGCAGAGGAACAATTACAATGTTCTGGAATGGCCATCCCAGTCCCCAGACCTGAATATCATTGAACATCTGTGGGATGATTTGAAGCGGGCTGTCCATGCTCGGTGACCATCGAACTTAACTGAACTTGAATTGTTTTGTAAAGAGGAATGGTCCAAAATCCCTTCATCCAGGATCCAGGAACTGATTAAGAGCTACAGGAAGCGACTAGAGGCTGTTATCTTTGCAAAAGGAGGATCTACTAAATATTAATGTCACTTTTCTGTTGAGGTGCCCATACTTTTGCACCAGTCAAATTTTGGTTTAATGCATATTGCACATTTTCTGTTAGTACAATAAACCTCATTTCAATCCTGAAATATTACTGTGTCCATCAGTTATTAGATATAGCAAACTGAAATGGCTGCTGCAAACAACAAAATATTTAGAACTAAAAATGATTAAGATTAATAGGGGTGCCCAAACTTTTTCATAGGACTGTATATACCATCAACCACTCTGAATAAATTTTATATATATATATATATATATATATATATATATATATATATGTATATATATATTTTTTTATTTTTCTAAAACAGTTACTTTTAGCATACGATGGGTTCACATCGCTTCACCTTTTGTCCTTGCCTTAAAAACATTTTTAGACGCTTCTGAGTTCATAGAATTGCTTTTGATGAATCATATTAAAGTTTTCCATGGAAGATAGAAATTGGATGCCAGAAAATAACAAAATATTCATACTTCAAAAGTGATCGAAAAGAAATTCTGTAAATTAAAGGTAAGATTTGTATAAAAATGCTTAAGAAAATTCAAATATCTTTAAAGTATATTAAATACAAAAGAAACTTTGTGAGAGCTGAAAATTAAATTTTACTATTTATTACAGGGATTCAGTTATTATCAGTGCATTTTTAATGTACAAGCCCAAACAGGGCTTCCTTTGTTAGACACAAACCTTCACCTACTTGCAGACTTTTCATTTTCACCATACAGTGTTTGCAGGGTCAAACACTCACAGCAGAGGGCTCCTGCACAATCACTATAAATTCTGTCAATACCTAAACCCCTGGCAGAAGACTGTATGACTGTATGACTGTTCAGTGTGCTATCTGTTTTTTTTTTCCAGAAAGCACACTGATCCATTTAATTGCTGTGAATGACACAGTCAAATGTGCGGTCTGACAGTCCGGATTGCAAACTATGGAACAGGTCCTATTCCTGCTTTCATGGCTCTAATTCATTGAATGAAATAGGCCACGGAAGCATGGCCGATGCACGGGAGGCACAAAAATTACATGTGTGTCCCCCATGCGCCAGCTGTAATGTTCATTCACGGCAGCCGGTTAAAGGCACTGGTTTAAAGCAATGGCTTCAGAAAAAATGTGCTCTTGGGTCCCTGATGCCTGGCATAAGAGTTGGTGGACAATAAATCATTAATTTCACTTCAACAAATCCTTAGTATAAATCCTTAGATATACTTGAATCCACTAATTGTTAAAAAAAATTTAAACTACAATGTTGTGTCTCCTCCTTTCATCCTTACTAGAGATGAGCGAGTAGTTTTCAATCGAGTAGGTGTTCGATCGAATACTACGGTATTCGAAATACTCGTACTCAATTGAACACTACTAGCTGTTCAAAGTTTAAGGTTCAATGCAGAACCAGCGTTGATTGGCAGAATGCGATACATTCTGCCAATCAACGCTGGTTCTTCTCTTACCTTTAGAAGTCTTCTCCATGCAGCGTCCCGTGGCGTTTTCCAGGTGGAATTCACTCTGCCTAGGCATCCGGCCTAGGCAGAGCCGACTGCGCGTGCGTGGGCATGCCCTCAGGCGTCGGTCCGGGCAGAGCCGACTGCGCATGACCGTGCATGACAGCGCATGCGCAGTCGGCTCTGCCTAGGCCCCGATGCCTAGGCAGAGTGAATTCCAGCCAGAAGAAGACGTGGGGATGCTGCGCCGGGAGAAGACTTCAAGGAGAATCCAGCCCGACCGTCATTCGTGGACTTGGTAAGTATAATTTTATCGAATTTTGCGTACCCCTGAAACAAGCATTTCCCCCCATAGACTATAATGGGGTTCGAAATCCGTTCGAACAGTGTGCAGCTGTTCGAATCGGATTTCGAACCTCGGACATTTTAGTGTTCGCTCATCTCTAATCCTTACATATCCTTACATAGTGTTGAATTAAGGTGTACAGATGTACAGTAGTAGAGATAACTAGAGATGAGCGAACACTAAAATGTTCGAGGTTCGAAATTCGATTCGAACAGCCGCTCAATGTTCGTGTGTTCGAACGGGTTTCGAACCCCATTATAGTCTATGGGGAACAGATACTCGTTAAGGGGGAAACCCAAATCCGTGTCTGGAGGGTCACCAAGTCCACTATGACACCCCAGGAAATGATGCCAACACCTCTGGAATGACACTGGGACAGCAGGGGAAGCATGTCTGGGGGCATCTAACACACCAAAGACCCTCTATTACCCCAACATCACAGCCTAACAACTACACACTTTACACACTCAATACCACCTCTCTGACAGTAGGAAAACACCTTGAAACATGTGTATTTGGCACTTGCAGTGAGGAGAGCTTGTCACCAGCAGTGAATTTGGCCCTTGTAGTAAGTTGAGGTTGGCACCAACATTTGTTTTGAAAATCAGGGTGGATTGAGCCTCTAACCAGCAGAGTTTGGGCAAATTCATGGTGGAGGGAGCCTCTAAAAACCCCAGTTTGGACCAATTCATGGTGGAGGGAGACTCTAAAAACCCCAGTTTGGACCAATTCATGGTGGAGGGAGACTCTAAAAACCCCAGTTTGGACCAATTCATGGTGGAGGGAGCCTCTAAAAACCCCAGTTTGGACCAATTCATGGTGGAGGGAGCCTCTAACCAGCCCAGTTTGGACCAATTAATGGTGGAGGGAGCCTCTAAACAGCCAAGTTTTGGGAAATTCATGGTGGAGGGAGCCTCTAACCAGCCCAGTTTGGACCAATTCATGGTGGAGGGAGCCTCTAAACAGCCCAGTTTGGGCAAATTCATGGTGGAGGGAGCCTCTAACCAGCCCAGTTTGGACCAATTAATGGTGGAGGGAGCCTCTAAACAGCCCAGTTTGGACCAATTAATGGTGGAGGGAGCCTCTAACCAGCCCAGTTTGGACCAATTAATGGTGGAGGGAGCCTCTAACCAGCCCAGTTTGGACCAATTAATGGTGGAGGGAGCCTCTAACCAGCCCAGTTTGGACCAATTAATGGTGGAGGGAGCCTCTAAACAGCCAAGTTTTGGGAAATTCATGGTGGAGGGAGCCTCTAACCAGCCCAGTTTGGACCAATTCATGGTGGAGGGAGCCTCTAAACAGCCCAGTTTGGGCAAATTCATGGTGGAGGGAGCCTCTAAAAAACCCAGTTTGGACCAATTCATGGTGGAGGGAGCCTCTAATTAGCCCAGTTTGGACCAATTAATTGTGGAGGGAGCCTCTAACCAGCCCAGTTTGGACCAATTAATGGTGGAGGGAGCCTCTAACCACCCCAGTTTGGGCAAATTCATGGTGGAGGGAGCCTCTAACCAGCCCAGTTTGGACCAATTAATGGTGGAGGGAGCCTCTAAACAGCCAAGTTTTGGGAAATTCATGGTGGAGGGAGCCTCTAACCAGCCCAGTTTGGGCAAATTCATGGTGGAGGGAGCCTCTAACCAGCCCAGTTTGGACCAATTAATGGTGGAGGGAGCCTCTAACCAGCCCAGTTTGGACCAATTAATGGTGGAGGGAGCCTCTAAACAGCCAAGTTTTGGGAAATTCATGGTGGAGGGAGCCTCTAACCAGCCCAGTTTGGACCAATTCATGGTGGAGGGAGCCTCTAAACAGCCCAGTTTGGGCAAATTCATGGTGGAGGGAGCCTCTAAAAAACCCAGTTTGGACCAATTCATGGTGGAGGGAGCCTCTAATTAGCCCAGTTTGGACCAATTAATTGTGGAGGGAGCCTCTAACCAGCCCAGTTTGGACCAATTAATGGTGGAGGGAGCCTCTAACCACCCCAGTTTGGACCAATTCATGGTGGAGGGAGCCTCTAACCAGCCCAGTTTGGACCAATTAATGGTGGAGGGAGCCTCTAAACAGCCAAGTTTTGGGAAATTCATGGTGGAGGGAGCCTCTAACCAGCCCAGTTTGGACCAATTCATGGTGGAGGGAGCCTCTAAACAGCCCAGTTTGGGCAAATTCATGGTGGAGGGAGCCTCTAACCAGCCCAGTTTGGACCAATTAATGGTGGAGGGAGCCTCTAAACAGCCAAGTTTTGGGAAATTCATGGTGGAGGGAGCCTCTAACCAGCCCAGTTTGGACCAATTCATGGTGGAGGGAGCCTCTAAACAGCCAAGTTTTGGGAAATTCATGGTGGAGGGAGCCTCTAAAAAACCCAGTTTGGACCAATTCATGGTGGAGGGAGCCTCTAAACAGCCAAGTTTTGGGAAATTCATGGTGGAGGGAGCCTCTAAAAAACCCAGTTTGGACCAATTCATGGTGGAGGGAGCCTCTAATTAGCCCAGTTTGGACCAATTAATTGTGGAGGGAGCCTCTAACCAGCCCAGTTTGGACCAATTAATGGTGGAGGGAGCCTCTAACCACCCCAGTTTGGGCAAATTCATGGTGGAGGGAGCCTCTAACCAGCCCAGTTTGGACCAATTAATGGTGGAGGGAGCCTCTAAACAGCCAAGTTTTGGGAAATTCATGGTGGAGGGAGCCTCTAACCAGCCCAGTTTGGACCAATTCATGGTGGAGGGAGCCTCTAAACAGCCCAGTTTGGGCAAATTCATGGTGGAGGGAGCCTCTAAACAGCCCAGTTTGGGCAAATTCATGGTGGAGGGAGCCTCTAACCAGCCCAGTTTGGACCAATTAATGGTGGAGGGAGCCTCTAAACAGCCAAGTTTTGGGAAATTCATGGTGGAGGGAGCCTCTAACCAGCCCAGTTTGGACCAATTAATGGTGGAGGGAGCCTCTAACCAGCCCAGTTTGGACCAATTAATGGTGGAGGGAGCCTCTAACCAGCCCAGTTTGGACCAATTAATGGTGGAGGGAGCCTCTAAACAGCCAAGTTTTGGGAAATTCATGGTGGAGGGAGCCTCTAACCAGCCCAGTTTGGACCAATTCATGGTGGAGGGAGCCTCTAAACAGCCCAGTTTGGGCAAATTCATGGTGGAGGGAGCCTCTAAAAAACCCAGTTTGGACCAATTCATGGTGGAGGGAGCCTCTAATTAGCCCAGTTTGGACCAATTAATTGTGGAGGGAGCCTCTAACCAGCCCAGTTTGGACCAATTAATGGTGGAGGGAGCCTCTAAAAAACCCAGTTTGGACCAATTCATGGTGGAGGGAGCCTCTAATTAGCCCAGTTTGGACCAATTAATTGTGGAGGGAGCCTCTAACCAGCCCAGTTTGGACCAATTAATGGTGGAGGGAGCCTCTAACCACCCCAGTTTGGACCAATTCATGGTGGAGGGAGCCTCTAACCACCCCAGTTTGGACCAATTCATGGTGGAGGGAGCCTCTAAACAGCCCAGTTTGGGCAAATTCATGGTGGAGGGAGCCTCTAACCAGCCCAGTTTGGACCAATTAATGGTGGAGGGAGCCTCTAAACAGCCCAGTTTGGGCAAATTCATGGTGGAGGGAGCCTCTAACCAGCCCAGTTTGGACCAATTAATGGTGGAGGGAGCCTCTAAACAGCCAAGTTTTGGGAAATTCATGGTGGAGGGAGCCTCTAACCAGCCCAGTTTGGACCAATTAATGGTGGAGGGAGCCTCTAACCACCCCAGTTTGGGCAAATTCATGGTGGAGGGAGCCTCTAACCAGCCCAGTTTGGACCAATTAATGGTGGAGGGAGCCTCTAAACAGCCCAGTTTGGGCAAATTCATGGTGGAGGGAGCCTCTAAACAGCCAAGTTTTGGGAAATTCATGGTGGAGGGAGCCTCTAACCAGCCCAGTTTGGACCAATTCATGGTGGAGGGAGCCTCTAAACAGCCCAGTTTGGGCAAATTCATGGTGGAGGGAGCCTCTAAAAAACCCAGTTTGGACCAATTCATGGTGGAGGGAGCCTCTAATTAGCCCAGTTTGGACCAATTAATTGTGGAGGGAGCCTCTAACCAGCCCAGTTTGGACCAATTAATGGTGGAGGGAGCCTCTAAAAAACCCAGTTTGGACCAATTCATGGTGGAGGGAGCCTCTAATTAGCCCAGTTTGGACCAATTAATTGTGGAGGGAGCCTCTAACCAGCCCAGTTTGGACCAATTAATGGTGGAGGGAGCCTCTAACCACCCCAGTTTGGACCAATTCATGGTGGAGGGAGCCTCTAACCACCCCAGTTTGGACCAATTCATGGTGGAGGGAGCCTCTAAACAGCCCAGTTTGGGCAAATTCATGGTGGAGGGAGCCTCTAACCAGCAGAGTTGGGGGAAATCAGGGTGGAGGGAGCCTAGTATTAGCAGAATTGTGCAACGCTTATGGTGGATGAGTATGAGGATGCGGAGGAATTGGAGAGGTTGAGTACAGACATGGAGTTTCATGTTGGGGTGCTTTACACAGGTGGGCACAAAAATGACGGCTCTACCCAGTGGTGGTTCATTTTTATCAAAGTGAGCCGGTCGGCACTCTCAGCTGACAGACGGGTGCGCTTGTCAGTGATGATGCCACCGGCTGCACTGAACACCCTCTCAGATAGGACGCTGGCGGCAGGACAGGACAGCACCTCCAAGGCATATAGGGCAAGTTCAAGCCACAGGTCCAACTTCGACACCCAATACGTGTAGGGCGCAGAGGGGTCGGAGAGGACAGGGCTGTGGTCGGAAAGGTATTCCCGCAACATGCGCCTATACTTCTCACGCCTGGTGACACTAGGACCCTCCGTGGCGGCACTTTGGCGAGGGGGTGCCATCAAGGTGTCCCAGACCTTAGACAGTGTGCCCCTCGTTTGTGTGGACCGGTGAGAACTTGGTTGCCTACTGGAGGAACTGCCCTCCCTGCCGCCAACGTCACATGCTGGAAACATCTCCATCATATTCTGCACCAATTGCCTGTGGCAAGCATTGATGCGATTGGCCCTCCCCTCTACCGGAATAAAAGACGAGATGTTGTTTTTATACCGGGGGTCAAGGATAGCAAAGATCCAGTACTGGTTGTCCTCCTTGATTTTGACAATACGCTTGTCGGTTGTAAAGCACCCCAACATGAACTCAGCCATGTCTGCCACAGTGTTAGTTGGCATGACTCCTCTGGCCCCACCGGAAAGTTCAATCTCCATTTCCTCCTCATCCTCCATGTCTACCCATCCGCGCTGCAACAATGGGACGATTCGAAGTTGCCCGGAAGCCTCCTGTATCACCATCACATCATCGGACAACTCTTCTTCCTCCTCCTCCTCCTCCTCCTCCTCCATTAAACGCAGTGAAGCGGACAGATGTGTGGACCTACTCTCCAGCTGTGACGGATCGGATGCTATCCCTAACTCCTCTGTGTGATCTGAGTTATCCCTGATGTCAATCAGGGATTCTCTCAGAACACACAAGAGCGGGATTGTAAGGCTCACCATCGCATCCTCAGAGCTCACCCTCCTTGTGGACTCCTCAAAGACCCGTAGGATGTCACAAAGGTCTCTCATCCATGGCCACTCATGGATGTGAAACTGAGGCAGCTGACTTTGTGGCACCCTAGGGTTTTGTAGCTGGTATTCCATCAAAGGTCTCTGCTGCTCAACCACTCTATTCAACATCTGAAACGTTGAGTTCCAGCGTGTGGGGACGTCGCACAAAAGCCGGTGTTGTGGCACATGCAGGCGTTGCTGGAGAGATTTTAAGCTAGCAGCGGCTACTGTCGACTTGCGAAAGTGGGCGCACATGCGCCGCACTTTCACCAGTAGCTCTGGAACATTGGGGTAGCTCTTTAGGAAACGTTGCACCACTAGGTTGAAGACGTGGGCCAGGCATGGAACATGTTGGAGTCCGGCAAGCTCCAGAGCTGCTACCAGGTTCCGGCCGTTATCACAAACGACCATGCCTGGGCCCAGGTGCAGCGGCTCAAACCATATTGCCGTCTCATCGAGGAGGGCATCCCTCACCTCGGAGGCAGTGTGCTGTCTGTCCCCCAAGCTGATCAGCTTCAGCACAGCCTGCTGACGTCTACCAACGCCAGTGCTGCAACGTTTCCAACTCGTAGCTGGGGTCAATCTAACAGCGGAGGAGGAGGCGGTGGCGGAGGAGGAGGCGGTGGCGGAGGAGGAGGCGGTAGAGGAGGAGGAGGAGGGGGGTGTTCTTCTCGTGTCCCTGCCAGGAATGTTAGGCGGGGAGACGAGGTACACCGGGCCAGTTTGGGAAGCAGTCCCAGCCTCAACTACATTCACCCAGTGTGCCGTCAGTGAAATGTAGCGTCCCTGTCCGCATGCACTTGTCCACGCGTCGGTGGTCAAGTGGACCTTTGTGCAAAGCGCGGAACTAAGGGCCCGCCTGATGTTGAGTGACACGTGCTGGTGCAAGGCGGGGACGGCACACCGGGAGAAGTAGTGACGGCTAGGGACGGCATAGCGAGGTGCCGCAGTTGCCATCAGGTCCAGGAAGGCGGGAGTTTCAACAAGCCGGAACGCCAACATCTCCTGGGCCAGCAGTTTAGCGATGTTGGCGTTCAAGGCTTGCGCGTGTGGGTGGTTAGCAGTGTATTTCTGCCGCCGCTCCAATGTCTGAGAGATGGTGGGTTGTTGTAAAGAAACGCCTGATGGTGCCTTTGATGGTGCAGGAGAAGGAGATAAGACAGGACCAGGGGAGGATGAGGTAGAAGTCAACAAAGTGGCGGAGGCAGATGAAGTGGTGTCCTGGCTCGTCCTCTGGAGTGCATCGCCAGCACAGTCAGCAGTGGCAGTGGCAGAGGCAGAGGCAGAGGCAGTGGCAGTGGCGTGAACGGCAGTCGGCCTTTGTCCTGCCGTTGCTGCCTGCCACTGATTCCAGTGCTTGGATTCCAAATGACGGCGCATTGAAGTGGTGGACAGGTTGCTCTTCTCAGAGCCCCTAATCAATTTCGAGAGGCAAATTGTGCAGACAACACTATATCTGTCCTCGGCGCATTCCTTGAAAAAACTCCACACCTTCGAGAAACGTGCCCTCGAGGTGGGAGTTTTTCGGGGCTGGGTACGAACTGGAACATCTTGGGAGATTCCGGGTGTGGCCTGGCTTCGCCTAAGCTGCTGACCTCTGCCTCTGCCTCTAGCTACCCTTTTTGGTGCTGCACCTGCCTCAACATCCACACTACTTTCCCCGCTTGACATCCCCCCTGTCCAGGTCGGGTCAGTGTCCTCATCATCCACCACTTCCTCTTCCAACTCCTGTCTCATCTCCTCCTCCCGCACAATGCGCCGGTCAACTGGATGCCCTGACGGCAACTGCGTCACATCATCGTCGATGAGGGTGGGTTGCTGGTCATCCACCACCAAATCGAACGGAGATGGAGGAGACTCTAGTGTTTGAGCATCTGGATACAGATGCTCCTCTGTTAGGTTCGTGGAATCGTGACGTGGAGAGGCAGGTTGAGGGACAATGAAAGGAGCGGAGAACAGCTCTGGGGAGCAGGGACAGTTTGGGTTATTGTTCTGTAAAGCTTCGGAATTTTGGGAGGAAGGAAGACAAGACTGTTGGGTAATAGGAGGAGAGGAGGCAGAGTCTGACTGGCTGCTGGACAATGTGCTGTAAGCGTTCTCTGACAGCCATTGCAAGACCTGTTCCTGGTTCTCGGGCCTACTAAGGTTTGTACCCTGCAGTTTAGTTAATGTGGCAAGCAACCCTGGCACTGTGGAGTGGCGCAATGCTTGCTGCCCCACAGGAGTAGGCACGGGACGCCCTGTGGCTTCACTGCTACCTTGCTCCCCAGAACCATTCCCCCGACCTCGCCCACGGCCTCGTCCACGTCCCTTTCCGGGAGCCTTGCGCATTTTGAATTCCTAGTTAGAAATTGGCACTGTATACCAGTAGTAAAAATTGTGGGTGCACGTAACCCCAATATATTCTTTGAATTCCCAGTCAGAAACTGGCACTATATGGCAGTAGCAAGAAATGAGGGTATTTGTATTCCCAATATACTCTTTGAATTCCCAGTCAGACAATGGCACTGTATACCAGTAGTAAAAATTGTGGGTGCACGTAACCCCAATATATTCTTTGAATTACCAGTCAGAAACTGGCACTATATGGCAGTAGCAAGAAATGAGGGTATTTATAACCCCAATATATTCTTTGAATTCCCAGTCAGACAATGGCACTGTATACCAGTAGTAAAAATTGTGGGTGCACGTAACCCCAATATATTCTTTGAATTCCCAGTCAGAAACTGGCACTATATGGCAGTAGCAAGAAATGAGGGTATTTGTATTCCCAATATACTCTTTGAATTCCCAGTCAGACAATGGCACTGTATACCAGTAGTAAAAATTGTGGGTGCACGTAACCCCAATATATTCTTTGAATTCCCAGTCAGACACTGGCACTATATGGCAGTAGCAAGAAATGAGGGTATTTGTATTCCCAATATATTCTTTGAATTCCCAGTCAGACAATGGCACTGTATACCAGTAGTAAAAATTGTGGGTGCACGTAACCCCAATATATTCTTTGAATTACCAGTCAGAAACTGGCACTATATGGCAGTAGCAAGAAATGAGGGTATTTATAACCCCAATATATTCTTTGAATTCCCAGTCAGACAATGGCACTGTATACCAGTAGTAAAAATTGTGGGTGCACGTAACCCCAATATATTCTTTGAATTCCCAGTCAGAAACTGGCACTATATGGCAGTAGCAAGAAATGAGGGTATTTGTATTCCCAATATACTCTTTGAATTCCCAGTCAGACAATGGCACTGTATACCAGTAGTAAAAATTGTGGGTGCACGTAACCCCAATATATTCTTTGAATTCCCAGTCAGAAACTGGCACTATATGGCAGTAGCAAGAAATGAGGGTATTTGTATTCCCAATATACTCTTTGAATTCCCAGTCAGACAATGGCACTGTATACCAGTAGTAAAAATTGTGGGTGCACGTAACCCCAATATATTCTTTGAATTCCCAGTCAGACACTGGCACTATATGGCAGTAGCAAGAAATGAGGGTATTTGTATTCCCAATATACTCTTTGAATTCCCAGTCAGACAATGGCACTGTATACCAGTAGTAAAAATTGTGGGTGCACGTAACCCCAATATATTCTTTGAATTACCAGTCAGAAACTGGCACTATATGGCAGTAGCAAGAAATGAGGGTATTTATAACCCCAATATATTCTTTGAATTCCCAGTCAGACAATGGCACTGTATACCAGTAGTAAAAATTGTGGGTGCACGTAACCCCAATATATTCTTTGAATTCCCAGTCAGAAACTGGCACTATATGGCAGTAGCAAGAAATGAGGGTATTTGTATTCCCAATATACTCTTTGAATTCCCAGTCAGACAATGGCACTGTATACCAGTAGTAAAAATTGTGGGTGCACGTAACCCCAATATATTCTTTGAATTCCCAGTCAGACACTGGCACTATATGGCAGTAGCAAGAAATGAGGGTATTTGTATTCCCAATATATTCTTTGAATTCCCAGTCAGACAATGGCACTGTATACCAGTAGTAAAAATTGTGGGTGCACGTAACCCCAATATATTCTTTGAATTACCAGTCAGAAACTGGCACTATATGGCAGTAGCAAGAAATGAGGGTATTTATAACCCCAATATATTCTTTGAATTCCCAGTCAGACAATGGCACTGTATACCAGTAGTAAAAATTGTGGGTGCACGTAACCCCAATATATTCTTTGAATTCCCAGTCAGAAACTGGCACTATATGGCAGTAGCAAGAAATGAGGGTATTTATAACCCCAATATATTCTTTGAATTCCCAGTCAGACAATGGCACTGTATACCAGTAGTAAAAATTGTGGGTGCACGTAACCCCAATATATTCTTTGAATTCCCAGTCAGAAACTGGCACTATATGGCAGTAGCAAGAAATGAGGGTATTTGTATTCCCAATATACTCTTTGAATTCCCAGTCAGACAATGGCACTGTATACCAGTAGTAAAAATTGTGGGTGCACGTAACCCCAATATATTCTTTGAATTCCCAGTCAGAAACTGGCACTATATGGCAGTAGCAAGAAATGAGGGTATTTGTATTCCCAATATACTCTTTGAATTCCCAGTCAGACAATGGCACTGTATACCAGTAGTAAAAATTGTGGGTGCACGTAACCCCAATATATTCTTTGAATTCCCAGTCAGACACTGGCACTATATGGCAGTAGCAAGAAATGAGGGTATTTGTATTCCCAATATACTCTTTGAATTCCCAGTCAGACAATGGCACTGTATACCAGTAGTAAAAATTGTGGGTGCACGTAACCCCAATATATTCTTTGAATTACCAGTCAGAAACTGGCACTATATGGCAGTAGCAAGAAATGAGGGTATTTATAACCCCAATATATTCTTTGAATTCCCAGTCAGACAATGGCACTGTATACCAGTAGTAAAAATTGTGGGTGCACGTAACCCCAATATATTCTTTGAATTCCCAGTCAGAAACTGGCACTATATGGCAGTAGCAAGAAATGAGGGTATTTGTATTCCCAATATACTCTTTGAATTCCCAGTCAGACAATGGCACTGTATACCAGTAGTAAAAATTGTGGGTGCACGTAACCCCAATATATTCTTTGAATTCCCAGTCAGACACTGGCACTATATGGCAGTAGCAAGAAATGAGGGTATTTGTATTCCCAATATATTCTTTGAATTCCCAGTCAGACAATGGCACTGTATACCAGTAGTAAAAATTGTGGGTGCACGTAACCCCAATATATTCTTTGAATTACCAGTCAGAAACTGGCACTATATGGCAGTAGCAAGAAATGAGGGTATTTATAACCCCAATATATTCTTTGAATTCCCAGTCAGACAATGGCACTGTATACCAGTAGTAAAAATTGTGGGTGCACGTAACCCCAATATATTCTTTGAATTCCCAGTCAGAAACTGGCACTATATGGCAGTAGCAAGAAATGAGGGTATTTATAACCCCAATATATTCTTTGAATTCCCAGTCAGACAATGGCACTGTATACCAGTAGTAAAAATTGTGGGTGCACGTAACCCCAATATATTCTTTGAATTCCCAGTCAGAAACTGGCACTATATGGCAGTAGCAAGAAATGAGGGTATTTGTATTCCCAATATACTCTTTGAATTCCCAGTCAGACAATGGCACTGTATACCAGTAGTAAAAATTGTGGGTGCACGTAACCCCAATATATTCTTTGAATTCCCAGTCAGAAACTGGCACTATATGGCAGTAGCAAGAAATGAGGGTATTTGTATTCCCAATATACTCTTTGAATTCCCAGTCAGACAATGGCACTGTATACCAGTAGTAAAAATTGTGGGTGCACGTAACCCCAATATATTCTTTGAATTCCCAGTCAGACACTGGCACTATATGGCAGTAGCAAGAAATGAGGGTATTTGTATTCCCAATATACTCTTTGAATTCCCAGTCAGACAATGGCACTGTATACCAGTAGTAAAAATTGTGGGTGCACGTAACCCCAATATATTCTTTGAATTACCAGTCAGAAACTGGCACTATATGGCAGTAGCAAGAAATGAGGGTATTTATAACCCCAATATATTCTTTGAATTCCCAGTCAGACAATGGCACTGTATACCAGTAGTAAAAATTGTGGGTGCACGTAACCCCAATATATTCTTTGAATTACCAGTCAGAAACTGGCACTATATGGCAGTAGCAAGAAATGAGGGTATTTGTATTCCCAATATATTCTTTGAATTCCCAGTCAGACAATGGCACTGTATACCAGTAGTAAAAATTGTGGGTGTATATAGCCCCAATTCTATTGCTAGGGGACTTGCAGGGTATTTCTGG
This sequence comes from Leptodactylus fuscus, assembly GCF_031893055.1. NCBI lineage: Eukaryota > Metazoa > Chordata > Amphibia > Anura > Leptodactylidae > Leptodactylus > Leptodactylus fuscus. Next base: position 202,039,005 of record NC_134266.1, on the reverse strand, counting down.
GGTGAAGGTGGGGGGGCACACCGTTGGAACGGGTATCGGGGTATATATCGGGTATACGGGAATACACTGACAGTGTATTCCATTCAGGATCCTGGGAAAGCTGGGTTGCGGCGATTGAGCCCGTCAGTGCCACGTTACACTGACAAGCTTCTCCCTGGAATTTAGCTCTTACAAGAGCTGTTGGTTGTCTTCTCCTTCCTATCCTAGCCTGTCCCTGCCTACCCAGAATCTAAGCCCTAGCTAGCTGGACGGAAACCTCCGTCCTCGGTGAATTGCAAGCTCAGAATGACGCGAAGCTGGGCGTCGCTGTTCTTTTAAATTAGAGGTCACATGTTTTCGGCAGCCAATGGGTTTTGCCTACTTTTTTCAACGTCACCGGTGTCGTAGTTCCTGTCCCACCTACCCAGCGCTGTTATTGGAGCAAAAAAGGCGCCAGGGAAGGTGGGAGGGGAATCGAGTAATGGCGCACTTTACCACGCGGTGTTCGATTCGATTCGAACATGCCGAACAGCCTAATATCCGATCGAACATGAGTTCGATAGAACACTGTTCGCTCATCTCTAGAGATAACCCAAATTTTTGCAATTGGTTAACCTGCTGCAGTGTGAGTTCTTATCACAGAAGACAACAAAAAGCAATAAAAAGTCATTGAAAAATATTTTTTCAGTGACTTTTCATTAGATTTTGTTGTCTTTTGTGATATTATGCTACAGCTGCTTAACTAATTGCAAACGTTTGGGTTAATCTTGCTACGAATCTATGTGCATCATGTTCAATCAAGGAATGAAGAAACTCATCAATCCCTTACTCCACCTGTTTCTCAACCCTCTCTTTACAAGAAGTATGTTTGGACCCTCATTATGTGATACACACTGGAGAAACAGTAATTCCTACACATTTGCACCTCAACATGTTAGATACACAAGGCTTGAAGCACAAGTGCCACTCATGACACACATGTTGCCTTTGCTTTTGATCACTGCCTGCCTTATCCTATGCCTTTACCAGCTCTAATGTTATTTCTATATGACTACACATTTGTCTACTAGCTGTTAAGATATTATCACTGAAACAAATATTAAAAATTGCAGGGTCTAGCTAGCAACGAAGAGTTGTAGAATAAGCTAATCTAAATCTCACAAACTGTGAGAAGTAGCCCTTGGACACTAAAATATCTTCACCAGCTCCAGCTGCGAACTCAGATGAACTTTTGCTGAATTTGGACGCAAGCTATCATCACTGAAACTAGTATGAGAAATAAATAAACTGAAGTCAAACCAAAACTCACAACAAACTCATAAGGCAGATCTAAATCAGAAGGACGAATCAGAAGAGTAATTATGTCCGAGCCAAAAGATAAATCTGAGCAGTATCATCAAAGCCAAAAGTCAAGACAAGCGAATTTCCAGTAACAGGCCAATGGTCAGTAATAAAGAAAACCTGCATAAATCGATCAGATTTCAAAATGTTACTAAAGAACAACCTAGTAGCAGGCACCTGGGTTGGTAGGAATAGAGTTTAACTATCCCTTCACAGCTGCTGATTGGATCAGCATAGCAGAGCTCTTAAAACTGCAGATGCTTCATATGTTGCAACCTAAAGGCAACAGCACCTAGCTATTTAGCACATTGTACTACCTAACTTTAGCACGATTCTGCATTTTGAATGTCAAATATTTTGTTGCTCCATGGAAGTGATCTGGTGATTACTAGAGATGAGCGAACAGTGTTCTATCGAACTCATGTTCGATCGGATATTAGGCTGTTCGGCATGTTCGAATCGAATCGAACACCGCGTGGTAAAGTGCGCCATTACTCGATTCCCCTCCCACCTTCCCTGGCGCCTTTTTTGCTCCAATAACAGCGCAGGGTAGGTGGGACAGGAACTACGACACCGGTGACGTTGAAAAAAGTAGGCAAAACCCATTGGCTGCCGAAAACATGTGACCTCTAATTTAAAAGAACAGCGCCGCCCAGGTTCGCGTCATTCTGAGCTTGCAATTCACCGAGGACGGAGGTTTCCGTCCAGCTAGCTAGGGCTTAGATTCTGGGTAGGCAGGGACAGGCTAGGATAGGAAGGAGAAGACAACCAACAGCTCTTGTAAGAGCTAAATTCCAGGGAGAAGCTTGTCAGTGTAACGTGGCACTGACGGGCTCAATCGCCGCAACCCAGCTTTCCCAGGATCCTGAATGGAATACACTGTCAGTGTATTCCCGTATACCCGATATATACCCCGATACCCGTTCCAACGGTGTGCCCCCCCACCTTCACCCCAGAAATACCCTGCAAGTCCCCTAGCAATAGAATTGGGGCTATATACACCCACTATTTTTGCTACTGCCATATAGTGCCATTGTCTCACTGGGAATTCAAAGAATATATTGGGCTTACATATAACTTCAATTCCAGGGAGAAGCTTGTCAGTGTAACGTGGCACTGACGGGCTCAATCGCCGCAACCCAGCTTTCCCAGGATCCTGAATGGAACACACTGACAGTGTATTCCCGTATACCCCATATATACACCCCAAATCCCCGTTCCAACGGTGTGCCCCCCCACCTTCACCTCAGAAATACCCTGCAAGTCCCCTAGCAATAGAATTGGGGCTATATACACCCACAATTTTTGCTACTGGTATACAGTGCCATTGTCTCACTGGGAATTCAAAGAATATATGGGGGTTATGTGCACCCACAATTTTTAATACTGCTATACAGTGCCATTGTCTGACTGGGAATTCAAAGAATATATGGGGGTTATGTGCACCCACAATTTTTAATACTGGTATATAGTGCCATTGTCTGACTGGGAATTCAAAGAATATATGGGGGTTACGTGCACCCACAATTTTTAATACTGGTATACAGTGCCATTGTCTGACTGGGAATTCAAAGAATATATGGGGGTTATGTGCACCCACAATTTTTAATACTGCTATACAGTGCCATTGTCTGACTGGGAATTCAAAGAATATATGGGGGTTATGTGCACCCACAATTTTTAATACTGGTATACAGTGCCATTGTCTGACTGGGAATTCAAAGAATATATGGGGGTTACGTGCACCCACAATTTTTAATACTGGTATACAGTGCCATTGTCTGACTGGGAATTCAAAGAATATATGGGGGTTACGTGCACCCACAATTTTTAATACTGCTATACAGTGCCATTGTCTGACTGGGAATTCAAAGAATATATGGGGGTTATGTGCACCCACAATTTTTACTACTGGTATACAGTGCCATTGTCTGACTGGGAATTCAAAGAATATATTGGGGTGACGTGCACCCACAATTTTTGCTACTGCTATACAGTTCCATTGTCTCACTGGGAATTCAAAGAATATATGGGGGTTATGTGCACCCACAATTTTTAATACTGGTATACAGTGCCATTGTCTGACTGGGAATTCAAAGAATATATGGGGGTTATGTGCACCCACAATTTTTAATACTGGTATATAGTGCCATTGTCTGACTGGGAATTCAAAGAATATATGGGGGTTACGTGCACCCACAATTTTTAATACTGGTATACAGTGCCATTGTCTGACTGGGAATTCAAAGAATATATGGGGGTTATGTGCACCCACAATTTTTAATACTGGTATACAGTGCCATTGTCTGACTGGGAATTCAAAGAATATATGGGGGTTATGTGCACCCACAATTTTTACTACTGGTATACAGTGCCATTGTCTAACTGGGAATTCAAAGAATATATTGGGGTGACGTGCACCCACAATTTTTGCTACTGCTATACAGTTCCATTGTCTCACTGGGAATTCAAAGAATATATGGGGGTTATGTGCACCCACAATTTTTAATACTGGTATACAGTGCCATTGTCTGACTGGGAATTCAAAGAATATATGGGGGTTACGTGCACCCACAATTTTTAATACTGCTATACAGTGCCATTGTCTGACTGGGAATTCAAAGAATATATGGGGGTTATGTGCACCCACAATTTTTACTACTGGTATACAGTGCCATTGTCTGACTGGGAATTCAAAGAATATATGGGGGTTACGTGCACCCACAATTTTTAATACTGCTATACAGTGCCATTGTCTGACTGGGAATTCAAAGAATATATGGGGGTTATGTGCACCCACAATTTTTACTACTGGTATACAGTGCCATTGTCTGACTGGGAATTCAAAGAATATATTGGGGTGACGTGCACCCACAATTTTTGCTACTGCTATACAGTTCCATTGTCTGACTGGGAATTCAAAGAATATATGGGGGTTATGTGCACCCACAATTTTTAATACTGGTATATAGTGCCATTGTCTGACTGGGAATTCAAAGAATATATGGGGGTTATGTGCACCCACAATTTTTAATACTGGTATACAGTGCCATTGTCTGACTGGGAATTCAAAGAATATATGGGGGTTATGTGCACCCACAATTTTTAATACTGGTATATAGTGCCATTGTCTGACTGGGAATTCAAAGAATATATGGGGGTTACGTGCACCCACAATTTTTAATACTGCTATACAGTGCCATTGTCTGACTGGGAATTCAAAGAATATATGGGGGTTATGTGCACCCACAATTTTTAATACTGGTATACAGTGCCATTGTCTAACTGGGAATTCAAAGAATATATTGGGGTGACGTGCACCCATAATTTTTGCTACTGCTATACAGTTCCATTGTCTCACTGGGAATTCAAAGAATATATGGGGGTTATGTGCACCCACAATTTTTAATACTGGTATACAGTGCCATTGTCTGACTGGGAATTCAAAGAATATATGGGGGTTATGTGCACCCACAATTTTTAATACTGGTATATAGTGCCATTGTCTGACTGGGAATTCAAAGAATATATGGGGGTTACGTGCACCCACAATTTTTAATACTGGTATACAGTGCCATTGTCTGACTGGGAATTCAAAGAATATATGGGGGTTATGTGCACCCACAATTTTTAATACTGGTATACAGTGCCATTGTCTGACTGGGAATTCAAAGAATATATGGGGGTTATGTGCACCCACAATTTTTACTACTGGTATACAGTGCCATTGTCTAACTGGGAATTCAAAGAATATATTGGGGTGACGTGCACCCACAATTTTTGCTACTGCTATACAGTTCCATTGTCTCACTGGGAATTCAAAGAATATATGGGGGTTATGTGCACCCACAATTTTTAATACTGGTATACAGTGCCATTGTCTGACTGGGAATTCAAAGAATATATGGGGGTTACGTGCACCCACAATTTTTAATACTGCTATACAGTGCCATTGTCTGACTGGGAATTCAAAGAATATATGGGGGTTATGTGCACCCACAATTTTTCCTACTGGTATACAGTGCCATTGTCTGACTGGGAATTCAAAGAATATATGGGGGTTATGTGCACCCACAATTTTTAATACTGCTATACAGTGCCATTGTCTGACTGGGAATTCAAAGAATATATGGGGGTTATGTGCACCCACAATTTTTACTACTGGTATACAGTGCCATTGTCTGACTGGGAATTCAAAGAATATATTGGGGTGACGTGCACCCACAATTTTTGCTACTGCTATACAGTTCCATTGTCTGACTGGGAATTCAAAGAATATATGGGGGTTATGTGCACCCACAATTTTTAATACTGGTATATAGTGCCATTGTCTGACTGGGAATTCAAAGAATATATGGGGGTTATGTGCACCCACAATTTTTAATACTGGTATACAGTGCCATTGTCTGACTGGGAATTCAAAGAATATATGGGGGTTATGTGCACCCACAATTTTTAATACTGGTATATAGTGCCATTGTCTGACTGGGAATTCAAAGAATATATGGGGGTTACGTGCACCCACAATTTTTAATACTGCTATACAGTGCCATTGTCTGACTGGGAATTCAAAGAATATATGGGGGTTATGTGCACCCACAATTTTTAATACTGGTATACAGTGCCATTGTCTGACTGGGAATTCAAAGAATATATGGGGGTTATGTGCACCCACAATTTTTAATACTGGTATACAGTGCCATTGTCTGACTGGGAATTCAAAGAATATATGGGGGTTATGTGCACCCACAATTTTTAATACTGGTATATAGTGCCATTGTCTGACTGGGAATTCAAAGAATATATGGGGGTTACGTGCACCCACAATTTTTAATACTGCTATACAGTGCCATTGTCTGACTGGGAATTCAAAGAATATATGGGGGTTATGTGCACCCACAATTTTTAATACTGGTATACAGTGCCATTGTCTGACTGGGAATTCAAAGAATATATGGGGGTTATGTGCACCCACAATTTTTAATACTGGTATACAGTGCCATTGTCTGACTGGGAATTCAAAGAATATATGGGGGTTATGTGCACCCACAATTTTTAATACTGGTATACAGTGCCATTGTCTGACTGGGAATTCAAAGAATATATGGGGGTTATGTGCACCCACAATTTTTACTACTGGTATACAGTGCCATTGTCTAACTGGGAATTCAAAGAATATATTGGGGTGACGTGCACCCACAATTTTTACTACTGGTATACAGTGCCATTGTCTGACTGGGAATTCAAAGAATATATGGGGGTTATGTGCACCCACAATTTTTAATACTGGTATATAGTGCCATTGTCTGACTGGGAATTCAAAGAATATATGGGGGTTACGTGCACCCACAATTTTTAATACTGCTATACAGTGCCATTGTCTGACTGGGAATTCAAAGAATATATGGGGGTTATGTGCACCCAAAATTTTTAATACTGGTATACAGTGCCATTGTCTGACTGGGAATTCAAAGAATATATGGGGGTTATGTGCACCCACAATTTTTAATACTGGTATATAGTGCCATTGTCTGACTGGGAATTCAAAGAATATATGGGGGTTACGTGCACCCACAATTTTTAATACTGGTATACAGTGCCATTGTCTGACTGGGAATTCAAAGAATATATGGGGGTTATGTGCACCCACAATTTTTAATACTGGTATACAGTGCCATTGTCTGACTGGGAATTCAAAGAATATATTGGGGTGACGTGCACCCACAATTTTTGCTACTGCTATACAGTTCCATTGTCTCACTGGGAATTCAAAGAATATATGGGGGTTATGTGCACCCACAATTTTTAATACTGGTATACAGTGCCATTGTCTGACTGGGAATTCAAAGAATATATGGGGGTTATGTGCACCCACAATTTTTAATACTGGTATACAGTGCCATTGTCTGACTGGGAATTCAAAGAATATATGGGGGTTATGTGCACCCACAATTTTTAATACTGGTATACAGTGCCATTGTCTGACTGGGAATTCAAAGAATATATTGGGGTGACGTGCACCCACAATTTTTGCTACTGCTATACAGTTCCATTGTCTCACTGGGAATTCAAAGAATATATGGGGGTTATGTGCACCCACAATTTTTAATACTGGTATACAGTGCCATTGTCTGACTGGGAATTCAAAGAATATATGGGGGTTATGTGCACCCACAATTTTTAATACTGGTATACAGTGCCATTGTCTGACTGGGAATTCAAAGAATATATTGGGGTGACGTGCACCCACAATTTTTGCTACTGCTATACAGTTCCATTGTCTCACTGGGAATTCAAAGAATATATGGGGGTTATGTGCACCCACAATTTTTAATACTGGTATACAGTGCCATTGTCTGACTGGGAATTCAAAGAATATATGGGGGTTATGTGCACCCACAATTTTTAATACTGGTATATAGTGCCATTGTCTGACTGGGAATTCAAAGAATATATGGGGGTTACGTGCACCCACAATTTTTAATACTGGTATACAGTGCCATTGTCTGACTGGGAATTCAAAGAATATATGGGGGTTACGTGCACCCACAATTTTTAATACTGCTATACAGTGCCATTGTCTGACTGGGAATTCAAAGAATATATGGGGGTTATGTGCACCCACAATTTTTAATACTGGTATACAGTGCCATTGTCTCACTGGGAATTCCACAAATAATTTGGGGATTCATTCACCCTACATCTCAGGCTCTTGCCATATTCACCCAGGTTGTCAGTGCTGCACCAGCTCGTTCCCAGACAGCTCGGCCCGAAAAACACGTTACCTATATAGAGGATTTGGACAATGAAGACAACATGTTCTAAATCTAATGTCTGCACCTTCTCCAGAATTAAAATAAAGGCAGCGTTTAACTTTCAAATAGCACTGCACAAAGGAAGAGCTTATCAGCTTGTCTCATGACATGCTACTGAAAAGTTTCATTTGTGTATCTTAATGTAAATATAGTTGTATAAGCTTTTTGGGTTTTAGGCACTGCCAAGTTATTTATTACCACCCACTCCCTTATAATGATGATGACGCCAAAGTCACTGTGGGTGTTCAGAGCTCACAGCTTTGGGTGACATTTGTCTTGCTCTCTGTCGGTACCAGCTGTCTTTTTGGATACCGTAAAGTTATGTTGACTTTATTAACAGCTATAGAAGCTTTAGCCAGGTTGTGACGGTGTGTAACCCTAACAACACTAAGTGGGATACACATTAATAGTCAGTCTATGTACGCTAAACGTATCACTGAAGTAATTTTTTTTCCCTCTCCCCTAATATAAGAAAGGAACAGACATTAGACCTAGACCGGGGTTCGAGGCTTGAAAAAATCCAGTATTATTTGTTCTTCATGATGTGAAATATGTGTTGAAAAGCAACCCAAGATGAAGTCAGCCATGTGTGCCAGTGTGTTACTTGGCATGCCTTTGCTGGCCCCAACTGTAAGGGTCACTCTCCATTTCCTCCATTTTCCACTCCCCTTCACACCATTTGTGGTGAAGCAATGGGATGCACTGAAGTGCACCCTCTAGCCTCGTGTGGGATAGGGACATCAGATGCCACTCCAACCCCCTCGTCTTCCTCCGCCAGCCAACGGTGCGAAGATGAGAGGAGTGTGCTCTGAATGTTTTCTGCCTAGCAGAGGCTAGTTCTCACTTACGAAAATGGCCCCACTTTGACCTGTATATCAGGCACAATGGTGTAGGTTTCAAAGAAACATGGCACCAACAAGTTGGAAAACGTGGGCCATGCGTGGACCGTGTTTGAGTCTGGCAAGCTCCAGATCTGCTACCAGGTTCCAGCCATTATCACAGGCGCAAAAATGCCAGGCCCCAGGTGTAGCAGGGAAAAAAAAATGCCATCTCAGCCAGGATGGCATCCCTGACCTCGGAGGCACTGTGCTGTCTGTCCCCCAAGCTGATCAGTTTCAGCACGGCCTACTGACATCTCCCCATGCCAGTGTTACAGTGTTTTCCGCTAGTAGCTGGGGTGGAGGTTGCAGCTTCGTAGGGTTTCAGTCTACTCCTGCCATGAATTTTGGCCTGGGAGAGGAGATAGGCCACCCCAGTTTGCACCCGGGGAACAGACTCCACCACATTCACCCTGCCTGTCATTAAAGATAAGCACTGCAGCATCCCTGACCACAGGCGCTTGTCCATGTGTCGGTGGTCAAGTGGACCTTGCAGCAAAGCGCAGAGCTCTGGGCCCGACTGATGTTATGGGACACATGCAGGCGCAAGGCAGAGACAGCACACCAAGAGAAGTAGTAACGGCTAGGCCCAGCATAGGGAGGTGCCCCAGCTGCCATCTGCTGACGGAAGGCCTGGGTCTCCAGAAGCATAAACAAACACCAACATCTCCAGGGCCAGCAGTTTATCGATGAGGCTGTTACAGGCTTGGGCATGGGGGTGGGTTGTATTGTACTTCTGCCTGCAATGAAAAGCTTGGGAAATGTGGAGTGGCTGGGAAGAGGCGCATGATGGTGCAGGCCAAAAGGGCGCATGAGGGTGAACTCCCCAATGTGTCAGAGATAGGTGTGTAGGTGTCCTTGCATCATATACTTGCACCATATTTGGCTTTGGAAGTTAATTTTGTGCCAAAAAGTGGTTAAGACAGCGATCCCTCAGCTACTCCCGTTACACTGTCTATTGAAGTTACCATCTGTGGAAGTGGACCACCATTTCTAAGATCCCAAAGGAAGCAGGCAAGAGATGTGCAGTTCAGAAAAAAAGATGAGAAAATAAGTTTAGGCTGTAGAGCACAGAGGGATCGGAGAGGACAGAGCTGGTGTCGGCCAGGTATTCCCACAACATGCGCCTATACTTGTCCCTCCTGGTGACACTAGGCCCCTGAGTGGCAGTAATTTGTCCAGGGGGGCCATTAACGTGTTCCAGACCTAGGAATAAGTCTTCCAACAGGGTAGAGTTTTGCATGCCTTTGCTTCTACCCACTGTTTTTGCTGCTTAGCTTCCCTCCACATCTACTCTGCTTTCACCCCTAAACATCACCCCAGTTTATGCCTTTGCTTCTACCCAGGTTTTTTGTTGATTTAGCTTCCCTCTACATCTACACTGCTTTAGCCCCTAGACATCACCCCTGTCCATGTGGGGTCGGTGGCCTCGTCATCCACCAACTCCTCTTCCAATTGCGCACTGCCCCCTTACTGCAAACCGCACATGACCACAGCTTGCCTTGATGGCAACTGTGTCTCATGATCCCCACTTAGGTCCAGACAAGTCGGTGGCGGGTCCAAAACCCCAAAATTGGAAGGAAATGGCAGATGCTGCAGTATTTCTAACACCTGTTCCTGGTGCTCGGGCCTGGTCTGTGTTGTACCCTGCACCCTGCTTAACGCATCTGCCATATCCGAAGTTGTGCTGAGCGCATGCTAATGTTTCGTGTCCAGTGCAATGGATGGGATGGGATTTCACATAAGTCTGCCACCCATGGCCACTCATGGTTGAGCAACTGAGGGAGTTGACTTTGACGAACCCGAGGGTTTTGGAGTTGGAACTACATCAAAGGTCTGTGCTGCTCACACACTCTGCTCAACACATGATATGTTTAGTGCCAGCAGTGTGGAGACGTCGCACAACAGCCGTTGTTCCAGCAGGTACAGGCGTTGTAGGAGTGCATAGAGGCTAGCAGCGGCAACTATACACTTTAAAAACTATCCGCACAAGCGCCACACTTTCACCAGTAGCTCAGGAACATTGGGGTACCTTTTTCAAAAGATTAGCAGCAATGAGTTAAAAACGTGGCCCAGGCATGGAATATGTTGCAGGCTGCCAAGCTACAGAGCCAATCCCAGGTTACGGCCATTATCACACATGACAACATGCCTGGGCCCAGGTGCAGTGGCAAAAACCACATTGCCGTCTCATCGAGGATGGCATGACTCACTTTGTAGGCAGTGTGCTGTCTGGCCCCCAAGCTGATGAGCTTCAGCACGGCCCGCTGACGTCTCCCCACACCAGTGTTGCAGCGTTTCCAGCTCGTAGCTGGGGTCAATTTAACAGCGGAGGAGGGTGGTGTTTCAGCCCTCCTCCCAGGAATGTTGTGTGGGGAGACAAGTCAGGCCACCACATTTTGCGACCCGGTCCACGCCTCAACTACATTCAACCACTGTGCCCAAATTGAAAGGTAGCGTCCCTGTCCGCATGCACTTGTCCATTCGTAACTGGTCACATGGAACTTTAGGGCTAAGCGCTGAATTTAGGGACCGCCTCATGTTTGGGGGAAAGTGCTGGTGTGGACGGCACAGTGCGGTGGCGCAGTAGACACTCTGCCCAAAAAGGGCAGAGTGTCCCCCAGCCGGGATTCCAACATCTCCTGGGCCAGATTTCTTGAGATGAGGCCGTTGAAGCCTTGGGCATGTGGGTGGGTTGCGCTGTACTTTAGCATGAAATGAAAGGCTTGGGAGATGGGGAGTTGCTGGGAAGAGGCGCATGATGGCGCGGGCAAAAGGAGAAATGGCAGGAAAAGGTGAGGATAAGGGTGAACTCCCCAAAGTGTCAGAGGCAGATGTGGAGGTGTCCTGGCTCCTGGTCTGGACTGCAGCGCCAGCCCTGTCAACAGTGGAAGAGGCAGTGGCCGCCAGGCCAAACGACGATTATCCTGCGCTTGCTCTCACCCACTGAGCCCAGGGCTTGCCTTCCAAATGATGGCACCCGCAAGAGGTGGTGAGATTCCTCTCCGCAGATCTCCAAACCATCTTGGACTTGCAAATTGCACTAAATTTGTCATGTAACTGACATGTATATGATGAGTCTATCCATTGTCTGTTCATTTTGGTGAAAGTCAGCCTGTCAGCTGACAGACAGCTGTGCTTGTCAGTGATGATGTCACCGGCTGCTTGTACCCCCAGTTTTTGCTGCTTAGCTTGCCTCCACATCCACACTGCTTTTGCCCCTACACATCACCCCTATCCATGCCTGTGCCTCTAGCCATAAGTCTGCCACCCATGGAAACTCATGGTGCAGAAAGTGAGGGAGCTGACTCTGAGGAACCCTTGGGTTTTGTAGCTGGTACTCCATCAAAGGTCTCTGCTGCTCACACACCCTGCTGAACATACGGTATCTAGGGTTAGAGCGTGTGGTGACCTCGCACAACAGTAGGTGCTTCAGGCAGATGTAGGCCTTGCTGGAGTGTATTGCGGCTAGCTCCAGGTACTGTAGACTTGGGAAAGTGGGTGTCCAAGTGCCGCACTTTCACCCTTAGCTCAGCTAATTTGGGGTATGTTTTTAAAGATCATTGCACCACTACATTGAACATGTGGGCCAGGCATGGAACGTGTTGGAGGCTGGCAAGCTCCAGAGCCCTCCAACAAGCTAAAAAACCTGGCCCCAGGGGCAGCGGGGATAAACAAATTGCCATCTCATCCAGGATGGCATCCCTGACCTCAGAGGCAGTGTGCTGTCCGTCTCCCAAGCTGATGAGCTTCAGCCCAGCCTGCTGACGTCTCCCCACACCAGTGTTGCAGCGTTTTCAGCTCGTAGCTGGGGTAAATCTAACAGCGGAGGAGGAGGAGGGTGGTGTTTCAGCCCTCCTCCCAGGAATGTTTTGTGGGGAAACAAGTCAGGAAAATTCTTGAAACGGGAGAGTTTTGCATCTTTGCCCTTGCTGCCTATGGACATCCCTTTGCCTCTAGCCACCATTTTCCCTGCTTTGCTTGCCTCCAAATCCACACTGCTTTTGCCCCTAGACATCACCCCAGTCCATGCCTTAGCTTGTACCCCCAGTTTTTCCTGCTTAGCTTGCCTCCACATCCACACTGCTTTTGCCCCTAGACATCACCCCAGTCCATGCCTTAGCTTGTATCCCCAGTTTTTCCTGCTTAGCTTGCCTCCACATCCACACTGCTTTTGCCCCTAGACATCACCCCAGTCCATGCCTTAGCTTGTACCCCCAGTTTTTCCTGCTTAGCTTGCCTCCACATCCACACTGCTTTTGCCCCTAGACATCATCCCTATCCATGCCTCTTCCCCTAGCCATAACTCTGCCACCCCTGGAAACTCATGGTGCAGAAACTTTGGTTGCTGACTTTGAGGAACCCTTGGGTTTTGTAGATGGAACTCCATCAAAGGTCTGTGCAGCTCACACACCCTGCTCAAGATATGGTATTGTAGGGTTTCAGCGTGTGTGAATGACGGACAACAGCCTGTGTTTGGACAGATGTAGGCCTTGCTAGAGTGTTTTTAGGCTAGCAGCGACTCCTGTGCACTTGCAAAAGTGGGCGCACAAGCGCCGCATTTTCAACAGTAGCTTCGGTACATTTGGGTATGTTTTTAAAAAACTTTGCACCACTAGGTTAGACGTGGGCCAAACATGGAACGTGTTGGAGGCTGGCAAGCTCCAGAGCCGCTACCAGGTTCCAGCCATTATCACAGGCGTAAAAATGCCAGGCCCCAGGTGTAGCAGGGAAAAAAAAATGCCATCTCAGCCAGGATGGCATCCCTGACCTCGGAGGCACTGTGCTGTCTGTCCCCCAAGCTGATGAGCTTCAGCACCGCCTGCTGACGTCTCCCCACACCAGTGTTTTAGCGTTTGCCGCTAGTAGCTGTGGTGGAGGTTGCAGCGTCGTAGGGTTTCAGTCTACTCCTGCCATGAATTTTGGCCTGGGAGAGGAGATAGGCCACCCCAGTTTGCACCCGGGGAACAGACTCCACCACATTCACCCTGCCTGTCATTAAAGATAAGCACTGCAGCATCCCTGACCACAGGCGCTTGTCCAAGTGTCGGTGGTCAAGTGGACCTTGCAGCAAAGCGCGGAACTAAGGGCCCACCTGATGTTGAGTGACACGTGCTGGTGCAAGGCGGGGACGCCACACCGGGAGAAGTTGAGACGGCTAGGGACGGCATAGTGAGGTGCCACAGTTGCCATCAGGTCCGGGAAGGCGGGAGTTTCAACAAGCCGGAACGCCAACCTCTCCTGGGCCAGCAGTTTAGCGATGTTGGCGTTCTAGGCTTGCGTGGGTGGGTGGTTAGCGGTGTATTTCTGCCGGCGCTCCAATGTCTGAGAGATGGTGGGTTGTTGTAAAGAAGCGCCTGATGGTGCCTTTGATGGTGCAGGAGAAGGAGATAAGACAGAAACAGGGGAGGATGAGGGAGAAGTCAACAAAGTGGCGGAGGCAGATGAAGTGATGTCCTGGCTCGTCCTCTGGAGTGCATCGCCAGCACTGTGAGCAGAGGCAGTGGCATGAACGGCGGGCGACGTTTGTCCTGCCGTTGCTGCCTGCCACTGATTCCATTGCTTGGATTCCAAATGACGGTGCATTGAAGTGGTGGACAGGTTGCTCTTCTCAGGGCCCCTACTCGATTTCGAGAGGCAAATTGTGTAGACGACACTATATCTGTCCTCGGCGCATTCCTTGAAAAAACTCTACACCTTCAAGAAACGTGCCCTCGATGGGGGAGTTTTTCTGGGCTGGGTACAAAAGGGAACATCTTCGGACATTCCGGGTCTGGCCTGGCTTCGGCAAAGCAGCTGACCTCTGCCTCTGGACATGTCTCTGCCTCTAGCTACCCTTTTTGGTGCTGCACCTGCCTCAACATCCACACTACTTTCCCAGCTTGACATCTGCCTTGTCCAGGTGGGGTCGGTGTCCTCGTCGTCCACCACCTCCTCTTCCAACTCCTGTCTCGCCTCCTCCTCCTGCACAATGCGCATGTCAACTGGCTGCCCTGACAGCAACTGCGTCTCATCGTCGTCGATGAGGGTGGGTTGCTGGTCATCCGCCACCAAATCGACCGGAGATGGAATGGAGGAGACTCTAGTGTTTGAGCATCTGGACACAGATACTCGTCTGTTAGGTCCGTGGAATCGCGAAATGGAGGGGCAGGTTGCGGTACAGTCAAAGGAAGGGAGAACAGCTCTGGGGAGCAGGGACAGTTGGGGTTATTGTTCTGAGAAGATTGGGAATTTTGGGTGGAAGGAGGACAAGACTGTTGGGTAAGAGGAGGTAGAGGCTGACTGGCTGGTGGACAATGTGCTTTAAGCGTTATCCGACAGCCATTGCAAGACCTGTTCCTGGTTCTCGGGCCTACTAATCTTTGTACCATTCAGCCTAGTTAATGTGGAACTTTTGTGCAAAGCGCAGAACTTAGGGCCCGCCTGATGTTAAGGGACACACGCTGGTACAAGGCTCAACTCACCCTAAGTGCCAAAAACACTGCTGGTGCAAGGCTCTACTCATGCCAAGGGCCTCAATCTCTGCTGGTAGCTCAGCTTAAGGTCATGTAACTTTGTTTGGAAGGGCTCATGTTAAGGGCTAGAAAAGTGAATTTTGGAAGGTCTTACCACATCACACACACACACACACACACACACACACACACACACACACACACTCAAAATGACAGTTAAGGGTGAGGGCTTTTGGAATTCCCATTGCCTATTCCATTTGTGGTTGTCATGGGGAACGTGATTTAAAGGGGTGGTTGTTACTGTTTGTTGAGCTTAAATTGGGGTTTGTGTCCATCCATTTGGGGAGTAAAGAAGGTTTCCAGGTATTTTCCCACTTTGATAGAGGTTTTTTTGAATGTGGAAAGTGTGTAGTTGTTAGGCAGTGATGTTGGGGTAATAGAGGGTCTTTGGTGTGTTAGATGCCCCCAGGCATGCTTCCCCTGCTGTCCCAGTGTCATTCCAGAGGTGTTGGCATCATTTCCTGGGGTGTCATAGTGGACTTGGTGACCCTCCAGACACGGATTTGGGTTTCCCCCTTAACGAGTATCTGTTCCCCATAGACTATAATGGGGTTCGAAACCCGTTCGAACACACGAACATTGAGCGGCTGTTCGAATCGAATTTCGAACCTCGAACATTTTAGTGTTCGCTCATCTCTAGTGATTACCTATTAGAAAATGTACCTTAAAACCTACATGCAGTGGTTTCAAGGTGAAGAAGGAATAATCTCTTAGGGTTCTCTCTGCTGTTTAGTCCAAAGTCAAATCTGTTAGCAACCACAATGTGGTTGGTTTGTTCTCTCGGACCTTTTCATGTTGACATGTAATTTTGGTATTGATGTTGAGGCTATTTATAACAAATATTTGTTTTTTCCTCTGCAATAATATAAAATAAACAAAAGTAAAAGAAAGTTTGTTTCAGACGTAGAATATTGTTTCAAGTACTTTGATTGCGCTGGAAAAAATAATAGTTAACATGATTAGAAAATCAAATATTTATGAATTGTGTAAGGTATTGCATTATTAAACATCACTTTCATATCTGGATTATAAGATATTAGTTACAACTTCCATATCTCTAAGGAGAAGCACTACAAATAGAAAACCATGCATCAACATAATGCTTTTTCATGCCTTATTATTTCACCAGAGTTTATAATCCCAAATATTATGATTTTGGCACAGTTGCCTTATATTAATATTCTGTAGCTTATAATGTCACTTGCGCAGCAAATTATGATGATTCCATTATCTTGATTTGAGAATAATTGCCTCATAGGCAGAGAAATAAAAGGACAAGGGCACAGAAAGTCTGAGTTTTTACTCAATATAAAGTCCATGACGATAAATAAAAAAAGAAAAAAAATTATAAAATAGTTTGTAGTAGCTTGTTTGCATCAAGGTTTGCTAAAGGATATAACAAGGTTACTCTAAAATGTACTTCGCACTGCTGTAAACAATAAACTGGAAAATAAGTGAAAAACAAAGTTATTTTTTTAGCTTTTCAGCAACTATAATCACTTGTTTCTTATCTTAATATGCATATCAAAACAGGTGCGTGTCTTATAATTAAAGAAAGAGATATTTTTTTGTCTAGCAAAATTCTATTCATGCCTCAATTTGAGATTTAATTTTCATTATAAGAATTGTCTATGAATATCATTTACTAATTTGAAGACTTAAATTGGGTATTAAAGTTCAGAATAATGTGTAGGTGTAGTGTTATTTATGGATATATGCAAATGATGTCTGATATATGTATAAACATTTACAAACTTAAGTGGGTTGTCCAAGTATAGATATTGATTGTCTATGCTTAGGATAGGTCATCAATATCAGATGGTTGAGGGACTGACACCTGACAACTAGAGATGAGCGAACAGTGAAATGTTCGAAGTTCGATTTGAGTAGCTGCTCAATACTTGACTGTTCATTCGAACATCAAACCCATTATAGTCTATGGGGAATAAATACTCGTTTAGGGGGAAACCACTATTCGACTCAGGAGGGTCACCAAGTCCACTATGACACCCCAGGAAATGATGCCAACACCCTGGAATGCAACTGGGACAGCAGGGAAAGCATGTCTGGGGGCATCTAACATGCCCAAGTCACTGTATTATGTTGGGATCCCTGTCAGCGGGAGCTGACTTTTTCCCATAGGAATGCATTGACCAGCGATGATTGGCCGAATGCCATACAGAGTGCAGCATTCAGCCAATCAATGCTGGTTCTGCCGGAGGCTCGTCTGTGAGGAGGTGGAGTCTAATATTGGACCAGAATGGAGACTGCTGTGGACCGATCTTAGATTCCGCCTCCTCTGGCAGAACCAGCATTGATTGACCGAATGCTGTACTCTGTATGGCATTCGGCCAATCAACACTGGTCAATGCATTCCCATGCCGAGATGTAGCAGTGCTGGCTGTGTGCTCAGCACTGCTACACTGGAGATGAAGCAGAGCTAAGTGTGCACCTCACAATAACCTAACTATATGCGTGGCTTACTACCAGCCACACGAAAAACACAAGCACAAATTGGTCTCACCAGACACAGGGTTACCGGACAGACCCAGCCACCTCCTCACTTTTCTGGATCTGCTCTGAAGTTCAGGCTCTGCAGGCTTTTATGGGCTAGTAATGAGCCAAAGACTCACAACTTCAGACCTGCACTGGACCACACATAAGTCAGGAATCTGGGGCTGCTATAGTGGGACACCAGCACTTTGCCTTTCACCTTCTCATAGAGCCAAGAGGACAGGTAATGGATTACAAATTTGTACATGAGTTAAAACTAAGATGAAAATATTTGCCTCGTATACACTGGCGTAACTATAGGGGTTACAGGAAACAGGGGGTTGGAGTTGCAATGGGGTCTAAAACCAAGGGGGCCCAAAGGTCACGTTCTGGCCATCTCTGTGCATCATAAATTGTTTACCCCTTGTCCTCATACTGATGCAAAATTCTCACTATGTGAAAGTGGCCATGCAAGTGGGACTCATTTTTAGAATTAGATAGGCAACCTTCAGTGTTTTTGGCTTATTTTTCTCACTTTTCTATAAGACATCAAATTATAATTAATAAAAACAATCTTAAATAAAATCTTTCTCCTACTCAAGACAAAGAATTACATGGAACCAGTACATCAGTTGCTAAAGTGTATTTAAAACATTTTATGCTGGAAAGTCAAGCATTGCTACACATTTAAATACATCACCTTTAATGTTTCTGACTCAAGCACACCTTAACATATTGATCTGTCAAGTGAGGCTGCAGAAACGTTTACTTGAAGCTATTATATTCAAGTGACAGCTGTCAAGCGAGCACCTCCTAAGTTTGTAAGTCTGTTTAGACTTTGGAATTTATGCATAACCTATTTTATAACTAAACTTGTCTGAAAAACAGCCACTGTTTTCTCTCAATCTTTGATACCTTCTGATTTTTATTTCTATTAATTTTATTTACTTATTTATTTTTTAGAAAAACATGAAGTGTTACATACTGAAGGGGTTGCTTTAGCTATGAAAGCCTTTAATCCTAAAACAGTTTAAGGGTATGTTCACACGGAGGAAAAGGTCGTGGCATCCCTTATCTGATCAGGCCCGAATGTATGAGCCTAAACAGGAGCGTGTCACAAGGCACGGACGCCACCGGAATCCGCGGCAAGATAGGGCATCCCCCTTCTTTTTTCTCCCATTGCTCCCATTAAAGTCTGTGGGTGCAATTTTTGCAGGCGCATTTTGAGGCAGAATCCGTGTCAAAATCTGCCTGCAAAAAACTCCATGTGAACTAGACCTAAGGCGAAAGGTAAGCCAAAAAACACGATGGAAATGCATTGTAGCGTTTTTTACAGAAAGTCTTTCTGCTTCTGGGCCACATGGTGGCTCAGTGGTTAGCACTGCAGCCTTGCAGCTTGGAGTCCTGGTGTTCAAATCCCACCAAAGGCCAAAAAAAAAAAAAACCATCTGCAAGGAGTTTGTATGTTCTCCCTGTGTTTGCATGGATTTCCATCCCATATTCCAAAAAGACATACTGATAGGTTAAAATGTACATTGTGAGTAGAGATGAGCGAACACTAAAATGTTCGAGGTTCGAAATTCGATTCGAACAGCCGCTCAATGTTCGTGTGTTCGAACGGGTTTCGAACCCCATTATAGTCTATGGGGAACAGATACTCGTTAAGGGGGAAACCCAAATCCGTGTCTGGAGGGTCACCAAGTCCACTATGACACCCCAGGAAATGATGCCAACACCTCTGGAATGACACTGGGACAGCAGGGGAAGCATGCCTGGGGGCATCTAACACACCAAAGACCCTCTATTACCCCAACATCACTGCCTAACAACTACACACTTTCCACATTCAAAAAAACCTCTATCAAAGTGGGAAAATACCTGGAAACCTTCTTTACTCCCCAAATGGATGGACACAAACCCCAATTTAAGCTCAACAAACAGTAACAACCACCCCTTTAAATCACGTTCCCCATGACAACCACAAATGGAATAGGCAATGGGAATTCCAAAAGCCCTCACCCTTAACTGTCATTTTGAGTGTGTGTGTGTGTGTGTGTGTGTGATGTGGTAAGACCTTCCAAAATTCACTTTTCTAGCCCTTAACATGAGCCCTTCCAAACAAAGTTACATGACCTTAAGCTGAGCTACCAGCAGAGATTGAGGCCCTTGGCATGAGTAGAGCCTTGCACCAGCAGTGTTTTTGGCACTTAGGGTGAGTTGAGCCTTGTACCAGCGTGTGTCCCTTAACATCAGGCGGGCCCTAAGTTCTGCGCTTTGCACAAAAGTTCCACATTAACTAGGCTGAATGGTACAAAGATTAGTAGGCCCGAGAACCAGGAACAGGTCTTGCAATGGCTGTCGGATAACGCTTAAAGCACATTGTCCACCAGCCAGTCAGCCTCTACCTCCTCTTACCCAACAGTCTTGTCCTCCTTCCACCCAAAATTCCCAATCTTCTCAGAACAATAACCCCAACTGTCCCTGCTCCCCAGAGCTGTTCTCCCTTCCTTTGACTGTACCGCAACCTGCCCCTCCATTTCGCGATTCCACGGACCTAACAGACGAGTATCTGTGTCCAGATGCTCAAACACTAGAGTCTCCTCCATTCCATCTCCGGTCGATTTGGTGGCGGATGACCAGCAACCCACCCTCATCGACGACGATGAGACGCAGTTGCTGTCAGGGCAGCCAGTTGACATGCGCATTGTGCAGGAGGAGGAGGCGAGACAGGAGTTGGAAGAGGAGGTGGTGGACGACGAGGACACCGACCCCACCTGGACAAGGCAGATGTCAAGCTGGGAAAGTAGTGTGGATGTTGAGGCAGGTGCAGCACCAAAAAGGGTAGCTAGAGGCAGAGACATGTCCAGAGGCAGAGGTCAGCTGCTTTGCCGAAGCCAGGCCAGACCCGGAATGTCCGAAGATGTTCCCTTTTGTACCCAGCCCAGAAAAACTCCCCCATCGAGGGCACGTTTCTTGAAGGTGTAGAGTTTTTTCAAGGAATGCGCCGAGGACAGATATAGTGTCGTCTACACAATTTGCCTCTCGAAATCGAGTAGGGGCCCTGAGAAGAGCAACCTGTTCACCACTTCAATGCACCGTCATTTGGAATCCAAGCAATGGAATCAGTGGCAGGCAGCAACGGCAGGACAAACGTCGCCCGCCGTTCATGCCACTGCCTCTGCTCACAGTGCTGGCGATGCACTCCAGAGGACGAGCCAGGACATCACTTCATCTGCCTCCGCCACTTTGTTGACTTCTCCCTCATCCTCCCCTGTTTCTGTCTTATCTCCTTCTCCTGCACCATCAAAGGCACCATCAGGCGCTTCTTTACAACAACCCACCATCTCTCAGACATTGGAGCGCCGGCAGAAATACACCGCTAACCACCCACCCACGCAAGCCTAGAACGCCAACATCGCTAAACTGCTGGCCCAGGAGAGGTTGGCGTTCCGGCTTGTTGAAACTCCCGCCTTCCCGGACCTGATGGCAACTGTGGCACCTCACTATGCCGTCCCTAGCCGTCTCAACTTCTCCCGGTGTGGCGTCCCCGCCTTGCACCAGCACGTGTCACTCAACATCAGGTGGGCCCTTAGTTCCGCGCTTTGCTGCAAGGTCCACTTGACCACCGACACTTGGACAAGCGCCTGTGGTCAGGGATGCTGCAGTGCTTATCTTTAATGACAGGCAGGGTGAATGTGGTGGAGTCTGTTCCCCGGGTGCAAACTGGGGTGGCCTATCTCCTCTCCCAGGCCAAAATTCATGGCAGGAGTAGACTGAAACCCTACGACGCTGCAACCTCCACCACAGCTACTAGCGGCAAACGCTAAAACACTGGTGTGGGGAGACGTCAGCAGGCGGTGCTGAAGCTCATCAGCTTGGGGGACAGACAGCACAGTGCCTCCTAGGTCAGGGATGCCATCCTGGCTGAGATGGCATTTTTTTTTCCCTGCTACACCTGGGGCCTGGCATTTTTACGCCTGTGATAATGGCTGGAACCTGGTAGCGGCTCTGGAGCTTGCCAGCCTCCAACACGTTCCATGTTTGGCCCACGTCTAACCTAGTGGTGCAAAGTTTTTTAAAAACATACCCAAATGTACCGAAGCTACTGTTGAAAATGCGGCGCTTGTGCGCCCACTTTTGCAAGTGCACAGGAGTCGCTGCTAGCCTAAAAACACTCTAGCAAGGCCTACATCTGTCCAAACACAGGCTGTTGTCCGTCATTCACACACGCTGAAACCCTACAATACCATATCTTGAGCAGGGTGTGTGAGCTGCACAGACCTTTGATGGAGTTCCATCTACAAAACCCAAGGGTTCCTGAAAGTCAGCAACCAAAGTTTCTGCACCATGAGTTTCCAGGGGTGGCAGAGTTATGGCTAGGGGAAGAGGCATGGATAGGGATGATGTCTAGGGGCAAAAGCAGTGTGGATGTGGAGGCAAGCTAAGCAGGAAAAACTGGGGGTACAAGCTAAGGCATGGACTGGGGTGATGTCTAGGGGCAAAAGCAGTGTGGATGTGGAGGCAAGCTAAGCAGGAAAAACTGGGGATACAAGCTAAGGCATGGACTGGGGTGATGTCTAGGGGCAAAAGCAGTGTGGATGTGGAGGCAAGCTAAGCAGGAAAAACTGGGGGTACAAGCTAAGGCATGGACTGGGGTGATGTCTAGGGGCAAAAGCAGTGTGGATGTGGAGGCAAGCTAAGCAGGAAAAACTGGGGGTACAAGCTAAGGCATGGACTGGGGTGATGTCTAGGGGCAAAAGCAGTGTGGATGTGGAGGCAAGCTAAGCAGGAAAAACTGGGGGTACAAGCTAAGGCATGGACTGGGGTGATGTCTAGGGGCAAAAGCAGTGTGGATGTGGAGGCAAGCAAAGCAGGGAAAATGGTGGCTAGAGGCAAAGGGATGTCCATAGGCAGCAAGGGCAAAGATGCAAAACTCTCCCGTTTCAAGAATTTTCCTGACTTGTTTCCCCACAAAACATTCCTGGGAGGAGGGCTGAAACACCACCCTCCTCCTCCTCCGCTGTTAGATTTACCCCAGCTACGAGCTGAAAACGCTGCAACACTGGTGTGGGGAGACGTCAGCAGGCTGGGCTGAAGCTCATCAGCTTGGGAGACGGACAGCACACTGCCTCTGAGGTCAGGGATGCCATCCTGGATGAGATGGCAATTTGTTTATCCCCGCTGCCCCTGGGGCCAGGTTTTTTAGCTTGTTGGAGGGCTCTGGAGCTTGCCAGCCTCCAACACGTTCCATGCCTGGCCCACATGTTCAATGTAGTGGTGCAATGATTTTTAAAAACATACCCCAAATTAGCTGAGCTAAGGGTGAAAGTGCGGCACTTGGACACCCACTTTCCCAAGTCTACAGTACCTGGAGCTAGCCGCAATACACTCCAGCAAGGCCTACATCTGCCTGAAGCACCTACTGTTGTGCGAGGTCACCACACGCTCTAACCCTAGATACCGTATGTTCAGCAGGGTGTGTGAGCAGCAGAGACCTTTGATGGAGTACCAGCTACAAAACCCAAGGGTTCCTCAGAGTCAGCTCCCTCACTTTCTGCACCATGAGTTTCCATGGGTGGCAGACTTATGGCTAGAGGCACAGGCATGGATAGGGGTGATGTGTAGGGGCAAAAGCAGTGTGGATGTGGAGGCAAGCTAAGCAGCAAAAACTGGGGGTACAAGCAGCCGGTGACATCATCACTGACAAGCACAGCTGTCTGTCAGCTGACAGGCTGACTTTCACCAAAATGAACAGACAATGGATAGACTCATCATATACATGTCAGTTACATGACAAATTTAGTGCAATTTGCAAGTCCAAGATGGTTTGGAGATCTGCGGAGAGGAATCTCACCACCTCTTGCGGGTGCCATCATTTGGAAGGCAAGCCCTGGGCTCAGTGGGTGAGAGCAAGCGCAGGATAATCGTCGTTTGGCCTGGCGGCCACTGCCTCTTCCACTGTTGACAGGGCTGGCGCTGCAGTCCAGACCAGGAGCCAGGACACCTCCACATCTGCCTCTGACACTTTGGGGAGTTCACCCTTATCCTCACCTTTTCCTGCCATTTCTCCTTTTGCCCGCGCCATCATGCGCCTCTTCCCAGCAACTCCCCATCTCCCAAGCCTTTCATTTCATGCTAAAGTACAGCGCAACCCACCCACATGCCCAAGGCTTCAACGGCCTCATCTCAAGAAATCTGGCCCAGGAGATGTTGGAATCCCGGCTGGGGGACACTCTGCCCTTTTTGGGCAGAGTGTCTACTGCGCCACCGCACTGTGCCGTCCACACCAGCACTTTCCCCCAAACATGAGGCGGTCCCTAAATTCAGCGCTTAGCCCTAAAGTTCCATGTGACCAGTTACGAATGGACAAGTGCATGCGGACAGGGACGCTACCTTTCAATTTGGGCACAGTGGTTGAATGTAGTTGAGGCGTGGACCGGGTCGCAAAATGTGGTGGCCTGACTTGTCTCCCCACACAACATTCCTGGGAGGAGGGCTGAAACACCACCCTCCTCCGCTGTTAAATTGACCCCAGCTACGAGCTGGAAACGCTGCAACACTGGTGTGGGGAGACGTCAGCGGGCCGTGCTGAAGCTCATCAGCTTGGGGGCCAGACAGCACACTGCCTACAAAGTGAGTCATGC
Source organism: Leptodactylus fuscus (assembly GCF_031893055.1). Classification (NCBI taxonomy): domain Eukaryota; kingdom Metazoa; phylum Chordata; class Amphibia; order Anura; family Leptodactylidae; genus Leptodactylus; species Leptodactylus fuscus. The sequence continues at coordinate 202,014,340 of NC_134266.1, read as the reverse complement.
CATCCTCGATGAGACGGCAATGTGGTTTTTGCCACTGCACCTGGGCCCAGGCATGTTGTCATGTGTGATAATGGCCGTAACCTGGGATTGGCTCTGTAGCTTGGCAGCCTGCAACATATTCCATGCCTGGGCCACGTTTTTAACTCATTGCTGCTAATCTTTTGAAAAAGGTACCCCAATGTTCCTGAGCTACTGGTGAAAGTGTGGCGCTTGTGCGGATAGTTTTTAAAGTGTATAGTTGCCGCTGCTAGCCTCTATGCACTCCTACAACGCCTGTACCTGCTGGAACAACGGCTGTTGTGCGACGTCTCCACACTGCTGGCACTAAACATATCATGTGTTGAGCAGAGTGTGTGAGCAGCACAGACCTTTGATGTAGTTCCAACTCCAAAACCCTCGGGTTCGTCAAAGTCAACTCCCTCAGTTGCTCAACCATGAGTGGCCATGGGTGGCAGACTTATGTGAAATCCCATCCCATCCATTGCACTGGACACGAAACATTAGCATGCGCTCAGCACAACTTCGGATATGGCAGATGCGTTAAGCAGGGTGCAGGGTACAACACAGACCAGGCCCGAGCACCAGGAACAGGTGTTAGAAATACTGCAGCATCTGCCATTTCCTTCCAATTTTGGGGTTTTGGACCCGCCACCGACTTGTCTGGACCTAAGTGGGGATCATGAGACACAGTTGCCATCAAGGCAAGCTGTGGTCATGTGCGGTTTGCAGTAAGGGGGCAGTGCGCAATTGGAAGAGGAGTTGGTGGATGACGAGGCCACCGACCCCACATGGACAGGGGTGATGTCTAGGGTCTAAAGCAGTGTAGATGTAGAGGGAAGCTAAATCAACAAAAAACCTGGGTAGAAGCAAAGGCATAAACTGGGGTGATGTTTAGGGGTGAAAGCAGAGTAGATGTGGAGGGAAGCTAAGCAGCAAAAACAGTGGGTAGAAGCAAAGGCATGCAAAACTCTACCCTGTTGGAAGACTTATTCCTAGGTCTGGAACACGTTAATGGCCCCCCTGGACAAATTACTGCCACTCAGGGGCCTAGTGTCACCAGGAGGGACAAGTATAGGCGCATGTTGTGGGAATACCTGGCCGACACCAGCTCTGTCCTCTCCGATCCCTCTGTGCTCTACAGCCTAAACTTATTTTCTCATCTTTTTTTCTGAACTGCACATCTCTTGCCTGCTTCCTTTGGGATCTTAGAAATGGTGGTCCACTTCCACAGATGGTAACTTCAATAGACAGTGTAACGGGAGTAGCTGAGGGATCGCTGTCTTAACCACTTTTTGGCACAAAATTAACTTCCAAAGCCAAATATGGTGCAAGTATATGATGCAAGGACACCTACACACCTATCTCTGACACATTGGGGAGTTCACCCTCATGCGCCCTTTTGGCCTGCACCATCATGCGCCTCTTCCCAGCCACTCCACATTTCCCAAGCTTTTCATTGCAGGCAGAAGTACAATACAACCCACCCCCATGCCCAAGCCTGTAACAGCCTCATCGATAAACTGCTGGCCCTGGAGATGTTGGTGTTTGTTTATGCTTCTGGAGACCCAGGCCTTCCGTCAGCAGATGGCAGCTGGGGCACCTCCCTATGCTGGGCCTAGCCGTTACTACTTCTCTTGGTGTGCTGTCTCTGCCTTGCGCCTGCATGTGTCCCATAACATCAGTCGGGCCCAGAGCTCTGCGCTTTGCTGCGAGGTCCACTTGACCACCGACACATGGACAAGCGCCTGTGGTCAGGGATGCTGCAGTGCTTATCTTTAATGACAGGCAGGGTGAATGTGGTGGAGTCTGTTCCCCGGGTGCAAACTGGGGTGGCCTATCTCCTCTCCCAGGCCAAAATTCATGGCAGGAGTAGACTGAAACCCTACGAAGCTGCAACCTCCACCCCAGCTACTAGCGGAAAACACTGTAACACTGGCATGGGGAGATGTCAGTAGGCCGTGCTGAAACTGATCAGCTTGGGGGACAGACAGCACAGTGCCTCCGAGGTCAGGGATGCCATCCTGGCTGAGATGGCATTTTTTTTTCCCTGCTACACCTGGGGCCTGGCATTTTTGCGCCTGTGATAATGGCTGGAACCTGGTAGCAGATCTGGAGCTTGCCAGACTCAAACACGGTCCACGCATGGCCCACGTTTTCCAACTTGTTGGTGCCATGTTTCTTTGAAACCTACACCATTGTGCCTGATATACAGGTCAAAGTGGGGCCATTTTCGTAAGTGAGAACTAGCCTCTGCTAGGCAGAAAACATTCAGAGCACACTCCTCTCATCTTCGCACCGTTGGCTGGCGGAGGAAGACGAGGGGGTTGGAGTGGCATCTGATGTCCCTATCCCACACGAGGCTAGAGGGTGCACTTCAGTGCATCCTATTGCTTCACCACAAATGGTGTGAAGGGGAGTGGAAAATGGAGGAAATGGAGAGTGACCCTTACAGTTGGGGCCAGCAAAGGCATGCCAAGTAACACACTGGCACACATGGCTGACTTCATCTTGGGTTGCTTTTCAACACATATTTCACATCATGAAGAACAAATAATACTGGATTTTTTCAAGCCTCGAACCCCGGTCTAGGTCTAATGTCTGTTCCTTTCTTATATTAGGGGAGAGGGAAAAAAAATTACTTCAGTGATACGTTTAGCGTACATAGACTGACTATTAATGTGTATCCCACTTAGTGTTGTTAGGGTTACACACCGTCACAACCTGGCTAAAGCTTCTATAGCTGTTAATAAAGTCAACATAACTTTACGGTATCCAAAAAGACAGCTGGTACCGACAGAGAGCAAGACAAATGTCACCCAAAGCTGTGAGCTCTGAACACCCACAGTGACTTTGGCGTCATCATCATTATAAGGGAGCGGGTGGTAATAAATAACTTGGCAGTGCCTAAAACCCAAAAAGCTTATACAACTATATTTACATTAAGATACACAAATGAAACTTTTCAGTAGCATGTCATGAGACAAGCTGATAAGCTCTTCCTTTGTGCAGTGCTATTTGAAAGTTAAACGCTGCCTTTATTTTAATTCTGGAGAAGGTGCAGACATTAGATTTAGAACATGTTGTCTTCATTGTCCAAATCCTCTATATAGGTAACGTGTTTTTCGGGCCGAGCTGTCTGGGAACGAGCTGGTGCAGCACTGACAACCTGGGTGAATATGGCAAGAGCCTGAGATGTAGGGTGAATGAATCCCCAAATTATTTGTGGAATTCCCAGTGAGACAATGGCACTGTATACCAGTATTAAAAATTGTGGGTGCACATAACCCCCATATATTCTTTGAATTCCCAGTGAGACAAAGGAACTGTATAGCAGTATTAAAAATTGTGGGTGCACGTAACCCCCATATATTCTTTGAATTCCCAGTCAGACAATGGCACTGTATACCAGTATTAAAAATTGTGGGTGCACATAACCCCCATATATTCTTTGAATTCCCAGTCAGACAATGGCACTATATACCAGTAGTAAAAATTGTGGGTGCACGTAACCCCCATATATTCTTTGAATTCCCAGTCAGACAATGGCACTGTATACCAGTATTAAAAATTGTGGGTGCACATAACCCCCATATATTCTTTGAATTCCCAGTGAGACAAAGGAACTGTATAGCAGTATTAAAAATTGTGGGTGCACGTAACCCCCATATATTCTTTGAATTCCCAGTCAGACAATGGCACTGTATACCAGTATTAAAAATTGTGGGTGCACATAACCCCCATATATTCTTTGAATTCCCAGTCAGACAATGGCACTATATACCAGTAGTAAAAATTGTGGGTGCACGTAACCCCCATATATTCTTTGAATTCCCAGTCAGACAATGGCACTGTATACCAGTATTAAAAATTGTGGGTGCACATAACCCCCATATATTCTTTGAATTCCCAGTGAGACAAAGGAACTGTATAGCAGTATTAAAAATTGTGGGTGCACGTAACCCCCATATATTCTTTGAATTCCCAGTCAGACAATGGCACTGTATACCAGTATTAAAAATTGTGGGTGCACATAACCCCCATATATTCTTTGAATTCCCAGTCAGACAATGGCACTATATACCAGTAGTAAAAATTGTGGGTGCACGTAACCCCCATATATTCTTTGAATTCCCAGTCAGACAATGGCACTGTATACCAGTATTAAAAATTGTGGGTGCACATAACCCCCATATATTCTTTGAATTCCCAGTGAGACAAAGGAACTGTATAGCAGTATTAAAAATTGTGGGTGCACGTAACCCCCATATATTCTTTGAATTCCCAGTCAGACAATGGCACTGTATACCAGTATTAAAAATTGTGGGTGCACATAACCCCCATATATTCTTTGAATTCCCAGTCAGACAATGGCACTATATACCAGTAGTAAAAATTGTGGGTGCACGTAACCCCCATATATTCTTTGAATTCCCAGTCAGACAATGGCACTGTATACCAGTATTAAAAATTGTGGGTGCACATAACCCCCATATATTCTTTGAATTCCCAGTGAGACAAAGGAACTGTATAGCAGTATTAAAAATTGTGGGTGCACGTAACCCCCATATATTCTTTGAATTCCCAGTCAGACAATGGCACTGTATACCAGTAGTAAAAATTGTGGGTGCACATAACCCCCATATATTCTTTGAATTCCCAGTCAGACAATGGCACTATATACCAGTAGTAAAAATTGTGGGTGCACATAACCCCAATATATTCTTTGAATTCCCAGTCAGACAATGGCACTGTATACCAGTATTAAAAATTGTGGGTGCACATAACCCCCATATATTCTTTGAATTCCCAGTGAGACAAAGGAACTGTATAGCAGTATTAAAAATTGTGGGTGCACGTAACCCCCATATATTCTTTGAATTCCCAGTCAGACAATGGCACTGTATACCAGTATTAAAAATTGTGGGTGCACATAACCCCCATATATTCTTTGAATTCCCAGTCAGACAATGGCACTGTATACCAGTATTAAAAATTGTGGGTGCACATAACCCCCATATATTCTTTGAATTCCCAGTGAGACAAAGGAACTGTATAGCAGTATTAAAAATTGTGGGTGCACGTAACCCCCATATATTCTTTGAATTCCCAGTCAGACAATGGCACTGTATACCAGTATTAAAAATTGTGGGTGCACATAACCCCCATATATTCTTTGAATTCCCAGTGAGACAATGGAACTGTATAGCAGTAGCAAAAATTGTGGGTGCACGTAACCCCCATATATTCTTTGAATTCCCAGTCAGACAATGGCACTATATACCAGTATTAAAAATTGTGGGTGCACATAACCCCCATATATTCTTTGAATTCCCAGTGAGACAATGGAACTGTATAGCAGTATTAAAAATTGTGGGTGCACGTAACCCCCATATATTCTTTGAATTCCCAGTCAGACAATGGCACTGTATACCAGTATTAAAAATTGTGGGTGCACATAACCCCCATATATTCTTTGAATTCCCAGTGAGACAATGGAACTGTATAGCAGTATTAAAAATTGTGGGTGCACGTAACCCCCATATATTCTTTGAATTCCCAGTCAGACAATGGCACTGTATACCAGTAGTAAAAATTGTGGGTGCACGTAACCCCCATATATTCTTTGAATTCCCAGTGAGACAATGGCACTATATACCAGTATTAAAAATTGTGGGTGCACATAACCCCCATATATTCTTTGAATTCCCAGTCAGACAATGGAACTGTATAGCAGTATTAAAAATTGTGGGTGCACGTAACCCCCATATATTCTTTGAATTCCCAGTCAGACAATGGCACTGTATACCAGTATTAAAAATTGTGGGTGCACATAACCCCCATATATTCTTTGAATTCCCAGTGAGACAATGGAACTGTATAGCAGTATTAAAAATTGTGGGTGCACGTAACCCCCATATATTCTTTGAATTCCCAGTCAGACAATGGCACTGTATACCAGTAGTAAAAATTGTGGGTGCACGTAACCCCCATATATTCTTTGAATTCCCAGTGAGACAATGGCACTATATACCAGTATTAAAAATTGTGGGTGCACATAACCCCCATATATTCTTTGAATTCCCAGTCAGACAATGGCACTGTATACCAGTAGTAAAAATTGTGGGTGCACATAACCCCCATATATTCTTTGAATTCCCAGTGAGACAATGGCACTGTATACCAGTAGTAAAAATTGTGGGTGCACGTAACCCCCATATATTCTTTGAATTCCCAGTCAGACAATGGCACTATATTCCAGTATTAAAAATTGTGGGTGCACATAACCCCCATATATTCTTTGAATTCCCAGTCAGACAATGGCACTGTATACCAGTAGTAAAAATTGTGGGTGCACATAACCCCCATATATTCTTTGAATTCCCAGTCAGACAATGGCACTGTATACCAGTATTAAAAATTGTGGGTGCACATAACCCCCATATATTCTTTGAATTCCCAGTGAGACAAAGGAACTGTATAGCAGTATTAAAAATTGTGGGTGCACGTAACCCCCATATATTCTTTGAATTCCCAGTCAGACAATGGCACTATATTCCAGTATTAAAAATTGTGGGTGCACATAACCCCCATATATTCTTTGAATTCCCAGTGAGACAATGGCACTGTATACCAGTAGTAAAAATTGTGGGTGCACGTAACCCCCATATATTCTTTGAATTCCCAGTCAGACAATGGCACTGTATACCAGTATTAAAAATTGTGGGTGCACATAACCCCCATATATTCTTTGAATTCCCAGTCAGACAATGGCACTGTATACCAGTATTAAAAATTGTGGGTGCACATAACCCCCATATATTCTTTGAATTCCCAGTGAGACAATGGCACTGTATAGCAGTAGCAAAAATTGTGGGTGCACATAACCCCCATATATTCTTTGAATTCCCAGTCAGACAATGGCACTGTATACCAGTATTAAAAATTGTGGGTGCACATAACCCCCATATATTCTTTGAATTCCCAGTGAGACAATGGCACTGTATAGCAGTAGCAAAAATTGTGGGTGCACATAACCCCCATATATTCTTTGAATTCCCAGTGAGACAATGGCACTGTATACCAGTAGCAAAAATTGTGGGTGTATATAGCCCCAATTCTATTGCTAGGGGACTTGCAGGGTATTTCTGAGGTGAAGGTGGGGGGGCACACCGTTGGAACGGGGATTTGGGGTGTATATATGGGGTATACGGGAATACACTGTCAGTGTGTTCCATTCAGGATCCTGGGAAAGCTGGGTTGCGGCGATTGAGCCCGTCAGTGCCACGTTACACTGACAAGCTTCTCCCTGGAATTGAAGTTATATGTAAGCCCAATATATTCTTTGAATTCCCAGTGAGACAATGGCACTATATGGCAGTAGCAAAAATAGTGGGTGTATATAGCCCCAATCCTATTGCTAGGGGACTTGCAGGGTATTTCTGGGGTGAAGGTGGGGGGGCACACCGTTGGAACGGGTATCGGGGGTATATATCGGGTATACGGGAATACACTGACAGTGTATTCCATTCAGGATCCTGGGAAAGCTGGGTTGCGGCGATTGAGCCCGTCAGTGCCACGTTACACTGACAAGCTTCTCCCTGGAATTTAGCTCTTATAAGAGCTGTTGGTTGTCTTCTCCTTCCTATCCTAGCCTGTCCCTGCCTACCCAGAATCTAACCCCTAGCTAACTGGACGGAAACCTCCGTCCTCGGTGAATTGCAAGCTCAGAATGACGCGAAGCTGGGCGGCGCTGTTCTTTTAAATTAGAGGTCACATGTTTTCGGCAGCCAATGGGTTTTGCCTACTTTTTTCAACGTCACCGGTGTCGTAGTTCCTGTCCCACCTACCCTGCGCTGTTATTGGAGCAAAAAAGGCGCCAGGGAAGGTGGGAGGGGAATCGAGTAATGGCGCACTTTACCACGCGGTGTTCGATTCGATTCGAACATGCCGAACAGCCTAATATCCGATCGAACATGAGTTCGATAGAACACTGTTCGCTCATCTCTAATTGTGAGCTCTATGTGGGGCTCACAATCTACATTAAAAAAAAAAAAAAAGTCTTTCTGCTTCCTTTATACCTATATGGACCCCATCAGTGTTTCCATTGGTATAATCAACGTTCTGCAATTTGCAAAAATGCAAGCATTTTACAAATCCCAGCATTTCTGCTGCAGATTATTTTCCGCAAAATATATGGAAGGGATGAGCCAAAATCCCATACACTTTGCAGGGCTGTAATACACAGCAAGGAGTTAAAAACAAAAATTGCAGGAGGAAGAGGCCAAATGTGTTACACTGTTCCCATAGCTTCTATTTACTGCTATAGGAGTTATAGAAACAGCATAGAGTAGCACTGTTCAGCTGTTTCCATGAGTCCGACCCTGGTGGTTGGGGTTTACAAGCAGGGCAGGTGATTTGTTTTTTAGTTTTTCTGAGCATTTCTAAGCAGTTACTCAGGTATAAATTCTACAGATGACAAATCTAACTCTTGTGTCAAGATTATACAATGTATTTCACATACAGCACAAAGTAAGGATCACTGTCTGTGGGATTCAAATTATGGCTAGTAAATTTCTTTCTTTCTGACAACGGAGAGCCACTTTCTGGCCAGGAAGAAAGCAACACACTGACACACAGGTCAATGGAAGATGCTGTCTCAGAGTTCAACTCCTCAGCAACTGATTACTTACTGCAGTCCTGACTCCTGAGGCCTTGCCTCTTACTGTTATAGCATTTCATTTAGCCAATACCATTTTATATTTAAATGATATGCACATATATGGTCCATATGATGTTAGTAGTCAGAAGGATGAGTTAGTGAGCTTATGTATCTATATATATAGACATTGCAAGAAGCATATAATTATAACAAGAGGACTAGTGGAGCCCACTTTAGTTGGATTTTATCAATTTTATACAGAAAAATCATAGGAGTGTGAGGCAACGAAAATCTCTTAACTCTTTGTGCGGTATATGTCAATGCAGTTTTCACTAAGTTTGAAAAACACTGAAAAGTTTACTCTTACATTCTCAATATTCGAATTTTTTTAAAAAGAGGTTTTTTTTTTAATACAGTGTCAACTTTGTCATTACTTTGTGTAGCTTGTGGCATTGTAAACTATCATCTTAGTGTCTTATATTGTTCTTACCAAATAATTTTTTTTAATGAAAAAAAAAATAATCAAATTTTATTAAGGGGTGTTTTGGGCAATAGGCAAAAACCAATACATACCAAGTGATGTTATCATGGCAAAAAAAAAAAAACAAGCAGTCTGACAGTGTGTTGTAGTTGATGCCGTCTTGTTGTCATCATCAAAATGAATCAGGCATGTCAGTAAGGATTTTCACATACTTATTTTTTATGCCACTGCCTCTCTGTCCATGTCCTGCAGCTTTGTCCATCAGATTCTACTAATCTACTCTGTTGGGGTCACAGGGTTGGCCTTAAAGGGGCTCTATCATTGGGAAACCTCATTTTTAACTAATCACATACTTGCATAGCCTTTAGAAATGCTATTCCACATCTACCTTTAGTATGTAAATTACCTCGGTGGTTTTTTAACCATGTCCAACTTTTTGCCCAGTTAAAAAAAAAATGGTTTCGCCGCAAAGAGCATAAAATGCTCACAGGCGCTCACTGCTGGACAATGCAGGTTTCCGTCTCCTGCCCAGTTTCATGCAGGAAATGGAAACCTGCAGAACGGAGACCCTGGGCGCAGATGTGAAAGAACCCTTAGGCAATCCGCCATTTTAAAATTACATAGGACAAACAAAAACGTGAAAAAAGTTCAGAAAAAAGACATAGTGTTTTAAAAACGCCAACGCGTTTCGAGGCTTTGCAGTCTCTTAATCATGGCCATGATTAAGAGACTGCAAAGCCTCGAAACGCGTTGGCGTTTTTAAAACACTATGTCTTTTTTCTGAACTTTTTTCACGTTTTTGTTTGTCCTATGTAATTTTAAAATGGCGGATTAAAAGTTAATTTTTACCAAGCCTAAGGAGTGCGGACCTGCTATTACGTGGTGGATGGTTTTCAGATAAACATAAGTGTTTAGTAATAGACACAACTGATGCACTTGCTATGCGACCCTTATCACATGCACTAATGTATAGTCTGTGGATAAACTCTCCACAGTCCGTACAAAATGAGCACACCAAGGACACAGGAAATGAACTCAATAATTCTGGAACAGATATGGGGTAAGCAACTGTCCCAGGTGATCAGGGTTGTGTTGGTGATGACCAATAGTAAGAAATACACCCCTTCTTCTATATATACACCCCTATATGTATGTATAATAAAAAAAAAATACTTTCCAGTGAACTTGAAAGGTGAAAATTTTCAATAAAGGTTTAGAAAATACAAATCTGAAATGTTTTTAAAATTCCATTTCATGGAATATACTAAAGCCAAGACAGTAAAGAAGTTTCTAGTGCAATTAAATTTTATTCTTAAATGATTTAACTGTGGCAGTGTACCATAAATAAATTATATATGAAGATTATAAAATAAGTCAGCATTAAAGCTTGAATTGCATCCGATTTTACGACATCAAGTCAAGGATACTTCAATGATTCAGTAACTGTCTTCCAGCACTGTCAAAGTTATGCTACAAAAAGATAGATCTACAGCTTGAAAACATCTGCTGGGATGTTTTTTTTCGAGCATTTTTGCACTAAAAGCTGAATGTTAACCATATTGTATTTACTCAGAAGACCATATGTCAGAGCTCCCAAGCGATACTTTTTAGGTGGGTCAGCACAGCAATAGCAGTCTGCCATGTGGATGATTCAGGTACAAAGACTAATCCTACAAACAGGTTGTGTAAAAATATACTATTAAGAACACATTTATATTCATACATCTTAACTTCGTTACAATTAATGGGAAATTTATTAATGTCACATTTTATACCTCAACTGCAGAGGCATGAATCCCCTGTGTCTATTCAGTGAGATGTGGATGAAGGAAGGTAAATATTCTCTCAGCTAAATCTCACTGAGCGATGCAATAAGTCAACATCGGTCAACATACAAAAAGTCATTGCACACCAATACAATCAGATCAAAGAAAACTAATCTTGTAGGGGGTCACAAGACATAAGATAATAGCAAGTATAGGTGACTTATCATAGAGTAGTATATATATATATATATTTTATATAGATAGATAGATAGATAGATAGATAGATAGATAGATAGATAGATAGATAGATAGATAGAGAGAGAGAGAGAGATAGATAGATAGATAGATAGATAGATAGATAGATAGATAGATAGATAGATAGATAGATATATGTCCACACACGCTTTAGATATTTTTGTTTGAATAAATGAAAACATTACACTATAAATTGATATCTATAAAGTGAACTATCAAAGCCAACTGTTCTTAAATGCTGACCAGGTGACCTTATACTCACATATTTTATATAAATCCTGAATGTTATGTTTCAAGCAAAACCTCTCTCATACAATTACACATTTTTTACAAAAAGAGAAAGAGAGCGGAGATAAGAAATACATTAAAGCATGCAAAAGATCATGAATAATTCATCTTTAGCTTAAAGCATATGTTCACTTTTCACTGCTATTTTATAGTTTACATATAGTGGAATAACAGCAGATATGGTGAGGCAGATTTATTATTGGCTTGCTGCCGAAATTCTTGTGTGTGTTTTTTCCCATTTTGCAATTTTTTTGTGTGCACCTAATTTTTTAATCGCTACTCCATTTTTTGAAGTGTTTTGAACCTAATGCAACTTTTTTTTAAGGTTGGGGCTCCGTAGCATTTTACATTACCTGCAAAGTGGATGAGATTCTGGCTAATTCCATCCACACATTGTAGAAAAACATCTGCAGAGGAAAAGCTGTGTTTTCAAAAATTGTTGTGTTTTTTGAAAATCGCAGCATGGCAGTCATACCTTCAGAAACGGTGGTGTTTTCCATATAAGTATGATAGGGGCAGAAAGTTCAAAGAGGAAAACTGTGAAAATGGAATGACAAAGCGTTTCCACTGCATTTTTTTCTTGCTTTTTTTTTTTGTTATGCCTAACTACTTTGGGCCTTAAACCCCCAGACGAAGGCAGGCATGCCGAAACGCACGTGTCGGGTTAGAGCCGGCGGCCACTTGTAGTTCTTCCTCTCTTTGGTCCTCATTTACTACAACTATTATGGGTAAGTTCTACTTACATTTATGAGTGCTTCATGATTTACATCGTTATGGCCACGTATATATATGTACTTATAACCTCATCTGAGCAGGACTTTAGTAATATACGACTACACACTTTATGTGATATACTTTCTTATTTCCTGGTTGGTTATACTACATGCACCTATATTCAGGATTGGCCTTGTTTGCTTTCCCTTCCAATTGTGATAATAATAAAATTTATCTTTTACTTAATATCTGTCACGGTTTCCTTGACAATTTTTTTTTTTTTTTTTATAATGTAGATTGTGAGCCCCACAGAGCTCACAATGTACATTTTCCCTATCAGTATGTCTTTTTTTGGAATATGGGATGGAAATCCATGCAAACACGGGGAGAACATACAAACTCCTTGCAGATGGGATTTGAACACCAGGACTCCAGCGCTGCAAGGTTGCAGTGCTAACCACTGAGCCACCGTGTGGCCCCTTCCTTGACAAAAATTTTGAGTGTCGTTATACCTATTCTTTGTTTGTCATACTTTGGGCCTTAGCCTTAAAGAACTTCCTCCAGTTGAGCTTGGCTATAACTTCTCTGTTTAGTAGGGTCTAAGGGATTGCAGGTATTTACCCATTAGTCACTGTACAGGGATCTATTACAATCCTCCGCTTATGTCTTTGGAGTTTCTGGGAACTAATTAAACAGACCAGTGAAGTATAATGGTAAACAAGCAGGGGTTTAAAGCCAAGAAATCTTTAAGTAAGCATCAAATCCAAGAGGGAAGTATGGAGTCAGAGCTATGATGAAGGTGGTCAAGGTCAAACATAAGAGGCAAACCAAGGGTAATCCAGAATAGTAGTCAGACAGTCCAGGTCAAAGATAAGCAGCAATTCAAGGGTAATCCATAATAGTAGTAGGACAGTTCAGGTCAAACATAAGTGGCAATAAAAGGGTAATGTAGAAAAAAGTGATGGGGGCAGACAAGGATCAAATAATCCAGAGGAACAACACTGTCATAAAGATACAGCTCCAGTGTCAGGCATTCTGATGGGGTAAGAAGCTTAATTACCATATTAGGAACTACTGCATAGTCTTAGATCAGAGGACAGAAGGAGAATAAATCCTTAGGGCTTATTCCCATGATGGTGGGGTAGATTTACTAATAGAGATGAGCGAACAGTGTTCTATCGAACTCATGTTCGATCGGATATTAGGCTGTTCGGCATGTTCGAATCGAATCGAACACCGCGTGGTAAAGTGCGCCAGTACTCGATTCCCCTCCCACCTTCCCTGGCGCCTTTTTTGCTCCAATAACAGCGCAGGGTAGGTGGGACAGGAACTACGACACCGGTGACGTTGAAAAAAGTAGGCAAAACCCATTGGCTGCCGAAAACATGTGACCTCTAATTTAAAAGAACAGCGCCGCCCAGGTTCGCGTCATTCTGAGCTTGCAATTCACCGAGGACGGAGGTTTCCGTCCAGCTAGCTAGGGCTTAGATTCTGGGTAGGCAGGGACAGGCTAGGATAGGAAGGAGAAGACAACCAACAGCTCTTGTAAGAGCTAAATTCCAGGGAGAAGCTTGTCAGTGTAACGTGGCACTGACGGGCTCAATCGCCGCAACCCAGCTTTCCCAGGATCCTGAATGGAATACACTGTCAGTGTATTCCCGTATACCCGATATATACCCCGATACCCGTTCCAACGGTGTGCCCCCCCACCTTCACCCCAGAAATACCCTGCAAGTCCCCTAGCAATAGAATTGGGGCTATATACACCCACAATTTTTACTACTGGTATACAGTGCCATTGTCTGACTGGGAATTCAAAGAATATATTGGGAATACAAATACCCTCATTTCTTGCTACTGCCATATAGTGCCAGTTTCTGACTGGTAATTCAAAGAATATATTGGGGTTACGTGCACCCACAATTTTTACTACTGGTATACAGTGCCATTGTCTGACTGGGAATTCAAAGAATATATTGGGAATACAAATACCCTCATTTCTTGCTACTGCCATATAGTGCCAGTGTCTGACTGGGAATTCAAAGAATATATTGGGGTTACGTGCACCCACAATTTTTACTACTGGTATACAGTGCCATTGTCTGACTGGGAATTCAAAGAATATATTGGGAATACAAATACCCTCATTTCTTGCTACTGCCATATAGTGCCAGTGTCTGACTGGGAATTCAAAGAATATATTGGGGTTACGTGCACCCACAATTTTTACTACTGGTATACAGTGCCATTGTCTGACTGGGAATTCAAAGAATATATTGGGAATACAAATACCCTCATTTCTTGCTACTGCCATATAGTGCCAGTGTCTGACTGGTAATTCAAAGAATATATTGGGGTTACGTGCACCCACAATTTTTACTACTGGTATACAGTGCCATTGTCTGACTGGGAATTCAAAGAATATATTGGGAATACAAATACCCTCATTTCTTGCTACTGCCATATAGTGCCAGTGTCTGACTGGGAATTCAAAGAATATATTGGGGTTACGTGCACCCACAATTTTTACTACTGGTATACAGTGCCATTGTCTGACTGGGAATTCAAAGAATATATTGGGGTTATAAATACCCTCATTTCTTGCTACTGCCATATAGTGCCAGTTTCTGACTGGTAATTCAAAGAATATATTGGGGTTACGTGCACCCACAATTTTTACTACTGGTATACAGTGCCATTGTCTGACTGGGAATTCAAAGAGTATATTGGGAATACAAATACCCTCATTTCTTGCTACTGCCATATAGTGCCAGTTTCTGACTGGTAATTCAAAGAATATATTGGGGTTACGTGCACCCACAATTTTTACTACTGGTATACAGTGCCATTGTCTGACTGGGAATTCAAAGAGTATATTGGGAATACAAATACCCTCATTTCTTGCTACTGCCATATAGTGCCAGTTTCTGACTGGTAATTCAAAGAATATATTGGGGTTACGTGCACCCACAATTTTTACTACTGGTATACAGTGCCATTGTCTGACTGGGAATTCAAAGAGTATATTGGGAATACAAATACCCTCATTTCTTGCTACTGCCATATAGTGCCAGTTTCTGACTGGTAATTCAAAGAATATATTGGGGTTACGTGCACCCACAATTTTTACTACTGGTATACAGTGCCATTGTCTGACTGGGAATTCAAAGAGTATATTGGGAATACAAATACCCTCATTTCTTGCTACTGCCATATAGTGCCAGTTTCTGACTGGGAATTCAAAGAATATATTGGGGTTACGTGCACCCACAATTTTTACTACTGGTATACAGTGCCATTGTCTGACTGGGAATTCAAAGAATATATTGGGGTTATAAATACCCTCATTTCTTGCTACTGCCATATAGTGCCAGTTTCTGACTGGTAATTCAAAGAATATATTGGGGTTACGTGCACCCACAATTTTTACTACTGGTATACAGTGCCATTGTCTGACTGGGAATTCAAAGAGTATATTGGGAATACAAATACCCTCATTTCTTGCTACTGCCATATAGTGCCAGTTTCTGACTGGTAATTCAAAGAATATATTGGGGTTACGTGCACCCACAATTTTTACTACTGGTATACAGTGCCATTGTCTGACTGGGAATTCAAAGAATATATTGGGGTTATAAATACCCTCATTTCTTGCTACTGCCATATAGTGCCAGTTTCTGACTGGTAATTCAAAGAATATATTGGGGTTACGTGCACCCACAATTTTTACTACTGGTATACAGTGCCATTGTCTGACTGGGAATTCAAAGAGTATATTGGGAATACAAATACCCTCATTTCTTGCTACTGCCATATAGTGCCAGTGTCTGACTGGGAATTCAAAGAATATATTGGGGTTACGTGCACCCACAATTTTTACTACTGGTATACAGTGCCAATTTCTAACTAGGAATTCAAAATGCGCAAGGCTCCCGGAAAGGGACGTGGACGAGGCCGTGGGCGAGGTCGGGGGAATGGTTCTGGGGAGCAAGGTAGCAGTGAAGCCACAGGGCGTCCCGTGCCTACTCCTGTGGGGCAGCAAGCATTGCGCCACTCCACAGTGCCAGGGTTGCTTGCCACATTAACTAAACTGCAGGGTACAAACCTTAGTAGGCCCGAGAACCAGGAACAGGTCTTGCAATGGCTGTCAGAGAACGCTTACAGCACATTGTCCAGCAGCCAGTCAGACTCTGCCTCCTCTCCTCCTATTACCCAACAGTCTTGTCTTCCTTCCTCCCAAAATTCCGAAGCTTTACAGAACAATAACCCAAACTGTCCCTGCTCCCCAGAGCTGTTCTCCGCTCCTTTCATTGTCCCTCAACCTGCCTCTCCACGTCACGATTCCACGAACCTAACAGAGGAGCATCTGTGTCCAGATGCTCAAACACTAGAGTCTCCTCCATCTCCGTTCGATTTGGTGGTGGATGACCAGCAACCCACCCTCATCGACGATGATGTGACGCAGTTGCCGTCAGGGCATCCAGTTGACCGGCGCATTGTGCGGGAGGAGGAGATGAGACAGGAGTTGGAAGAGGAAGTGGTGGATGATGAGGACACTGACTCGACCTGGACAGGGGGGATGTCAAGCGGGGAAAGTAGTGTGGATGTTGAGGCAGGTGCAGCACCAAAAAGGGTAGCTAGAGGCAGAGGCAGAGGTCAGCAGCTTAGGCGAAGCCAGGCCACACCCGGAATCTCCCAAGATGTTCCAGTTCGTACCCAGCCCCGAAAAACTCCCACCTCGAGGGCACGTTTCTCGAAGGTGTGGAGTTTTTTCAAGGAATGCGCCGAGGACAGATATAGTGTTGTCTGCACAATTTGCCTCTCGAAATTGATTAGGGGCTCTGAGAAGAGCAACCTGTCCACCACTTCAATGCGCCGTCATTTGGAATCCAAGCACTGGAATCAGTGGCAGGCAGCAACGGCAGGACAAAGGCCGCCTGCCGTTCACGCCACTGCCACTGCCTCTGCCACTGCCTCTGCCTCTGCCACTGCCACTGCTGACTGTGCTGGCGATGCACTCCAGAGGACGAGCCAGGACACCACTTCATCTGCCTCCGCCACTTTGTTGACTTCTACCTCATCCTCCCCTGGTCCTGTCTTATCTCCTTCTCCTGCACCATCAAAGGCACCATCAGGCGTTTCTTTACAACAACCCACCATCTCTCAGACATTGGAGCGGCGGCAGAAATACACTGCTAACCACCCACACGCGCAAGCCTTGAACGCCAACATCGCTAAACTGCTGGCCCAGGAGATGTTGGCGTTCCGGCTTGTTGAAACTCCCGCCTTCCTGGACCTGATGGCAACTGCGGCACCTCGCTATGCCGTCCCTAGCCGTCACTACTTCTCCCGGTGTGCCGTCCCCGCCTTGCACCAGCACGTGTCACTCAACATCAGGCGGGCCCTTAGTTCCGCGCTTTGCACAAAGGTCCACTTGACCACCGACGCGTGGACAAGTGCATGCGGACAGGGACGCTACATTTCACTGACGGCACACTGGGTGAATGTAGTTGAGGCTGGGACTGCTTCCCAAACTGGCCCGGTGTACCTCGTCTCCCCGCCTAACATTCCTGGCAGGGACACGAGAAGAACACCCCCCTCCTCCTCCTCCTCTACCGCCTCCTCCTCCGCCACCGCCTCCTCCTCCGCTGTTAGATTGACCCCAGCTACGAGTTGGAAACGTTGCAGCACTGGCGTTGGTAGACGTCAGCAGGCTGTGCTGAAGCTGATCAGCTTGGGGGACAGACAGCACACTGCCTCCGAGGTGAGGGATGCCCTCCTCGATGAGACGGCAATATGGTTTGAGCCGCTGCACCTGGGCCCAGGCATGGTCGTTTGTGATAACGGCCGGAACCTGGTAGCAGCTCTGGAGCTTGCCGGACTCCAACATGTTCCATGCCTGGCCCA
The DNA here is from genome assembly GCF_031893055.1 of Leptodactylus fuscus. NCBI lineage: Eukaryota > Metazoa > Chordata > Amphibia > Anura > Leptodactylidae > Leptodactylus > Leptodactylus fuscus. The sequence continues at coordinate 201,996,270 of NC_134266.1, read as the reverse complement.
CGTCTTCAACCTAGTGGTGCAACGTTTCCTAAAGAGCTACCCCAATGTTCCAGAGCTACTGGTGAAAGTGCGGCGCATGTGCGCCCACTTTCGCAAGTCGACAGTAGCCGCTGCTAGCTTAAAATCTCTCCAGCAACGCCTGCATGTGCCACAACACCGGCTTTTGTGCGACGTCCCCACACGCTGGAACTCAACGTTTCAGATGTTGAATAGAGTGGTTGAGCAGCAGAGACCTTTGATGGAATACCAGCTACAAAACCCTAGGGTGCCACAAAGTCAGCTGCCTCAGTTTCTCATCCATGAGTGGCCATGGATGAGAGACCTTTGTGACATCCTACGGGTCTTTGAGGAGTCCACAAGGAGGGTGAGCTCTGAGGATGCGATGGTGAGCCTTACAATCCCGCTCTTGTGTGTTCTGAGAGAATCCCTGATTGACATCAGGGATAACTCAGATCACACAGAGGAGTTAGGGATAGCATCCGATCCGTCACAGCTGGAGAGTAGGTCCACACATCTGTCCGCTTCACTGCGTTTAATGGAGGAGGAGGAGGAGGAGGAGGAGGAAGAAGAGTTGTCCGATGATGTGATGGTGATACAGGAGGCTTCCGGGCAACTTCGAATCGTCCCATTGTTGCAGCGCGGATGGGTAGACATGGAGGATGAGGAGGAAATGGAGATTGAACTTTCCGGTGGGGCCAGAGGAGTCATGCCAACTAACACTGTGGCAAACATGGCTGAGTTCATGTTGGGGTGCTTTACAACCGACAAGCGTATTGTCAAAATCATGGAGGACAACCAGTACTGGATCTTTGCTATCCTTGACCCCCGGTATAAAAACAACATCTCGTCTTTTATTCCGGTAGAGGGGAGGGCCAATCGCATCAATGCTTGCCACAGGCAATTGGTGCAGAATATGATGGAGATGTTTCCAGCATGTGACGTTGGCGGCAGGGAGGGCAGTTCCTCCAGTAGGCAACCAAGTTCTCACCGGTCCACACAAACGAGGGGCACACTGTCTAAGGTCTGGGACACCTTGATGGCACCCCCTCGCCAAAGTGCCGCCACGGAGGGTCCTAGTGTCACCAGGCGTGAGAAGTATAGGCGCATGTTGCGGGAATACCTTTCCGACCACAGCCCTGTCCTCTCCGACCCCTCTGCGCCCTACACGTATTGGGTGTCGAAGTTGGACCTGTGGCTTGAACTTGCCCTATATGCCTTGGAGGTGCTGTCCTGTCCTGCCGCCAGCGTCCTATCTGAGAGGGTGTTCAGTGCAGCCGGTGGCATCATCACTGACAAGCGCACCCGTCTGTCAGCTGAGAGTGCCGACCGGCTCACTTTGATAAAAATGAACCACCACTGGGTAGAGCCGTCATTTTTGTGCCCACCTGTGTAAAGCACCCCAACATGAAACTCCATGTCTGTACTCAACCTCTCCAATTCCTCCGCATCCTCATACTCATCCACCATAAGCGTTGCACAATTCTGCTAATACTAGGCTCCCTCCAACATGATTTCCCCCAACTCTGCTGGTTAGAGGCTCCCTCCACCCTGATTTCCACCAACTCTGCTGGTTAGAGGCTCCCTCCACCCTGCTTTCCCACAACTCTGCTGGTTAGAGGCTCCTTCCACCATGAATTTGCCCAAACTGGGCTGTTTAGAGGCTCCCTCCACCATGAATTGGTCCAAACTGGGCTGTTTAGAGGCTCCCTCCACCATGAATTTGCCCAAACTGGGCTGTTTAGAGGCTCCCTCCACCATGAATTGGTCCAAACTGGGTTTTTTAGAGGCTCCCTCCACCATTAATTGGTCCAAACTGGGCTGGTTAGAGGCTCCCTCCACCATGAATTTGCCCAAACTGGGCTGTTTAGAGGCTCCCTCCACCATGAATTTGCCCAAACTGGGCTGGTTAGAGGCTCCCTCCACCATGAATTGGTCCAAACGGGTTTTTAGAGGCTCCCTTCACCATGAATTGGTCCAAACTTGGCTGTTTAGAGGCTCCCTCCACCATGAATTGGTCCAAACTTGGCTGTTTAGAGGCTCCCTCCACCATGAATTGGTCCAAACTGGGTTTTTTAGAGGCTCCCTCCACCATGAATTTGCCCAAACTGGTCTGTTTAGAGGCTCCCTCCACCATGAATTTGCCCAAACTGGGCTGGTTAGAGGCTCCCTCCACCATGAATTGGTCCAAACGGGTTTTTAGAGGCTCCCTTCACCATGAATTGGTCCAAACTTGGCTGTTTAGAGGCTCCCTCCACCATGAATTGGTCCAAACTGGGGTGGTTAGAGGCTCCCTCCACCATTAATTGGTCCAAACTGGGCTGGTTAGAGGCTCCCTCCACCATTAATTGGTCCAAACTGGGCTGGTTAGAGGCTCCCTCCACCATGAATTTGCCCAAACTGGGCTGTTTAGAGGCTCCCTCCACCATGAATTTGCCCAAACTGGGCTGTTTAGAGGCTCCCTCCACCATGAATTGGTCCAAACTGGGTTTTTTAGAGGCTCCCTCCACCATGAATTGGTCCAAACTGGGCTGGTTAGAGGCTCCCTCCACCATGAATTGGTCCAAACTGGGGTGGTTAGAGGCTCCCTCCACCATTAATTGGTCCAAACTGGGCTGGTTAGAGGCTCCCTCCACCATGAATTGGTCCAAACGGGTTTTTAGAGGCTCCCTTCACCATGAATTGGTCCAAACTTGGCTGTTTAGAGGCTCCCTCCACCATGAATTGGTCCAAACTGGGGTGGTTAGAGGCTCCCTCCACCATTAATTGGTCCAAACTGGGCTGGTTAGAGGCTCCCTCCACCATTAATTGGTCCAAACGGGGCTGGTTAGAGGCTCCCTCCACCATGAATTGGTCCAAACTGGGGTTTTTAGAGGCTCCCTCCACCATGAATTGGTCCAAACTTGGCTGTTTAGAGGCTCCCTCCACCATTAATTGGTCCAAACTGGGCTGGTTAGAGGCTCCCTCCACCATTAATTGGTCCAAACTGGGCTGGTTAGAGGCTCCCTCCACCATTAATTGGTCCAAACTGGGCTGGTTAGAGGCTCCCTCCACCATGAATTTGCCCAAACTGGGCTGTTTAGAGGCTCCCTCCACCATGAATTTGCCCAAACTGGGCTGTTTAGAGGCTCCCTCCACCATGAATTGGTCCAAACTGGGTTTTTTAGAGGCTCCCTCCACCATGAATTGGTCCAAACTGGGCTGGTTAGAGGCTCCCTCCACCATGAATTGGTCCAAACTGGGGTGGTTAGAGGCTCCCTCCACCATTAATTGGTCCAAACTGGGCTGGTTAGAGGCTCCATCCACCATGAATTGGTCCAAACGGGTTTTTAGAGGCTCCCTTCACCATGAATTGGTCCAAACTTGGCTGTTTAGAGGCTCCCTCCACCATGAATTGGTCCAAACTGGGGTGGTTAGAGGCTCCCTCCACCATTAATTGGTCCAAACTGGGCTGGTTAGAGGCTCCCTCCACCATTAATTGGTCCAAACTGGGCTGGTTAGAGGCTCCCTCCACCATGAATTGGTCCAAACTGGGGTTTTTAGAGGCTCCCTCCACCATGAATTGGTCCAAACTTGGCTGTTTAGAGGCTCCCTCCACCATTAATTGGTCCAAACTGGGCTGGTTAGAGGCTCCCTCCACCATGAATTGGTCCAAACGGGTTTTTAGAGGCTCCCTTCACCATGAATTGGTCCAAACTTGGCTGTTTAGAGGCTCCCTCCACCATGAATTGGTCCAAACTTGGCTGTTTAGAGGCTCCCTCCACCATTAATTGGTCCAAACTGGGTTTTTTAGAGGCTCCCTCCACCATGAATTTGCCCAAACTGGGCTGTTTAGAGGCTCCCTCCACCATGAATTTGCCCAAACTGGGCTGGTTAGAGGCTCCCTCCACCATGAATTGGTCCAAACTGGGGTTTTTAGAGGCTCCCTCCACCATGAATTGGTCCAAACTTGGCTGTTTAGAGGCTCCCTCCACCATGAATTGGTCCAAACTGGGGTGGTTAGAGGCTCCCTCCACCATTAATTGGTCCAAACTGGGCTGGTTAGAGGCTCCCTCCACCATGAATTGGTCCAAACTGGGGTGGTTAGAGGCTCCCTCCACCATTAATTGGTCCAAACTGGGCTGGTTAGAGGCTCCCTCCACCATTAATTGGTCCAAACTGGGCTGGTTAGAGGCTCCCTCCACCATTAATTGGTCCAAACTGGGCTGGTTAGAGGCTCCCTCCATCATGAATTTGCCCAAACTGGGCTGTTTAGAGGCTCCCTCCACCATGAATTTGCCCAAACTGGGCTGGTTAGAGGCTCCCTCCACCATGAATTGGTCCAAACGGGTTTTTAGAGGCTCCCTTCACCATGAATTGGTCCAAACTTGGCTGTTTAGAGGCTCCCTCCACCATGAATTGGTCCAAACTTGGCTGTTTAGAGGCTCCCTCCACCATGAATTGGTCCAAACTGGGTTTTTTAGAGGCTCCCTCCACCATGAATTTGCCCAAACTGGGCTGTTTAGAGGCTCCCTCCACCATGAATTTGCCCAAACTGGGCTGGTTAGAGGCTCCCTCCACCATGAATTGGTCCAAACTGGGGTTTTTAGAGGCTCCCTCCACCATGAATTGGTCCAAACTGGGGTGGTTAGAGGCTCCCTCCACCATTAATTGGTCCAAACTGGGCTGGTTAGAGGCTCCCTCCACCATTAATTGGTCCAAACTGGGCTGGTTAGAGGCTCCCTCCACCATGAATTTGCCCAAACTGGGCTGTTTAGAGGCTCCCTCCACCATGAATTTGCCCAAACTGGGCTGTTTAGAGGCTCCCTCCACCATAAATTGGTCCAAACTGGGTTTTTTAGAGGCTCCCTCCACCATGAATTGGTCCAAACTGGGCTGGTTAGAGGCTCCCTCCACCATGAATTGGTCCAAACTGGGGTGGTTAGAGGCTCCCTCCACCATTAATTGGTCCAAACTGGGCTGGTTAGAGGCTCCCTCCACCATGAATTTGCCCAAACTGGGCTGTTTAGAGGCTCCCTCCACCATGAATTTGCCCAAACTGGGCTGGTTAGAGGCTCCCTCCACCATGAATTTGCCCAAACTGGGCTGGTTAGAGGCTCCCTCCACCATGAATTGGTCCAAACTGGGGTTTTTAGAGGCTCCCTCCACCATGAATTGGTCCAAACTTGGCTGTTTAGAGGCTCCCTCCACCATGAATTGGTCCAAACTGGGGTGGTTAGAGGCTCCCTCCACCATTAATTGGTCCAAACTGGGCTGGTTAGAGGCTCCCTCCACCATTAATTGGTCCAAACTGGGCTGGTTAGAGGCTCCCTCCACCATGAATTGGTCCAAACTGGGGTGGTTAGAGGCTCCCTTCACCATTAATTGGTCCAAACTGGGCTGGTTAGAGGCTCCCTCCACCATTAATTGGTCCAAACTGGGCTGGTTAGAGGCTCCCTCCACCATGAATTGGTCCAAACTTGGCTGTTTAGAGGCTCCCTCCACCATGAATTGGTCCAAACTGGGGTGGTTAGAGGCTCCCTCCACCATTAATTGGTCCAAACTGGGCTGGTTAGAGGCTCCCTCCACCATTAATTGGTCCAAACTGGGCTGGTTAGAGGCTCCCTCCACCATGAATTTGCCCAAACTGGGCTGTTTAGAGGCTCCCTCCACCATGAATTTGCCCAAACTGGGCTGTTTAGAGGCTCCCTCCACCATGAATTGGTCCAAACTGGGTTTTTTAGAGGCTCCCTCCACCATGAATTGGTCCAAACTGGGCTGGTTAGAGGCTCCCTCCACCATGAATTGGTCCAAACTGGGGTGGTTAGAGGCTCCCTCCACCATTAATTGGTCCAAACTGGGCTGGTTAGAGGCTCCCTCCACCATTAATTGGTCCAAACTGGGCTGGTTAGAGGCTCCCTCCACCATTAATTGGTCCAAACTGGGCTGGTTAGAGGCTCCCTCCACCATGAATTTGCCCAAACTGGGCTGTTTAGAGGCTCCCTCCACCATGAATTTGCCCAAACTGGGCTGGTTAGAGGCTCCCTCCACCATGAATTGGTCCAAACTGGGGTTTTTAGAGGCTCCCTCCACCATGAATTGGTCCAAACTTGGCTGTTTAGAGGCTCCCTCCACCATTACTTGGTCCAAACTGGGCTGGTTAGAGGCTCCCTCCACCATGAATTGGTCCAAACTGGGTTTTTTAGAGGCTCTCTCCACCATGAATTTGCCCAAACTGGGCTGTTTAGAGGCTCCCTCCACCATGAATTGGTCCAAACTGGGCTGGTTAGAGGCTCCCTCCACCATTAATTGGTCCAAACTGGGCTGGTTAGAGGCTCCCTCCACCATTAATTGGTCCAAACTGGGCTGGTTAGAGGCTCCCTCCACCATGAATTTGCCCAAACTGGGCTGGTTAGAGGCTCCCTCCACCATGAATTGGTCCAAACTGGGTTTTTTAGAGGCTCCCTCCACCATGAATTTGCCCAAACTGGGCTGGTTAGAGGTTCCCTCCACCATGAATTGGTCCAAACTGGGGTTTTTAGAGGCTCCCTCCACCATGAATTTGCCCAAACTCTGCTGGTTAGAGGCTCAATCCACCCTGATTTTCAAAACAAATGTTGGTGCCAACCTCAACTTACTACAAGGGCCAAATTCACTGCTGGTGACAAGCTCTCCTCACTGCAAGTGCCAAATACACATGTTTCAAGGTGTTTTCCTACTGTCAGAGAGGTGGTATTGAGTGTGTAAAGTGTGTAGTTGTTAGGCTGTGATGTTGGGGTAATAGAGGGTCTTTGGTGTGTTAGATGCCCCCAGACATGCTTCCCCTGCTGTCCCAGTGTCATTCCAGAGGTGTTGGCATCATTTCCTGGGGTGTCATAGTGGACTTGGTGACCCTCCAGACACGGATTTGGGTTTCCCCCTTAACGAGTATCTGTTCCCCATAGACTATAATGGGGTTCGAAACCCGTTCGAACACACGAACATTGAGCGGCTGTTCGAATCGAATTTCGAACCTCGAACATTTTAGTGTTCGCTCATCTCTATTTACTAACACTGCTTAAGGCTAAGGCCCTACGGGTCTGAAATGCAGCACTAAAGCGCTGTGGGAACAACCGCGGTGTGTATGCACCGCGTTTCTACCCACAGTGCTTTGAACAGAAAGTTTTCCTCCGCAGACTTTCTGTTACAATTATATCTACGGAGAAGCCGTCAGCGTTTCCGTAGATATAATTTATATGCTGCTATTTTCAAAACTGTGACAGTTTTGGAAATCGCAGCGTGTCCATTGCTGTGATTTTTTTTCTTTTTAATGCAAAGTGGGGATGGGTGTTACAGTTCTGTGTATATATAAAAATAATCATTAACACAAACAGAACCGCTAAACTGCAGAACACTGCAGCGAGGTCCACAAGCCCAGATGGGCAGCCGTATGCCTGAATATTAACCACCAGTTAATCTGCACTGGCAGTGATGTTGTGTGGCACCAATTTGAACAGGCTGCAAGAGACTCTCTCCAGTTAACTTCACTGGGAAAGTGTGCCTTTGTATAGCAGTTTGAGTGAAGCCAAATGAAGCCTCACCTGCTAATTACAGCAGAGGAACCAGGTCCTAGCATATACTGTACTTCACTCTGCTACACAAACAAGACTGCCAGGAGTTAACTTCACTCCTGGTCAGTAACACAAAGAACTCCTTAACCCACTAGGAGGTGTAATGTAATTAGATGGTGAATAGGCTTACTGATTCTCACTGGCAGAGTCAAGGAATCCTAACTTGGTCCCTAGACAGCTCCTACCATTCACAGGAACCTAGCCCTAACCTCCTGTCTCAAGGTATTTCCAGTCAAAGTGTGAGCACCGGGCGGGCATCGGCTCACACTATATAACGGCTAGTCCCCGCCCAACAGGGGCGGTGGCATGACGTCACCGATCATGCTCAGTATGGCAAAAATGGGACTTAGCCTCTGAGCGGCCCCAAAATGTCTGAGGATGCTCAGTAGGGAAAGAATGGCACTTAGCCTCTGAGCGGCTCCAAAACGTCTGAGCATGCTCAGTGGGCCAAAAGCTGGACTTAGACTCCAGACACCTCACTGCACAACACTGAGGGCGAGGTTTGGATTGGCCCACAGGTGGTGCTATGCGCTTGACGGGAAGCCTGTGGGACCCCATCCTAACAATGGGATTCACATTAATCCCATCCACTTTGCAAGTACGTTTCTGCTTCGGGCAATTTGCACCGTTTCCACCCCGTGTGGCTCTGGCCTAAGGCTAAGGCCTTACATAGCGTCCGTGACAGTATTGTCCATAATGCTTATTTTCCCACACTGTGGGGATAGGAATCACTAGAATCCCATCCACTATACAGTGACTGTAAAATGCTGTGTTTTTTTTCTGGAGTGTTTCTGCCCTGGGAAAACCACGGCATTTGCTCCACATGGGGCCCCGGCCTAAAGCAAAGTGTCGCTCACTACGTTAGGCCTTAGGTGCAGAAAAAAGGTGCAAAATAGGAAAAAACACGCTATAATTTTGGCACCAAGACACCGTATTTTCTCTTATTTCACTATATGTGACTATCAGCATTACAGTTTATTTTTTCATTCCCCTATAAATTTATGAATAAAAAGACAATCTGGTGTTACCATTTGGTATACGCCACTGCACAGACAGCAAAGACTAGATAGTGTCATATTGTTGGGGACATGTCCCAACTATCCAATATTGTAACATTATATTCACACTAGCTTTTACCCGCGACTTCGTCTGCGGTGTTTGGAGAATTGGGTGGAGACAAACGTGTGAAACTGTCAGAGCATTTGAGAAATCTTGCTATAGAAATCTTTGTATTTTTGGATATTTACAGCCACAGAGTCCTCTCATGTATTTACTACACACTGCTGAGAGATATATATATACTGCAATATTACCTCAGGATATATACAGCTACAGAGTCCTCTCCTGTATTTGCCATAGACACTGCAGACATGACTGAGTCCCCTCATGTATTTACCACACAAAGCAGGCATGGCTGATATATCATATATACTGCAGTATTACCTCAGGTTATATACAGTCACAGAGTCCTCTCATGTATTTACCTCACACTGCAGACATAGTTGATATCTCATAAATACTACTATATAATACAGACTGTTCCTGGGGACTGAGGGTCTGTCTATGGTGGAGATGAGAGGACACATGTAATGGAGGTCGTGTGGTGAGAGAGGGACAGCCTGGTACAGTGTGGTGAGGGTGATGGAGGCCGCACTGATACTCCCTGTATATACCTCCAGGTCTGCTAATACTGACCATGCTGGGGTTAAGTTAAAGTTGATCATTTCTATGTAATTTCTCAGTGCTGTATATAGGGCATACTGTATATACTGGCTATACTGTATACACTGGCTATACTGTATACAGGTTATTTTTAATTAGCGGGGTTATGTGAGTGTGTAAGGTGTGGAAATACATGTAAATGTGATGGAGTGGGGTTAGGGCTACCGTAGAGGCAACAATATGGAGTGTGGAGGTATTTTGGGGCCGGAAATGCAAGGAAGTGTGTGTGTGGGGCTAGGAGTCCTACTTTTGGGACTGTCCTGCTAAGGAGCCATGTTGTTTTGCGGCACGAAAAGTAGTCTAGGTTTCAATCGCAAGGAATAACTATGTTTCTGGAAAATTTTAGGGAAATACGTCCAGCCGTTTTAGCGTGATTGAGGAACAAACATCCAAACAAGTAGGACTACAGTATCTGTTTCTTAGCCATGAAAAATGAACAAGGTTACATCAGTCCTGTGTCCGTTTTTGACAGCTGAGCGTCATCTATTTTGTATCCGTTTTTAACAGACTGTTGAAAAAATTAATGAATCTCATTGGTCTTTTTTTTATGTAACCCATTGATTTGTTTTTAAGGGATATAACTCTGCTGTTAATCCACTTTTACTTCCAATTAAAAAAGACCGATTGATTTCTATTAGATCCGTGTGTCCATCAAAATGGACAAATATAGATTTTTTTTCTGTCTGTACACCTCACTGTCAATGTAATTGTGTGAATAAGCCCATAGTCAATTTTTTCATAACAGAGGAACATCAAAATCAAAAATTCTATGGAACATTTTATTTTTTGTTAAGTATTTACTTAAAAAAGACTTAAAAGTAAATATAAGAATGCTCTTTTTTTGCTACTGTATATACCTATGAAATAGTCATTCTGACGGCAGAATATGTTAAATGTACAATATGAGGAGGATGTGTACTATGCAATGGACACTTACTGGTCATGAAAAACATCATCAGCATCTCATTCAATTTAGATCAGATGTATATAAAAACAATAAGAAAAACATGCAGAAATAAAGACAGCAAATGTGCCCCTATGTATTTTGTGCACCAATTGCAGGGTTTTGTATGCATCTCCTATAACACTTGGAATCATGCATAGATTCTTAAGTCAACTACACCTCAAAAATATATTGATTATCTGATCTCATTACCATATCAACTTGAGCAAGACTCCTTTAGTCATTCAGATAATGTCCTGACAAATAATGTGAAGTTGATTTGTCTGTATAATTAGAAACTGAAAATAGCTCTTTAATCACAGTGTTTAATCTTAGTCCACAATGCCTGAAATATTCAATAAGCCCACCAATATGTCACACATATTTCACAGGTCAGAGGAAATTGGAAACCAATAGAATATGTGAAATAAGAGAATAGAACTATGTCATTGTTAAAAAGCTATTAATGCATTTGTTGTTTCAGAATGCAATAGGATTCCATATAAGAATGTAATTTAGACCCCATACTGTGAATATTAGTATTATCATTGTATATACAGAAAATTACCATACACACAAAATGATGAAGGCCAAGGCCACACATTATGGAAAAGTTGTTTTTTCGTTGTAGATTTTGCTGCTATTTCTTGAGCCAAAGGTAAGAGTGGCTTGAAAGGAATGGGATATATAAAGGAAGCTCTTATACTTTTCCTGTAATAGAGAGAATGTAAAAAAAAAAAATCAGCATTCGAGGGCATTCACAGTACATAGGAATTTGCATCTGGTTGAAAGGTTGTTGAATAATGGCTATGAGGTTCAGCACAGGAGCATGGGAGAATCTTTATCCAGTGACTGGCACAATCCCACAAGTATCATAACTCCAGGACAGATGGTGGCAAAGAATAACCTCCTGCAGTCCTCCAACTATTGGATGGGTGAAAGCCAGTAATAACTTTGGCACAACTAAACTCTGGTGGATCCCCAAGCTTATTGTAAAGGACTCCTCAGAAATTGTCAAGTTATTGCTATAGAAAGATAGAGTTATTTCTTCAACTCTAAAAGGTCTGCAACATTGTAAAGACAAACCCCGCTTTCAAATACTTTCTTCTCTGCAATTTGACCTTTAACATCAAGTACTCTTGCCAGATAGTATATGATTAATGCATTGTGTAAAGCTGACACTTTAAGTTGTCAGAATTTGTTTATTGCATTTATAGTCAAATTCAGCCTTGACTTTAGCAGAATCATTATTCATAATGTATCCATTATGATAGGATTCAGTTGTTTAGTTGCCATAAACATGATAAACTCAGGGATATTTTAAAGCTTATCTATTGGTACAAAGAAAACTATTGCAATCACTATGTGCAGCTGTAGATATGTTCTGCAGTCAGAAATATTGTGTATAAGCAGCATATTTTTTTCATCCCAATTCTATTTTCTGTAAATGCTTTTCTTTTCTTTGTTTTGTTTTATGCTTGCCAAGTGGTTGTACTCTTCTTAGGGCTAGTTCACATGGGGCCAAAGGGGTGGATTTTGACAGCGGAATCCATGTCATAATCCGCCCCTTTAAAATGGTGGTCTATGGAGACCACTAGTGTTCCTTTTTCTGCTATCGGCAACTGCCAATAGCGGAAAAAAAGAAACGAGCTTCCCTTTCTTCAGGCATATTCCGCGGCTCGCCTGGCAGCTGCAACCTCCGGCGTTGGCCCATTCATTTAAGCCAACTCCGGGGTGAGGGAAGCTGCGACCACAACATCGTGACAGGTGGATTTTGACTATATTTTGACTTGGCTCTCCAAGTCAAAATATGGTCAAAATCCACCCCCTGCCCCCCATGTGAACGAGCCCTTAGTGTGATATAAGGTCTTCTTGTTTTGATCAGATTCTGCCACTGCTCCCCTTCCACATGGTGAGCACTATGGTGAAGGTGAATGTTCCACTATGATCTCATTGTACACAATAGCCAAATCCACATGTGAGGGTAATTATTATTATTTTTTTTTGTTTAAAGATGTTGTTATAACAAGAGATGAGCGAACAGTAAAATGTTCGAGGTTCGATATTCGTTTCGAGTAGCCCCTCAATATTCGACTACTCGAATCGAATATCGAACCCTATTATAGTCTATGGGGGGAAAATGCTCGTTTCAGGGGTAGGAAACATTTGATCAAATTATACTTACCAAGTCCACGAGTGAGGGTCGGGCTGGATCCTCTGAGAAGTCTTCTCCTTGCAGCGTCCCCGCGGCATCTTCCGGCTCTGAATTCACTCTGCCAGGCATCGGGCCTGGGCAGTGCCGACTGCGCATGCCCGCACTACAAGCGCAGTCGGCTCTGCCCAGGCCCGATGCCTGGCAGAGTGAATGAAGAGCCAGAAGACGCAGCAGGGAAGCTGCACGAGAAGACTTCTAAAGGTAGGAGAAGAACCAGCGTTGATTGGCCGACTGTATAGCATTCGGCCAATCAATGCTGGTTCTGCATCAAACTTTTACATTCGAATAGCGAGTGGTACTTGATTGAGTATGAGTATTTCGAATACCGTAGTATTCGATCGAATACCTACTCGATCGAGTACTACATTCTCATCTCTAGTTATAACCTTTCCAATGAGGAAACTGGAGATAGCCAAGGAAATAGACAAGCAGCTTTTCTAAACACAATATGGTTTCAAGACAAGTTATCACAAAGTAATAAGCTAGCTAGTCTATTTGTGCCTTCAGGCTTTTGCTGTAATATTGTATAGTGATGTCATGAAGTAGCAGGAAACCGAATTTCAGTTTTGCAGAGTAGAGATGCCAACCAGGGATTATGTGTTTATTACACCATCAAATGACTTCAGACACAACTTTGGAATCCAGCCCAGTAGGGGACAGTACTATAAACTAATCGAGTTAGTGCTGACAGCTGAATTACAAGTGTATTAACTACATGAGCAAAGTATAACCCACCAATATGTTTAGTTTTCTACTGGAACATGAGGGTTTGTATATCAGCATTTGGGGCCCCACTTTTCATTTTGCCTTTGGCTGGTTTTAATAGACTTAAAGTCAATTTAATAATGTCATGTTACTGCAATTCAGTAACACTGCAGAGAAATATACTTATGTTCACTAAAAAGCAAGTAGACTAAAAAAAAGTGAAAACATTTAATACAATTCTAATTTTTTTTTTTTAAAGTGAACAAAAATTATTGCAATTGTTCTAGGCACATAGTAAAACTATGTTAAAAATAATATTCTAAACAAATATACATATATTTTGTTTCCCACATCCAATACAACTCACTTTAAAAAGTTAAGTTACACAGAGAATGCCATAAGAAAAACAAAACAAAACAAAAAAAAACCTATGCATCAGGTGACCTGATATATTTTTTCTTTTTTAATATGGTCAGAAAATATATGACACAAAACATAATAAACTGGTTGTGGCTGTAATTTTGTAGTTGTACTAACCTACAGAATAAAGTTAATTTATACCCCCTCCAAAAAAAAAAGTTTCTTAATAATCAAATGTCAATAAATACTGACTTAATTAAATACAATTCACAAACCGACACAATAAACTATAGTATTACATAATGTACCAGTAGACTGTTCACATTAAATAGACCCATGCATTGAAGCAGGAAATAGCAAAACTTTAAAAGACGAACACCCAAGCACTTTTAGATGGTATGCATAAATACATAAGCAATTACTAAAGTGGCTCAGCACTTCAAAGAACTAAAAGGCTACTTCTAGCTGATAAGAGCCTTCTGTGTATAAGTAGAAGGCTGTAAATCACTGTATCTGGATGAGGTTAGAGTAGAGATTGGCGAACCTCTCAATATTCCTTTTGTGTTCGAATTCGGCAGCTTGGGCCAGTTTTGATGGCTTGTAAGTGCTACACGCGCTTATTGTTATTTGGGAGAGCAGCTTGGAAAGAGATGAAGAATTAGCTTTAAAAAAAATAAATCCTGTGATGGGAGAAGTGATTTTTTTTTTCTTTTAAATAATAATACCTTGATAATGGCACCAACAGTGTGCTACAGTGGAATGCAATGGTTTATAGAGCCACAGGAGAAGTCTGCCCGAGTGGTGGTAGCTGTGGCAAGATGTGTGGCAGTGCAGCAAGGACTAATATGATGCACCAGGGGCAGGACATGTCTGCCTGAGTGAAAGCAATGGTGTAGGCATTAGGTCCCTGTGGCAACATGTGTTGCCAATGTGGCAGGGCATAATATGATGGAGCATGCCACAGGACATGTCTGCCTGAGTGGTGGTAGTTATGGTAGGCACTAAGCACCTCTTGTAGGTAATATGTGTGACAGTTCAGCAGGGCTTAATATGATTGACCAGGCCACAGGACGTGGTGGCAGTGGTACTGGTAGCTATTGACCTGTAGCATCAGCAGCAGTACAGTAAATGGAAGAAGATGATAAAGGGAGAAGGTGTCACCACTATTTGGAGGCATCAGCCCGAGGTGTTTGAAAATCTTTTCCCTATTAATCAAAACAGATAAAATGTAACTTTTATTGAGACTATTAAAACAATCTCCCTGACACCATTTTAACATTCTCAATAAAAGTTAAATTTATCTGCTTTGATCTGTAGGGACACCCTTTCTGCTTGCTTTCAAAATTTGGTTGTCCATTCACATTGTGTATGTTTGAAAATCTTCATTGATACATACCTGAATAATTTTGCTAAACACGGTTTAGTCTTTTTAGGTGTTACAATACCAGCGGCAGCACTGTATACTCTCTCGGACATAACACTTGATGCAGGGCAAGATAAAACTCCCATGGCAAACTGGGTCAGCTGCTTCCACTGTTCTAACTTATTGGTCCCGAGATCAGAGTTATCACCTGCACGATAGGTGCACTCTAAGTACAACTCTACCTGCTGATGCAGCCAGTGGGTGTCAGTTTCCTGTGGTGGCTTCGGTTGGAGCTGCAAGATGAAATATTTTTGGTTGATCAACTTCCCAATACTGTACTGGGCCTGGCTGTGACTGCTGTTTTTGCAACTCGTGACACTTGTAGAACTGGCACTGAATGTAAAGTGCTGGCTGAGGGAGGTGGACTGGAAGTGGGCAGAGGCCACATGGGTATGCATGCGACTGGCAGTTGTATTGCTGTACCTAAATGGTGCGACAAGCTGGTTATATAGCTTATTCTGATTATATTAAAATTTTTCTTCCTTTGTCTTAATAGAGAGGGTCTAAGAGCACTGCCATCCTGTACTCATCACTCTGCTTGATGCTAGTAATACGCCTGTCACTGTCTAAGCAGCACAGCATATAGACTGTCATGCTTGCAAGCATGTTGTTAGGATTGGGTCCAGCAGGTTGCTATCATAGTGCACAGCGCCACCTGCGGGTCAGTCTAACCATCCAGCTATCATCTTACTGAGCATGCTCAAACCTATTGGAGCTGCTCACAAGCTAAGTGCCATTTCTCCCCTATTGATCATGAGTGGTGAGGTCATCACCACCGCCCTATTGGGCGGGGACTTCCCTTTAAATAGTGTGAGCCGACGCCCACCGGGTGCTCACACTTCCACTAAAATTTCCTCAAAGTCCACGGAGTGAATGACAGTAGTTTTCAGGGATAGGCTCCAGTACTCAGGCAGGTTTCAGACTAGGCCTCTGTGTGGGGTTCCTCTGCTTCTCCTGGGTGCTGTTACGTAGGACCTGTAAACTCTGAACTGTTAGATCTACACCAGGGCTAGGAGCGGTAAACGCCGTTCCAGCTTGTAGATCTGCAGCAGGTATGGTCTCTGAGATAGCCTATGTGTACTGTCTGATTTCATGTATGGCTCCCTGCTGTGTGCGGGATCATGGGTGTGTGATGCCTCCAAGCTGTGTGCAGGAACATGCAAACTCCCCTGGTAACTCCAAGCTGTGTGCAGGAGAATGTTCTAAATTTCTGTGGTGGCCCCTAGCTGTCACAGGGGTAAGTGTGTGTGTTTGCTGGCCTGGGGTGAGTGTTAACCCTTGGCAGCTGTTTGTGTTTCACTTGTACTGGTGCACCTGGCCAGTGAGCTAAACTGGCAGGATTTTAGTTGCACCTTGTTCACATGGAGTGTCGCACAGTACACACTGTTCACATTGAGTTCAGGCTGCAGTGTCTTGCAGTAGTTCACATTGAGTCCAGGCTGCAGTGTCTTGCAGTAGTTCACATTGAGTTCAAACATACAGCCGCCCACCATTGGTCCTGTGGACCTCGCTGTAGTGTTCTACAGCTAAGAGGTTCTGTAGTTTAAAAAAAAAAAAAAAATATATATATATATATATATATATATACACACACACAGAACCGTAACACATGCGCACAGATTCAGAGGCCTTCCATGGTTGTTGTTTTTGGCCAGCGTGGTCATCATGATCATCATGTTCTTCTTGAAATAGATAAACGTCAGTCACTTCCTTTCTTGGTGCATGTGACACATCAAAGGCAGAGTCTTCCTCCTCTACTAGTCTAGGTGTCCCAGTTCCTCTACCATACCTGTATCCTCATTCTCAGTCAATACAGGGCAATTACATTGACTAAGAGATGTAAACTGCTACTCCTCTTTTATCCCACATTGCATGAGTGTAAGGGTTTCCTGTAAGATATACAATGGAGGGATCACATTGTTGACCCTTTCTGTCAAATTTGGTGTCTTCTTCAAAGGGCAAGAGAAGCCAGCACACTTCCCACATAAGCCTCCAACGCATTGTCTTTGTGGTCTGCTGCATGCAATAATCATTCACCACTTGCTGCTGCTCACATAGATGCTCTAGCATATTTATGGTGGAGTTACACCAAGTTGAAACATCACAAATGAGATTGTGTAAAGGCAGACCATTTTGTCACTTCACATCTAGAAGGGTGTTTTCTACAAAGTAACAATGGCTGAAATATGCAGAGGTTTTTCAGGCCATGAAGTGCACCTCTTTTAAGCTACTGGCTAACCACCAGATTAAGAATATGCTCCATACAGGGACATTGTTATTTGTCCTAACTGCAGCAAAGCAACAATATTGGTGACTTTTGTTGCTGGCACCTCTGCCCAGTTGAAGTTTGCAAGGAGCCATTAAAGGGATTCTACCATTAAACTACCTTTTTTTCTAATGAACACGTTGGAATAGCCTTAAGAAAGGCTATTCGTCTCCTACCTTTAGACGTGGTCTCCGCCGTTCCGTACCATTAACCGGTATGCAAATGAGCTCTCCACAGCAATGAGGGCGGGCCCCAGCGCTGAAACACCGATGAGCGCGTCCCCATTGCTGCCCAGAACTCTTTCCTGCGCTGCCTCCTTGTTCTGCAGCAACCAGTAACCGGTATTTCTATGGAACGGCGCGGCGGAGACCACGTCTAAAGGTAAGAGACGAATAGCCTTTCTTAAGGCTATTCCGACGTGGTAATTAGAAAAAAAAGTAGTTTAATGGTAGAATCCCTTTAAGCTGGATACTTGCTGCAGAGTACAATGAAGCAGATCTCCATCCCTATTGAATGCTTCTTTGTTCTCTCCTATGAATTATATTTCGGCACATGATGCCTTCACTGAAGTGCAATCCCAGAATCCCAAGGACTTTGGATCTGTACATACAAAAACAGCAGCTGGGGAAGGATCTCACATCTTTATTTTTTGTGCTACGCTATATGTTAAAAATGGCTGTACCACTGCATTAGCACTCATAGCTCTTATGTCACCCCCTCCTACTTCATAGATTGTAAAGTTTTGTGAGCAGCACCCTCATTACTATTGTGTGAATTGGAGATCAATGAATTTCTCTGTAATGTCTTGTTTGTCTGTATGTGAACTATATGATGTGTAAAGCACCCTAACACAGAAAGACTATATGTGAACTATATGTGAAGTATATGATTTGGGCAGGAAAGTTTACTAATAATATGGAAATAGTCAAATTCATTGAGCCTATAAATAAAACTTCAAAAATGTAATGCAGCATTTTGCAAAAAAAAACTATTTTGGAACAGATATACAGTATTTACAAGGTTAAAAAAATAAATAGCCCTGCAGTAACAATTGCTTAACCCGGAGGCACAGCAAAATAGCAAAATAAAATTCAGGTGTTGAGAGTCCAAAGCACATAATATACACTCTCATTTCACCCTGCAGCCATTCAACTCCTGCTGACCTGTGTCCATAAATTACTGCCAAAAGACATCAGATGCTGGGCTTGTACTTTCATCAAGATCAACAAGATGCAATCTTGAGAAGTGTTTGCATGATTTGAGGACGAATTGATGCCCTTGTCCTCCCTGACTGTAAGATGTGATGCTAAAGTGCCTGACTACTTTTGTGTCTCTAAGAAACAGTGTAGGGCCATTGTAAATAATTAAGTAGAAATTTGTTACCCTTTTGTCAAATGTATTTCTGATGTTGCTCTTCCTCAGCCTCCATTAAGAAGTCCCTTGATTAAATTTTAAAGTCTTAAACAATTTGAAGGGCTGAGAGCACAGGACACAAACTACAATTTAAATGTTTTTACACAGCAATGTCATATTCTCTTTGGGAGCTCGGGAAATAATGCCAGGCATTTAGTATGCAATCCTGTGATTCCCTTTCAAGATGTGTGTTATAGATTTGATTACGAGACAGCAGTTATATTTTGTAGGTCATTTATTTTCTAAACTATCTAAATTTTAGAGGTAAGGAATTTAGCTGCTTATGCAAATTTACAGGTTCTGTTAAATAGAAAACTGTTTAGCAGTTCTAGCAATGCTCAGGTTATTTACTGAACGGGGTTAATACAGAACATGCAGAATGACAACTACAATCCATGAACTGAAATGTATAGTATAAAAATTCTATTTCTTTACATAGGGAGTAGAGATGAGCGAACAGTGTTCTATCGAACACATGTTCGATCGGATATCAGGGTGTTCGCCATGTTCGAATCGAATCGAACACCACGTGGTAAAGTGCGCCAAAATTCGATTCCCCTCCCACCTTCCCTGGCGCCTTTTTTGCACCAATAACAGCGCAGGGGAGGTGGGACAGGAACTACGACACCGGGGGCATTGAAAAAAATTGGAAAAAGTCATTGGCTGCCGAAATCAGGTGACCTCCATTTTAGACGAATAGTGGATTTCAAATCCGGGTCATATGAGAATGTGAACTTTGTGACTATGAGACAGGGATAGCTGTACAGGCAGGGATAGCTAGGGATAACCTTTATTTAGGGGGGAATGTTATTAAAAATAACTTTTTGGGGCTCTATCGGGTGTGTAATTGTGATTTTTGTGAGATAAACTTTTTCCCATAGGGATGCATTGGCCAGCGCTGATTGGCCGAATTCCGTACTCTGGCCAATCAGTGCTGGCCAATGCATTCTATTAGCTTGATGAAGCAGAGTGTGCACAAGGGTTCAAGCGCACCCTCGGCTCTGATGTAGCAGAGCCGAGGCTGCACAAGGGTTCAAGCGCACCCTCGGCTCTGATGTAGGAGAGCCGAGGGTGCACTTGAACCCTTGTGCACCCTCAGCTCTGCTACATCAGAGCCGAGGGTGCGCTTGAACCCTTGTGCACACTCTGCTTCATCAAGCTAATAGAATGCATTGGCCAGCGCTGATTGGCCAATGTATTCTATTAGCCTGATGAAGTAGAGCTGAATGTGTGTGCTAAGCACACACATTCAGCTCTACTTCATCGGGCTAATAGAATGCATTGGCCAGCGCTGATTGGCCAGAGTACGGAACTCGACCAATCAGCGCTGGCTCTGCTGGAGGAGGCGGAGTCTAAGATCGCTCCACACCAGTCTCCATTCAGGTCCGACCTTAGACTCCGCCTCCTCCGGCAGAGCCAGCGCTGATTGGCCGAAGGCTGGCCAATGCATTCCTATGCGAATGCAGAGACTTAGCAGTGCTGAGTCAGTTTTGCTCAACTACACATCTGATGCACACTCGGCACTGCTACATCAGATGTAGCAATCTGATGTAGCAGAGCCGAGGGTGCACTAGAACCCCTGTGCAAACTCAGTTCACGCTAATAGAATGCATTGGCCAGCGCTGATTGGCCAATGCATTCTATTAGCCCGATGAAGTAGAGCTGAATGTGTGTGCTAAGCACACACATTCAGCACTGCTTCATCAAGCCAATACAATGCATTAGCCAGTGCTGATTGGCCAGAGTACGGAATTCGGCCAATCAGCGCTGGCTCTGCTGGAGGAGGCGGAGTCTAAGGTCGCTCCACACCAGTCTCCATTCAGGTCCGACCTTAGACTCCGCCTCCTCCGGCAGAGCCAGCGCTGATTGGCCGAAGGCTGGCCAATGCATTCCTATGCGAATGCATACTTAGCAGTGCTGAGTCAGTTTTGCTCAACTACACATCTGATGCACACTCGGCACTGCTACATCAGATGTAGCAATCTGATGTAGCAGAGCCGAGGGTGCACTAGAACCCCTGTGCAAACTCAGTTCACGCTAATAGAATGCATTGGCCAGCGCTGATTGGCCAATGCATTCTATTAGCCCGATGAAGTAGAGCTGAATGTGTGTGCTAAGCACACACATTCAGCACTGCTTCATCAAGCCAATACAATGCATTAGCCAGTGCTGATTGGCCAGAGTACGGAATTCGGCCAATCAGCGCTGGCTCTGCTGGAGGAGGCGGAGTCTAAGGTCGGACCTGAATGGAGACTGGTGTGGAGCGATCTTAGACTCCGCCTCCTCCAGCAGAGCCAGCGCTGATTGGTCGAGTTCCGTACTCTGGCCAATCAGCGCTGGCCAATGCATTCTATTAGCCCGATGAAGTAGAGCTGAATGTGTGTGCTTAGCACACACATTCAGCTCTACTTCATCAGGCTAATAGAATACATTGGCCAATCAGCGCTGGCCAATGCATTCTATTAGCTTGATGAAGCAGAGTGTGCACAAGGGTTCAAGCGCACCCTCGGCTCTGATGTAGCAGAGCTGAGGGTGCACAAGGGTTCAAGTGCACCCTCGGCTCTCCTACATCAGAGCCGAGGGTGCGCTTGAACCCTTGTGCACACTCTGCTTCATCAAGCTAATAGAATGCATTGGCCAGCACTGATTGGCCAGAGTACGGAATTCGGCCAATCAGCGCTGGCCAATGCATTCTATTAGCCCGATGAAGTAGAGCTGAATGTGTGTGCTAAGCACACACATTCAGCACTGCTTCATCACGCCAATACAATGCATTAGCCAGTGCTGATTGGCCAGAGTACGGAATTCGGCCAATCAGCGCTGGCTCTGCTGGAGGAGGCGGAGTCTAAGATCGCTCCACACCAGTCTCCATTCAGGTCCGACCTTAGACTCCGCCTCCTCCAGCAGAGCCAGCGCTGATTGGTCGAGTTCCGTACTCTGGCCAATCAGCGCTGGCCAATGCATTCTATTAGCCCGATGAAGTAGAGCTGAATGTGTGTGCTTAGCACACACATTCAGCTCTACTTCATCGGGCTAATAGAATGCATTGGCCAGCGCTGATTGGCCGAATTCCGTACTCTGGCCAATCAGCACTGGCTAATGCATTGTATTGGCTTGATGAAGCAGTGCTGAATGTGTGTGCTTAGCACACACATTCAGCTCTACTTCATCGGGCTAATAGAATGCATTGGCCAATCAGCGCTGGCCAATGCATTCTATTAGCGTGAACTGAGTTTGCACAGGGGTTCTAGTGCACCCTCGGCTCTGCTACATCAGATTGCTACATCTGATGTAGCAGTGCCGAGTGTGCATCAGATGTGTAGTTGAGCAAAACTGACTCAGCACTGCTAAGTCTGCATTCGCATAGGAATGCATTGGCCAGCCTTCGGCCAATCAGCGCTGGCTCTGCCGGAGGAGGCGGAGTCTAAGGTCGGACCTGAATGGAGACTGGTGTGGAGCGACCTTAGACTCCGCCTCCTCCAGCAGAGCCAGCGCTGATTGGCCGAATTCCGTACTCTGGCCAATCAGCACTGGCTAATGCATTGTATTGGCTTGATGAAGCAGTGCTGAATGTGTGTGCTTAGCACACACATTCAGCTCTACTTCATCGGGCTAATAGAATGCATTGGCCAGCGCTGATTGGCCGAATTCCGTACTCTGGCCAATCAGCACTGGCTAATGCATTGTATTGGCTTGATGAAGCAGTGCTGAATGTGTGTGCTTAGCACACACATTCAGCTCTACTTCATCGGGCTAATAGAATGCATTGGCCAATCAGCGCTGGCCAATGCATTCTATTAGCGTGAACTGAGTTTGCACAGGGGTTCTAGTGCACCCTCGGCTCTGCTACATCAGATTGCTACATCTGATGTAGCAGTGCCGAGTGTGCATCAGATGTGTAGTTGAGCAAAACTGACTCAGCACTGCTAAGTCTCTGCATTCGCATAGGAATGCATTGGCCAGCCTTCGGCCAATCAGCGCTGGCTCTGCCGGAGGAGGCGGAGTCTAAGGTCGGACCTGAATGGAGACTGGTGTGGAGCTATCTTAGACTCCGCCTCCTCCAGCAGAGCCAGCGCTGATTGGTCGAGTTCCGTACTCTGGCCAATCAGCACTGGCCAATGCATTTCTATGGGGAAAAGTTAGCTTGCGAAAATCGCAAACTGACAGGGATTTCCATGAAATAAAGTGACTTTTATGCCCCCAGACATGCTTCCCCTGCTGTCCCAGTGTCATTCCAGGGTGTTGGTATCATTTCCTGGGGTGTCATAGTGGACTTGGTGACCCTCCAGACACGAATTTGGGTTTCCCCCTTAACGAGTTTATGTTCCCCATAGACTATAATGGGGTTCGAAACCCATTCGAACACTCGAACAGTGAGCGGCTGTTCGAATCGAATTTCGAACCTCGAACATTTTAGTGTTCGCTCATCTCTAATAGGGAGTTTTTGGATGCATTTTATGCTAAGTTCACATCTGCGTTCGGTATTCCGTATGGGGAGTCCACTTGGGAACCCCCCCGAACGGAAACCTATACGCATTAAAAAGCAGTTATCTAATGCCTCGTTCACATCTGCGTTTGGTAATCTGTTCAAGGAGTTTGCATGGGGACCCCACTGAATGGAATACCAAACGCATTGACAAGTGGTGTGTGCAGTGAAAGCACACGGACCCTATAGACTATAATGGGGTCCGTGTGCTCTGCGTGTGCTGCCAAACGAATCATGCGGCCATGAAAGTACATCACGTAGTACTTTTCTGTCCACATGATCCATGCAGACACTGCACAGAGAGCACTCGGACCCCATTTTAGTCTATGTGGTCCGTGTACTTTCACTGCACCCCGCTTGCCAGTGCATCCCCATGCATACTCCCTGAACGGATTACCAAACACAGATGTGAACCAGGGGTAAGAAACCACAGATCAGATACATACAAAGGTACAGTTAGGACCCATAGAGTTCTAGACGTGTTGTACGATGGCTCTGTGCATCTCAAAGGTTGCACAGATTTTCATGCATCACCATCATGCAGAAATTTCTGAAACTGTTTCATTCGTGTAAGATAATCCATTTATTGGAGTCTATCTCAGTGACTACCAAAAGTCGTCATAGTTGCAGCACTATTTCATCTGGCAGTTTCAGTTTAAAACAACAGGAACCTGACAGATCCCTCCTCTGACGGGCCAAGACGCCCAGTCACAGATGTGAATATAGCATAAGACTATTTTCATGTGGTCAGTATTTTCCATCAGTGTTTCTTGGCCAAAATGAGGAGTGGAACCTATATAGAAAAAAAGTGATAATAGATAGATTTCTATATCTTTTATGTTATGGCTAGAGATGGGCGAACTAACTCATACCTAGCCAGTTTCAACCCAAATATTCCAAATTATGTGTTTTTTCCTGGCACACTAAAATGGTCACTGTATTACACTTTGCAGTTTCTTCAAAACCCAGAGTATAATAAGAGAAGCCAAGGGGAAGTGACAAATAAAAAACATTCATACTGACCTTCCGTTATCTTTTTTGGGCCTCCTTGTGGTGTCTGGTGCTCTGCTGATGAGATCATGTCCCCAGAGACAACACTGAGTGCTATTATTGGGCCAGTAGTGGTCACATCATGATACTCGGCATGCCCATAGGTATAATGGAAGCAGAAAGTCCACAGAGGAAACCTCTGTTTATGACATTTTCACTTTGGCTGTGTTGGCTTAGAGAAGTAGAAATTACATAGCTAAATAGGTTTCTAGTAGCCCTGAGAGTGTTACACACTATGTTTCAGGCTAAGGCCTCACAGGGCACCGACAGCAAAAAAAGCACTGCCAGAAGAACCGTGTCAGCTACACATCATGTTTTTGTCCTGCAGCATTGTTTGCAGAGGATTCCTCTGCGGACCTTCTGTTTCAGTTATACGTATGGGGAAACCGCCGACATTTCCGTAGGTATAATTGACATGCTGCAATTTCCAAAACCATGGCAGTTTTTGAAATCGTGGCATATCCGCACCGCAGTTTTTACCGCAAAGTGGGCATGGGATTCGGTAGCATCCCATCCACTTTGCTCTGACTGTATAACGATGCAATTTTTCCGTGTGGCATTTACCTACCATGGGGTCATGGTCTTAAGCAATTTTCAAAGTGTGGTATGTACCAAACATATCTGACCTGAAATAAATCTTGGACATGGGCCAAACAATCCCAAAATTAAACTAATCCTGAGGGGGTTCTCAAATCTCTAGCTATTGGTTCAGAAATACTAATGCGAAACATTGAACAAATACTATACAGGTGACCTTAGCATAAGGCAATTCAATCTCATTCATTATGTTCCCCCCCCCCCCCCATTAAATATATTGGGCAAATGCTTGTAATCTAGCAAATACAATTAGCATGCTGATTTTTTATTACAATATATTATTTTTGAGAATAAAGTTTTTCTGTATCTACTTTTTACTATAATGTGTGGATAAGATTAACCAGAATCTCATTCATTTTGATGGTACTGTACAATGAATTTTTCTGGTGAGTTTTTCTGCAGCAGCTAAAAATGCTTTGTTTTTGCAAGGTAGGGCCTTAGCTATAATGAAGTTTGTAAAATTATATGCAAATACAAATATTATTTAGTTATGTGGAATAAATTTTCATCCACAGACATTACTGTAACAAATCTGCCATGTGGGAACATACCCAAAGGATAAGCAAAGGCTTTTACAATGTCTTACTGATTGATTTATAACTACTGTATACAGCTGTATTTCACGAGATTACCTGCAACTGAGTATATTTCTTTGGTCAGAAGCTGTAGCTCAGGAGCTAAAATCAATCTATTCCACTACAAAATGGAGTCAATCTATTAACCCATCTACACCAGTTTTTCCATAGATGAGTGTTAATGTGGTGCATCAATGGGCCCTTCCTTGTGCCAAAGATGCATCATATCCCTTGTTCTGTGCCTTGCTTGTGATATTTTTCAAAATTTGGTGGCAGGAACACCTTGGTCCAATCAATTTAATATAACTCTAGAAAAATTGCTTAAAGGGGTATTCCCATCTACATAATTATTTTTAAATTTGTAGATAATTAAAAGTTAAACATTTTTGCAAATATAAGTAATTAAAAATTCTGCAGAGTTTTAAAGATATTCTCTAACTTTCTTAGTGGTCACAGTCTGTTGTCTTGGTCGGTTGCCATGGATACGACCACTAATGCAGAAACTTTCTAAGGTCAGAAAATCAGCCATAATTTCCTTATTGTGGCCCAGATATCTTCTGATACATGTAGTGTCTCTGCCTGATAACCCAGCTACAATAAGAAAGTCATAGCTGGGTTTCTGACAAGTCCCAGACCATAGAAAGTTTCTGCATTAGTGGTCGTATGCATGGCAACCGATCAAGATAACAGACTGTCACCACTAAGAAAGTCAGAGAAAATCTTTAAAACTTTGCAGAATTTTTAATTACTTATATTTGCAAAAAATGTTTTACTTTTAATTATCTACAAGTATAGATATGATTATGTACATGGGAATACCCCTTTAAGTCAAGTAGGAAATAAATTATGTCACATGGAAGTTCTCCTGATTTATTAAGAGGTTGGAGTCCTTTAATAATTCCATAGCTATTTTGGTTACATGGTTTGTTTCGGCCTCCAGAAGCCCCGCACCCCATATGACTGTTGAGGCCAAACAGTGGCCTGCATTCACCAGGTCTCAGTTATGAATATCAGTCAAGAAGTTTCAGTTACCAGTGGTGCATGCACACTGGTAGTCAAGCGTAATTTTCTAACTTCTAGGGGTGCCATTTCAATTTTCGCCTCATGCAGCAGAAAAGCTAGAATCAGCCCTAATAAAGGTTCATTGATTCTCTTGAAAAAATGAATGCTAGTTCTTCCATTCTAATTCCACAGGAGAGTGAATATACTGTAACACAAATTACTGGAAATGTTAATGCTAGCTATGGTTGAAAGGCACTACAACACACCAAGGGGTAGCTGGTGATAGGGGATCAGCTGAGGCATGTGTCTAGCTGTTCAGTGTGGCTTCAACAGGCCAATTCTATGTATTTTTATTGATGCAATTGTAATGCTAATTTTTTATTCATTCAGTTTTTAACATGCATTTTTTTTTTGTATTTTTCTGGTCTTCTAGAAAATCTTTTCTAAAATATACCTGAAAGATTTCTATACTTAAAGCAAATTGCACTTAAAAATAAACTGCCCTAAACTATCTCTCCAAAAAATATCTATTATTTCTACTGTGTTTTACATGTAACATCTGGCCACAAAATTTTTGGAATAATTTAAGAGAAGATAAAAAAAAAACAAAATGGATTTTGACTTCTATTCAGTATACAATCAAAATATTTATGACACAACTGAAGGTAACATTTTTCAATAATTTTGAGTAATTGTTTAGCAACGGTTGTCTAATTTGTCGTCATCCTGCCAAGCTTCTCATCATTAGGTGTATTTAGAAAATGGTTTAATCTGATTTAATTAATGATGATACATTCTAACCAAGATCCACAGGGTAATTTCCATGCATGTAAGAAAAACAACATAGTTATGTTTGATGTAAAATCTATGAAAGCCCAGCGTATAATTACAGCTAGAAATAATGACATAATGATTTGCAGGTGTTTGGTGTGGACTATTCTACGGAAATAACACTTATGTGTATCATCTGCAATCGGAAGGGAACACTGACTTGCTATGAAAATCTCATTCTACAATTATGTTGAAGTATTAAGTAGTGAAGACCTATCTGTTACTTATTAACATTGTCTGTTAATCCCGCAAATACAGTACCACGGCTACCAATAGTATCATCCCCAACATATATTTGATTGAATACATTCAAAAAAAATTCCTACTGGTTCACACTCTAACATTTAACATCTGCATGTTAAATCCTACGGATTTTACTTCTCCTCTCTCAGTGCAAGTCTGAATGATTTGTGTTCAACATTATATTTAATTTAAAATGTGGATGTCAGTCTAATTTTGATTACATGCTTCTTCAACATCACTCACATATCTTATCTTGTTGGTTTGCCTTGAATATAAAATTTAATGCATGCTTATTTCCATCAAATGGGTTTCTTTACCGTAGCCCTCTTGCATTTCAATGTAATATCATTTCAGACACCAGTAAAGTGATATATATTACTTTTCCTGCACATGTTCTGTTCCGCTCAGTGCTTTTTACCTGCAATTTTATAGGAAAATAAACCAAGGAAAAAAAAACCTTATTTGTTTATACTTTCCATCTAATCTGTGGGAGAAACAGAATTTTAAGTAAGTCCTCTTTACATTGAAGATCTTTTGTGCTTGAAATGCGATGGAGGGGAGGAATGAGGGAGAAGTCATTTAGAGGTTTAGGGTTTAGGTAAGTAAAGTTGATTTGCACTCTTAGCAATTCAAATGAATGGCACTAGCTCGGCTATATGGCTTACACTTTGCAAACAGAATGTATTTGAATGATAGATTGTGCTGGTCATTTCTATGTTAAAATAGAAAAGTACTAGAATAAATCAGAAGACCAAGTTATTCTCAAGAAAGCAGACATTCAGGGCTCAAGTGCAGCCATTACTCACATTATTTTAGTCCTTTATAATTTATTTGTGACATAATTTTAATGATGTAAAGGTTAAACATATAAAGGAACATATATATATATATATATATATATATATATATATATATATATATATATAGTAATATTAAAACACAAATTAATGGAGAAAATAGCGGAAAGTATCTTATTATCCATATGACGTATTAACTTATTATGATATTATTAACATATTATGATAGTATTCATTTATTAAGAGGCTGAATGGGATTGAGAAAGACAGCATGATTCTTGTTATTCTTGGGTTATATCTGTTTTTCGAAAATCATCCCATACACTTGAAATCACCGCAATACCAAATGGACCCTAAGGAAATATCTGTAATAGGACCCCATATCTGCCCTTTCTCATTACGTTAATAATACTTTCATGGTAAATCCATTGGGGGCCTGCAGGGTAATTTCCCCATTTTGGACCCAGGTGGAGGTAATCATACGTAAGGTGCGAACCCCTGACATCACCCTGACCCCAAGCTCTTTTTTTTTTTTTTTTTTTTTTTTTTTTTTTTATTGTGGTTACCCTCTGGGAACTGGTCTCTGACCAAGGGCAATCTTGCCACCCTATTAGTCCAGGCTGCTAAGTTGTTGATCCTACTTCACTGACTTGAAAAGGAAATCACCCCCACCTCCTCTGTGTCTGAATGGATACATAAAATGGGTAAGATTGCCAGACTTGAGGAGCTGCATAGCTGGGAGTTATGTAAGCATCAATCCTTTGTGGAACTTTGGCAACCATACAATTCTCCATAGGGGTTGACACTTTCTCCTTATTTTAGGCTAGCTTAGAGTGGCTGCATTACACCATTTCCTTTACTGATTATTAAGATTCAATTTTTCTTTGAACTTAGCCCGTTCACAAACCTGTCTACCCATTGATTTATATATCTGTCTTTATTCTGTCTGGCACAGTACTCATAGCCCTCCCGTTTCCTCTCCCATCCACCCTCAGTTCATATCTTGTTATTAATAATAATAATAATTATTATTATTATTATTATTATTATTATTATTATTATTATTATTATTATTATTATTAGTAGTAGTAGTAGTAGTAGTAGTAGTAGTAGTAGTGGTAGCATTCCTATGCCATTCCTGACCTGGACACATCTCCTACCTACAGAGTGTGTGATCCTATATCAGATTTTATGTCATGGTCCTGATTTCTCTCCACCTAGATTTCTATGTCCTACCAAGTTTCATTTATTTATTATCTTGCCCATTTTATTTATTTTTCCTCTTAGTTTACCTTATTTAATTTATTCCATTTATGTTATCTCCCTTTTTCATATGGTATTCCCCTAATATTTGTATTCCCACATTATACTTGTCATATTTGTCAATGTGTTATTGCACAATATTTGTCGGATCAAATCAATTCCCATATTCCTAGATTACATATAAAAAATAAATAGCAATAAATATTACTGTTCAATCGAGTAGGTATTCGATCAAATATTAAGGTATTCGACATATTCGATTTCGATCAAATACCATGCAGTAAACACAGTAAAAATTTGTATCGCCTCCCACCTTCTCTGGTGCTTTTTTGCACCAATAGCTGTGCAGGGAAGGTGGGACAGGAAGCAGGAAAACGTAGGCATCGAAAGAAAAATAGGAAAAAGTAATTGGCTGGCTAAATCAGGTGACCTCTGATTTATACAAATAGTGTCAGCCGTATTCGTGTCAGATACGGTTTGGTGAGATAGGGAGAGACTTACTGCTGAGGGTCAGATAGCAATTAGCTTCTGCTAGGCAGGAAAACTGAAAACAAACAGCTCTTTTCAGAGCTACACTGCAGGAAGAGTGTATATACTCAACCTTATATACACTCAACCTGCCAACATTTCACAAAAGCCCTTTTTAGGGCTCAAATTCCTTACAAGTGGTATACATTCTAACTGTCCCATAGGGGTGAGAAGAAAGCTTAATACTGTCATCACCTGTACACATCTGAAAATGCGTCAGGGTATCACAAAGGGACGGAGATGAGGACAGGGACATGGAAATCCAGCTGGGGATCCAGGCCACAGTCGGGCTACTGCGGATCCAATGGCTGGAGAGGGGCAGCCAGCAGAGCCCTCATCCATAACGTAAAGCAGGGTGAAGGGTACCCCGCTGACGAGGCCCAAGCACCAGGAACCGATGTTACAGTGGATAGCGGATATTTCTTCCAGTGGCATTTGCACCAGCCAGTCTGCCACTAACTCCAGGTGTGTAGTAACACAACAGTCTAGCTCTCCTGGCGATGTAGTGGTTGTGGACCTGCAACCAGCATGTCCCGTCAATAGTGCTAATGATGAGACACAGTTCCATGTTTCTGTGCCAGCTCACAAGTTCCTCGTCCTCCTCCTCCTCTAACACCACCACCACCACCATCAAAAACTAATTAAAATAACCCCATTAAGGCTCACCCCAAGGGCCTTACAAATAATATTTTAGGTCTCACCCCAAGGGCCTGAAAAATAATGTTTTAGGGCTCACCCCAAGTGCCTGAAAAAAATTTTTTTAGGGCTCACCCCAAGGGCCTGAAAATTAATGTTTTAGGACAGGAGTAGGGGACCAAGGGTCCATTATGGAAAAACCACTCTCTCTGGTGTGTATAAGAGGATGGTAGACCAGGGTCTAAACTCAAACAATTTATTGGGTAATGTACTGTACAGCACAACACAACACATTTCGGGCCTCACAATGGCCCTTTCTCAAGTGCAAAGAAGAAAAGCTGGCCTATGGGGATTACAAGCACCAACATCTTTTCCACTGGAGACTTTCTCCCATGTGTCCTGCACATCATTCCACCAACACCCTCATCCTCCATCTACTAATGCCAGGTAGTCCTGATCCACAATGGGGGTGTTAAGAAATTGCCAGTTGAGCAATTCCCTGGTTCTGCTGAAACCTGTTTCTCTCCTCTCTAGGAGACTGGGACATGTCTTAATCCTTTGGCCAGTACAATGCTACCTCTTAAAGTGATGTTGTCTTCTCTAATTAATGTTTTAGAGCTCACCCCAAGGGCATGAAAACTAATTTTCAGGGCTCACCCCAAGGACCAAAAACTAAAACTCTGCTGGTGCAAGGCTCAATTCACCCCAAGGGAAAAAAAATAAAACACTGCTGGTACAAGGCTCAAGTCACCCCAAGGGCCAAAAACACTGCTGGTACAAGGCTCAATTCACCCAAAGGGCCAAAAACACTGCTGGTGCAAGGCTCAACTCACCCCAAGAGCCAAAAACACTGCTGCTGCAAGGCTCAATTCACCCCAAGGGCCAAAAACACTGCTGGTAAAAGGCTCAATTTACCCAAATAACCAAAGACACTGCTGGTACAAGGCTCAACTCACCCAAGGGCCAAAAACACTGCTGGCAAAAGCCTCAATTCACCTCAATGGCCAAAAACACTACTGGTTAAAGGCTCAATTCACCCAAACGGCCAAAAACACTGCTGGTACAAGGCTCAACGCACCCCAAGGGCCTAAAACTCTGCTGGTGCAAGGCTCAACCCACTTTTTTAAGATGCAAGCACTATATTACTGCTCCACCAAGGCTGAAATCACTTTAAGGGACTAAAAGTCTGCTGGTGCAAGGCATGACTCACTTTTTTTTAAGATACAAGCACTATATGATGGCTCCATCAAGGCTCAACTCACTTTAAGGGCCTAAAAGTCTGCCGGTGCAAGGCTCAACTCATTTTAAGGGCCTAAAACTCTGCCAGTACAAGGCTCAACTCACCCAAAGTGCCAAAAACACTGCTTGTTAAAGGCTTAATTCACCTCAAGGGCTAAAAACACTGCTGGTTAAAGGCTCAATTCACCCAAAGGGCCAAAAACTAAAACTCTGCTGGTACAAGTCTCAACTGACTTCAAGGGCCTAATGCTATGCTGGTACAAGGTTCAACTCACCCCAAGGGACTTAATGTAAGTTTAGGAGAGCTCACCCCAAGGGCCTGAAAAGTAAATTTTTGTATGGCTCAGCTTAAGGGCCTCTAAATTAATTTGGAAAGGCTCACGTGAAGGGCCAGAAAAGTAATTTTTGGAGTTCTCACCATATCACACACACATAAACAATGACAGTTAAGGGTGGGGGCTGTTGGATTTCCCATTGCCTATGCCATGCCATCTGTGGTTGTAATGGGCAATGTGATTTAAAGGGGTGCATGCTAATGTTTCTTTAGCTTTAAATTTGTATTTCTGTCCATACTAATGTAGAGGAAAGAAGGTTTCCAAGTATTTTTTCCACTTTCATAGAGGTTCTATTGAGTGTGGAAAGTGTCTAGTTGATAGGCTGTGATAGTGGGGTAATCCTGGGACTTGGGTGTGTTAGATGCCCCCAGGCATGCTTCCCCTACTGTTTCACTATGCGCTCATCTCTAATAAACATACATGTATTAGACATACCCTCATCTTAAAATGCACACTCTAGCGAAATATATTAGTAATCATATACAAAGAATCAAAACAAAATGGTATAAATCAAAAAGACAACTTGCTCCATAAAGTTATATGCCTAACACAGACCTGCACCCTAATATGTCTGTATATCCACATAGCAGAATATCACACTCTGCATTTTTTATGTACACTTGCATTTACATCTTGCAGTTCAGCCACTTCTCTGCTTCTAATTCGACACCAACTTCAGTTTTAGATTTCCCTTGCTTTGTCTTCCTACATTTTGCTATAAATCTCATGATCCTTCAGCACATCATCACATGGGTAGCTACAGACAGGCGTTTGCACTGTGATTATTTCTCCCTTCCTAG
The DNA here is from genome assembly GCF_031893055.1 of Leptodactylus fuscus. Classification (NCBI taxonomy): domain Eukaryota; kingdom Metazoa; phylum Chordata; class Amphibia; order Anura; family Leptodactylidae; genus Leptodactylus; species Leptodactylus fuscus. The sequence goes on along the minus strand of NC_134266.1, from coordinate 201,963,255 downwards.
ATTTTTCTAACTAAACTAAGTCACCATAAGTATACAATCTGGGAGTCTAAACTCTCATCCTCACCATTATAACTGTATGACAGGAGCCTGTCTAATGCTCATCATTAACCATGATAGGACTTTTTGTCTACTCTGTGGTCAGTCCATTATATAGGATGTTCTGGTAATAGGATATACCTGTAATAGGTGACACATAGATCCCCATAGACTGAAGTAGAAGAGACTCTCACCAAACCCTGATTCACACTTCTGTATTGTAAAAACCCCAGTGTCTTAAACAGAGACAGTAGCAACACAAACAAGAACAGGTGAAAATGGAAACATGTAAAGCCATAATGGAGCACATGGGAAAATTTAGGGGCTCTATCATGGGGAAAAGTCATTTTTAGATGAGCACATCCTTGCATAGCCTTTAGAAAGGCTATTATACACATACCTTTTGTATATAAATTGCCTCAGTGGTTTTTGAATGAGCCCATTTTTATTCATATGCTAATTAGCCTCTTGGTGCACCCGGAAGTGTATTTGTGCACCCTCTGCTATTCTTTCCTATATTTGTGTACAGCACAGGCTGCTGCTGCTGGTGACTGTTTGCACACACAGATAGGCGAGAATAGCAGAGACAAGTGCTACTGGGAACTTCCTGTACTGGCTGGAAGCTAATTAGCATATGAATAAAAATGGGCTCATTCAAAAACTACTGAGGTAATTTACATACAAAAAGTGGGGATGTAATATCCTTTCTAAAGGCTATGCAAGGATGTGCTTAGTTAAAAATGGCTTTTCCCAATGATAGAGCCCCTTTAAAATAGTGTACATATGACATATACAATGCACTTTTATTATTTAAAGCAGTCATTCATAACTTTTTTTTAACCATGGAGTCCCTTCATTGGGGCCTCCAATTATTACACTCTGAGGACTGACGCTAGGTTCACACCTGCGTTCGATACTCCGTTCTGTGGTTTCTTGTGCATGCAAGAAGACGGAAACCACAGACCGGGTCCGGCCGTGAGTGGTGGTGAGCATTTTATGCTCTCCGCCGTGAAACCATTTTTAAAAATCCGGACACAGAGTATTGCATGTCCGACTCTGTGTCCGGATTTTAAAAAATGGTTTTGCGTCGGAGAGCATAAAACGCTCACCGCCGCTCACGGCCAGACAGCTTTCTCACCCATTGAAATGAATGGGTGAGAGAGTCCTGCAGGTTTCCATATCCTGCCTCTGTTTTGTGCAGGATAAACAAAGAACAGCACCGAGCTGCACATAGTGAAGTACCGCATAGTAAGGAGGTCAATAAGACAAAAAAGTTGCTCACCTTGGAAGGTTGTAAACACAACCGTTTTTCACAGTTTATAGACCACTTATGAAGGGGAGGTCTTTCGCCCCTAGGGGAGAGCCAGCGGGATCCACGTCACTCTAGGTGTAGGTAATGGCAAGGATGGACCGGACAAAAAAGAGGATCTCTGCGCTCAATCCGTCGTCTTTTAAAATTTCACTTTATTTTGGAAATATAAACACAACGCGTTTCGGGCTAGCTGCCCTTTTTCAAGTGTATGAACTTATATCTCACGTCGAGCTGGATGCTTCTGTTTTGTGCAGGAAACGGAAACCAGCAGAACGGAGACCAGGTGCAGATGTGAACGAGCCCTGAGAAGACCCCATGGTATAATAGTATTTTTTGGGTGATGAGCTCCAAAAATATCTAGTTTGTGACGAAATTGCAGTTGAATCTGGTTCTATCTAAATCAGTTTGTTTATCCCTACTATCCATATGACTAGAACATACATAGCCTTAAAGCAACAAAGCTCAAACACAGCACCATTAAACTTATCACACCAAGGATACATACAGAATAGTAAGGTATGTTGTACTGAAATTTATATTTTTCAGAAAAATAATTTAAGTTTGACCTCTGGGTCACTCTTCCTTTGGAAGATTTCATATGATTGTGTTTTATATCCATTTTACCATCATATTGTGATGATCTGTATATCACATGGTCATATAAAATCTGTACATATATGAAATACACAGCTTGAAAATGAAAATATGGATGCAATAGGGATGACATCTATATTTGATTTTTGCTACATATGAAAGTCTTCATAATCTGTATGCATGAGCATGAGCTTAGGTAAATTGGCCAGTAAATGGGAGATACACTTGGGTGTTTCTATATCACCCATAGACATTTATATACACAAAGCCTTTACAGAAATAAGAAAAACTGTTCTATATACAATCATGGCTGTGAGTGCACCCCAGAAAACATATCTCACAGAAAAATATTGGAATTACATATGTTTTATTATACATGTTTATTTCCTTTGTGTGTATTGGAACAACACAAAAAAAATTGAGAAAAAAAAAGGTAAATTGAACATAATTTCACGCAAAAATCCAAAAATGGACTGGACAAAATTGTTGGCACATTTTTCAAAACTGAGGGTAAATAACTTTCCCTGTCGTCAAACAGCAGCACAAGTGGGGTATTCTGCCCCTGTGTGCTGGTAGGACAGATGTAATTTTTAATTCATTAACCAGCACAACCTGGCCCTATAAGAGGGCACAAGGACCTCTCCAAAACATAAGAAATTGCGCACGGATGGGCACTTATTATCTCTTCCATCTCTGGAGCATCTACGCGTGAATGATCAGACCATCTCAGCTGATGACGAAGCTCCAGTACCAGCAGATCTATACTCCCTAGGGGAAAGAAGGCTGCTGAAGTCCATCCGGTCAGGCGACCAAGGATGTTGATGGGGAAGCCTCCCCGTCCACCTCTGGGGGGCAGGAACCTTTCCAAGTGGACGCAGCTTTGGCCAAGCTGATGGAGACCGAGTGGAAACATACTGAGAGCTCATTTTAATTTCAGTCCCTATTTCTGAACAGAGGACTGTCAGAGGTCGAGACCCTGTACCCCATAGCCTCAGCATAGCTAGATCCTTTGGGTCCGCCTCCTAAGGTGGGTTGGCAGTCACGGAGCTCTCTCGTGGTACGGTGGTCCCTCTGGATGATGGTTTCAACTTACAAGACCTTCTGGACCGACGTGTGTGAGACCCTGAGAGAATGCTATTTCCACGGCCTCAGCTTCGGCCTTTGTGGCTATAACCTCCACTACTGTAGCGGATAGCTTATGTTCCCCGTCTTGCCCAGCTAAAACGGGTTATTGATTCCAGGGTCCCTAAGGACGACATAACGTCCTCAATGTCCCCCCTGTTTATGCTGCTGACTTCATGGGCGAAGCCTCCCGTCAACAATTGATAGTAGCCTCTACGAACATGGCTCTATCCACTGCGACAAGGAGACCTCTCTGACTAAAGCCCTGGAGGGCTGTAACCTCATCACAATTTGCGCTATGTGCTACCGTTTGAGCCAAGAAGGTTCTTGGACGCAGACTGGACGATTTGAGGGAGGGTCTTGCGGACATTAAGGGCAAGTCCCTGCCCCAAGCCTCCAGAGGCACACGGGAGGCCTCTGGTAGAGGGCGTGGATCTACTGGCCCCAGATCCCAGTCACAGAGGCACAAAATTTCGCCCGAGAGGCCTGGACGTGGACGCCCTGAGGAGGATCCAAGATTCCGTTCACAGAGGCATTACCAGTTTGCCGACCTACCCGTCGGCACCTCTTCCACTCCTCACACCTTCACTAAGGTGATGGCTCCCGTCGCTGCCGCCCTCAGACTTCAAGGTCTGTTCGTAGTTCCCTATTTGACGACTGGCTCATAAAAGCTCAGTCAGCTCCAGTCCTCCAATAACATCCACAGATAGCCATCTCCTTCCTTCAGAGGCTATGCTGGCTAATCATTTGGGAGAAATCTGAGGTAGTATCATCCACCCTGAAGAAGGTTCCAGGGTTAGACTCAGTGGCTCTGAAGTTCTCATTATTCGCCCCAAGGAGGCTGAAGACAGAGGCGGCCGCCCGTTTTCTATACAAACGCGACGTGTATCCATCAGAACCAGGAGAGTCCTAAGCCTAATGTCACCCTCAGCCAGGGCGATCCCTTAGACCTTATGGCATTCCCATCTGCTCCAGACGGAAATGTTGCAGACCTGGAACATGTCTCTAGGAGGACTCTTGAAGAGGATCTGCCTTTCTCCCAGTACCTGTCTTTCCCTCAGAAGGTGAATACTCCTGAAAGACAGAAGGTCCTTAGTCCAACCAATATTGGACTCTGTTGACAACAGATGCATCCCAGTCGGGATGGGGAGCCTATGTGGACGTGAGGACTGTGCAAGGTTGTTGGAGCAGACTGGAAGTAGGATCTTCCAACCAGAGGGAACTCAAGGTGGTATGCCTGGCATTGCTGCACTTCACCCCATATTCTCAAGGGGAAGGTCGGTCAGACAACATGACCACAATGTTGTGCCTGAACAAACAGGGAGGAACCAGGTCCAAAGCTCTCCTGAAAGAAACGAATCTGGGCAGATAAGAGTCTGACCCATTTATCCACTGTTCACATCAAGGGCTCCCTGAACATAGTGGCGGATCGGTTGAGTCGAGGTTTTACCATATCAGGAGAATGGTCCCTCAATCCAGAGGTGTTCCAACAAATTGCCCAGAAGTGGGGCCTTCCAGAAGTCGACCTCAGGGCAACCCGACTCAACGCCAAGGTGGAGAAGTTCTGCTCTCTGTACCAGGAGAACGATCCCTTGGCAGTGGATGCCCTGTCCATCCCATGGAGGTTCAGGCTGGTTTACATATTGCCTCCAATACCCATCATACCATAGTACTGATGGAAATAAGACAGGACCATGAGTCATGGCGTATATTGGAGGCTTCCCCCTCTCCCAGACCTGGTCACTCAAGGAGGTCAGAGATGCCAGGTTCTGAGGAGATTCAACCTGACAGCCTGAAGGTTGACCAGTCCCTATTAAGTCATAGCAGGCTGTCAGAGGCTGTCCTGAGAACTATCTCCTGCACCAGAGCGTAATCCACAAATAGGAGCTACCGCAGAGTCTGGAATGTCTTCAGAACCTGGGGGTCGGAGCATGGCATAGGAGTGACCGATCCCTCTGTGGAATCAATACTGGAGCTCCTCCAGGACAGCCTAGACAAAGGGCTATCTCCAGCAACCTTGAAGGTACAGGTAGCTGCTTTGTCCACCTATCTGAGGAGGTGTTTATCTCAACACCCCTTAGTGAAAGGGTTCCTTAGGGGTGCAGCGAGAATTAGACATTCGGTGTCAGCCCCCGTTCCCCAATGGGACCTTGGGATCGTGTTGGCGGCTTTATGTGACCCACCGATAGAGCCACTGAAGGAAGTGGATTTAAAGCTGGTAGCATTTAAATTAGCCTTTTTGCTACGATGACCTCAGCTAAGAGGGTTGGGGAGCTCCAGGCCCTGTCATCAGAGGAGCCTTACGCCTCCTTTTTCAGTGACAGGGTTCAACTCCGTTTTTGCCAGGGTTTATACCCAAGGTACCCTCTTTGGCAAACCTGAACCAACTCATTTCGTTACCAACCTTTGTACCGGAGCCTTCCTCCCCGGAGGGAGTTAGGCTGCACTCCTTAGACCTGGGCAGATGTCTCTGGATCCACCTCGAGCGGACCCTGCCTTTTAGGAGGTCAGAACACCTCCTGATCAATCTAGTTGGGAGGTTTAGAGGTCAGAAGGCCTCAAAGGCCTCTATTTTCTGTTGGGTGAGGGGGGCCATCAAGATGGCCTTATCAACTTGGAGTTTGTCCCCTCCTTAGTGCCTAACGGCGCATTCGACCCGGGCGGTGTCTTCATCTTGGGCAGAGAGGTCGGCAGTGCCATTAGAGCACATCTGTGCACCCGCCTCTTGGTCCTCTCCCCTCACCTTTGTAAGGCATTACCACCTAAACTCCCGGGCATCTGTCGCGACGGCTTTGGGCAGTCAATCCTGACCTCTATGGGCCGTGGAAACCCTCCCTGAGTGGGGGGGATTACTTGCTACCTCCCCACTTGTGCTGCTGTTTGACGACAGAGGAGCTGAGATTATAAATGATAATCTGTTTTCCCTTAGTCATAACAGCAGCACAAGGCTCCCTCCCTATTACTTTTTGTAAATTATTGTTATGTGTGTTGTATAGATTATGTACTCTTGTATTAACACGCAGGTGGGAGGTCCTTGTGCCCTCTTATAGGGCCAGGTTGTGCTGGTTAATGAATTAAAAATTCCATCTGTCCTACCAGCATACAGGGGCAGAATACCCCATTTGTGCTGCTGTTATGACTAAGGGAAAACAGATTATCCTTTATAATCTCAGCTTGTTTGAAGGATGTGATTCTCATTCAAATTCACCTGTGCAAGTAATAGGCAATACAAAAATCACACTGACAACCAGATAAAAAGGAGAGAAGTTGACACAATTTAAGCATGAAAAACATAAAGAGAGATGACTGAGGACTTGAGAACCAAAAATGTGAAAAAATATTAACAATCTCAAGGTTACAAGTCCACCTCTAGAGATCTTTATGTTCCTTTGTTCATGGTGTGTAAAATAACCACCAATGGCATCACGGTGGCTCAGTGGTTAGCACTGCAGTGGAGTCCTGGGTTCAAATCCCGCCCAGGACAACATCTGCAAGGAGTTTGTATGTTCTCCCCATGTTTGCGTGGGTTTCCTTCGGGTACTCCGGTTTCCTCCCACACATCAAAGACATACTGATAGGGAATTTAGATTGTGAGCCCTATATGGGACAGTGACTGTCAATGTCTGTGAAGCGCTGCGGAATGTGATGACGCTATATAAGTAAGCATAATAAATAAATAAATAAAGAAAGAAATAAATAAATAATGGCAGCTAATCTCCCTGGACGTGGACAGAAGAGAAAAATGGATGAAAGGTTGTAACACAGGATAGCCCGAGTCAAGAATCAAGCAGGGCCTATGGTTCCCAAAACCCAGGAATGACGCACTCCTCCTCAATGACACGACAGGACACCTTGGAATTTGATTAAACCAGGCTTTTATTACAAACAGATAATGCTTTTCCGGGTTTACATGCATGCTTAAAGGATGCACCCCTTCATCTTATGTTGCTTGCAGTACTGGGTCTTGCAAATGCCTGGGTTTTCGGAGCCTTAGGCCTTTCTTGGTTCTTGATTTTCACATGATCAGTCACCCCAGATGACCCGATATCCCAGACGGATATAGCCCCTGCTTACAAGCCTATTCTGCGTAATTTAAGTTCCACACCCCATATGGGCCTAGCAAGTTTCCCCAAGATCTGAGGAGAATCAACGTCAGACTTGTTGCATTCTACTGAGCAAAAGAAGTGCAATCTTTTCCCCCATTTTTTTATCCAGGATAGCCTGGATGGTGGATAACAGCCACAATCAAGTTCCAAAGAAATTCAGTGTTTCCTGCAGGCCCAGGGTGCATCAGTCTCAGCACTAGCTATTTGAATGAAATGAAACACTATGGCAGGAGACCCGGAGGACCCTACTACTGACATGAAGACATAAAAAAGCTAGAATACAGTTTGCCAAAGTGTGTGTGAGTAAACCAAAATCCTTCTGGGAAAATAACTTGTGGACAGATGAGACCAAGAAAAAGCTTTTTGGTAAAGCACATCATTCCATCATTCCCATCAGAATGGAGCCTACAAAGAAAAGAACAGAGTACCAACAGTCATATATGCTGGAGGTTCAAAGGTGTTTTTTTTTTCTGCCTCTGACACTGGGTCCCTTGGCTGTGTGCAAGGCATCATGAAATCTGAAGGGTACCAAAGGATTTTGGGTCATAATGTGGGGCCCAGTGTCAGAAATCTGTTTTTGCGCCCTAGGTCATGGATCTTCCAGCAGGACAATGACCCCATACATATTTCAAAAAGCACCTAGAAATGGATAGAAACAAATCAATTTAGAATTCTGACGTGGTCTAAATCCCATTGAGCACCTGTAGAGAGATCTTAAAATTGCTCTAGGGAGAAGCACCCTTCAAATATTAGAGACCTAAAACAGTTGCCAAAACTTGTTGGTTATAGGAAGTGATTGATTTCAGTTATTTCTTATAAAGGGTGTGAAACCAAATATGAAGTTGAGGTTGCCAATAATTTTGTCCGGCTCATTTTTGGAGTTTTGTGTTAAATCAAATCATTATGATTTTTGTCTTTTTTTCTCTTTTTTTTTGGGGGGTTATTGAAATACAAACTAAATAAACATGTGTATAACAAAACGTGTGGCTGCAATAATTTTCTTGTAGAAATACTTCATTTTCTGAAAACATTTTGGGGGGGCTGTGATGTACGGGCAATTCAGAAGCTCTGGCTTCTTTCCCAAAAGCAGTCTTTATTGCAGCAGACAAGCTTAAAGGTACAGGTAGTGCTGCTCAGCAGCTCAGCATGTCAAAACAAACAAATGAAAATAAAGACCTACGCCACTCCGGCGGCTTACTTAACGAGTTATTCCCTCACTAACCAGGGGGTCAGCCTACTGCTGACCTCCTAACAAACAAGGTTCACAAGTAGACAAGGGATACACATACCTGGCCCTTTAACGGTGTCCTTTTTTTTTTTTGGCAGAGCTTTCCCAGACTGGTTGATTGTGTGTTTCAGTCTCTTTCCTCTCTCTCTTACTAACCAGCACACCTGTGCTACTTACATAGCTCTGCTGGTCTGTTTCCAAGCCTGGAATGGATTACCCTGCAGGACTGGCCCGAACTTTACTCCAGTTCGGGACCTACAAGCTAAACGCCTGTGCATACAGCAACAGTCTTGCGGAGAAATAGCGGTTCTCCCACACTAAACCTTTCTCCACTTCACAGGGCCAACACTTACAGCCATGACTGCATATATATATACACCAGTCCAGACTATTCATAAAATAAGCTCCTAAATACTAAATAATATAACCAGAAGTGAGAATAGATGATATGTTGCCTAGTCATATACAGTAAAACAAATTGCTCTCAAATACACATTATATTTGGTTTAATGGGCATTCGATTGGCCAGATAACTCAGTGCTACATCTCTCCTGCCATACTTATTGCTGTGGTTTAATACTCAGCGCCTTCTTGGCTGTTGCAGTGCATAAAGGAAGAAGAAACCTGTTGGCAGCTAACAACCAACCGTTCTCTGGCCAGTCAGGGCTGTGGAGTCAGAGTTAGTTGTAGACTAGTGGTCATTTTTAGATGAAGTCTGAGTTGTAAAAAAAAGTTACCGACTCTGACTGTATTTAAAATATATTATGCAAATATCAATATTGTTTAATCATTTAGATGCATAGCTATAATATTGGCAATCTTGAGCAACCACTCGGGCCTACAATATTATATTATATACAATATTTTCTAGTTACAATGATCGTCCTCTGAGACAACTGTATATACTGCTATAAAATGGTTAACCAGTCCAAGCTCTAAATATAATAAACAGAGCCGTATCTAGACAATTAGATGTATTGATTATTTTCATGGCCAATTCAGGTATGGATTGTGTCAGTATGATTGCTTCTGCAGTATAGAAAAGCATATGAACATCACTTATTTCAATAACTCATCAGATTTTTCGAGGTGAGTCTTTTGAAATGGTTGTTTGTGACAGAAAATATGTGATTGACATTTAATACATTGCTTCATGTTTATTAGTGCACTTATGTTACAGTTTCAGTCATTCTAAAAAAATATATTATGATTATTAATGTAAAGGCTTTTCCCTGAAGTCTAAGATTCTCCTAGAAATATACAGATATGTCCTTGATCTGTCCTCATCTTTCAAGCTGTTACAAATTCTTCTTGCCCGTTCTTTAATTACATCTGTTTCTAGGGAGGTTGACTGACAGCCACAACCAGACCGATTTGACATTTGGGGTCTTTTAAGAACTATATCAGTGGCCATAATGCCTGAACCAAAAAATAAATAAAAATAATATACAGTAAGCCAGAATAGAAAATATATTTAGCTGTTTCAATTTTGGTTCTATGACAAACCTATTAACAGTAAGGTTATTATACTGATGTGGTGTAGAGTAATTGAACAGGTAAAATAAAAATAAAAAAAAAACTTAAAAAAAGAACCTACAAGAGTGGTACCAGTGATACCTTCAAAATGAAGTACAGAAACATTTTGAGATAAAACGGGCTGTTTTATTCAGTTACTTTACAAAGTATATGACTACTCAATGGTGCTATTTGTTATGAATGCCAAGGCTGGCATAACATAACATCAGTGCATTAGATACCACAGACTTGCCAGGGGCTAATCCATTGTGATTTAAAATAGTAGTAAAGTAGGAGATATTTAAAGGGGTGGTCCATTTTTAGACCAATATTAAGAGATATATGTTATTGTTTGTATAACAAAAAGTTTACTTTCTATACTTTCTGCATCACTTCTGCATCAATTCCTCATGGTTTCATTCAGCTTTCTTTCAATGAATAAAAATCAATCCCTAGTCATGTGATATGCGATCCATGGTTATGTGATATACAGTTCACAGTCATGTGATATACGGTCCATTGTCATGTCATGTATGATCCATCATCATGTAATGAACATCACTGACTGATTTTTATCCACTAGAAGTAAGTAGATTGAAAGAAAGAAAGCAGAGATATAGAAAACCTTGAGGAACTGATACAGAAATATATTGGAAATTTGTACAACTTTTTATTATATGAACAATAACATTTGTCTCTCAATATTGAAACTAGACAACCCCTTTAACCCCTTAAGGACACAGCCCAAAAGTATGTTAAGGACCAGGCCTATTTTTTCAAAATTGACATGTGTCACTTTAAATGGCAATAACTTTGAGACGCTTTAACTTACACAAGTGATTTTGAGAATGTTTTCTCGTAACACATTATACTTCATGTTAGTGGTAAACACTAATCAATATTTTTGTATTTACTTATTAAAAAAATAGGAAATTTGATGGAAATTTGGAAAAAAATGCAATTTTCAAAATGTGAAATTCTCTGCTTTTCAGGCAGATAGTTATACCACCCAAATACATGAATAAATATTATCTCCCATATCTCTGCTTTATATCGGCATCATCTTTTGATTGTATTTTAATTTATTTTGAACGTTACAAGGCTTACAAGTGTGACAGCGATTTTCCAGATTTACAAGAAATGTAACTATGTTTGTTTTTTTGTTTGTTTTACACACTTTATTTTTTTTTTTTTTTTAACTTTTTTATATTATTTTATTTGTGCTGCAAGCACACTAGAACCAGAGAGGATCGCTGGTTCTATACTAACTACAGACTGCAATACACGTGTATTGCAGTCTATAGAGGAAGCTAGCTATGCAGATGCATAGACTAGCTTCCTTTCGTCCTGGCATCCAAGCTCGCTCCGATGGGGGGAGGGATTAAGGAGCAGCGTGTAGCTGTAAATTACAGCTAACACAGACTCCTTATGCAGTCGGCAGCATGCTTTATAGCCGGCCAAACCCCTAGGGTGCTATGATCACTATGGATCATGGCACCTTAAGGGTTAAACAGGGGGGGGGGGGGGGTCGGTGCAATCACCGTCCCTGCTGCTACAGGGGAAGCCTGGCTGTCAGATACAGCCGGCCTCCTATGGAGATCGCACGGGCTCTGCTTCTGAGCCCGTGCGATCTCCATCACGTACATGCAAGTGGGAATGCGGGAACTAACCACATTCCCTGACGTACAGGTACGTGATTTAGCGTTAAGGGGTTAAGCAAATCCCATTCATATCCGGTGTAGTCTTAAAGGGACTATATAATTTCCTATATAATTTTTTTTAACTAAGTGTATCTTTAAATAGCCTTTTGCATGGCTATTCTAGGGATACCTGTCTTTCCTTAATTTTTGCAGTCACTTTTGAATTAGTCCAGTTTTCTTAATATGCATATTAATCTTCAGAGAGCACAGGGGGCGTTATCCCTGTGCCCCAAGCAACTCCGCATCATCAGCTGCCTCCATTTCTCACTACCCCCTTCTTTAAAGATGATCCCTCTTTCTAAACCTCTTCACTGCTTCCAGAGCGGCTAGTCACATTCAGCGCATGTGCAAGATTTTAATGCATACAGTCCAGTAGAATAACTATATATACAGGCCTAGCTACTGTACATAACATACAGAGTCTATCTATACAGAACGTACCTAATATATTGTCCTATTGAGCTGTGTACTTAGTTCTTATGGCACATGGAAATATCTACGTGTAAACCAACACTGTAGGAGGCCTGGTTATGGGGATAATATCTATCCTTGAGGAGAGAGCACTTTCACAGGTGTACGGGGTCTTACAAAGCCATTTTTGCTCCTCTAGGGGATTGTGGGAAAAATATGCAAATCTGTTTTCCAAGATGTAAAAAGGAAAACAATGCCTCTGTTTGCTGCCCTTTAGGGGTAGCCCTCTTAAACATCATGCATGGCTTTTTCAAGTCTATTGTATTGCTATGATGCGAGGATATTCCAAGCTAACTTATTCTATTCCAAAAGGAACAGAATCCCAGCTGTGGACAGTTTCGATCTAGTTGGGTCTCTTCAGCACATTGTAGGGAAAACTGGTTTGGCAAAGATGAGAGACTTCTGGACCAGGTTATGGGGATAATATCTCTCCTTGAAGAGAGAGCACCTTCACAGGTGTAGGAGGCCTGTAGTAGTTAATGTATTCCCTTGCATTGAGCCGACATGGATGATGTAGTCTCTGAAAATGGCCTTTTAGTCACAAAAGCCAATCAGGAGAATTACTGTAGATCATGTTGTCAGTAATGTGTGTCTAAAGCTTTGTTGCAAAAGAGGAATAAGTGGGAAAATGGAATTTTGCCAAAAAGACGTTCAGTTTCTTAAGAAACTATTTGAATCAAACAGGACATATTAGGTTTAAAAAAATTAAAGAAAATACACACTGATATAGGAAAAGCTAATTTTCCTTTTCTTTCTTATGAAAAAAAAAACACTTTACAACTAACAAATAACAACTTTGGACCTGACAGCAGGAGTGTCACAGGGTGGAAGCCGATGTTATATAGTATATCAAGAGGAAACATATCTGATAAAAGTTTTCTGGATATAATCAGTATCTCTGCAAAAAATATAACATAACTGATTTCTAAAAAAGCTAGATAGAAAAGTTGTAATGAATAGTTAAATGAACAATTGTTCACACTTACGCCAATCAGATGTTTTTGGATTTTTAGCTCTATTGCTACAAATGCGATTATGGGACGATTTGCCAAAATGTAATATAGTATTGTTTGTGTGTGAAGATTTTTCCATGCAAATATGGTTGTCTCGAATCTGTGCTTTGTGTAGAATATCAATGATGAATTTCTCTTTGATATATAGTTAGTTAGTTACTATATCTTACTATAAGTTACTATATCTCAGATAAGAACAGCAATTTCTCCATGTCTTAAATTTACTCTAATATCTTTAAGTAAGAATCTCATGCTCTAGTAGCAAATTCTCAGCTCAGATTACCAGGCAAGCATCAGTTCAGGTTTATGTCTAGGTGTATGAAAATTAAATGCTAAGAATGTGACATTTTATGGGAAAAGTTGAATGTAAACAATTTATAATGTACCCAAAACCGGGAGGGATAAATCATAAATACAAAAAATGCAATATAAAATATCCCTAGATTCTTTGGTGGACACAGATGCCTCTCCAGATCCTATTTACTTCAATGTAAGCACCAAAGATAGTCAAGTGCTGTATCTCCCAAGCTTACATTGAAGTGAATGGGTTGTGTCTGAGTCTAGCAGAGGTATGGATGCCTTTTATGCAGTTGCATTCACAAAGGGGATTCTCAAGATTGTTGGGGCTCTCAGTGGTCATACCACCACCAATCTGAAATTTTTCTGCTATCTTTTGGATAGAACATAAATGACCTCTTTAAAGATAAAAATGTGCCATGTTATATACTGCTGCAAAGCTGAATTCAGAAAAGTGTCAGTTTTGCAGGTATGTGCCCCGGTGGCAGAGATATTGATGTTGTTTGTATTCAGAACAATTTCACTCCCCTGTCAGATGAGCCACACAGCCTAGTGTAATCGGTAGACAATGAGGAACGCCCCCTCTCACTGCTGGTACTCTTCTATAGACTTATATTGTGAAGGGTGATGTTCCTCACCGCCCAAAGATGATGCTGAGCTGTGAGGCAGGGCTCTCTGACAGTGCAGTGATATTGGTACTGAAACTGATGCCACCAATATCTCTGACAGTGGGGCACAAACCTGCAACAGTGCACTGAATTCAATGTCAGCTTTGCAGTGATATATAATATAGCACATTTTAGAGGGAATCAAGGATTCTGTTTAAGGCTAGTGTCCCATGTAGTGGGCCACAGCAAAAAAAAAAAAAAAAAAAAGCGCGATTGGAAAAAGATTTCCTCTGCTGACTTTGTTTGAATTATACCTTTAGGGAAACTACCATCCACTTTACTGAAATTGTGTGTTTTTCCACAGCATTTCCGCGATGCATGAACTGCGGCCTTTACGCCACATGTGGCCCCTGGCCTAAAGCTAAGGCCTCAAATCGCAGAAAAGCTGCTTTATTTGTTGCATATTTTTATGCTTTTTTTTTTTTGTTTTTTTTTGTCAAAGCCAGGAGTGGATTGAGCAGAAGCTAGAAGTCTAATAGCTTCCTTTACATTTTCTATTCTTTTGTAGCCAGTCCTGCAGTTGACTAAAAAAAATAATGTTGGGCTTCAGCCTAATGTAGTATTTTGATCCAGGAATATGTCCAGCTAGTAGTAGGGGAGTTTTTACTACTTTATGGCAAATTGGTCTGTACCGTTAACCGAGTGGTTTTTGCCTTCCTCCGGCTCAACTTGAATTCATAAGTATAAATCTATTGATCTTGATGGACCATGTCTTTTGTTAAACCACTAACTACCATTTGGAACCAATTTTAGTAGCCCAATGACTAATAATGAAGCATTAACTCAATCCAGCTTCTATGGTCAAATATGATATGAATCAAAATCCCAATATAATCTTTTCTATTGCAGTGTTTGAACATAAATAAAAAAAATATATTTAATCAGAAGTGAGATGGATTTCTCATGCCTGATTATCCCCATTGTACATCAGGTTAATCAATATGCAAACCTGCTTTAGCTTTCTGCTGTGGGTTACACAGAACTGGTTTCTGTAGAGGAATCTGAGGCAAAAAACCACCTGAAATTCCTCCCCAAATTACTCCATGTGAATGTGTCTTAAATGTACCCAGGTACATTTTCCCTATAAGCTGGGCAATATGGAAAGGAATGAGTTAAAACAAGCAAAATTACATATATATCAGTCTGCTGAGTGTAGTATTTTTAACCCTAACATTTTCAGAGCACGCAATGGTTGTTTTAGCTGAAATTATATCAGTGCTTCTATAAGGGCGGGTTCACATCTGCACCCGGTCTCTACTTTTAGCAAATCTGGCGGGTTTCAGTCTTCTGCCCTAAGAAAATGGACAGGAGACAGAAACCCAGCAGTCAGCTTTCAAACACTTTCAATGAATGGGTTTGCAAAGTGACGTGTGCGTCTTCTGCCTGTCCACGGCAAAACCGTTTTTTTTTTTAGCCGGACACAAAGTCGGACATGCAGGAGACAGGACACTGGGTGCAGATGTGAACCAACCCTAAGCAGTATATTGAGTCATATGAAACCCAGTATAAAGTATAGACCCAGTATATTACAATGCCAACTAAAATATTGTTTAGTATTGTGCACTGTATTGAGAATCAAATAACTGTATGGTGTGCAAGATGCCTTCATTTTCTTTTCCTATTTCATCCTAGAAATTCATTAACTACGTTAACTATTGTATGTCTTTTATATATGTGTTTTTTCTCTTAGTAAATAAAAGAATTTGTGAATTATGTTCTTATATTTGCTTTATTACATCTTGAGGGCAATAATATTGACCAATGCACTTATTTGAACCAGTGGTAATGGGTCTTCTGCTGACATATCAAACTTCTTATCGATCATTGATTTATGGGCAGCACTTCATAAAGTTGTATAAGGTGTAATTTAAACATTATTCAATCTATATTCCCTTTATGCATTCCTACAGAGCTTTTAAAATTGACACACATGACACTGACAAGCCTGCTTTATTCTATAAGGATTCATGAAATACTTTTGACATTTACTTTGATTCCCCTGCCAGTCACTAGCATTCCAAACCTTAAAAGTAATTTAGAAGAGAACATTTCTCAAGACGTTGGACAACTGAGAATCAAGTGAAGAAATTCAGCCTTTATGACATGGCAAATTTATCTGCTTAAAGATAAAATTGAAGGCATGATAGAAATGAATACAATGTGTTTTGTATAGTTTAACAGATTATGAAGACAACATTTAATATGTATATCCTGTAAGCTAACATAATTAGTATGGACAGTGATAGATACATTGACAGAGAGGTAGACAGGGGATTGGCATTTACAGTATCATACAGCATTCATCACAACTTACATAGACAACGAGTACTTGATAGACTGATACATTCATAAAAAAAAGTTCAAAGTAAAGATGAGGAAATCTATTGATAAAAGCTTAAAAAGGTAGTCCATGACTAATATATTATTTATTAATTAGGCCAGGGAGGTAAAAAAGTTAAAAAAAACCCCAACATACTCACTTGTCTCCGGTGTTCTGGTGTCCTCCCAGTGCAGTTTGGTCCAGCTCAGCTCCTTTCTTTTGTGGAAGTCCTTGTAGATTGTGATGTTTCAGGTCCCTTCCTGAGGCCACTGATTGGCCTCAATGGTCACGTGCAGCAGAGACTTCTGCCAGAAGAAAACAATGCCGCTGCAGGACCTGACAGCACTGGGAGGCACCAGAGCACCAGGGACAGGTATGTATTTTTTTTTACCTCCCCTGACCTAATAATAAAAATAAAATTTTAGCCTGGACAGCCAGTTTAAGGTTTGTGGAGAAATAGGATAGATTTAGATTTAAAATAGCACAAAAATTGTCACTTTGCTTTACTTGAAATGTGAAGGTATGCTCAATACATATGTATTTGTCAGCCAATTAAGTTATACAAGTCATCCAGCCTTTGTCTCTTGCCTGATTTGACATTACAATTGCAGAAAAGCTACTGCTGGTTGTGACCCCTGACAAGTAATAAAGTCCCTCAATGGCCCCTGACAAGTAATAATTAAGGTTGAGCCGATATTGAGATTTCAGGATTGATTTTAAAATCCGATTTCTAATCATTTTTCATTCGAACCCGATCTTGATCCCAATTCCGATCCTAATGCAAGTCAATGGGATTTTTTTTTTCAGGTCGTTAATGAGTTAATGGTGTAGCACCCACACACGGGCAGCCTGAGTTTAGACACAGCCAGTGGTACCTCCCCTCTCCGTTGGTGTGCCATTAGGTCAGTATCCCCGGAGGGGTGGGGGGGCATTCCACTGAGCTCACGCATGTGTGTCTTACTCTGACTTCAAACCTGTGGAGCTTCAGGTGCTGTTGATATCAGGGAGGTAGAGAGAAACTGACTGCAGGGTTCTATAGATGCAGGATTGAGTACCCCTCCCCCCCCCTAGAGATATCTGATAAGATTTTATATGGTGGATTACGCACAGTTTTTTTCACTTTTGGTGTGTCAATTTTAATTGGTCTAATAAATAAAAGTGAACTTTTATTAATATATTATTCCACTGGTGAATGAGTCAAATCCCCTTTCAGTGAAACGGATATTTTTTTTTTCTAAGATTGTTTTCAAAAGCTATAAAAAGTTACCAAAAAATACATACAAGTTCTTAGAATGCATAGAAAGAGCAAGAGAACACCTAAATGGCCATGAAACATTGTTCTTTGATCACTTTGTGAGGACAATGAGGCACTCGCCATATAATAAGCCATGGCTGAAGTTCGCGAGTAGATAGATACTATCTACTCTTCTGTTTTCTTCCTACTGTGCCATATACTGGACTCTGCTACATCTGCATTACTGTACATTGACTTGTCTATCTACTCTTCTTCTTTGTCCCTGCTTTACCATATACTCAGCTCTGCTACATCTCATCTGGATGAAGCAGAAGAGTAGATAGACAAGTCACTGTACAGTACAGTAGTATCTATCTACTCGTGAACTTCAGCAATGGCTTATTATATGGCGAGTGCCTCGTCGTCCTCACTAGAGATGAGCGAACACTAAAATGTTCGAGGTTCGAAATTCGATTCGAACAGCCGCTCACTGTTCGAGTGTTCGAATGGGTTTCGAACCCCATTATAGTCTATGGGGAACATAAACTCGTTAAGGGGGAAACCCAAATTCGTGTCTGGAGGGTCACCAAGTCCACTATGACACCCCAGGAAATGATACCAACACCCTGGAATGACACTGGGACAGCAGGGGAAGCATGTCTGGGGGCATAAAAGTCACTTTATTTCATGGAAATCCCTGTCAGTTTGCGATTTTCGCAAGCTAACTTTTCCCCATAGAAATGCATTGGCCAGTGCTGATTGGCCAGAGTACGGAACTCGACCAATCAGCGCTGGCTCTGCTGGAGGAGGCGGAGTCTAAGATCGCTCCACACCAGTCTCCATTCAGGTCCGACCTTAGACTCCGCCTCCTCCGGCAGAGCCAGCGCTGATTGGCCGAAGGCTGGCCAATGCATTCCTATGCGAATGCAGAGACTTAGCAGTGCTGAGTCAGTTTTGCTCAACTACACATCTGATGCACACTCGGCACTGCTACATCAGATGTAGCAATCTGATGTAGCAGAGCCGAGGGTGCACTAGAACCCCTGTGCAAACTCAGTTCACGCTAATAGAATGCATTGGCCAGCGCTGATTGGCCAATGCATTCTATTAGCCCGATGAAGTAGAGCTGAATGTGTGTGTTAAGCACACACATTCAGCACTGCTTCATCACGCCAATACAATGCATTAGCCAGTGCTGATTGGCCAGAGTACGGAATTCGGCCAATCAGCGCTGGCTCTGCTGGAGGAGGCGGAGTCTAAGGTCGGACCTGAATGGAGACTGGTGTGGAGCGATCTTAGACTCCGCCTCCTCCAGCAGAGCCAGCGCTGATTGGCCGAATTCCGTACTCTGGCCAATCAGCGCTGGCCAATGCATTCTATTAGCCCGATGAAGTAGAGCTGAATGTGTGTGCTAAGCACACACATTCAGCACTGCTTCATCACGCCAATACAATGCATTAGCCAGTGCTGATTGGCCAGAGTATGGAATTCGGCCAATCAGCGCTGGCTCTGCTGGAGGAGGCGGAGTCTAAGGTCGGACCTGAATGGAGACTGGTGTGGAGCGATCTTAGACTCCGCCTCCTCCAGCAGAGCCAGCGCTGATTGGCCGAATTCCGTACTCTGGCCAATCAGCGCTGGCCAATGCATTCTATTAGCCCGATGAAGTAGAGCTGAATGTGTGTGCTTAGCACACACATTCAGCTCTACTTCATCGGGCTAATAGAATGCATTGGCCAATCAGCGCTGGCCAATGCATTCTATTAGCTTGATGAAGCAGAGTGTGCACAAGGGTTCAAGCGCACCCTCGGCTCTGATGTAGCAGAGCCGAGGGTGCACAAGGGTTCAAGTGCACCCTCGGCTCTCCTACATCAGAGCCGAGGGTGCGCTTGAACCCTTGTGCAGCCTCAGCTCTGCTACATCAGAGCCGAGGGTGCGCTTGAACCCTTGTGCACACTCTGCTTCATCAAGCTAATAGAATGCATTGGCCAGCACTGATTGGCCAGAGTACGGAATTCGGCCAATCAGCGCTGGCCAATGCATCCCTATGGGAAAAAGTTTATCTCACAAAAATCACAATTACACACCCGATAGAGCCCCAAAAAGTTATTTTTAATAACATTCCCCCCTAAATAAAGGTTATCCCTAGCTATCCCTGCCTGTACAGCTATCCCTGTCTCATAGTCACAAAGTTCACATTCTCATATGACCCGGATTTGAAATCCACTATTCGTCTAAAATGGAGGTCACCTGATTTCGGCAGCCAATGACTTTTTCCAATTTTTTTCAATGCCCCCAGTGTCGTAGTTCCTGTCCCACCTCCCCTGCGCTGTTATTGGTGCAAAAAAGGCGCCAGGGAAGGTGGGAGGGGAATCGAATTTTGGCGCACTTTACCACGCGGTGTTCGATTCGATTCGAACATGGCGAACACCCTGATATCCGATCGAACATGTGTTCGATAGAACACTGTTCGCTCATCTCTAGTCCTCACAACAGCGCACTGAAGAACAGGAATACCTGCAGGCCTACGAGGACGTGCTGGAGAGATATAAAGGTACTGGGCAGAGAGGGCACCGCTCCGGCTGGTAGTACAGCGCAGGGAGAAGGGCACTCACCTAAAATAGCCTCAGCATGCCACTCTTCTGCTTCATCCCTGCTTTACCATATACTTGGCTCTGCTACAGTAGATTGACAAGTCAAGGTACAGTAATGCAGAGGTAACAGAGTCCAGTATACGGCACAGCAGGGAGGAAACAGAAGAGTAGATACTATCTTCTCTTCTGTTTCCTCCCTGCTATGCCGTATACTGGACTCTGCTACATTTCCATTACTGTACATTGTAGTAGTAATAGCTAACATTGTTAGCTTTTCCCACAATGCTTGGCCAGTAGTCAAGCATTGTGGGGAAATATCCTCTGACCTCGATCCCGTTGGAAAAGATCGGGATCGGAATTCCGATCGCGATTGTGAAATTTACTCGATCGCTGATCGGAATCCAAACTTTTCTGATCCCGATCGCTCAACCCTAGTAATAATGTCCTCCAGCAGCCCTAGGCATGTAATAATGTCCTCTCAGTGGCTCCAGACAAGTAATAATGTCCCCTAGAGGCTTCACGTTTTAGTTGTGCTATGTAAATAAAAACCATCATTTTCCAATACTCAGTCCCCGGAGCTCTGTGATCCTCATCCTCTGCTGATTGATGCATCAGGTCTTCAGCAGGCATCACTAGCTGATGCCTGAGTAGTAGAGCAGGAAACTAAAGCCTTTCTGCTGGTTGTGAATGGCTGGTCTAGCCCATACACATCAAATCAGGGCAGACAAATGGCAGAAATAATCCAACACCACAGATTTTGGTTCTGACGAACTTTAGTTGATGGTTGTCTGTATAGGACAACACTGTCGTGGGTTTAGGTACGACTAACCAACAGAAGACATTCTAAAATCTGCCTCAGGCAGCAGTCTAATATCTAATGTGTACGGCCAGCTTTAAATCTAATGTGGGTAGATAGCTTAACTTTGTACTATCTAATAGTTTATCTGTCCCAAAGTGTCCACCAAATCACTCAACACAACCAACGCTGCAAATACAGCTGTATTAAAAAGTACATAGAGTTGTGAAGAATGTTATTGTTATCACTAATTTTTAGCATGATTGCCAGTTTGAGTCAGTTAATATTAAAGTCAATATAAGTGTATATATATATATATATATATATATATATATATATATATATATATATATATATATATGAGGTTACATGAGGTATTTTTGTTCAAATTCAATTTACAGTTGAAAGATGAGTTGGAGAGAACAGACGACGACCTGTAGAGTCCAATTTGTTTATCAGTTGTGGATAGCTTTTCAACTGTTTCAGCATTAGAGAACTAGTAAATTTGCTGGAAGAAAAGTAATTGTAAAGTCAATTAAATTCTGTCCTTGTCCATGTTTTTCTGGGGAGACATTTTGTGCACTGTACAAATTATAAGCACAAGTGCTTCAGTTCTAAGTTATCACTATATACTAAAACAATGCCTTCCATACAAATGGTATATGATTTGTTTGCTTTGATTACATAATGCATAATACATGTGAAACAGCAAGGACCACATCTTTTACTTTATTGCAAACAATGTTGTTTACTAAGATAGCTTTCTATGTTAAACTTTTGTAAAGATCAAGGACATAAAAGGATCTGTTATGTGCAGAATACAATGGTACTCCTACCTTTATATATCTTCAATATATGTGTTCAAGAATGCGACCCAGGGTAATAGTCAAGAAGAAAACACATACAGTAAATCAGTGATAGATACTTTTTACCGTTTATTTAATTCTTCTTCCTGAAAATATATCATGGGCACCAGGGAAGTTTTGATGTTTGGTTTTATTCATTTTTAAAGAGATTTTCAACAATAAAGAAATGACCCCCTACTTATCTGATACCCACAGCTCTGGAGCTTCCTGCCAGTCTCTGTATGCTTAGGTGAGACAGTGCAGTGATCATATACCCACATGACTTCTGTAACCAATCATTGGTCTCGTTGTGTGTGGCAAGAGGATAGACCACCAGTTTTAGGACAGCGCCATCAACATTAGCTCTGCAGGCCTCTGACAGCTGGGACCCCCGCAGATCTGCTGTTTTGGGACAGCAATGCAGGCAGCACAATGCTCTCTTAGATACTGCAGTGCTGTCCCACAGACTTAAATCCACTGCTACAATTTGTATGGCTAATAGCTTAATCACTACAGTAATGAACTGACCTAACACTATCAGTTCATTACTGTAACAATCAGACTATTTGGGAGCTTACAGCATGATAACTGGCTATAATGCAGTCACTTCTCTGCAAACAGCCAAGTTCAATCCACATATGGACTGGTATCCACAGATGGGACTCGATCGTGTAAAAGGGCCCTAACTATATTATTATTCTTTCTTCCTTTGTATATACTTTATGCTTAAGCACAAGAGTAGATGCACAAATAAATAAAAAAAATACTACACTCATAACACAAATAGTGTTGCATCATAAGCACAGCTTAGGTGGTGTTAAAGGGGCTCTGTTATTGGGAAAAGTCATTTTTAACTAATCACATCCTTGCATAGACTTTAGAAATGCTATTCCACACCTACCTTTTGTATCTAAATTGCCTCAGTGGTTTTTGAATAAGTCAGTTTTTATTCATATGCTAATTAGCTTCCAGCCAGCACAGGAAGTTCCCAGCAGCACTCATCTCTGCTATTATCTCCTATCTGTGTGTGCAAACAGGAGGAAGGAAGTCAGCAGCAGCAGCAGCCTGTGCTGTATACACCCAAAGGAAACAATAGCAAAGAGGGTGCACAGAGTCTAATTAGCATATGAATAAAAATGGATTATTCAAAAAACACTGAGGCAATTTACATAAAAAGGTAGGTGTGGAATAGCCTTTCTAAAGGCTATGCAAGGATGTGATTAATTAAATATGACTTTTCCCAATGATAGAGCCCCTTTAAAGTGAAGTCACACAAGTTCATTAGACATATAAATACTATACAATTCAGTAGCATTCAGGATCAATCAATTTTTATCTACAATAAAGATGTATGGTGATTAGAAGTCACATTTTTTTTTACACCACTGTTACAAGGTGGGGAAATCTGTAGATAAATGGTAAAGAAACAGTTGTGAAAAGCCATTTAAAAAAAATATAACAGAAAAGTTTTCTAACTAGGTGTATGGAAGTATACAGTGCAATATATGGAGGATGTATGTAGGTTACAAACAGACTTGGACAGACTGAGTGTTTGGGCATCCAAATGGCAAACAAGTTTCAATGTGGATAAATGTAAAATTATGTATCTTGGTAAAAATAACCTGCATTCAAGTAATGTTCTAGGTGGAGTAAAATTGGGACAATCTTTCATGGAAAAGGACCTTAAAGTACTTGTAGATCATAGATTAAATTACAGCATGCAATGCCAGCCAGTCGCTTCTAAGGCCAGTAGTATATTGTTATGTATTAAAAAGGGTATGGACTCTCGGGACGGGGTGTAATACTATCACTTTATAAATCATTGGTGTGGCCCCATCTGGATTATGCATTTCAATTCTGGGCACCAGTATATAGGAAGGAGGCCCCAGAATTGGAAAAGGTTCAGTAGAGGGCCACAAAGCTGATAAGGGGCATGGAGAACGTAAGTTGTGAGGAGAGACTAAATCAGTTAAATCGGTTTAGTCTAGAGAAGAGGTGTTTTAGGGGACATATGATAAACTTTTACAAACATATAAATGTCCCATACAAGAAATATTGGGAAAAGCTGTGCCATGTAAAATCACCTCAAAACACAAGGATGCATCCCCTCCGTCCAGAAAAAAAAAAGTTTAAGCTCCAGACAGAACAAGGCTTCTTCACTTTAAGGACTGTGAATCTGTGGAATAGCCTACCCTAGGTGCTGGTCACAGCTGACAGCTTCAAAAATTGTCTTTTTAGAGCAAAATAGCATTGATGCCTATGGAAATTATGTCATGCTCTCTCCCATCCCCTGGTTGAACTTGGACATATGTCTTTTTTCAATCTTACTAATTATGTTACTATGTAATATTATATTATATACTTATTATAAAACATTAGTATATTATAAATTAAATGTATATGACTCATAATATCACACCACTTTAAAAGGCGAGCTGAGATCTCTGCTAGGTTTAGTCCATTTGTAACAAGATATACAAAACTTTGAGTAGGCCACCAATACCCGCAACATATTCATGGCTTGTGTGGTGTACAGTATGTTGTAGTCAGGCAATACATCAGCCAGATCTAGCCGCTGACAGCTTTTGTCAAAATTGGAACTGGTAGCTTAATATAGCAAGTTCTGATACACTTCAGCATAAATGCAGCATACATCAGTATTTTGGTGTTCATAAACATGACATTCAGTTGAACATAATATTTTTCACTATATTTATACCTTGATAAATTTACCCCAATATGTTTTGTTTTATGGTCACTGAGGTCCTCAAAATGATATTTTAAATACAGACTAATATAATGTCCAAATACTTTATTATTATGAAGATATTTTTAAAACCTTATTTTTTTCTATCCTCATTATGGAAAGGAAATATCTTATTGCCTAAAATTTGGGACACAATGAAGGTTTACTCCGATTCTTCCTTTATTTTCTGGTAATATTGGCTCTTGTTGCTTTATTACTATAATAAACTTAAGAATCGCGGTAACTCATTCATAGAGGTCCCCACAGTGAACTCATTTGAATATCCTTTATTCTTGTTGTTATGCTAACTGTAATCCTGAAAATTGTCATATCAGCACTTTATTAAGCTTGTTCGCAAAGCTTATTACAATGATGCAATAAAGTTACAACAGCTGTAATATAACAAAGTAGCCTACTTATAATTACATTTATGTTAAATCATAATAATAATTGGCCTTTTGTATTGTTAGTGGATTTAGTAGATGGATTATTATATCTTTGGGGAAGAAGCAGAGCAGGTGGGCTGATAACAAAAAAAAATGAGTTGACTTTTAAAGTTCAGTAACTCTTTCATCAGTTACTGCCAGTTACAAAGTATTCACGAATATACTCTACGCAAATGAATGAAACTAAATTAAAAATGTTCTCGATATTTCAAGTACATACTGTAGATATATTATTGAGGCTTTAATATTTATATATTAAAAAAAGAAAAATCATTTCTTGTTGAAATAAAGAAAAACTTAATTCAAAATCTCAGTTTTGGCCACCGTGTAAAAATTCTCGTCACAATTGTCAGTTTATCATATCCATATATTGTAGCAGCATTTCCAGTTGCTGTTTCATCGCTTTCTATCCTTACAGTTATCTACAACCACTTTTGTACCCCCACATAGTAATCTGCCATTACATTTGCTAGGACCTTCCTCACAGAGTCTCTTCTTGACTATATGCTGACCACCTTCATTTTTTTGCCACTAAAAGGTGAATCTTTTTCACAGTGTATTCACTGAAGGGCACAAATTCCCAAAATAGGAAAAAATATATTGTTTTTACATAAAACGTAACCTTTATTATTTATAGTCCTAAAATACTTGAAAGGTTAAAACAATGATATCAGACCATATTACCACTTGTAGTGGCAGATAAATGTGTCTACTATTCAATGGATATCTCCATTATCTTCTATGAGGGGCAGGGCAGGGATGTGAACTTGAAATTTTCCCTATGAACAAAAGCCCTACCTCCCTCAGAAAATAGTAATCATATGCCGTAGTGCAAACATGTAAATAGTTCACTTGCCCAGATAATGCACAACGCAGCCACCTTTCCCCCTTCCCTGGGCAAGTGAACTCTTTACATGTTTGCACTACACTAATCAGCCTCCAATGAAATATTTCAAAGTAATACATTGTTAACTGCCTTCTGCTGTTCACCCGGGCACTCTAGCTAAGGTGGAGTTCTACTGAGTTGAAATGATGCAGATAAGGAGGTGCACAGGCAGACCATTTTGCTGCTGCAAAGCGGGGTGCAGGGTGTTTTTTTTTACAACATAAGAATGGCTGAAACATGTAGGCCACTATACAAGTTAATAGAGCAGCAAGCCACCAGATTAAGGACATGCGTCATGCAGAGACGAGCGTTTGCTCAACTTAACTGAAGATGATGGTGGGAAGCGGTCTATAGAGGAGGATCTAGAGGAGGTGGATCAGCCCAACACGGTGTTAAAACTGGGCCTTCATAAATTGTGTGTTACAGCACCTGACCTTGTTGCGTTTCTGGACTGTAGCCAGATAGACTTGCACATACTCAGTCAGCGACCTCTATTGGTGTGCATACTTGAGGCACTGGCATCCTAATTACATCATGGAAGTCAGATTTGCATATTCTTCCCATGTTTCTTTGCAGTGGAGTGCTCATGGCTTAATAAGACTCCACACACCTATATGGTGGTCTCTCCCTATGGAGTGACAATATCCCCTTAACCCTGTCTAAGCCTCTCACCTCTGCCAGATCAGTCCTCTCTGCACCAAGCTGATGAGATGCAAGTGCATCGAAACAGCTGTCCTTGGCTGAGAAGACTGTATCTGATATAATCCCAACATCATTGCAAACAAAGGCCTCTAAAAAGGTCGGCATGATGTTAAAGGGAGCGCCCTCTATAGGCTTGCTTGACTGAGACTCTGTCTTCCTAATTACATCATGGAAGACAGACTTGCACATTCTCAGTCAGCGCCCTCTATTGGTGTGCATACTTGAGGCACTGGCATCCTAATTACATCATGGAAGTCAGATTTGCATATTCTTCCCTAGTTCCAAATAATCTACTTCAGCCTACACCTGAAAATAAACAGGAGGAATAATTTCACCCCTGTTGTGGCTGACAGAACCTAGAAAATTAATACTATATGAGCCTTAAATAAGAAATTCAGGCCATTTTAGTAGGCACAAGACAAACCCCCATTTGTTTAGTTTTGTAAAAAAACAAATAATTTGGAAAATTCAGGACGAACCCAGCTTGCTATGAGTCAATTCACTTATCTCTAGTAATAATATTCTGCTACGCTAAGTCAGTTTTTGTTTAGTGTTTAGCTAAGCACCAGAATTATGGTGTTACTTAAGTTTTCAATAAACAATAATAATATGTTGTTATGGTAGGTATTTATTCAGTGACTGTGACTTTGATCATTGTTGCAGTAATGTTGGTCCTTTTGTAATGCATATATTTGTTAAGTATATGGCTATAACGTAAGACTAATGACTAATATATGACTAATGACTGATGTCATAATAAAAATGCTAATAAATAATACATCAAGTTCTACACACTCAGCAAATCATTACATATTGTTTCTTACTATAATGTTTAACATTTTTATGTATTTTCACTATGGTAAAATTTTACATTTATGATAATAAATGTTTATTCATATTATTTTGAGCTGCATACACAGCACATTTATTATATTATCTCATCTTGAAAATATTTCATGTTAATATCATAAACAATGAGTTTAAGCACGTTATTGAGCTAGATCAATGTGTTTGTTTGGCACACAGAAAATATATAAGCCAACAAAAAAGCAAAATGGGAAAATATTGAAGATTTATGTTGATGATACAAAAAAAATACATTTTCAGATGTTAGTAAAAGAAAACATAAAAAATAAAAAGCTGAGGTCAATGTCATAAGTAATACTTTGTATGCATACTGTAGTATCATGGTAGCAGACTGGATCCATCTTTCATTGCTTGTGTCAATATCTTATCTAAAGTGATTAATTGATGTTTTCTGCTTCGAAGTTGTTACAAATTTAGTTAATGTATATATTCTTTTAATTTACATTTTCAGTTTTTTGTTTATAAGAAGACATGATTCTTTACATTTAGCTTTAATATTACTAAGGTTTTTACTAAAAAAAAAATCTGTACACCAAATTGTGATAACATTGACTAAATTGGAAAATAATAAAGTATGTTGTCACGGAAGCCTGAAATATTTGGAGTGCTTGGAGAAGCGTTCTTTAATAGAGATGAGCGAGTAGTATTCGATCGAATACTACGGTATTCGAAATACTCGTACTCAATCGAGTACCACTCACTATTCGACTATACCACTCACTGGCAGAGTGAATTCAGAGCCGGAAGGCGCCACAGGGACGCTGCACGAAGACTTCTCGGAGAATCCAGCCCGACCATCACTCGTGGACTTGGTAAGTATAATTTGATTGAATGTTGCCTACCCCTGAAACGAGCATTTTCCCCCCATAGACTATAATAGGATTCGATATTCGATTCGAGTATTCGAATATTGCGGGGCTACTCGAAACGAATATCGAATATTGAGTATTTAACTACTCGCTCATCTCTACTCTTTAAGTGTTGATGTAAGCCATTTTAATCATAAAAGCATTGGACTATCCACAAATAGGTGAACATTTTCAGCCAAAGGACTTTAATCAGTACACTTGTGTAAAATATAGAAATATGCCCAGAAATCAATATACGTACGACTAAATCTTATCTCATTCAGATTGGGCTTTGTATCCATTCTGCACTGTTTATATCTCTGAAAGAGCTATTATAAATGTATCTACTATCAACTATGCGTATTTGTTCTTGCTCTCGTAGATATTACCTCTGCTGCAAGAGTCATTACTTTAATTCCATATCTAACAACATTATTTACTGTTAGCTATAATATGGACTGACCCCCCCGCATAATTTTGACCCTAAGGATTTCTTCCATGATGGTTTGGATTTGACTGCTTGATACTGTATCCTAATATATTTCTTTCTATTTTGACTACATTATCTTACATCCTTCATGATTACCAATGCTTATCTAAATAAAATTCTTCCATCAACCTTTGTTAATACTGTATATCATAAACTTCTGAAGCCTTTCAATGGTACAGGTATGATGAATGCATGGATTTTACATCAGCTGAAAAGCATCAGTGTCTGAAGACCACTGATTTAGAGAGAACATCATGAGGTTAACACTAGCATATAAAAAGATGAAAAAATGCCAATAGAGTAATGGCTGATCTATACGGATAACCATACTGTGGTCTGCTTCACGTTATTGTCAAGGTTAGAGACTGGTTGACATTGGAAGGGAGCATTGTAAACAAACATGTAACCATTCACACTTAAGTCTACAAAAAAGGCTATAATCGTTTAATCCTTTGATCTGTGATATAGGTAGGTAAAGAATTGTTCATTTTGAGAGATGTTTATGGATTGAACCATCAGTAAATATTTAGGCATTGTTGACCTCTATAATAACTATTAATAATTCCTTACAGATATAGTAAGAATAAACATTTGTATAAACAGGCAATATTTACATGCTTTATGAATGTGAATGAATGATGATACATCGCCTGGGTACAGAAAGGTCACAAACAAAACTGAAATAAACTGATGCAATGAGTGTAGAAAAAAGGTTCCTTAACATGGTTTTTTAGTGATTGATGCAATTTATCATAAAACTACAATTGTTGATTTTTTTTTTTTTTTTTTGCCCAGCCCAGGCCCAGGGCCAGTTACTCCCAAGACCAAAGACACCCACTTACTCCATTGAAATACAGGAGTGTACTGCGCATGTGCAGTGCGCTCGCGTAAGCGGCCACAAAAAAATGGCCCCGGGCATATGCAGTCGACTGCGCATACCTAGAAGTTTGAAGCCAGTGCCGGAAGAAGACGCTGAGGGAGGCCGTTCCAGACAAAGATTGAGGCGGCGCTGGAGAGTTCTCTTGCAGCATTGACTACCCCTACAGTGCTGTTTGAGTGCTGGGGACCGCCCCAGTGATGCGAGAGAACTCATTTGCATACCGAAGAAAACCATGATTTCTACCAAACGGCAGCATGGAGAAGACATCTAAAGGTAGGAGAAGAATAGCCTTTCTTAAGGCTATTTCTACGTTTTAGCGAGAAAAAAAAGCATTTTAATGATAGAATCCCTTTAAAGGAATATCTTATGTGCGGCGAAGAATGATAGCATGGGAGCAAATGGAAATGTGTCATCTTGCTAGGTGACAGAATGAAGTGAGGTAACAGGAAGAGAGCCAGGGATGTTAGTCCTGAACTGGCACATCCCAGCAAGTTTGCTAAGTAGGTAGATGAAGTAAATGCAAGTACATGTGTAACACTTCTGCAGCAAGACATTTCCTCTGACAGTCAGAAGAATGTTTTAGTAAGGAGGGAATTAAGAGTGCAGGTCAGACTCCGAAGTGTCTGTGTCTGCTATGAGAGCAGAGAGATGAGCCATCAGCACAGCAGCCTCTCTGCTCTCATACACATAGAGAATAGAGGTGCACATGGACACTTCCGCTGCACGGAGAAGGCCAATTAGCATATGAATAAAAACTGACTTATTGAAAAACCACTGAGGCAATTTAAAAACAAAAAAAAGTGTATGTGTGAAATAGCCTTTGCTATGCAAGTATGTGCTTATCTAAAATTGACTTTTCCCAATGATAGAGCCCCTTTAAGGAGGTAAAGATGTGGCTGCAAAGTTGTTGTAGAAAGCTGTTTTTTTTTAACTTTGCTGTGGTCTACCACATCTATGGTAGAGACAGCCTTCTCAACAATCGGGAGGGTACAACTGTGTTTAGGGAGAAGATGGCTAGACATTAGAGAAGTATTTAAACTAAGGACTGGGTGGGAGGGTAATTACTGTATAGGAGCAGAAGATAGTGTAGATGGTGACCTGGTGACCTGGGCAGCGAGGCGAGAAGAGGCGAGAATCATGGTGAGAATAGTTTAGAATAATAAGGTTAGAATAAATCATAAACCATTACCTCTTATTTGCATGTTGGCTAATGCTGAAAGTCTCACCAATAAACTTCAAGAATTAGAATGAAGATGTCCGAGTAAAAATATGACATAGTATAGATAACTAAGACATGCCAATAAGCTTAACTTGTGAGTAGGGTTGAGCCAATCTTGAGATTTTAGGATCATTTTTGAAATCCGATTTCTGATCATTTTCCATTCGAACCCGATCCCGATCCCAATTCTGATCCTAATGCAAGTCAATGGGCTTTTTTTTAATAATCGAAGATCGGATTTTAAAAACAATCCTATTCACTACACAGCATGGAGTCTAAAAATTGAACGATTTAATTTTTAGACTCCACGCTGTGTATTGATAAAAAAAAAAAAAATCCTTGGCTTCTTAGTCTCCCCTGGTGTCCACTTACCTGCACAGATTGCTGCCACTTCCTGCTGTTCTCGCTCCTCTTCTCGCCTCACTGCCCCCGCCTCACAGGTTAGTGGAAGAAGGCGGGTTTGTGGCTTAGGAGAGTCTGGGTGGGTACAGGGCTGGGAGACGTGAGTGCATCTAACACTAACCTGGGAGGCAGGGGCAGCGAGACGAGAAGAGGCGAAAAGAGGAGCGAGAACAGCGGGGAGTGGCAGCAATCTGTGCAGGTAAGTGTTAGCTACTAGAGATGAGCGAGTACTATTCGAAACTGCCGTTTTGAATAGCACGCTCCCATTAGAATGAATGAACGCAGCCAGCATGCACGGGGTTAAGCGGCCTGACGCCGGCACAGGCTGTGTGCCGGCTGCATCCATTCATTCCTATGGGAGCGTGCTATTTGAAACAGCAGTTTCGAGTAGTAGTACTCGCTCATCTCTAGTAGATAACATTGTTAGCTTTTCCCACAATGCTTGGCCAGTAGCAAAGCATTGTGAGAAATAATCTCTGACCTCGATCCCACCTAAAAAGATCGGGATCGGAATTCCGATTGCGATCGTGAAATTTACTCAAACGCCGATCGGAATCCGATCTTTTCCGATACCGTTCGCTCAACCCTACTTGTGAGTAAATTGTTTGAAGATGTCTTAGATATGCTGTCCTATTATCATCTTTGATATCTAAAATGTTTTAGTTGGTGTCAAAGTTGATAGGGGAGAGTTTAGTGGCAGGAATTCTCTGAGTTATTTGTGTCCAGAAAAAAAGATATAGCTCTTGATTATTTTATTTTATAGGCTTTGTACAATTTTTTTTTATTATTTTTACTTGCCTTTATTTTTTATTTATCTTTACTTTTGGCATTTTATTATTATTCATTTAAATAACTTTGTTGTCTGTGTATAGAGGAATCTGGGGTGGCATGATATGTATTATCCCAGCTTTCCTCTATATGCCAATCATAGATACCTGCTGGCCATAAGATCACTCTTTCTATGAGATATACAGTATAATCGCTCGTATGATAATTTAAGCTGGAATCGTATGTGGAAGCAACTTTCAATCTTGGATTTGTTCACAAATCCACAATGAACCTGTGGTGAAATCCACATGAGTTGCATGCTTAATTTGCCACAGATTTGCTACAGTTTTCACTGTACAAAAAAACAGTATCATACACATTAAAATAAAAATTCTTAGAGTGGCAATTTTATTTTACATAACTACATTTACATTACATTATATAATACTTCATAGCAGATTCTTTGTGTAAAATCCTCCCCTAAAGAAATGAATGTGTGTTATACAATTTAATAAAAGAAACATCAGAACAACTAGCGTACGCCATCCAAAGGAAACACAGCAATACAATGTAGTGATGACCATGTACAGTAGATTCTTCATGGCTTATCATAATGCCCGAGGCCATCAGTAAATGCTACTCTCACTTACAATACAGTTTTGTGCTTATTTTAAACATTTACAGTATCTGTTCCGAGACAATATTATACTCATGCAAGTTCACCATTAAGATTGCAGGTCAACATCCAGTAAAAATGAATTTCTATGAGGATGTTATCTGTCCATGTAATAAAGTTAATAACAATTTGGGAAAGTACTGTATATGCAAATGACTTGATTTAATGAATACATAATGTAATCTTGTTGCAAGTTCAAAATAGATAGGAATACAAAGAATCATCTTTTAGGTTAGTATGCTAAGTTACTGAATGTCAATCAACTATTCATTTCACAGGGAGGAATATATTTCAATTAAGAGGTCTTTAGTGTCAGTTTTGTAAATGAGCTATTAAATTGAGGTTTTAATTTCAGCTATGTACATTTTACATTCTGTTATGGCAAACATGTTTTCAAAGGTTTTTGCTATTTCGGTGTGTCAAAAAGTAATTATTCAATTACAGAATAGGAAGCATTTCCCACTTTGCCAGAAACAATGTAGAATCTGATTGCCTTTGACATTAAGCTACTGTAAACAGCTGTCATTGGCTGGTGTAGATGTGTATGGGAGATTTCTCTAAGTAATTAAAACTAAGTCATTGACCTAGTTTTAGTAAGTAAGAGCAACCTTCTAGAGCACATGATCATTCTGGACCAATTAGCTAATGAAAGTTATGAACTGACTAGCTGGTACCCGCGACTTCGTCTGCGGTGATTGTAGAAGTGGGTATATACAGGCGCGGGTAAGGTTTTCGTACTGTGTATAAGGTATGGGATGTAAAAATGTAACTGTGTATCTTGTTTTTGTTGTAATTCTGAGAGCACATGAGACTTTTGTGTTGAATGTAATTTGTATTTCAGCCGCTATACGGTGTTGGTATAAACTGTACATAGTGACTTTGGGACCGAGGTATTTCAGGTTAATATACTTCGATATACGACATTGTATGATTTGTTATTTTCCGCCAGTACATGTAAGTTTTGGGCACAGGATACTCTTGAGTAAGCAACATAAAGTCTGGCCCTGTGCATGACAGTTTAGTAACTCCATGTGCCTCTTATTAATAGCAATTAACCCCATCATGTCCCTCACATTAACCCCAGTGTAAGAGTTACTGATAGAGATGAGCGAGTACTGTTGGGATCTGAACAGCACGCTCGCATAGAAATGAATGGACGTAGCCGGCACGCGGGGGGTTAAGCGCGCTGGCTACGTCCAAGCGGAAGTACCAGGTGCATCCATTCATTTCTATGGAGCGTGCTGTTCCGATTGGCTGATCCCAACAGTACTCGCTCATCTGTAGTTACTGATATGTGAGAGACTTGGAGGTAATTAAGTATCTTCATTACTGAGGTCTTTTATTAGTACCTCCATGTCTCACATATTAGTAACCTTTATATGGGGCACACAGGGGTTAATATGAGGGACATGATGGGGTTTATTCCTATTAATGTGAGGCACATGGAGTTACTAACACTAAACTAATAACCCCATGCCTGACATTAATGAGAATAGGAAGTAAAGGAAGGTAGCTGTGTGTTTCTTACTTTCAGTTTGCTAGCAGCTTCGGCAGGAGCTATCACTATAGCAGGCAGAGACTTGAGCGACTAAGCTCCACCCCCTGGGTTTCCTGCACATCTCGCAAAGGGGAGAGTCCTTATGCCTCAGCTCTAGCAGAGACTTTATTTAACTCTTGCAGGTCCTGTGCTGCTGGCATGCCAGTGAAATATGGCAGGAGTGCCACTCTTGGCATGTGTGCCAGGGGTTGCTGACCTCTGCTGTAGAGGGTAATATGAATTTTGTGGCTTGCTATGGTCCAAAGTGTGTGAGATTGCAGAGATAGTGATGTGAGTTTGGGTTTTGTGGGGGTCCTGGGAAAAACGTATGTGCGCTATTGTGAGGAAAAGTAGCCTATTGCGCAATCGAGTGTAGGGACTATGTTTGTGGAAAATTTCAGCCAAATCGGTGGAGCGGTTTTTGCGTGATTGACCACCAAAGATCCGAACATCCAAAGGGTCCTGGGAAAAATGTATGTGCGCTATTGTGATGAAAAGTAGCCTATTGCGCAATCGAGTGTAGGGACTATGCTTGTGGAAAATTTCAGCCAAATCGGTGGAGCGGTTTTTGCGTGATTGACCGCCAAACATCCGAACATCCAAAGGGTCCTGGGAAAAACGTATGTGCGCTATTGTGACGAAAAGTAGCCTATTGCGCAATCGAGTGTAGGGACTATGTTTGTGGAAAATTTCAGCCAAATCGGGGTCCAAAGTGTGTGAGATTGCAGAGATAGTGATGTGAGTTTGGGGTTTGTGGGGGTCCTGGGAAAAACGTATGTGCGCTATTGTGACGAAAAGTAGCCTATTGCGCAATGGGGTGTATTAACTATGTTTGTGGAAAATTTCAGCCAAATCGGTCAAGCGGGTTTTGCGTGATTGACTAACAAACATCCGAACACACAAACCCACAAACATCCAAACTCACAAACTTTCACATTTATAATATTAATAGGATTACACATGCTATTGGCTAGTTTACAATAGTTACACTAATAAATCCCAAATATTTGGTAAATTTGGACCAAGACTGATTTGTGACGAATTGATTCACTAATCTTAAATATTAACCACTTCCCATCACTGCACTGCCTATTCACATCCTAATAGAATCTTCCAACTTCTATTAGGACATGAATAGGGGTCCTGTGATTCTTCCTGGGATAGGTATGGGGATTGATTTTATCACGTGCAGCATGCTTACTATTTTTTTTTTTTTTTTTTTTTTTTTTTTCAGGCCCCTACTAGACAAAAAATAAGCAGATTGGCTTGAATATGACAATGATTCATGATATAGATAGGGAGAGCCTCTATACCAATGCTTATTATCTGCCATTAAATGTTGAAAGAGCAGCGGAGAAGTGGAGATCAGGAGTTAATTCTGGGCGATCTAAAGATTGATTGAGCAAGATTAACCCTTTGCTGACCAGAATCAACCCCCAATCTCTCTTCATCTCCCCTGCTGTTTCAACATTAACTGCCGGATAATAAACTTATGTATATATAGATATTCTCCTGATCTCCTTCCTTGCTAGTTCAAACTATGATTCCTAGTAATAACCATTGCAATTACCATTGCTTATTATCCAGCAGTCAATCTAGAAAAATCAAGGGAGATGGGGAGGTCAGGGGCTAATGGGCTAATTCTTGGTAATCAAGGATTGTTCCTTGCCAATCAATATGTATTCATACTAGGAAGAAGAGATTCTTAAGATACTGTAGGTAATAGAGATGAGCGAACACTAAAATGTTCGAGGTTCGAAATTCGATTCGAACAGCCGCTCAATGTTCGTGTGTTCGAACGGGTTTCGA
Organism: Leptodactylus fuscus; assembly: GCF_031893055.1. NCBI lineage: Eukaryota > Metazoa > Chordata > Amphibia > Anura > Leptodactylidae > Leptodactylus > Leptodactylus fuscus. The sequence continues at coordinate 201,927,131 of NC_134266.1, read as the reverse complement.
ACCCCATTATAGTCTATGGGGAACAGATACTCGTTAAGGGGGAAACCCAAATCCGTGTCTGGAGGGTCACCAAGTCCACTATGACACCCCAGGAAATGATGCCAACACCTCTGGAATGACACTGGGACAGCAGGGGAAGCATGTCTGGGGGCATCTAACACACCAAAGACCCTCTATTACCCCAACATCACAGCCTAACAACTACACACTTTACACACTCAATACCACCTCTCTGACAGTAGGAAAACACCTTGAAACATGTGTATTTGGCACTTGCAGTGAGGAGAGCTTGTCACCAGCAGTGAATTTGGCCCTTGTAGTAAGTTGAGGTTGGCACCAACATTTGTTTTGAAAATCAGGGTGGATTGAGCCTCTAACCAGCAGAGTTTGGGCAAATTCATGGTGGAGGGAGCCTCTAAAAACCCCAGTTTGGACCAATTCATGGTGGAGGGAGATTCTAAAAACCCCAGTTTGGACCAATTCATGGTGGAGGGAGACTCTAAAAACCCCAGTTTGGACCAATTCATGGTGGAGGGAGCCTCTAAAAACCCCAGTTTGGACCAATTCATGGTGGAGGGAGCCTCTAACCAGCCCAGTTTGGACCAATTAATGGTGGAGGGAGCCTCTAAACAGCCAAGTTTTGGGAAATTCATGGTGGAGGGAGCCTCTAACCAGCCCAGTTTGGACCAATTCATGGTGGAGGGAGCCTCTAAACAGCCCAGTTTGGGCAAATTCATGGTGGAGGGAGCCTCTAACCAGCCCAGTTTGGACCAATTAATGGTGGAGGGAGCCTCTAACCAGCCCAGTTTGGACCAATTAATGGTGGAGGGAGCCTCTAACCACCCCAGTTTGGGCAAATTCATGGTGGAGGGAGCCTCTAACCAGCCCAGTTTGGACCAATTAATGGTGGAGGGAGCCTCTAAACAGCCCAGTTTGGGCAAATTCATGGTGGAGGGAGCCTCTAAACAGCCAAGTTTGGACCAATTAATGGTGGAGGGAGCCTCTAAACAGCCCAGTTTGGGCAAATTCATGGTGGAGGGAGCCTCTAAAAAACCCAGTTTGGACCAATTCATGGTGGAGGGAGCCTCTAATTAGCCCAGTTTGGACCAATTAATTGTGGAGGGAGCCTCTAACCAGCCCAGTTTGGACCAATTAATGGTGGAGGGAGCCTCTAAAAAACCCAGTTTGGACCAATTCATGGTGGAGGGAGCCTCTAATTAGCCCAGTTTGGACCAATTAATTGTGGAGGGAGCCTCTAACCAGCCCAGTTTGGACCAATTAATGGTGGAGGGAGCCTCTAACCACCCCAGTTTGGACCAATTCATGGTGGAGGGAGCCTCTAACCACCCCAGTTTGGACCAATTCATGGTGGAGGGAGCCTCTAAACAGCCCAGTTTGGGCAAATTCATGGTGGAGGGAGCCTCTAACCAGCCCAGTTTGGACCAATTAATGGTGGAGGGAGCCTCTAAACAGCCCAGTTTGGGCAAATTCATGGTGGAGGGAGCCTCTAACCAGCCCAGTTTGGACCAATTAATGGTGGAGGGAGCCTCTAAACAGCCAAGTTTTGGGAAATTCATGGTGGAGGGAGCCTCTAACCAGCCCAGTTTGGACCAATTAATGGTGGAGGGAGCCTCTAACCACCCCAGTTTGGGCAAATTCATGGTGGAGGGAGCCTCTAACCAGCCCAGTTTGGACCAATTAATGGTGGAGGGAGCCTCTAAACAGCCCAGTTTGGGCAAATTCATGGTGGAGGGAGCCTCTAATTAGCCCAGTTTGGACCAATTAATTGTGGAGGGAGCCTCTAACCAGCCCAGTTTGGACCAATTAATGGTGGAGGGAGCCTCTAAAAAACCCAGTTTGGACCAATTCATGGTGGAGGGAGCCTCTAAACAGCCCAGTTTGGGCAAATTCATGGTGGAGGGAGCCTCTAACCAGCCCAGTTTGGACCAATTAATGGTGGAGGGAGCCTCTAAACAGCCAAGTTTTGGGAAATTCATGGTGGAGGGAGCCTCTAACCAGCCCAGTTTGGACCAATTAATGGTGGAGGGAGCCTCTAACCAGCCCAGTTTGGACCAATTAATGGTGGAGGGAGCCTCTAAACAGCCCAGTTTGGGCAAATTCATGGTGGAGGGAGCCTCTAAACAGCCAAGTTTTGGGAAATTCATGGTGGAGGGAGCCTCTAACCAGCCCAGTTTGGACCAATTCATGGTGGAGGGAGCCTCTAAACAGCCCAGTTTGGGCAAATTCATGGTGGAGGGAGCCTCTAAAAAACCCAGTTTGGACCAATTCATGGTGGAGGGAGCCTCTAATTAGCCCAGTTTGGACCAATTAATTGTGGAGGGAGCCTCTAACCAGCCCAGTTTGGACCAATTAATGGTGGAGGGAGCCTCTAACCACCCCAGTTTGGGCAAATTCATGGTGGAGGGAGCCTCTAACCAGCCCAGTTTGGACCAATTAATGGTGGAGGGAGCCTCTAACCAGCCCAGTTTGGACCAATTAATGGTGGAGGGAGCCTCTAACCACCCCAGTTTGGACCAATTCATGGTGGAGGGAGCCTCTAACCAGCCCAGTTTGGACCAATTCATGGTGGAGGGAGCCTCTAAACAGCCCAGTTTGGGCAAATTCATGGTGGAGGGAGCCTCTAAAAAACCCAGTTTGGACCAATTCATGGTGGAGGGAGCCTCTAATTAGCCCAGTTTGGACCAATTAATTGTGGAGGGAGCCTCTAACCAGCCCAGTTTGGACCAATTAATGGTGGAGGGAGCCTCTAAAAAACCCAGTTTGGACCAATTCATGGTGGAGGGAGCCTCTAAACAGCCCAGTTTGGGCAAATTCATGGTGGAGGGAGCCTCTAACCAGCCCAGTTTGGACCAATTAATGGTGGAGGGAGCCTCTAAACAGCCAAGTTTTGGGAAATTCATGGTGGAGGGAGCCTCTAACCAGCCCAGTTTGGACCAATTAATGGTGGAGGGAGCCTCTAACCAGCCCAGTTTGGACCAATTAATGGTGGAGGGAGCCTCTAAACAGCCAAGTTTTGGGAAATTCATGGTGGAGGGAGCCTCTAACCAGCCCAGTTTGGACCAATTCATGGTGGAGGGAGCCTCTAAACAGCCCAGTTTGGGCAAATTCATGGTGGAGGGAGCCTCTAAAAAACCCAGTTTGGACCAATTCATGGTGGAGGGAGCCTCTAACCAGCCCAGTTTGGACCAATTAATGGTGGAGGGAGCCTCTAACCACCCCAGTTTGGGCAAATTCATGGTGGAGGGAGCCTCTAACCAGCCCAGTTTGGACCAATTAATGGTGGAGGGAGCCTCTAAACAGCCCAGTTTGGGCAAATTCATGGTGGAGGGAGCCTCTAAACAGCCAAGTTTTGGGAAATTCATGGTGGAGGGAGCCTCTAACCAGCCCAGTTTGGACCAATTCATGGTGGAGGGAGCCTCTAAACAGCCCAGTTTGGGCAAATTCATGGTGGAGGGAGCCTCTAAAAAACCCAGTTTGGACCAATTCATGGTGGAGGGAGCCTCTAAACAGCCCAGTTTGGGCAAATTCATGGTGGAGGGAGCCTCTAACCAGCAGAGTTGGGGGAAATCAGGGTGGAGGGAGCCTAGTATTAGCAGAATTGTGCAACGCTTATGGTGGATGAGTATGAGGATGCGGAGGAATTGGAGAGGTTGAGTACAGACATGGAGTTTCATGTTGGGGTGCTTTACACAGGTGGGCACAAAAATGACGGCTCTACCCAGTGGTGGTTCATTTTTATCAAAGTGAGCCGGTCGGCACTCTCAGCTGACAGACGGGTGCGCTTGTCAGTGATGATGCCACCGGCTGCACTGAACACCCTCTCAGATAGGACGCTGGCGGCAGGACAGGACAGCACCTCCAAGGCATATAGGGCAAGTTCAAGCCACAGGTCCAACTTCGACACCCAATACGTGTAGGGCGCAGAGGGGTCGGAGAGGACAGGGCTGTGGTCGGAAAGGTATTCCCGCAACATGCGCCTATACTTCTCACGCCTGGTGACACTAGGACCCTCCGTGGCGGCACTTTGGCGAGGGGGTGCCATCAAGGTGTCCCAGACCTTAGACAGTGTGCCCCTCGTTTGTGTGGACCGGTGAGAACTTGGTTGCCTACTGGAGGAACTGCCCTCCCTGCCGCCAACGTCACATGCTGGAAACATCTCCATCATATTCTGCACCAATTGCCTGTGGCAAGCATTGATGCGATTGGCCCTCCCCTCTACCGGAATAAAAGACGAGATGTTGTTTTTATACCGGGGGTCAAGGATAGCAAAGATCCAGTACTGGTTGTCCTCCATGATTTTGACAATACGCTTGTCGGTTGTAAAGCACCCCAACATGAACTCAGCCATGTCTGCCACAGTGTTAGTTGGCATGACTCCTCTGGCCCCACCGGAAAGTTCAATCTCCATTTCCTCCTCATCCTCCATGTCTACCCATCCGCGCTGCAACAATGGGACGATTCGAAGTTGCCCGGAAGCCTCCTGTATCACCATCACATCATCGGACAACTCTTCTTCCTCCTCCTCCTCCTCCTCCTCCTCCATTAAACGCAGTGAAGCGGACAGATGTGTGGACCTACTCTCCAGCTGTGACGGATCGGATGCTATCCCTAACTCCTCTGTGTGATCTGAGTTATCCCTGATGTCAATCAGGGATTCTCTCAGAACACACAAGAGCGGGATTGTAAGGCTCACCATCGCATCCTCAGAGCTCACCCTCCTTGTGGACTCCTCAAAGACCCGTAGGATGTCACAAAGGTCTCTCATCCATGGCCACTCATGGATGTGAAACTGAGGCAGCTGACTTTGTGGCACCCTAGGGTTTTGTAGCTGGTATTCCATCAAAGGTCTCTGCTGCTCAACCACTCTATTCAACATCTGAAACGTTGAGTTCCAGCGTGTGGGGACGTCGCACAAAAGCCGGTGTTGTGGCACATGCAGGCGTTGCTGGAGAGATTTTAAGCTAGCAGCGGCTACTGTCGACTTGCGAAAGTGGGCGCACATGCGCCGCACTTTCACCAGTAGCTCTGGAACATTGGGGTAGCTCTTTAGGAAACGTTGCACCACTAGGTTGAAGACGTGGGCCAGGCATGGAACATGTTGGAGTCCGGCAAGCTCCAGAGCTGCTACCAGGTTCCGGCCGTTATCACAAACGACCATGCCTGGGCCCAGGTGCAGCGGCTCAAACCATATTGCCGTCTCATCGAGGAGGGCATCCCTCACCTCGGAGGCAGTGTGCTGTCTGTCCCCCAAGCTGATCAGCTTCAGCACAGCCTGCTGACGTCTACCAACGCCAGTGCTGCAACGTTTCCAACTCGTAGCTGGGGTCAATCTAACAGCGGAGGAGGAGGCGGTGGCGGAGGAGGAGGCGGTGGCGGAGGAGGAGGCGGTAGAGGAGGAGGAGGAGGAGGGGGGTGTTCTTCTCGTGTCCCTGCCAGGAATGTTAGGCGGGGAGACGAGGTACACCGGGCCAGTTTGGGAAGCAGTCCCAGCCTCAACTACATTCACCCAGTGTGCCGTCAGTGAAATGTAGCGTCCCTGTCCGCATGCACTTGTCCACGCGTCGGTGGTCAAGTGGACCTTTGTGCAAAGCGCGGAACTAAGGGCCCGCCTGATGTTGAGTGACACGTGCTGGTGCAAGGCGGGGACGGCACACCGGGAGAAGTAGTGACGGCTAGGGACGGCATAGCGAGGTGCCGCAGTTGCCATCAGGTCCAGGAAGGCGGGAGTTTCAACAAGCCGGAACGCCAACATCTCCTGGGCCAGCAGTTTAGCGATGTTGGCGTTCAAGGCTTGCGCGTGTGGGTGGTTAGCAGTGTATTTCTGCCGCCGCTCCAATGTCTGAGAGATGGTGGGTTGTTGTAAAGAAACGCCTGATGGTGCCTTTGATGGTGCAGGAGAAGGAGATAAGACAGGACCAGGGGAGGATGAGGTAGAAGTCAACAAAGTGGCGGAGGCAGATGAAGTGGTGTCCTGGCTCGTCCTCTGGAGTGCATCGCCAGCACAGTCAGCAGTGGCAGTGGCAGAGGCAGAGGCAGAGGCAGTGGCAGTGGCGTGAACGGCAGTCGGCCTTTGTCCTGCCGTTGCTGCCTGCCACTGATTCCAGTGCTTGGATTCCAAATGACGGCGCATTGAAGTGGTGGACAGGTTGCTCTTCTCAGAGCCCCTAATCAATTTCGAGAGGCAAATTGTGCAGACAACACTATATCTGTCCTCGGCGCATTCCTTGAAAAAACTCCACACCTTCGAGAAACGTGCCCTCGAGGTGGGAGTTTTTCGGGGCTGGGTACGAACTGGAACATCTTGGGAGATTCCGGGTGTGGCCTGGCTTCGCCTAAGCTGCTGACCTCTGCCTCTGCCTCTAGCTACCCTTTTTGGTGCTGCACCTGCCTCAACATCCACACTACTTTCCCCGCTTGACATCCCCCCTGTCCAGGTCGGGTCAGTGTCCTCATCATCCACCACTTCCTCTTCCAACTCCTGTCTCATCTCCTCCTCCCGCACAATGCGCCGGTCAACTGGATGCCCTGACGGCAACTGCGTCACATCATCGTCGATGAGGGTGGGTTGCTGGTCATCCACCACCAAATCGAACGGAGATGGAGGAGACTCTAGTGTTTGAGCATCTGGATACAGATGCTCCTCTGTTAGGTTCGTGGAATCGTGACGTGGAGAGGCAGGTTGAGGGACAATGAAAGGAGCGGAGAACAGCTCTGGGGAGCAGGGACAGTTTGGGTTATTGTTCTGTAAAGCTTCGGAATTTTGGGAGGAAGGAAGACAAGACTGTTGGGTAATAGGAGGAGAGGAGGCAGAGTCTGACTGGCTGCTGGACAATGTGCTGTAAGCGTTCTCTGACAGCCATTGCAAGACCTGTTCCTGGTTCTCGGGCCTACTAAGGTTTGTACCCTGCAGTTTAGTTAATGTGGCAAGCAACCCTGGCACTGTGGAGTGGCGCAATGCTTGCTGCCCCACAGGAGTAGGCACGGGACGCCCTGTGGCTTCACTGCTACCTTGCTCCCCAGAACCATTCCCCCGACCTCGCCCACGGCCTCGTCCACGTCCCTTTCCGGGAGCCTTGCGCATTTTGAATTCCTAGTTAGAAATTGGCACTGTATACCAGTAGTAAAAATTGTGGGTGCACGTAACCCCAATATATTCTTTGAATTCCCAGTCAGACACTGGCACTATATGGCAGTAGCAAGAAATGAGGGTATTTGTATTCCCAATATACTCTTTGAATTCCCAGTCAGACAATGGCACTGTATACCAGTAGTAAAAATTGTGGGTGCACGTAACCCCAATATATTCTTTGAATTCCCAGTCAGAAACTGGCACTATATGGCAGTAGCAAGAAATGAGGGTATTTGTATTCCCAATATACTCTTTGAATTCCCAGTCAGACAATGGCACTGTATACCAGTAGTAAAAATTGTGGGTGCACGTAACCCCAATATATTCTTTGAATTCCCAGTCAGACACTGGCACTATATGGCAGTAGCAAGAAATGAGGGTATTTGTATTCCCAATATACTCTTTGAATTCCCAGTCAGACAATGGCACTGTATACCAGTAGTAAAAATTGTGGGTGCACGTAACCCCAATATATTCTTTGAATTACCAGTCAGAAACTGGCACTATATGGCAGTAGCAAGAAATGAGGGTATTTATAACCCCAATATATTCTTTGAATTCCCAGTCAGACAATGGCACTGTATACCAGTAGTAAAAATTGTGGGTGCACGTAACCCCAATATATTCTTTGAATTCCCAGTCAGAAACTGGCACTATATGGCAGTAGCAAGAAATGAGGGTATTTATAACCCCAATATATTCTTTGAATTCCCAGTCAGACAATGGCACTGTATACCAGTAGTAAAAATTGTGGGTGCACGTAACCCCAATATATTCTTTGAATTCCCAGTCAGAAACTGGCACTATATGGCAGTAGCAAGAAATGAGGGTATTTGTATTCCCAATATACTCTTTGAATTCCCAGTCAGACAATGGCACTGTATACCAGTAGTAAAAATTGTGGGTGCACGTAACCCCAATATATTCTTTGAATTCCCAGTCAGACACTGGCACTATATGGCAGTAGCAAGAAATGAGGGTATTTGTATTCCCAATATACTCTTTGAATTCCCAGTCAGACAATGGCACTGTATACCAGTAGTAAAAATTGTGGGTGCACGTAACCCCAATATATTCTTTGAATTCCCAGTCAGAAACTGGCACTATATGGCAGTAGCAAGAAATGAGGGTATTTGTATTCCCAATATACTCTTTGAATTCCCAGTCAGACAATGGCACTGTATACCAGTAGTAAAAATTGTGGGTGCACATAACCCCAATATATTCTTTGAATTCCCAGTCAGACACTGGCACTATATGGCAGTAGCAAGAAATGAGGGTATTTGTATTCCCAATATATTCTTTGAATTCCCAGTCAGACAATGGCACTGTATACCAGTAGTAAAAATTGTGGGTGCACGTAACCCCAATATATTCTTTGAATTACCAGTCAGAAACTGGCACTATATGGCAGTAGCAAGAAATGAGGGTATTTGTATTCCCAATATATTCTTTGAATTCCCAGTCAGACAATGGCACTGTATACCAGTAGTAAAAATTGTGGGTGTATATAGCCCCAATTCTATTGCTAGGGGACTTGCAGGGTATTTCTGGGGTGAAGGTGGGGGGGCACACCGTTGGAACGGGTATCGGGGTATATATCGGGTATACGGGAATACACTGACAGTGTATTCCATTCAGGATCCTGGGAAAGCTGGGTTGCGGCGATTGAGCCCGTCAGTGCCACGTTACACTGACAAGCTTCTCCCTGGAATTTAGCTCTTACAAGAGCTGTTGGTTGTCTTCTCCTTCCTATCCTAGCCTGTCCCTGCCTACCCAGAATCTAAGCCCTAGCTAGCTGGACGGAAACCTCCGTCCTCGGTGAATTGCAAGCTCAGAATGACGCGAAGCTGGGCGTCGCTGTTCTTTTAAATTAGAGGTCACATGTTTTCGGCAGCCAATGGGTTTTGCCTACTTTTTTCAACGTCACCGGTGTCGTAGTTCCTGTCCCACCTACCCAGCGCTGTTATTGGAGCAAAAAAGGCGCCAGGGAAGGTGGGAGGGGAATCGAGTAATGGCGCACTTTACCACGCGGTGTTCGATTCGATTCGAACATGCCGAACAGCCTAATATCCGATCGAACATGAGTTCGATAGAACACTGTTCGCTCATCTCTAGTAGGTAATCCTTAAAAAATTAGTGAGGTTCCACCACATGAGACCCCACTTGAGTAGCTATTTGAAGAGGCTGTGGCATTTTTACAAGTGTCATGATCCCTTCACTCCTTCACTGTTTCTATCACACATCATTTCTTTCATAGCCAACATGTGACATAAACACAATCTCATATGATTTCATCCATTTCTATGGGGTGATGCTGTAATTACAATGTATGGCTGATATAAAGCAATTGGAGTGCAGTGCAACTGGTGAAGAGTGCTCACATGAGTGCCATAGCTCACCCAAACCTCTCATCAGCAGGGGCCTCTGGTGTGGTCCCCACTGATTTTTTTTTTTATTGATTACCTATCTACTTTACAAAAAACTTCCATCACCTGTTGTGTTGCAAAACAGCAGTTAAAGAGTGCCTTTTGCCTCCTGGAGCACGTGCGGTTTTATAAGCCGACAGTGCTGAATTTAACGCTCTTTTGGTTTTCAAGTTCTGTGCCCCCAGTGAAGAGCTATTGGTGCCAGTACTGTATCTCTTTACTGTCAAAAGGGCGTTTCTGACAGTTAGTCAGGAACGCCCTTCCTCACAGTAGCGTATATTGTGCTGTACTGTGAGAGCAGAGAGGATTGCCTCCCTTCCCTTCTGATAGTCTATGGAGGTCACAGTACAGCGCAATAGATGCTACTGTGAGAGACTGTCAGAAACGCCTTTCACTGCCTTCACCACCCCTCAGAGCTCTTCACTGGGGCAAATAATGTGAAAGCCAATAGTGTGCTGAATTCAGCGCACTGTTGGCTTTCTAGCAGTTTATTACACCACATGTGCCCCAGGAGGTGAAAGGTCCTCTTTAACATTCATATGTGGGGAGTTCCCTTTACTAGGGAGAAGTTATATAACAAATTGTAGGACACATTTTCTCCTTTAACCACTTGTGACACTGGAAACTTTGAAAAGAGTTGTGACACAAGAAATGTGGGGTATATCCATACTCAAGAGAAATTGTGCAACAAACTGTGAGATGTGTTTTTCCTTTAACCACTTGTTAACGTGTAAATTGCAAACCAAAATGAGTATATTTTTAAAATAAATTGATTGATACATTTCTAAATTTCACATTCACAAAGTACAGTATAATATGTCACTAAAAACTATCTCAAAATTACTTGGGTACGTTAAAGCGTTCAATAGTTGTTATGACAGAAAGTTACACATGTCAGATTTGAAAAGTGGTGCTTGATCATTCAGGTGATTTTAAACTATATACTTAAAGGGTTAATATAATTACATTTAAAGTTTAATAGCCATACCTGTATGGAATAAAATTAAAAAGTGCAAGACAATTTCTGAATTAAAATGTTTATTCTTAATATTTGATACAATGATATGAATACTGTATGTCCACCAGAGTTTATTTTTTGCTATGAATAAAATTCTATTTTATAAAGTATAACAAAAGAAGTTAAATTATGTTCTGTCCATACATACAGTAGATGAGTAGAACAGATGTCCTGCTGCTTTATTTGTGAAGCTATTAAAGAACCTGCAGGATATATGGATATGGCCTGGCAATCATTTGACCTGTAAGATTACAGTTTTTGATTAGCAATTAAAAAGTACCCACACACAGATGTCACAAATCATTACACACACTCCTTGCACTATGCAATTTTACCATTATTGATTATAGAAATATATCAAATTAAATGAACATAGGTAAAGTTTGAAAGCTGTAGGAAGCTCAAAAGCATATTCATGATGTATATGATTTAAGGTAAAAAATTGAGACATCAAATAATCAAAGATTATGTTCTCTTCCATCCTAGTGTATTCACATTGCAATATTAATAAGCCAATTTACCATATAAGGAATGATAACAAACACTAAAAATTACTGGACCATAGATAATAGAAAGGAGGATTTAAAGGATAATTATCTTGCTTAGCAAGGCAGCTACATATGGAGACACTTCTTCCCATCCTTCTATTTAAAACAATGTTTCTATTGATATACTGAAGATTCTCAGAAGAAAAGATAATTCCATGCAATAAGGAGGTATTTCAGTATTTGTATGCTGCTCATGGTTAGGGCAACATTAATCTCTTTACAAATTTCTTTTAGCAAAGGACTTTAGGGCTGTCCAGTCTTATTGCTGTTAAGGAATACTTTAAGTATACTATTTTTTAACAAACAGAGGAGTTGGGCAAGGTGGTGAATGGATTCCTTGGTAAAATCTCTGGTCTTGATGGACTAACATATTTTTATTATAAGACCCATGCTGACATTCTATCACCAAACATGGTCAAAAAGTTCAATGGCTTTATGTCAGGTTCAGTGATCCTGGGGTCGATTCTTCACTCCCATGTATCTGTTATCCCAAAGCCAGGCAAGGACCCCCAAGATTGCTCCAGTTACTAGCCTATAGCGCTCCTGAATTCAGATTTGAAGATCTTAGCAGACTGCCTTAACCTTTAATTCATAAAGACCAGGTGAGCTTTGACCGATGCCATCCGGTTGATGACAACAAATGTAAGATCGCTGACCTGGCGGAGGTGGCAAACCAAGGAAGGATTGAGATATTCTTAAGCTTAGATGCAGAAAAAGCCTTTGACCATCTATCATGGCTGTTCATGTTCAGTGTGCTCCACCTTTTTGGCTTTCTCAGGGCTTTCTTTCAGGCACTATGAGGCCTTTACTCTGCACCTGGAGCCTTGGTTTGGTTGCTGCATGTCCACTCTTCTACCTTTCCAACTTTGAATGGTACCCGGCAGGGCTGTCCCATATCCCCAATATTATACATCCTTAACATTGAACCCTCAACTGTCAGGATCAGACTCAATCCTAATATACAGGGCATTTCAGATCTGTGATAATCAATTTAAAATTGACTTATTCGTTAACGATGTCCTTCTCACCCTTACTAATCTTAGAGTGACCCTCCCTAATCTACACAAGGCCATTGATCAATATAGTCACCTATCGGGTTACAAAAATCAGCTGCTCCAAAACAGAATTGCTTCCACTTAACATGTTGGAACCTTTTTTATCAGCTTTACAAACAGTCTTCTCCTTTTGAACACTTCTGCATTGATGGCTCAGGCGCCCTGGGTCTTATATCCAATATTCACAGTATCTTGCTGGAACATCTCCCCTCCCTCATACCTAAGCACACTTACATGGCCAAGTGGGAGTGGTGGAGAAGCCAAGATCTTGCCCCTTCTTTATAATCGATCATCTGGTCTCAAGCAAAGAAGAGCTCTATATATGTGCAATATCGTGAGAGCAAAATAAAACTATTAATGTTGTGTTTATCACACCCCAGAGGTCCTCCATAGATTAAACCCTCTGATACCTGATATTTGATGGAGGTGTAGTAATCCAGATGGCTCTATATTTCATATCTATTGGAACTGTCCCCATATGTTACAGCTTTCAACAGAAGTCTGTTGGACTGTCTGGGACAGTTATTGTATAACCTCTTGAGCGTGCAGTTTCCCTGTTCTGCATAATAAGCTATTAGTACTATATTGTTACTGTTCTTTATTTTGATCAGTTGTTCTCGATTTTGTTTGTTTATATACGTTAAAAAAATTGTACAAAACTTAATGAAGTTTTTTTTTAAAAAAATAAACATATTTAGAATAAAGTTTTTGTATAGTTTTAATACAAAACATATAGTGATATTATAGACCTGTAAGTTGATGCTTATTGTAATAACAGTTCTTAGTGATAGTATATATCCATTAAGTTAATATTTTCTTGGCATGAATTGCTGTTGCACTCTGTTACATCATAATACATTCCTTATTTATTCTATATTTACTGCTATTTTATTTTTGCCATTAATATGTATTGAATATATTATATTTTATATTCCACGTAATGCGTATCTGAATGTGTAAAAATTTGAATTCCACTTTTATAAGTCCTAAATTAAACCAATTCCTTTTACTTTTTTTTTCTTCTGCAACTATTATTCATCATCACTAATTGCAGTTGCTTGAGAAAATGACAACTTTTCTTGAAATACCCCAGGGAAGTGGTATTTTAAGAGAAAAAAAAATGTATTTATGAAACGGAAAATGTTACACATGCAAAAAATATTTCATGCAAATAACTGCTGAATGTCAATTAAACCTACACAAGAAGATGACTTGTATAATAGGATTCTGTTTTTTTTATTCCCTCTTAAGTAAAGTCTACTGAAAGCAGCATTTAACACTAAGGTCATGAGTTTATAGGGATGACAAATTGCTATTCTGAAATACTTTACAAGGTCACGACCACTTTGAATTAAAAGCATGTACCGTTTTTCACTACAATACCTCTAGGAAAGAAGTAGCATTAAAATGATGTATTTTGGCCAGCATGTCATTATGCAAAAACAGTTTATACAGTATTTACCTGCCATTTGTCAGCTACCTTTTGTTTAAGTACTTTTCAAAACTTGCATCACAGTGTCCAAAGTAGATCCATTCATGAAGAGCAAAAAGAGTGAAACACGTGCCTTGGGCAAAGGTTTTAAGAAATTGTATAAAATTATTTATAAGGAAAAAAAAGTCATATGTATGTAGAAGTATTTTATAGTTCTGGCAGTTATTGCAAATGAAAACCTATAAAACTAATGTACAATACGTTTCAAGTCTACTTAGAAAATAAAATAATCTGTGCAATAATATTTCTAATGTTTATTATTAGAGATGAGTGAACAGTAAAATGTCCGAGGTTCGATATTCGTTTCGAGTAGCCCCTCAATATTCGACTACTCGAATTGAATATCGAACCTTATTATAGTCTATGGGGGGAAAATGCTCATTTCAGGGGTAGGCAACATTCGATCAAATTATACTTACCAAGTCCACGAGTAAGGGTCGGCCTGGATCCTCTGTGCAGTCTTCTCCTTGCAGCGTCCCCGTGGCGTCTTCCGGCTCTTCCGGCTGTTCATTCACTCTGCCAGGCATCGGGCCTGGGCAGAGTCGACTGTGCATGCCTGCATTACAAGCGGACATGCGCAGTCGGCTCCCAGGCCCGATGCCTGCCAGAGTGAATGAACAGCCGGAAGTGCTGGAAGACGCCGCGGAGAAGCTGCATGAAGAAGACTTCTAAAGGTAGGAGAAGAACCAGCATTGATTGGCCGACTGTATAGCATGCGACCAATCAATGCTGGTTCTGCATCGAACATTTACATTTGAACAGCGAGTGGTACTACTCGCTCATCTCTATTTATTATACATATTCTAAGTAGAACTTAAATTATTTAAAACAAACTATGAGGTGTAATAGATGAGGCACATAAACAATTCACTATTGAAATCAATAACTTGTTCAAGTGTCTTCAAGCGATTCAGGAAAGTAGAGGTTGACTCTGCTGATAGGGAAGCGTTATAACCAATTCAGAATGTCCTGGAAGAAGCTGAAAAGCAAAATCCAAGTGCAACTATTTCTCCTATATTATTTTTATGTGTATGTATGTATGCAGAAAATTGTGCAGCACTGGAGTCCAAGGCTCGATTATAAGCACAGTATCTGCAAGGAGTTTGTGTGTTCTTGTTTGCGTTTCCTCTGTGTTCTCCTGTTTCCTCCAGGTTCTCCTGTTTCCTCCCATCTTCTGAAGACATATTTTAGGGAATATTTTATGGGACAGTGTTGACAATGTCTGTGAAGCACTGCAGTATATGATGGTGCTATATAAGTAAACAAAATAAATACATATTTGTAGGTACAGTAAAATTGTTTTACAAATGTTATAACTCAATGTGTCTTTCTATTTCCCTATTATAACATAAAATACCACAAATACAAGTAGACCTTTATTCATCTTTTTTAGCAAAAGAAAACATATCCATCTGTACAATCTAGTAAATCTACATTGGTGGTTCTTTGTTTAGTTTTTTGCTATCTATCTATCTATCTATCTATCTATCTATCTATCTATCTATCTCTCTCTCTCTCTATCTATCTATCTATCTATCTATCTATCTATCTATCTATCTATCTATCTATCTCTATATCTATTAAAGAAAAGTTCAAGTAACACAGTGTTATTAAGATTATGAGTGCAAATCCACTTGTAAGTTCACCACTCCCAATACATACAAAAATAGGTGGCAGATAAAAGTTCCAGATGGGATTGAAATGTTGCCTTAGAAGAAAGACACACTACATTGTTTGACTTTTTGAAGTACTGCCGCCTTTATTATTATAGCCACCAAAGAGGCTCCTTATTCATAGGAGCCTCTTTGGTGCTCTGAAACGCGTCAGCCAGACGCAGACTATTTTCCATTTGTCATCATGGACATTTTTTGAATAATTACTCTGGATGTATATCTTTTATCCTGGATGATTATTAATTAAAGGCTAAGTTTTATACTATGGAGGTGTTGCTGGATATATCGTGGAGTGGTATGCAATTACCTTGAGCTGAGAGGCTGATTTCCGAGCAATTCACACCAAGCCTGGAGGATTTTCACAGGGATTCACATGTGGACTGCATTTTATCTAGGAACACATGAGTGAGCTGATACAAATATATATTTTTTCTATATAATCCTGATGCTTACCTGATCTATTGTAAGAGAGAACTACTTAACATAGCTGATCGCTTGGAGTATTATGACAAGCAATCATGTGATTTCCTTGATCAGCTGATCGGACAGAAGAACGGAGGAACGCCTCCGGAGGGATGCGGATGGGCTGGGCAGGCTGAGACATATGTGATTGGCTGCTTGTCCAACAATCGGTGAAATGGGGGCGTGGACTCAATACGCTATATTTTGGTGCGAGCATAGAGGCGAGATGTCAGACACTCTAAGTACTGGGGTACACCAATAGTGCCTCAATAATTGCAGTTATAACTGTACATCGACTGTAGTGCTTTCCATTGAGACAAGGAGGTCACTGTGCCTAGTAACAATTTATCTAGCTCCTGATGAGCCTGTTTATATACAGGCGAAACGCGTAGACATCGGGTTTTGAATATCGGTATCCTGGTTGTTCCTGGGGCATTACTTGTGTACTAGGAGCTAACTACTCTGCTGCCCACTTTACCACTGAGTACACTGTGATACAAAGAGTGTGGCGTTCAAACATAGGCTACACCCTTTAGGAGGAGTAATATCATATCCTACCTGTGATACCCTTGCGGTTTATGAGGGGTTAAGCTGATTTAGAGGCAGCAGCGATATCCATTAGTTACCTTCAGGATATCACATTAGTGCTGCCTACATTTTCTATGGCAGGGTTGTTTGTTCTATATGGCCTTTAACAGCACTGATTTTATCTGAGAGCTGTAATGCTCTTTCAATTTCACCTGCTATAGTTGCTACAAAGTTAACACGGCTCATAAATATATTATTGTGTTGAGCCACTAGCAGTTGTGGACTGAATTTTGATTGGTGGAACGTATTGTTACATTATTACTTCCACTTTCGACCCTCATTGTTATAGTCTATGTCTGTAGGGCTGTATATTTGCTGAGGGAGGGGGTTACCTTATCCTGTTCAGTAATTGTAACCTATACGGGTATTTTAGGTGTAGTGTTTGTGGACATTTTTAGCCTAAGTGGCAATCAATAAAAGTTATATTTTAAATTTTCATTGATGTTGATACCAATCAGCCAGGCTGTGAAAGTGTCTGCTGGTTAAAGGCTCAATTCACCCAAAGGGCCTAAAACACTGCTAGTTAAAGGCTCTACTCACCCCAAGGGCTAAAAAGTAAAACACTGCTAGTTAAAGGCTCTACTCACCCCAAGGGCCAAAAACTAAAACTCTGCTGTTTAAAGGCTCAATTCACCCAAAGGGCCAAAAACTCTGCTGGTGCAAGGCTGAACTAAATTAAAGGGCCTAAAACTATGCTGGTAAAAGGCTCAAGTCTGGGGGCGGAGCTTGACTGCCGAGCGTAGCGGACGCATGAGCCTGTAGCTCCGCTACATTTAGGTGCTTTGCCGGTTCCCACTTAGCTGAACCACGGCCGATATGGTGAAGATCGGGAGAGACAGAGGGGGTGACCCGCCTAGTACCCCCAAACTGGCCCGCCAGCAATCGGATCTTCAGAAATTTCTTCGAAAACGGAGTCCACATAGCCGCGGCCTGCTTTCCAAGATGGCGCCGGGAGGCGCGAATAAGACGATTCTCGCTCCAGACGCTGATGGGGGAGGTGAGAGTGGAGGGGAGGAGGAGGATAGCGGAGGTGCACGAGTGTCGGCCACGGTGTCTGAACGTTTATTGAGGAATGTCATCATGCAGGCCCTGGAACCGGTAAGGGCTGACTTAGCTGATATTAAGGCCAAGCTGACGTCCCTGGGCCAGAGAGTGGAGGTGGTAGAAGACACTTGTGTCGCATTAACTGATCATGCCACCATTGTGGCGGCCACGCTGGCGTCTCAGAAAGCCCAGATAGATAGAGCACTGATTCTCCTGGAGGACCAGGAGAACCGGTCCAGACGCAAAAACATAAGGATTAAGGGGATTAGTGAAGACTGTGCCCCAGGAGACCTGAAAGATAGAGCCTCCGCCATATTTGCTTTGTTGCTGGGCCCTGATAGAGCTACGTCTGTTGTGATTGAGCGTGTACACAGAGCCCTGAGGCCTAAACCTAGAGAGGGAGATCCACCTCGTGATGTCATTTGTGGCTTGCTATCCTTCCTAGACACGCAAGATATTTTGTCGGCTGCTCGGGCTAAGAAGGACCTTACATATGAATCTGACACCTTGTCCTTATACCAGGACCTCGCCCCTTCCACTCTTTTTAAACGGCGACAACTCAAACCTCTGCTAGAGACGCTTAGAGAACTAAATGTGGCCTACTCCTGGCTTTATCCGTTTGGCCTCTCCATACAGCATAAAGGAAAACGTATTATTGTTCAGACCCCTGCTGATTTGCCTAACGTCTGGAACCAGCTTAACATTACTCCTCTGGACATACCTTCATGGCTTCCCACGCCAGACTTGGCATCTCTACCTGATTTATCCTCCTGCCTGGCAGGGACCAGAATACACCGTGCTAAATCTCCTAAAGCCCGGCGTTCACTTCAACAAGCTCGTTTGCTGACACCATGATTTCATGTTTCTAATGGCGGTGTCGGGACTTTCTGGACCCCTTCCATTCTTGGGTCTCTCTATGTGTTTATCCCGCCAATTGCTGGTTCATGTGCTTTTTCCTTTTCAGGTCTTATTTTATTTCTTTTTATTGATGATACCTGCTATCACCGGGGAGTGGATACGACTATCTGCAGTATATTTCTTTCATGTTTTCCTTGTAGGTTTACAACTGCTGGAAGGTTATTGTCATATGGGGATTTGCATTACTTTACATTATGCTGTGTTATGTTGATTTCCTGTACCCAGCTTGCGGCATTCTCACTTGTTATGTGCTCTCATACTGGAAATCTTTAGCTTTCCTCCCCTCTTCTCCCCCATTCTGGTTGTATATGTATCAACGATTGTTTTTGACCGTTGGCACTTGGTTCTTTATTGCTGTTCATACTTATTCTACTGTGGGCCGGCAGGGTGCCGGTTGCACCAAGCTCTACATACTCCCTATTCAGACTTTCCCGGAAATCAGTGGCCTCCCGGAACGTCTGCACCTCCATAGAGTTGGGGGTAATCTCCTTATAGCTGTGCTCTTCAGGCTAGAGCACCCTTAGCAATTAGCTGCTCATTATAAGAGAGTTTTTTCAGCTCACTTTGTAGTTTTCTTGTCTTATTGTCTGTATCTGTCTACTGTCTACCCCTCTCCTCTTTATCTTTGTATTCCCTTTTGGCTCTTCCTTGTGTTATCCTCCTCTAACCCACCCTTCTACCCCTTCCCTTTCCCTTAGTAGTGGTATTCCGGTGCTCCTTTTGCTTGTCTTCCTACCAGGGCATGGCTCAGGTGACAGTCACATCACTTAATGCTCATGGGTTGAATTCTCCGGCTAAGAGGCACGGGGTCCTGCTCCTTCTGCGGAAGTTGCAGACTAAGATCCTTTTCCTGCAGGAGACTCACTTCAGGAGGGGTAGGATACCTAAGCTTCCGATTAATTATTTTTCCCAATGGTTTCATAATGGTAGCGACTCCGGGGCTTCGAGAGGGGTGTCTATAGCCGTTCATCACTCTGTTCCCTTCACGTGTCTTAAGCAATATACTGACCTAGATGGTAGAGCCCTCTTTGTGAAGGGGAAAATCGCATCGGACACCTACACACTGGTGAACCTATATGTCCCTACATCGGGTCAGGTGGATTGGCTAGTCAAGACGTTTGAAACACTCCACTTGTTTGCTGAAGGCGAGATTATCTTGGGGGCTGATCTTAACTTGACGCTAAACCCTCTGTTGGATTCGTCCTCTGGTGGATCTCAGCTGTCGCAAAGGGGTTTGAGCAGGGTCTGTAAACTCTTCCAGGATTTGTCCTTGGTAGATATCTGGCGGACTCCTCATCCCACCACCAAAGACTTCACCTTTTATTCTAACCCTCGATCCTCTTATCAAAGGTTGGATTACTTATTGCTTTCTAAGAATCTCTTGCACTGGCCCAGGAAGTCGCGTATTGGCCAGATCTCAATTTCAGATCACGCCCCGATTACCTGTGACATTAAACTAGTCCCTATCCCTAAACCAGAACTCACGTGGAAACTTAATGAGAGACTGCTTGACTCCCCAGACACGGTGGAGCATGTTTCCAAGCACATTAAAGAGTTCTTTGAAATTAATACTACTCCTGACACGAGTCCCACTATTGTTTGGGAAACTCATAAGCATTATATCCGTGGGATATTGATCTCCCAGGGTGCTGGGTGGAAGAAGCTGCAACAACAGCAAATAGACTCCCTACTTACCCGTATCTCCACTCTGGAGAGAGCACATAAACTCTCACAGTCCATTTTGGATCTAGACAAGCTAAGTGCGCTCAGAACTGAGCTCAGAGATCTACTTTCTGCTAAAGCTTCCAAGCATTTCCTCAATTACAAACAAAATTTGTATGCACACGGAAACAAAGGTGGTCGGATGATGAGTTCGTTGATTAAGATGGCTCAATCCAGGACCTACATTACCTCTATCAAACCTGACTTAGGCCCACTTCTTACATCCACCCCTGATATAGCTGAAGCCTTTAGACGCTACTATTTAGATCTGTACAACTTGGAGACCCCTGGCTCGCCCCCGGTGATTGACAAGGCAGATGCGATCTCTGCTTTCCTCGCGCCCCTCAATCTCCCTAGACTAAGTGAAGAACAGGCAGAGACTTTGCTGGATCCTATTTCTGAGGACGAGGTTCGCACAGTGGTAAATTCCTTCCCTGCCCATAAGAGTCCGGGCCCAGACGGATATTCTCTGATTTATTATAAGACTTTCCTGAATTTGCTATTATCTCCTCTTACCAAGTCCCTAAATGCAGCTTTGTCCGGGACACGTTTACCCAGCCAGGCATTGGAGGCACATATTACACTAATTGCAAAGGAGGGCAGAGATCCGCAGTTGTGCTCTAATTATCGCCCCATATCTTTGCTAAATTTAGATCTCAAATTTTGGGCGAAACTATTGGCCCTGCGGCTTCGGCCGCTTCTCCCACATCTACTTAGTGATGAGCAGGTTGGCTTCATTAAGAACCGAGAGGGGAGACTTAACACTCTCCACCTTCTTCATGTCCTGAACCTGTCTAAGTCTTACCCAGATCCTCTTGTCCTTCTCGGTCTAGACGCCGAGAAGGCTTTCGACAGGGTCAGTTGGCTATTTATGCGTCTCTCCCTGGAGAAATTTGGTATTCCCCTGCCCTTCATTACAGCAGTTTTGTCTCTATACAATGGTCCATCGGCTAGGCTTAAGGTGAATAGCACACTGTCCAAGTCATTCCCTATTAGTAACGGGACGAGGCAGGGGTGTCCATTATCCCCCTCCCTGTTTATTTTATCCTTGGAACCTTTCTTGCAGAGGGTTAGGGAACACCCGAGTATTGAAGGGGTGAACTTTAACGGGGGCTCTCTCCAATCCTTGGCCTTTGCAGATGACGTCCTCTTTTTGGTGTCAAACCCCGACACGGGCCTACGGGTGCTTCTGGACACTATTGAGGAGTTTGGCAGGCTTTCGAACTATAAAATAAACTTAGATAAATGTGACGTCTTGAATATTTCACTGCCCTATTCTAGACAGGCGCTTTTGGCTGGATCTCTTCCCCTCCGGTGGGCGAGCTCCTCGATCAAGTATTTAGGAGTGAGGATCCCCCGCTCTGTATCTGAGTTGTATAGCTTAAATTTTGCTATCCTAAAATTTCATATGTTCTCAGAATGCTGCCTATTTTACTGCCCTCGTCCTTTTTTGTAACATTACGCTCTTTGTTTACGAAATTCTTATGGAAAGGTAAAAGACCCCGGTTATCTTATTCTGCTCTATGTAGGCGCAAACAGGAAGGAGGCTTAAATGTCCCAGATTTACAACAAACCTACGAAGCCATTCAATTGCACTTCTGGACTGAACTTGCTACAACCCCGCCTGAGTCCTCTCTGGGTAGACTCTTGACGACTACGTATGGTCCCTATTTCCTGGCAGACCTGTGGTCTTCGACTTCTTCTAAGCGGAAAAGTAGAAAAGTCTCTGTGCGTGATGCGGTTCTGGGGGGTGCTCTACAGACGTGGGAAAAGTTTAGACACAGGATTGCTCCGGCTCCTTCTCTTTGTCTCCCGGCAGCACTGATACCTGAATGCCTTCCGGAGATTGCTCGACCCTTGGAGGATTTTTGGATGCTGCTTCTTAAGGTTCCTCTAGCATCTTTTTGTGAGCAGGGAGGCTTGCCTCCTCCGGAAGAACTCCCACAAACGCCTGCTTTTGCTGACAGACGAAAAGTCCTCACCTTTCTTCATGTCTCCCATTACGCCACCTGCAAGCGTCTCTTTGACTTAATTCCGGACTGGAAGAGAGGCCCCACGCCTTATGAGCAGATGTACTTTTTAGCGAGCACTAAGAAGTTTAAGGTCGCTACCTTTTTCCACAAAATAATTAGGCCTCCGACTACTACTAAACCCTTCTTTATCAATAGCTGGGAATTGGACTTAGGTGTTACGCTTACAGATGACTTGGTGAAGTTAGTTCTTGCCAGGTCTCATGGGATCTCCACATGTGTTAGACTCCAAGAACACCACTATAAATTGCTATCACGGTGGTATCGCTCTCCCTCCTGGTTGCACTCACATGGCCTAATAGACTCAGACCTCTGTTGGCGGTGCGGCGGGGCTAGTGGGACTTTGTTACATATTTGGTGGACTTGCCCATCCATTCGGCAGTATTGGTCTGCGGTGGAGTCGAAGATCAAGTCACTTGGATTCGACACCTTTGAACTTACTCCTGCCATGCTTATTTTATTTACGCCAGTGCCACGACTCCAGCCACATGCACAGACTCTGGTATACCACCTACTTTCAGCTGCAAAACTGCAAATCCCATTACTATGGAAATCTTCACAGGTGCCTGTTTTTGCCCACTGGCTAGCAAAAGCCAATCAAATTGCGAGATTTGAGGAAATGATGAGTAGGACCAAGAGAAATCATAAGGTCTTTGTGAAAGTTTGGTCTCCCTGGTTAGAAAATCGTTAATACATCACGCAATAGATGTGGCGGTCCTTCCTGTTTGCGCCTATTACAATCTGGGGTATTATTTTATGGTCTGGTATAATGTAAACTGTGAAATTTTCGGTTTATCGCTACGATTTCCATTTCCCCCCTCCTTTCCCTCCCCTCCCCTCTTCCTTTTGTCTCTCCCTCTTGTCTCTTTCCTCCCTCCTTCTCTCTTCTTCTCTTTCTTCTTGTCGATATGTGTCTGTTGTTGTTCAAAAAAAATTTTTTTTATAAATGTTTATTGAACTCCAGATTCCTTTGCTACTTGCTGCTTGGGATGTTGGTGTGAGCTGCGCCTCCACCCCTCCCCCCAGTTTGATTTCAATATTATTTGTTGTCATCTTTGCTCTTGTTCAATAAACTTAAAAAAAAAAAAAAAAAAAAAAAAAAAAAAAAAAAAGGCTCAAGTCTCAAGGCTCAAGGCCTCAATCTCTGCTGGTAGCTCAGCTTATGGGCCTCTAACTTAATTTGAAAGGACTCACGTGAAGGGCCAGAAAAGTAATTTTTGGAGGTCTCACCACATCACACACACACATAAACAATGGCAGTTAAGGGTGGGGGCTGTTGTATTTCCCATTGGCTATGCCATCTGTGGTTGTCATGGGCAACGTGATTTAAAGGGGTGCATGCTAATGTTTCTTTAGCATTAAATTTGTGGTTCTGTCCATACTATTGTGGAGGAAATAAAGTTTCCAAGTATTTTTCAACTTTCATAGAGGTTCTATTGAGTTTGTAAAGTTTCTAGTTGATAGACTGTGATAGTGTGGTAATACTGGTACTTGGGCGTGGTAGATCCCCCCAGGCATGCTTCCCCTGCTGTCCCAGTTGCATTCCAGAGGTGTTGGCATAATTTCCTGGGGTGTCATTGTGGACTTGGTGACTCTCCTTAGTCGAATTGTGGTTTCCCCTGAAACGAGCATTTTTTCCCCATGGACTATAATGGGATTCGATATTCAGTCGAATATCAAGGGGCTACTCGAAATGAATAACGAATATCGAATATTTAATTACTCGCTCATCTCTAGTAACAATGTTTTGAATTTTTTTACTTTCAGGCTCCATATCTCTCCATCCATTACATCTTCAAACGTGAGACTACCATCACTTTATCATCAATCATTTTGGTTGTTCTACATAAAAAAGTACTTTATAATCTCTCATTATCCCAAATAGCATCCACCAGTAATTTGAAGGTAGCCTGAATAGTTGCCGCAGATATATTAACAAGATAGTTTTTTTTTTTTTTTGGATACAAATAAAATATATTATTAGGATACCATAACATACTAACCTTGGCATCATTGGATACATTGGCATCTATCAGTGTGGAGAAGGTTACAAAGCTATTTCTAAGGCTTTCAGACTACTGGGAACCACAGTGAGAACTATTATCCACAAATGAAGAAAACATGGAACAGTGGTGAACCTTTCCAGTAGTAGTCGACATACCAAAATGACTCCAAGAACACATTGATGACTCATCCAGGAGGTCACAAAAGAACCTGGGTCTCACATGCCTCAGTTAGGGTCAGTGTTCAAGATTCAACAATAAGAAAGAGACTGTTGAACCTTGAACACGACTGTTGACCAAAACAATCACAAAGGCCCATCTCACATTTCATATTTGAAAAAGAACAACAGTCAAACATGGTGGTGGTAGTGTGAGGGTCTAGTGTCGCTTCAGGACTTAGATGACTTTCTACTAGAAAATCTTGAAGGAGAATGTCCAGCCATCACTTTGTGACCTTAAGCTCAAGCATACTTGGATTCTGCAGGAAAACAATAATCTGAAGCACATCAACATGACTGATAAAATGGCCTAGTCAAAGTCCAGACTTAAATCCAATTGAGATGCAGTTGTATGACCTTAAACAGACTTTTCATGCTCAAAAAAACCCTCCAATGTTGTTGAATTAAAACAATTCTGTAAAGAAGAGTGGGCCAAAATTCCTCCACAGAGATGTGAAAGACTCATTGCCAGTTATTGCAAACGCTTGATTTCAGGTGTTGCTGCCAAGGTTTATTAGGTTTAGAAGGCAATTACTTTTTCACATAGGGCCAGGTTTGGTTTGGTTAGCTTTTTTACTTAAATAAATAAAATCATCATAGAAAAAATAAATTTTCTATTCACTCAGTTTAGCTTTGCCTGATATTGAAAATTGTTTGACAATTTGAAAAATGTAAGTTAACAAAAAAGCAAAAACAAATGAAATCTCTAAGGGGGAAATACTTTTTCACAGCACTATACATTCATACTCATATGCACAATGATGACTGGTAATTGTATCATTGTCTATCTTAGGAAATTATGGCAAGCATGATGATTTATGTATCATTTTCTTTCACATTACACAAACATACTGTAATAGTACATACATTTTGAGCTTCATGAAACCAGCTACTTGTAAACTGTAAAAACCATAATATATAGTATTAGCAATTGGTTAATTTTTCAGCTTCAGGTTTCAAACTGTGATAATTCTTTGAGATCTGGAAACCTGGAAATATAAAGCATATTTAGCTTATTTTTACCTAAATCCATAAGGTAAGTCAAGGGTTATTTTAATAATAATTATTAAATCCTATTTCCTTTCATGGTAAACCATGAGCTGGGAAACATCTTCGCTAGAGATGCTAATAAACTTGCATGTCAAGTTAGTATACATTATTCTCTTAAATATGCTGGTCTCATTAAAGCCAATGATGCTGGAAAGAAAATAGATGACAAACTACCACATTAAAGGTCACACAAATGGCCACTAAAATCTAATTGAATTCTTAATACTCTTAGGAATGAAATTTAGCTAGTCACATGATAATCCTTAAAGCACATCTTTGCTCAAAAATCAAAACTTACATTCTATTACTTGCTCAGTTAAGTTATTTTTCATTGCTGTGGCACTCAATAATGATCATGACTTATTCCTCAGCCAGCTCTCTAGATGGACGCCAGTCCTCTAGATAGCTAATTTTGTCAGATACTGTATAAAGTGATTCAGGCTTCTTCAGATATTCCCTGTTCACTTCCCTTTCCTCCTGTCTCTATGAGAATAATAAAGTATCTATATGCTAAGGGGTTTGTTTGTTCCTGTTTGAGGAAGGACGTTTAAGACATATCACCAGAGAAGGTGATAAATGATAGATTGTGCTGGGTTCACAATTCCTCCTCATTGCACGTCTCAGGATGGGGGTTTGTATTCAAATGGAGTTGTGGCCTTGTTACGAAAAAAGCCACACTTACCCAATACCAGATAAAACATCCACTCCTACACCTACAATCCATGATGGGGTGGATACCAGCATTTCAAAAGCACACAAAGAAAACTCATAGAAGTCCCTGGTCACATGATGATTCTTTGGTTAGGGACTTGCAATGGTATGTGGAAGGCCCTGTTATATTTGCACGGTACTGTTAATATTGTGGTGCACGTAGGGAGGTGCTGGACATTTGAGCTAATAGTAATGGATGTGACCAATTGGCTATTCCTTGGCAATGTGTGCTGTGTGCTGTGTATGAGAGCAGGGAGGAGGAGTCAGCAGCAGCCTGTGCTGTATATACAGAAGACAGTGCACAAAGAGACTTCCGGGGTGCACGGAGAAGCTAATTAGTATATGAATAAAACGGACTTATTCAAAACTACTGAGGCAATTTACATACAAAAGGTACGTGTGGAATAGCCTTTCTAAAGGCTATGCAAGGCTGTGCATAGCTAAAAATGACTTTTTCCAATGATAGAGCACCTTTAAATGAATTCTTATGTATGTTAAATAGTCATGTCTACAGGATGTGCAGAAGATGGTAGCTACAGTGATCACTCAATAGTATCAATGACACTGATACGCAAGGTTTTGTTGTTTTGAAATGAATAGGTGTATCGGAATGTTTTTTTTGCACAGATTCCGAAAATGACCTTCCAAATTCCGTATCACGTCAGGTTTTTTCACAAATGATGGAAATGTGAAAATTAAAAAAACATAATTTTTCAATCGCATTGCTATATGACAACATTTGCATCTTGTGAAAATCTTATCTGGAGGGACGGAATGATTGTGTAAGGGATAGATAAACATAAATACATACTCAAACAAGGTATTAAGCACTATATACCAAAAAATTATTTTTGGTATATAGTGTATATAAAACTT
Organism: Leptodactylus fuscus; assembly: GCF_031893055.1. Lineage (NCBI taxonomy): Eukaryota > Metazoa > Chordata > Amphibia > Anura > Leptodactylidae > Leptodactylus > Leptodactylus fuscus. Next base: position 201,900,144 of record NC_134266.1, on the reverse strand, counting down.
AATGAAAGACAATTACACGTCATCTGACAGACTTTATTTAGAATATTGTAAATAAAAAAATTTATGTAAAAAAAAAAATTATGTTTGAATAAATACAACAATGGAAATGCAACTTATTTATCTGTATGACGTCATGATTTGCTGCACTAACAAAAGCGGAGAATGAGAGAATGTTATCTTGGCACGGCAGTATGACTCATACCTCACACCATCACTCCCTTCTTTCTATTGGTCACGTGGCGCCATTCTGGGGAGATCTAGTCAGTGCGAAGAGGGGACTGGTCGCGTTCGGTTGTTTCTTTGTGGTGTGTGCAATGGCTTCATGTGGTTGTGTTAATCATCCAGACGTATTCTGCTACATATGTGGCTGTTATATGACAGTAAAAAAACGAAGGCAAAATATTACGCCTTTCGTGAAAAATGCTTATTTCCAATACTTTGGGATTAAACTAGCAGATCAGGACAAAGTTTGGTCGCCTCACAAAGTGTGCCATGCATGTGTGCAGGGGTTGAGGAACTGGAAAAGTGGAAAAAGGGCATCAATGCCATTCGGTGTACCCATGGTGTGGCGTGAGCCAAAAAATCACAGTGACGACTGCTATATCTGCACAGTGAAAATCGTGGGCCATACCAGAACCAGTAAGTGTAACATTGTGTATCCCAATATCCCATCTGCCATAAGACCAGTGCCCCATAGCAAATACGTCCCTGTGCCATCCCCGTCCAATGTCAAGCCCTCAACAGACACCGATTCAGACGGTGATACAAGTGATGGGATGTACCAAACGGACAGTATGTTAGGTATGTTTGGTATGTTTGCTTTTAAATATGTACAGGTATTTATGTTTATCTATTCCTTACACAATCATTCCATCCCTCCGGAGAACATTTTCACACTTTACAAACATTGTCATATAGCAATGTCATTAAAAAATTACGTTGTTTTCAATTTTCACATTTCCCTCATTTTTGAAAAAACCTGACGTGATACGAAAATTTGAAGATCATTTTCAGAATCTGCAGAAAAAATACATTCAGATACACCTATTCATTTGAAAACAACAGAAAAAAGTTGAAAAACTGCGTATCAGTGTAATTCTCACTATGACAACAATATAAATGCCAAATAGCAAAAATACACTCAATGGCATAAAGTCCTGCAAAAATTCCTGTGGTCCCAAGGGGAAACAGTCAGACTCCTGCCAACCTAAAATTCATTAATACTACACTATCAGTTTTTACAAGGTGAGTAACCCTTTTAACCCCAGACAGTTCTGAACAAAAGCAGATAATGAGATATCACATTACCAAAACGTCCTGCAGTGAAAGAAAGAAGAATCTATGCAGAATTAGAAGCGTTAGTGTTTGTGTTCCAAATGAGAGTATGTAAGTTGCATATGTGTGCCGTATATATGTGCCGCTGGCTGTGTATAGGTTTTTTGTATATATAGATTTACCAGAGTTAATCCAAACTTCTGCAATTGGTTAAACCAGTGTTATTTTACCACAGAAAACAACTAAAACAAATAAAAAGTCATTGGAAATATTTTTCAAAATACCTAACATTGATTTTTTATGTCTTTTTTTTTATATCACATTGCAGAAGTTTGGGTAATTTTGCTACATCTGTATGTGTTGTGTGCTGTGTATATGTGCTAATAATTGTATATACGTGGGCTGTCTATATGTGCTGTGTGCTGTATATATGTGTGCTATGTATATGCACTCTATATGTTCTGTATAGATGTGTTGTGTGGGAGCCTTGCCTATGGAAAGAGGATTATTGCCTGTTGCCCTGTGTAAGCTCTGTGAAAGTGAAGTTATTGGACGGTTCTTTCTACACAACAACTGTCCACTACCAGTCAGGGCATGCTTTACATGCTTCCTTGTCAATTTGTTACAATATAGAAAAGCGGATCTAAGGCTAAGGCCCCACAGGCTGGAAATGCTGCTCTAAAGCACTGCGGGAACAGCTGCGGCAGTAACACATTGCGGTTCTTCACGCAGCGTTTTGAACAGAAAGTTCACTGAGTTTTCCTCCGCAGATTCTCTATTACTATTTTATCTACGGGAAAGGCGCCGGCGTTTCCGTAGATATAATTGACATGCTGACAGTTTTGGAAATCACAGCGTGTTCGCGTTGCCGATTTTAACGCAAAGTGGGCATGGGATTCACATGAAACCCATCCACTTTGCTGTTACCATATAAAGCCGCAATGTTTTTCAACAGCATTTCCGGCTCGTGGGGCCCTGGCCTCAAGCTTCCAAAACTATGGAATGCCACTTCACCCTTCTTCAATGTTGGAATATGTCTGTTTATTCCTATATATCTTTCTGAAATCCACATTCACCATTGCATCTGATCAGGAGTGACTTGTTATATCATAATCAATAAAACTTATGTTGGGCAGATATTAGGATATTTCTTTTGATTTGCCCCACACGACAAGCTGGTGCAACTGTTTTTTTTTTTTGTTTGTTTTGTTTTTTTAAACTATTTTCTTTGTTTTAACATTTTTAGCTTGTTAATATCTGTATGATATTGTTGGACTGTTGTACAGATATGTAAAATCATAGGCATTCAAGTTTCAGAAATCTAGTCTTTTCTATATGCTTGGGTTGCTAGATTTAATGATTGTTGGTATCTCTATACAGTTTACATAAGCAAAGCATATTTTACACTACAGCTATCACACTTACGGTAGATTTGATATGCATTTGTATTTGCATCTTACTCAAAGATAGGATTTCTTTTTTGCTAAAGCTTGACATAGGTATATTATAATCCTTAATAGAGATGAGCGAGTAGTACGGTATTCAAAATACTCGTACTCGATCGAACACTACTAGCTGTTCGAAGTTAAGATTCAATGCAGAACCAGAGTTGATTGGCAGAATGCTACACAGTCAGCCAATCAACGCTGGTTCTTCTTTTACCTTTAGAAGTCTTCTCCCTGTGCAGCGTCCCCGCATCCTCTTCCGGATCCTCATTCACTCTGCCAGGCATCGGGCCTGGGCAGAGCCGACTGCGCATGTCCACTTTGTAGTGCGGGCATGGGCAGTCGGCTCTGCCCAGGCCCGATGCCTAGCAGAGTGAATTCAAGTCCGGAAGAGGACGCGGGGACGCTGCGCAGGGAGAAGAATCCAGCCCGACCCTCACTCATGGACTTGGTAAGTAGAATTTGATCGAATGTTGCGTACCCCTGAAATGAGCATTTCCCCCCATAGACTATAATGGGGTTAGAAACCCGTTCGAACAGTCGAACAGTGTGCGGCTGTTCGAATCGGATTTTGAACCCCGAACATTTTAGTGTTCGCTCATCTCTAATCCTTAACAATCTGATATTTTTTATGGCGATTTTTGTAGCTGATTCAAAAGAAATCCTACAAAAATGAAATAAATTTGTTAGACCTCATATAAGCTAATAGGATAAAACAGGATCTCTTACAAAACAAATCATAACTAAATCATTACATTTGACAATGTTCCTATAAAATAGAATTGTTTCTGCCAATGTGAACAGAATCCAAGTAAATAAAATGGTTTCAGCCAAATTTGAGAATGCAATGTTAGAACCATTATTTGATACACCTATGACCCTATACAGTATCTATTATAGTGAATGGAAGATATATGAAACCACCTTTAGTCTACGAACACTGCACAAATGGACCCCTTATTACAATGACTAAAATATCAAATGAACTTGGTATTTAGTGTCTCAACTTTAATTAGTTTTTAAGAATAAAAATATGAAAATGTTATATTTGTCTGCTACACTCTGAAATTAATATTTTTATAACCATTAAAAAAAAAAAATTGTTCCACTTCTAAGAACACCCTGAAGCTCAAGATTATTGTCTCTACTCATGGTCCCTATACATTGCAGAATATGATTCTGTTTATAAGTGCATGCAGATGAACAGTCAACAGTGCAGATAAAAAGTAACATTGCTGACATCCTTGACATGCTCTGCAATAGGATTGCTAACCAACAGGGCATTGCGGATCAATTCCAAGAATACTATAATTCCTTAAACAAACTTAAGGATAATCCTGGTATTTTCAGCCTTCAGAAAACAAGATTGACCCGTTTTTCATGCCTTAAACCTACTTAAAGTGACATCTTCTTAAAAGTAACCTCTAGCAGCTTCCTCATCTGCCACGAATATCCAATGAGCAATTGATTAAATGTTTAAAAGACTTCAAATCCCCCAGTGCAAGTATAAGAATCTTCACATACTTGAGTCTTTCTTGGCCAAAGGTTTTAGCAAAGCAGCTGTAGACGGGGAAATACTTCCTCTACGTTTTAAGCTAGCTGCTAAAGTTCACATCGCAAATGCAATAATGACTCTATAATCTTTGATGAATACTTTTACAGTGACAAATGAAATGAATTTTTACTCTCATCCCCTTAACACCTAGTTGAGTATGTACGAGTTTTCAGTAATACCCAATGCACAAAATGGGTACAGGCCACTAAGTAACTGTATAGTATTAGAGATATCATCTCTCCTTTTTATTAAACATGATGTTTCACTATCCCATATTGGAATATATTGCTCTAATTAGGAGAAGACATTCTTCTATTTTAAACATTGGGCATTTCATTACAATGTATGGTTTCAAAGCCTAATGGAGTGTAAAATCTGTATGTATTTCTATGCTACAAGAGAAAGAAAGACTTCTACTGCATCACGATTCTTGGTTACCACTTTGGCCTTGGGAAGGACTTCTACTGCATCACGATTCTTGGTTACCACTTTGGCCTTGGGAAGGACTTCTACTGCATCACGATTCTTGGTTACCACTTTGGACTTTGGAAGCACTTCTACTGCATCACGATTCTTGGTTACCACTTTGGACTTTGGAAGGACTTCTACTGCATCACGATTCTTGGTTACCACTTTGGACTTTGGAAGCACTTCTACCGCATCAAGATTCTTGGATACCACTTTGGGTGTTTAGGTGTTGCGCTGGAACCTTGGTTGGTGATCTCTTAGCCTTAGCCTTTGCTGATTAGGTAATTACAAATCCTTTATATATCGGTTTATATATCAGTTTCATCTATATTCTCTATATTCTCATATTGACTTTTGTTATCTGGGATGTTCAATCCTTCAGATTCTGATCTTGTTCTTGTGTATTGCTTTTTCTGAGTACTCTGTCATCTGCAGTTCCACAGAGAAGTGATTTTTCTTGCCTGTTCGTTTCTTTGTGTATTTATAGATCCATGTAGAGTTCTTCTTGTCTTGATTTTTTTTCAGGTTTTTCAGTAGTTGTGTTTATTATAGCTGTTTGCTGGGTTGTATTCAGATATGGACAATTCAGTATTGCTTCTTTTTTGTCCACTGCCATTCCAACTGCTACCTAGCTGTATGTCATTCATCTGCCAATCACTCCATTGCTTAGTCATGTCCATCTATTCCAGCCCCCAGCATTCTGTTCCTCTCATTCATTGGAGAGTTGCCTATGTGTTTTGTTTCCTGCCAGCATTGATGGACACTTTAGGGTTTGTGACCATACAGTTCTTGTGCAATTCTCCATTATTGTAAGTTCAAAAGGTATATGAGTACCATGAGCCAATGTATGGAAATGGAAAACTCGACTTCTAAATGTGAAATTAAAGGGGCTCTATCACTAGATTTTCTTGTTTTTAGCTAAAGTTATGCCTGAATTGCCTTTAAAAAGGTTATTCAGGTGCTGCTAATCATTTGTAGAAAGACCCCTCCGTGTGCTACTGCGCACGCTCCAGCGCCATTTTCCCATAGAGAACATTGCGAGCTGGTGCTGGAGCATGTGCAGTAGTGCGCGACAATGGAAACCAATAGAAACCGCCGACAATGGAGGCAGTGAATAAGCAGGAGGAGGAGGGCTTGGAGGCAGCGGTGGGCGTCCAGAAGGTATGACGCAAGGGGGTGCACAGAACAATGCACGATGGAGCTGATTTGCATATAGATTTCCACGATAATTAACAAAAATGGAGGGTCTATCTACAAACGATTAGCAGCACCTAAATAGCCTTTTTAAAGGCTATTCAGGCATATCTTTTAGCTAAAAACACGAAAATCTAGTGATAGAGCCCCTTTAAGTTTTGCAGTCTTGAGCAGAACCAGTATTCTTAAACCCTGACCCAAACAACAGCTGTTATATAAAAGTTATTACTTTTGCATCATACTGTGTCCGTTTCAGCATTATTAAATGTATTTTTTTTTAAATAATAATAATAATAAAAAAATTTTATATAGCGCCAACATATTCCGCAACACTGTGCAATTTGTAGGGTTCAAATACAGACAGAAAGATACATAACAAAGCAAGTCATTTCACACAATGGGACTGAGGGCCCTGCTCACAAGAGCTTACAATCTATGAGGTAGAGGGGGTGACACAGGAGGTAGCAGGGGCGGCATTGCTTATACAGAGGTCAGACAATGTTGTAATAGAAGTTACTGTCATTACACAAACATAGAACTTTATGAGCCGTCAACAGTTGTGTCCTTTAACATGTGGATGGAGCTTGGACATATAAAGTTAGCCTGAAATGGCATCATATCATGTGGGAGCGGGGACAGAGGAGGATTAAATTTTGGGGATTCTAATTATAGTACGGAAGGGTTTATGTTAGAAATTGTGATAGACCTGTCTGAAAAGATGTGTCTTTAGTTTGCAAATGAAACTGTAGAAATTGGGAGTTAATCTGATTGTCCGGGGTAGAGCATTCCAGAGAAGTGGTGCAGCTCGGGAGAAGTCTTGTATACGAGCGTGGGAGGTTCTGATATTAGAGGATGTAAGTTTTATGTCATTAAGTGAATGGAGAGTACGGGTTGGGCGGTAGACAGAGATGAGGGAACACGGTGGCTCAGTGGTTAGCACTGTAGCCTTGCAGCGCTGGATCCTGGTGTTCAAATCCTGCCAAGGGCAAAAAAACATCTGCAAGGAGTTTGTATGTTCTCCCCATGTTTGCATGGATTTCCATCCCATATTCCAAAAAAGACATACTGATAGGGGGAAAAAAAATGTACATTGTGAGCCCTATGTGGGGATCACAATCTACAAAAAAAAAAAAAAGATCTATTAGATGGTGGAAACAGTAGTAGCTCAGTCTTTGAGAGATTTAGTCTCAGATAGAGCGAGGACATGGTATTAGAGACAGCAGAAAGACAGTCACTGGTGTCCTGTATTAGTGCAGGGGTGATGTCACAGGAAGATGTGTATAATTGGGTGTCATCAGCATAAAGATGGTACCGGAAGCCAAATATGGTGATGGTTTGTCCAATGGGGGCTGTCTAGAGAGAAGAGAGCAGGGGGCCTAGGACCGAGCTCTGAGGAACCCCAACAGCAAGGGAAAGAGGGGAAGAAACAGAGCCCGCATATGATACACTGAAAGTGCGTGAGAGATAAGAGGAGAACCAGGAGAGCGCAGTGTCGTTGAGGCCGACATAGATGATTCTTAACAGTGGATTCCAAATGATTATTTACCACTTGTTTGAAGTGATAAAAAAAAAATAATTATAGTCTTTATTACTAATCAATTGCTATAATATTTTAATCCCATTGTATGTCTGCATACTGTAAATTCCTTTATTGCAGACAATTTCACATGTGGCATTATTATATGAGGAAGAATGCTCATTTATTATCTAATTACTTGAACTTAGTGACTCCAGAAACATTGTTTTGGATAAATTAGTCAAAATATTAAGATAAGCACTGATTTGAAGAGAGACAAGCCCAATGTTTGGGACACATAACCTTCTTTAGGCTAAGGCCCCATGGGACGATATGCAGCGCTAAAGTGCTTCAGGAAAAAAACGCAGTTGGAATGCATCACGGTTCTTCCCGCAGCACTTTAAACAGAAAGTTCATAGAGTTTTCCTCCAAGGACTTTCTGTTATAATTATTAGAGATGAGCGAACACTAAAATGTTCGAGGTTCGAAATTCGATTCGAACAGCCGCTCAATGTTCGTGTGTTCGAACGGGTTTCGAACCCCATTATAGTCTATGGGGAACAGATACTCGTTAAGGGGGAAACCCAAATCCGTGTCTGGAGGGTCACCAAGTCCACTATGACACCCCAGGAAATGATGCCAACACCTCTGGAATGACACTGGGACAGCAGGGGAAGCATGTCTGGGGGCATCTAACACACCAAAGACCCTCTATTACCCCAACATCACAGCCTAACAACTACACACTTTACACACTCAATACCACCTCTCTGACAGTAGGAAAACACCTTGAAACATGTGTATTTGGCACTTGCAGTGAGGAGAGCTTGTCACCAGCAGTGAATTTGGCCCTTGTAGTAAGTTGAGGTTGGCACCAACATTTGTTTTGAAAATCAGGGTGGATTGAGCCTCTAACCAGCAGAGTTTGGGCAAATTCATGGTGGAGGGAGCCTCTAAACACCCCAGTTTGGGCAAATTCATGGTGGAGGGAGCCTCTAAAAACCCCAGTTTGGACCAATTCATGGTGGAGGGAGCCTCTAACCAGCCCAGTTTGGGCAAATTCATGGTGGAGGGAGCCTCTAAAAAACCCAGTTTGGACCAATTCATGGTGGAGGGAGCCTCTAACCAGCCCAGTTTGGGCAAATTCATGGTGGAGGGAGCCTCTAACCAGCCCAGTTTGGACCAATTAATGGTGGAGGGAGCCTCTAACCAGCCCAGTTTGGACCAATTAATGGTGGAGGGAGCCTCTAACCAGCCCAGTTTGGACCAATTCATGGTGGAGGGAGCCTCTAAACAGCCCAGTTTGGGCAAATTCATGGTGGAGGGAGCCTCTAAAAAACCCAGTTTGGACCAATTCATGGTGGAGGGAGCCTCTAACCAGCCCAGTTTGGACCAATTAATGGTGGAGGGAGCCTCTAACCAGCCCAGTTTGGACCAATTCATGGTGGAGGGAGCCTCTAAACAGCCAAGTTTTGGGAAATTCATGGTGGAGGGAGCCTCTAAACAGCCCAGTTTGGACCAATTCATGGTGGAGGGAGCCTCTAAACAGCCAAGTTTTGGGAAATTCATGGTGGAGGGAGCCTCTAACCAGCCCAGTTTGGACCAATTCATGGTGGAGGGAGCCTCTAAAAAACCCAGTTTGGACCAATTCATGGTGGAGGGAGCCTCTAAACAGCCCAGTTTGGGCAAATTCATGGTGGAGGGAGCCTCTAACCAGCCCAGTTTGGACCAATTAATGGTGGAGGGAGCCTCTAAACAGCCCAGTTTGGGCAAATTCATGGTGGAGGGAGCCTCTAACCAGCCCAGTTTGGACCAATTCATGGTGGAGGGAGCCTCTAACCAGCCCAGTTTGGACCAATTAATGGTGGAGGGAGCCTCTAAAAAACCCAGTTTGGACCAATTCATGGTGGAGGGAGCCTCTAAACAGCCCAGTTTGGGCAAATTCATGGTGGAGGGAGCCTCTAACCAGCCCAGTTTGGACCAATTAATGGTGGAGGGAGCCTCTAAACAGCCCAGTTTGGGCAAATTCATGGTGGAGGGAGCCTCTAACCAGCCCAGTTTGGACCAATTCATGGTGGAGGGAGCCTCTAACCAGCCCAGTTTGGACCAATTAATGGTGGAGGGAGCCTCTAACCAGCCCAGTTTGGACCAATTCATGGTGGAGGGAGCCTCTAAACAGCCCAGTTTGGGCAAATTCATGGTGGAGGGAGCCTCTAAAAAACCCAGTTTGGACCAATTCATGGTGGAGGGAGCCTCTAACCAGCCCAGTTTGGACCAATTAATGGTGGAGGGAGCCTCTAACCAGCCCAGTTTGGACCAATTCATGGTGGAGGGAGCCTCTAACCAGCCCAGTTTGGACCAATTCATGGTGGAGGGAGCCTCTAAACAGCCCAGTTTGGGCAAATTCATGGTGGAGGGAGCCTCTAAAAAACCCAGTTTGGACCAATTCATGGTGGAGGGAGCCTCTAAACAGCCCAGTTTGGGCAAATTCATGGTGGAGGGAGCCTCTAACCAGCCCAGTTTGGACCAATTCATGGTGGAGGGAGCCTCTAACCAGCCCAGTTTGGGCAAATTCATGGTGGAGGGAGCCTCTAAAAAACCCAGCTTGGACCAATTCATGGTGGAGGGAGCCTCTAACCAGCCCAGTTTGGGCAAATTCATGGTGGAGGGAGCCTCTAAAAAACCCAGCTTGGACCAATTCATGGTGGAGGGAGCCTCTAACCAGCCCAGTTTGGGCAAATTCATGGTGGAGGGAGCCTCTAAAAAACCCAGTTTGGACCAATTCATGGTGGAGGGAGCCTCTAAACAGCCCAGTTTGGGCAAATTCATGGTGGAGGGAGCCTCTAACCAGCCCAGTTTGGACCAATTAATGGTGGAGGGAGCCTCTAAACAGCCCAGTTTGGACCAATTAATGGTGGAGGGAGCCTCTAACCAGCCCAGTTTGGACCAATTAATGGTGGAGGGAGCCTCTAACCAGCCCAGTTTGGACCAATTAATGGTGGAGGGAGCCTCTAACCACCCCAGTTTGGACCAATTAATGGTGGAGGGAGCCTCTAACCAGCCCAGTTTGGACCAATTCATGGTGGAGGGAGCCTCTAAAAAACCCAGTTTGGACCAATTCATGGTGGAGGGAGCCTCTAAACAGCCCAGTTTGGGCAAATTCATGGTGGAGGGAGCCTCTAAACAGCCCAGTTTGGGCAAATTCATGGTGGAGGGAGCCTCTAACCAGCCCAGTTTGGACCAATTAATGGTGGAGGGAGCCTCTAACCAGCCCAGTTTGGACCAATTCATGGTGGAGGGAGCCTCTAAACAGCCAAGTTTGGACCAATTCATGGTGGAGGGAGCCTCTAAAAAACCCAGTTTGGACCAATTCATGGTGGAGGGAGCCTCTAACCAGCCCAGTTTGGACCAATTAATGGTGGAGGGAGCCTCTAACCAGCCCAGTTTGGACCAATTAATGGTGGAGGGAGCCTCTAACCAGCCCAGTTTGGACCAATTCATGGTGGAGGGAGCCTCTAAACAGCCCAGTTTGGACCAATTAATGGTGGAGGGAGCCTCTAACCACCCCAGTTTGGACCAATTAATGGTGGAGGGAGCCTCTAACCAGCCCAGTTTGGACCAATTCATGGTGGAGGGAGCCTCTAAAAAACCCAGTTTGGACCAATTCATGGTGGAGGGAGCCTCTAAACAGCCCAGTTTGGGCAAATTCATGGTGGAGGGAGCCTCTAACCAGCCCAGTTTGGACCAATTCATGGTGGAGGGAGCCTCTAACCAGCCCAGTTTGGGCAAATTCATGGTGGAGGGAGCCTCTAAAAAACCCAGCTTGGACCAATTCATGGTGGAGGGAGCCTCTAACCAGCCCAGTTTGGGCAAATTCATGGTGGAGGGAGCCTCTAAAAAACCCAGCTTGGACCAATTCATGGTGGAGGGAGCCTCTAACCAGCCCAGTTTGGGCAAATTCATGGTGGAGGGAGCCTCTAAAAAACCCAGTTTGGACCAATTCATGGTGGAGGGAGCCTCTAAACAGCCCAGTTTGGGCAAATTCATGGTGGAGGGAGCCTCTAAACAGCCCAGTTTGGGCAAATTCATGGTGGAGGGAGCCTCTAACCAGCCCAGTTTGGACCAATTAATGGTGGAGGGAGCCTCTAACCAGCCCAGTTTGGACCAATTCATGGTGGAGGGAGCCTCTAAACAGCCAAGTTTGGACCAATTCATGGTGGAGGGAGCCTCTAAAAAACCCAGTTTGGACCAATTCATGGTGGAGGGAGCCTCTAACCAGCCCAGTTTGGACCAATTAATGGTGGAGGGAGCCTCTAACCAGCCCAGTTTGGACCAATTAATGGTGGAGGGAGCCTCTAACCAGCCCAGTTTGGACCAATTCATGGTGGAGGGAGCCTCTAAACAGCCCAGTTTGGGCAAATTCATGGTGGAGGGAGCCTCTAACCAGCCCAGTTTGGACCAATTCATGGTGGAGGGAGCCTCTAAAAAACCCAGTTTGGACCAATTCATGGTGGAGGGAGCCTCTAAACAGCCCAGTTTGGGCAAATTCATGGTGGAGGGAGCCTCTAAACAGCCCAGTTTGGGCAAATTCATGGTGGAGGGAGCCTCTAACCAGCAGAGTTGGTGGAAATCAGGGTGGAGGGAGCCTCTAACCAGCAGAGTTGGGGGAAATCAGGGTGGAGGGAGCCTAGTATTAGCAGAATTGTGCAATGCTTATGGTGGATGAGTATGAGGATGCGGAGGAATTGGAGAGGTTGAGTACAGACATGGAGTTTCATGTTGGGGTGCTTTACACAGGTGGGCACAAAAATGACGGCTCTACCCAGTGGTGGTTCATTTTTATCAAAGTGAGCCGGTCGGCACTCTCAGCTGACAGACGGGTGCGCTTGTCAGTGATGATGCCACCGGCTGCACTGAACACCCTCTCAGATAGGACGCTGGCGGCAGGACAGGACAGCACCTCCAAGGCATATAGGGCAAGTTCAAGCCACAGGTCCAACTTCGACACCCAATACGTGTAGGGCGCAGAGGGGTCGGAGAGGACAGGGCTGTGGTCAGAAAGGTATTCCTGCAACATGCGCCTATACTTCTCACGCCTGGTGACACTAGGACCCTCCGTGGCGGCACTTTGGCGAGGGGGTGCCATTAAGGTGTCCCAGACCTTAGACAGTGTGCCCCTCGTTTGTGTGGACCGGTGAGAACTTGGTTGCCTACTGGAGGAACTGCCCTCCCTGCCGCCAACGTCACATGCTGGAAACATCTCCATCATATTCTGCACCAATTGCCTGTGGCAAGCATTGATGCGATTGGCCCTCCCCTCTACCGGAATAAAAGACGAGATGTTGTTTTTATACCGGGGGTCAAGGATAGCAAAGATCCAGTACTGGTTGTCCTCCATGATTTTGACAATACGCTTGTCGGTTGTAAAGCACCCCAACATGAACTCAGCCATGTCTGCCACAGTGTTAGTTGGCATGACTCCTCTGGCCCCACCGGAAAGTTCAATCTCCATTTCCTCCTCATCCTCCATGTCTACCCATCCGCGCTGCAACAATGGGACGATTCGAAGTTGCCCGGAAGCCTCCTGTATCACCATCACATCATCGGACAACTCTTCTTCCTCCTCCTCCTCCTCCTCCTCCTCCATTAAACGCAGTGAAGCGGACAGATGTGTGGACCTACTCTCCAGCTGTGACGGATCGGATGCTATCCCTAACTCCTCTGTGTGATCTGAGTTATCCCTGATGTCAATCAGGGATTCTCTCAGAACACACAAGAGCGGGATTGTAAGGCTCACCATCGCATCCTCAGAGCTCACCCTCCTTGTGGACTCCTCAAAGACCCGTAGGATGTCACAAAGGTCTCTCATCCATGGCCACTCATGGATGTGAAACTGAGGCAGCTGACTTTGTGGCACCCTAGGGTTTTGTAGCTGGTATTCCATCAAAGGTCTCTGCTGCTCAACCACTCTATTCAACATCTGAAACGTTGAGTTCCAGCGTGTGGGGACGTCGCACAAAAGCCGGTGTTGTGGCACATGCAGGCGTTGCTGGAGAGATTTTAAGCTAGCAGCGGCTACTGTCGACTTGCGAAAGTGGGCGCACATGCGCCGCACTTTCACCAGTAGCTCTGGAACATTGGGGTAGCTCTTTAGGAAACGTTGCACCACTAGGTTGAAGACGTGGGCCAGGCATGGAACATGTTGGAGTCCGGCAAGCTCCAGAGCTGCTACCAGGTTCCGGCCGTTATCACAAACGACCATGCCTGGGCCCAGGTGCAGCGGCTCAAACCATATTGCCGTCTCATCGAGGAGGGCATCCCTCACCTCGGAGGCAGTGTGCTGTCTGTCCCCCAAGCTGATCAGCTTCAGCACAGCCTGCTGACGTCTACCAACGCCAGTGCTGCAACGTTTCCAACTCGTAGCTGGGGTCAATCTAACAGCGGAGGAGGAGGCGGTGGCGGAGGAGGAGGCGGTGGCGGAGGAGGAGGCGGTAGAGGAGGAGGAGGAGGGGGGTGTTCTTCTCGTGTCCCTGCCAGGAATGTTAGGCGGGGAGACGAGGTACACCGGGCCAGTTTGGGAAGCAGTCCCAGCCTCAACTACATTCACCCAGTGTGCCGTCAGTGAAATGTAGCGTCCCTGTCCGCATGCACTTGTCCACGCGTCGGTGGTCAAGTGGACCTTTGTGCAAAGCGCGGAACTAAGGGCCCGCCTGATGTTGAGTGACACGTGCTGGTGCAAGGCGGGGACGGCACACCGGGAGAAGTAGTGACGGCTAGGGACGGCATAGCGAGGTGCCGTAGTTGCCATCAGGTCCAGGAAGGCGGGAGTTTCAACAAGCCGGAACGCCAACATCTCCTGGGCCAGCAGTTTAGCGATGTTGGCGTTCAAGGCTTGCGCGTGTGGGTGGTTAGCAGTGTATTTCTGCCGCCGCTCCAATGTCTGAGAGATGGTGGGTTGTTGTAAAGAAACGCCTGATGGTGCCTTTGATGGTGCAGGAGAAGGAGATAAGACAGGACCAGGGGAGGATGAGGTAGAAGTCAACAAAGTGGCGGAGGCAGATGAAGTGGTGTCCTGGCTCGTCCTCTGGAGTGCATCGCCAGCACAGTCAGCAGTGGCAGTGGCAGAGGCAGTGGCAGTGGCGTGAACGGCAGGCGGCCTTTGTCCTGCCGTTGCTGCCTGCCACTGATTCCAGTGCTTGGATTCCAAATGACGGCGCATTGAAGTGGTGGACAGGTTGCTCTTCTCAGAGCCCCTAATCAATTTTGAGAGGCAAATTGTGCAGACAACACTATATCTGTCCTCGGCGCATTCCTTGAAAAAACTCCACACCTTCGAGAAACGTGCCCTCGAGGTGGGAGTTTTTCGGGGCTGGGTACGAACTGGAACATCTTGGGAGATTCCGGGTGTGGCCTGGCTTCGCCTAAGCTGCTGACCTCTGCCTCTGCCTCTAGCTACCCTTTTTGGTGCTGCACCTGCCTCAACATCCACACTACTTTCCCCGCTTGACATCCCCCCTGTCCAGGTCGGGTCAGTGTCCTCATCATCCACCACTTCCTCTTCCAACTCCTGTCTCATCTCCTCCTCCCGCACAATGCGCCGGTCAACTGGATGCCCTGACGGCAACTGCGTCACATCATCGTCGATGAGGGTGGGTTGCTGGTCATCCACCACCAAATCGAACGGAGATGGAGGAGACTCTAGTGTTTGAGCATCTGGACACAGATGCTCCTCTGTTAGGTTCGTGGAATCGTGACGTGGAGAGGCAGGTTGAGGGACAATGAAAGGAGCGGAGAACAGCTCTGGGGAGCAGGGACAGTTTGGGTTATTGTTCTGTAAAGCTTCGGAATTTTGGGAGGAAGGAAGACAAGACTGTTGGGTAATAGGAGGAGAGGAGGCAGAGTCTGACTGGCTGCTGGACAATGTGCTGTAAGCGTTCTCTGACAGCCATTGCAAGACCTGTTCCTGGTTCTCGGGCCTACTAAGGTTTGTACCCTGCAGTTTAGTTAATGTGGCAAGCAACCCTGGCACTGTGGAGTGGCGCAATGCTTGCTGCCCCACAGGAGTAGGCACGGGACGCCCTGTGGCTTCACTGCTACCTTGCTCCCCAGAACCATTCCCCCGACCTCGCCCACGGCCTCGTCCACGTCCCTTTCCGGGAGCCTTGCGCATTTTGAATTCCTAGTTAGAAATTGGCACTGTATACCAGTAGTAAAAATTGTGGGTGCACGTAACCCCAATATATTCTTTGAATTCCCAGTCAGACACTGGCACTATATGGCAGTAGCAAGAAATGAGGGTATTTGTATTCCCAATATACTCTTTGAATTCCCAGTCAGACAATGGCACTGTATACCAGTAGTAAAAATTGTGGGTGCACGTAACCCCAATATATTCTTTGAATTCCCAGTCAGAAACTGGCACTATATGGCAGTAGCAAGAAATGAGGGTATTTGTATTCCCAATATACTCTTTGAATTCCCAGTCAGACAATGGCACTGTATACCAGTAGTAAAAATTGTGGGTGCACGTAACCCCAATATATTCTTTGAATTCCCAGTCAGACAATGGCACTGTATACCAGTAGTAAAAATTGTGGGTGCACGTAACCCCAATATATTCTTTGAATTCCCAGTCAGAAACTGGCACTATATGGCAGTAGCAAGAAATGAGGGTATTTGTATTCCCAATATACTCTTTGAATTCCCAGTCAGACAATGGCACTGTATACCAGTAGTAAAAATTGTGGGTGCACGTAACCCCAATATATTCTTTGAATTCCCAGTCAGACAATGGCACTGTATACCAGTAGTAAAAATTGTGGGTGCACGTAACCCCAATATATTCTTTGAATTCCCAGTCAGAAACTGGCACTATATGGCAGTAGCAAGAAATGAGGGTATTTGTATTCCCAATATACTCTTTGAATTCCCAGTCAGACAATGGCACTGTATACCAGTAGTAAAAATTGTGGGTGCACGTAACCCCAATATATTCTTTGAATTCCCAGTCAGAAACTGGCACTATATGGCAGTAGCAAGAAATGAGGGTATTTGTATTCCCAATATACTCTTTGAATTCCCAGTCAGACAATGGCACTGTATACCAGTAGTAAAAATTGTGGGTGCACGTAACCCCAATATATTCTTTGAATTCCCAGTCAGAAACTGGCACTATATGGCAGTAGCAAGAAATGAGGGTATTTATAACCCCAATATACTCTTTGAATTCCCAGTCAGACAATGGCACTGTATACCAGTAGTAAAAATTGTGGGTGCACGTAACCCCAATATATTCTTTGAATTCCCAGTCAGACACTGGCACTATATGGCAGTAGCAAGAAATGAGGGTATTTGTATTCCCAATATACTCTTTGAATTCCCAGTCAGACAATGGCACTGTATACCAGTAGTAAAAATTGTGGGTGCACGTAACCCCAATATATTCTTTGAATTACCAGTCAGAAACTGGCACTATATGGCAGTAGCAAGAAATGAGGGTATTTATAACCCCAATATATTCTTTGAATTCCCAGTCAGACAATGGCACTGTATACCAGTAGTAAAAATTGTGGGTGCACGTAACCCCAATATATTCTTTGAATTCCCAGTCAGAAACTGGCACTATATGGCAGTAGCAAGAAATGAGGGTATTTGTATTCCCAATATACTCTTTGAATTCCCAGTCAGACATTGGCACTGTATACCAGTAGTAAAAATTGTGGGTGCACGTAACCCCAATATATTCTTTGAATTACCAGTCAGAAACTGGCACTCTATGGCAGTAGCAAGAAATGAGGGTATTTATAACCCCAATATATTCTTTGAATTCCCAGTCAGACAATGGCACTGTATACCAGTAGTAAAAATTGTGGGTGCACGTAACCCCAATATATTCTTTGAATTACCAGTCAGAAACTGGCACTATATGGCAGTAGCAAGAAATGAGGGTATTTGTATTCCCAATATACTCTTTGAATTCCCAGTCAGACAATGGCACTGTATACCAGTAGTAAAAATTGTGGGTGCACGTAACCCCAATATATTCTTTGAATTACCAGTCAGACACTGGCACTATATGGCAGTAGCAAGAAATGAGGGTATTTGTATTCCCAATATACTCTTTGAATTCCCAGTCAGACAATGGCACTGTATACCAGTAGTAAAAATTGTGGGTGCACGTAACCCCAATATATTCTTTGAATTCCCAGTCAGAAACTGGCACTATATGGCAGTAGCAAGAAATGAGGGTATTTGTATTCCCAATATACTCTTTGAATTCCCAGTCAGACAATGGCACTGTATACCAGTAGTAAAAATTGTGGGTGCACGTAACCCCAATATATTCTTTGAATTCCCAGTCAGAAACTGGCACTATATGGCAGTAGCAAGAAATGAGGGTATTTATAACCCCAATATACTCTTTGAATTCCCAGTCAGACAATGGCACTGTATACCAGTAGTAAAAATTGTGGGTGCACGTAACCCCAATATATTCTTTGAATTACCAGTCAGAAACTGGCACTATATGGCAGTAGCAAGAAATGAGGGTATTTATAACCCCAATATATTCTTTGAATTCCCAGTCAGACAATGGCACTTTATACCAGTAGTAAAAATTGTGGGTGCACGTAACCCCAATATATTCTTTGAATTACCAGTCAGAAGCTGGCACTATATGGCAGTAGCAAGAAATGAGGGTATTTATAACCCCAATATATTCTTTGAATTCCCAGTCAGACAATGGCACTGTATACCAGTAGTAAAAATTGTGGGTGCACGTAACCCCAATATATTCTTTGAATTACCAGTCAGACACTGGCACTATATGGCAGTAGCAAGAAATGAGGGTATTTGTATTCCCAATATACTCTTTGAATTCCCAGTCAGACAATGGCACTGTATACCAGTAGTAAAAATTGTGGGTGCACGTAACCCCAATATATTCTTTGAATTCCCAGTCAGACAATGGCACTGTATACCAGTAGTAAAAATTGTGGGTGCACGTAACCCCAATATATTCTTTGAATTCCCAGTCAGAAACTGGCACTATATGGCAGTAGCAAGAAATGAGGGTATTTGTATTCCCAATATACTCTTTGAATTCCCAGTCAGACAATGGCACTGTATACCAGTAGTAAAAATTGTGGGTGCACGTAACCCCAATATATTCTTTGAATTACCAGTCAGAAACTGGCACTATATGGCAGTAGCAAGAAATGAGGGTATTTATAACCCCAATATATTCTTTGAATTCCCAGTCAGACAATGGCACTGTATACCAGTAGTAAAAATTGTGGGTGCACGTAACCCCAATATATTCTTTGAATTCCCAGTCAGACACTGGCACTATATGGCAGTAGCAAGAAATGAGGGTATTTGTATTCCCAATATATTCTTTGAATTCCCAGTCAGACAATGGCACTGTATACCAGTAGTAAAAATTGTGGGTGCACGTAACCCCAATATATTCTTTGAATTCCCAGTCAGAAACTGGCACTATATGGCAGTAGCAAGAAATGAGGGTATTTGTATTCCCAATATATTCTTTGAATTCCCAGTCAGACAATGGCACTGTATACCAGTAGTAAAAATTGTGGGTGTATATAGCCCCAATTCTATTGCTAGGGGACTTGCAGGGTATTTCTGGGGTGAAGGTGGGGGGGCACACCGTTGGAACGGGTATCGGGGTATATATCGGGTATACGGGAATACACTGACAGTGTATTCCATTCAGGATCCTGGGAAAGCTGGGTTGCGGCGATTGAGCCCGTCAGTGCCACGTTACACTGACAAGCTTCTCCCTGGAATTTAGCTCTTATAAGAGCTGTTGGTTGTCTTCTCCTTCCTATCCTAGCCTGTCCCTGCCTACCCAGAATCTAAGCCCTAGCTAGCTGGACGGAATCCTCCGTCCTCGGTGAATTGCAAGCTCAGAATGACGCGAAGCTGGGCGTCGCTGTTCTTTTAAATTAGAGGTCACATGTTTTCGGCAGCCAATGGGTTTTGCCTACTTTTTTCAACGTCACCGGTGTCGTAGTTCCTGTCCCACCTACCCTGCGCTGTTATTGGAGCAAAAAAGGCGCCAGGGAAGGTGGGAGGGGAATCGAGTAATGGCGCACTTTACCACGCGGTGTTCGATTCGATTCGAACATGCCGAACAGCCTAATATCCGATCGAACATGAGTTCGATAGAACACTGTTCGCTCATCTCTAATAATTATATCTATGGAAATGCCGCAGGATTTCCAAAACTGCCAAAGGAGGCATAGGATTCGCATGAATCCCATCCACTTTGCAGATACTGTAAAATGCCATAATTTTTCCCCATTTTGCCCTAGAGTTAACTATATGTCAAATGTATAATTATACTAATTCTCCTATGAGAGTAATGTTCATTGTAAGAGGGCTGGTTTCCAGAAATTTGGCTTAAGAACCGCTGTTTTTGGGACATTTTCCAGACTGCTATTTTTTGCTGTAACCTCACTTCATTTAATTTGCTCTTATCCACCTGAGGGATGTTTTATCTCTTAGTTTTGCATAAAAGTTTCCATAACAGAAAAATCTTGTTCATCCTAGTATAGTCTACATATGTTCTCCTTTTACTGTATTGTGTATAAAATACTAAAATTGAACTATTAGAATAATTGTATCCATTAAACAGCTCTCCAAATTACTAAAGGGGGTCAAAAATAGTGTTTTCTCCTTCTGAATTAGTGCTTCTGTTACTGAGTTACCATTATTGTCAATACGCAAATGAGATTTTTGGATTTGATGCAACTAGGGAGTTGCCAATGCTCCAAAGAGCTAATCCACCCATCGCTTCATGCTGCAAAACATGCATACCTCCTTTCTCTGATTGATAGGACCAATAATTTAATACCTAATCTTGACTGGCTCTGAGATATGCTGCAGTCAATGCTGCTTCTATTATTGGTGCACAGAGTATATGACCCCTTTTTTGCCCTCCTTTGGTATATGACCCTCTTTTTTGCCCCTACAGTATACAACTGTTTTTATGGCAACCATAGTACATGACACCTTTTGGCTTGGCTCTGCGGGGGTTCTGGTCTCCTTCTAGTGACCGGACATTCTGTTTCCGGGATCAGAGAAGGGGGGTCGACAGCAGGCAAGAGGGTATTTAGGGCTCATTCTGGCCCCGAACCACTGCTCATTACTTGTTTTCCCACGGAATCTGCTCCACGGCGTTCTCCTACCTCCTGTCCCTGTACTCCTGATTACCTCCTTGTATGTGTATAACCCCCAGCTTGCTTTATAGACAACCTCTTTTTGAAACTCCTAACTTGGCATTTACCTGGCCTCCTCTGCATGACCTTTGGCTTTTCCTGACCTCTCCTGTCTGACTCCTGTTTTGGCTACTCTGCAACCTCCTTTGTATTACCCGGAGCTCTTGACTATGCTTCTACCTATCCCTCCTGCTACTACGTGAGATCCTGTTAACCGACCAGCGCCGCACCTCCCATGAGGCGACCTAAAGCGACCACTTCAGGCGGTGCTATGCCAGGGCCCCAGGGAGGGCGGAATTTTTTCTTACCTAAGCCAGTCCAGGACAAGCTGTCCTGGACTGATTTAGCACCGAGCGGTGGATTGGGGAGGCCACTGGAGCAGCGCTGCTCCAGCAGCCTCCCCTCACGCTCAGGCAGAGAGCAGGTATTCTCCGTGCCTGCTCTCTGCCTGCGAATGGTGCTAAGCCCCGCCGCCTTCGCTAAGCCCCAGCCCCTCCACTCCGCCACGCCCCCTCCCCGGGGGGGGGGGCAGCTTTCTGTCGTTTGCCTTGGGCGGCGAAAGGGGCAGGTTCACCCCTGTAACCGACTCAGCTTGATTCACTATACTTCGGCTTCCTCTAGAATACCTGATGGCTCTGTATGTCTGTTTTTCCATGCTGACCTGCGCTCCTGAACTTTATCCACTGAGGTTAGTGTCTATGGGTTTTTCTGGGTCCTCTTTACTTGGGGTTCGCTGGGTGTATGATTTTACCAAGTTCAACTCCATCATCAGGAGCTCTGGTGAAGAACTCTGGGGCCTGGGTTTGCTCCGGTTAGGAGAGTGTAGTACACTCAGGACTGTTTTTGCTTCGATGCCTGGGGATTCTAGTTGCCCAAGACTTACAGTGATTATAGTTGCGTTAGGTTTCTAACAATTGGTTTCTAACAGTTAATTTTAATTTTAGTTTTCTGGTTATCATATTATTTTATAGATATCAGAATCTTCTAAACATTCATCTGTTGAAGGATTTTCCTTGCAAACTTAAGAAGAGAAAAGACAAGCAATGCGATTCTGCATACAGTAAGTTTACCCTTGGGAGTCACTTTGGTATTGCATCAAGGGTAATTATATCATGTGATGATTATAGAGCAATAACAATAACTGAAACTACTCACAGCTCTCATTCATTCAGTAGATTAGTAATCTGGGAAGGTATAGTAGGCATATAAAGAATATAGGTTTGTTATTATGAGATAATTTCGGATAATTAATTTGTACTCTCCAAAACGCTTTAACAATTAGGATTTAATATGCAATATATTATCCTCATCTAAATACAAAAGAAAACCCCACCTCACCATTGTTTTTCTCTTAAACTTTTAATACACAAATGTCCTCGCAGTTGTCGGCTGAAAAGCTTTGAAAATAAATATAAAGTTAAATGAACACAATGTAATATGGTTTTTAGATTTTTAAATCCTGTGGTGAAAATGTATTGAGTTTTTATCCAGCTGAGAATTTTAAATGATGCAGTGACCTGAAGCACATACAATTCACTAAAAAATGATTACTTCCTATATCAAATTTATAAGAGACATCTGGGACTCATTGAAAGCCAAATAATATAACAGGCTAGAAAACAGAACAGGCGTTGATATCTAAATGGCCTCTTGTGTTCACTATGACCAGAGTGTTGATAAGATAACCTTTGATGACAATTTTGCAGCCAGATGGGCCTTCTGTAAAGTTAGTCACACTTTAGTGGATGTTGATTACTTTCATATTGCCAAGAAATCCTTCTTGCTTTGTGACATGTCTTTACCACAAAATGATTCTGTGAATGACCTTCAGATGGCATGTGCGGAATGCTAAATGCTCTGTGACTCTCCAAATTTAATGAAAAAATATGTAATCTGTGCTAAAATAATCAACTCTATTATCGTTTTTCATGAAATTAAGAAAATTGTGACACATACGCACCTAAGCTGACAGGGAAAATTGAAATAAAAGGAAAAATTAACTTTAAAATGTATGATGTAATTTAATCATCTTTGGCTCTGATGTGGATTATAAATGATAATTTAGTTACAGCTTGGCATAGAGGTGGCAGAATTTGAATATTGTCCCACAATGTACTAGCAGTCATCGCTATAGCCAACTTTTTTTTTTGCGAAAATTGTTAGGAGTTAATCCTAAAGTTTTTGCACTTTTAACATGTAAATTAAATATTGTTTTAGCTTGAGTTATTTCCAGAATGTATTACATTCCTAAATTGCACAATTCATACTCTAAATATATAATTGAGTATGTAAAGATATATAATGACTATTCAAGATATCAGGGAATATTATTTATTTTTCAACTCGTATAGTGGAAATATATACTGTAATATAAATACCGGATTAGAAAAATGTATGCAGTCTCCATCCTATTTTCATTCAGACATAGGGGAAAAATGATTAAGACTGTTTTTTTTTCTTAAATTCTCAATTATTTATTGTAAAAGAAAAAAAAATCTAGATTAACATATATAATCAAAAACCAAAAAAGAAAAAAGAGGAAGAAATGGGGAAACAGAAAAAATTATATGTGAATATATTACGGCACAATCATATCCTAAATGTTACACTTGAGAAAGGTCCTGCACCTCTAGGACTGATACGTTGTTATGGAATAAATCTTCACCTTTTTTTTTTTTTATTTATCTTTGGAGTACTGTTCATTTGCTGCATTATCTAAATGTTACCTCCCTATAAATACCCCAGATCCTAATCACCCCCTAATAGGGATCTATAAATATCATCAATTAAATCCTTCATGGTTTCTAAGTCTTGGTAAAAAAAATTTTTCCCAAGATGGTGCCGCATAAGTGGCAGCCTCGATACTGAGCTTCAAGCTGAGAGCAACCTTTATCTTTCCTTTTTCACTCTTTTAGGCTTTATATTCAAGAAGCCTCTACTCAAGTACTCTAGCACTATAAATTAGCTAACTTTCTCAAATGGAAGAACCTGCGGACTGTTTTTCTTTGTGTCTATTGTTTATGCTGGAAAGATGCCTGCAGACGGATGGAATATTCTGTATATATGTGCCTTGTTACATCCCCCATGATCTAAGGAAAGCATGGATAACATAAGGCAGACAAAACATAGAGGGGAAACCTGCATGAAATTGCGGACTTCTTCTTTCAAGGAAATGTTTTTGTTGTCTATTTTTTATGCTTGGAAGATGCCTGCGGTCAGCTGACTGGGATTTCTTTTTTTTTTACTCTGGGCACACAGGACTCTTTTACAGACTAGGAACCTATGATACCCCCCTGCCCCTTCCCCCATGAGTTAAGGAAGCATGGCAAGAGAGCAGATATTTTTTCTTTCTTTTTAGTTGCTATGACTCCTAGTATCTCTCTATCTGCCAGGAGCTTGTATGTGTTTCTCTCTTGCTATCTACGGTTGCTTTCACACGAAGTAACACTCCGCTCATTCTGACACATAAACACTTGACTGCAATGGGTTCGGTCTTACGCGTGCTAACCATTGAAACCAATGGGAGGCTTTTTTAACTATTGCTTTCACTGTGATACACTCTGTTACACAAGTTTGACACACATGTGATACACAAGTGTTTACCTATCAGAATGAGTGGAGTGTTACTCTGTGTGAAAGCAGCCTACTACTGTACTATCCATGATGCTGTATCACACTGAATTTCCCTATTGTGGGAATATTAAAGGACTATTTTATCTTATTGTATCTTATTTATGCTGATTAACCTTTACTTAAGCAGTCAGTTCTGAACAAAATGTCTGCACACAAGCTTTCCATCGTTCCCACCCCCTTGACTATATATTGAGGTCAGAGACAAAAAATATACAATGCTAGCCTTCAAGGAGAGTAAATATGTTTCACCAGTTCTAGTGTTTTTGAGGCAACCTGTGGTCTCCCTGTGTTTTGGGTTATGTTACTGCTGCAACCAATATAACCTTTATAGTTATACCTATGTCTGTTAATACAAATGGTATACAATAGTATAGCTGACCACTAAACCACACACACACACACCTACACATTTACAATGAAGACTCTTTGAAATAACCACCTAAAACTGCTTTAAAAAATGGTGTTCAAGAGGAGCGGTCTACGTCCCAGAAAATTTGGTATGGTGGTCTGCTCAAAGAGGAGGTATTTTGGAGTGTTTTCACTATATTTTCTATGGGTAATGAATGTGATTTTATAACATTCATCACAAGTCTCCAGATTTTCCCTAAATGTATGCCAAATAAAGGCTTATGTAATGTGAACAAGGCTTAATATATTTTTAACAAAAGTAAACTGGCAAATACTGTAATAGAGTCTTATTTCAAAACATAGGCAAAAAAGTTGTTTTTTTTTTATAATTATTAGGGAAAATTTGTTTTTTATGCTTTCAAATATTTATAACTTCACTTTGCTGTAACAGAAAGATTACAGAGAAGCACCAAAGGAAACTTAAGTACTTCAACCTGCACATGATGAAATATGGTTGAAAAAAAAACATTTCACAGGTTCCCTTTAATTTGTACTAAAACCAATTTCCATGTTCTGTGTCACCATAATACATCAGATAATGATATTATAAAACATGGAGTCATTTACATGGATCTTTAATCTCATAAAGACCCAAGAGCATGAGAAAAGAAATGACCATGAAATAGATATTTCCTGTACCAATTTCTTCCCAGAAAAGTGGAAGACATGGGATCATTTTATTTTATTTTCCGTATTCCTAAAGCTAATATTGCTGCACTATTAATTATCATTATTTATATAAAAAATATATTATTAGCAAAACACTTAGCTGCAAACAGCTTTTGGTAAAGTTACTCATGTCTTGCTGCTTTCTATGTTCATTATCGAATATCACTGCTGTTTCATTTGCTGCTAATCGCTCTTCCTTGTCGCTAATCACATCTGTCATTTGTCCATTAAGCAATCCCTTTGAAATATCATACATAACAATAAGCAACAGACACTAAATTACAGCTATATTACTATATTTAGCTATATTATTGTATTTAGCATTAAAATACTTAAAAACTATGACATTTTTTGAACCAGTCTGTCCTGTAGCAAAATATAATGCTGCAAAGCCATATTCTAATGGCACAGCATTGACACTCATTTTACTTTAATTAAAACAAAATATAAGTGAACCAACGATGAGCAATAAACTGTAAGTGATTATTAATAATCCAAGTAATGAAGTAGTAAAACAGTTTAATTTCATTGGGATTATCAATTATTTTTTAAAAGCAATTTAAATGGTTATATGAATAATAAAACCAACTCCCAAGGTCAATCTATCACAGTAAATTAATTACAAAGGTCAGTTATGTTATAAGTCTTGTCTCTAATAATCAGGATTTTTCTTCTACTTTCTTTTTGTTGAAACATTTGTGAAATTTCTCTGACAAAGTTGTCTGGGATGAAAAAAAAAAACTTCACACCGCCTGTCCACATGCTGTGTACTGTAAAAGCTTAAGAAGCACTCCGGAAGAAACAAATAACCCTTCCATTTGAAAATGAGCCTGTATGTAGTTTAATATTACTGAATGACTTGTTGGCAGCTTTATTAAGAAGTTATATGCTTCTATTGTCACATGGACCCATAGCTTTGTCTAGGTCTTATTGAGCTTCTGACTAGGCTTAGCGCTCTTTATTATGTTAAAATTCCACAGTCTGGGTAGTGTTAGGTGAATTTTGGATTTTGGAGAAAAATAGAATTGAAAAGTAAATAAAGGAGTAGGGAGTAAGTCCTGACAATAATGAAGATGAACATCTTTAATCTTCTGTTTCATACCAGATGGGTTCAAGTAATTGTGCCTCAAAGACTTCTTGCAACCTGTTGATGATTTTTGCATCTTGTGAGTAACTGTAAGTTACTTCTGTCTCACGTCTATTTATTCCTATACAGCTATATGGATTGGGGACATTTTATTTGGCGATCAGCCCAACCATGTATATCAAAAAAAGAGAAAAAGACATGGCCTGCACATCTCAATCTTATACATTGATCTAATGCTTCTCAGCAAATTCTACAATACTGAACATAAGGTTCTTAGTATACATATTGATCAAGGTGTATAGCCCACTAGCCACTTCACAACGTCTTTATAGTGGGTCCCTACTCTGCTGGAAGCGGCGCTGCACAGCAACCACCACAACCGCAATAGGGTGCCCACAGGGGGAGTGACCCAGTGGTCCAGCAACACCCCTGCCACCAGACCAAGCCCCCAGGCTCTGGGTCACACTGCCCCAGAGGCACAGCAGCACAGGAGCAGCAGATACCATGCAGCACCGCACCATGTGAACAGATCTCAAAAATTCACCTTACCATATTGATCACCCAAAACATCATGACCAGATTGTGCCAGAGGACCATTACTCCTATCACTTCTTATCTCCTTTCTGGACAGCCTCAGTTGCAGAATAAAAAAACTTTTCTTTACTCAGCTAACCAGATTCCCATTAATGGCACCACATGGCAGTTTCCATGGTGGCCAAATCACCATTGTGCAGGAGAAATATAGTGCGAGAGGCTTAGTGCTAAGTAAGTGCACCTGCTTTATACTAAGGATCAGTGTGTGTTTCCAAGAGTCTATATCATAAAGTGATACAGTTTGCAATCACTTCATAAGATGGTATAACTCATGATGACTGAACATGTCCAACCAACTGCTGCCTGAGAAAATGTACAATATTTGGACCCTACTCACCAGACTGTAAAGTTGTATACCTATGTGACAACTTTTAGTGTATCTTAGCCTGAACACAAACTTTCAAAACTCCCACCAGACTGCAATTCACAATACAACCATTAAGCAATGACACATGCAGTAGCCACTAGAGATGAGCGAACACTGTTGGGACCAACCGATCCGAACAGCACGCTCCCATAGAAATGAATGGATGCACCTGGCATGCAGACTTTGCCGGCCGCTTAACCCCCTGCGTGCCGGCCGCTTCCATTCATTTCTATGGGAACGTGCTGTGAGCGTGCTGTTCAGAACGGCTGTTCCAAACAGTGTTCGCTCATCTCTAGTAGCCACAGATAGCACAGACATTTTGTATCACAAAATTATTTCATTTTTCACCAGCCACATCCAATTCACCATTCCCCACTGGGGAATAATTACACACATACAACTACACATCAGTCTTATTAGTAACTTGTCAACAGATCATGTTGTACTGAGAAAGGCAGCTTCATTTTCAATACACATATCTGGGCATGTGCAGGAATGACAGCAGGTTAGGAAGGGTATCTATTAGAGATGAGCGAGTAGTACTCGATCGAGTAGGTATTCGATCAAATGCTACAGTATTCGAAATACTCATACTCGATCGAGTACCACTTGCTGTTCAAATGTAAAAGTTCGATGCAGAACCAGCATTGATTGGACGAATGCTATACAGTCGGCCAATCAACGCTGGTTCTTCTCCTACCTTTAGAAGTCTTCTCCGTGCAGCTTCCCCGCTGCGTCTTCCGGCTCTGAATTCACTCTGCCAGGCATCGGGCCTGGGCAGAGCCGACTGCGCATGTCCGCTTATAGCGCGAGCATGCGCAGTCGGCTCTGCTCAGGCCTGATGCCTGGCAGAGTGAATTCAGAGCCGGAAGATGCCGTGGGGACGCTGCAAGGAGAAGACTTCTCAGAGGATCCAGCCCGACCCTCACTTGTGGACTTGGTAAGTATAATTTGATCAAACGTTGCCTACCCCTGAAACAAGCATTTTCCCCCATAGACTATAATAGGGTTCGATATTCGATTCGAGTAGTCGAATATTGAGGGGCTACTCGAAACGAATATCGAACCTCGAACATTTTACTGTTCGCTCACCTCTATTATCTATCTATCTATCTATCTATCTATCATCTATCTATGTTTAGGATAAATTTTGATAGTTTATGCCTTTTATAAGCCCTACTGTCGGCACCCTCAAATTCACTAACATAGAGCATAACCACTAGTAATTATGCCATAGTAACTCATCTGCTTTACAATCCAAAGAAATTGACCACATTGGCTTTCATGGTCTTCACCTTGGTTCAGTTAGGGGGCCAGGATTATTTTATAGAGGCTGTACTCTTCTTGCCATCAGAAATACTGGAATGACAGATGGAATTCTTGTTTGTCTAGATTTATTGACTGTATTATAAAATACATTTGAACTTTGGTAGTGAACAGACATGCAAACATTCTGTAGTACAACCTTTAGAGATTATACAACCCCCATCACTGCTGACTTTATACTTGTTTAGATTGCATTTTTTACTTTATATTGAGAATGACTATTTAAAATTAAGTGTCTGAAGCATACAGGAAAGTGCATTGTACTTTTACAAGAATCATCACAGCTGAGATATAAAAAGAGACAGGTTATATTACTTGTCCGAGGAACACTTTCTTTATATCTAAAATGTTGATCCTATATCATTATTTGACCTGCACAGAAATCTTGTGAAGTTCAATTGTCAAATATTGATCATTGTAGATGACTGTTTGTTCATTGCAGTGTAGCTAATAAGCTCATTTTATTTGTCTTCATGACTCTGAATTCTTAACATGGTCTTTTTGGTTTCTCTGGGACTGCTTATATTATTTTTCCTTGCCACAAAATGTGCATGGATATTAAGCTTTTAGAAAAGCTCTTTTGGTCAAACATTCTTCTTATAGCAATTATGTCATGTCAGATGGAAAGTATTTTTTACAGCCTTTACAAACAACAGCAGCTATCTATTTCTTGACTTTCTACATATACATACTACCTTGTAACAATCCTGGATTTCAGTGTTGCTACATATTCCAAGCCTTATACTAGGGTTTGCACTAATGTTGCCTCTCCATTGTTCTAGTCTGAGGTGAACTGCTATAGTAGCGGTAACATATGTAGTCTGATAGATCCCATTCACAATAATGGAGTCCATGGGATGTCAGTTATTTTAGAACTGATGACAACTTTGTCTCTATTATGACAGTTGGTGGAGTGGGATGGGACTATAGTACATGCATACAGCACATGTCAATCATAAACTAGAAGCATACAGCACGTCACTCACATACTACATACCAAACAGCACATCACTCATATACTACAGACATAAATATATTATATGCATGTAACACACATCAAAGTGTTTATTTTAGTGTTTATTTTAGTCACTCATACACTAGACACAATCATTGGTAACACTATATACATGTCAGTCATCATCCCATACATCACCTGAGCACTGCACATACAATACATCCCTTACACTGTATTTCTCTCCATTTTGGCTGAAAATGTCGCAGAACTTCAGCAAAATAAAACCCTGCCCTTGTTTGTTAAGACACTAAGCTTTGCTCCTTGTGTAGGTGCTCAGATATTTTCCTCTTATGTTGTCCCCAATGATGCCTGGCCCCCTGATTCCGAGCTGCTGGTCTCCAGCTCTATTGAACGCCTTATTTTCCCTGAGCACCTGTATATTGTTAAGTAAAAGTGAATGCACATCGCAAGTATTTATTTATTTATTTTTTTAAAGTAAGTAAAATGTTTATACTTTTATTTTTTCAGATTGTTCTGGCTAAACAGATACATTGTTGGGTATCAGCTCCTTAAAGGGATCCTATCATTCACACACTATTTTTTCTAGGTACCACATCGGAATAGCCTTAAGAAAGGCTTTCGTTGTCTTCTCCGTGTCACCGTTTGCCTACAATCTCGGTTCTTGTTGGTATGCAAATTAGCTCTTTCGCAGCACTTAGGGCGGGCCCCAGCGCTAAAACAGCACTGGGGGCATCCCCAATGCTGCGAGAGAACTCTCTTCAGCGCCGCCTCCATCTTTGTCAGGAGCATTCTCTTCAACCTCTTCTTCCAGTGGTGGCTTGTAACTTCTAGTCCTCGGGCTTTGGGCATGCCCACAGGTCACGAGAAAATGGCTGCTTGCACAGTATTGTAAGCGGCCATTTTGCTTAGCGCTTAACACTTGCCTCCAATACAGAAAGAATCCTCAGGAGGACCCCCCCGAATGGAATATCAGCGCAACTGTAAGCGCTGGACAGTTAAAGTGCATGGACCCCATAGACTATAATGGGGTCAGTGTGCTTGCCGCACACTGCCCTCACAAATGATTGGTGCAGGCAGTACGCTGCAAGCACACGGACCCGTTATAGTCTATGGGGTCCGTGCGCTTTAACTGCTCAGCACTCCTCCTCAACACTCCTCAACTGCACTTCGCTCCTCCTAAAAACTCTTCCTGCTACTCGTGGGCTTGGTAACTCTTTTAGTTGAATAGTGGTTTCCCCTGAAATGAGCATTTTTTCCCATAGACTATAATGGCATTTGATATTCGATCGAGTAGTCGAATATTGAGGCTCTACTCGAAACGAATATCAAATCTCGAATATTTCACTACTCGCTCATCTCTATTAATTATTTTTACCTACCCTGGGCCTCTGATTATTATATTTTGAGTATAATAATGATTCAAGGGCGGTGAACTCCAAAAATTTTGGATTTGACTAAACCCTACATTTTTGAAAAATACATAAGAAACTTGGCACAACATGAACCAGTTTACGCATCTCTACTCACTGTATATTAGAACAAATAAATGAAAAGTGTATTTGAAATCTATTTTAAATGGATCCTGGATATGCTAATCCTTTATGTTCCTCTAAAGTATTTTTTTTTCCACAAAAGTCTTTAGACTCTATGAGAAAAACAAAGAAAAACAATTGCAATGCTATTGAGATATTCTCCATAAACATTAATGTAAGTCTAGGGTAAAATATTGTGCATTGTACAGTAGAAGTCCATGGAGTCGGCACATGGCGACTCAATCCTAAACTGTACAGTCTGCAGGACCAATTTACCTCCATGTATGTGGCATTAAAGTTATGCAAGTATATTCTCTTTTCTTAACATTTTATAAATCGCCATTTATTTGTAATAGAGCAGTATATTGTTTAATTATCTAGACAGTAATATTTTAACAATATACTCTGCACTTCACATCATGAAGGATAACATGGTCATATGTGAAAAAGTTTTTGTTTCTAAAGAGAATGATAATGGATCATTCAGCTCTGCAATAATAAAACATTGAAAATTGTGCATTAAAAATCAGGTTCAGTATGTACTAATGGTATAATTAGAGCAATTCCCATCTGAAATCCATAGGCACAGATAATGACTTATTGAATATCAATTAGTCAACAGAGAACATGTCTTAATACCTATTCGCAGTAAATACATACTGTAGCTCATTACTTTGATGAGCTGTAAAACCCCAGAAACATATATTAGGCTGTTATTTTATATAGTTGCCTATGGTCCTTCTGGCTGTGAGTTGATAATGTACATAATACATAATTCTAAAAGAAAGGAACAAATAAAGGTTTTTTTTTTTAAATAAAACATGCCAAAAAAACATTTGTTCCAATTACGAATTAACAGCACTTGTCCCATCATGGACATTTTCACTTGTTTGCAGAATAGGAGCCCCCAGGGGCCCCATCAATAACAATAATGAAGTGCTCAAGTCTCCTGTTCCTTCATGCTGTATGAGTAAGGAGTAGTTTGAGCGAAGCAGTGGGACAGACGGAAACAGTCAATGGCCACTTCTCCATTTAAATGCCTTATCACTGGTTATTTGCTGCCCAACTCTTGACAGGTGCTATTGAAACAAATAATTAGTAATATTCACATTACCTTTTATTGAGTCTAACCTTTTAAAGGGGCGAAGTTGCACTCAAAACAGCCGTACAAATGTAAGATGCAGACAAGGAGTTATGAACATCTAAAGTCTTATATTACAGTACCTGTAACTTTACGGTTTCTTTTCATATTTATTCCATTCTTAAGAATTTAATCTCTGACCCTTTTCCTCAATTATATGTTGGGACATATCTCAGGGTCAGTATCAATTCATATTACTATACTAATGGATACAGCAACGTTTTATCCATTGGTAAGTTACAAACTTAACTACTGATGTGAACCCAAATCTTGAGCCTGTAATCTGGTTACTTAGGCTGGGTTCACACGGGGTTTTTTGGACTGGATATTGAGGTGGAGGCTCAGTACAGTGCACTGGCATCCGGTCGCAACATTCCACTCCAGATTAGGCCCAGCGGAATCCAGGTCAAGAAAGGGCATGCCGTTTCTTTTTTCCAGTTTTTCGGTTTGTTTCCACTCGCAGAAAAAGGAACCCATTAAATTCAATGGAAGGCGTTTTTTTAGCCGGATTCTGACGCGGATCCCGCGTCAAAATCCTGCACAAAAAACCCGTGTGAACCCAGCTTTACCTGTCTCTTTGTAACTGGGATACTAAAACTAAATTAACAGTAAAGGTGTCTTTTAATGTCTCAGTCAGGCAAAATTCCTATCAATAGTTAATAGCGATATCTAGCAATATAAATATCAGATTTTAGTTTGGTTCATACCATGGCAATGCTTGCAGAATGACATGATTTAGTTATATGCAGTGGCATAACTAGGAATGGCGGGGCCCCGTGGCGAACTTTTGACATGGGGCCCCCCCGACACCGAAGATCTCGACCGAGTCCCTCCTACGCATTCCCGCGTGCTCTATTATGACCAATAGTTGCCCCTGCACACAGTATTATGTCCCTTAGAGGCCCCTGCACACAGTATTATACCCAATAGTGGCCCCTGCACACAGTATTATGTCCCTTAGAGGCCCCTGCACACAGTATTATGTCCCTTAGTGGCCCTGCACACAGTATTATGTCCCTTAGTGGCCCTGCACACAGTATATGTCCCATGGTGGCCCCTGCACACAGTATTATCCCCATAGTGGCCCCTGCACACAGTATTATGCCCCATAGAGGCCCCTGCACACAGTATTATGTATCATAGTGGCCCCTGCACACAGTATTATACCCCATAGTGGCCACTGCACACAGTATTATACCCATAGTGGCCCCTGCACACAGTATTATACCCAATAGTGGCCCCTGCACACAGTATTATACCCAATAGTAGCCCCTGCACACAGTATTATCCCCATAGTGGCCCTTGCACACAGTATTATCCCCATAGTGGCCCCTGCACACAGTATTATCCCCATAGTGGCCCCTGCACACAGTATTATACCCAATAGTGGCCCCTGCACACAGTATTATGCCCCATAGTGGCCCCTGCACACAGTATTATGTCCCTTAGTGGCCCCAGTACACAGTATTATGCCCC
This sequence comes from Leptodactylus fuscus, assembly GCF_031893055.1. Lineage (NCBI taxonomy): Eukaryota > Metazoa > Chordata > Amphibia > Anura > Leptodactylidae > Leptodactylus > Leptodactylus fuscus. The sequence goes on along the minus strand of NC_134266.1, from coordinate 201,866,241 downwards.
ATAGTGGCCCTTGCACACAGTATTATCCCCATAGTGGCCCCTGCACACAGTATTATCCCCATAGTGGCCCCTGCACACAGTATTATACCCAATAGTGGCCCCTGCACACAGTATTATGCCCCATAGTGGCCCCTGCACACAGTATTATGTCCCTTAGTGGCCCCAGTACACAGTATTATACCCCATAGTGGCCACTGCACACAGTATTATACCCATAGTGGCCCCTGCACACAGTATTATACCCAATAGTGGCCCCTGCACACAGTATTATACCCAATAGTAGCCCCTGCACACAGTATTATCCCCATAGTGGCCCTTGCACACAGTATTATCCCCATAGTGGCCCCTGCACACAGTATTATCCCCATAGTGGCCCCTGCACACAGTATTATACCCAATAGTGGCCCCTGCACACAGTATTATGCCCCATAGTGGCCCCTGCACACAGTATTATGTCCCTTAGTGGCCCCAGTACACAGTATTATGCCCCATAGTGGCCACTGCACACAGTATTATGTCCCTTAGTGGCCCCTACAGGACTAAATACTGTCACCACCGCTGACCGCTATACCAGGACAATTGTGGATAAAAAAAATCTGGTCATGTGCATTACAATTTAGTAACTCCATGTGCCTCATATTAATAGCAGTTAACCCCATCATGTCCCTCACATTAACCCCTGTGTGCCTCACCATAAGAGTTACTGATATGTGAGAGACATGGAGGTAATAATAAAGTATCTTCATTATTATTACCCCCATATGTCTCACATATCAGTAACTCTTATGGTGAGGCACACAGGGACATGTGAGGGACATGATAGGGTTAACTGCTATTAATATGAGGCACATGGAGTTACTAAAACAAAAGTAATCACCCCAAATGCCTGATATTAATAAGTAACCCAAGTATGTACCTGTGTACCTGTTATTAATAAGTAACCCCAGTATGTACCTGTGTATCTTCAGTTTCATTTCCCTGGAGCAGCTTCTTCCTCTTCTTCTCTTGCAGGATGGCAGGAGCTCGGCAGGGATAAGCCCCGCCTCCTGGGCTCTCCTCAGCCCTCTCATTGGTGGGCAGAGGACAGGCAGAGAAAGGGAGGGGGGGAGAGAGGGGGAGGGGGAGCGTCCTGAAGCGCTGAGAGGAGCCAGACCTGCAGCTCCTGTGTCTCAGCCATTGCTGCAGCTTCGGGGCCCCCTGTTGGTGGAAAGTATTCCATCACAGGGGGCCCCGATCATTATATTTGGGGGTCCAAAAAGACCTCCGAGAATAATGATAGCAGCGGTAGCAGCTGTCACCGGGCCCCTGATGTCCCGGGCCCTGTGGCAGCTGCCTCTGCTGCCTCCGTGGTAGTTACGCCACTGTTTATATGCATATGCCTGACTGGCTTCTTGAAAGCTTACTTACCATGCCAGTTCACCTCTCAGGACCTCCGTAGAGCTGAATAGCAGCTCCAGTGCCTGTGCAGTAGTGTTGGAACCTTCCTATTTTACAGAACTTGCCTTTTTGATGCAGAACTGGGTATAGCAGAGCCCTTAGTAGGACTCTCACAGTGCATCTGCCACTGTCAAGTATGAGGTTGAGTATTTTGCTTAACCATAGATACATATTGTCTGTGTATTTTGCTGTTTATCCAATCTTTCATACAACAGCTGAATAAATTCTGTAGGTTTTTCTTTTAATCTGTTATAACTATGACAATATGATGGTTAGACTTTGGCCTTGTGTTACGGGTGATACAAATTATGAGCTGCATTGAACCACTCGTTATACTAATAAACACTTAATGATAATAGTTACCAATTATCCCATTCATTGGGAAAAATTAAGTTTTTTGTAGATAAAATTAACATGCTGTGTTTCTCAAAAGAGTATTTTTCTTTCCTGCATTATGCGGATGAGATTTAGACAAAGTCTCAATCGTATGGAAATTCAGTCAGTCACTCAATCAGCCCGAAATGGTTGAGCTCCTGCACATTTGACTTTAACCTTAAAGGGTTGGCCACTTTTAGTCTAAAATTGACAAACAAATGTACAATAAAAAGATATACAATTTTCCAATATACTTTCTGTATCAATTCCTCACGGTTTTCTAGATTTCGGCTTGCTGTAATTCATTCTGTTACTTCTAGAGGATAAAACTCTGACCATGGTCATGTGACTTACGGTCCATGGTCATGTGATGTACACACAGGTGCTGCTCGTTATAGTCACAGCACAGTAATCAGACATCTGCCTGGTAATCAGCTGTACACCTGTGTGCTGATCACATGACCATGGACTGTAAATCACATGACCACGGACCGTAAATCACATGACCATGGACCGTAAATCACATGACCATGGTCAGAGTTTTATCCTCTAGAAGTAACAGAATGAATAACAGCAAGCCGAGATCTAGAAAACTGTGAGGAATTGATATAGAAAGTATATTGGAAAATTGTATATCTTTTTATTGTACATTGGTTTGTCAATATTGGTCTGAAGGTGGCCAACCCCTTTAACCACTTCAGTACCGGGCCAATTTGTGGTCCAGGACCAGACACATTTTAGGTTTATTATGTATGTGCGGTTTTGAGGTCTGTAAAATTTTTCTCGTATGTCTCAGTCAACTAATTTTGCGTCTTTTTTCGAGGACACATAGGGCTTTATTTTTATGTTATTTTTATTTTCAAATGTGTTTTCATTTTTTTTATATCCAGGAAAATATAAACAAAATAGGAGGGAAATTGTGTCTGGTTTTCAATTTATAATTTTTTTTTTTTAATTTAATAACACAAAGTGTCACTGAAAAACTTTATAAAATAGTTTTTCCTCTCCGTTACGGTAATTTTTATTTTGTATGGTGTCGTCGGGGGCGGGGCTATAACCTTTAATAATGGCGTTTTATTAGCGTATTATTTATTTATTTTTTATTATTATTTTATTTACATTTTTTAAAAACTTTTTTATTATATTTTTATTTTATTTTTTTTCCAGATTGTGTCCCCATAAGGTGATAAGAGACCTTTGGGGACATCTGATCACTTTTTTTTTTTTGTACTTGAGGCTGATTTCTCCTATAACTGGGGCTGGTACATTTAACCTCAGTTACAGGAGGAATACAGACTCCTGCACACTGTATACACAGTATGCAGAGCTGATCTGAGTCCTGTAGGAGCCAGCAGCTCTGGTAAGACTCTGCTCCCGGCGGATCACGTGTCTGCCGGGTCAGAGGGCAGCTGATTTATGGCTGTGTCCATAGCCGTGTATACAGCGCTCATTGAGTGCTGTATACACAGCGATCGAGAAGGCAAGGGAGGTAATAAATCTGCCCTGTCTTCTCTCTAGGAGCTCCGGCTGAAGTTACAGCCGGCTCCTATTGAAAGCAGCTACACGATCTCCGTGCAGCTGCTGTGTTCTGGTGGATGTAAAGGTACGTCCTGGCAGAACTAGACAACCACTTCCCGGACGTATATAGTCTATGGGCAGTGCCGCACCTCCCATGAGGCGACCTGAAGCGAGCACTTCAGGCGGCACTATGCCAGGGCCTCAGGGAGGGCGGCATTTTTGCTTCCCTAAGCCAGTCCAGGACAAGCTGTCCTGGACTGGCTTATCACCGAGCGGTGGTTTGGGGAGGCCGCTGGAGCAGTGCTGCTCCAGCAGCCTCCCCTCACGCTCAGGCAGAGAGCAGGCAGTCTCCGGGCCTACTCTCTGCCGGCGAACGGCGTTAAGCCCCACCCCCTTCACTCGGCCCTGTCCCCGACCCGCCGGCCACGCCCCCGCTCCGCCCCCTCCTCCCGGCGGGGGGGGGGGGTGGCTTTCTGCAGTTAGCCTTGGGCAGCGAAAGGAGCAGGCTCACTCCTGTCTATGGGCGGTCCGGAAGTGGTTAAGGCTATTGACAAACTTAGTATTTACTCTTGCATTTGAGGGAAAAAAAACATACAGCAGAAAAATCAGTGTAAAAAAATTACCTTATACTGTGTTTTATGTGCTGAGACTCCAGGTTATAGAATACAGTTTTTGGGTTTTTTTAGATTTTGTAGTGGTTTTTTGGACTGGATTGAGCAGAAGGTAAGAATTTTTCCTATATATTTCCCATTCCTTTTATAGCCATTCTTGGCTTTGGCCCAAAAGACTGCAGCAAAATCTGCAACAAAAAAAGCTGTGTTTCCGCAACGTGGGGCCTCAGCCTTATTGTGCTTTGCCACTTTCTACTGCTGAAATTCAGCTGAATTTTTAGTTGTTGTTTCTTTTATCACCCCTGTATAAGTCTATAGTGAAAAAAATGCAGCGTTTTCGGAGCTAAAAATTTTTTAAAAACACACACCACTCAATTTTCTGTAGTTGTCTTTTTCTACAATGTGCTGGCAGCTGATATTAAAATATCTTCACTATGCTGGGGCTATAATACACAACATTTTTTATTTTTTTGGGAGAGTCTTGACATTTTTCTGCACATATTGGGACCTATTTATCACGGCTTGAACGCCAGTCTTCTGATATACAAAACATGAAGAAATCTCACAATTTTTGTTACAACTGTGCTGGGTCTTTTTAATAACTTTGGGATCTCTCATGCTAAGGCTCAATTCCCACGTAGTAAAGCGCCGCTCATTCTGACACGTAAACCCATGTCAGAGTGAGCACAGTAAAACAGAATCCTATTGACTTCAATGAGTTCGGTCTTACGCACGCTACCCATTGAACTCAATGGGAGGCTTTTTTACCTATTGCTTTCAATGTGATATGTGCGTATCACATTGAAACAATAGCTAAAAAAGCTTCTAATTGAGTTCAATGGGTAGCGTGCGTAAGACCGAACTCATTGAAGTCAATGGGATTCTGTTTTACTGTGCTCACTCTGACACGTGTTTATGTGTCAGAATGAGCGGCGCTTTACTCCATGTGAACAGAGCCTAATGCACAAAAGTAATTAAGGTTGTGGCCCTATGTGATGTAAAAGCAAAAAATGCAGCAAAGTGGATGAGATTCTCTAAAATGAGATAGATGACATTCACTAAAATCACATTCACTTTGCAAGAGCTGTAAAATGCTGCTCGAACTACAGAAAAATATCTGAAGCAGATATGTAGTGATTAGAGATGAGCGAGTACTGTTCGGATCAGCCGATCCGAACAGCACGCTCCATAGAAATGAATGGATGCACCTGGTACTTCCGCTTTGACGGCGGCCGGCCGCTTAACCCCCCGCATGCCGGCTACGTCCATTCATTTCTATGCGAGTGTGCTGTTCAGATTGGCTGATCGCTCATCTCTAGAAGTGATTTCTAAAACCATTGCATTTTTAGAAATTGCCGCATGTCACTTATCTACAGAAACGCTGCCAGTTTTCCTATAGGTATAATTGAAGCAGAAAGTCTGCAGAGGAAAAGAGTGGGAACTTTCTGTGAAAAGCGCTGCTGGAAAAACCACAATGTGTTTCTGCTACTTGGGTCCTTTGTATAAGACTGCCGTACAAACCACCACTGTAATCACCACCACAAATTGCTTCCATGGTTTCTTTAGCTTTTTTCTGTATCTTTATTGAAATCTATAGGAAAGATCAAAGCAAGCTATGTTTTGAAAAGAAACCCCCCCCCCAAAGAAAAAAAAAAAAAAAAAAACGGAAGGGAACTTGAAAATAGCCAAAATAAAAACGCAATTAATATAGGACTTCTCATGTTGCTAAAATGTCATGAAAAACATCACTGAAACATCGCTGAAGATAAAGTCAGGATAGTTTTTTCAGATCGGTGTGAACTAAATTTGAGATGAAGTCAAAGTATTTTTGCAAACAGTCATTTTATATCTACTTATGTGTTTTTATGGTTTCACACTTTTTACAAACTCCTTGTCATCTGAGCCGGAGCCATTCCTTCTGTCCCCTACTTCTTGTTAACATTCATTTAATTTGTAGGCAAAGCAGATTGATAAAAGAAAGTGAGAATACAGTATCCAACAGGGATCATTTGTAACCTCTATTCACAGAATGACTGAGGAGTGCATTTATACTTAAACAGATATTTCAATTAAAATTCATATTTTGTTTTAAACACACTGAAATAATACAAAAAAATGTTGCTTTCATAGATACTTTGTTACTTGCAATGACTAGAATGACTTGGTGGGGTTTCTCAATAACATTTATTGGATAAGTATTGTATCACTGAAGTCAAACTGTTGTGATGACCAACAATCATAGAAATGGGGTTCCCCTAAGTCCCAAGTGTGAATAGAGCAATGCACATGCATGACCATTACTCCATTCACTTCTGTGGGAATAATGAAGCAAGTTGATCAGTCACATAGTAGCAAATGGAGTGTTCATGTCTGCACACTACTCCATTCACATGGGAAAATCTGATACCCTAATTCTAACTGGGGAATCCAACAGTAAAAACAAGCTTTAGTCTGGGGATACGTAGGGAATAATCACAGTGTGTTACCCCCTGTGGGGAAGGTAGTGCGGTAGTGGCAATGGTGCAAACCCAACCAGTCAGAGTCAGGAATATGTTGCCTGGTGCAAACTGGTTTATTTGGAAAAACAACAAAAAAATAAACCTTCATGTCAGGCAAAAAATAAACAAAAATAAAATACAGCCTTAACTTCAGGCAAAACTCTAACTAAACAATAAAAGACTAACTATACATGTGGCTCACTTCCAACCACACAAACAAAACAAAGTAGCACATTACAGTCTCACCAGACTCTCAGTGTTTTAGGACAGACCCAGATGCATCCTCTTGCTCCCAGGATCTGCCCTGAAGTGCAGGCTTTTCAGCCTTTTATGGCCCAGCAACAAGCCCAGGATCCACACCTGGGGCTGAGGCTTATTCAAGATACGCCATGGACCACATGTATGGCAGGAACCTGGGGATAATATACTGTGACTCCAACACTCTGCCTGTCACCTTCTCACACCCACACAAAACTTGCTGGTAGGTAATCCATTGTCATCTACAATGTCACCATTGTGGGTGAAATTTAAACAAATCTCATCTACATGCCACATTTAAAACCTACAGCCCAGCTGCACTTCTGGGTTTTAAAGCTGCAGCATGTCAATTCCTGTTGGTTTTACCTGGAACTTTCACTCTTTGCAAAGCTCCAGGAGACCTGCACTTATTCTTATTGGTGTGCCACTGCTGACATTCAGGGAAACTGCTAAATTTCCCTAAAACTGGAGATGCACTTCACAATTTGTCTGGCAACTAACATGCTGCAAATTACAGTAGCAATGATGGGACAGTGGATGGGACTTAAATAAATCCTATACTCATAAGCATAAACTTATTAGCACAAAAAAATAACCTCTTATGGACACAGATTAGTTTGAACATTAGTTGCTCTGTAATGGTTTTTTTTTTCATATTTATTGTGTTTATTAATAAAACATAATTTTTTGAAACTGAATTATTTTCCCTGAGTCACCGTATTCTGATGCTATTAACGCTTTTACTGTTTTCTTAACGGAGAGCAAGATGTAAATTTTATTTGGAAACATTTTTGAGATGTATAAATTTTTGAAAAGTACATTAATTTTGGCATTGTAGTATATTTTTTTACGGTCTTCTTCCATATGAAATAATTAATGCTATTTTTAGATAATACAGACTTATAAGCACATGGGGATACCCGACATGTTTTATTTATTTTGTTTACATTATGTGCTTTTTAGGTTAAAGGGGCTCTATCAGCAAAATCATACTGATAGAGCCCCACATATGCGTGAATAGCCTTTAAAAAGGCTATTCAGGCACCATAAATGTTATATTAAACTACCCCCCAGTTTTAAAATAAAACCCTAAAAACGAATATGATCTACTTACAGATCGTGCATGCTGGGCAGGCATTCGGGGTGCGGCGTCTTCTTCATCCACGCCTCTTCTTCCTCCGATGTCCTTGGGTCCCGTCCTCTGGCGCTCGTGAACTGACACTGATAAAAAAAAATGCCCTGGGCGCATGCACAGTAGCCGTAGTAGAAGCCGCATGCTACTGCGCATGCGCCCAGGCTATTTTTTTTATATCAGTGTCAGTTAGCGAGCGCTGGAGGAGGACAGGACCGGAGGACATCGGAGGAAGAAGAGGCGTGGATGAAGAAGACGGCGCACCCTGAATGCCCGCCCAGCGTGCACGATGCGTAAGTAGATCACATTCTTTTTTAGGGTTTTATTTTAAAACGGGGGGGGGGGGGGGTAGTTTAATATAACATTTACGGTGCCTTAATAGCCTTATTAAAGGCTATTCACGCATATGTGGGGCTCTATCAGCATGATTTTGCTGATAGAGCCCCTTTAAAAGGAGGCGACCCCTTGGATCATTTATGATGAGATTGGTGAGGGGGCAATCATGTTACCAAACCACCCAGATGCCATGATCGCTATTGACCATGGCACAAGAGGGGTTACACTGCTTGAGTCAGTATATTTTCTGACTTTGGCATCTAGTCCTGAGTCTCAACTGTGTAATTCAGTCAAAACCTGGAACTTAACTGAGCATTAAGTATACATTCAGTATAGCATAATAGTATGGTGTTGAGAGGGAAGGGGTTAAAGTGTATTCTAGTAAAAAGTTACTCCTGTTGAATGTGGAAAATGTAGAAGTTTCCACCAACTTTGGAAATGTTAAGGAATCAAGGGTCTTGCCTTGAGGGACAGCTTGGGACTGCCCTTGTAAGGGCGGGAGTAAATTGGGGGCTAGGGCTTATCGGCAGGTCAAAATCTGGGATTTATATCCTCCTGTGTTACATCCAGCACCAAACTGTGGGCTCCTACCTACAACCTATGGTAAGACCGTTTCATATTATATCATACCAGACAGACTGTCATTAATTTATGGTCACTGTGCGGTGATTGTCCTACAGTGCATGTTACCTTGCAGATGTTTTTCTTCCCACTGTTAGGTGTTGCGGAGCTCAAAAGAGTATACGAGTACATGTCACCTTTTGTACTTAATCTTTCCTCTAGGAAGGTTTTTTAGATGTTAATATATGTCTTTTGACACAAGTTTTAATGTATTATTAAACGTTAAGTTTTATTTGCATCAGTGCGGCTGTTGTTGTTTCTCAAATCTTCTGTCTCTTCCTTTATTCCTTGTTAAGGATTCTGTGAGGGGCAGGTAATCACTTCCCGTAATCCTCCTCCAAAGGCTGTTTGCATCAATTATTGAATTGCCTCAAATTTACCTTTTGTTCTCTTAATTTTGTAAATAGACAAAATTAAATTAACACTTTTATTTTTTAAAGCATTCTTATTGGCTACATTTTTTCCGCACCTGCCTAAAGCATTTGCAAGTCACTGTATATTCCCAGGCGTTCTTTACAAAATAAGGAATTAATAATTACTCTGTGCAGAATTTAAATACTGGTTTCATTTGTCGTGAGCACTTTCACCCAATTTAAATCTCAGCTTCAGCCCTGTCTATGTTATTTAACAACAGGATGCACAGGAACAGCTTATTATGTCTAGTACAAGTCACAGGGAGAATGTTATGCCTTTTCATCATTTGTGCTATCTCAATGTAATTTTGTTTCTTTCCATTTCTCGAAAATACGAAACTTTTAAAACGAGAGATTTATAAGAAATTACGCGAATGCACAAAAGAAACAGTTCAAATGTTATTTATTTGCAGTGGCAAAGTGAAACAAAAAACATCCTTGGTATTAGTATGCAGGGCTGGAAGCATAAAACACATATTCTGCCACCTTCCTTCTTATCTGCCTGTCTGTTTTGTCTCATGCTATCTTCCTGCTCATCAATCTATTATCTGCTTTGTTTATCTTTCTCTGACTGCTTTTTATGTTTACTTTACAGCTAATCTAAAGGGAATATTAAAGAAATAAGAATTTATTTGTATACAGTTTTGGAATTGAGGAGTGATGGTTGTGGCTTTCTAATCTAATACATTATTCATTTTTAGAACCAAAATATTTAAGTAAATATACGGTATTGTCACAGAATTATTATATGGATGAGATCCAATACAAAGGACAATATTATTCTTAGTGGATATGATACTCAAGTGCATTACTGTGTAATTTTACAAAATAAAACATACATACGACAACTTTAACCTGCAGGTAACAATTTAGATTGATGTGTTGTCCTCAGCGTCCTGGCATTTTCATTTCTTAGGCCTCCTAAGTCCAAACAAACCCATTTTTTATAAAGTACAGGATCCTAAGAGATATATTTTAAAGGTGGTCTTCATGCCATATTTTATGCGCGTCTAGACACATTAAAATTCAGTCCTATTTTGATAACAATTTATCACTCTGCTTGAGAAAACCACAGGATTTCCAGCTATAAAGCCCCAAAGACTGCAGACCAAATCTTAACACATTTATTTTATAAAGATTTATGGATAGATACGTTTTATTATGTTTAGTATAAATTAACTAGATCTTACCATAGTTAAAAAAACCTGCAAATAATTAGAATAATAATTTACACAATTTGCATACATTAATTGTCAGATTTGTCCATCAATACAACAATATCCCCAGTGATAATCTTCTATGTAAAGCATGGTGCAAAGTTAATCTGAAGGTGACATTTTTTAATCTTTGTGTTTGTAGTTAGAGATGAGCGAACAGTGTTCTATCGAACACATGTTCGATCGGATATCAGGGTGTTCGCCATGTTCGAATCGAATCGAACACCGCGTGGTAAAGTGCGCCAAAATTCGATTCCCCTCCCACCTTCCCTGGCGCCTTTTTTGCACCAATAACAGCGCAGAGGAGGTGGGACAGGAACTACGACACCGGGGGCATTGAAAAAAATTGGAAAAAGTCATTGGCTGCCGAAATCAGGTGACCTCCATTTTAGACGAATAGTGGATTTCAAATCCAGGTCATATGAGAATGTGAACTTTGTGACTATGAGACAGGGATAGCTGTACAGGCAGGGATAGCTAGGGATAACCTTTATTTAGGGGGGAATGTTATTAAAAATAACTTTTTGGGGCTCTATCGGGTGTGTAATTGTGATTTTTGTGAGATAAACTTTTTCCCATAGGGATGCATTGGCCAGCGCTGATTGGCCGAATTCCGTACTCTGGCCAATCAGTGCTGGCCAATGCATTCTATTAGCTTGATGAAGCAGAGTGTGCACAAGGGTTCAAGCGCACCCTCGGCTCTGATGTAGGAGAGCCGAGGGTGCACTTGAACCCTTGTGCACCCTCGGCTCTGCTACATCAGAGCCGAGGGTGTGCTTGAACCCTTGTGCACACTCTGCTTCATCAAGCTAATAGAATGCATTGGCCAGCGCTGATTGGCCAATGTATTCTATTAGCCTGATGAAGTAGAGCTGAATGTGTGTGCTAAGCACACACATTCAGCTCTACTTCATCGGGCTAATAGAATGCATTGGCCAGCGCTGATTGGCCAGAGTACGGAACTCGACCAATCAGCGCTGGCTCTGCTGGAGGAGGCGGAGTCTAAGATCGCTCCACACCAGTCTCCATTCAGGTCCGACCTTAGACTCCGCCTCCTCCGGCAGAGCCAGCGCTGATTGGCCGAAGGCTGGCCAATGCATTCCTATGCGAATGCAGAGACTTAGCAGTGCTGAGTCAGTTTTGCTCAACTACACATCTGATGCACACTCGGCACTGCTACATCAGATGTAGCAATCTGATGTAGCAGAGCCGAGGGTGCACTAGAACCCCTGTGCAAACTCAGTTCACGCTAATAGAATGCATTGGCCAGCGCTGATTGGCCAATGCATTCTATTAGCCCAATGAAGTAGAGCTGAATGTGTGTGCTAAGCACACACATTCAGCACTGCTTCATCACGCCAATACAATGCATTAGCCAGTGCTGATTGGCCAGAGTACGGAATTCGGCCAATCAGCGCTGGCTCTGCTGGAGGAGGCGGAGTCTAAGATCGCTCCACACCAGTCTCCATTCAGGTCCGACCTTAGACTCCGCCTCCTCCAGCAGAGCCAGCGCTGATTGGCCGAATTCCGTACTCTGGCCAATCAGCACTGGCTAATGCATTGTATTGGCGTGATGAAGCAGTGCTGAATGTGTGTGCTTAGCACACACATTCAGCTCTACTTCATCGGGCTAATAGAATGCATTGGCCAATCAGCGCTGGCCAATGCATTCTATTAGCGTGAACTGAGTTTGCACAGGGGTTCTAGTGCACCCTCGGCTCTGCTACATCAGATTGCTACATCTGATGTAGCAGTGCCGAGTGTGCATCAGATGTGTAGTTGAGCAAAACTGACTCAGCACTGCTAAGTCTCTGCATTCGCATAGGAATGCATTGGCCAGCCTTCGGCCAATCAGCGCTGGCTCTGCCGGAGGAGGCGGAGTCTAAGGTCGGACCTGAATGGAGACTGGTGTGGAGCGATCTTAGACTCCGCCTCCTCCAGCAGAGCCAGCGCTGATTGGTCGAGTTCTGTACTCTGGCCAATCAGCACTGGCCAATGCATTTCTATGGGGAAAAGTTAGCTTGCGAAAATCGCAAACTGACAGGGATTTCCATGAAATAAAGTGACTTTTATGCCCCCAGACATGCTTCCCCTGCTGTCCCAGTGTCATTCCAGGGTGTTGGTATCATTTCCTGGGGTGTCATAGTGGACTTGGTGACCCTCCAGACACGAATTTGGGTTTCCCCCTTAACGAGTTTATGTTCCCCATAGACTATAATGGGGTTCGAAACCCATTCGAACACTCGAACAGTGAGCGGCTGTTCGAATCGAATTTCGAACCTCGAACATTTTAGTGTTCGCTCATCTCTATTTGTAGTTATTAGAGATGAGCGAACAGTAAAATGTTCGAGGTTCGATATTCATTTCGAGTAGCCCCTCAATATTCGACTACTCGAATCGAATATCGAACCCTATTATAGTCTATGGGGAGAAAATGCTCGTTTCAGGGGTAGGCAACATACGATCAAATTATACTTACCAAGTCCATGAGTGAGGGTTGGGCTGGATCCTCCGAGAAGTCTTCTGCTTGCAGCGTCCCCGCGGCATCTTCCGGCTCTGAATTCACTCTGCCAGGCATCGGGCCTGGGCAGAGCTGACTGCGCATGTCCGCACTACAAGCGAGAATGCGCACTCGGCTCTGCCCAGGCCCGATGCCTGGCAGAGTGAATTCAGAGCCAGAAGACGCCGCGGGGAAGCTGCACGGAGAAGACTTCTAAAGGTAGGAGCAGAACTAGCGTTGATTGGCCGACTGTATAGCATTCGGCCAATCAATGCTGGTTCTGCATCAAACGCTTACATTCGAATAGCGAGTGGTACTCGATCGAGTATGAGTATTTCGAATACCGTAGTATTCGATCAAATACCTACTCGATTGAGTACTACTCGCTCATCTCTAGTAGTTATCTGTTGGAATATAGGTAGAGATTGACTTTAAATGGTTATTTCTAACTTGGCAAATTGCTGCCAAAATAAGAATTACCGCTCCCAAGTCTCCTAGTATGAGATTTATAGGAACAACCTTGCAGTGCTGCTTTATGTTGCTCCTGTAACTCACCGAAAAGACAATGAGAGCTACAGAAACAGCATAGCAAAGCTGAGCTACACTGTTACTGTGGGTTCACAGTCACACAGAATACCTAAATGTACTACACTGCTTATGTAGACCCATTAATCTATATAGGGAGAACGTAGAGCAGCTCTATTCACAAATTTGGCTTTGGAGTTTTAGAGCAGTAATTCATAGCAATTTTCAGGAATGACAATATATTAGCTGCTATCCAATGGCTACATTACTTTTTTTTACTTTTTGTTTTTAAGAGACATGTAATTTTGAGCTTATTAAGTACAAAATGGAAAACCTGTGTAAAGAAAAAGTTTCAAACAAAATAGAAAACAGTGGAAATAAAATGTGATACATCAACAGAGGAATAGGTGCTTCCAACAAGGATATAGTATTGCCTCAAATCAGTGGTCAGAACACAGTTTTGGACACCAGTATAAAAGAAAGACTTACCTGAAGTAGAGTAGGTGAAAAGGAGGAGGGCAATCAAGGTTATTAAGGGGATGGGGGGATTAGAGTACAGGTTATCAAATTTAGGGTTGCTCATTTTGGAAATAAGTCTTAGGGATGATATAATTAGAATGTATAAATATATGAATGGGCAGGACAGTAATCTTTCAAATAATGTTTCATACCTAGGCTTGTAACTGTGACAAAGGCACATCCTCTATGTGTAGAGGAAAATAGGTTTTACCATAAAATAAGATAATCCTTTAATAGTTCTACCATGGGGAAATTCAGTGTGTTACAGCAGCATAGATAGTACAAAAATAATTCTTCACGGTAGAGGCATTACAGTGACAGTATGTACAGATAAAAGGTAACGGTAAAGAAGATAGTAGGAGGGATAGTATACCTTAAGGATCTTTCAGTTCTCTGTATGGAGTATTCTACATTTAGCACGGGATTAGTTGTACAGCATAACCGCAGCAGGGTGGAAGGACCTCTGACAGAGCTCCTTGTCACACTTAGGGTGAAGCAGTCAGTCACTGACAGTACTGCCCAGTGCTGTCACAGTCTCATGCATGGGATGGGAGTTATTCTCCAGCATGCAGTATTCTCCAGTATCCTTCTGTCCCCCCCACCTTTACTGGGTCCAGGGGGCTCCCCAGGACAGAGTTGGGACTCACCATGGAAGAGTCCTTCTGTCACCCACCACCTTTACTGGGTCCAGGGGGCTTTCCAGGACAGAGCTGTGAATAGTAAATGGGCAAGAACTGCACCTTGAGGTGCCCTTGTATTACAGATCACAGTGTCTGACAAACAGTCCCGGGCTCTCAAATACTGAGGTCGGTTTGTGAGGTAGTCTAGAATCCCATTGGACAGGTGATGGTCCACTTCAACAAGGTCCAGCTTGTCTCTTATTAGCCCTGTATGAATGGTGGAAAAAGCACTGGAGAAATCAAAGAACATTATTCTCACAGTGTTCCCTGGTTTCTTCAAATGAGAAGAAGGTGGGTGATGGCATCATGCACCCTAATGCCTAGTGATAAGCCATAATAGAATGTTGATCATAAGCAAGCTCCTTTACAGAAACTGTAAGACTATGGAAATTACTGCCACAGGATGTGGTAATGACTGATAACTGGTACAAGTTGATGAAGAGAGTAAATGAGTTACTGGTAGGGATGAGCAGACCTGGAAAATGATCAGCTGTAAAAAAAAAAAAAAAAAAAGGCTGAGATATACAGTACTTTGCAAAGGTTTGTTGCAGACTAAAGTGTTGCAAAGTAATGAATGGTTTCAGAAATTGAGTGCTAATGGTTTATTTTTGTCAATCAACAAAATTGAGTGAATTTAAAAAAAAGAGTGAGTGTGAGCACCCTTTGGAGGAGGAGTTTTAGAAGTGATTATTTGGTCCTCATCTCAACATTATTTATGGGACTACATGAAGACAAAATGATTTGAGCAAGCCCCCTTTCACAGAACATCTGTGCTTAGTTCTTAATGCTTAGGAAGATGTGTGGAACAAACCTCACTGCTTCCTTCAAACATTGTGTAAAGGAATACCTAGAAGAATTGAGGCTGGTCTGATGTAAACAAATATTTGTTCATTAATTTACCTAACAAAAATAAATTAACACTATTAACACTTCTATGTTTTTTTTCTATTTATTGTTTTTGCACAGTACTGTATGTGAGAAGGTATTCACACAAATTGAGCAAAGATTTATCAAAAGCAAGGTTTTTTTTTCATGTCAGTATTGATAACTATTGCACTCAGAGTATGTGAGTAATTTATTATGAGGCATAGGTTACATTAGATTTGTCCTCCAGTAGTCTGTGTGCAAATTAAAACTTATGCCTGCCTATAGCTCATGTAGAGTTCAAAGAAAACTAGTGTAAATGATAAATCTGGTGGGGCCAATGGCCCCAGGCACAGTGCACTCTCACTATGCCTTCTATTCAGGGTGGTGTAAAGATGCAACGTACAATAAGTTTTGTTGCAAGTGGCATTTAAACAAAAATTACAAACTCGAGATCATAAAAGTTGCTTAGAGTAATAAAAATCTTCCCCTATGTGCATTGCAAGTTTCATTAATGTTTTGATTAATGTTATGCTATGACTGCTATGATAAGGAACAATATGTTCTAAAACGCCATATAAGCTGTTTTCTCGAAGACAAAAATAGAACAACAGACACCGAGCAAACCGTAGTGTAGTATTTTCAAAAAGAAAAGATGTTTATACAAAGGAATGACGCTCACCTTGAGGAGTTGTGAACCTAAGTCACAACTCTGTGCATGCGGTGATTATGTAGTTGAATGGAGCAGCAATATTCCTACCACCTCGCAGGCGTACAATTGTGCGAGTTTTAATTTCAAAATAAAACCGTATTTTCTAACCATTGAGGAGAGCGCATTTCCTGATTATCAGATCTTAATATCTGAATTATTGGCCCTTTTACTTCATATAAGCTGTTTTTACTAGAGATGAGCGAACAGTGTTCTATCGAACTCATGTTCGATCGGATATTAGGCTGTTCGGCATGTTCGAATCGAATCGAACACCGCGTGGTAAAGTGCGCCATTACTCGATTCCCCTCCCACCTTCCCTGGCGCCTTTTTTGCTCCAATAACAGCGCAGGGTAGGTGGGACAGGAACTACGACACCGGTGACGTTGAGAAAAGTAGGCAAAACCCATTGGCTGCCGAAAACATGTGACCTCTAATTTAAAAGAACAGCGCCGCCCAGGTTCGCGTCATTCTGAGCTTGCAATTCACCGAGGACGGAGGTTTCCGTCCAGCTAGCTAGGGCTTAGATTCTGGGTAGGCAGGGACAGGCTAGGATAGGAAGGAGAAGACAACCACAACAGCTCTTGTAAGAGCTAAATTCCAGGGAGAAGCTTGTCAGTGTAACGTGGCACTGACGGGCTCAATCGCCGCAACCCAGCTTTCCCAGGATCCTGAATGGAATACACCCGATACCCGTTCTAACGGTGTGCCCCCCCACCTTCACCCCAGAAATACCCTGCAAGTCCCCTAGCAATAGAATTGGGGCAATATACACCCACTATTTTTGCTACTGCCATATAGTGCCATTGTCTGACTGGGAATTCAAAGAATATATTGGGGTTACGTGCACCCACAATTTTTACTACTGGTATATAGTGCCAGTTTCTGACTGGGAATTCAAAGAATATATTGGGGTTACAAATACCCTCATTTCTTGCTACTGCCATATAGTGCCAGTTTCTGACTGGTAATTCAAAGAATATATTGGGGTTATAAATACCCTCATTTCTTGCTACTGGTATATAGTGCCATTGTCTGACTGGGAATTCAAAGAATATATTGGGGTTACGTGCACCCACAATTTTTACTACTGGTATACAGTGCCAGTTTCTGACTGGGAATTCAAAGAATATATTGGGGTTACAAATACCCTCATTTCTTGCTACTGCCATATAGTGCCAGTTTCTGACTGGTAATTCAAAGAATATATTGGGGTTACGTGCACCCACAATTTTTACTACTGGTATACAGTGCCATTGTCTGACTGGGAATTCAAAGAATATATTGGGGTTATAAATACCCTCATTTCTTGCTACTGCCATATAGTGCCAGTTTCTGACTGGGAATTCAAAGAATATATTGGGGTTATAAATACCCTCATTTCTTGCTACTGGTATATAGTGCCATTGTCTGACTGGGAATTCAAAGAATATATTGGGGTTACGTGCACCCACAATTTTTACTACTGGTATACAGTGCCAGTTTCTGACTGGGAATTCAAAGAATATATTGGGGTTACAAATACCCTCATTTCTTGCTACTGCCATATAGTGCCAGTTTCTGACTGGTAATTCAAAGAATATATTGGGGTTACGTGCACCCACAATTTTTAATACTGGTATACAGTGCCATTGTCTGACTGGGAATTCAAAGAATATATTGGGGTTATAAATACCCTCATTTCTTGCTACTGCCATATAGTGCCAGTTTCTGACTGGGAATTCAAAGAATATATTGGGGTTACGTGCACCCACAATTTTTACTACTGGTATACAGTGCCATTGTCTGACTGGGAATTCAAAGAATATATTGGGGTTATAAATACCCTCATTTCTTGCTACTGGTATATAGTGCCATTGTCTGACTGGGAATTCAAAGAATATATTGGGGTTACGTGCACCCACAATTTTTACTACTGGTATACAGTGCCAGTTTCTGACTGGGAATTCAAAGAATATATTGGGGTTACAAATACCCTCATTTCTTGCTACTGCCATATAGTGCCAGTTTCTGACTGGTAATTCAAAGAATATATTGGGGTTACGTGCACCCACAATTTTTACTACTGGTATACAGTGCCAGTTTCTGACTGGGAATTCAAAGAATATATTGGGGTTACAAATACCCTCATTTCTTGCTACTGCCATATAGTGCCAGTTTCTGACTGGTAATTCAAAGAATATATTGGGGTTATAAATACCCTCATTTCTTGCTACTGGCATATAGTGCCATTGTCTGACTGGGAATTCAAAGAATATATTGGGGTTACGTGCACCCACAATTTTTACTACTGGTATACAGTGCCAGTTTCTGACTGGGAATTCAAAGAATATATTGGGGTTACAAATACCCTCATTTCTTGCTACTGCCATATAGTGCCAGTTTCTGACTGGTAATTCAAAGAATATATTGGGGTTACGTGCACCCACAATTTTTACTACTGGTATACAGTGCCATTGTCTGACTGGGAATTCAAAGAATATATTGGGGTTATAAATACCCTCATTTCTTGCTACTGCCATATAGTGCCAGTTTCTGACTGGTAATTCAAAGAATATATTGGGGTTATAAATACCCTCATTTCTTGCTACTGGTATATAGTGCCATTGTCTGACTGGGAATTCAAAGAATATATTGGGGTTACAAATACCCTCATTTCTTGCTACTGCCATATAGTGCCAGTTTCTGACTGGTAATTCAAAGAATATATTGGGGTTACAAATACCCTCATTTCTTGCTACTGCCATATAGTGCCAGTTTCTGACTGGTAATTCAAAGAATATATTGGGGTTACGTGCACCCACAATTTTTACTACTGGTATACAGTGCCATTGTCTGACTGGGAATTCAAAGAATATATTGGGGTTATAAATACCCTCATTTCTTGCTACTGCCATATAGTGCCAGTTTCTGACTGGTAATTCAAAGAATATATTGGGGTTATAAATACCCTCATTTCTTGCTACTGGTATATAGTGCCATTGTCTGACTGGGAATTCAAAGAATATATTGGGGTTACGTGCAGCCACAATTTTTGCTACTGGTATATAGTGCCAATTTCTAACTGGGAATTCAAAATGCGCAAGGCTCCCGGAAAGGGACGTGGACGAGGCCGTGGGCGAGGTCGGGGGAATGGTTCTGGGGAGCAAGGTAGCAGTGAAGCCACAGGGCGTCCCGTGCCTACTCCTGTGGGGCAGCAAGCATTGCGCCACTCCACAGTGCCAGGGTTGCTTGCCACATTAACTAAACTGCAGGGTACAAACCTTAGTAGGCCCGAGAACCAGGAACAGGTCTTGCAATGGCTGTCAGAGAACGCTTACAGCACATTGTCCAGCAGCCAGTCAGACTCTGCCTCCTCTCCTCCTATTACCCAACAGTCTTGTCCTCCTTCCTCCCAAAATTCCCAAGCTTCACAGAACAATAACCCCAACTGTCCCTGCTCCCCAGAGCTGTTCTCCGCTCCTTTCATTGTCCCTCAACCTGCCTCTCCACGTCACGATTCCACGAACCTAACAGAGGAGCATCTGTGTCCAGATGCTTAAACACTAGAGTCTCCTCCATCTCCGTTCGATTTGGTGGTGGATGACCAGCAACCCACCCTCATCGACGATGATGTGACGCAGTTGCCGTCAGGGCATCCAGTTGACCGGCGCATTGTGCGGGAGGAGGAGATGAGACAGGAGTTGGAAGAGGAAGTGGTGGATGATGAGGACACAGACCCGACCTGGACAGGGAGGATGTCAAGCGGGGAAAGTAGTGTGGATGTTGAGGCAAGTGCAGCACCAAAAAGGGTAGCTAGAGGCAGAGGCAGAGGTCAGCAGCTTAGGCGAAGCCAGGCCACACCCGGAATCTCCCAAGATGTTCCAGTTCGTACCCAGCCCCGAAAAACTCCCACCTCGAGGGCACGTTTCTCGAAGGTGTGGAGTTTTTTCAAGGAATGCGCCGAGGACAGATATAGTGTTGTCTGCACAATTTGCCTCTCGAAATTGATTAGGGGCTCTGAGAAGAGCAACCTGTCCACCACTTCAATGCGCCGTCATTTGGAATCCAAGCACTGGAATCAGTGGCAGGCAGCAACAGCAGGACAAAGGCCGCCTGCCGTTCACGCCACTGCCACTGCCTCTGCCACTGCCTCTGCCTCTGCCACTGCCACTGCTGACTGTGCTGGCGATGCACTCCAGAGGACGAGCCAGGACACCACTTCATCTGCCTCCGCCACTTTGTTGACTTCTCCCTCATCCTCCCCTGTTCCTGTCTTATCTCCTTCTCCTGCACCATCAAAGGCACCATCAGGCGCTTCTTTACAACAACCCACCATCTCTCAGACATTGGAGCGGCGGCAGAAATACACTGCTAACCACCCACACGCGCAAGCCTTGAACGCCAACATCGCTAAACTGCTGGCCCAGGAGATGTTGGCGTTCCGGCTTGTTGAAACTCCCGCCTTCCTGGACCTGATGGCAACTGCGGCACCTCGCTATGCCGTCCCTAGCCGTCACTACTTCTCCCGGTGTGCCGTCCCCGCCTTGCACCAGCACGTGTCACTCAACATCAGGTGGGCCCTTAGTTCCGCGCTTTGCACAAAGGTCCACTTGACCACCGACGCGTGGACAAGTGCATGCGGACAGGGACGCTACATTTCACTGACGGCACACTGGGTGAATGTAGTTGAGGCTGGGACTGCTTCCCAAACTGGCCCGGTGTACCTCGTCTCCCCGCCTAACATTCCTGGCAGGGACACGAGAAGAACACCCCCCTCCTCCTCCTCCTCTACCGCCTCCTCCTCCGCCACCGCCTCCTCCTCCGCCACCGCCTCCTCCTCCGCTGTTAGATTGACCCCAGCTACGAGTTGGAAACGTTGCAGCACTGGCGTTGGTAGACGTCAGCAGGCTGTGCTGAAGCTGATCAGCTTGGGGGACAGACAGCACACTGCCTCCGAGGTGAGGGATGCCCTCCTCGATGAGACGGCAATATGGTTTGAGCCGCTGCACCTGGGCCCAGGCATGGTCGTTTGTGATAACGGCCGGAACCTGGTAGCAGCTCTGAAGCTTGCCGGACTCCAACATGTTCCATGCCTGGCCCACGTCTTCAACCTAGTGGTGCAACGTTTCCTAAAGAGCTACCCCAATGTTCCAGAGCTACTGGTGAAAGTGCGGCGCATGTGCGCCCACTTTCGCAAGTCGACAGTAGCCGCTGCTAGCTTAAAATCTCTCCAGCAACGCCTGCATGTGCCACAACACCGGCTTTTGTGCGACGTCCCCACACGCTGGAACTCAACGTTTCAGATGTTGAATAGAGTGGTTGAGCAGCAGAGACCTTTGATGGAATACCAGCTACAAAACCCTAGGGTGCCACAAAGTCAGCTGCCTCAGTTTCTCATCCATGAGTGGCCATGGATGAGAGACCTTTGTGACATCCTACGGGTGTTTGAGGAGTTCACAAGGAGGGTGAGCTCTGAGGATGCGATGGTGAGCCTTACAATCCCGCTCTTGTGTGTTCTGAGAGAATCCCTGATTGACATCAGGGATAACTCAGATCACACAGAGGAGTCAGGGATAGCATCTGATCTGTCACAGCTGGAGAGTAGGTCCACACATCTGTCCGCTTCATCGCGTTTAATGGAGGAGGAGGAGGAGGAGGAGGAAGAAGAGTTGTCCGATGATGTGATGGTGATACAGGAGGCTTCCGGGCAACTTCGAATCGTCCCATTGTTGCAGCGCGGATGGGTAGACATGGAGGATGAGGAGGAAATGGAGATTGAACTTTCCGGTGGGGCCAGAGGAGTCATGCCAACTAACACTGTGGCAGACATGGCTGAGTTCATGTTGGGGTGCTTTACAACCGACAAGCGTATTGTCAAAATCATGGAGGACAACCAGTACTGGATCTTTGCTATCCTTGACCCCCGGTATAAAAACAACATCTCGTCTTTTATTCCGGTAGAGGGGAGGGCCAATCGCATCAATGCTTGCCACAGGCAATTGGTGCAGAATATGATGGAGATGTTTCCAGCATGTGACATTGGCGGCAGGGAGGACAGTTCCTCCAGTAGGCGACCAAGTTCTCACCGGTCCACACAAACGAGGGGCACACTGTCTAAGGTCTGGGACACCTTGATGGCACCCCCTCGCCAAAGTGCCGCCACAGAGGGTCCTAGTGTCACCAGGCGTGAGAAGTATAGGCGCATGTTGCGGGAATACCTTTCCGACCACAGCCCTGTCCTCTCCGACCCCTCTGCGCCCTACACGTATTGGGTGTCGAAGTTGGACCTGTGGCTTGAACTTGCCCTATATGCCTTGGAGGTGCTGTCCTGTCCTGCCGCCAGCGTCCTATCTGAGAGGGTGTTCAGTGCAGCCGGTGGCATCATCACTGACAAGCGCACCCGTCTGTCAGCTGAGAGTGCCGACCGGCTCACTTTGATAAAAATGAACCACCACTGGATAGAGCCTTCATTTTTGTGCCCACCTGTGTAAAGCACCCCAACATGAAACTCCATGTCTGTACTCAACCTCTCCAATTCCTCCGCATCCTCATACTCATCCACCATAAGCGTTGCACAATTCTGCTAATACTAGGCTCCCTCCAACATGATTTCCCCCAACTCTGCTGGTTAGAGGCTCCCTCCACCCTGATTTCCACCAACTCTGCTGGTTAGAGGCTCCCTCCACCCTGCTTTCCCACAACTCTGCTGGTTAGAGGCTCCCTCCACCATGAATTTGCCCAAACTGGGCTGGTTAGAGGCTCCCTCCACCATGAATTGGTCCAAACTGGGGTTTTTAGAGGCTCCCTCCACCATGAATTTGCCAAAACTGGGCTGTTTAGAGGCTCCCTCCACCATGAATTTGCCCAAACTGGGCTGGTTAGAGGCTCCCTCCACCATGAATTGGTCCAAACTGGGCTGGTTAGAGGCTCCCTCCACCATGAATTGGTCCAAATTGGGGTTTTTAGAGGCTCCCTCCACCATGAATTGGTCCAAACTGGGCTGTTTAGAGGCTCCCTCCACCATGAATTGGTCCAAACTGGGCTGTTTAGAGGCTCCCTCCACCAGGAATTGGTCCAAACTGGGGTTTTTAGAGGCTCCCTCCACCATGAATTGGTCCAAACTGGGCTGGTTAGAGGCTCCCTCCACCATGAATTGGTCCAAACTGGGTTTTTTAGAGGCTCCCTCGACCATGAATTGGTCCAAACTGGGGTTTTTAGAGGCTCCCTCCACCATGAATTGGTCCAAACTGGGGTTTTTAGAGGCTCCCTCCACCATGAATTTGTCCAAACTGGGGTTTTTAGAGGCTCCCTCCACCATGAATTTGCCCAAACTGGGCTGTTTAGAGGCTCCCTCCACCATGAATTGGTCCAAACTGTGGTTTTTAGAGGCTCCCTCCACCATGAATTGGTCCAAACTGGGGTTTTTAGAGGCTCCCTCCACCATGAATTGGTCCAAACTGGGCTGGTTAGAGGCTCCCTCCACCATGAATTTGCCCAAACTGGGCTGTTT
Source organism: Leptodactylus fuscus (assembly GCF_031893055.1). NCBI lineage: Eukaryota > Metazoa > Chordata > Amphibia > Anura > Leptodactylidae > Leptodactylus > Leptodactylus fuscus. The sequence goes on along the minus strand of NC_134266.1, from coordinate 201,842,536 downwards.
AGAGGCTCCCTCCACCATGAATTGGTCCAAACTGGGCTGGTTAGAGGCTCCCTCCACCATGAATTGGTCCAAACTGGGTTTTTTAGAGGCTCCCTCCACCATGAATTGGTCCAAACTGGGGTTTTTAGAGGCTCCCTCCACCATGAATTGGTCCAAACTGGGGTTTTTAGAGGCTCCCTCCACCATGAATTGGTCCAAACTGGGGTTTTTAGAGGCTCCCTCCACCATGAATTTGCCCAAACTGGGCTGTTTAGAGGCTCCCTCCACCATGCATTGGTCCAAACTGGGTTTTTTAGAGGCTCCCTCCACCATGAATTGGTCCAAACTGGGGTTTTTAGAGGCTCCCTCCACCATGAATTGGTCCAAACTGGGGTTTTTAGAGGCTCCCTCCACCATGAATTTGCCCAAACTGGGCTGTTTAGAGGCTCCCTCCACCATGAATTGTTCCAAATTGGGGTTTTTAGAGGCTCCCTCCACCATGAATTTGCCCAAACTGGCTGGTTAGAGGCTCCCTCCACCATGAATTGGTCCAAACTGGGCTGGTTAGAGGCTCCCTCCACCATGAATTGGTCCAAATTGGGGTTTTTAGAGGCTCCCTCCACCATGAATTGGTCCAAACTGGGCTGTTTAGAGGCTCCCTCCACCATGAATTGGTCCAAACTGGGGTTTTTAGAGGCTCCCTCCACCATGAATTGTTCCAAACTGGGCTGGTTAGAGGCTCCCTCCACCATGAATTGGTCCAAACTGGGTTTTTTAGAGGCTCCCTCCACCATGAATTGGTCCAAACTGGGGTTTTTAGAGGCTCCCTCCACCATGAATTTGCCCAAACTGGGCTGTTTAGAGGCTCCCTCCACCATGAATTGGTCCAAATTGGGGTTTTTAGAGGCTCCCTCCACCATGAATTTGCCCAAACTGGGCTGGTTAGAGGCTCCCTCCACCATGAATTGGTCCAAACTGGGCTGGTTAGAGGCTCCCTCCACCATGAATTGGTCCAAATTGGGGTTTTTAGAGGCTCCCTCCACCATGAATTGGTCCAAACTGGGCTGTTTAGAGGCTCCCTCCACCATGAATTGGTCCAAACTGGGGTTTTTAGAGGCTCCCTCCACCATGAATTGGTCCAAACTGGGCTGGTTAGAGGCTCCCTCCACCATGAATTGGTCCAAACTGGGTTTTTTAGAGGCTCCCTCCACCATGAATTGGTCCAAACTGGGGTTTTTAGAGGCTCCCTCCACCATGAATTGGTCCAAACTGGGGTTTTTAGAGGCTCCCTCCACCATGAATTGGTCCAAACTGGGGTTTTTAGAGGCTCCCTCCACCATGAATTTGCCCAAACTGGGCTGTTTAGAGGCTCCCTCCACCATGAATTGGTCCAAACTGGGCTGGTTAGAGGCTCCCTCCACCATGAATTGGTCCAAATTGGGGTTTTTAGAGGCTCCCTTCACCATGAATTGGTCCAAACTGGGCTGTTTAGAGGCTCCCTCCACCATGAATTGGTCCAAACTGGGGTTTTTAGAGGCTCCCTCCACCATGAATTTGCCCAAACTCTGCTGGTTAGAGGCTCAATCCACCCTGATTTTCAAAACAAATGTTGGTGCTAACCTCAACTTACTACAAGGGCCAAATTCACTGCTGGTGACAAGCTCTCCTCACTGCAAGTGCCAAATACACATGTTTCAAGGTGTTTTCCTACTGTCAGAGAGGTGGTATTGAGTGTGTAAAGTGTGTAGTTGTTAGGCTGTGATGTTGGGGTAATAGAGGGTCTTTGGTGTGTTAGATGCCCCCAGACATGCTTCCCCTGCTGTCCCAGTGTCATTCCAGAGGTGTTGGCATCATTTCCTGTGGTGTCATAGTGGACTTGGTGACCCTCCAGACACGGATTTGGGTTTCCCCCTTAACGAGTATCTGTTCCCCATAGACTATAATGGGGTTCGAAACCCGTTCGAACACACGAACAGTGAGCGGCTGTTCGATTCGAATTTCGAACCTCGAACATTTTAGTGTTCGCTCATCTCTAGTTTTTACATTTTTGAAGACATGGAACATTGTGTCTTTTATCACTATTTATCTTGGATGGGAACAATAAAAGTTACATTTTATTTTTGATAAATCTGGATCGCTGGATCTTCCTTTTTCACTTGCTTCTGTTTTGGTGCCTTTGGCTGGAAGGTGAAGATCCGTGCAGTCATTTCCTACATTGGAAGTTGATACTAAAAGATACGTGAGTTGGACTGTATCAATAGCAGTTGTATATTCAGCAGAGTTATGGTTAGGGTTGAGCCGATCTTGAGATTTCAGGATCAATTATAAATCCTATTCCCGATCATTTTTCTGCCGATCCCAATCGTGAAATTTGCTCGATCGCCGATAGGAATCCAATCTTTTCCGATCCCGATCGCTCAACCTTAGTTAAGGTACTTTTGCAAAATTATTGTTTGTCCATTGCTTTGGAATATCAGGGGATGAGAGCAATGGATGTTAACTTGTGACAGATATACAAATACAAATAGATCATTATATAAGACTTCAAAGAAGATGGATGCAAACAACATCAAACCTTCTGTACATAACAATACTATAGTGAGGGCCCCTTCACACGGCGTAAGCGCTCGGCTCATTCTGAGCCGTACACGCGAGCGCTTCTGAACACTTCCCATTCACTTCAATGGGAGCAAGCGTAAAGCCGGCTTTACGAGCACTCCCTTTGAAGTGAATGGGAAGTGTTTAGAAGTGCTCGCATGTACGGCTCGTAATGAGCCCAGCGCTTACGCCGTGTGAAGGGGCCCTTAGAGTGATTCTCAGTCCCTTATATATGTACTCATATTCCTATATGAAAAAGGTCTTACCCAAGGTTTCTGTCTCCATTTTAGTATAATATGGCTACTGATGATACTGATACTCCAGACATTTTTGTCCAGTTTGCAATCTTGAACCTTAGCCTATTTAGGAAATCAGATGTTATCATTTTCATACAAATTGACCATAGAAAAGGGTCATATCGACCAACAAGGGTTATTTTGACATGCATTTTTTCCTAATTTCTTAGAATTGTTATTTGAGCAGCTTGATTTGATGCCAATGGCTTGTCATACTTTGATCGATGTACTTTGTGTATTTGAGCCTATAAATAAACGGTCTCTGGGTGGAGTTTCACAGAGCTCTGTCCACTCTGTCCAGACATGACCAAAAGATCAGTATGTCTGTCTGTCTTTGATTGCCCCTGGTGACAATCTGACTCTACAATCTACCTTGTAAGAACCGATTAATTACTGTAACACTATTTATTTTGATGCCTACAATAGAGTGAAAATTAAGAGTGGGCATAGCTCTATATCACAGTTATATACACTCACCGGCCACTTTATTAGGTACACCATGCTAGTAATGGGTTGTACCCCCTTTTGCCTTCAGAACTGCCTCAATTCTTCGTGGCATAGATTCAACAAGGTGCTGGAAGCATTCCTCAGAGATTTTGGTCCATATTGACATGATGGCATCACACAGTTGCCGCAGATTTGTCGGCTGCACATCCATGATGCGAATCTCCCGTTCCACCACATCCCAAAGATGCTCTATTGGATTGAGATCTGGTGACTGTGGAGGCCATTGGAGTACAGTGAACTCATTGTCATGTTCAAGAAACCAGTCTGAGATGATTCCAGCTTTATGACATGGCGCATTATCCTGCTGAAAGTAGCCATCAGATTTTGGGTACATTGTGGTCATAAAGGGATGGACATGGTCAGCAACAATACTCAGGTAGGCTTTGGCGTTGCAACGATGCTCAATTGGTACCAAGGGGCCCAAAGAGTGCCAAGAAAATATTCCCCACACCATGACACCACCACCACCAGCCTGAACGGTTGATACAAGGCAGGATGGATTCATGCTTTCATGTTGTTGACGCCAAATTCTGACCCTACCATCCGAATATCGCAGCAGAAATCGAGACTCATCAGACCAGGCAACGTTTTTCCAATCTTCAATTGTCCAATTTCGATGAGCTTGTGCAAATTGTAGCCTCAGTTTCCTGTTCTTACCTGAAAGGAGTGGCACCCGGTGTGGTCTTCTGCTGCTGTAGCCCATCTGCCTCAAAGTTCGACGTACTGTGCGTTCAGAGATGCTCTTCTGGCTACCTTGGTTGTAACGGGTGGCTATTTGAGTCACTGTTGCTTTTCTATCAGCTCGAACCAGTCTGGCCATTCTCCTCTGACCTCTGGCATCAACAACGCATTTCCGCCCACAGAACTGCCGCTCACTGGATGTTTTTTCTTTTTCGGACCATTCTCTGTAAACCCTAGAGATGGTTGTGCGTGAAAATCCCAGTAGATCAGCAGTTTCTGAAATACTCAGACCAGCCCTTCTGGCACCAACAACCATGCCACGTTCAAAGGCACTCAAATCACCTTTCTTCCCCATACTGATGCTCGGTTTGAACTGCAGGAGATTGTCTTGACCATGTCTACATGCCTAAATGCACTGAGTTGCCGCCATGTGATTGGCTGATTAGAAATTCAGTGTTAACGAGCAGTTGGACAGGTGTACCTAATAAAGTGGCCGGTGAGTGTATGTCAGCCATTTGGCACAATTAAGAAAAATTACATATGTACTGCACTGCCTGATAATTTTATTTTATTGTGCTTTCTTATGGAGTTAGAAAAATATATGCTAACATCTATACATACTACCTTAAGAGAGGCCCACACGTAGGCTATGTTTGGTGTGTGCCTAGAGTTTTACCACTGCAAATGCTGACTGTGTTTTGATATGACTTACTGTAAAGTGAAAGTCGGAATTCTGAGATAAGCAAGTCAGAATTTTTCAATAAAATGTCAGAATCCTGACTTACTACAATAAGTCATAAATCTAAGATAAATAGATCAGAACTCTGACATGAAAAGTCATAAATCTAAGATAAGTAAGTCATAATTTTGAGGAAAAAAAACTGGATTCTGAGAAAAGGATAAAACAGTAACAATGAAAGATTCAGAGATTTTTTTTTTCATATGGCCCCAGGGCTTTTTCCAAAAACAATGATTTTCCTGAGATAAATTTGCCTTTGTATGTCCTTCAAAATTATAACAACACATAGTATCACATTATTTGTCAGGCATACTTTACATATAGTTTGCTGAATATTTTGTTTTGTAGTTTTTTTTTTTTGTTTTTTTTTTAAACTAATGCCAAATGTACCTTAAGTTTTTATTTCTTACATTTTTTTTTAAATCTTTTACCCATTATCCTTGTTACAAGAAGAAATAAAAAAAATATTGCAATTAGAGATAAGCGAACAGTAAAATGTCCGAGGTTCAATATTCGTTTCGAGTAGCCCCTCAATATTCAACTACTCGAATCGAATATTGAACCCTATTATAGTCTATGGTGGGAAAATGCTCGTTTCAGGGGTAGGCAACATTAGATCAAATTATACTTACCAAGTCCACGAGTGAGCGTCGGGCTGGATCCTCCATGCAGTCTTCTCTTTGCAGCGTCCCCACGGCGTCTTCCGGCTCTTCCGGGTCTTCATTCACTCTGCCAGGCATCGGGCCTGGGCAGAGCCCCACTGCACATGCCCGCACTGCAAGCGGACATACGCAGTCGGCTCTGCCCAGGCCCGATGCCTGACAGAGTGAATGAAGAGCCGGAAGAGCCGGAAGACACTGCGGGAAAGCTGCACAGAGAAGACTTCTAAAGGTAGGAGAAGAACCAGCATTGATTGGCCGACTGTATAGCATTCGGACAATCAATGCTGGTTCTGCATCGAACTTTTACATTTGAACAGCAAGTGGTACTCGATCGAGTACGAGTATTTTGAATACCATAGTATTCGATCGAATACCTACTCGATCGAGTACTACTTGCTCATCTCTAATTGCAATGAATCCTGATGTCATGCAACATTTTAGACATTTGCATGTGCCCAAGTCTTATGGATATCATTTATGAACAATATACATTTTTTTTCTAAAACACACAATATAGTGGTGAAACAAAGGAACCAATCAAAGTAATGTCTTCATATTAACCCCTTCCCTCCACTGCCATTTTTCAATTTTTGTTTTTGACTCTCCTTCCAAAAGCCATACGTTATTTAAATGTTCTGTTCCCAAAACTGTATGATTGCTTACGTTTTGTGGGACAAATTGTACTATGTAATGATACAATGTATGTACGATGTACTGAAAAGATAGAAAAAAATTCAGAATGGGGTGGAATTGAAGAAAAACTGCATTTGTGCGACTTTCTTTTGGGCTTTATTTTTTTCTGTGTAGCTAAACTGACACCTGTATACTATGGGTTGGTATAATTATGGGGGTAACATATGCATATATTTTTTTTAACATTTGCAAAACTTGTTACAAGACCAACACTAAGTAGAACAAGTATAAATTGTACAAATAAGGAAATATAGGTGTCACTAAAGTCTGCAAACTTTGTAATTTTGGTGCACCTCGCTTCAGCCTGTGACACATAAGAGAGGTATAAAATCCAATTCAAAGCAAAATTTTTTAGCAACATGTAGCTTCAAAAATTAAATCAAGTGTTGTTGGATGATCGAATCATGTTTGTCAATATGGCAGATATTTACAAAAATTGAGAGTGAGAGAATCCTTGAACAGAGAGACCTTGATTTACTACTTCAACAGGTCACTATGCATGCAGTCTGAGATTTCAGCACTGTTCAGTGTTGTGTGTCCTGATGGTTGGGAGAACAATGTTGAACTGGAATGGCAACAGGAGGTGCAAAAAGTGTACATACAGATTCTTCAATCAGAAGAATGATGCATAGTCAACCTTTCTGTACTGCAACTGAAATTGGACATCAAATCCAAAGCCTAGGGCAACAAATGATGCAAGCGCAAACATTCAGAAGGCAATCGTACAACATGGAACTATGAGCTGGAATTTTCACTATGGAGAAGCCATTAAAAAAGAATATTACACTGGCCCTACTCTTGAGATAATGGAGATAATGGTGCGTGGTTTTCCTTTCAGGTACACTAACATCTTTGTGTTACTTTGATTTGGTACTCTGACCAGTGGTATGGCCATTGCAGTGTCTGGGAGCTTAACTCACATCAAGGGCTACTTAGTAAATATAAGCAACTACATACTGGTAAGTCTTATAGGATTTTCCAGTTTTTGAAATACTGTGACTTAGTCCTTTGGCTTTTTACCTTACACTTGCCTATTTCATCTTCTTTCCAACTTGCCACCAAATATATCCCTCTTCTTGACAGGTGCCATTGTAACAATAACATCAATGTCTTTCAATTCATTTATCAGTGATTTTAATGTTCTGACTGTCAGTTCGCTTTTTCTAATGTAAAAAAAATATTTCCTCTTGACAAAATATTAACACACAGTTGCCAGAAGAGTTCAGGCTTCCATCTTACCTGTGCTGTATTTATGCACTCTGCCACCATTTATAGCTACTCCATACTTGAAGAAGAATAATACTATGATTTAATGATGTGTGATGTTCAAGGCCATAGTCAAAGTTCTTCTGCTGTAGTTCATTCTGCTCTAGTCCATTTAGTGATTTGTTTGCCGCATTCTGAACAGACCATAAATGTCTATATATTTGTTAACACTGGTGCTTATTATTTCTGCCGGGAAAACTACAAAGGATGTTTCAAGTCATTTTTCACCTCTTTAAAACTATTCTTGTCATTTGCTTCACATTTCGCTTCTAACAGCATCTTAAAATATTACATGTACAATAAAAATGTTAGGTAAAATGTTCTTATATCTGAGTTTTATATTCATTAAGGTATACATTTACTTTGATGATACATTTTTCTCCAGTGTACAGGGAATTGCTTATTTCTTTAACATATGTATCCCTTATGAATTAAAATGAATTTCTGGCCTTGAATATCATTTTGTGTTTTTTAATCTATATAGATTTAGAATTTCATAATATATCTTTATAGTGGTCAAAGCTTTGTTTATCTATTGATGTATATATCCAAATTCCCTTTATAGCCATTGAAAAAGAAGCTGACTTACCTGTGGTTAGTACTAGAGGGAGCTTGGAAACTTACGGCATACTGTTGGGCATTATCCTGAATGCTAAGAAAGTATGCATGCCATAGTTGAAATGAAGTGTTCTCTCTAATGTTATAGTACACTCAGATGGTTTCTTTCTCGTGTGTCTTCTTAGTTGACTTTGGCCAAATATATGTACCACAAGTTATGCTTCTTTTATAGTTTTCTTTTCAAATATCTTTTTATTAGTTTTTAAAGTACAAAGAGCTTGTTGATCATCAGGATAAACACTTTAGCAAAAATATCAGTCAATAGGAGCAACCCCCAAGGAGTTTCCATTTATTATCTTTCGTGAAGTAGCACCACGGGGCCCATATACACTGTCTACCAATAAGTATTTGGACACCTGTGGTAGAATAGAAAAACAACATTTATTCATATTCAATAGTTGGTAGACCCCAGCAGATGCCTCCTTACGGATGGTAATGATTGACACTCCCGGATGCCTGTTGAAACTCCTGGTGTATGTGAGCCATCAGTTTGGTGCGGTTTCTCTGGCCAGCACTCGTCGGTCTACGTCTCCCAGTTTTGGGGGTCTGCTGACTCGGGCAAATTTCGACAATCACTGTTCACCTTCTACCTTCGTTAACTCATAGGCTACTGTCGATTTTGGGTAATTCAGTTCACTTGCTGTGTCCCTTCCCTTAAGGATCAACCATTTCTGTGGTACCCCACAATTACCTTTTTCAAAATCGGACAACGCTGTACTTCATGGCATCTTGCATGCGACTAATGCCAATGCTGTTTCCTATTTAACAGCGGAAGGCATGACGTACATCATGAAAGCAGATATCTTCATTTGCATGGGTATCCAAATACTTATTGGTAGACAGTGTATATTTGTACTTAAAATAGTACAGAGCTCTGGGTGGGAGAGTTCCTCCGCTGGGAATATGATGGGTAGAATCAGAAACCCAGAATGGGGGGTGAGGACTTTTGCTACTGAAATTAAGTAATTGAGAAATATAATAGATGTTAAGCGACCTATGGTATGACCACAGATCTATCAAAGATATGCTGGATTTGAGACCAGCGGGCCTTAAAGGGGTTTTCCAGGCAGAAAAGCGTTTTTTTTTTTTTGTTTTTTTTTATAAAGGTTAGTGCTAGTGATGGGTTAATAAATACACCCATATACCTTTAGCAGTTATTGGAGTGATTTCTGGGTGTCTCTGGTTACTGCTGCATTCTCTCCATTTGATTACATGCTGTTACTTCCTGCTGTGAAGACTTCCTGTGTAAGCTGCTGCACTAACTCCCTCTCCCTTTTCCACTCCTGCTAGAAGTTCAGTGTAGTGTTCACTTTCCATAACCTTCAGTAACTGTAGACCAATAAATACACCTTCCCTGAGCTTTGCTTCACTGAGGTATGGAAACATTTTTCTAAGGCAATGAAACGACTCACTGTCATGATGAAGGGCCTTTACAAAAATCTTCATGAGTCTGTTTTATGTATAATGGTGGCAGCAAGATCTTTTCCCTGTCAACAAGGGGTTCACACATTCTTTTTTCCTGGTTGAACGTTGCTTCTCATTGGCCAATCTTTCACAACATAATGCTTGCTGTCTGCATGGCTATCCCATTCACAAAGAAACACAAAAAAACGTGGTGTATCCCAGATGCTTACCCAATAAGAGTGCCACTACCTTCAAGTCACCACTTATTTTCCACTTGTAGGAACTATACGGGATACATTCCAAAAGATGCTTCAGTGTATCATATATCTCTTTTGTGTGTACTACGTGAGCCACTGGAATTGAAGGATTTATATTCCCATTGTACAGAAGTATTCCTTTCAGGCTCACCTTTGAGCCATCTATGAATAGTTTCCACTCATCTGGATTATGGTCTATTCCAAGTGCTGCCAGCAAGCCATTAATGTTTTTGCAAAAGCAAGCTCTTTCATTCATTGTAAAAAAAAATCTACAAAAGGTTGATGCCACTGACAATATGAAATGACCTTGACTCCAGTAGCAAGTAGGTTCCACCCTTGAAGATATGAACTGAGGAGTTCTGCTTTGGCTTTGCTAAGATCAAGGTCTCGAAGAAGGTCATCAAGTTCCTGTTGTGTAACAAGATGGACTTCTGAGCTACTGGGAACACAAAAGTATTCATTCTGCTCCATTGATGATCTACAACATCTACTTCTTCTTCCTCAATGGTCTAGTTGTCTGGGGGCTGTGGTACAGGCATCTCTGGTCCATTGAGATCTGGTCGAAGGGCTGATGGGAGGTTTGAATAAACAACCTTTTTCCTCTTTGACACTGTCATGCCTTGAGCACTTGGTGTAGCACAAATGTAACAGTGGTCTAATCTTTTGGTTCTCGACATGCCATTGGCACTGTGTATGGCACAGACATTCATTTCCGATTCATCCATTCCCTCAAGGGGACTGCACAGGTATTACAATGCACATGAGGAACCCATGCTTTATCTTGATCACCAATCTTGCAACCAATGGAAGATTATGTAGATAATCTGTTTTCCCTTAGCCCAAACAGCAGCACAAGATGGGGTATTCCTGCCCCTGTGTACTGTTAGGACAGGTGGTACTTTTAATAAACTAACAAGTTGCCCTCCCATAAAAGGCCCAGGAGACCTCCCCCTCCCTGTGTTAGTCTCCAAGCATCATACAGAATATAACCGTGTATAATCAACATAAGTCAGAAGGGAGGGAGCTTGGTGCTGCTGTTTGGGCTAAGGGAAAACAGATTATCTACATAATCTTCCATTCCCCCTACGCCCAAACAGCAGCACAAGATGGGGATTTAACGAGTAATACCCCTTCTAGGGTGGGCGATCCTGGCAAGCAGAGGACAGGATCGAGTAACCAAAGGATTTTGCTTTAGTGGTGTGCAAGTCCAGTCTGTAGTGCCTTGCAAAAGTTAAGTGTGAAGACCAAGATGCAGCCGCACAGATTTGGTCCACCGAGAGGGATTGTCTCTCTGCCCAAGACGCGGCTACTGTCCTAGTAGCATGGGCATGCAAAAACTCCGGGACCGGCAGACCCTGGGCTTCTTTAATCCACCTCGATAGTGTGGTTTTAGATGCTTTCCTTCCCCTGTTGTGACCAAAGAAATTAATGAGCAAATTATCTGCTCTGCGGAATGGGCTCGTCCAATCTAAGTATATCCGCAGTGTTCGCACAAGATCTAGGCTGTGCATTCTCTCCTCCCACTCGGAGGAGGGAGAGGGGAAGAACGCTGGTAAGGTTATTGTTTGGTTAATATTTTCCATCGTGGGAACCTTCGGCAGAAATCCTTGGATAAATCTGAGCTGGACTCTGTCCGGGAAAAAGGTTTTATATGGTTCCGAGGCCGCCAGGGCCTGAAGCTCCCCTACTCGCTTGGCCGATGTGATTGCCAGCAAAAAGGTTACCTTCCACGAGAGGTATTTGAACTCTACCTCTGTCAAGGGCTCAAATGGCGGGGCACATAGCCCTTGTAGGACCGCAGCTAGGTCCCATTGGGGAGCCGGGGGCCGTACCGGTGGTCGGAGCCTAGAGGCCCCTTTCTGGAATTGCCTTATGAGAGGATTCTGAGATAATCTGGTCCCTAATAGAGCGGATAGTGCCGAGACATGCACCCTTAAGGTGGCTGGGGACAATCCCTTGTCCAATCCTTCCTGTAAGAACTCCAGGACTGCCTCAATGGATGATGTGTCACACTGTCTCCTGGCCCCCCCAGTCCTTAAATACCTGAGCAATCCTCTGGTAACTGCGATTGGTTGAATCTGCTCTAGAGTGGGCCAACGTCCTTAAGACGGCCTGGGACAATCCTCTGTCTCCACGTACGGTGCGGTCAACCTCCAGGCAGTGAGGTTGAACCTGTCCAGATCCTGGCAGAGCTGACTGTTTAGAGTTACCAGGTTTTGGACACGCGGAAGCCTCCAGTAGGTCCCTCGACTAATTAACATGAGGTGGGTAAACCATGCCCTTTTTTGGCCAGAACGGCATGATGACAATGGCCGACGTCTGGTCCTGCCTGAGTTTTGCCAATACCCTGGGAATCATCGGAATCGGAGGGAAAACGTATGCTAGTTTGAAGCTCCAGGGTATTAACAGGGCATCAATCGCCAAGGGATTGCCGTCCCGATATAGGGAGCAAAAGACTCCCACCTTGGCATCGTGTTGGGTGGCCATCAGATCCACCTCGGGGAGACCCCACATCTTGGTGAGTTGTTGGAAGATCTTCTGGCTCAGGGACCACTCGGCTGTTGTTACTAGGCCCCTGCTTAGCTGATCCGCCAGGACATTGAGGTGGCCCTTGATATGCACCGCTGACAACCGGGATAAGTTCCTTTCTGCTCAGGAAAAAATTTGGTTGGTCACCCGCATCAGGGAGGGAGACCTGGTGCGTCCCTGTTTGTTGACATACTGCACGGCCGTTATGTTGTCTGTTCTCACTCTGACCGCCTTCCCCTGCACATGGGGAGTCAGATTCCGAAGTGCCAGATATATTGCGGTAAGCTCTCGCCAGTTGGAGGAGCGAGTTCTCTCCTCTTGGCTCCAGGTTCCTCGTATCAGGGTCTCCTCCAGATGTGCTCCCCAACCTGTGAGGGAGGCATCTGTGGTCAACAGGGTCCAGGAAGTCTGGACCGTGGACCTCCCGTCCTTGAGTTGGGACCACCATTCCAGTGATCGACGGGTACTGATGGATAACTGGATAGGCTTCTGAAGTCCAGAAGGACTGTGGTTCCATTCTCTCAGGATCTCGAGCTGTAAAGGGCGCATATGCCATAGTGCCCAGGGAACTGCCTCGATGGCCGCAGACATAAGTCCTAGGACCTTCATAGCTGTCCTGATTGTAACCTTCCTGGTTTGGGATAGGTGGTGGACCGTTCGACCAATCTTCTCCTTTCGAGGAGAGGGCAGGGAGATCATCATACTGAGAGAATCCAAATTGAAGCCCAGGAACTGAATCCGGGTTGATGGAACCACTACTGACTTCTGCCAGTTTACCAGCCAGCCCAGCTCGCTTATGAATGCCACTGTGGTACCCAACTGTGTGGCAAGAGCCTCCCTTGACTGGGCCTTTAATAGCCAGTCGTCTAGATACGGGACAATAAATATCCCCTGGAGGCGCAGGGCGGCTACGACCGGAGCCACTACATTTGTAAAGGTGTGGGGGGCCGAAGATATACCGAACGGGAGAGCCGTAAACTGGAAGTGATGTAATCTTCCGTTTAGATGTATGGCAATTCTTAGATACTTCCTGTGCGGAGCATAAATGGGAATGTGGAGGTATGCGTCCCTCAGATCCAAGGTGACAAATAGATCTCCTGGCTGCAAAAAAGGGAGAACCGACCTTATGGTCTCCATCTGGAACCGGACCTTGCAGATGAATTGATTTACATACCTTAGGTCGATAATCATGCGCCACCCTCCGGTCGACTTTGGCACCAGAAATACGGGCAAATAGACGCCTTGACCCTGCTCGTCTAGAGGGACTGGTTCCAATGCAGCCTTGTCCACATACTCCTGCACGGATCTTTGAAGATGAAGCTGCTTGGTGCCCTGAAGAGGGCGGGTCCTCCTGTATCTGTCTGGAGGGGGGGAAAGAAAGCTTATTTTGTAGCCATCCTGTATAAGTTGGAGAACCCATGGATCTTGGATATATTGATGCCAAGCGGCTAGATGTAAAGAAAGGCGACCCCCCACCGCGGCCCTGCAGGCGAGGGGATCGTAATAGTCAGAAGGTGGATCTTTTTTCACCTCCACGGAAGGAACCTCGACCGCCTCTTGGTTGGCCACCAGGGCGCCTCCGAAATTGGCCTCTTGAAATGCCTCTGGAGGCCGCATAGCCCCGAAAGGACCGTTGCCTGGACCCTGCAGACTGGGGGAGGCTCTTGCCCTTCGAGTCGGCCAGCCCCTCCATTATGCAGTCGAGTTCACTTCCGAATAATCTGCCCGGCTCAAATGGTAAGGCGCACAAATTAAACTTTGAGGCATTGCCTGCCCTCCAGGGCTTGAGCCAGAGGGGACGCCTCGCGGCAGTAGACAAAGCCATAGCCCTTGCTGCCAGCTTGACCTGGTAGAAAGCCGCCTCAGAGAGGTAGTCGGACATTAGACTGATGCTCGTCATGGCTGTCAGCAGATCGTCTCTGTGGACACCTGAGTCGATGTCTCTTTCAAGATTCGAGACCTCCGCCCGCAGCCTGGTGACTACCTCACTAGCCGCAATGCCCACCGAGGCCTGCGCTGCAGAGGAGGCATAGATGCGCCTAAGGGACCCCTCCGCCCTGCGGTCCATCACATCCTGGAGATTCGAACCATCCTCCGCTGGTACCACGGTGCGCTTAGATAGCTTAGAGATCGCTATATCAACTTTAGGCGGAGGGCCCCATGAGCTGGACTGGGCTTCAGCTAAGGGAAACAGCGCCCTGAAACGCCTGGAAGCGTTGAATGGACGTTCCGGAAACCTCCATTCAGCTTCCATCCTCTTAACCATCTCAGCATTGGCCTTAAAAGACTTAAGGGAGGTAGATGGAGCCTCCTCAGTAGCTTCTCCCACTTCTTTGGCCCATACAACTTTTAGTAGTTTGGGCATTCTGTCTACTGAAAAGACAGGTTTAACGGGTTCCAAGATGTCCTCTTCAGAGGAAACCTCACCTAGGATCTGTAGAGCCTCCATAGGGGGGAGAGAAGGAGGGGATGACTCCAAGCGAGGCTTTTTAGATAGTTGGGAGATTGAAACTTTCATCTCCCTCATTGACTCCTCCACAAACTCTCTCACCCAGCCAACTACATCTCGGACGGACGTGTCCTCTGACGGGGGGCCACGGCACCCACGGCAGCACTGATATGCATAGCCGTCCGGAAGAGGCACCTTGCACTTGATGCAGGCTAGGTAGCGGCGTTTGGTGGGAGCTTTCCTCCTAGGATTTTCTGGTACAGAGGAGGAAGACGACATCTAAGGAGAGATATACCATCAATTAATCTCTTACCTTCTGCTTTACCCTGAGGCCCCACTAGGGGGAATACATCACCTTATTACTTCAGGAATCTCTTGACAAGGGTTCTGACTAACTGCTTTTCTGGTTGCCCAAGAGCAGTAGTAACCTGTAAGTACGAGCTGACAGGCAAACTACAATGGGCAAGCCAGCTCTAAATAGGGCGGAGGGGGGGGGGGGGCTAGTCTTAACCACGCCCCCTGCCACTTCCGCCTAAGCCATACAAAAAAAGGGGGCACTCTGGGCTCCCCTACCTAATAAAGAGAGCCTTCCTGGCCTCTTTAGCTGGGGAAAACATCCCCCTAACGAGCCCATCTCCGTGGGCTTTTAAAATCCCCGTCCGGCGCGCTGAAACTCTGGTGCACATGCGCCGGACGGAAAGCCGCGCATGCGCGATTCTGGCCCCCGCGCATGCGCGGTAGGTGCCGGAAGGCCGCGGCGCACACACAGTGTCCGCGCCCGGCAAGACAGAGGCGCAAAGTTCCCCACTCCGCCAGAAGGAAGATATGTTCCTAGGCGGCTGGGAGCGGCGCCGGAGAGCACAGGATGGAGCCGACAGCGCGGGACCGACCCTGCACTCCCCCAGAAGGCGACCTCCATTACCCCAGGTAAGTCCAAAAGGGGAGCGGAGGCCAACCTAATTCAGATGGGAGAGGAGACCTCTCCCTCCACCTGTCCTGGTAACAGGACAGAAAAAAATACAGGGAGGGGGAGGTCTCCTGGGCCTTTTATGGGAGGGCAACTTGTTAGTTTATTAAAAGTTCCACCTGTCCTAACAGTACACAGGGGCAGGAATACCCCATCTTGTGCTGCTGTTTGGGCGTAGGGGGAAAATAGAGTTCATAGACTTTGCAGATCATGGGCGTAAAGTTTTTTTTTTGTGTGCAGCAAATACAAACTCATCACAAATATAGCAAAAGTTGTCTAACTTATTAACAAAGTCATGTGACACTGCAGCTCAAAGCTGAAGATGTGGCAAGTTTTCTGGAATCTGCTCTTTATATACTGGATGTGGCTACACATAATCCTTTGTGCTGAGTGGACATCATAGGAGAAACCTCTTGTTACAGGTTTTGCAACAGAAGTTGTGCTTTTTTTGAAGGTTTTTTGGGGATATCTTTCTTTAGAATTGTCCAAATACAGGAAATTAAAGCTCAGAAGCTGCTCTTTACAACTGTGGAATTGAAAATTAATTTTAAAATTACTGACCCATCTAAAATCTAGAAGTGACATTTTCGTAACTAAATGTCCTATTATAATCTGAACTATTCTGTAGGCTTTTAAGAAAACTGGATGGCGTTTGGCAAAATATATGTGCACTGTGTCCCAATTTATTCAACATCCTAGCAAAACACTTGAATTCACAGCACAGTCACAGGGTGGTCACACAGAACCATATATAAGGTAATAGAGATGAGCGAGTAGTATTCGATCGAGTAGGTATTCAATCGAATACTACGGTATTCGAAATACTCGTACTCGATCGAGCACCACTCGCTATTCGAATGGAAAAGTTTGATGCAGAACCAGCATTGATTGGCCGAATGCTATACAGTTGGCCAATCAATGCTGGTTCTTCTCCTACCTTTAGAAGTCTTCTCCGTGCAGCTTCCCCATGGCGTCTTCCAGCTCTGAATTCACTCTACCAGGCATCGGGCCTGGGCAGAGCCGACTGCAAATGCCCGCTTGTAGTGCGGGCTCTGCTTGTATTGCTGGGCTCTGCCCAGGCCCGATGCCTTGCAGAGTAAATTCAGAGCTGGAAGTGTTATGTCAGTCCAGGTAGCTGCAACGGGGCTAAGGAATAGCAGTAGGGAATCTCGCCCTGCACTACTCCCACTAGCTATCCCGGTCCCTGCCTCACGGGTGTGGGTCGGCTGTACTCAGGCTAAGCCTGACCCCGACAGCTCCTCTCTCACTGATTCCGTAGGCCTAGAGGGAAGTGGGAGAAGGAATGCCCTATAAGATCTCTAGGGACTGGAGACTAAAGGGGGTCACCCCTAACGAACAAGTGAAGCTGCTACTGACAGGGACTGACAAGGGTGTGCGCTGATTAACAACACAAGCAGCACACAGGAAAAATGTGGGAAAGGATTCCCCCAAACCAATATGGGAAGGAACCTTACACTAGGAAACAAACACAGGGAAACTGAGTAGAAATCAAAGGATAAGGCAATTCACTCACACAGTCAATTATACACAGAGGGAGGATTGGTGAACACAGAAGGGAAAACACACAAACCAACTCGTTCACCCAAACCTCCCAAAAACCAACCACGGAACTTCCTCTATCCCAGAACACCACCTACTCCTCCTGCTAAGGCCTAGCTCTGTAAAAGCGACACTCAGCACAGAACCATGGGAGGCATGGGTTTAAATACAGAGTAGAGACCACTCCTCCCAGGTGCAAATGGGAGGACAGACTAATCAACCAGGAAATAAAGCTGCCTACCAGCAGTGCGCGCGTGCAAGTCAGAAGGTCTGCACCAATACCCACGACAGGACAACCCCGCAGCGCCAGGATGCCACCCCAGACACTGCGCAGCCAAAAACTCCCCAGGTAAGAAAAATAGAAAGTAATGAACCTAAATACTCCTAACAGGATCCTCCCCTCAAGGAGAAGACTCCGGATTCTCTAGGAGCATCCTTCTTCGGGAACTCCTTGTGGAATTTCTCCACGAGTCTGGGGGCTGACATATCCAACTCCAGGACCCAAGAATTATCCTCAGGACCGTATCCCTTCCATGCCACCAGATACCGTAGCTTCCCCCGAACATATTTGCTATCCAGAACTCGGGATATCTCATACTCCCCGGACTCAGAAACTGGTGGAACCTTAACTGGAGACGTTCCCTTCTTGGCCTTCTTTAACAAGGAATGGAACA
Source organism: Leptodactylus fuscus (assembly GCF_031893055.1). Taxonomy (NCBI): domain Eukaryota; kingdom Metazoa; phylum Chordata; class Amphibia; order Anura; family Leptodactylidae; genus Leptodactylus; species Leptodactylus fuscus. The sequence goes on along the minus strand of NC_134266.1, from coordinate 201,824,657 downwards.
TGGAACACCCGGTTTATCTTCCACCTTTTAGGTAGTTGCAGCTGCGCTGCCACTTCATTTACCATCTTGATGATCTTAAAAGGACCCACAAACCTGGGACCCAGCTTCTTGCTAGGAACCTTCAACCTGATATTCTTGGTGGACAACCAAACCATCTCACCAGGGAAGAACTGCAACTCTCCTCTCTTCCGATCCACCTGGACCTTAGCCTGGTGCGACGCCCACACCAGATTCTCTCGGATACGGGACCATACCCCTTGCAGCTTTTTAGAAAATAGCTCCTCCTCCGGAACTGGGGAAGAAATGGAAGAAAATACTCCGAAAACAGGATGTCTACCACCGGAGCAAAAAAAAGTTGTGGTACCTGTGGCATTGGAATCATGGTTGTTTAGGGAAAATTCTGCCAGGGGGAGAAAGGCAGCCCAATTATTCTGGTTCTCTCGAACAAAACACCTCAAAAACTGTTCCACATCCTGATTCTTCCTCTCTGTTTGTCCGTTAGACTCTGGGTGAAACCCGGAGGAAAACGACAGTGTAACTCCCAACCTGCTGCAAAAAGCCCGCCAGAATTTAGCCACAAATTGCGGTCCCCTGTCCGAAACGATCTCCTCAGGAAGACCATGCAACCTTACAATTTCTTTAATAAACGCCTCTGATAGTGTCTTGGCACATGGCAGCCTGGAAAACGGGATCAAATGGCACATTTTCGTGAAGCGGTCAACGACTACCCAAATGACCGTGAAACCCTTAGACACCGGAAGGCCCGTGATGAAATCCATAGACAGATGAGTCCAAGGTGCCTTAGGAGGTTCCAATGGATGTAGAAGACCGTGGGGACGGGTATGCGACGCCTTGGCTCTTGCACAGACCGAACAATTTTGAACAAACTGCAAGACATCCTTACTCCACCCTGGCCACCAAAAATTCCTGGACACCAATCTCATGGTCTCCGAAACCCCCGGGTGACCAGCAAGAACCGACTCGTGACACTCCCTCAGGAGACTTTGTCGGAGAGTAGTTGGGACAAAAAGCTTGTTTCTAGGTATCTTGGAAGGTGCAGCGTGTTGCGCTTCGATCAGGGCCTTCTCCAATTTCGCGCCCAATACTGCTACCACCACTCCATCCCCAAGAATAGTGGCAGGCGCCTCTCGTTCCTCCTCAGTCGACATATACCGGGATAAAGCATCAGCCTTAACATTCTTTGAACCTGGCACATAAGTCACGGTAAAATGGAACCGCGCAAAAAATAGAGCCCATCTGGCCTGCCGTGCATTTAATCGCTTCGCCGACCCAAGATAAACCAAATTCTTGTGGTCAGTAAATACCTGGACTGGCCTTCTGGCCCCCTCCAGGAAATGACGCCAATGTTCGAACGCTAGTTTTATTGCCAGTAGTTCCCTATCTCCGATGTCATAATTCCGTTCAGAGGCAGAGAATTTCTTAGAAAAGAAGGCACAGGGATGCGTACCCTCCTCGAACTCCTGAGAAAGTACTGCTCCCACCCCCACCGAGGAGGCATTCACCTCCACTCGGAAGGCCAACCTCTCATCCGGCTGTCTCAAAATGGGAGCGGACGAGAATCGCTTCTTCAGTTCTTCAAACGCAGCTAACGCCTCTGGCGACCACTTAGCACAGTCAGCCCCCTTCTTAGTCAAGTCCGAGATAGGTTTCACAACCTCAGAAAATCCCTTGATAAACTGGCGATAATAGTTGGAGAACCCCAAGAACCGTTGGACCGCCTTTAGGTTCTCGGGTCGCGGCCACTCCAAGACTGCCCTGACCTTCTCAGGGTCCATCTCGAATCCCTTTTCCGATAGGATATAGCCAAGGAAACATAATTTATTGACCGCGAACACACATTTCTCCAGCTTAGCACTTAATTGGTTAACCCTCAGGAGATCTAAAACCTCTCTCACTCTCTCCCAATGAGTCTCCAAATCCGGGGTGTAAATGAGTATATCGTCCAGATAGACCACAACCCCCCTCCCTATGACGGCACTTAGTACATCATTAATAAAATTCTGAAAAAACGCAGGCGCATTGGTTAGACCGAAAGGCATCACAAGATTCTCAAAGTGTCCTAGGGGTGTGTTAAACGCTGTTTTCCACTCATCCCCCTTCTTGATTCTCAGCAAGTTATACGCCCCACGTAAATCTATTTTACTAAACCAGCGGGCTCCCGTAATCTGGCTGAATAGATCCGAGATCAACGGAATGGGATAGGGATTCCGCACCGTGATTTTGTTAATCTCCCTAAAATCCAAACAAGGGCGCAACCCTCCATCTTTCTTCTTTACAAAGAAAAACCCCACTGCTACTGGGGACTTAGATGGGCGAATATGCCCCACCTCTAGACTCCCCTCAATATACTCTTTGAGCGCCTCCCTCTCCGGAATAGTGAGATTGTACAACCGTGTCTTGGGTAGCACTGCATTTGGTATAAATTTAATCGAGCAATCATAGGTGCGATGTGGTGGTAATGTCTTGGCTGCCCTTTCCTCAAAGACCTCCCTGAACTCACATATTTCTTGAGGCAAATTGTCTATAGACAAAGACATAACGGATATGGGCAGACATCGACCATTACACCCCTGCCCCCAAGAAACTACTGACTCAGTCTCCCAGTTGATAATAGGGTTATGCTGCTTCAGCCAGGGCCACCCCAACACTACTTGTGCTGGTAACTTAGACAACAAGAACAAGTCAATCTCTTCCCTGTGGCCACCCACAATAAACTCCAGACCCTCCACCTGTTTGGAGATGACAGCTTGCTGTAGAGGGGTCTTATCAATAGCCCACACGGTATCTGAGACTCCAAGACCAAAGGACTCACCCTTAATTGCTCACAAAACTCTGAGTCAATAAGGTTGACTGCCGAACCACAATCATCCAAAATCCGGCACTTCTGCCCATTTACCCATCCTTCAAGGGTCAACCCGGCAGTCTGAGTACAGGAAATATGCACACCTCCCTCCTTAGTAGGTTTTCTCCCTTTACCCTCAATAGACCTGGGGTTATTACTCTCCTTGGCGAACCATTCTCTGGAGGGGCATACCCTTGCTACATGTCCCATCCCTCCACACACAAAACAGCGTACTGTGCGGGACCCTTCACTCTTGGGTCTAGCACTTCGCACAGTGGCCCCAATCTGCATGGGTTGGTCCCCCGGGTGCTCTCTAAAAACAGAGAATTGAGGAGGGCTAAGCCCCCCAGGACTCTTGTCTCCACGCTCCCGGAGGCGCCGTCCAACTCTAATTGCCAGCTGCATGGCCTCATCTAGATCTCCCGGAACAGGGTGAGAAACTAGATGGTCTTTAACCTGGTCCGAGAGCCCTGTCTCAAACTGACTAAGTAGAGTGGGGTCATTCCAGTGTACTTCTGCTGCCCACTCTGTGCAATATTTCTCTATAGCGTGATCCCCTTGCACCACACGTCGTAGGTTATACTCAGCCGTGCGTACCCTGTCTGGGTCGTCATACAGTAACCCCATTGTGGAGAAAAACGCCTCTACAGTTAGTAAGCAAGCTGAGTCGGCTGGTAACGAATGTGCCCAGATGAGGGGATCATCTCTCAATAAAGTAATAATAATCCCAACTCTCTGTACCTCAGAACCGGAGGAAAACAGCCGTAGCCGGAAATACAAAAGACAGTCCTTTTGAAATCGGAAAAAATCTGACCTCTTACCTCGGAAGGGTTCAGGTAAGCTGACTTTTGGCTCCAGAGGCCGACCCACAGGGGCGCTACTCACCTGCCTCTGTATGCCCTCCACCTGAGAGGCTGTGTGTTGAGCCAACTGCTGTAACTGAGATACGCCAGAAGCTTGGATGGCATCCATTCATAGCTTGATCCCCTCCATCTCAGTGGAAATCTGCTGCACCGCCTGGTACAACTGTTTCAGGTCCGTCATAATGCAAACAAACCTTTTTTTTTTTTTTTTTTTTTACCGGCTGAGTGTACTGTTATGTCAGTCCAGGTAGCTGCAACGGGGCTAAGGAATAGCAGTAGGGAATCTCGCCCTGCACTACTCCCACTAGCTATCCCGGTCCCTGCCTCACGGGTGTGGGTCGGCTGTTCTCAGGCTAAGCCTGACCCCGACGGCTCCTCTCTCACTGATACCGTAGGCCTAGAGGGAAGTGGGAGAAGGAATGCCCTATAAGATCTCTAGGGACTGGAGACTAAAGGGGGTCACCCCTAACGAACAAGTGAAGCTGCTACTGACAGGGACTGACAAGGGTGTGTGCTGACTAACAACACAAGCAGCACACAGGAAAAATGTGGGAAAGGATTCCCCCAAACCAATATGGGAAGGAACCTTACACTAGGAAACAAACACAGGGAAACTGAGTAGAAATCAAAGGATAAGGCAATTCACTCACACAGTCAATTATACACAGAGGGAGGATTGGTGAACACAGAAGGGAAAACACACAAACCAACTCGTTCACCCAAACCTCCCAAAAACCAACCACGGAACTTCCTCTATGCAAGATAACCACCTACTCCTCCTGCTAAGGCCCAGCACTGTAAAAGCGACACTCAGCACAGAACCATGGGAGGCATGGGTTTAAATACAGAGTAGAGACCACTCCTCCCAGGTGCAAATGGGAGGACAGACTAATCAACCAGGAGATAAAGCTGCCTACCAGCAGTGCGCGCATGCAAGTCAGAAGGTGTGCACCAATACTCACGACAGGACAACCCCGCAGCGCCAGGATGCCACCCCAGACACTGCGCAGCCAAAAACTCCCCAGGTAAGAAAAATAGAAAATAATGAACCTAAATACTCCTAACAGGAAGACGCTGCGGGGACGCTGCACGGAGAAAACTTCTCGGAGGATCCAGCCCGACCCTCACTCGTGGACTTGGTAAGTATAATTTGATTGAATGTTGCCTACCCCTGAAACGAGCATTTTCCTGCCATAGAGTATAATAGGGTTCGATATTCGATTTGAGTAGTCGAATATTGAGGGACTACTCGAAACGAATCTCGAATCTCGAACATTTTACCGTTCGCTCATCTCTATAAGGTAACATATACCATCTTTCCCAAGAGTTTTGTGATTTCATATTGTAAAAAGCTACTTATCTCTCTTATCTCATGGCACATATCTAGATACCATAGTTTCATCATTTTTATTGAGACTTTATGTGATTTATTAGCATAACCGTATATTGTCACAATAGGTTTATATTATATTAATATGACCTGTACACTGTTTACTCATTTTACTCCCTTTATACAAAGTATCCTAGCAGTTATGCATAGCAAAATGAATGTTGATGTATAAAACATGAAGCAACGATGTTTCCTTGTATAGCTTTAATGTGAATTATTTAGTACCTTAATGAGGATTAGGTTAGCATCTATGGTTTAATCAAATGGAGGGTGAAGTTGAAAATATAACATAGATATTATATTTTCATCCTTTCAGATATTACATAAGCGTAAAATAGCCAGTACAAGTGCACTATGGATATTCTAGCAAACATGAGCCTGAAAACGGTTCAATAAAAGTACTCTACGAATAGTCTGGCAGATTTATTTCTGCTGCATTTGTTGTTAAGAATATTCATGCAAGATAAAAATAAAAAATAAAAAATATATTTTCAACCTGAGTACTTTACATGGGCTTCTTTCTTAACTAGTCAACTTGTTTTATACAGTTACTGTCAAGCTACAGTACTGAACCACCCGCTGCTGTGGTAAATTATTTTATCTCTCAAAAAGTAAATCGTTTGGTTTTTAATTGGAAGCTACTGGTGGAAGAATTTATTCTGTTTTTTCTTGATGTCAGTTCTCTATGTTGCCTTTGAGAGCATTTTACATTTGCTTCTCAATGATGTTTCACATTTCTCGTTGATGCTGGCAACAGATGGATGCACAAGATTAATTTTTATCCTTCTATCTTGGACTACATGTTTAAAACAAGGAAGGCATGTCCAATCTACGCTCCATTTTTGGTTTTCTGATTTGATCTGGAACCACAAGGGACTACTAGGAAATATCTTCTTTCATTACATGTAGCAGTAAATTGTTTCATGCTGTCAGAGTTAAAGCTGGAAATGTCTACTTAATAGGAAGTTTATGATTGCATATTCTAGGAGAGTTCTAAATGCTTAATAATTTAACAAAATACAGTAAAAATCTGCAACGTTCTGGTCAAAGCTTTCCACAAGGTTAGTTAAGGTCAAGGTCATTATCAAAGAAATGTTATGTAATCTGTGCACATTTCATAAAAAGATAATATTACTATATAGACGTTACTTTTACATAGAGACTTTAATATAATTATATCTTAATAGTTGCATACTATATATCTATTAATATGTAATGTGCTCACCATTACACATCATATTGGCATCATAACATGCCAATCTATCAAATTTACTATTGTAACAAAGTGTTGTAACTAGTAAACAAATTCTCTGGTATTTTAAAGTTTACAATATTGATAAAAGATATACAGTCCTATGAAAAAGTTTGGGCACCCCTATTAATCTTAATCATTTTTAGTTCTAAATATTTTGGTGTTTGCAACAGCCATTTCAGTTTGATATATCTAATAACTGATGGCCTCAGTAATATTTCAGGATTGAAATGAGGTTTATTGTACTAACAGAAAATGCGCAATATGCATTAAACCAAAATTTGACCGGTGCAAAAATATGGGCACCTCAACAGAAAAGTGACATTAATATTTAGTACATCCTCCTTTTGCAAAGAGAACAGCCTCTAGTCGCTTCCTGTAGCTTTTAATCAGTTCCTGGATCCTGGATGAAGGTATTTTGGACCATTTCTTTCTACAAAACAATTCAAGTTCAGTTAAGTTTGATGGTCGCCGAACATGGACAGCTCGCTCTCAAATGATCTGAAAACAAAGATTGTTCAACATAGTTGTTCAGGGTAAGGATACAAAACGTTGTCTCAGAGATTTAACCTGTCAGTTTCCACTGTGAGGAACATAGTAAGGAAATGGAAGACCACAGGGACAGTTCTTGTTAAGCCCAGAAGTGGCAGGCCAAGAAGAATATCAGAAAGGCAGAGAAGAAGAATGGTGAGAACAGTCAAGGACAATCCACAGACCACCTCCAAAGAGCTGCAGCATCATCTTGCTGCAGATGGTGTCACTGTGCATCGGTCAACTATACAGCGCACTTTGCACAAATAGAAGCTGTATGGGAGAGTGATGAGAAAGAAGCCGTTTCTGCACGTACGCCACAAATAGAGTTGCCTGAGGTATGAAAAAGCACATTTGGACAAGGCAGCTTCATTTTGGAAACAAAAATTGAGTTGTTTGGTTATAAAAAAAGGCGTTATGCACGGCGTCCAAAAAGAAACAGCATTCCAAGAAAAACACATGCTACCCACTGTAAAATTTGGTGGAGGTTCCATCATGCTTTGGGGCTGTGTGGCCAATGCCGGCATCGGGAATCTTGTTAAAGTTGAGGGTCGCATGGATTCCACTCAGTATCAGCAGATTCTTGAGAATAATGTTCAAGAATCAGTGACGAAGTTGAAGTTACGCCGGGGATGGATATTTCAGCAAGACAATGATCCAAAACACTGCTCCAAATCAACTCAGGCATTCATGCAGAGGAACAATTACAATGTTCTGGAATGGCCATCCCAGTCCCCAGACCTGAATATCATTGAACATCTGTGGGATGATTTGAAGCGGGCTGTCCATGCTCGGCGACCATCTAACTTAACTGAACTTGAATTGTTTGTCCAAAATACCTTTATCCAGGATCCAGGAACTGATTAAAAGCTACAGGAAGCGACTAGAGGCTGTTATCTTTGCAAAAGGAGGAGGTACTAAATATTAATGTCACTTTTCTGTTGAGGTGCCCATACTTTTGCACCGGTCAAATTTTGGTTTAATGCATATTGCGCATTTTTTGTTAGTACAATAAACCTCATTTCAATCCTGAAATATTACTGTGTCCATCAGTTATTAGATATATCAAACTGAAATGGCTGTTGCAAATACCAAAATATTTAGAACTAAAAATGATTAAGATTAATAGGGGTGCCCAAACTTTTTCATAGGACTGTATCTAACAATACATCTATTCACCTGCTTTTAATAGTGTATATTCATTGTATTAAAGGGGTTTTCGAGGGATTTATATTTATCTTGCGTTATCCACTGGATTCATTATTATGGATATACCGCTCCCTCCTCTCCTGGTCTCATAGGTAATTTACTTGTTTCTATGGGTGCTGACTTTAAAAGAAGAGTGGTTTAATGTGCTAAAATGTAAGTCAGAAGTTGTACCAACATTTTGGACACTCGGCAACTAAGCCAACCAAAAAGTGTTGTAAAGATAGACTAAAATGGTCTAAAAGGACATCAGAGTTTCATAAAACAGCATCAGACACTTTGGAAAATCTGGTGCAGTGTAAGTGTGTTGCATATCATGCACTATCCCTTTTTAATAAATCATACCCCTTTCCCTGATCAGTCCCATCTACTTTTCACATACAGCTCAGAAACTGTTAGAAAGTGTCTAAAACACTTAGAGAATGCATTGAAACGTGTGTATGAGTTTGTGTGTGTGTGTGTGTGTGTGTGTGCAAATTATGCCAGAATCCACAATTTCATTAGCTTACCTGCCCCACAGGGACACATGGGACACATGTGATTGGCTGTAAGGTCCAATGAGTATAGGCATTTGACTGGTAAAATACCTGTATTACCAGAGTGTATTCAGCAGATTAGCTGTCTAGTAGTTCCTTCAAGCCAATACATTTGCTGAATTCTTTTGATGTACATCTGTGTATGATATACTTTTAAGTCTCTTCATGGGGATTCAGAGCTTTGCTGCCAATATGAGGTAAAGTATGAAGATAAATGATGCTAGATAGATTCGCTTTGAAGCTATTGATTGCCTGTGCAGAGATCTAGATGGTAGAAAATCTTAAAAGCAATACTCTCTGGGTATGCTCAGATCAGACTGAAGACAAAGTTCTATTAGAGTAGTTATCTACAGTAATTATGGTTCTAGAGAGACAGAATTTCCATCTGCAGGAGTAACGCTCCATTTTTTATTCTAAAAGATTTCTAATGTCACTAGTTTCAGTGCGATTGTGGTCGAATAGATGTAGTTTATTACAGCTTCTATGACAGAGCAAGAGTTGGTCATTTTGGACAATGTTGAATAAAAACTAATGGTGAAGGTCAGTCTTGCAGTGCTGGAGTCCTGAGTTTGAGTCCTGCCAAGCATGGTGGCTCAGTGGTTAGCAATGCAGCCTTGCAGTGCTTGAGTCCTGGGTTTAAATCCTGCCAAGGACAAAACATCTGCAAGGAGTTTGTATGTTCTCCCCATATTTGCGTGGATTTTCTCCAACACTACAAAACCATACTGATGTGAAAATGTACATTGTGAGCCCTATATGGGACCCACAATCAGAAAAAAATATTATTTCCTTCATTGAATTATGATTTCCATCAAATAATAATGAGCGCCCCCCAAAAAAGTATCATTCCTAGAAAAGTGTCTTTGTGGATTTTAAAAATAGTCAGTATTTCATAAGTAGTATTTTTGGTTTAATTGCTTCCCGTTAAGAAAACCCATCATTGTTAAATGTTTACAGCGTTGAAATAAAAAACCTCTTGGAGAAATACAACTTTATCTAATTATTGTCACATTTCTTTACGGTGTGAGTCAAACATCAGCATTGTACTCTTGCAGAACAGCAGTGTCTCCTCATAATCAAAGCCAACCATTATGTAGTAAGCTACACATTGCACAAAGTGTTTGATAGCGAGTCAAAGTTTTATAACATTTCAAAATTTAATTAAAAATAATAGTGCTGCCTCATACTAGGATAGAAAAGTGAAAATAAGCAAAAACTGCAATTTATAACAGTGGGTCATTTTATGTTTCTGTGTCAGAAATGATCATGGCACTGTTATGTACTCTTCGCTGTCAATATCAAATAGTTAAAAAAAGAAAAATAAAGAATGTCACAGTTAAAAAATAAAAGTATTGCCTACTGTTTTTATGGTGATCATTTAGACATACCGTGGTGCAGCTATTCACACACATTCCCTTATTATTCTTACCCTAAGCTGCAGTATTCTCTGACAGTAAGACAATGGCAATGCTTTAAAAAAAATCTTCAAATGTCATGTTTGGTTTTTAAGATTTCAACTAAGATCTGAAATACTGGCAATACCTACATTCTAAAATATTTTAAATTACATTTTGTTTGACTTAAATTCACCCTAGATTGGCAAGCAATCTTTTAGTAGATCTTTGTCTTGAGTGTATCACCAATACAGTTCAGTCCACAGCCTTGAAGTCTAAGCTCATTGTCATATATTAGTGTCCAGTGAACTGTACAACTAAAACCTCTTATAATCATTACCCTAGTCCTCTGGGTGCCGAAGATTTTGTTGTCTTACTCACTGACACATCCCTTTCTTTTCTGCTCCATTGAATGAATTATTCTGTGAGAATAAGAAATATGATTCAAATAAACAGTTCAGTGTTATAAATGTAGCAATGTAGTGTGTTTACAATAATTTACTTGTGCTAAAAATTTTATGTGGACCCCACTGACTGTAATGGGGTCCATCATTAGTAAAATGAAACTGGCAGAGGAAAAAGTACTCTGCAAGACTTTTTCTTCCATGGATTTTTGGCAGACATTGCAATGGAGTCACCAACGGAAGCTGTGGTGCAGATACATAGTCTTATTTGGAGTATATTTTTTATTTTGTTTCAATTTTTTATATTTAGATTTTTTATGTCATATATTGATATTTCATACATGTAATATTTATATTGATAACATATCTTGTACTGTATTCACCTTATTTTCACTGGTTTTAGACCACGTCTCACTTCTTTCATTTTTTTATTTCCTTTTTTTCAATTGCACCTCACTTTCACTCTATTCATTTTTTTCATGTATATTTTATTGACATAGACCTTGGTATGTCATACTTTGTAGCCTTATAGATAGCTATGTGACGCTAGAGGTTTATAATGTTGCTGTGGCATCCAGAAACAGTAAATTGTGGCATCTGGGAGGAGGTTCCTAGCCCCTCATTTGTGATGTCTTCCTGTACTAATCTAAAAATCTCAATTTGTTAGGCTAAGGCCCCACATGGCGCCCCGCAACAAAAAAAATTGTGGCGGCAACGCATCGTGGTTCTTCCTGAAGCTGCTTAGACAGAGAGTTCACAGAGGTTTCCTCTGTAGATTTTCTGTTTCAATTATACCTATAGGAAACCTCCAGCGTTTCCGTAAGCATAATTGAGACGTTGCGATTTCCGAAACTGCACCATTTTTTGATATCGCTGTGTGTCCGCAGAGCGTTTTTTTACCGCAAAGTGGGTAAGGGATTCGTTAGAATCCCATATCCACTTTGCTCTGACTATAAAATGCCATGATTTTTTACTCTGCATTTCCATCACATGGGGACCCGGCCTTAAGGGTTTTTTTTTGTTACCTAATATACATATAAACTGCACCTTTGTAATGACAAAAATTATGCAGCCTGTGTTAATTTGATATTCTACAATTGATAAAAGTTTTTTTTTTTTCTTTTTTGGTTACCCAATATACATACAACCTGCTGCCATTGTAACTGCAAAACAGTTTTGTAGTATTGCTGATCTGAAAAAATCCATGTTTGTAATTTTTTTGGTTACATACAAACTGCCGCCATTGTAACAGCAAAAAAAAAAAAAAAAGCTGACTGACACAGTTCAAGTCTAATACTTTCTTGACCAGTTCCCTTTTTATTGTTTTTCTAGCCAGTCAATTTTTAGTCTCTTTTTGTTGCCCAGTGAAAATTCATAACACTACACAAAATGCTTCCAAAGGCTAAAACACCATATTGCAGGGGGAAAAAAAAACCCTGCATTTTACAGTACCTCAAAATGAAGGAATTTATGGCTAATTCCATCCACACATTTAATAAGGGAATACAATTTGCAGAGAGAGAAAACTTAGCAAAAATGCAATAAAAAACACTGTGGGAAAAATGCATTTTTTCGCTGCGTGGGGCCTTATCGTACAGCTGTGTGTGTAGCTGAACTAAATATGGTTTTATTTAAATATAATATTTGCATTTTCACTATAATCGTATAGTAAGCCAGTACCAGTACATTGCTTGCAGTTGCCACAAGCATTGCTGGACTAAGGTCAAAAGGGTCAGTTTGCCTTCTGGGACACATTACAGTTTGCTAATTGGGAAGAGTAGAAGGGGATGTTTAGAATACATTAGTTTCTTGTTACTCTGTTTACCTATCTTGCCAGAATTCATTCTTTCGAAAGCAATTTTTAACCTTGGTTGAAAGTTGTGGTTTTTGGAAGTGACATATAAATGTTGTTCATGAGAGTTAATTCTAAAAGAACTGAACTAATTGTTATGTATTTTTTTCTATTCTTTATTTACATTTATTTTTATAGAGATCAGGATAACAACACACTATTACAATATTTACATTGCAATGGGAAAACAACACTGGTCATATTCAGAGCTCAACATACAGACAACATACAAAGCAATATGGCAACACTAAAATTAACTACGTTTTATAGTCAGTTTCCTAACAGAAAATTGAAAGTTATAATATAAAGTATTAATAACGAAATGTAGAGTTGTAAGTGACAAGCTGTAAACATAGGCTGTCGGAAGCCATCATACTGAAGATCAGATAAGCCCACTTAGGTTATCATTGTTTGTAAGTAAAAGTCAGAAATGGGTCAAAAATTTTAAGGATTAGGCCCCATGTAGCGAACCGCAGCTAAAAACGCAGGGAACCATTTTCTCATGCGTTTTTGCTGTGTTTTTCTTGTTTTTTCTTCCTCTATTAAATATTTAGGCACAATACTTGGAAATTCCACAGCTAGAATTGATATGCTGTATTTTTCAAAAATATATGCAATTTTTAGAACACAGCTTTTCCACTGCTGTTTTTTTCCGCAATGTTTGGATAAGATTAACCAGAAACTCATCCACTTTGCTGGTACTAAAAAACACTGTTTCTTTTCTGCTGTGTTTTGGCATTGTAGTGCTTTAGCCTCAACATGTACAAATCTTGCCACTATTCCTTACCTCTGTGTATCTCTGTTTCCATTCCTTGTCTTGGCTTACAAAGCAATGACCATAACACTGATGTATAAATAAAGCCTTAGCCTACATTCACATGACCAGTTCATGTGAGTGCTAGATTTCCCAGCCTGAACAGTGTGCAGGAAGACTATTGTAGTAGCATCATAGTTACGTGTGATATTCGGATTCCCTGCCTCTCAGCGACATATTGACTCATACTGTAATCACTATGGGCGAAACTTGGTTGTGAGAATCTAGGCTCAAACCTTACTTATACATCAGTGTTTTGGTCAGTGCTTTGTAAGCCAAAACTTATAGTAGAAACTATACAGAGATCAGATTTAAAGGCAAGATTTTTACCTCTAAATGTTTTTGAGCCATTTCTGGCTCTGACTAATGCTTTGTTCACACTTGAGTCTGGTGTCGAGCGTGTGCATTCCGCCAGGTTTCCATCTTCAGCCCCGATGAAACTGGCCAGGTGACGGAAAACTGGCGTTCAGCTTTAAAATCCATTCACTTCAATGGGTTTGTAAAGATGACCACCTGTGCCCACCTGCAGCCTGTCCCTGGGGAAAACATTTTTTTTTTAGCTGGACACAAAGTTGGACATGCAGGACTTTGTGTCCAGTTAAAAAAAAAAAAAAACATTTTCCCACAGACAGGCCACAGGTGGACACAGGCAGTCACCTTCACAAACCCATTCAAGTGAATAGGTTTTAAAGCTGACTACCAGGTTTCCATCCCCTGTTCAGTTTTGCCAGGGCTGAAGATGGAAACCCGGCGGAATGCACACACCAAACACTGGGCGCAAGGGTGAACACCGGGCTCATTTGATCTTTGTGTTAACCTAATTTTAAGCACCATGCACATGATTGATTGCTTTGTCAGTGTGCTAGCCATTAAAGGGGTATTCCCATCTACATAATTATTTTTAAATTTGCAAATAATTAAAAGTTAAACATTTTTGCAAATATAAGTAATTAAACATTTTGCAGAGTTTTAAAGATTTTCTCTAAATATCTTGTGGTCACAGTCTGTTGTCTTGATCAGTTGCCAGAGAATACGACCATGAATGCAGGAACTTTCTAAGGTCAGATAATCAGCCATGATTTCCTTATTGTGGCCCAGATATCTTCTGATACATGTAGTGTCTCTGCCTGATAACCCAGCTACAATAAGAAAATCATAGCTGGGTTTCTGACAATCCCAGACCATAGAAAGTTTCTGCATTGGTGGTCGTAACCATTGGCAAACGATCAAGATAACAGACTCTCACCACTAAGACAGTTAGAGAAAATCTTTAAAACTTTGCAGAATTTTTATTTACTTATATTTGCAAAAATGTTTAACTTTTAATTATCTACAAATATAGATATGATTATGTACATGGGAATACCCCTTTAAGGGCTCATGACCCATTATTTTCTATCACAAGTAGAGATGAGCGAACACTGTTCGGATCAGCCGATCCGAACAGCATGCACCCATAGAAATGAATGGAAGCACCTGTGACGCCGGTCGGCCGCCGGCAAAGTCAGCGTCACAGGTGCTTCCATTCATTTCTATGGGTGCATGCTGTTCGAATCGGCTGATCCGAACAGTGTTCACTCATCTCTAATCAGAAGTGCACTATGGGGCAGTCAGCTCGGGGCAGAACTCAGGAAGGCTCTATATCTCCCCGTTTTGTGGCCTGCACTCACTAAAGAAAAGCAATACTTCTAAGAAGTTGCAGGTTGTACATGAATACATGTGTCTTCTGGGAAGTTTAACCATCGATTTCCCACCTGCACATGTCCATATATATATATATATATATATATATATATATATATATATATATATATATATATTAAAGGCTGGATTCATTCTCCTAGATTTGCATTGTCCTCACTGCTTTTGCTTACATTAATTTGCTATTCTAATAATTTTTTTAGATATATTATGTTGCACATGAAAAAACGCTGTTAAAAACATGTCAAACATGGCAAAAAAAAAAAAAAACCCTATCCTAAATGATTGAGTTTTGTGGAACTGCAGAAGAAAAAAAATGCTGCATTTTACAGTACCATCAAATTGGGTGAGATTTTATTTAATCTCATCCACATATTTTCGTAAAATAGCACGGAAGAAAATACTGTGTTTTTAGAATCTATGTGCATTTTTTAAAAAACACATTGGCATTTTTTCTCCATAGACTTTAGACATTTTCTGCAAAGAAAATGTGTTACTCCAGGAGAAACTTATGACCACTTTAATAACTACAGTTTGATATACAATCCCACTAAGCTGGAACACATATTGGATAAATACAATAGATAAAGTATACAGATTGGAGGAAATAGCTCACTGAGACTTCTGTTCCCATAGGAAGTTTATTTCAATCTGGAACCCATGGATAAATTTCCAAAACCGTACTTCACGTTAAAATGTTTATGTCTGTATATATATCTACCAGAGTGCACTCTAGATAGAAAACCAACCCTATAACACCACTGCTAACCAAAAGCCCCCTCCTTCAAAGAATATCCACATATCCTGGACCCCTGCAAGAGAATAGACCGCTTATCAAGATGGTGTTGTGCCCTAACCCATCTCCCTCCTACCCCATGACTGTGGCCGTAGTAACTTCTATGTGCCAATGATGTAATGTTAATCTGTCATAAGGTACAGCTACAGCTCAGTCCCGTTCAAGTGAATGGAGATGAGCTGCAATGCCAAGCACAGCCTGTATAATATGTGCTTGTTATATGGTAAAGAGGTAAGCGATCAAATGAGTGTTGTGGCCTCTTCAGCTGATCATTGGGTCCAAGGTATCAGGCCCCACCGCTCACATATCGATAACCTAAACTCATTAATAGGTTTGTTGTCAAAAATTCCTTTACTGTATCTATCATCACTTTTTTCTTTGATTGAAAAATACATTTTAAAATAAGATAAGATATTCCTTTAATAGTCCCACAATGGGGAAATTTCAGTGATACAGTTTCATAGATGGTACAGTAGTATATAACAAGAGAGAAACACATACAAGCTCATGGCAGGTAGAGAAATCCTAGGAATCATAGCAACTAAAAAAGAAAGAAACAAAGACATACTGCAGGATCATTTAGTTCTCTGTGCGGATTGATGTTAATAATACAGCCAAATGTGGTTGTATTACACAAGGAGGGGGTCACAGAATGTGGATATAACAAGCAGAAATTGTTGCAGAGGTGGGGGACATAGTCAGTTATCATGATAACATGTGGTAGTTCTTTTGGTAGGTAGTGAGATCTCCTGCTCACAGCTGATAGTTCGGTATCTTGCATCAGCACTATTGTCCTTTTAACCACAAAAAAAATGCCCCAAATGTCCTTCATCACAAGCCCTCCTCCTCCTCCTTTCTTTTTACCACTGTGTTCTACTGCCCAGAGAGGTCTGAAGCCATCCAGGTATACATGGTGCTGTTCTCTTGCCAAGCTTCCATAACTCCTGGGGTAGGTGGGTGATGGTTCCCAGGCTGTAGCAGAGTCCCATGTGTCCACAGTAATAGAAAGAAATACCAGTCAGCTGTAGGCATCTTCACACATTCAGCAATAGATGCCAAAAAATCATCTCCTTGAAGAAGAAGTCCACACTTCCATGTAGGTTTTCCTCCATGCCGCATGGTGTCCATGCGGTCCTGGGGGGATGGTAACAGGCACATGTGTGCACACAGGAAACCAGCTGAACCAGGTCTTGTCATTGTCCATGCTTTACAATAGAAACAAAAGGAACAAAATACTCCACAGGGTCTTCCATTCGATTTATAGTTGCTAATTCATAGTGCTAGTTTGCTTGGTTACATGATTCTTGAAGATACAGAGAAAAAGAGTGAGAAAGGAAAGATAAAATTTGCTCCCAGCTTGGAGCACTGCATCAAGGCAGCCAGCCGCTCAGGGGGGCGGCGCCTATAAAAATGAGCATATAATATTTTTTTGAAATTATTTTGTTCTGTTAGCACAACATTACCAGTTTTCTATGTACTTACAGTCTTGAATGAAGCCCAAGTAAATGAAGACAGCGTTTTTGGTGCTCATGCTTCAGTATTCACTGTGTTATTGAAAGTGGGGATTGAAATAATAAATCTACCATTGGGATCAATGAGACTGATTCAGAGGGAAGGCTAAGGAGTTTCATATAGGAATAGCTCCACCTTTCTTTTCATTATCTACTTAAGAAGCATACTGTATATATATGGAAATTGTGTTTGAGTCTATAGATCTCATTGATTTAAATGTAACTCTTGTTACATAAATCATCCACATGGGAGCTTTTAGTATCTTTCCACACACATGGGATCAGTCGAAAGTGGCTATTAAGTTCCTTCACATCCATTAAGACAATTTGAATGACCAATAGCAAAAATTTTAATAGAGCCCCCATGTGAACAAAATTTAAAGAGCTGATAATTGTAAGAATACTTGTAAAACTAGGGTGCAGAAGGTATCCATTTGAAGATCTGAAGTGTTTAAGAATTTGACCCCTTGGAAGATCTGCTGAAGAAGAAAGTGAAAGAGCTGCTTGGTGAGATCCTGCAATGTCCTGTCTGTTTTGAATGGTATGCTGGGTCTTAGTAAAGGGGAACGTCTTACACACCCTTCTTTTTGGCATACCCCAGGCTGTAGTATAAGCAGGTGGGTGTAGGAGCATATTGGGTAAAGTCACCCATTCCTTACAATGCGCCAATAATGAGTCCAATGGAGCTACCTTAAGTGTGACTTACTCTATTCACTGCTGGATACACACACACATTTTCTGGAACTTTATGTGAGGGTTTTTTCAAGGCTTGTGTGCAAAATTTTCCAGTGTATTTTGTCCTGTACGGAAATATCAACATGTGTCATATTTTTTGAAGAAATTTCTGCAATGTCTTGCAGATAATTTCTGCAGCAAGTCTGCCACATGGTAATATATTCTAAAATGAACTTCATTCTGCTTTGGACTACTTTTACATGGCAAGATATACATGGTCAATATTTTGCATCAGTATCAGTGAGTAAAGATAGAAGTGTAATCTATGCAAAACAAGATAATAAAAAAAAAATTTGTACCTTTTTTGTGATCCAATTCTATTCGCAGTGTTGGATAAAAATAATAAAGAAACTACTTTTCAATTCAATTCTTGAATAATTCTTTATTATGTTGTACCCTATATTATTATACTATATTTTTGATACTCTTCTAGCCCTTTTCTAGAATATTGTATATATATATATTGTAAGAAAGTGACAGGAAAAGTCCTGGAAGGATGCTATATCTCCCCCAGAGTCCTCTCATATGTGTGGTGAGTGAGGGATTCATATAGCTGTAGCAAAGCATCTGTCAGTTTAACCTCTTCTCATCCTACTGCAGGAAGGAGCTTGCGTGCACAGGTGGGAACAGTTAGGCCTAATCACAGGCCTATAAAGCCTCTCAAGACTTCAGTCCTGGGCAGTTCCTGGGGGAGAGTGGTGGAGCCAGGTCCTGGCCATCCCAACCGAAATCTGGTGAGACCAGTGGGTGCTCCACAGCTTGTATTTTGTTGATTTTCTTTTTTGTCCATGTGTTTGAAGCAAGCCACAAATATAGACAGAGTGCTGGTGTGTAGTTAGTCGCCTAGCCGGGCACAGGGTTTTCCTGTGCGTTTATTTTGCAACAAAAAGTTTAACAGTGTTGGCAAACAAAATAAACAGGCCTTTACTTCAGGCAAAATATAAAACACAAATACCTGCCCGGCTGGGCGACTAACTACACACCAGCACTCTGTCTATACGTGTGGCTTGCCTCAACCATACGGACAAAAAAAATCAACAAAATAGAGGCTGTGGAGCACCCACTGGTCTCACCAGATTTCTGTTGGGATGGACAGGACCTGGCTCCACCAATCTCCCCCAGGAACTGCCCAGGACTGAAGTCTTGAGAGGCTTTATAGGCCTGTGATTAGGCCTAAATGTTCCCACCTGTGCACGAAAGCTCCTTCCTGCAGTAGGATGAGAAGAGGTTAAACTGCCATATGAAACCCTCTCTCACCACACATAAGAGAGGACTCTGGGGGAGATATAGTGTCCTTCCAGGATTTTTCCTGTCACTTTCTTACAAAATATATATATATATATATATATATATATATATATATATATATATATATACTGTATATACTCGAGTATAAGCCGACTTTTTCAGCACATTTTTCATGCTGAAAAAGCTCTCCTTGGCTTATACACGAGTCAGGGTCCACGGAGCACAGAAAACTGGAAGGATCTGGAAGAGGGAGGTCCTTTAGTGCTACTGCTCTGCGATTGGCTTGTCATGAGGTCACATGACTGTGATGTCATCAAAGGTCCTGTAGCCACTGGTATGTAACATGTGCAGATAAGGTTGAGTCTAAATCAGGCATGTCAAACTCAGGGTATCCCGAGGGCCACATGAGTAACAAGAGGTTGTTGCGAGGGCCGCACACAGCAGCTAATGGCTAGGGCCTAGGGGACTGATCACTAATACCATGCATCGCAAAAATCCGGCATTTCTATTGCAGGCTACATAGAGTAGCCTACAATAGAAAGTATAGAATGACAGGCTGGAGCCTCACAAGGCTCCCGGATGCCATAAAAATGCATGCAAGCCCTGAATCTTGCTCCGGGTGCCTGCGATTGCCGGTAAAATGGCACCTCAGTTAAAGCTGGCAGACACCATTATTGTGTTGGAGTGCTGGGGAAGGGTTAGAGTGCTGGGGGGGGGGGGGTGCTGGGGAAGGGGGGGGCTGGGGGAGGGGGTTCTTCTGGATGTCTGGCCCTTCCTTGGGCCTGAGGACTGTTTTTTCCCACCCACTTGCAATTCTTGCACTTGGGGGTTAATAGGAGCACTACAGACTGTAATGGTCCAATTAACCTGCAAGTGAAAGAATTGCAAGGTGGGTGGGAAAAAAAACAGTCCTCAGGCCCAAGGAAGGGCCAGACAGACATCAAAAAGCCCCCCTCCCCCAGCACCCCAACCCTTCCCCAGCACTCCAACCCCCCCCCCATCATCATAAATCTAGTATTTATCCCCATATTTATTACCTGCTTCTGCTCTTCAGCATGCGCAGCGGTCTTGTGAGATCGCGTAGGACGCAGGCACACGTCGGGTGCGGGCCTGATTACGTGGCCACTTTACCCGGCGTGTGGGGAGGAGGGGGCGGAGTGGAGGGGGCGGAGAGGAGGGAGGAGGGGGCGGAGCGGAGCAGGCAGGGAGACCTGCTCTCTGCGAAGGGTGAGGGGTGGCTGCTGGAGCAGCGCTGAGTCCAGCAGGATCGCCCCAATCCACCGCTCACTTTCCCTGTCAAGTTTGTCCTGGACTGGCTTAGGTCAAAAAATGCCGTCCCCCCCGGGGCCCCGGCATAGCGCCGCCTGAAGCGGTCGCTTCATGAGAGGTGCAGCGCTGCATATCCCTGCATATGACCTGCTTACGTGAACAGCAGCCGCTGATCAAGTAAGCAGGTCATATGCAGGGATATGGGCCAATGAATGAAGAGCCGGAAGTGCTGATCGTGAGTTTTGTACATCTGCGGCCCGCACAAAACTCTCAAACTTTGTCTCTAAAGTTTAGAGACAAAGTTTGAGACTTTTGTGAGGGCCGCAGATATGCCTGTAAAGGGCCGCATGCGGCCCTTGGGACACGTTTGACATGCCTGGTCTAAATCCTAGTAGCTCCGCCCACACCAGAGTCCGATCACATGATCATGACGTCATCAGAGGTCCTTTAGCACACTAGTAGAGATGAGCGAACAGTAAAATGTTCTAGATTCGATATTCGTTATGAATAGCATCTCAATATTCGACTATTCGAACGAATATCGAACCCCATTATAGTCTATGGGAGAAAATGCTTCGCTACAGGGGATCCTACCATTCGACTTGGGAGAGTCACCAAGTCCACTAAGACACCCCAGGAAATGATGCCAACACCCTGGAAAGCAACTGGGACAGCAGGGGAAGCATGTCTGGGGGCATCAAGTACCTTTATTATGTCGGGATCCCCTGTCAGCTTGCGATATGCCGGAGCAGACTTTTTCCCATAGGAATGCATTGACCAGCATTGATTGGCCAGTCTATGACATTCGGCCAATCAACGCTGGTTCTGCCTGAGGAGGTGGAATCTAAGAGCCATCCACGGCAGTTTCCATTCTGGTCTGATTTTAGACTCCGCCTCCTCGGGCAGAAACAGCGTTGATTGGCTGAATGCTGTAAGACTGTCCAATCAACGCTGGTCAATGCATACCTATGGCGAAATGAAGCAGAGCCAGCCATGCGCTCAGCTTGGCTATTCCTCCTGTCACACACATCTCTGGTGTAGCATATCTCAGCACACACTCAGCTCTGCAACATCTCTACACTCTGTTGTAGAGATGTAGTAGAGCTGAGTGTGCGCTGAGTCTGCTACACACGAGATGTGTGTGACAGGAGCAGTAGATGGAGGGTTGGTTGGGTGTAGTGCAGAGCTGCTACACCAGAGATGTAGCAGAGCTGGCCGATGTTAGCAGAGCTGAGTGTGTTAGTCTGCTGCATATCTGCCAGCTCTCCTACTTCTACATCTCCTACAGACTCAGCTCACCTACATCGGACACTACACTCTCAGTTTATCGGTATAGTCGAGCTGAGTTTGTAGTATCGGACACTACTGTTTGTTGATTAAGCAGAGCTGGGATTGTAACGACTATCCTATTCACTACACAGCATGTACCCCACGCTGTGCAGTGATTAACCCCTCCCCGCCACCCCCACCGGTGTCCGCTTACCTGAAGCTCTTTGCTCTTGGTCCACTTCGGTCCATGGTCCCGGTTTCAGAGCGCCCTGCCCCCTCTCACTGACTATTATTATAGAGAAGGCATGGTTTAGGAGAGTGTGGGTGGGGAGTCTCCCCATCCAGTACCTGCCCACACTCTCCTAAGCCCCGCCTTCTCTATAATAATAATTGGGGAGAGGGAGGCATGGCGCTCTGAAACCGGGACCATGGACTGAAGTGGACCAAGAGCAAAGAGCTGCAGGTAAGTGGACACCGAGGGGAGGGGGTTAATCACTACACAGTGTGGGATACATGCTGTGTAGTGAATAGGATAATCTCCCACACTGCACACTCAGCTAGCTATTCCTTAGTAGTATTAACATGCTCAGCTCAGCTATTCCTTTAGTAGTTCCGAGCCATAGGAATGCATTGACCAGCGTTGATTGGCCACTGTATGGGTATTCGGCCAATCAACGCTGGTCAATGCATTCCTATGGGAATAAGTCAGCTCGCGCATATCGCAAGCTGACAGGGATCCCGACAAGATAGAGCCCCAAAAAGCTAGGTGAGTGACATTATCCCCTAAATAAAGGTTATCCCTAGCTAACCCTGCCTGTAGATCTGTCCCTGTGTCACATTCATATAGTTCACAGTCCCAAATTATACAGCTGAGGGAGTAGAAATAAAACATAACTTTTATTTTTTTAATATATTAAAATTGTGCCCATTATAGCAAAAATATTCCAGTAGGGAGATTCACTAACCAGTAAAGAGATTAGGTAGATATGGCTTCTATCTCTTTGATAAAGTAAAACTCTCCCCTTTATCTTTCCAATTGGCAGGAAAAAATAGATAAGTGTTCCATTTGTTCAGCAGGACTTGGAGGAGCAAGGGTTAATATGCAGCATTAGCTCCCAACAGTGCTCAGAGGTCTGACCAGGTAATGATATAGCCAGTATACAATGGTTAAGCAGCAGTCCTATCTATCCTCTGGTTCAATTTAAATGTATTGTAAGTCCCTGAACTATTATATGGAGAGAAAACTATTTCCTAATACCCTCTATACGTATTTCACTAGCTGATATTCTAGCTCATCAGGAGGTTTTTCTAAGGAAAGATGAAAGCTGCAGTGAAAACTGCACTTCCCACGTCCTTGGTGGTAGGACGTGGTATTAGGTTAGACTGCCTACAGTCCCAAATTAGTTGAATGGTAAATCCACCATTTGTCTAAATTGGAGGTTCTCTGTTTCCAGCTGCCAATTCCTTTTTCCGCTTTTTTTCACTGCTTACCTTGTCGTATTTCCTGTCCCACCTCCCCTGCGCAGTTATTGGTGTAAAAAACGTGCCAGGGAAGGTGGGAGGGGAATCAAATTTTTAGTGAGTTTGCCACGTGGTGTTTGATTGGAATCGAACACCTCAAATGGCCTGATATTCGATCGAATATCAATTCGATCGAACGCCGTTCGCTCATCTCTACACACTAGGATTTAGCATCTATCCTGCAGATGAGTGGCCAGGATTCACAGGTCCCTTCCTTTAGTTACTCTGCCTATTAATGTCAGGCATTTGGGGTTATTAATTTAGTTTCAGTAACTCCATTAATAGTAGTTAACCCCATCATGTCCCTCATATTAACCTCTGTGTGCCCCATATAAGGGTTACTAATATATGAGATACATGAGGGTACTAATGAAGGACCTTAATTATGAAGATGCCTAATTATTACCTCCATATGTCCCACATATCAGTAACTCTTATGTGAGGCACACAGAGGGTTAATGTGAGGAACATGATGGGGTTAACTGCTATAACTACAATCTCCATGGAGTTACTAAGCTGCAATGCACATGACCAGACTTTATCTGCAATGGTGGATACCCCCCCCCCCCTCCCCTCGGTTTATACTTGAGTCAATAAGTTTTCCCAGATTTTGTGGTAAAATTAGGGTCTCGGCTTATATTTGGGTCGGTTTATACTCAAGTATATATGGTATTTTATATATATAGTTAGTTATTTACCAATATTGTGTAATTCATTAATTCTTTCTGTTCCATTCTGATTAGCTCTCAAAAATTAATAAATAAGTTTTGCAATTTCTACGTTCTCTGTATTCTACAAGAAATTATCAAATCAATTGATTTAGACTATGAATATTGGAATTTTTATTTTTTAAATTAAAAATATAGAATTTATAACGCCAGCATAACTGATAATCACATATTATATGTACACTTTTCTTTTTCTATAATGTCTTACATTTACTGTCTACAGACCAGTTCTTTGCATATACAGATCTAAAAGCTCAATTTAAAAGTAGGGAACATTACAGAAGAAGAACAGTAAACACTGTTCATGACTCAAATCCCTAGTGCCGGATTTACAATGCTTAAATATACAGTGAAATGCTAACCTATAACAATCACTTGCAACCTTCTATCAAGAACATAGTGATATTTCTTTAATCCCTAAGATGGCTGTCAATTGAAAGAGCAACATCAAGGTAAAATACAAAAGTAAACAAGTTGTTTCCTTTTATAAAGGTGAAATTAGCAAAGGAAATTGTGAAACTGAATCTTCTGGTTACGTGACAAGCATCTACTAAGTTGATCAATAATTTACTAAGAATAAATGAGCTTTTGCAGTTCACCTTGTCTAGATAAGATGGCCAAAGATATGCTACAGCCATTCTAACAAAGCAGTAGCCAAATAAGAAGGATTTGTAAAACAGCGACATAGAAAATGTTAATAAAATATTTATTTTTAAAACAAATTGTGAGAAAAATGCTTTTACCCTATTTACACAGACTGTAAATTGCATAATAGTAAAATACCACTGCCTTTAGCTCTTGGCGTATAATGTATTTAATACCATTTTTTTTTGTGCTTTGAACATATTACTAGTTCTGCCACTCTTAGCAAAACTAGGAACTCTACCACAAACTGATCCCATTGCTAAATTGAACTTGCACTTTTATCATTCAGGTCTCTGTTTCAATGGCAACTCATTCTTAATGTCCTTAATTACCTCATTCTTAATGTCATGTTTCCATGGTATACTATGCAAATGTATGTCATATTATTTTGTCATGTTTGCCATGTTTTGCCATGATATACTATACCAAATGTCTATTTTTGTCTATTTTTGAAAACAACCATACTAGTGTTTAGCATGATCAACTTGCATTGTGCACTGTATAATCCCTTTTGTGGATGTAGTTGTGACAGACAAATACTTTGTAGTATGGAATATGGTTTATGTTCTAGGGGTGTGAAAATTAGGGTTGGGTGAGCGGGATCGGAAAAGATCGGATCCCGATCGGTGATCGAGTAAAAAAGATCGGGAACGTAATTCCGATCCCAATCGCTCAACTTACCTTCACAGAATCGCTGCCGCTCCCCAGAGCTCGGGGCCATTGTTCTCGGTCCTCTCCTCTCTCATTCACAGGCCTGCAGAGCGCCATGCATGCCCCCGCCTCCCTAGACTAGTGTTACTGATGCTGGGAGTAGGTGGGACTTGTTGTGGCTTAGGAGAGTGTGGGCGGGTACAGGGCAGGGAGATGTGAGTGATGAAAGGAGAGGACTGAGAACAACGGGGAGTGGCAGTGGTTCTGCGCAGGTAACCAGACAGCAGGGGGGAACTAAGTAGCTGTTGGATTTTTTAATCACTACACAGCGTGGAGTCCAAAAATTGAAGCGTTTAATTTTTGGACTTCATACTGTGTGGTGAATGGGATTGTTTTTAAAATCCGATCTTCGATTATTAAAAAATCCCATTGACTTGCATTAGGATCGGAATTCGGATTGGGATCGGGTTTGGATGGAAAATGATCGGAAATCAGATTTTAAAAATGATACTGAAATCTCAAGATCGGCTCAACCCTAGTGAAAATATGAAAATGTTTGTAGTGTTCTATCCCACCAAGGGTCCTGTGTTTACACTTAACCCCTGTTACTTCCTTAAAGAGGACCTTTCATGTGCTTGGGGCACATGCGGTGTAATACACCGCTAGAAAGCCAACAGTGCACTCAATTCAGCACACTATTGGCTTTCCCGTTCTGTGCCCCCCACTGAAGAGCTATTGGTGCCGGTACCATAGCTCTTCAGTGTCAGAAGGGCGTTTCTGATAAGTCAGTCAAGAACACCCTTCTTCACAGTAGCATCTATTGCACTGTACTGTGAGAGGGGGCATTCCTTACCACCCAGCCATGAAGCTCAGCAGTGAGGAATGCCCCTCCAAGTCCTCGTTTATGGACGAGTACTATCAGGAGGGTAGGAGCCAGACTTTCTGGTGACAGATAACATCTGATTTGAGTTCTACCACCAGGTACTCCATGTGACATAGATTCGGGATCACTTGGTGCCAATCAGAGAGGAAAGGAACTGAGGTGAACTTCTAAAGTCTGGGAATGATGGTTCTATCCACTACCAGTAGGAAGTCTACTAACTTATGGACATGTTTTTGGATTCTATGGGGGAGAAGTTGGGTCTCCAGTGACTGTCTTGGTGATCCTCCTGACTTCATTCCAGAATGGATGTAAGCAGGGGCAGTTCTACCAGAAGTGCAGCATCATACTTCTAGCAGTCAAGCATCGCTAACAAAGATCTGAGGTATCAGAGAAAATCTCACAGAGGACAGACAGGATTCCGTGCCAGCAGGAGAGTATTTTGTAAATGGTCTCCTGTGCCTTGTAAGAGATCAAAAACTTATGGCATGCCTGGAAAGTGCATTCCAAAGTTTTTATTAAATTCTCTGAAGCGCAAGTGAAAATTAACAAGTTATAGGGGGTAGTTTCAGAAAATTATAACATGTATCAATCCTTTTAACATTTCATGGTTTGAAACGGTTGGATCAGTTTTAATATGTGTTTCCTTTACCCAGCACAGGACAATTATCTGATTAATTGGGGTCCAACCACTGGGACCTCCAAGAACCAAGAGAATAGGGGTTCCACTTCCCCATCTGAATGGACTAGGTTTCTACACCTCCCTAGTGCCTCCACTTATTGTACTATTGGGTCTTAAGAGATCCCGCTGTATAACAATAGCTCTTTTGGTTTGTGCCAAACTAGTTCAGCCCAAAACTAACCAGATGGCTGAACCTCACAAATTTGATGAAACAAATCTTGAGCCATTCGCACATCACTAGAAATGACCTCTATTATGTACTTTGTCAACAATTATAAATCAAAATGATGTTTTACATAGGTTAGACTCAAAAACTGATACATAATATATTTTCATTAAACTATCCTTTCTTGACAAATGTAAGGTGCTCTGCAGAAAATATAATAAAAACATTCAAATATACAATGGCAGAACTACACCATGATGTTATTCAATGCCATCGCTCTCAGAATTTCTTATCTCATGATAAATATAAATCAGTCTCCACCACACAAAATTGTAAGTAATGGTGTGTATTCTAAAGATGGAAAATAACAAATTATGTTCCAGAATGTGTACCACAGTCAGCTATGTTTTTTTTATTGCAATTAACTTAGGAAATAGTATACCAGGTATTGGATATTACATTGCTGATGAAACTATTATGTAAAGACGTAAAGGAATATAAGCATTATACTCAGGCTTGGAGATGTTGGAGACTCATTTTCTGTTGGCCATTCTTTGTATTTTCTACACCATCCCTCTGAAAACAAGCTTCAGATTACTTCCCATATATGACAATCTTGTGGTTCATAAAGAAGAGAAATAGTAAATAATATTGTACAATACAGTACAGATAACATTAAATATGGTTTTCAGAATTTTACTATGGAGATTTATCTTGAGCTTCTATATCAATTGATTTACATTATGTTTCTTTGAAAACTATCTATTAGTGCATCTTAATAATATAAAATGTCATCAAAAAGTTATGTTTTTTTGTAATTCAATTGATAAAGTGAAACATATATATTATATTGAGTCATTACAAACAGAGTGAACTTTTTCAAGTGTTTATTTATGTCAATGTTGATGATTATAACTTGCAGCCAAGGAAAACCCAAAAGTCATTATTTCGGAAAATTAGAATATTATATAAAAAAAAAATTATTTAACAAAAATTTTGGCCAAATGAAAAGTTTGTCCAGTAAATGCCTTCAATACTTGGTCGGGGCTCCTTTTGCATGAATGACTGCATCAATGAGGCAATGTGGCATGGAGGTTATCAGCCTGTGGTACTGCAGAGGTGTTATGGAAGCCCAGATTGCTTTCATAGCAACTGTTATGGTCGGCAGGATATAAAAAAAACTAACCCTGCAGAGCCCGCTGGGCTCAGAACTGCAGGGAGTACAGGTATGAACAAGGCCCGACAGTTTACTTCACTGCTGGGCTTTACCACCAACTGAGTGCTTCTCTGATAGGTTCTCGGAGATGCTGCCACTGCAGGGACAAGCAGCCGCTAAATGAATACAAAAGTCTTAGTGGTTACTTCACAACACAACAAGACAACACAACCAACAATGACCGTGTGCTCCCAGCAGCTTACTGAGCCACACCCATGCCACAGCCCCCTGCTGTGGAGTACCACAGATAACAGCCTGCCTAAAGTAACTGTCAGACTGTTAAACATATAACAGTGCTGGGCCAAACACACATCTGCAGCACATGTAAAAATAAAGATTAGAGGCTAACTATGTGGGAATCACCTGGGCAATTCTAGGGCAACAATCCTAAGTAAAGCCCTACCTACGGTAGCTAAGGCAGCTTACTGCCAAACTAAGTACTGCACTGTCGTGCAGCATGTTGTATTTGAGTTAAGGCTAGAGCACTGAGCATCCAAAACAGCCTGGAGGAAAGGCGAGACTGATCAGCCCGCCCAGGTGCTCAAGACAGATGCCGATAGGCTGACACCAGTGTCAGTCAATAGACCAGCCACGACTATCGGCTCCAAGGGGATTAACCCCATGCATGCTGGACTGAGCTGAAATAGTGGGACAGGCTGCGACTCTGATATCATAGCCGCACCTGTTGCCTAACAGCAGCCTTTAGCTCATCTGCATTGTTGGGTCTGGGGTCTCTCATCTTCCTCTTGAAAATACCCCATAGATTTTCTATGGGGTTAAGGTCAGGCGAATTTGTTAGCCAGTCAAGAACAGTGATACTGTGGTTATTAAATCAGGTATTGGTACTTTTGGCAGTGTGGACAGGTGCCAAGTACTATTGGAAAATGAAAATTTCATCTCCAAAAAGCTTGTGGGCAGAGGGAAGCATGAAGTTCTCTAGAATTTACTGGTAGACGGCTGCCCTGACTTTGGTCTTGATAGAACATAGTGGACCTACACCAGCAAATGACATGGCTCCCCAAACCGTCACTGATTGTGGAAACGTCACACTAGACCTCAAGCAGGATTGTGTAAAGAAGCCTCTCCACTCTTCCTCCAGACTCTGAGACCTGCCAAATGAAATGCCAAATTTACTTTCATATGAAAACACCTTTGACCACTGAGTAACAGTCCATAACTTGTTGATGATATTTTAATTTATTGAGATACACTAGTATCTATCTATCTATCTATCTATCTATCTATCTATCTATCTATCTATCTATCTATCTATCTATCTATCTATCTATTGTACTGGCATCCAAATGTTTAGTTCTAGGCTAAAGCATTTGACTACTGTTTGGATGACTGTTAATGGCTGAGGAAGGCAAAAAACCCATGAGTGAGGACTCCTAAAATGGACATGTAATGCCTGTGTTATTAACAGATTGCAGGCGCACCCATAATTTTTACGGACCACAGACACTCATTAAAGTTTATGGGTCCAAGAAAATCATGGACAGCATACAGATACCGTTTATGGGTGTAATTTTTTACTGATCCAGAGACATAAAATAGTGTGCAAAATTCTAAAAATCTGATCCACTTTTCATGGATATTGATAGAAGCATCAAACATGGACAGCGCAAAACCCAAAGATAAGCAGGATTGTGTACTGTCTGTGAATAACACGGACAACACAAATCCATATTAAAAGGACATAAGAATAAAGCCTTGGGAGCCAAGCTTCTGCACTCCAAATCTAGCAAAATAAATCCCTGGATTACCACCCAAAATCGGAATTTTTTTTTTTTTTTTTTATTTTCTAAATGTAGATGGTGAGCACAATATAGGATTCACAATGTATATCTTTCCCTATCAGTATGTCTTTGAAGTATGGGAGGAGATCCATACAAACACAGAGAGAACACACAAACTCCTTGCAGATGAGTTATTGCCCTTGTCAGGATTCGAACCCAGGACTTCAGCACTGCATTGCTAACCACTGAGCCACCATGTTGCCCCGCCGCAATATCAGAAATCTAATGTGATCAGTGTACTGTATTTAACATGTTTTATCGCATGTACTTTAGATAGATGTGGATGTAATATTCAGTACTAGAGATGAGCGAACACTAAAATGTTCGAGGTTCGAAATTCGATTCGAACAGCCGCTCAATGTTCGTGTGTTCGAATGGGTTTCGAACCCCATTATAGTCTATGGGGAACAGATACTCGTTAAGGGGGAAACCCAAATCCGTGTCTGGAGGGTCACCAAGTCCACTATGACACCCCAGGAAATGATGCCAACACCTCTGGAATGACACTGGGACAGCAGGGGAAGCATGTCTGGGGGCATCTAACACACCAAAGACCCTCTATTACCCCAACATCACAGCCTAACAACTACACACTTTACACACTCAATACCACATCTCTGACAGTAGGAAAACACCTTGAAACATGTGTATTTGGCACTTGCAGTGAGGAGAGCTTGTCACCAGCAGTGAATTTGGCCCTTGTAGTAAGTTGAGGTTGGCACCAACATTTGTTTTGAAAATCAGGGTGGATTGAGCCTCTAACCAGCAGAGTTTGGGCAAATTCATGGTGGAGGGAGCCTCTAAACACCCCAGTTTGGGCAAATTCATGGTGGAGGGAGCCTCTAAAAACCCCAGTTTGGACCAATTCATGGTGGAGGGAGCCTCTAACCAGCCCAGTGTGGGCAAATTCATGGTGGAGGGAGCCTCTAAAAAACCCAGTTTGGACCAATTCATGGTGGAGGGAGCCTCTAACCAGCCCAGTTTGGGCAAATTCATGGTGGAGGGAGCCTCTAACCAGCCCAGTTTGGGCAAATTCATGGTGGAGGGAGCCTCTAAAAAACCCAGTTTGGACCAATTCATGGTGGAGGGAGCCTCTAACCAGCCCAGTTTGGGCAAATTCATGGTGGAGGGAGCCTCTAACCAGCCCAGTTTGGACCAATTAATGGTGGAGGGAGCCTCTAACCAGCCCAGTTTGGACCAATTAATGGTGGAGGGAGCCTCTAACCAGCCCAGTTTGGACCAATTAATGGTGGAGGGAGCCTCTAACCAGCCCAGTTTGGACCAATTAATGGTGGAGGGAGCCTCTAACCACCCCAGTTTGGACCAATTCATGGTGGAGGGAGCCTCTAAACAGCCAAGTTTGGACCAATTCATGGTGGAGGGAGCCTCTAAAAACCCCAGTTTGGACCAATTCATGGTGGAGGGAGCCTCTAACCAGCCCAGTTTGGGCAAATTCATGGTGGAGGGAGCCTCTAAACAGCCCAGTTTGGGCAAATTCATGGTGGAGGGAGCCTCTAACCAGCCCAGTTTGGACCAATTAATGGTGGAGGGAGCCGCTAAACAGCCCAGTTTGGGCAAATTCATGGTGGAGGGAGCCTCTAAACAGCCCAGTTTGGACCAATTCATGGTGGAGGGAGCCTCTAAAAAACCCAGTTTGGACCAATTCATGGTGGAGGGAGCCTCTAAACAGCCCAGTTTGGGCAAATTCATGGTGGAGGGAGCCTCTAAACAGCCCAGTTTGGGCAAATTCATTGTGGAGGGAGCCTCTAACCAGCCCAGTTTGGACCAATTAATGGTGGAGGGAGCCGCTAAACAGCCCAGTTTGGGCAAATTCATGGTGGAGGGAGCCTCTAAACAGCCCAGTTTGGACCAATTCATGGTGGAGGGAGCCTCTAAACAGCCAAGTTTGGACCAATTCATGGTGGAGGGAGCCTCTAAACAGCCCAGTTTGGGCAAATTCATTGTGGAGGGAGCCTCTAACCAGCCCAGTTTGGACCAATTAATGGTGGAGGGAGCCGCTAAACAGCCCAGTTTGGGCAAATTCATGGTGGAGGGAGCCTCTAAACAGCCCAGTTTGGACCAATTCATGGTGGAGGGAGCCTCTAAACAGCCAAGTTTGGACCAATTCATGGTGGAGGGAGCCTCTAAAAACCCCAGTTTGGACCAATTCATGGTGGAGGGAGCCTCTAACCAGCCCAGTTTGGGCAAATTCATGGTGGAGGGAGCCTCTAAACAGCCCAGTTTGGGCAAATTCATGGTGGAGGGAGCCTCTAACCAGCCCAGTTTGGACCAATTAATGGTGGAGGGAGCCGCTAAACAGCCCAGTTTGGGCAAATTCATGGTGGAGGGAGCCTCTAAACAGCCCAGTTTGGACCAATTCATGGTGGAGGGAGCCTCTAAAAAACCCAGTTTGGACTAATTCATGGTGGAGGGAGCCTCTAAACAGCCCAGTTTGGGCAAATTCATGGTGGAGGGAGCCTCTAACCAGCCCAGTTTGGACCAATTAATGGTGGAGGGAGCCTCTAACCAGCCCAGTTTGGACCAATTCATGGTGGAGGGAGCCTCTAACCAGCCCAGTTTGGACCAATTAATGGTGGAGGGAGCCTCTAACCACCCCAGTTTGGACCAATTCATGGTGGAGGGAGCCTCTAAACAGCCAAGTTTGGACCAATTCATGGTGGAGGGAGCCTCTAAAAACCCCAGTTTGGGCAAATTCATGGTGGAGGGAGCCTCTAAACAGCCCAGTTTGGGCAAATTCATGGTGGAGGGAGCCTCTAACCAGCCCAGTTTGGACCAATTAATGGTGGAGGGAGCCGCTAAACAGCCCAGTTTGGACCAATTCATGGTGGAGGGAGCCTCTAAAAACCCCAGTTTGGACCAATTCATGGTGGAGGGAGCCTCTAACCAGCCCAGTTTGGACCAATTAATGGTGGAGGGAGCCTCTAACCACCCCAGTTTGGACCAATTCATGGTGGAGGGAGCCTCTAAACAGCCAAGTTTGGACCAATTCATGGTGGAGGGAGCCTCTAAAAACCCCAGTTTGGACCAATTCATGGTGGAGGGAGCCTCTAACCAGCCCAGTTTGGGCAAATTCATGGTGGAGGGAGCCTCTAAACAGCCCAGTTTGGGCAAATTCATGGTGGAGGGAGCCTCTAACCAGCCCAGTTTGGACCAATTAATGGTGGAGGGAGCCGCTAAACAGCCCAGTTTGGACCAATTCATGGTGGAGGGAGCCTCTAAAAACCCCAGTTTGGACCAATTCATGGTGGAGGGAGCCTCTAAAAAACCCAGTTTGGACCAATTCATGGTGGAGGGAGCCTCTAACCAGCCCAGTTTGGGCAAATTCATGGTGGAGGGAGCCTCTAACCAGCAGAGTTGTGGGAAAGCAGGGTGGAGGGAGCCTCTAACCAGCAGAGTTGGTGGAAATCAGGGTGGAGGGAGCCTCTAACCAGCAGAGTTGGGGGAAATCATGTTGGAGGGAGCCTAGTATTAGCAGAATTGTGCAACGCTTATGGTGGATGAGTATGAGGATGCGGAGGAATTGGAGAGGTTGAGTACAGACATGGAGTTTCATGTTGGGGTGCTTTACACAGGTGGGCACAAAAATGAAGGCTCTATCCAGTGGTGGTTCATTTTTATCAAAGTGAGCCGGTCGGCACTCTCAGCTGACAGACGGGTGCGCTTGTCAGTGATGATGCCACCGGCTGCACTGAACACCCTCTCAGATAGGACGCTGGCGGCAGGACAGGACAGCACCTCCAAGGCATATAGGGCAAGTTCAAGCCACAGGTCCAACTTCGACACCCAATACGTGTAGGGCGCAGAGGGGTCGGAGAGGACAGGGCTGTGGTCGGAAAGGTATTCCCGCAACATGCGCCTATACTTCTCACGCCTGGTGACACTAGGACCCTCCGTGGCGGCACTTTGGCGAGGGGGTGCCATCAAGGTGTCCCAGACCTTAGACAGTGTGCCCCTCGTTTGTGTGGACCGTTGAGAACTTGGTTGCCTACTGGAGGAACTGCCCTCCCTGCCGCCAACGTCACATGCTGGAAACATCTCCATCATATTCTGCACCAATTGCCTGTGGCAAGCATTGATGCGATTGGCCCTCCCCTCTACCGGAATAAAAGACGAGATGTTGTTTTTATACCGGGGGTCAAGGATAGCAAAGATCCAGTACTGGTTGTCCTCCATGATTTTGACAATACGCTTGTCGGTTGTAAAGCACCCCAACATGAACTCAGCCATGTCTGCCACAGTGTTAGTTGGCATGACTCCTCTGGCCCCACCGGAAAGTTCAATCTCCATTTCCTCCTCATCCTCCATGTCTACCCATCCGCGCTGCAACAATGGGACGATTCGAAGTTGCCCGGAAGCCTCCTGTATCACCATCACATCATCGGACAACTCTTCTTCCTCCTCCTCCTCCTCCTCCTCCTCCATTAAACGCAGTGAAGCGGACAGATGTGTGGACCTACTCTCCAGCTGTGACGGATCGGATGCTATCCCTAACTCCTCTGTGTGATCTGAGTTATCCCTGATGTCAATCAGGGATTCTCTCAGAACACACAAGAGCGGGATTGTAAGGCTCACCATCGCATCCTCAGAGCTCACCCTCCTTGTGGACTCCTCAAAGACCCGTAGGATGTCACAAAGGTCTCTCATCCATGGCCACTCATGGATGTGAAACTGAGGCAGCTGACTTTGTGGCACCCTAGGGTTTTGTAGCTGGTATTCCATCAAAGGTCTCTGCTGCTCAACCACTCTATTCAACATCTGAAACGTTGAGTTCCAGCGTGTGGGGACGTCGCACAAAAGCCGGTGTTGTGGCACATGCAGGCGTTGCTGGAGAGATTTTAAGCTAGCAGCGGCTACTGTCGACTTGCGAAAGTGGGCGCACATGCGCCGCACTTTCACCAGTAGCTCTGGAACATTGGGGTAGCTCTTTAGGAAACGTTGCACTACTAGGTTGAAGACGTGGGCCAGGCATGGAACATGTTGGAGTCCGGCAAGCTCCAGAGCTGCTACCAGGTTCCGGCCGTTATCACAAACGACCATGCCTGGGCCCAGGTGCAGAGGCTCAAACCATATTGCCGTCTCATCGAGGAGGGCATCCCTCACCTCGGAGGCAGTGTGCTGTCTGTCCCCCAAGCTGATCAGCTTCAGCACAGCCTGCTGACGACTACCAACGCCAGTGCTGCAACGTTTCCAACTCGTAGCTGGGGTCAATCTAACAGCGGAGGAGGAGGCGGTGGCAGAGGAGGAGGCGGTGGCGGAGGAGGAGGCGGTAGAGGAGGAGGAGGAGGGGGGTGTTCTTCTCGTGTCCCTGCCAGGAATGTTAGGCGGGGAGACGAGGTACACCGGGCCAGTTTGGGAAGCAGTCCCAGCCTCAACTACATTCACCCAGTGTGCCGTCAGTGAAATGTAGCGTCCCTGTCCGCATGCACTTGTCCACGCGTCGGTGGTCAAGTGGACCTTTGTGCAAAGCGCGGAACTAAGGGCCCGCCTGATGTTGAGTGACACGTGCTGGTGCAAGGCGGGGACGGCACACCGGGAGAAGTAGTGACGGCTAGGGACGGCATAGCGAGGTGCCGCAGTTGCCATCAGGTCCAGGAAGGCGGGAGTTTCAACAAGCCGGAACGCCAACATCTCCTGGGCCAGCAGTTTAGCGATGTTGGCGTTCAAGGCTTGCGCGTGTGGGTGGTTAGCAGTGTATTTCTGCCGCCGCTCCAATGTCTGAGAGATGGTGGGTTGTTGTAAAGAAACGCCTGATGGTGCCTTTGATGGTGCAGGAGAAGGAGATAAGACAGGACCAGGGGAGGATGAGGTAGAAGTCAACAAAGTGGCGGAGGCAGATGAAGTGGTGTCCTGGCTCGTCCTCTGGAGTGCATCGCCAGCACAGTCAGCAGTGGCAGTGGCAGAGGCAGAGGCAGTGGCAGAGGCAGTGGCAGTGGCGTGAACGGCAGGCGGCCTTTGTCCTGCCGTTGCTGCCTGCCACTGATTCCAGTGCTTGGATTCCAAATGACGGCGCATTGAAGTGGTGGACAGGTTGCTCTTCTTAGAGCCTCTAATAAATTTCGAGAGGCAAATTGTGCAGACAACATTATATCTGTCCTCGGCGCATTCCTTGAAAAAACTCCACACCTTCGAGAAACGTGCCCTCGAGGTGGGAGTTTTTCGGGGCTGGGTACGAACTGGAACATCTTGGGAGATTCCGGGTGTGGCCTGGCTTCGCCTAAGCTGCTGACCTCTGCCTCTGCCTCTAGCTACCCTTTTTGGTGCTGCACCTGCCTCAACATCCACACTACTTTCCCCGCTTGACATCCCCCCTGTCCAGGTCGGGTCAGTGTCCTCATCATCCACCACTTCCTCTTCCAACTCCTGTCTCATCTCCTCCTCCCGCACAATGCGCCGGTCAACTGGATGCCCTGACGGCAACTGCGTCACATCATCGTCGATGAGGGTGGGTTGCTGGTCATCCACCACCAAATCGAACGGAGATGGAGGAGACTCTAGTGTTTGAGCATCTGGACACAGATGCTCCTCTGTTAGGTTCGTGGAATCGTGACGTGGAGAGGCAGGTTGAGGGACAATGAAAGGAGCGGAGAACAGCTCTGGGGAGCAGGGACAGTTTGGGTTATTGTTCTGTAAAGCTTCGGAATTTTGGGAGGAAGGAAGACAAGACTGTTGGGTAATAGGAGGAGAGGAGGCAGAGTCTGACTGGCTGCTGGACAATGTGCTGTAAGCGTTCTCTGACAGCCATTGCAAGACCTGTTCCTGGTTCTCGGGCCTACTAAGGTTTGTACCCTGCAGTTTAGTTAATGTGGCAAGCAACCCTGGCACTGTGGAGTGGCGCAATGCTTGCTGCCCCACAGGAGTAGGCACGGGACGCCCTGTGGCTTCACTGCTACCTTGCTCCCCAGAACCATTCCCCCGACCTCGCCCACGGCCTCGTCCACGTCCCTTTCCGGGAGCCTTGCGCATTTTGAATTCCTAGTTAGAAATTGGCACTGTATACCAGTAGTAAAAATTGTGGGTGCACGTAACCCCAATATATTCTTTGATTTCCCAGTCAGACACTGGCACTATATGGCAGTAGCAAGAAATGAGGGTATTTGTATTCCCAATATATTCTTTGAATTCCCAGTCAGACAATGGCACTGTATACCAGTAGTAAAAATTGTGGGTGCACGTAACCCCAATATATTCTTTGAATTCCCAGTCAGACAATGGCACTGTATACCAGTAGTAAAAATTGTGGGTGCACGTAACCCCAATATATTCTTTGAATTACCAGTCAGAAACTGGCACTATATGGCAGTAGCAAGAAATGAGGGTATTTATAACCCCAATATATTCTTTCAATTCCCAGTCAGACAATGGCACTGTATACCAGTAGTAAAAATTGTGGGTGCACGTAACCCCAATATATTCTTTGAATTCCCAGTCAGACACTGGCACTATATGGCAGTAGCAAGAAATGAGGGTATTTGTATTCCCAATATATTCTTTGAATTCCCAGTCAGACAATGGCACTGTATACCAGTAGTAAAAATTGTGGGTGCACGTAACCCCAATATATTCTTTGAATTACCAGTCAGAAACTGGCACTATATGGCAGTAGCAAGAAATGAGGGTATTTATAACCCCAATATATTCTTTGAATTCCCAGTCAGACAATGGCACTGTATACCAGTAGTAAAAATTGTGGGTGCACGTAACCCCAATATATTCTTTGAATTACCAGTCAGAAACTGGCACTATATGGCAGTAGCAAGAAATGAGGGTATTTGTATTCCCAATATATTCTTTGAATTCCCAGTCAGACAATGGCACTGTATACCAGTAGTAAAAATTGTGGGTGCACGTAACCCCAATATATTCTTTGAATTCCCAGTCAGACACTGGCACTATATGGCAGTAGCAAGAAATGAGGGTATTTGTATTCCCAATATATTCTTTGAATTCCCAGTCAGACAATGGCACTGTATACCAGTAGTAAAAATTGTGGGTGCACGTAACCCCAATATATTCTTTGAATTACCAGTCAGACACTGGCACTATATGGCAGTAGCAAGAAATGAGGGTATTTATAACCCCAATATATTCTTTGAATTCCCAGTCAGACAATGGCACTGTATACCAGTAGTAAAAATTGTGGGTGCACGTAACCCCAATATATTCTTTGAATTACCAGTCAGAAACTGGCACTATATGGCAGTAGCAAGAAATGAGGGTATTTGTATTCCCAATATATTCTTTGAATTCCCAGTCAGACAATGGCACTGTATACCAGTAGTAAAAATTGTGGGTGCACGTAACCCCAATATATTCTTTGAATTACCAGTCAGAAACTGGCACTATATGGCAGTAGCAAGAAATGAGGGTATTTATAACCCCAATATATTCTTTGAATTCCCAGTCAGACAATGGCACTGTATACCAGTAGTAAAAATTGTGGGTGCACGTAACCCCAATATATTCTTTGAATTCCCAGTCAGACACTGGCACTATATGGCAGTAGCAAGAAATGAGGGTATTTGTATTCCCAATATACTCTTTGAATTCCCAGTCAGACAATGGCACTGTATACCAGTAGTAAAAATTGTGGGTGTATATAGCCCCAATTCTATTGCTAGGGGACTTGCAGGGTATTTCTGGGGTGAAGGTGG
Organism: Leptodactylus fuscus; assembly: GCF_031893055.1. Classification (NCBI taxonomy): domain Eukaryota; kingdom Metazoa; phylum Chordata; class Amphibia; order Anura; family Leptodactylidae; genus Leptodactylus; species Leptodactylus fuscus. The sequence goes on along the minus strand of NC_134266.1, from coordinate 201,786,063 downwards.
GGGGGCACACCGTTGGAACGGGTATCGGGGTATATATCGGGTATACGGGAATACACTGACAGTGTATTCCATTCAGGATCCTGGGAAAGCTGGGTTGCGGCGATTGAGCCCGTCAGTGCCACGTTACACTGACAAGCTTCTCCCTGGAATTTAGCTCTTACAAGAGCTGTTGGTTGTCTTCTCCTTCCTATCCTAGCCTGTCCCTGCCTACCCAGAATCTAACCCCTAGCTAGCTGGACGGAAACCTCCGTCCTCGGTGAATTGCAAGCTCAGAATGACGCGAACCTGGGCGGCGCTGTTCTTTTAAATTAGAGGTCACATGTTTTCGGCAGCCAATGGGTTTTGCCTACTTTTCTCAACGTCACCGGTGTCGTAGTTCCTGTCCCACCTACCCTGCGCTGTTATTGGAGCAAAAAAGGCGCCAGGGAAGGTGGGAGGGGAATCGAGTAATGGCGCACTTTACCACGCGGTGTTCGATTCGATTCGAACATGCCGAACAGCCTAATATCCGATCGAACATGAGTTCGATAGAACACTGTTCGCTCATCTCTATTCAGTACCCTTTTTAGATTTATATAATACAATTTTATCAATATGGATAGGGGAATTGGCTGTATGGTTCCTCCTCCATGCTGCTAAAGTTTTGAGTATGAACCCTCCTAGGCTACTAGTTTGCAATGTGTCTTATTTTATTGCTTATTTCTGGTGGTAAATGATGTGATCAGACATAACTAGATTTTTTGTTTATTTTTGATTCCTTCAAAATAAAAAAGCTGTTAATCCGACTTTGCCTAGTGCCATGGTAATGTCTTGCTTTGTCTAGTTATAATGATAAATAGACTCTTAGGCTGTGCATGCACATTTTAATTACTAGCAATGAAAACTGATGAAATTGAAATATTGCACTTGGCCAAAGCTATTAATGCTGAAGTGACCCATTTAATAATGACCCACAGTCTCAAAGTATGGATTTAAATTGGTAATTAATAAATTCCATTTTACAAAATGCTAACAGAAGCGTTTAATAAAAATGCAAAGTAGCTTCCAAATATCACGGGCAGATTATTGACATTGTATTATGTATTGTTAGAAGTGACCACATATGTAGGTGCAGAATATCAAATGACAGGTCATGACAATGGCTGCTCTGTGCTGAAACCTGTTAACAGATCAGAGCTAAAGTTAGAAGACCTATCTAACTCACTTTTATAGTTTTAATCCTGTTTTATAATAGAAAAACACAGCGTGATTTTGTATTGAAGCCGCAATATACAAAATGAATCCTTTATCTCACACTGCAGAGAACAAGGTTTCTGATTAAATAATAAGTGGGGCTCATCATGCTTCATTTGTTATGTCCAAGATAGAGAAGAAATGTGCAACTTACCATGCAATCTTTTAGAAAAATGAATACTCTTACACTCAAATGATGCATGGTTTCTTTGGTTCAATTACTCTACTGTGGGCTAATAAAAATGTCTGATACTGAACTCATTTGCTTTTGTAGAAATTCTAAAATGTTAAGCTAATATTGAGATGAAGTCATAGCAGCAATTGATGTGCAAGGACACATCCAACATTTTGCTACCTAGAAAATGTTGATAACAGCATAATGATATTCAATTCAGACGTACATGTAATAGAAAGATATACATTTATCTTTTAAGCTTCAATACATTTTGACCATGTGAAGTCAAATCTGAATATACTATGCCCTGATAAGGATGATTCATTAACATAAAGGGAGATGAAACATTAAACATTTAGTTTTGGCAAGTGATACAATTTTTGTAAAAGTAAAGAATTTTTGCAAAATGTTGTAAAATATCTCGGTCTTAGGCTGAAGGCCCACATAGCAGGTCGCAACAAAAAGAACATTGTGGTGGCAACTAGAGATAAGCGAGTAGTATTTAATCGAGTAGGTATTCTATCGAATTCTACGGTATTCAAAATACTCGTACTCGATCGAATACTACTCGCTATTTGAATGGAAAAATTCAATGCAGAACCAGAGTTGATTGGCCAAATGCTATACAGTCGGCCAATCAACGCTGGTTCTTCTCCTACCTTTAGAAGTCTTCTCCGCGCAGCGTCCCCGCGGCGTCTTCCGGCTCTGAATTCACTCTGCCACGCATCGAGCCTGGGCAGAGCTGACTGCGCATGCCCGCGCTACAAGAAAATGGCCGCTTTGACTGTAAGCGGCCATTTTCTTGTAGTGCGGGCATGCGCAGTCGGCTCTGCCCAGGCTCGATGCGTGGCAGAGTGAATTCAGAGCCGGAAGACGCTGCAGGAAAGCTGCACGGAGAAGATGTCTCGGAGAATCCAGCCCGACCCTCACCCATGGACTTGGTAAGTTCAATTCGATCGACTGTTGCCTACCCCTGAAACGAGCATTTTTCCCCCATAGAGTATAATAGGACTCGATATTCAATTCGAGTAGTTGAATATTGAGGGGCTACTCGAAACGAATATCGAATATCGAACATTTTACTGTTCGCTCATCTCTAGTGGCAACACATCATGTTTTTTCTACTGCATATATCACAGAAAGTTTGCAGAGTTTTTTCTGTGGACTTTCTGCTCCATTATATCTATGCAGAAAACGCAATGTGTGAATGAGCATTCCAAGAATTGTAGGGGCTGAAAAACATCACGTTTTTTTTTTCCCTGGCATTTCCACCACATGGGGCTCCAGTGAGGCATTCTCCATTAGAATAAACTACTTCTAAGATAGTAAACACATGACCCAATGTGCAGGCTGAGGCTCTTCTAATGGGGGGTCTGATGCTCCATTCCATTCTTATAATTATAGAACAGGTTCTGGTCTGTGACATCGGAGCAGAACGTAATCCTCCCCATTAAGTTGATGAGTGACTTAAGCCCCATCCGAGTGTCATCTAGGTGCATTCTGCTATTAAATTGGTCTCCCCTCGGGGTGCACAGTCAGTCATATGCAGGTAACCTACTATATGCCATGGCTTTCTTTTCTGCTGAATTAAAGTACTCTTGCATGAAATTGAAGGTATTCTAAGATACAGTATAGCCCTATATTATTCTATTCTATTTTAGTTTCCTGTGATACAGATCAGTAAAACTCAAAGGTTGTATGGAACAATGATACACTCATTAGACTAAGGCTAGGTTCACACCTGTGCCCGTTCTCCACCTGGGGATTCCAGTCCCCATTATACTGTAAAAAGAGAGCAGTGTATTTCTCTCTGCATTTTCTGCCCTTTTTGGGCAGAAACCAGGTGGAAACCTGGCGGACCCTATTATAGTCTATGGGGTCTGCGGGTTTCTGAAGGTAACTGCTTTTTTAAGTAGACTATGTTTCCGTTATGACCAATTTCTTAAAACATAAGAGCAAATCTATGAAGACTTACTATTTTGCTGTCTGTCTTCATGTTCACTGAACCGGCAGAGGATGACCCAGCTCATACCATGTCCCCTTCCAGAAAAGTGACAAGGACAGCTCAAAATTGAAAAATCAAATTCAAACTAGGTACATTTATCTTTGTATGAAATTCCAACATAAGGCAAAAACTACTATTGCAAAATCTAAATAAGAACTTCTGAGAAAAGCCAAAAAAAATCCTCTGCCTGTGGTCTCCTCTTATTACTTCTTACATTTTTCATCAAGATGTTGGGTGGACTTTGACTATTTTATGGACAGGACTCCATGAAGTACCTCAGTAACTTTAAACATTGTCTTTGAAATGAGAGATTATTTATTATGATTACTAGAAATCTAATATAAATATAGATAAAATAATATGCACAGTAAATATATGTAACATTACCAGGATTGGAGAGAACACTTTAACTAGAGAGATTCAACACTGTCTGAGACTTTATCAGCAAACTGGAAATAGCTTAACTGATTGTCCTGCAGGCAGAGCAGTGAGAGAAATTTCCATGGACAGCAACTAGTCACCCTCCGACCTGTTATCAGAAGACAAGCACCAATGATCGCTATGTAAATAATGTAACAAATAATCTATCATAGCAGGCAAATGAAACAGCATTGCAAAAGAAATATACTTAGGAAAATTTGAATTTAAATACATTAGTAGTATAGATAGGATCACTGAGATGGGAATACCCCTTTAAGTACAGGTTTAAGAAGACCTACAGTACACTTTAATGTACTGTATAGTTCAGTATTACAGTAGTGTACATGAAGACCCTTTAAATACCGTAAGTTCCCTGCAATGCATTGACTCACTCTATCTATCTATCTATCTATCTATCTATCTATCTATCTATCTATCTATCTATCTATCTATCTATCTATCTATCTATCTGTCTATCTATCTATTTTGTTAGAAGCTGAAGCTGAAATTCTTTAATAACATAAGGTTTAACATGAATGATTGCCACTGATAGACATGTGTAATGCATCTATTTCTCACTGCTTAAATTTCAGGTTAGTTATTTTTTGCAAATCAGATTGCCTTGTAAAAAGATGTATTAATGGTTAGACACTCTGTATGCATGACATGTAATTAACCTCAAAAATTATTACACATTTGCAGTCCTCAGAAATTGTGCTTCCATGCTGGATCATAGTTGAAGTTCTACATAAAATTTGTATGTCATTTTGATATATAAGGGGATGTTCACAGTACCGTTGTGAACAGCCATTACTCTCATCCATCATAGGATGAGAGCAACGGACCTACAGTATACAGTGATAGAGTGATGAACACAGACAAAGCCCCATCCATTGACTCTAAATGTAAAAAACATGACACAAGAAAGCTTCCATCATGTGTTTAACATGAGAGTGAATGCCGATGGATACCAGATGGAGGATGTTTTGTTTGCATTCTACAATTGATTTTCATTGCTCTTAATTAATTTTTCAATTAATTATTTTATTATTTTTTATTTTCTGTTTGTTATCTTATTTTATTTTTGTTCATTCCACAAAGAGTCAGAAAAGACTTTACAGAGACTTTTTATAGTGTATATTTTAACTATACATGGAGCTATTACCAGTAGCACTCCAAATCACAGGAAAACTATTCTAAGAAATAACAACACAGTCTGGATCTAGGCAGACGCAGAAGAATTGTCACCAATGAAAGCATTAATATTGCTTCCCTTTTCATAGTATACACAGTAATAATATATGACTACTATGTCTCTCAATACGAGGCATCTAACGCACAGTGGTTTTTTTGCAGAGTTTCAGAGTCATGTTTACAGAGTACACTTCTTATCTGCATCATCTTCAGGGTATGTGAGTTTCATAACATCTGTAAAACATAGAATTTAATAAACAGAAAAATGCCAAAAGGTTAAAAAGAGTCTGTCAGTAGTACACTGGACACAACCCTAATAACAGTACCTTGTAGAAATTATTCTGCAGTTTTCTGTTATTCAGACTTGAAGCCCCATGTTCATGGTAGTGGAAGTTTTATTCATATGCAAATGACAATTTGATACATTTCTTACCTCAGCACATTCTCCTCATTTGCAAATGAATAATACTCCAACTTACCGTATATACTCAAGTATAAGCCGACCCGAATATAAGCCGAGGCCCCTAATTTTACCACAAAAAACTGGGAAAACTTATTAACTCCAGTATAAGCCTAGGGGGGAAATGCAGCAGCTACTGGAAAATTTCAAAAATTAAAATGGTCGGAGTTTTGGGGTGTTTTGGTTGTCTGTCTGCCCCTTCCGTGAGCTTGAGGACTGAGTTTTTTCTTCCCCCACTTGGAATTCAGCCTGGCTGAATATAGGGTATCTGCAGTGCTCCTATTAACCCCTTCCCGACAGAACAGGAGCACTGCAGATACCCTATATTCAGTACACCGGGCACTTTCAGACACAGGGATACTAGAGATGAGCGAACAGTGTTCTATCGAACACATGTTCGATCGGATATCAGGGTGTTCGCCATGTTCGAATCGAATCGAACACCACGTGGTAAAGTGCGCCAAAATTCGATTCCCCTCCCACCTTCCCTGGCGCCTTTTTTGCACCAATAACAGCGCAGGGGAGGTGGGACAGGAACTACGACACTGGGGGCATTGAAAAAAATTGGAAAAAGTCATTGGCTGCCGAAATCAGGTGACCTCCATTTTAGACGAATAGTGGATTTCAAATCCGGGTCATATGAGAATGTGAACTTTGTGACTATGAGACAGGGATAGCTGTACAGGCAGGGATAGCTAGGGATAACCTTTATTTAGGGGGGAATGTTATTAAAAATAACTTTTTGGGGCTCTATCGGGTGTGTAATTGTGATTTTTGTGAGATAAACTTTTTCCCATAGGGATGCATTGGCCAGCGCTGATTGGCCGAATTCCGTACTCTGGCCAATCAGTGCTGGCCAATGCATTCTATTAGCTTGATGAAGCAGAGTGTGCACAAGGGTTCAAGCGCACCCTCGGCTCTGATGTAGCAGAGCCGAGGCTGCACAAGGGTTCAAGCGCACCCTCGGCTCTGATGTAGGAGAGCCGAGGGTGCACTTGAACCCTTGTGCACCCTCAGCTCTGCTACATCAGAGCCGAGGGTGCGCTTGAACCCTTGTGCACACTCTGCTTCATCAAGCTAATAGAATGCATTGGCCAGCGCTGATTGGCCAATGTATTCTATTAGCCTGATGAAGTAGAGCTGAATGTGTGTGCTAAGCACACACATTCAGCTCTACTTCATCGGGCTAATAGAATGCATTGGCCAGCGCTGATTGGCCAGAGTACGGAACTCGACCAATCAGCGCTGGCTCTGCTGGAGGAGGCGGAGTCTAAGATCGCTCCACACCAGTCTCCATTCAGGTCCGACCTTAGACTCCGCCTCCTCCGGCAGAGCCAGCGCTGATTGGCCGAAGGCTGGCCAATGCATTCCTATGCGAATGCAGAGACTTAGCAGTGCTGAGTCAGTTTTGCTCAACTACACATCTGATGCACACTCGGCACTGCTACATCAGATGTAGCAATCTGATGTAGCAGAGCCGAGGGTGCACTAGAACCCCTGTGCAAACTCAGTTCACGCTAATAGAATGCATTGGCCAGCGCTGATTGGCCAATGCATTCTATTAGCCCGATGAAGTAGAGCTGAATGTGTGTGCTAAGCACACACATTCAGCACTGCTTCATCACGCCAATACAATGCATTAGCCAGTGCTGATTGGCCAGAGTACGGAATTCGGCCAATCAGCGCTGGCTCTGCTGGAGGAGGCGGAGTCTAAGGTCGGACCTGAATGGAGACTGGTGTGGAGCGATCTTAGACTCCGCCTCCTCCAGCAGAGCCAGCGCTGATTGGTCGAGTTCCGTACTCTGGCCAATCAGCGCTGGCCAATGCATTCTATTAGCCCGATGAAGTAGAGCTGAATGTGTGTGCTTAGCACACACATTCAGCTCTACTTCATCAGGCTAATAGAATACATTGGCCAATCAGCGCTGGCCAATGCATTCTATTAGCTTGATGAAGCAGAGTGTGCACAAGGGTTCAAGCGCACCCTCGGCTCTGATGTAGCAGAGCCGAGGCTGCACAAGGGTTCAAGTGCACCCTCGGCTCTCCTACATCAGAGCCGAGGGTGCGCTTGAACCCTTGTGCAGCCTCGGCTCTGCTACATCAGAGCCGAGGGTGCGCTTGAACCCTTGTGCACACTCTGCTTCATCAAGCTAATAGAATGCATTGGCCAGCACTGATTGGCCAGAGTACGGAATTCGGCCAATCAGCGCTGGCCAATGCATTCTATTAGCCCGATGAAGTAGAGCTGAATGTGTGTGCTAAGCACACACATTCAGCACTGCTTCATCACGCCAATACAATGCATTAGCCAGTGCTGATTGGCCAGAGTACGGAATTCGGCCAATCAGCGCTGGCTCTGCTGGAGGAGGCGGAGTCTAAGATCGCTCCACACCAGTCTCCATTCAGGTCCGACCTTAGACTCCGCCTCCTCCAGCAGAGCCAGCGCTGATTGGCCGAATTCCGTACTCTGGCCAATCAGCACTGGCTAATGCATTGTATTGGCTTGATGAAGCAGTGCTGAATGTGTGTGCTTAGCACACACATTCAGCTCTACTTCATCGGGCTAATAGAATGCATTGGCCAGCGCTGATTGGCCGAATTCCGTACTCTGGCCAATCAGCACTGGCTAATGCATTGTATTGGCTTGATGAAGCAGTGCTGAATGTGTGTGCTTAGCACACACATTCAGCTCTACTTCATCGGGCTAATAGAATGCATTGGCCAATCAGCGCTGGCCAATGCATTCTATTAGCGTGAACTGAGTTTGCACAGGGGTTCTAGTGCACCCTCGGCTCTGCTACATCAGATTGCTACATCTGATGTAGCAGTGCCGAGTGTGCATCAGATGTGTAGTTGAGCAAAACTGACTCAGCACTGCTAAGTCTGCATTCGCATAGGAATGCATTGGCCAGCCTTCGGCCAATCAGCGCTGGCTCTGTCGGAGGAGGCGGAGTCTAAGGTCGGACCTGAATGGAGACTGGTGTGGAGCTATCTTAGACTCCGCCTCCTCCAGCAGAGCCAGCGCTGATTGGTCGAGTTCCGTACTCTGGCCAATCAGCACTGGCCAATGCATTTCTATGGGGAAAAGTTAGCTTGCGAAAATCGCAAACTGACAGGGATTTCCATGAAATAAAGTGACTTTTATGCCCCCAGACATGCTTCCCCTGCTGTCCCAGTGTCATTCCAGGGTGTTGGTATCATTTCCTGGGGTGTCATAGTGGACTTGGTGACCCTCCAGACACGAATTTGGGTTTCCCCCTTAACGAGTTTATGTTCCCCATAGACTATAATGGGGTTCGAAACCCATTCGAACACTCGAACAGTGAGCGGCTGTTCGAATCGAATTTCGAACCTCGAACATTTTAGTGTTCGCTCATCTCTAAGGGATACCTAATGTGTATAATGTGTTTCACAGTCATTTTCAACTTTAAATGTATTCTAGGGAAAAGAGTGATTTTGAACTTCTATTTACTTTATTTTTTTATTATATTTTTTAAAGCTTCTTTTTTTCACAATTTTATGGGAGATTCTATACATTACTATTGCGGCTGGTCATAGACTCCCCCCCTTCCAAGAAAAAAAAAAACTTGACTCGAGTATTAGCCAAGGGGGGGCCTTTTCAGCACAAAAGCTGTGCTGAAAAATTCAGCTTATACTCGAGTATATATAGTACATAAAAATGAGCTCAAAATCTGAACAGCATATTTGGAAACTGGAATTTATTATTGACAAACTCCCATGAATCCATCTCCAGGAAGAGAAGAACTACTGCTTCCTATCCAGAGAACAGGGGGTGGTAGGAAGGGTACCGACCCATATTTCCACAGTTTCTAATCTATCTTATCTAGGTCCTAAAAAGGATAAGATTGTGTTGCCATCTTTATCCCAGTCTACAAGGCAAAACCGAAAAGTTAGCCCCAGCCTTTTCATACATAAGTGGAACACTACAGAATTTTTACATAGATACATTTCTTTTGGAATTTATGTCATTGTTCTGACAGTATTTGCAACATTTTTACTGCGTTTTTAACCATGATTTTTTTTTATTTTTTTCTTGAGGATACTTTGCAGTCTATACTGTATTATAAAATTATGTTTTTTCATTGCACCTTCTATTTTTGACCTTTTCACAAAACACAGCATGGTAAGGCATTAGTGGAACTCAACTAAAAAATGCTGCAGAAGAAAAAACTGATGAAAAATGCAGTAAAAATGCAGTAAAATGTTTGCATCTTCCTCTGCTTTTCAGCTGCATTTCTAATTTTTGCCTCCCCTGATATAAGTTTATGGGGAAATTGTAGAATTTACACACTTAAAATTAACACAAATGCATTTTTGAAAATACTGTGATTTTTGCATTTTTCCCCCTGGAATGTGTGAATGAGATAAAAAATATAAAATAAATTTTTTAAAAAAAGTATTAGGGTACAAGAGCATTAAAAAGGTGAACACATGACAAAACAAAAATGGACAAAAGAGTTTTGCTTTGGCTCATACACTCATAAGAAGAATGCATATAAACATGGCTAGTTAAGCTATAAAGCAAATACTAAGTAGCATTCATTTTTGCTATGGGAATGACCATTGGTAATTCAGTTTTTATTTCTATATTTATTCCTATAGACTGTCTCTTGTTAGAGATTGAAAAAATAATAATGGCATGTTCTTTCTATTTGTTTTACGGTTGCAGCTGACAGAGTAATATAGTGTGCTGCTAAACTAATTATTCATAAATTAAACTAATGAATGTCAACTTGCATCGGAAATCATTTTAAAGTTAGATTATTAATTAATTGTGTAATTAAGCTCTTGACAGTGATAAATCATTTTCCTGACAGGGCTAGATGGCCTGTATAAGTTAGTGCCAGACACAAACTCCAGTAATAGATAGCATCAATTTAGAAAGGCTTTAAATTATGATCCCACCTGTGTAGAGGTACAAGCTGTGGCAAAACTCACATAGTACTGGAATATCTTAAAGGGATTGTTTATTCATCTCATGTATTTTATCTTGTGACATTATTAGTAGAAATGTTAAAGAGGACATTCACTGCGTCCAACAAGTCCAGCACTTTACATCAATTAATAGGGACTGCTCCACTCATTCTCAAGCAATCAATGCAGTTAGTTTTGGTGCCTGATATGGTATTTAGACTCTAGAAATTGGGTGTCTTATCATGTCCTTGGAGCAGAGAGGAAGTGTGAGCAACTAACATGAAGACAATCCAAGATAGCACAGTGCTGAGTGATTCCAACACACAGGAGATGTGAACAATCCCTAATCGGCTAATCTTACAAAAGAAAGTATGGCAGAAAAACATCTGAGGATAACTTATTTGGGTGTCAAAACCACAGCCCTGCCTGTGCCATAGGACATGCAACACACCCTGCGGATGTACAGACTTCATGAACTTTAGTGAGTGAGAATAGTAATATTTGTGTACCAACTGCCAGCTCAGCACCAGTATATGATGGTATTATTATAAGACAGCCTCCAGAATTATGGTATTGGTCTACAGGTTGCTGCAGAAACTTTATGGACTTCATTTCTTGTCTGTGGAATTTAAATGATGATTAACAAATTTCTCAGCCTCTGACCTAGGGACAGTCACTGAAAGACTGGTATGGATATGTGACTAGTGTTCTCACAGAGGTGATCTATTGGGGAAGTTGTTCAGTATTTTAATTATCCAGATAATGTATTACAAACTGTAACAAAATATTTGTGGGTTGGAATTGAGCAAAAATACAATTCCAACATAGATTTTTTTTATTATTATTTTGCTTATAACATTCACTTTTTTGTAATAATCACGTTTTAATTTTAGTCATTGGATTGGTAAGATTATAAAGATACCATATTTATATATACCTTTTTTTACTGTAAGTGTTAGTGTAACATCTTTGCCTATCCGGGCTTTGGCGTCATCATCCGACCGCATGCTGCGGCGCAGGGGATGTCTTCGGTTGTGATTTACTCCTTTGGGTTCTTCTTGCACTGTCTGAACACTGCCCTATTCTTTCACCTCGGTAATTGATTTTCCACCACACCCATCTCCTTCACCTTCATTTCTCTCTGCTCCTCTAATGGTTAATCTGGCCTTGCCCTGTGATTGACAGCCTGCCTTCCTGTCAACTCCATGGGCAGGTTCTTCCTCCCTATTTAGTCTTGGCTTTCATTCACACTAGTGCTTGCTATTGCTTTTTGCTGTCACTATTTTTACTTGCATTCTAATCCTTGACCTCTGGCTTTCCCTACTGACTATTCTTTGGACTCCAATTTGGCACTGCATCGCTTGGCATCGCTTTGGCACTGTTACTGACCCTTAGCTAGCTGACGTCCCTTTGTTGTTGTCCGTCTTGTCTGCGTTTTGTGTATCACATATACAGGAAGGGATCATCTTTGTGGTTGCCGCTTATTATGTAGGATAGGGCCTGGCAATAGGAAGGGACAGTTGGGGGCTTCAGCTTAGGGCTCACTGTCTTTGTGTCCCACCCCAGGGTTTTCAACAGCTATTGGGGAATTGCTGTCCTATCAATTCCTTAACAGTTAGTTTATTAGTGTTAGCTTAAATCCGTAATCCCGAACAGGCTTGGTGATGTGGAGATCAGGGCCATATCATCATTAGGAAGTGGGAAGGGGGGCACTATATCCTCATTTCCAGCACAGGACTCCATGTTTTTCTTTATTAAAGTGAGCAGAACTCCTTGTTCTTCTTTACCCTGAAAATAGTTCCTAATAACTTTGGCTGTATGTCTTTGGTTGTTGTCCTGCTGCAGAATAAATTTGAAGCCAATCTCATGCCCCCATGAAGGTACTGCATGATGGATAAGTATCTGCCTTTACTCCTCAGCAGAAAATGTATAATTAATCCTCAAATCTCCAGTTTAATTTGCTGAAATGCAGCCCCAAACTTGCTTTACTGCAAACTATGCATCACCTACAAACACTCACTATTGTATTATAGTATTGTACTCTTCAGTGATATCCATTCAGAAAATACAGAGAACAATGGGACTCCCTTAGATACATCTTTATACTGTTTTGAGACGTGTCACTAGAAGTGATCTTCATAGAAGAATTGTGGCCAAAAAGCCATACCTCCAACATGGAAACAAGGCCAAATGACTCAGCTATTGTACTAAAATATAGGAATTGGGGTGCTGAAAAATGTCACCAGGCGCTCTGGACTAATGAGCCAAAATTTTCAATATCTGACTGTAATAGAAGGCAGTTTGTATCCCCATATTGTGAGACTCACACATTTTTTTAAGACAGAGATCATAGATGAGATACAGCCAGTTCTCCTCAGGTATTACAAAGGTTACTAAAAATACAGCCAGATCGCAGAACTGGGACCCACCTGGTTCTGATATTGATGGATCAGGAAGCCATAGACTTCTGACTCCTACAGAATTAATCTTGATGGTCTATCCTAAGGTTAACCATGGTCATGCAGGTACACATGTAGGAACTAGGTCTTTCCATACTCATACGAAATGGCATCACCAGTATATTTAGCTAAGTCGAATTAGCCGTGGCATTCCTTGTCCCCATGATAGTTTTTGTAAGCAGGCGACATCCATTCCACACCTAGCACACAGTGGTCATCATCACATTATCATTCATCATTACCATCTCCATCTACTTTCCCTCTCCTCCTCCGTGCAGTCTGCACCCATACATCCACCTGGTGTGGAATTTTAACACACACTTGGCCAAGTTAGGGGGCGTTCACACTACCGTCAGTCTCCGACAGGTAGTGTCCGCTCCTAGTGTCTGTTCAAAATCTCGCACGGACATTAGGAGCGGACACTACCTGTGTCCGTGACAGTTTTCATTCATTTAAATGGCGATCGGGTGCGTTCTTTTGCACTCCGTGCCTGTCCTTAGCTGTCCGTTTGTAAAGATGTCTAACTTTTCAAGCGGACAGAAAAAACTTACATGTTGGGTTTTGCTGTCCGCTTGAAAAGTCGGACATCTTTACAAACGGACAGCTAAGGACAGGCACGGAGTACATTTAAATAAATGAAAACTGTCACGGACACAGCTAGTGTCCGCTCCTAATGTCCGTGCGAGATTTTGAACGGACACTAGGAGCGGACACTACCTGTCGGACACTGACGGTAGTGTGAAAGCCCTCTTACAAGTAGTGTAGTCACTACCATGGCACTTGGCGAAATTCACTGCATTTCAGCAACTCATGGCAACTCCCAGTCTCCATGTAGAATACCTAGCAGTAGAGATGAGCGAGTAGTGAAATCAACGCTGGTCTATTCATTCCTATGAGAAAAAGTAAGCTCGCTCGTAACAGCAAGCTGCCAGCTCTCCTGACTAGCAAGGACAAGCCTGCGGCAAATCGACACTGGTTCTGCAGCAGGCTCGTCCTTGTTACTCGGGAGAGCTGGCAGCTTGCTGTTACGAGGAAGCTTACTTTTTATCAGTGCAACCTCAAGAGCTGTGCAGTTAAAGCGCACGGTCCCCATAGACTATAATGGGGTCCATGCGCTTTAACTGCACAGCTCTCCTCCTAAACACTCTTCTCCTGCTACTCGTGGACTTGGTGACTCTCCTTTAGTTGAATAGTGGTTTCCCCTGAAACGAGCATTTTTTCCCATAGACTATAATGGGATTCGATATTCGATCGAGAAGTCGAATATTGAGGCTCTACTCGAAACGAATATCTCGAATATTTCACTGTTCGCTCATCTCTAGTTACTGTCTGTTTGGAGTCCTTATTTTTAGTACGGAGACAAAGTCCTGCAAATTCTACTTTTCTCTCCACACAAAAAAGGCAGAAACCAGATGGAAATGCCACAAACTGATACATGCAGATTACTTTTACAACCAAATGAAATCAATAGGTTTTAAACCGAACCATTCAAAATCAGTTTTTGAAGATTTCAAATACTGATTTGGAACAGATTTGCCAAACGCAGATGTGAACCAAGCCTATGATAGCTGTCTCTACTGCTCGCAATTATCAGCCAATCTCCTGCTATTGCTTTTGTGAGGCCTTGCTATACAAACATAACAATTAGCCTCAGTTTCAGAATATATACCTTAATTAGCTGATCTGGGTCCCTATAGAACCCAGCAGCTCTTACAAGTCCCAGGATCAGATGAATCACATATGACCACCAGGCTGGTGGTACTGTATCATCATGGTATCATAGCTATACAGTGATTGTGAAGGTAGGGGTGGTAATAAATTGTTCCTGCCATCTCTTTGGGGAATCTGGCTGTCACTGACAACTGGCTCTCCACACCTGCAGCTGCACTTTCCTTGTGCAGCTGCTGTCTCTGCAAGGAAATACAGAAGCATCTATTGAGAGATAAACAGTTGCTGGCCAGACTTAATGCACAACAGTCAGTTAGCAGGTGGTTAGTGATGTCTATTGTTGTGATCAATCCTATATAATAATGTTATCCATTAGACTAGCTATAAGGCCTTTTTGAAGCTGCTCAAGTTAGCTATGCATTATTTACTCACATACCTTACTCACAGTGTTGTACGGACTTTCATTACTACTGTACATTTGCGCCCTCCAGGCACTAATTGTGGCGTGCCATCTTTTTTGTATACAGGTAGCTGTTTGGCTGTCTGTCTGCACGAAAAGAGTATAACATGTTTAGATGTAATGAGAAAATAAACAGCATCATGTCTTATGAATAAATAATAAAAATGACACTGGTTCATCAGAGCCAAGGTTAAACCAGAAAAATAATAGGGGAATCCATAGTGTATTTCATTTTCCAGTTACACATGGAATTGAAAGTGGCACATTTGACTTCTTTTTTTGTAAGTTCTGTATTGTGAAAAAAAAAAAAAAAAATGTTCCAGATATGCAACCAATGGGGCAGATTTATAAAGACTGGTGTACAGTAAGACTGAAAAAAGGGCCCGACTGTGAGATAGTAATATGGCAGCTAGATCAGCTTGTTTGTAGTAAGGTAGGCTGTCTCAGCTATTTCAGGAATATACACAGGAACATTGCTAAGCCAACTATTTACTCAACCTTACTTAGTTATACTATACTATACTATACTATACTATACTATACTATACTATACTATACATATACTTACAGTAGTTATATGTAGGAGCCTTAGTGTCCATTGTTAGGGGAAGGCTTTTTTGTATAACCATTTGAAAGATATATATACTTGGTTTAGAATCTGGATGCAATCCAGGAAGAAGGGACCCCTATTTCCCTATACGTGTGAATAGTATTCATTGTTAGGGGTAGTTGTTCGAACACACTAGTGTGAAGATATACTTACCTGGTTTAGAATTTGGATAGTATTCAGGAGGAAGGGATCTCCATTCCATATATCCCTGTAAATTTATGTGTGCACCATTTGTATAGGTTCTTCATACGTGTTTCACAATTTTTCTGAGAGTGTATTGACAAGATTTTTTAACTTTGGTATTTAATAAAGTTAGTGTTTTATATTAGCTAACTGACCCTTCACACTTTTGTTATTTAAAAATAAACCAACTTTTATATAAAAATAAATAAATAAATAAAAAGTAAACAAAAATAGGCAAACATGTTAGGTATTCCCATGTGTGTATAAGCCCCCAGTATACAAAAATAGCATTATTTTTCCAGAATGGTGAACACTAGAGATGAGCGAACAGTGTTCTATCGAACTCATGTTCGATCGGATATTAGGCTGTTCGGCATGTTCGAATCGAATCGAACACCGCGTGGTAAAGTGCGCCATTACTCGATTCCCCTCCCACCTTCCCTGGCGCCTTTTTTGCTCCAATAACAGCGCAGGGTAGGTGGGACAGGAACTACGACACCGGTGACGTTGAAAAAAGTAGGCAAAACCCATTGGCTGCCGAAAACATGTGACCTCTAATTTAAAAGAACAGCGCCGCCCAGGTTCGCGTCATTCTGAGCTTGCAATTCACCGAGGACGGAGGTTTCCGTCCAGCTAGCTAGGGCTTAGATTCTGGGTAGGCAGGGACAGGCTAGGATAGGAAGGAGAAGACAACCAACAGCTCTTGTAAGAGCTAAATTCCAGGGAGAAGCTTGTCAGTGTAACGTGGCACTGACGGGCTCAATCGCCGCAACCCAGCTTTCCCAGGATCCTGAATGGAATACACTGTCAGTGTATTCCCGTATACCCGATATATACCCCGATACCCGTTCCAACGGTGTGCCCCCCCACCTTCACCCCAGAAATACCCTGCAAGTCCCCTAGCAATAGAATTGGGGCTATATACACCCACAATTTTTACTACTGGTATACAGTGCCATTGTCTGACTGGGAATTCAAAGAATATATTGGGAATACAAATACCCTCATTTCTTGCTACTGCCATATAGTGCCAGTTTCTGACTGGTAATTCAAAGAATATATTGGGGTTACGTGCACCCACAATTTTTACTACTGGTATACAGTGCCATTGTCTGACTGGGAATTCAAAGAATATATTGGGAATACAAATACCCTCATTTCTTGCTACTGCCATATAGTGCCAGTGTCTGACTGGGAATTCAAAGAATATATTGGGGTTACGTGCACCCACAATTTTTACTACTGGTATACAGTGCCATTGTCTGACTGGGAATTCAAAGAATATATTGGGAATACAAATACCCTCATTTCTTGCTACTGCCATATAGTGCCAGTGTCTGACTGGTAATTCAAAGAATATATTGGGGTTACGTGCACCCACAATTTTTACTACTGGTATACAGTGCCATTGTCTGACTGGGAATTCAAAGAATATATTGGGAATACAAATACCCTCATTTCTTGCTACTGCCATATAGTGCCAGTGTCTGACTGGGAATTCAAAGAATATATTGGGGTTACGTGCACCCACAATTTTTACTACTGGTATACAGTGCCATTGTCTGACTGGGAATTCAAAGAATATATTGGGGTTATAAATACCCTCATTTCTTGCTACTGCCATATAGTGCCAGTTTCTGACTGGTAATTCAAAGAATATATTGGGGTTACGTGCACCCACAATTTTTACTACTGGTATACAGTGCCATTGTCTGACTGGGAATTCAAAGAATATATTGGGGTTATAAATACCCTCATTTCTTGCTACTGCCATATAGTGCCAGTTTCTGACTGGTAATTCAAAGAATATATTGGGGTTACGTGCACCCACAATTTTTACTACTGGTATACAGTGCCATTGTTTGACTGGGAATTCAAAGAGTATATTGGGAATACAAATACCCTCATTTCTTGCTACTGCCATATAGTGCCAGTTTCTGACTGGGAATTCAAAGAATATATTGGGGTTACGTGCACCCACAATTTTTACTACTGGTATACAGTGCCATTGTCTGACTGGGAATTCAAAGAATATATTGGGGTTATAAATACCCTCATTTCTTGCTACTGCCATATAGTGCCAGTTTCTGACTGGTAATTCAAAGAATATATTGGGGTTACGTGCACCCACAATTTTTACTACTGGTATACAGTGCCATTGTCTGACTGGGAATTCAAAGAATATATTGGGGTTATAAATACCCTCATTTCTTGCTACTGCCATATAGTGCCAGTTTCTGACTGGTAATTCAAAGAATATATTGGGGTTACGTGCACCCACAATTTTTACTACTGGTATACAGTGCCATTGTCTGACTGGGAATTCAAAGAGTATATTGGGAATACAAATACCCTCATTTCTTGCTACTGCCATATAGTGCCAGTTTCTGACTGGTAATTCAAAGAATATATTGGGGTTACGTGCACCCACAATTTTTACTACTGGTATACAGTGCCATTGTCTGACTGGGAATTCAAAGAATATATTGGGGTTATAAATACCCTCATTTCTTGCTACTGCCATATAGTGCCAGTTTCTGACTGGTAATTCAAAGAATATATTGGGGTTACGTGCACCCACAATTTTTACTACTGGTATACAGTGCCATTGTTTGACTGGGAATTCAAAGAGTATATTGGGAATACAAATACCCTCATTTCTTGCTACTGCCATATAGTGCCAGTTTCTGACTGGGAATTCAAAGAATATATTGGGGTTACGTGCACCCACAATTTTTACTACTGGTATACAGTGCCATTGTCTGACTGGGAATTCAAAGAATATATTGGGGTTATAAATACCCTCATTTCTTGCTACTGCCATATAGTGCCAGTTTCTGACTGGTAATTCAAAGAATATATTGGGGTTACGTGCACCCACAATTTTTACTACTGGTATACAGTGCCATTGTCTGACTGGGAATTCAAAGAGTATATTGGGAATACAAATACCCTCATTTCTTGCTACTGCCATATAGTGCCAGTTTCTGACTGGTAATTCAAAGAATATATTGGGGTTACGTGCACCCACAATTTTTACTACTGGTATACAGTGCCATTGTCTGACTGGGAATTCAAAGAATATATTGGGGTTATAAATACCCTCATTTCTTGCTACTGCCATATAGTGCCAGTTTCTGACTGGTAATTCAAAGAATATATTGGGGTTACGTGCACCCACAATTTTTACTACTGGTATACAGTGCCATTGTCTGACTGGGAATTCAAAGAATATATTGGGGTTATAAATACCCTCATTTCTTGCTACTGCCATATAGTGCCAGTTTCTGACTGGTAATTCAAAGAATATATTGGGGTTACGTGCACCCACAATTTTTACTACTGGTATACAGTGCCATTGTTTGACTGGGAATTCAAAGAGTATATTGGGAATACAAATACCCTCATTTCTTGCTACTGCCATATAGTGCCAGTTTCTGACTGGGAATTCAAAGAATATATTGGGGTTACGTGCACCCACAATTTTTACTACTGGTATACAGTGCCATTGTCTGACTGGGAATTCAAAGAATATATTGGGGTTATAAATACCCTCATTTCTTGCTACTGCCATATAGTGCCAGTTTCTGACTGGTAATTCAAAGAATATATTGGGGTTACGTGCACCCACAATTTTTACTACTGGTATACAGTGCCATTGTCTGACTGGGAATTCAAAGAGTATATTGGGAATACAAATACCCTCATTTCTTGCTACTGCCATAGAGTGCCAGTTTCTGACTGGGAATTCAAAGAATATATTGGGGTTACGTGCACCCACAATTTTTACTACTGGTATACAGTGCCATTGTCTGACTGGGAATTCAAAGAATATATTGGGGTTATAAATACCCTCATTTCTTGCTACTGCCATATAGTGCCAGTTTCTGACTGGTAATTCAAAGAATATATTGGGGTTACGTGCACCCACAATTTTTACTACTGGTATACAGTGCCATTGTCTGACTGGGAATTCAAAGAATATATTGGGGTTATAAATACCCTCATTTCTTGCTACTGCCATATAGTGCCAGTTTCTGACTGGTAATTCAAAGAATATATTGGGGTTACGTGCACCCACAATTTTTACTACTGGTATACAGTGCCATTGTCTGACTGGGAATTCAAAGAATATATTGGGGTTATAAATACCCTCATTTCTTGCTACTGCCATATAGTGCCAGTTTCTGACTGGTAATTCAAAGAATATATTGGGGTTACGTGCACCCACAATTTTTACTACTGGTATACAGTGCCATTGTCTGACTGGGAATTCAAAGAGTATATTGGGAATACAAATACCCTCATTTCTTGCTACTGCCATATAGTGCCAGTTTCTGACTGGGAATTCAAAGAATATATTGGGGTTACGTGCACCCACAATTTTTACTACTGGTATACAGTGCCATTGTCTGACTGGGAATTCAAAGAATATATTGGGGTTATAAATACCCTCATTTCTTGCTACTGCCATATAGTGCCAGTTTCTGACTGGTAATTCAAAGAATATATTGGGGTTACGTGCACCCACAATTTTTACTACTGGTATACAGTGCCATTGTCTGACTGGGAATTCAAAGAATATATTGGGGTTATAAATACCCTCATTTCTTGCTACTGCCATATAGTGCCAGTTTCTGACTGGTAATTCAAAGAATATATTGGGGTTACGTGCACCCACAATTTTTACTACTGGTATACAGTGCCATTGTCTGACTGGGAATTCAAAGAATATATTGGGGTTATAAATACCCTCATTTCTTGCTACTGCCATATAGTGCCAGTTTCTGACTGGGAATTCAAAGAATATATTGGGGTTACGTGCACCCACAATTTTTACTACTGGTATACAGTGCCATTGTCTGACTGGGAATTCAAAGAGTATATTGGGAATACAAATACCCTCATTTCTTGCTACTGCCATATAGTGCCAGTTTCTGACTGGTAATTCAAAGAATATATTGGGGTTACGTGCACCCACAATTTTTACTACTGGTATACAGTGCCATTGTCTGACTGGGAATTCAAAGAATATATTGGGGTTATAAATACCCTCATTTCTTGCTACTGCCATATAGTGCCAGTTTCTGACTGGTAATTCAAAGAATATATTGGGGTTACGTGCACCCACAATTTTTACTACTGGTATACAGTGCCATTGTTTGACTGGGAATTCAAAGAGTATATTGGGAATACAAATACCCTCATTTCTTGCTACTGCCATATAGTGCCAGTTTCTGACTGGGAATTCAAAGAATATATTGGGGTTACGTGCACCCACAATTTTTACTACTGGTATACAGTGCCATTGTCTGACTGGGAATTCAAAGAATATATTGGGGTTATAAATACCCTCATTTCTTGCTACTGCCATATAGTGCCAGTTTCTGACTGGTAATTCAAAGAATATATTGGGGTTACGTGCACCCACAATTTTTACTACTGGTATACAGTGCCATTGTCTGACTGGGAATTCAAAGAGTATATTGGGAATACAAATACCCTCATTTCTTGCTACTGCCATATAGTGCCAGTTTCTGACTGGTAATTCAAAGAATATATTGGGGTTACGTGCACCCACAATTTTTACTACTGGTATACAGTGCCATTGTCTGACTGGGAATTCAAAGAATATATTGGGGTTATAAATACCCTCATTTCTTGCTACTGCCATATAGTGCCAGTTTCTGACTGGTAATTCAAAGAATATATTGGGGTTACATGCACCCACAATTTTTACTACTGGTATACAGTGCCATTGTCTGACTGGGAATTCAAAGAGTATACTGGGAATACAAATACCCTCATTTCTTGCTACTGCCATATAGTGCCAGTTTCTGACTGGTAATTCAAAGAATATATTGGGGTTACGTGCACCCACAATTTTTACTACTGGTATACAGTGCCATTGTCTGACTGGGAATTCAAAGAATATATTGGGGTTATAAATACCCTCATTTCTTGCTACTGCCATATAGTGCCAGTTTCTGACTGGTAATTCAAAGAATATATTGGGGTTACGTGCACCCACAATTTTTACTACTGGTATACAGTGCCATTGTTTGACTGGGAATTCAAAGAGTATTTTGGGAATACAAATACCCTCATTTCTTGCTACTGCCATATAGTGCCAGTTTCTGACTGGGAATTCAAAGAATATATTGGGGTTACGTGCACCCACAATTTTTACTACTGGTATACAGTGCCATTGTCTGACTGGGAATTCAAAGAATATATTGGGGTTATAAATACCCTCATTTCTTGCTACTGCCATATAGTGCCAGTTTCTGACTGGTAATTCAAAGAATATATTGGGGTTACGTGCACCCACAATTTTTACTACTGGTATACAGTGCCATTGTCTGACTGGGAATTCAAAGAATATATTGGGGTTATAAATACCCTCATTTCTTGCTACTGCCATATAGTGCCAGTTTCTGACTGGTAATTCAAAGAATATATTGGGGTTACGTGCACCCACAATTTTTACTACTGGTATACAGTGCCATTGTCTGACTGGGAATTCAAAGAGTATATTGGGAATACAAATACCCTCATTTCTTGCTACTGCCATATAGTGCCAGTTTCTGACTGGTAATTCAAAGAATATATTGGGGTTACGTGCACCCACAATTTTTACTACTGGTATACAGTGCCATTGTCTGACTGGGAATTCAAAGAATATATTGGGGTTATAAATACCCTCATTTCTTGCTACTGCCATATAGTGCCAGTTTCTGACTGGTAATTCAAAGAATATATTGGGGTTACGTGCACCCACAATTTTTACTACTGGTATACAGTGCCATTGTTTGACTGGGAATTCAAAGAGTATATTGGGAATACAAATACCCTCATTTCTTGCTACTGCCATATAGTGCCAGTTTCTGACTGGGAATTCAAAGAATATATTGGGGTTACGTGCACCCACAATTTTTACTACTGGTATACAGTGCCATTGTCTGACTGGGAATTCAAAGAATATATTGGGGTTATAAATACCCTCATTTCTTGCTACTGCCATATAGTGCCAGTTTCTGACTGGTAATTCAAAGAATATATTGGGGTTACGTGCACCCACAATTTTTACTACTGGTATACAGTGCCATTGTCTGACTGGGAATTCAAAGAGTATATTGGGAATACAAATACCCTCATTTCTTGCTACTGCCATATAGTGCCAGTTTCTGACTGGTAATTCAAAGAATATATTGGGGTTACGTGCACCCACAATTTTTACTACTGGTATACAGTGCCATTGTCTGACTGGGAATTCAAAGAATATATTGGGGTTATAAATACCCTCATTTCTTGCTACTGCCATATAGTGCCAGTTTCTGACTGGTAATTCAAAGAATATATTGGGGTTACGTGCACCCACAATTTTTACTACTGGTATACAGTGCCATTGTCTGACTGGGAATTCAAAGAATATATTGGGGTTATAAATACCCTCATTTCTTGCTACTGCCATATAGTGCCAGTTTCTGACTGGTAATTCAAAGAATATATTGGGGTTACGTGCACCCACAATTTTTACTACTGGTATACAGTGCCATTGTCTGACTGGGAATTCAAAGAGTATATTGGGAATACAAATACCCTCATTTCTTGCTACTGCCATATAGTGCCAGTTTCTGACTGGGAATTCAAAGAATATATTGGGGTTACGTGCACCCACAATTTTTACTACTGGTATACAGTGCCATTGTCTGACTGGGAATTCAAAGAATATATTGGGGTTATAAATACCCTCATTTCTTGCTACTGCCATATAGTGCCAGTTTCTGACTGGTAATTCAAAGAATATATTGGGGTTACGTGCACCCACAATTTTTACTACTGGTATACAGTGCCATTGTCTGACTGGGAATTCAAAGAGTATATTGGGAATACAAATACCCTCATTTCTTGCTACTGCCATATAGTGCCAGTGTCTGACTGGGAATTCAAAGAATATATTGGGGTTACGTGCACCCACAATTTTTACTACTGGTATACAGTGCCAATTTCTAACTAGGAATTCAAAATGCGCAAGGCTCCCGGAAAGGGACGTGGACGAGGCCGTGGGCGAGGTCGGGGGAATGGTTCTGGGGAGCAAGGTAGCAGTGAAGCCACAGGGCGTCCCGTGCCTACTCCTGTGGGGCAGCAAGCATTGCGCCACTCCACAGTGCCAGGGTTGCTTGCCACATTAACTAAACTGCAGGGTACAAACCTTAGTAGGCCCGAGAACCAGGAACAGGTCTTGCAATGGCTGTCAGAGAACGCTTACAGCACATTGTCCAGCAGCCAGTCAGACTCTGCCTCCTCTCCTCCTATTACCCAACAGTCTTGTCTTCCTTCCTCCCAAAATTCCGAAGCTTTACAGAACAATAACCCAAACTGTCCCTGCTCCCCAGAGCTGTTCTCCGCTCCTTTCATTGTCCCTCAACCTGCCTCTCCACGTCACGATTCCACGAACCTAACAGAGGAGCATCTGTGTCCAGATGCTCAAACACTAGAGTCTCCTCCATCTCCGTTCGATTTGGCGGTGGATGACCAGCAACCCACCCTCATCGACGATGATGTGACGCAGTTGCCGTCAGGGCATCCAGTTGACCGGCGCATTGTGGAGGAGGAGATGAGACAGGAGTTGGAAGAGGAAGTGGTGGATGATGAGGACACTGACCCGACCTGGACAGGGGGGATGTCAAGCGGGGAAAGTAGTGTGGATGTTGAGGCAGGTGCAGCACCAAAAAGGGTAGCTAGAGGCAGAGGCAGAGGTCAGCAGCTTAGGCGAAGCCAGGCCACACCCGGAATCTCCCAAGATGTTCCAGTTCGTACCCAGCCCCGAAAAACTCCCACCTCGAGGGCACGTTTCTCGAAGGTGTGGAGTTTTTTCAAGGAATGCGCCGAGGACAGATATAGTGTTGTCTGCACAATTTGCCTCTCGAAATTGATTAGGGGCTCTGAGAAGAGCAACCTGTCCACCACTTCAATGCGCCGTCATTTGGAATCCAAGCACTGGAATCAGTGGCAGGCAGCAACGGCAGGACAAAGGCCGCCTGCCGTTCACGCCACTGCCACTGCCTCTGCCACTGCCTCTGCCTCTGCCACTGCCACTGCTGACTGTGCTGGCGATGCACTCCAGAGGACGAGCCAGGACACCACTTCATCTGCCTCCGCCACTTTGTTGACTTCTACCTCATCCTCCCCTGGTCCTGTCTTATCTCCTTCTCCTGCACCATCAAAGGCACCATCAGGCGTTTCTTTACAACAACCCACCATCTCTCAGACATTGGAGCGGCGGCAGAAATACACTGCTAACCACCCACACGCGCAAGCCTTGAACGCCAACATCGCTAAACTGCTGGCCCAGGAGATGTTGGCGTTCCGGCTTGTTGAAACTCCCGCCTTCCTGGACCTGATGGCAACTGCGGCACCTCGCTATGCCGTCCCTAGCCGTCACTACTTCTCCCGGTGTGCCGTCCCCGCCTTGCACCAGCACGTGTCACTCAACATCAGGCGGGCCCTTAGTTCCGCGCTTTGCACAAAGGTCCACTTGACCACCGACGCGTGGACAAGTGCATGCGGACAGGGACGCTACATTTCACTGACGGCACACTGGGTGAATGTAGTTGAGGCTGGGACTGCTTCCCAAACTGGCCCGGTGTACCTCGTCTCCCCGCCTAACATTCCTGGCAGGGACACGAGAAGAACACCCCCCTCCTCCTCCTCCTCTACCGCCTCCTCCTCCGCCACCGCCTCCTCCTCCGCCACCGCCTCCTCCTCCGCTGTTAGATTGACCCCAGCTACGAGTTGGAAACGTTGCAGCACTGGCGTTGGTAGACGTCAGCAGGCTGTGCTGAAGCTGATCAGCTTGGGGGACAGACAGCACACTGCCTCCGAGGTGAGGGATGCCCTCCTCGATGAGACGGCAATATGGTTTGAGCCGCTGCACCTGGGCCCAGGCATGGTCGTTTGTGATAACGGCCGGAACCTGGTAGCAGCTCTGGAGCTTGCCGGACTCCAACATGTTCCATGCCTGGCCCACGTCTTCAACCTAGTGGTGCAACGTTTCCTAAAGAGCTACCCCAATGTTCCAGAGCTACTGGTGAAAGTGCGGCGCATGTGCGCCCACTTTCGCAAGTCGACAGTAGCCGCTGCTAGCTTAAAATCTCTCCAGCAACGCCTGCATGTGCCACAACACCGGCTTTTGTGCGACGTCCCCACGCGCTGGAACTCAACGTTTCAGATGTTGAATAGAGTGGTTGAGCAGCAGAGACCTTTGATGGAATACCAGCTACAAAACCCTAGGGTGCCACAAAGTCAGCTGCCTCAGTTTCACATCCATGAGTGGCCATGGATGAGAGACCTTTGTGACATCCTACGGGTCTTTGAGGAGTCCACAAGGAGGGTGAGCTCTGAGGATGCGATGGTGAGCCTTACAATCCCGCTCTTGTGTGTTCTGAGAGAATCCCTGATTGACATCAGGGATAACTCAGATCACACAGAGGAGTTAGGGATAGCATCCGATCCGTCACAGCTGGAGAGTAGGTCCACACATCTGTCCGCTTCACTGCGTTTAATGGAGGAGGAGGAGGAGGAGGAGGAGGAAGAAGAGTTGTCCGATGATGTGATGGTGATACAGGAGGCTTCCGGGCAACTTCGAATCGTCCCATTGTTGCAGCGCGGATGGGTAGACATGGAGGATGAGGAGGAAATGGAGATTGAACTTTCCGGTGGGGCCAGAGGAGTCATGCCAACTAACACTGTGGCAGACATGGCTGAGTTCATGTTGGGGTGCTTTACAACCGACAAGCGTATTGTCAAAATCATGGAGGACAACCAGTACTGGATCTTTGCTATCCTTGACCCCCGGTATAAAAACAACATCTCGTCTTTTATTCCGGTAGAGGGGAGGGCCAATCGCATCAATGCTTGCCACAGGCAATTGGTGCAGAATATGATGGAGATGTTTCCAGCATGTGACGTTGGCGGCAGGGAGGGCAGTTCCTCCAGTAGGCAACCAAGTTCTCACCGGTCCACACAAACGAGGGGCACACTGTCTAAGGTCTGGGACACCTTGATGGCACCCCCTCGCCAAAGTGCCGCCACGGAGGGTCCTAGTGTCACCAGGCGTGAGAAATATAGGCGCATGTTGCGGGAATACCTTTCCGACCACAGCCCTGTCCTCTCCGACCCCTCTGCGCCCTACACGTATTGGGTGTCGAAGTTGGACCTGTGGCTTGAACTTGCCCTATATGCCTTGGAGGTGCTGTCCTGTCCTGCCGCCAGCGTCCTATCTGAGAGGGTGTTCAGTGCAGCCGGTGGCATCATCACTGACAAGCGCACCCGTCTGTCAGCTGAGAGTGCCGACCGGCTCACTTTGATAAAAATGAACCACCACTGGATAGAGCCTTCATTTTTGTGCCCACCTGTGTAAAGCACCCCAACATGAAACTCCATGTCTGTACTCAACCTCTCCAATTCCTCCGCATCCTCATACTCATCCACCATAAGCGTTGCACAATTCTGCTAATACTAGGCTCCCTCCAACATGATTTCCCCCAACTCTGCTGGTTAGAGGCTCCCTCCACCCTGATTTCCACCAACTCTGCTGGTTAGAGGCTCCCTCCACCCTGCTTTCCCACAACTCTGCTGGTTAGAGGCTCCTTCCACCATGAATTTGCCCAAACTGGGCTGTTTAGAGGCTCCCTCCACCATGAATTGGTCCAAACTGGGCTGGTTAGAGGCTCCCTCCACCATTAATTGGTCCAAACTGGGCTGGTTAGAGGCTCCCTCCACCATGAATTTGCCCAAACTGGGCTGTTTAGAGGCTCCCTCCACCATGAATTTGCCCAAACTGGGCTGTTTAGAGGCTCCCTCCACCATGAATTGGTCCAAACTGGGTTTTTTAGAGGCTCCCTCCACCATGAATTGGTCCAAACTGGGCTGGTTAGAGGCTCCCTCCACCATGAATTGGTCCAAACTGGGGTGGTTAGAGGCTCCCTCCACCATTAATTGGTCCAAACTGGGCTGGTTAGAGGCTCCCTCCACCATTAATTGGTCCAAACTGGGCTGGTTAGAGGCTCCCTCCACCATGAATTTGCCCAAACTGGGCTGTTTAGAGGCTCCCTCCACCATGAATTGGTCCAAACTGGGCTGTTTAGAGTCTCCCTCCACCATGAATTGGTCCAAACTGGGTTTTTTAGAGGCTCCCTCCACCATGAATTGGTCCAAACTGGGGTTTTTAGAGGCTCCCTCCACCATGAATTGGTCCAAACTGGGGTTTTTAGAGGCTCCCTCCACCATGAATTTGCCCAAACTCTGCTGGTTAGAGGCTCAATCCACCCTGATTTTCAAAACAAATGTTGGTGCCAACCTCAACTTACTACAAGGGCCAAATTCACTGCTGGTGACAAGCTCTCCTCACTGCAAGTGCCAAATACACATGTTTCAAGGTGTTTTCCTACTGTCAGAGAGGTGGTATTGAGTGTGTAAAGTGTGTAGTTGTTAGGCTGTGATGTTGGGGTAATAGAGGGTCTTTGGTGTGTTAGATGCCCCCAGACATGCTTCCCCTGCTGTCCCAGTGTCATTCCAGAGGTGTTGGCATCATTTCCTGGGGTGTCATAGTGGACTTGGTGACCCTCCAGACACGGATTTGGGTTTCCCCCTTAACGAGTATCTGTTCCCCATAGACTATAATGGGGTTCGAAACCCGTTCGAACACACGAACATTGAGCGGCTGTTCGAATCGAATTTCGAACCTCGAACATTTTAGTGTTCGCTCATCTCTAGTGAACACCTTAAAAAAAATATACTGCAATGCACAAATTAACATATTTTGGTCACTTTGCATTGGAACCAATAAAAAGTACAACTTGCCCCACAAATAAAGAGTCCTGATATATCTCCATCAACTGTATAGTGAAAAATTTATAGGCATCAGAAAACGGTGACCACAAGAAAATCGTTCATTTTCAAAAAATGACACTTTATTTGAAAAAGTGTAAAACATAATAAAAACCAATTTAACTGGGGGCCACACGGTGGCTCAGTGGTTAACACTGAAGTCTTGTAGCGCTGGATTCCTCAGTTCGAATCCTGCCAAGGGCAAAAAAACCATCTGCAAGGAGTTTGTATGTTTTCCCCATGTTTGCATGGATTTCCATCCCATACTCCAAAGACATACTGATAGGGAAAAATGTACATTGTGAGCTCTATGTGGGGCTCACAATCTAAATTTAAAAAAAATAAAAATAATAACTATGGTATAATTTTCATGACTTGCCAAACAAAGCAGTCATGTCATTTTTAATGCAGAGTGAACAATGTAAAAACAAGATGCAAAAAAGTATAATAGAATTGTGTGTTATTTCACTTGGACCCTCAAAAAACATAAATAAAAGCTAGTCAAAACATGATATTAGACCGCAAAATGGTGGCAAATGAAAGTATAATTTGTCACGCAAATAATATACCTCACATAGCATAGACAATAAAAAAGTTATGAATTTTGGAAGACGGGGAGGGAAAATCTGAAAAAAGTTGTCGAGCATTAACTTACAAACTACCCTGCATCATTAAAAGGTTAAAGAGATTAGCAATACTGATAGCACAATTAATCAGATGTTTCAGTTGACTATGCGACCTTATCAATGAACATGAACAAGAGTGCTACAGTGTGGCATGCATACTTGCTCTACTCATATCCGGATGGTCAGTGATAAAGAATAGAGATGAGCGAGTAGTGTTCAATCGAGTAGGTGTTCGATCGAATACTACGGTATTCGAAATACTCGTACTCGATCGAACACTACTAGCTGTTCGAAGTTTAATGTTCGATGCAGAAGCAGCGTTGATTGGCAGAATGTTATACATTCTGCCAATCAACGCTGGTTCTTCTCTTACCTTTCCAAAGTGTTCTCCGCGCTGTGTCCCCGCATCTTCTTCCGGGTGGAATTCTCTCTGCCTAGGCATCCGGCCTAGGCAGAGCCAACTGCGCATGTGTGGGCATGCACGCGCATACACGCACATGCGCAGTCGGCTCTGCCTAGGCCGGATGCCTAGGCAGAGTGAATTCCACCCGGAAGAGGACGCGGGGACCCTGCGCCGGGAGAAGACTTCAAGCAGAATCCAGCCCAACCGTCACTCGTGGACTTGGTAAGTATGATTTTATCGAATGTTGCCTACCCCTGAAATGAGCATTTCCCCCTATAGACTATAATGGGGTTCGTAATCCGTTCGAACAGCCGAACAGTGTGCGGCTGTTCGAATCGGATTTCGAACCTCGGACACTTTAGTGTTTGCTTATCTCTAATAAAGAACCAAAACATCTGATTTTATAGATTTTATGGATGCAGCAAAACCAATGACTTTATGTGGATTTTTAATGGTATATTATTTTTTTAATGCAGATCCCAGCTCCTGCAGCTGTAGTATACATTGTACCATGCTGAGAATAGAGCAGGTTCAGCTCCTAAACCCAAGCTATCACAGTGTCATGAATGTTTTGCTACAAATTTCAGAATCTTAGTAATCCCACTCACTTAAATGCACACACATAGTATGAAAGGGTTAAAAATGTGAAAAATAAAGACGTTTAAAACTGATATGTTAATATAGCTAAGAGATGTCTAAAAAATAAGCACCAGCTTATTATATTCAATCTGTAAGACATTTTCTCTGGGAACAGCACATTACAAATGTATTAATCCAGAATACTTGGTGTATGAGTGTCATTTTAATGTCAACCTATCTCTCTACAAGTGTCAGGAATTTCAAGGTAAGGCAACTTGATTGTGTCTTTAAAACACCACTTAGACTGTATATTTTCATTATATCTTCTATTTTCCACTAGTTCTGTCATACTGAAACAAATAAACGGTACATTTCTGGTGCATATTTATAATCAAGTAAGAAGACTAATACTAATATTCAAGTAAATAATACTAAATAATAAGTGAATATGGGGGATATGGCTTGTCACCATGTTACCAACAGGTAAAAAGCCATGTTTGCAGCCTATATTCTATGTCAATCAAGCCAGAGCTATTGGACTACAAATTGGTTCTTTGAATGCATTATCACAAAAAAAAAACATTTTTATGAGCTCTTAACACAGAAGTGGGAAAAAAAGCATTTAGAAGCACAAAAATGGGACGCTTTTCATAAAAAAAAAAAAAAAATTGTCTATAAACACAAGGGAAAAAATACACATTTGCTTTCTCCTCGTTAGAGATGAGCGAGTATATTCAATCGAATACCTCCCCTCCGTAGATATTGGTGTTAAAAAAAAGGCGCATGGGGAGGTTGGAGAGGAATCGAATATTTCTTGCGTTTCCGCGTGGTATTCGACTGAGTACACCAATAACTATGCAAATTGAGTTATTTGATCGAATAGTAGTATTCAGTCAAATACTATTCGCTCGTCTCTACTCCTCATCTGTAATTATTTGGACTATATAATATATGCTGTATTACTTATCCAACGGTGTGAACTCTATAAAAAAGATTAAAAACCCAATGCCAATTATGTATATTTAGGTCACCTAAAAAAGCATAAGTACAACTTCTCCTCCCTCCAAGAATTGGCCGACAGTCAGCCTTAACAGATATAACAAAAAAAAATTATAACTCTCAAAATAATTGTATAAGCAAATATGTTTTTTTTAGTGTTTGTATTGTGAAAAAGTATCAAACCATAAAAAAAAAACTATATGAATTTGGAATTTTGCTGTTGAATAAGACATCATTTATATTTTACAGTCCCTTCAAAATGGATGGGATTCTGGCTAATCCCATCCACATACAGCAGAAAATAATCTGCAGTGGAAATGCCGCTATTCAAAAAACGCTTGTGTTTATGCAAATTGCAGCATATTAATTATTCTATGGAATTATACTGTACGCTGGCGGTATAATGGAAACAGAAAGTCCGCAGAGTTATACTTTCTGTGACAAGCGCTGCAGGAAAAGCTGCAATGCATTTTTGCCGTGGTTTTTCTTGCAGTTCTTTTTGTCTGTGGCTCGCTATGAGGGGCCTTAGCCTTAAAGGGTTTGTCCGGCTGACTCAGGCCGAATAAATGGGCTGAGTCAGGTGCAGAATCCACGGGAAGATAGGGCAGCTCTCTTCTTTTTTGCCATACCAGCTAGCAGAAAAAAGAAGCGAGTGGCTCCCATTGAAGTCAGTGGATTTTTAGGTGGATCTGCATCAAAATCCACTGCCAAAAAACTCTGTGTGAACAGACCTTTATACTCCAAAAAATACTTTGCCAAACAATGAACACCATGAAAATAAATTGGAAAATCAAGAGTGGAATTGCTGTTTATTTGCATTCCCTCCAACAAAATAAAAGTTACTTGATATATTACAAGTACTTAAAAATGGTGCCATTAAAGAATATAATTATTCCTACAAAGACAGGAAATCACTGTATACATCTATGTTAACTGAAGTTTTTAAAAGTAGGTGTTTGAGTCTTTAATAGAGATGATTCGAATACTAGATTTGAATAGTTTTGAATACCTCCACTCCCATAGGAATGCATTGTAGTGGCCGCACACCAAGGGGTTAAGCGCTGGCCAGCGGCGCTGGCCACTAACATGCATTCCTATGGAGCGAGGCATTCGAATCTAGTATTTGAATCATCTCTAGTCTTTAACAACAAACAAGGCAAGCCCAATGTCAGCATAACATATACTGCAGGGAAATGAATGTGCATAGAGCGCTGAAGATACAGTCCAAAGCTAGCAGAAGGGAATATACCACTAAAGAAGCCTTCCATTTAAAAACCCATGTTCATTGTAAATCAGTTAAACCAAAGCCTATGCAGAGTCATGTGATTCAGACAGAAGTCCATGGTAGTCACTATGACTTCTGTAGGAAAAATGTATGTCATCTTTATGGGCTTGGGTTGGATACTGTGTTATTGGATTAACAATACATATGATAGATGTTTGATCAAAAGGCTGCTTTACTGCTATTTTATTCTATTAGCTGTGCTCTTAGGGCCCAAATGAGGCCAAAGGGAAGTATTAACCACTTCCGGACCGCCCATAGACTATATACATCCGGATAGTGGTTGCCTAGTTCTGACAGGACGTACCTGTACGTCCAGTCAGAACACAGCAGCTGCACGGAGATCATGCAGCTACTGAAGCTGAAAGCCGGCTGTAACTTCAGCCAGAGCTCCCAGAGAGATGGCAGGGAAGATTTACTACCTCCTCTGCCTTCTCGATCGCTGTGTATACAGCACTCAATGGACACTGTATACACGGCTATGGACGCTGCCATAATTCAGCTGCCCTCTGACCCGGCGGTCACGTGATCCACCAGGAGCAGAGTCTTACCAGAGCTGCTGGGTCCTACAGGACCCCAGATCAGCTCAGTAAGCTGTATATACAGTGTGCAGGGGGCTTGATTTCTCCTGCAACTGAGGCTAAATGTACCAGCCCCAGTTATAGGAGAAATCAGCCTCCAGTACAAAAAAAAGTGATCAGTTGTCCCCAAAGGTCTCTTATCACCTTATGAGGACACAATCTGAAAAAAAAAATAAAATAAAAATATAATAAAAAAGTTTTTTAAAAAATGTAAATAAAAAAATAAATAATAATAATACGCTAATAAAATGCCGTTATTAACCCCTTAGCGACCCTTGACGTAACTGTACGTCATGGGTCGCATGGGGATGTATGGAGCGAGCTCACACGCTGAGCTCGCTCCATACACGGCAGATGCCGGCTGTATAATACAGCCAGGACCTGCCACTAACAGCAGCGGTCGGTGCCCGAGCCGATCACTGCTGTTAACCCTTTACACACTGCGGTCAAACGTGACCGCAGTGTGTAAACGGCGCCGGCGGCATGGGCGCCGCCATGTTTCCCCGATCGCCGCCCTCCTGAACGTCACAAGAGGGCGGTGATCGGTTGCTATGACAGCCGGAAGCCTATTGAAGGCTTCCAGGCTTGTCTCTGCACGAGATCTATTAGACGATGCCAGAGGCATCGTCTAATAGAAGTGCTGCGATTTTCCTATTCACTGCAATACTGTAGTATTGCAGTGAATAGTATGAGCGATCAGACTCCCTAGGTTTCAAGGTACCTAAGGGGTCTGATCATAAATGTAACAGAAGAAAAAAAAAAGTTTTTAAAAGTATTAAAAAAATAAAAAAAATATAAAAGTTCAAATCACCCCCCTTTCCCTAGATCAGCTATAAAAGTAATTAAAGAACATTAAACATAAACATATTAGGTATCCCTGCACTCCAAAATGCCTGAACTATTAGAATATTAAAACATTTATCCCGTACTGCGAACGGCGTAGCGGCAAAAAAAATAAAAACAGCCAAAAAGCGTTTTTTTCAACACTTTTCCTCCTATAAAAAATTGAATAAAAAGTGATCAAACCATCGGATCTTTCCCCAAATAGTATCAATAGACACGTCATCTTGTCCCGCATAAAAAGACACCACAACCAGCTCCATACATGGAAATATGAAAAAGTTACAGGTGTTAGAACATGATGACACAAATTTTTTTTTCTATTTTGCAAAGTTTATCATTTTTTTAAAAGTATCAAAAAATTTCAAATACTATATAAATTTGGTATCACCGCGTTTGTACTGACACGTAGAACACAGGTAACATGTCATTTGTACCAAACAGTGAATGCTGTAAAAATTAAACCCATAAGAAAATGGCGCAAATGCATTTTTTCTCCAATTGCGCCTCATTCTGAATTTTTTTCCAGCTTCCCAGTACATTGCACAGCATATTGAATGGTGCCATTACAAAGTACAATTTGTCCCGCAAACAATAAGCTATCATGTGACTCTGTGAACTGAAAAATGAAAAAGTTATGGCTCTTGAAATGTGAGGAGGGAAAAACGAAAATGCGAAACCAAAAAATGGCCTGGTCCTTAAGGGGTTAAAGGTTATAGCCCCACCCCCGATGACACCATACAAAATAAAAATTACCATAATGGAGAGGAAAAACTATATTATAACGTTTTTCAGTGACACTTTGTGTTAATTAAAAAAAAATAAAAATAAAATTCATAACCAGACAAAATTTCCCTCCTATTTTGTTTATATTTTCCCGGCTATAAAAGAAATTAAAACACATTTGAAAATAAAAACAACATAAAAATAAAGCCCTATGTGTCCCCAAAAAAAGACGCAAAAATTAGTTGACTGAGACATACGGGAAGAATATTACAAAACCGCACTTACAAAAAAAACCCGAAGATGTGTCTGGTCCTGGACCACAAATTGGCCCGGTACTGAAGTGGTTAAATGTTGTATAAATAAAGTACGTTTGTTCATCTGGTATTGTGTACTTAGTGTATAAAAGAACTTTCTCAATCCTAGCATAAACCTTGATGCAGCAGTATAGGGTACAGCTTTTTTTTAGAGTTTATTTTTAATATCTTAAATTTAATATGAGCAAATATATTTGAGTGTTTTATTCTTCTGAATATATGTTCTAAGTATTCAAAAAGGAGTCAGATCCTCCAAAGCACAGCACAATTAAAGGAAGATTGATATGAAAGAGCTTAAAAAATATTGTTTTGTATTGAAATAAGGGGGAGCTTTATATGTAAATCATTCTTACTTGGAGTTTAAGAACGTGGAACAATTCTTATCACCTCTGACAAGAAGAAAATACAGGCCACATTTCCACAGCATAAATTATATTTGCACTGTCAGAAAAATAAGAACAACACATTTTACTGGTTATATTTGTAGAACATCAGAGGTTCAACCAAGTGAACAAATGTGTTTTTAGGAATTGCAGACAGCCTATGTAAAAACAAGTACAGTATTCTTAGGCAGCCTACTTAAAAATAAAATCTTGAAGGTCAGCTATTTGTTTCACACAACTGTATAATAATGGAGATCCACTTATTTGGAACTTATTTGGAACCTTATTGTAGCACAATAAGGTTCCAAATAATCTATGTCTGCAAGATTTCTCCTAAACTGTTCTGTGCAGTTTAGCAGTTAGTCCTGCAGACATAGCTAGACATGGACTATATTATACGTTTTTCTTTTTTCTTAATTGTCCGGATTTAGTGTCCCTTTAACTTGCCGGCAGCAGTCCCCTACTCCTCTATGGTCATTGCCATTCAGTAGTATGTTTGAGGCTGGATATGAAGTTGAAATCTAATGTAAACAAGCAGTCAGAATGAAGTTAGAAGAAACAGGACAATAGCTTAATAAGTGGTGAAGGAAATAGATATCCCTAATAAGATATATTACAAAGTTGGATATGCAAGCATGCTATTCATCTAGTTATTTATTACTGGGGTTATGATTTAGTAGTTTGCGATCACAAACATATGTAGAACTCATAGTCACTTCAAAACTATTCTATTATTCTCTAAAAAATTTAAAGTTTAAATTTTCTTGAAAATGTTAAAATTTGCTACTAAACTAATAAGTCTCCTAACATCCTAAAACTGTAAAGAATATAAAAAAAACTATGCCAGTATAAGGTAGGTCTATCATATGGTAAATGGTGGGAGAGGCCACAGGAAAATGGCCAACGGACATGCGCAGTCGGCGCTTTTGGACAAAGAGAAGAGGAGCGCAAGAAAAGAGGTGGAGAAGGACAGAGGCTGTCGCTGGAGAGTTTTCGGACAGTATTGGGGACACCCCCAGTGCTGCGATAAAACTCATTTACTTAAGGAAGAAAACAGATATTTCTAAGAAATGGTGGCACAGATCAGAATAATAAAGGTAAGAGAAGAATGGCCTTTCTTAAGGCTATTCTTACAAGTATTTAGTTTAAAAAGGGTATTCTGATAATAGAATCCCTTTAATTATGTTGGGAGGTGATATCTGTCTTAGAAACAGATTACTTAAAATTTAGAAAATTGCTTATTTAAAAAAAATGGAGTGAAATTTATATTTATAATAAATAATTGCTATGCTTAAAAAGTATGACCAAGAGTTGCTATCAACATAAAGTACTAAGTGTCACGAAAAACCAATCTCAAAATCACTTGTATAGGTAAATGCATACAGTTATTGCTACATAAAATGACATGTCAGATATAAAGCATGGGACTCTGTCATAAAGGCTGAAGTTGGCTGCATCTAGAAGGGGTTAGTTCATATCATCCATTACAGAACAAACAACACTTACTGTATTATCTTTATATCAAACCTTTGCTCTGAAAATAAAGCTCACCAGCTCCACATGTACAATATGTGCTGTATAAACATTGAAGACCAGCGGTCTCTTTGTCCATACAGTGTTACATGGCAGATGTGACCACTAATTTGGCTTTCCCAGGCTGCTTCCACTACTGCTCAGGTGCTGAATGATAACTGAATGCATTCAACATGTGAAAGTACGGCTAGCAGGATCCTGTTGGACGAGTTCATCTATTGTCCTGTACCTACACAGAAATTGAGGTAGCGATGACAGCCAAGAAAGTGCTCAACCAATTAAATCACATACTGTAGGTCGTGGTATTTTACATTGAATTTACACTGTGACTACCAGTCTCCAATGTTCATGGGCATGAGAATGATATAGAGATAGTTGCACTTTTAACATCACATTTTAGGCACCAAGCTCTGAATATGAAAAATAGTTGTGTAACATATGTGCTTTTAACATCCTTTATATGGCCATTTTTAGAAAAATGGGAGTGTTTGGATATATATGCTGTGGGGAGGTTAGCTCGGTAGAAGCAGTGGTGCGGACCCAAACAGTCAAGACAGGGACACAAAACGTGCAGCAAACTGGTTTATTTACAAAAAAAAAAAAAAAACCAAACAGGAAAATAAACCTTCACTTCAGACATAAAATAAACAAAACAAAATACAGCCTTAACTTCGGCACAAACAAAATAAATATCTGCGCGTCTGAGCCCCTAACTATACAAAACAAGCGCAATACAGTCTCACTGGACTTGGGGTTACAGGACAGAACCATCTACCTCCTTTCACTTTATGGAACTGCACTGCAATGCTGGATTGGCAGCCTTTTCTGGCCCAGTAATGAGCCAAGGATCTACACCTGGGCTGAGGCCTACTCCAGATACGCCCTGTACCACACATATGTCAGAAACCTGGGGCTAATATATCTGGACTCCAGCACTCTGCCTGTCACCTTCTCACATCACATGTCACTTTTTTAAGTGACAGTGATCACTGTCAGGGCTCGTTCACATCTGCACTCCGGGTCTCTGTTATGCAGGTTTCCGTTTCCTGCACGAAACTGGGCAGGAAACGGAAACCTGCAGGCATTTTTCAAACTCATTCATTTGAATGGCTTTGAAAAGTGTCCGGCCGTGAGTGCCGGTGAGCGTTTTATGCTCTCCACGGCAAAACCGTTTTTTTTTTTTTTTTTTAACTGGACACAAAGTAGGACATGTAGGACTTTGTGTCCAGTTTTAAAAAAACGGCTTCGCTGCGGAGATCACAAAACGCTCACCAACGCTCACGGTTGGACACGGTCTGTCAGGTTTCCATCTTCTGTCTGCAGAAGACGGAAACCTGAGAACGGAGACAGAGACGCAGGTGTGAAACCAGCGTCAGTTAACATTACATGTCCATTTTTTTCAATCCTGACAAACCCAATACAAATTTATAGGGTCAGATTTAAATGTTTATATTTAGGGTGAAGCATCAGTTCTACAGGCACTGACAGTTGTAAACTGATACAAAGAAGACATTGAAAACTGACACGGCCAGAGAACTGATGAAAACAAGTGGCACATTGATGAAAAATAGTCATTAAAAATTGACAATTTCATCCGTTTTTAATGTATAGATTTTTTTGTGTACAAGTAGCCTTAACAGTGAATCACTTTTGAGGAATAGAAATTAAAGTGGAAATCAGTGTCAACAATATAAAAAAAAGGCAGTAAGAGAAAAGTTTTTTTTTTTTTTTTTTTTTTTTTTTTAAAGTCCGTACACAGGGATTTTTTTTTTTTTTAAATCAACTCTGTCAAGTGTTGTAACTGCAAAAGCAGATTGCAATGCGGTAATAACGTGTTTGTACAGAAATGAGGTCAAGACCCCAGTTGAGTATTTAGACTGGAAAATATTAAAGTGTAGCGATTCAGCTGTGGGAGAAAGAGGCTGGCTGGTGGTAGAAGAATTTTTCAAATCAAGCTGGTTTTCCCTCAAAAATGAAAAGAAAAAAGTCATTAAAAAGTTATCAATAGTGGAATAAAGGCACCATAGTAGATCAAATACAGGATTATGTGATCTAACAATAGATCCAAGTAAGTTGTACTTTATGATTGAACAATACCCTGAAACTGAAAGAAGTATCTTATATTGGAATACATCTATAATATTCTATATTCTATATAGTTAAATCTTCAGCCAATGTAACTCTTACTAATTAGAACATTTGAGCTTGTTATGTTTCTCAGAGGAACTTGTTTGTCTGTAAGACATATTCACAGTCAAAAGAACCTTCAATTTTTCCCTTGCAGAATTCTCAGAGCAAAGTTTTTCTTTCTTTTGACAATGCTGTGTCAGGGTATTTTTAGTGTAGATTTTATGTTTGATTTTTATTATTATTATTATTATTATTATTATTATTATTATTACTATTATTATTATTATTATTGTTTATTATTTTATTACATATATATATATATATATATATATATATATATATATATATACATACACCGTATTTTTCGGACTATAAGACGCACTGGACTATAAGACGCACCTAGGTTTTAGAGGAGGAAATTAGGGGAAAAAAATTTTGAAGCAAAAAATGGTAAAATATTTAATATATGGGAGTTGTAGTTTTGCAACAGCTGCAAGGCCACATTGACAGGTGACCCTGCAGCTGTACGGGTACGCATAGTGTTTTTTCTACTGTTATATATATATTCTAGGGAAAGGAGTGATTTAGAACTTTTATTTATTTCATATTTTTATTATATATTTTTAAAGCTTTTTTTTTTTTTATTACTATTTTATTCCCCCCCGGGGGCTTGAACCTGCGGTCACTTGATTGCAAGTCCCATAGACGGCAATACAACTGTATTGCCGTCTATGGGACATTCTGTATATTAGTATTACGGCTGGTCATAGACCCAGCCGCAATACTAATACAGCAGTGACAGGCCTGGGGGCCTTCATTAGGCTCCCGGCTCTCACCCGAACAGGTCGGCTCCTGCGATGTCGCCGCGCAGGAGCCGGCCTGCAACTTCACAGGTATGGGGCCGGTGGGGACCGGCTCCGGGGGAGAAGGCGCCGCCAATCCAGACTACAGACCCGGCATCCACTGTACTAGAGAGGCGGATGCCGGCAAGGGATAGATGCAGGGGCCGGGGCCTGAGACATCGCTGCGCTCCTCTGCCCTGCATGAAGCCAGCGGCGGGGGGACGGAGGAGCGGAATAGCATCGCCCCTGCCGCTGCTGGCTTCATGCAGGGCAGAGGAGCGCAGCGATGTCTCAGGCCCCGGCCCCTGCATCTATCCCTTGCCGGTATCCGCCTCTCTATTACAGCGGGTGCCAGGCGCCACATTCAGAATATAAGACGCACTCTTCTTTTCCCCCCAAATTTGGGGAAAAAAAGTGTGTCTTATAGTCCGAAAAATACGGTATATATATATATATATATATATATATATATATATATATATATATATATATATATTATCAAGTCAAAAAAGGAATCAGTTTTAGGCCTATTATTTAAAAACATTATCTTTGACACATGTTACCACTAAGGTAGAGATTTGACAAATTTCTGATGGACCAGCACAAACATGTTAAGCCTTATTCACATGTCACACGGCCATTTTGAGAACACATTTATTTCAGTGAGCCTACTCACATGGACAATTTTTTGACAGACACTTTAACAACCTTCAATCAGACATAAGGATGACAGCTTCAACCAAAATGTTAAAGTAAAATAAGAAATGATGTTTAAAATTTTGACTATTGATATGTCCATACAGCTATTGATATATTTAGCAAAAAAGCAATGTACTGATCGATTACCTAGTTTCTGATTTCAATATCTAGTAATGGATTGTTTCAGTTTTATCATTAATATATCCATATTATCCAAAGTGTAAGCATCATTTGTCAGAAAAAGCAAATTCCCTGAGGTAGTTTTATAGCATTATAAACAGAAAATTCTCGGCTTTTTATGTAGGTAGGAAGCATTAAAATCAGCCCAATGTAATTAGCCCTGTAGCATTCTCTCTTGAGGAGAGGTTACATTTGCCCATGCATTATTTATACATTTTGGGAAATCACCTTTTAGCAATATAGTTAGACTCTATTTGAACTTGAAAGGCATTGTAATTTCAACGGCTCCAGCTGAGTTTAATTCACTTTCATTTATCTAGCTTGCTCGTAGAGTTAGAAGGTCTTGATGTAACCACATACTGTCATTAACCTGTCAAAGTGTGATATGGACAGATGTTCTAAATAATAAAACAGCATGTAATCAGCGCTAGAAATGAACTGCTAATAAACTAAATATACAGTATGTAAAGTGCCTGTGAAATGTTGAGCATTTTTCTTTTGTCTTCCAAAGTACGCTTTACCTTTCATCTCGCAGAGTTCAAAAAAATATGTTTCTTTCAGGTGAGTACTTAAACGCAATACCCAAGACAGCAAATGCAAACCCACAGATGTGTCCTTCCTTAACATTGCACTTGGCTTGACATATATCAAGATATTCAGGTTTAAAGAAAAACCCTGAGATTTCCTGATACTCTGTTGGGAGATTCACATGCTATATCTGTTTATGCGTGGTCAACCAGTGACTGTGATTGCAGTTTCTCAAGGGTTTTTCTAGCGTGGTGTGATACTGTAATGACTTTGTATTATGGGATATTGAAATCCTTAGAGGGGCTCTATCATTGGGAAAAGTAATTTTTAACTAAGCACATACTTGCATAGCCTTTAGAAAGGCGATTTCACACCTACCTTTTGTATGTAAATTGCCTCAGTTGTTTTTGAATGAACCCGCTTTTATTCATTTGCTAATTAGCCTCTTGGTGCACCCCGGAAGTCTCATCATGCACCCTCTGTGCTATTCTTTCCTATGTATGTGTACAGCACAGGCTGCTGATGATGATGACTCAGCTTCCTGCTTGCACACACACATAGGAGAAAATAGGAGAGTACAATCAGTGAAAAAATTAAGCAAGAAAAAGGATTTGATACTCAGCCCAAATGTTGTCGAATCTCGGTTTTCATGTATAAAGTTCCTTTTCACCGATATATCCTCGGTAAGGCTATGCCCGGAAGGTTGGACTCCCTCGACTCGGAGTAGTAGGCACAAATTTCAAAGGTAAAAAAGATCCAGCAAAAGCCAAGGTGGATGGTTCAATGTAGAAAAAATTCCTTCTTTATTGTAAATCACAAATTCTCAATAAAACCACAACGGTACAAACATTACTAGCAAAAAATAGCGTCAGACTTTCCCAATGATAGAGCCCCTTTAACAAAATTATGAATGAGAAAACATCAGTACTGCTGAAACTGTGTCAACTTTATTGTTCTTAAATGCAAAACATAGCTCAGTCCCAACCACTGCTGATCTAATGGAGGCCGGGACCATACCCTAAACTGACAACTATTTATGTCCTATCCTAATAAAAACTTTTCAGGAAAACACCTTCTGCTTCATACCACTTATCAATGGACACGTAGTAGTTCTTTTTAGCTAATGACAAAACCAAATGACTCACTTAATTGACTTAGATTAATCAATTAATAAATCTCTGACCCCTTAGTAATACTTGTTCATGTAAGTCCACCTGAACGTAAATCTGCATCAGTTAGGAACTGCTGCGTCAAATTTTGGGAAAGTAAGGCTAAAGCCCCATGGGACATCCCACAGCACTAAAGTGCTGAGGGAAAAACCTTGGCGGCAATGCATCACAGTGCTTCCTGCAGCACTTTAGACAGAAAGCTCACGGGCTGCAAACTTTCTGTTGCAATTATACCTAAATGACCAGCTGCAATTTGCAAAACCTGCGTGGAAATCGGGGTGTGTCCGCACCACAGTTTTTACCTCAAAGTGGGCATGGGATTCACTAGAATCCCCTCCACTTTGCCATTACTGTAAAACACTGCGATTTTTTCCACGGTGTTTCCACCACGGGCAAATAAAGGCGTTTCCATCCCATGGGGTCCCGATGTAATTGTTAAGGCACAAAAATAGCAGGGAGGAGCATTAGATAAATAGATACATCAGTTATCCCTGCATCCAAAAATGCCTAGACTGTTAAAGTATAAAAATATTTATCCCCCCACCAGTGAACATCGTAATGGGGAAAAAAAATCCCAAATCACCTTTTTTTCTACTTCACCTTCAAAAAATTTGTAATAGGAAATTAATTGTATTAATTTGCACCTCAAAAAATTCACTTTACACAGTTCGGTACATGGAAATATGACGTTAGGGGTGTCAGAATATGGCAATGCATAGAAAAAAACTTTTGTGGGCATTAAAACATAACATCTTAATAAATTTGGTATAAGCGTGATAATAATGATCCACATAATATGTAATTTTTACAGCTTAGAGATAGCCACAAAGACAAAACCTATGAGAAAATGAGGCAACTTTTCGGACCCCCGAGTATAATGATCGGCGGCCCAGGAGAGGTAAGAAACATAAAAAACACTGTTACTTAACTCTCCATGATCTGGGCAGGCTTCGGCCTAGTTTTCTAATGTCTCAGGATCCCGACCTGGACTCATTTGGAGGCCAACAGCATAGGAGCCGGGAGATAGGTGAGTAACAGAGGTTTTTTTATGTTTTTCTCCCCCTGGGTCTCTGATTATTGTACTCTGGGGTCTTTTCAGACCCTAGAGTATAATAATTGTTTATGGGTGTCCACAGTGAGACATAATACTGTGTGCAGGGGACACTACGGGGTACAATGCTGTGTGCAGGAACCAATATGGGGCATAATACTGTGTGCAGGGGCCACTATGGGGGATAATGCTGTGTGGAGGGGCCAGTGAGGGACATAACAGTTTTGCAGGGGTCACTATGGGGGATAATACTGTGTGCAGGGGCCACTATGGGGTATAATACTGTGTGCAGGGGCCACTATGGGGCATAATAAAGCGTGCAGGAATGCGTAGGAGGGTGGTCGGTCGAGGTCTTCGGCGTCGGTGTTGGTCGGGGGGCCCATGTCAAAAGATCACCATGGGGCCCCACAATTCCTAGTTATTAGAGATGAGCGAACAGTGTTCTATCGAACTCATGTTCGATCGGATATTAGGCTGTTCGGCATG
Organism: Leptodactylus fuscus; assembly: GCF_031893055.1. NCBI lineage: Eukaryota > Metazoa > Chordata > Amphibia > Anura > Leptodactylidae > Leptodactylus > Leptodactylus fuscus. The sequence continues at coordinate 201,742,016 of NC_134266.1, read as the reverse complement.
TTCGAATCGAATCGAACACCGCGTGGTAAAGTGCGCCATTACTCGATTCCCCTCCCACCTTCCCTGGCGCCTTTTTTGCTCCAATAACAGCGCAGGGTAGGTGGGACAGGAACTACGACACCGGTGACGTTGAGAAAAGTAGGCAAAACCCATTGGCTGCCGAAAACATGTGACCTCTAATTTAAAAGAACAGCGCCGCCCAGGTTCGCGTCATTCTGAGCTTGCAATTCACCGAGGACGGAGGTTTCCGTCCAGTTAGCTAGGGCTTAGATTCTGGGTAGGCAGGGACAGGCTAGGATAGGAAGGAGAAGACAACCAACAGCTCTTATAAGAGCTAAATTCCAGGGAGAAGCTTGTCAGTGTAACGTGGCACTGACGGGCTCAATCGCCGCAACCCAGCTGTCCCAGGATCCTGAATGGAATACACTGACAGTGTATTCCCGTATACCCGATATATACCCCCGATACCCGTTCCAACGGTGTGCCCCCCCACCTTCACCCCAGAAATACCCTGCAAGTCCCCTAGCAACAGAATTGGGGCTATATACACCCACTATTTTTGCTACTGCCATATAGTGCCATTGTCTCACTGGGAATTCAAAGAATATATTGGGCTTACATATAACTTCAATTCCAGGGAGAAGCTTGTCAGTGTAACGTGGCACTGACGGGCTCAATCGCCGCAACCCAGCTTTCCCAGGATCCTGAATGGAATACACTGACAGTGTATTCCCGTATACCCGATATATACCCCCGATACCCGTTCCAACGGTGTGCCCCCCCCACCTTCACCCCAGAAATACACTGCAAGTCCCCTAGCGATAGAATTGGGGCTATATACACCCACTATTTTTGCTACTGCCATATAGTGCCATTGTCTCACTGGAAATTCAGAGAATATATTGGGGTTACGTGCACCCACAATTTTTGCTACTGGTATATAGTGCCATTGTCTGACTGGGAATTCAAAGAATATATTGGGGTTATAAATACCCTCATTTCTTGCTACTGGTATATAGTGCCATTGTCTGACTGGGAATTCAAAGAATATATTGGGGTTACAAATACCCTCATTTCTTGCTACTGCCATATAGTGCCAGCTTCTGACTGGTAATTCAAAGAATATATTGGGGTTACGTGCACCCACAATTTTTGCTACTGGTATATAGTGCCATTGTCTGACTGGGAATTCAAAGAATATATTGGGGTTACAAATACCCTCATTTCTTGCTACTGCCATATAGTGCCAGTTTCTGACTGGTAATTCAAAGAATATATTGGGGTTATAAATACCCTCATTTCTTGCTACTGGTATATAGTGCCATTGTCTGACTGGGAATTCAAAGAATATATTGGGGTTACAAATACCCTCATTTCTTGCTACTGCCATATAGTGCCAGTTTCTGACTGGGAATTCAAAGAATATATTGGGGTTATAAATACCCTCATTTCTTGCTACTGGTATATAGTGCCATTGTCTGACTGGGAATTCAAAGAATATATTGGGGTTACAAATACCCTCATTTCTTGCTACTGGTATACAGTGCCATTGTCTGACTGGGAATTCAAAGAATATATTGGGGTTACAAATACCCTCATTTCTTGCTACTGCCATATAGTGCCAGTTTCTGACTGGGAATTCAAAGAATATATTGGGGTTATAAATACCCTCATTTCTTGCTACTGCCATATAGTGCCAGTTTCTGACTGGGAATTCAAAGAATATATTGGGGTTATAAATACCCTCATTTCTTGCTACTGGTATATAGTGCCATTGTCTGACTGGGAATTCAAAGAATATATTGGGGTTATAAATACCCTCATTTCTTGCTACTGGTATATAGTGCCATTGTCTGACTGGGAATTCAAAGAATATATTGGGGTTACAAATACCCTCATTTCTTGCTACTGCCATATAGTGCCATTGTCTGACTGGGAATTCAAAGAATATATTGGGGTTACGTGCACCCACAATTTTTGCTACTGGTATATAGTGCCATTGTCTGACTGGGAATTCAAAGAATATATTGGGGTTACAAATACCCTCATTTCTTGCTACTGCCATATAGTGCCAGTTTCTGACTGGTAATTCAAAGAATATATTGGGGTTATAAATACCCTCATTTCTTGCTACTGGTATATAGTGCCATTGTCTGACTGGGAATTCAAAGAATATATTGGGGTTATAAATACCCTCATTTCTTGCTACTGGTATATAGTGCCATTGTCTGACTGGGAATTCAAAAAATATATTGGGGTTACAAATACCCTCATTTCTTGCTACTGCCATATAGTGCCAGTTTCTGACTGGTAATTCAAAGAATATATTGGGGTTATAAATACCCTCATTTCTTGCTACTGCCATATAGTGCCAGTTTCTGACTGGGAATTCAAAGAATATATTGGGGTTATAAATACCCTCATTTCTTGCTACTGGTATATAGTGCCATTGTCTGACTGGGAATTCAAAGAATATATTGGGGTTACAAATACCCTCATTTCTTGCTACTGCCATATAGTGCCAGTTTCTGACTGGTAATTCAAAGAATATATTGGGGTTATAAATACCCTCATTTCTTGCTACTGGTATATAGTGCCATTGTCTGACTGGGAATTCAAAGAATATATTGGGGTTATAAATACCCTCATTTCTTGCTACTGGTATATAGTGCCATTGTCTGACTGGGAATTCAAAGAATATATTGGGGTTACAAATACCCTCATTTCTTGCTACTGCCATATAGTGCCAGTTTCTGACTGGTAATTCAAAGAATATATTGGGGTTATAAATACCCTCATTTCTTGCTACTGCCATATAGTGCCAGTTTCTGATTGGGAATTCAAAGAATATATTGGGGTTACAAATACCCTCATTTCTTGCTACTGGTATATAGTGCCATTGTCTGACTGGGAATTCAAAGAATATATTGGGGTTACAAATACCCTCATTTCTTGCTACTGCCATATAGTGCCAGTTTCTGACTGGTAATTCAAAGAATATATTGGGGTTATAAATACCCTCATTTCTTGCTACTGCCATATAGTGCCAGTTTCTGACTGGGAATTCAAAGAATATATTGGGGTTACGTGCACCCACAATTTTTGCTACTGGTATATAGTGCCATTGTCTGACTGGGAATTCAAAGAATATATTGGGGTTACAAATACCCTCATTTCTTGCTACTGCCATATAGTGCCAGTTTCTGACTGGTAATTCAAAGAATATATTGGGGTTATAAATACCCTCATTTCTTGCTACTGGTATATAGTGCCATTGTCTGACTGGGAATTCAAAGAATATATTGGGGTTACAAGTACCCTCATTTCTTGCTACTGCCATATAGTGCCAGTTTCTGACTGGGAATTCAAAGAATATATTGGGGTTATAAATACCCTCATTTCTTGCTACTGGTATATAGTGCCATTGTCTGACTGGGAATTCAAAGAATATATTGGGGTTACAAATACCCTCATTTCTTGCTACTGGTATACAGTGCCATTGTCTGACTGGGAATTCAAAGAATATATTGGGGTTACAAATACCCTCATTTCTTGCTACTGCCATATAGTGCCAGTTTCTGACTGGGAATTCAAAGAATATATTGGGGTTATAAATACCCTCATTTCTTGCTACTGCCATATAGTGCCAGTTTCTGACTGGGAATTCAAAGAATATATTGGGGTTATAAATAACCTCATTTCTTGCTACTGGTATGTAGTGCCATTGTCTGACTGGGAATTCAAAGAATATATTGGGGTTATAAATACCCTCATTTCTTGCTACTGGTATATAGTGCCATTGTCTGACTGGGAATTCAAAGAATATATTGGGGTTACAAATACCCTCATTTCTTGCTACTGCCATATAGTGCCGTTGTCTGACTGGGAATTCAAAGAATATATTGGGGTTACGTGCACCCACAATTTTTGCTACTGGTATATAGTGCCATTGTCTGACTGGGAATTCAAAGAATATATTGGGGTTACAAATACCCTCATTTCTTGCTACTGCCATATAGTGCCAGCTTCTGACTGGTAATTCAAAGAATATATTGGGGTTACGTGCACCCACAATTTTTGCTACTGGTATATAGTGCCATTGTCTGACTGGGAATTCAAAGAATATATTGGGGTTACAAATACCCTCATTTCTTGCTACTGCCATATAGTGCCAGTTTCTGACTGGTAATTCAAAGAATATATTGGGGTTATAAATACCCTCATTTCTTGCTACTGGTATATAGTGCCATTGTCTGACTGGGAATTCAAAGAATATATTGGGGTTACAAATACCCTCATTTCTTGCTACTGCCATATAGTGCCATTGTCTGACTGGGAATTCAAAGAATATATTGGGGTTACGTGCACCCACAATTTTTGCTACTGGTATATAGTGCCATTGTCTGACTGGGAATTCAAAGAATATATTGGGGTTACAAATACCCTCATTTCTTGCTACTGGTATACAGTGCCATTGTCTGACTGGGAATTCAAAGAATATATTGGGGTTACAAATACCCTCATTTCTTGCTACTGCCATATAGTGCCAGTTTCTGACTGGGAATTCAAAGAATATATTGGGGTTATAAATACCCTCATTTCTTGCTACTGCCATATAGTGCCAGTTTCTGACTGGGAATTCAAAGAATATATTGGGGTTATAAATACCCTCATTTCTTGCTACTGGTATATAGTGCCATTGTCTGACTGGGAATTCAAAGAATATATTGGGGTTATAAATACCCTCATTTCTTGCTACTGGTATATAGTGCCATTGTCTGACTGGGAATTCAAAGAATATATTGGGGTTACAAATACCCTCATTTCTTGCTACTGCCATATAGTGCCATTGTCTGACTGGGAATTCAAAGAATATATTGGGGTTACGTGCACCCACAATTTTTGCTACTGGTATATAGTGCCATTGTCTGACTGGGAATTCAAAGAATATATTGGGGTTACAAATACCCTCATTTCTTGCTACTGCCATATAGTGCCAGTTTCTGACTGGTAATTCAAAGAATATATTGGGGTTATAAATACCCTCATTTCTTGCTACTGGTATATAGTGCCATTGTCTGACTGGGAATTCAAAGAATATATTGGGGTTACAAATACCCTCATTTCTTGCTACTGCCATATAGTGCCAGTTTCTGACTGGTAATTCAAAGAATATATTGGGGTTATAAATACCCTCATTTCTTGCTACTGCCATATAGTGCCAGTTTCTGACTGGGAATTCAAAGAATATATTGGGGTTATAAATACCCTCATTTCTTGCTACTGGTATATAGTGCCATTGTCTGACTGGGAATTCAAAGAATATATTGGGGTTACAAATACCCTCATTTCTTGCTACTGCCATATAGTGCCAGTTTCTGACTGGGAATTCAAAGAATATATTGGGGTTATAAATACCCTCATTTCTTGCTACTGCCATATAGTGCCAGTTTCTGACTGGGAATTCAAAGAATATATTGGGGTTATAAATACCCTCATTTCTTGCTACTGGTATATAGTGCCATTGTCTGACTGGGAATTCAAAGAATATATTGGGGTTATAAATACCCTCATTTCTTGCTACTGGTATATAGTGCCATTGTCTGACTGGGAATTCAAAGAATATATTGGGGTTACAAATACCCTCATTTCTTGCTACTGCCATATAGTGCCATTGTCTGACTGGGAATTCAAAGAATATATTGGGGTTACGTGCACCCACAATTTTTGCTACTGGTATATAGTGCCATTGTCTGACTGGGAATTCAAAGAATATATTGGGGTTACAAATACCCTCATTTCTTGCTACTGCCATATAGTGCCAGTTTCTGACTGGTAATTCAAAGAATATATTGGGGTTATAAATACCCTCATTTCTTGCTACTGGTATATAGTGCCATTGTCTGACTGGGAATTCAAAGAATATATTGGGGTTATAAATACCGTCATTTCTTGCTACTGGTATATAGTGCCATTGTCTGACTGGGAATTCAAAGAATATATTGGGGTTACAAATACCCTCATTTCTTGCTACTGCCATATAGTGCCAGTTTCTGACTGGTAATTCAAAGAATATATTGGGGTTATAAATACCCTCATTTCTTGCTACTGCCATATAGTGCCAGTTTCTGACTGGGAATTCAAAGAATATATTGGGGTTATAAATACCCTCATTTCTTGCTACTGGTATATAGTGCCATTGTCTGACTGGGAATTCAAAGAATATATTGGGGTTACAAATACCCTCATTTCTTGCTACTGCCATATAGTGCCAGTTTCTGACTGGTAATTCAAAGAATATATTGGGGTTATAAATACCCTCATTTCTTGCTACTGGTATATAGTGCCATTGTCTGACTGGGAATTCAAAGAATATATTGGGGTTATAAATACCCTCATTTCTTGCTACTGGTATATAGTGCCATTGTCTGACTGGGAATTCAAAGAATATATTGGGGTTACAAATACCCTCATTTCTTGCTACTGCCATATAGTGCCAGTTTCTGACTGGTAATTCAAAGAATATATTGGGGTTATAAATACCCTCATTTCTTGCTACTGCCATATAGTGCCAGTTTCTGATTGGGAATTCAAAGAATATATTGGGGTTACAAATACCCTCATTTCTTGCTACTGGTATATAGTGCCATTGTCTGACTGGGAATTCAAAGAATATATTGGGGTTACAAATACCCTCATTTCTTGCTACTGCCATATAGTGCCAGTTTCTGACTGGTAATTCAAAGAATATATTGGGGTTATAAATACCCTCATTTCTTGCTACTGCCATATAGTGCCAGTTTCTGACTGGGAATTCAAAGAATATATTGGGGTTACGTGCACCCACAATTTTTGCTACTGGTATATAGTGCCATTGTCTGACTGGGAATTCAAAGAATATATTGGGGTTACAAATACCCTCATTTCTTGCTACTGCCATATAGTGCCAGTTTCTGACTGGTAATTCAAAGAATATATTGGGGTTATAAATACCCTCATTTCTTGCTACTGGTATATAGTGCCATTGTCTGACTGGGAATTCAAAGAATATATTGGGGTTACAAGTACCCTCATTTCTTGCTACTGCCATATAGTGCCAGTTTCTGACTGGGAATTCAAAGAATATATTGGGGTTATAAATACCCTCATTTCTTGCTACTGGTATATAGTGCCATTGTCTGACTGGGAATTCAAAGAATATATTGGGGTTACAAATACCCTCATTTCTTGCTACTGGTATACAGTGCCATTGTCTGACTGGGAATTCAAAGAATATATTGGGGTTACAAATACCCTCATTTCTTGCTACTGCCATATAGTGCCAGTTTCTGACTGGGAATTCAAAGAATATATTGGGGTTATAAATACCCTCATTTCTTGCTACTGCCATATAGTGCCAGTTTCTGACTGGGAATTCAAAGAATATATTGGGGTTATAAATAACCTCATTTCTTGCTACTGGTATGTAGTGCCATTGTCTGACTGGGAATTCAAAGAATATATTGGGGTTATAAATACCCTCATTTCTTGCTACTGGTATATAGTGCCATTGTCTGACTGGGAATTCAAAGAATATATTGGGGTTACAAATACCCTCATTTCTTGCTACTGCCATATAGTGCCGTTGTCTGACTGGGAATTCAAAGAATATATTGGGGTTACGTGCACCCACAATTTTTGCTACTGGTATATAGTGCCATTGTCTGACTGGGAATTCAAAGAATATATTGGGGTTACAAATACCCTCATTTCTTGCTACTGCCATATAGTGCCAGCTTCTGACTGGTAATTCAAAGAATATATTGGGGTTACGTGCACCCACAATTTTTGCTACTGGTATATAGTGCCATTGTCTGACTGGGAATTCAAAGAATATATTGGGGTTACAAATACCCTCATTTCTTGCTACTGCCATATAGTGCCAGTTTCTGACTGGTAATTCAAAGAATATATTGGGGTTATAAATACCCTCATTTCTTGCTACTGGTATATAGTGCCATTGTCTGACTGGGAATTCAAAGAATATATTGGGGTTACAAATACCCTCATTTCTTGCTACTGCCATATAGTGCCATTGTCTGACTGGGAATTCAAAGAATATATTGGGGTTACGTGCACCCACAATTTTTGCTACTGGTATATAGTGCCATTGTCTGACTGGGAATTCAAAGAATATATTGGGGTTACAAATACCCTCATTTCTTGCTACTGGTATACAGTGCCATTGTCTGACTGGGAATTCAAAGAATATATTGGGGTTACAAATACCCTCATTTCTTGCTACTGCCATATAGTGCCAGTTTCTGACTGGGAATTCAAAGAATATATTGGGGTTATAAATACCCTCATTTCTTGCTACTGGTATATAGTGCCATTGTCTGACTGGGAATTCAAAGAATATATTGGGGTTATAAATACCCTCATTTCTTGCTACTGGTATATAGTGCCATTGTCTGACTGGGAATTCAAAGAATATATTGGGGTTACAAATACCCTCATTTCTTGCTACTGCCATATAGTGCCATTGTCTGACTGGGAATTCAAAGAATATATTGGGGTTACGTGCACCCACAATTTTTGCTACTGGTATATAGTGCCATTGTCTGACTGGGAATTCAAAGAATATATTGGGGTTACAAATACCCTCATTTCTTGCTACTGCCATATAGTGCCAGTTTCTGACTGGTAATTCAAAGAATATATTGGGGTTATAAATACCCTCATTTCTTGCTACTGGTATATAGTGCCATTGTCTGACTGGGAATTCAAAGAATATATTGGGGTTATAAATACCCTCATTTCTTGCTACTGGTATATAGTGCCATTGTCTGACTGGGAATTCAAAGAATATATTGGGGTTACAAATACCCTCATTTCTTGCTACTGCCATATAGTGCCAGTTTCTGACTGGTAATTCAAAGAATATATTGGGGTTATAAATACCCTCATTTCTTGCTACTGCCATATAGTGCCAGTTTCTGACTGGGAATTCAAAGAATATATTGGGGTTATAAATACCCTCATTTCTTGCTACTGGTATATAGTGCCATTGTCTGACTGGGAATTCAAAGAATATATTGGGGTTACAAATACCCTCATTTCTTGCTACTGCCATATAGTGCCAGTTTCTGACTGGGAATTCAAAGAATATATTGGGGTTATAAATACCCTCATTTCTTGCTACTGCCATATAGTGCCAGTTTCTGACTGGGAATTCAAAGAATATATTGGGGTTATAAATACCCTCATTTCTTGCTACTGGTATATAGTGCCATTGTCTGACTGGGAATTCAAAGAATATATTGGGGTTATAAATACCCTCATTTCTTGCTACTGGTATATAGTGCCATTGTCTGACTGGGAATTCAAAGAATATATTGGGGTTACAAATACCCTCATTTCTTGCTACTGCCATATAGTGCCATTGTCTGACTGGGAATTCAAAGAATATATTGGGGTTACGTGCACCCACAATTTTTGCTACTGGTATATAGTGCCATTGTCTGACTGGGAATTCAAAGAATATATTGGGGTTACAAATACCCTCATTTCTTGCTACTGCCATATAGTGCCAGTTTCTGACTGGTAATTCAAAGAATATATTGGGGTTATAAATACCCTCATTTCTTGCTACTGGTATATAGTGCCATTGTCTGACTGGGAATTCAAAGAATATATTGGGGTTATAAATACCGTCATTTCTTGCTACTGGTATATAGTGCCATTGTCTGACTGGGAATTCAAAGAATATATTGGGGTTACAAATACCCTCATTTCTTGCTACTGCCATATAGTGCCAGTTTCTGACTGGTAATTCAAAGAATATATTGGGGTTATAAATACCCTCATTTCTTGCTACTGCCATATAGTGCCAGTTTCTGACTGGGAATTCAAAGAATATATTGGGGTTATAAATACCCTCATTTCTTGCTACTGGTATATAGTGCCATTGTCTGACTGGGAATTCAAAGAATATATTGGGGTTACAAATACCCTCATTTCTTGCTACTGCCATATAGTGCCAGTTTCTGACTGGTAATTCAAAGAATATATTGGGGTTATAAATACCCTCATTTCTTGCTACTGGTATATAGTGCCATTGTCTGACTGGGAATTCAAAGAATATATTGGGGTTATAAATACCCTCATTTCTTGCTACTGGTATATAGTGCCATTGTCTGACTGGGAATTCAAAGAATATATTGGGGTTACAAATACCCTCATTTCTTGCTACTGCCATATAGTGCCAGTTTCTGACTGGTAATTCAAAGAATATATTGGGGTTATAAATACCCTCATTTCTTGCTACTGCCATATAGTGCCAGTTTCTGATTGGGAATTCAAAGAATATATTGGGGTTACAAATACCCTCATTTCTTGCTACTGCCATATAGTGCCAGTTTCTGACTGGGAATTCAAAGAATATATTGGGGTTACGTGCACCCACAATTTTTGCTACTGGTATATAGTGCCATTGTCTGACTGGGAATTCAAAGAATATATTGGGGTTACAAATACCCTCATTTCTTGCTACTGGTATACAGTGCCATTGTCTGACTGGGAATTCAAAGAATATATTGGGGTTACAAATACCCTCATTTCTTGCTACTGCCATATAGTGCCAGTTTCTGACTGGGAATTCAAAGAATATATTGGGGTTATAAATACCCTCATTTCTTGCTACTGGTATATAGTGCCATTGTCTGACTGGGAATTCAAAGAATATATTGGGGTTACAAATACCCTCATTTCTTGCTACTGGTATACAGTGCCATTGTCTGACTGGGAATTCAAAGAATATATTGGGGTTACAAATACCCTCATTTCTTGCTACTGCCATATAGTGCCAGTTTCTGACTGGGAATTCAAAGAATATATTGGGGTTATAAATACCCTCATTTCTTGCTACTGCCATATAGTGCCAGTTTCTGACTGGGAATTCAAAGAATATATTGGGGTTATAAATAACCTCATTTCTTGCTACTGGTATGTAGTGCCATTGTCTGACTGGGAATTCAAAGAATATATTGGGGTTATAAATACCCTCATTTCTTGCTACTGGTATATAGTGCCATTGTCTGACTGGGAATTCAAAGAATATATTGGGGTTACAAATACCCTCATTTCTTGCTACTGCCATATAGTGCCATTGTCTGACTGGGAATTCAAAGAATATATTGGGGTTACGTGCACCCACAATTTTTGCTACTGGTATATAGTGCCATTGTCTGACTGGGAATTCAAAGAATATATTGGGGTTACAAATACCCTCATTTCTTGCTACTGCCATATAGTGCCAGTTTCTGACTGGTAATTCAAAGAATATATTGGGGTTATAAATACCCTCATTTCTTGCTACTGGTATATAGTGCCATTGTCTGACTGGGAATTCAAAGAATATATTGGGGTTATAAATACCCTCATTTCTTGCTACTGGTATATAGTGCCATTGTCTGACTGGGAATTCAAAGAATATATTGGGGTTACAAATACCCTCATTTCTTGCTACTGCCATATAGTGCCAGTTTCTGACTGGTAATTCAAAGAATATATTGGGGTTATAAATACCCTCATTTCTTGCTACTGCCATATAGTGCCAGTTTCTGACTGGGAATTCAAAGAATATATTGGGGTTATAAATACCCTCATTTCTTGCTACTGGTATATAGTGCCATTGTCTGACTGGGAATTCAAAGAATATATTGGGTTTACAGATACCCTCATTTCTTGCTACTGCCATATAGTGCCAGTTTCTGACTGGGAATTCAAAGAATATATTGGGGTTATAAATACCCTCATTTCTTGCTACTGCCATATAGTGCCAGTTTCTGACTGGGAATTCAAAGAATATATTGGGGTTACGTGCACCCACAATTTTTGCTACTGCTATATAGTGCCATTGTCTGACTGGGAATTCAAAGAATATATTGGGGTTACAAATACCCTCATTTCTTGCTACTGCCATATAGTGCCAGTTTCTGACTGGTAATTCAAAGAATATATTGGGGTTATAAATACCCTCATTTCTTGCTACTGGTATATAGTGCCATTGTCTGACTGGGAATTCAAAGAATATATTGGGGTTACAAGTACCCTCATTTCTTGCTACTGCCATATAGTGCCAGTTTCTGACTGGGAATTCAAAGAATATATTGGGGTTATAAATACCCTCATTTCTTGCTACTGGTATATAGTGCCATTGTCTGACTGGGAATTCAAAGAATATATTGGGGTTACAAATACCCTCATTTCTTGCTACTGGTATACAGTGCCATTGTCTGACTGGGAATTCAAAGAATATATTGGGGTTACAAATACCCTCATTTCTTGCTACTGCCATATAGTGCCAGTTTCTGACTGGGAATTCAAAGAATATATTGGGGTTATAAATACCCTCATTTCTTGCTACTGCCATATAGTGCCAGTTTCTGACTGGGAATTCAAAGAATATATTGGGGTTATAAATAACCTCATTTCTTGCTACTGGTATGTAGTGCCATTGTCTGACTGGGAATTCAAAGAATATATTGGGGTTATAAATACCCTCATTTCTTGCTACTGGTATATAGTGCCATTGTCTGACTGGGAATTCAAAGAATATATTGGGGTTACAAATACCCTCATTTCTTGCTACTGCCATATAGTGCCATTGTCTGACTGGGAATTCAAAGAATATATTGGGGTTACGTGCACCCACAATTTTTGCTACTGGTATATAGTGCCATTGTCTGACTGGGAATTCAAAGAATATATTGGGGTTACAAATACCCTCATTTCTTGCTACTGCCATATAGTGCCAGTTTCTGACTGGTAATTCAAAGAATATATTGGGGTTATAAATACCCTCATTTCTTGCTACTGGTATATAGTGCCATTGTCTGACTGGGAATTCAAAGAATATATTGGGGTTATAAATACCCTCATTTCTTGCTACTGGTATATAGTGCCATTGTCTGACTGGGAATTCAAAGAATATATTGGGGTTACAAATACCCTCATTTCTTGCTACTGCCATATAGTGCCAGTTTCTGACTGGTAATTCAAAGAATATATTGGGGTTATAAATACCCTCATTTCTTGCTACTGCCATATAGTGCCAGTTTCTGACTGGGAATTCAAAGAATATATTGGGGTTATAAATACCCTCATTTCTTGCTACTGGTATATAGTGCCATTGTCTGACTTGGAATTCAAAGAATATATTGGGGTTACAAATACCCTCATTTCTTGCTACTGCCATATAGTGCCAGTTTCTGACTGGGAATTCAAAGAATATATTGGGGTTATAAATACCCTCATTTCTTGCTACTGGTATATAGTGCCATTGTCTGACTGGGAATTCAAAGAATATATTGGGGTTATAAATACCCTCATTTCTTGCTACTGCCATATAGTGCCAGTTTCTGACTGGGAATTCAAAGAATATATTGGGGTTATAAATACCCTCATTTCTTGCTACTGGTATATAGTGCCATTGTCTGACTGGGAATTCAAAGAATATATTGGGGTTATAAATACCCTCATTTCTTGCTACTGGTATATAGTGCCATTGTCTGACTGGGAATTCAAAGAATATATTGGGGTTACAAATACCCTCATTTCTTGCTACTGCCATATAGTGCCATTGTCTGACTGGGAATTCAAAGAATATATTGGGGTTGCGTGCACCTACAATTTTTGCTACTGGTATATAGTGCCATTGTCTGACTGGGAATTCAAAGAATATATTGGGGTTACAAATGCCCTCATTTCTTGCTACTGCCATATAGTGCCAGTTTCTGACTGGTAATTCAAAGAATATATTGGGGTTATAAATACCCTCATTTCTTGCTACTGGTATATAGTGCCATTGTCTGACTGGGAATTCACAGAATATATTGGGGTTATAAATACCCTCATTTCTTGCTACTGGTATATAGTGCCATTGTCTGACTGGGAATTCAAAGAATATATTGGGGTTACAAATACCCTCATTTCTTGCTACTGCCATATAGTGCCATTGTCTGACTGGGAATTCAAAGAATATATTGGGGTTACGTGCACCCACAATTTTTGCTACTGGTATATAGTGCCATTGTCTGACTGGGAATTCAAAGAATATATTGGGGTTACAAATACCCTCATTTCTTGCTACTGCCATATAGTGCCAGTTTCTGACTGGTAATTCAAAGAATATATTGGGGTTATAAATACCCTCATTTCTTGCTACTGGTATATAGTGCCATTGTCTGACTGGGAATTCAAAGAATATATTGGGGTTATAAATACCCTCATTTCTTGCTACTGGTATATAGTGCCATTGTCTGACTGGGAATTCAAAGAATATATTGGGGTTACAAATACCCTCATTTCTTGCTACTGCCATATAGTGCCAGTTTCTGACTGGTAATTCAAAGAATATATTGGGGTTATAAATACCCTCATTTCTTGCTACTGCCATATAGTGCCAGTTTCTGACTGGGAATTCAAAGAATATATTGGGGTTATAAATACCCTCATTTCTTGCTACTGGTATATAGTGCCATTGTCTGACTGGGAATTCAAAGAATATATTGGGGTTACAAATACCCTCATTTCTTGCTACTGCCATATAGTGCCAGTTTCTGACTGGTAATTCAAAGAATATATTGGGGTTATAAATACCCTCATTTCTTGCTACTGGTATATAGTGCCATTGTCTGACTGGGAATTCAAAGAATATATTGGGGTTATAAATACCCTCATTTCTTGCTACTGGTATATAGTGCCATTGTCTGACTGGGAATTCAAAGAATATATTGGGGTTACAAATACCCTCATTTCTTGCTACTGCCATATAGTGCCAGTTTCTGACTGGTAATTCAAAGAATATATTGGGGTTATAAATACCCTCATTTCTTGCTACTGCCATATAGTGCCAGTTTCTGATTGGGAATTCAAAGAATATATTGGGGTTACAAATACCCTCATTTCTTGCTACTGCCATATAGTGCCAGTTTCTGACTGGGAATTCAAAGAATATATTGGGGTTACGTGCACCCACAATTTTTGCTACTGGTATATAGTGCCATTGTCTGACTGGGAATTCAAAGAATATATTGGGGTTACAAATACCCTCATTTCTTGCTACTGGTATACAGTGCCATTGTCTGACTGGGAATTCAAAGAATATATTGGGGTTACAAATACCCTCATTTCTTGCTACTGCCATATAGTGCCAGTTTCTGACTGGGAATTCAAAGAATATATTGGGGTTATAAATACCCTCATTTCTTGCTACTGGTATATAGTGCCATTGTCTGACTGGGAATTCAAAGAATATATTGGGGTTACAAATACCCTCATTTCTTGCTACTGGTATACAGTGCCATTGTCTGACTGGGAATTCAAAGAATATATTGGGGTTACAAATACCCTCATTTCTTGCTACTGCCATATAGTGCCAGTTTCTGACTGGGAATTCAAAGAATATATTGGGGTTATAAATACCCTCATTTCTTGCTACTGCCATATAGTGCCAGTTTCTGACTGGGAATTCAAAGAATATATTGGGGTTATAAATAACCTCATTTCTTGCTACTGGTATGTAGTGCCATTGTCTGACTGGGAATTCAAAGAATATATTGGGGTTATAAATACCCTCATTTCTTGCTACTGGTATATAGTGCCATTGTCTGACTGGGAATTCAAAGAATATATTGGGGTTACAAATACCCTCATTTCTTGCTACTGCCATATAGTGCCATTGTCTGACTGGGAATTCAAAGAATATATTGGGGTTACGTGCACCCACAATTTTTGCTACTGGTATATAGTGCCATTGTCTGACTGGGAATTCAAAGAATATATTGGGGTTACAAATACCCTCATTTCTTGCTACTGCCATATAGTGCCAGTTTCTGACTGGTAATTCAAAGAATATATTGGGGTTATAAATACCCTCATTTCTTGCTACTGGTATATAGTGCCATTGTCTGACTGGGAATTCAAAGAATATATTGGGGTTATAAATACCCTCATTTCTTGCTACTGGTATATAGTGCCATTGTCTGACTGGGAATTCAAAGAATATATTGGGGTTACAAATACCCTCATTTCTTGCTACTGCCATATAGTGCCAGTTTCTGACTGGTAATTCAAAGAATATATTGGGGTTATAAATACCCTCATTTCTTGCTACTGCCATATAGTGCCAGTTTCTGACTGGGAATTCAAAGAATATATTGGGGTTATAAATACCCTCATTTCTTGCTACTGGTATATAGTGCCATTGTCTGACTGGGAATTCAAAGAATATATTGGGGTTACAAATACCCTCATTTCTTGCTACTGCCATATAGTGCCAGTTTCTGACTGGGAATTCAAAGAATATATTGGGGTTATAAATACCCTCATTTCTTACTACTGCCATATAGTGCCAGTTTCTGACTGGGAATTCAAAGAATATATTGGGGTTATAAATACCCTCATTTCTTGCTACTGGTATATAGTGCCATTGTCTGACTGGGAATTCAAAGAATATATTGGGGTTATAAATACCCTCATTTCTTGCTACTGCCATATAGTGCCAGTTTCTGACTGGGAATTCAAAGAATATATTGGGGTTACGTGCACCCACAATTTTTGCTACTGCTATATAGTGCCATTGTCTGACTGGGAATTCAAAGAATATATTGGGGTTACAAATACCCTCATTTCTTGCTACTGCCATATAGTGCCAGTTTCTGACTGGTAATTCAAAGAATATATTGGGGTTATAAATACCCTCATTTCTTGCTACTGGTATATAGTGCCATTGTCTGACTGGGAATTCAAAGAATATATTGGGGTTACAAGTACCCTCATTTCTTGCTACTGCCATATAGTGCCAGTTTCTGACTGGGAATTCAAAGAATATATTGGGGTTATAAATACCCTCATTTCTTGCTACTGGTATATAGTGCCATTGTCTGACTGGGAATTCAAAGAATATATTGGGGTTACAAATACCCTCATTTCTTGCTACTGGTATACAGTGCCATTGTCTGACTGGGAATTCAAAGAATATATTGGGGTTACAAATACCCTCATTTCTTGCTACTGCCATATAGTGCCAGTTTCTGACTGGGAATTCAAAGAATATATTGGGGTTATAAATACCCTCATTTCTTGCTACTGCCATATAGTGCCAGTTTCTGACTGGGAATTCAAAGAATATATTGGGGTTATAAATAACCTCATTTCTTGCTACTGGTATGTAGTGCCATTGTCTGACTGGGAATTCAAAGAATATATTGGGGTTATAAATACCCTCATTTCTTGCTACTGGTATATAGTGCCATTGTCTGACTGGGAATTCAAAGAATATATTGGGGTTACAAATACCCTCATTTCTTGCTACTGCCATATAGTGCCATTGTCTGACTGGGAATTCAAAGAATATATTGGGGTTACGTGCACCCACAATTTTTGCTACTGGTATATAGTGCCATTGTCTGACTGGGAATTCAAAGAATATATTGGGGTTACAAATACCCTCATTTCTTGCTACTGCCATATAGTGCCAGTTTCTGACTGGTAATTCAAAGAATATATTGGGGTTATAAATACCCTCATTTCTTGCTACTGGTATATAGTGCCATTGTCTGACTGGGAATTCAAAGAATATATTGGGGTTATAAATACCCTCATTTCTTGCTACTGGTATATAGTGCCATTGTCTGACTGGGAATTCAAAGAATATATTGGGGTTACAAATACCCTCATTTCTTGCTACTGCCATATAGTGCCAGTTTCTGACTGGTAATTCAAAGAATATATTGGGGTTATAAATACCCTCATTTCTTGCTACTGCCATATAGTGCCAGTTTCTGACTGGGAATTCAAAGAATATATTGGGGTTATAAATACCCTCATTTCTTGCTACTGGTATATAGTGCCATTGTGTGACTGGGAATTCAAAGAATATATTGGGGTTACAAATACCCTCATTTCTTGCTACTGCCATATAGTGCCAGTTTCTGACTGGGAATTCAAAGAATATATTGGGGTTATAAATACCCTCATTTCTTGCTACTGCCATATAGTGCCAGTTTCTGACTGGGAATTCAAAGAATATATTGGGGTTATAAATACCCTCATTTCTTGCTACTGGTATATAGTGCCATTGTCTGACTGGGAATTCAAAGAATATATTGGGGTTATAAATACCCTCATTTCTTGCTACTGCCATATAGTGCCAGTTTCTGACTGGGAATTCAAAGAATATATTGGGGTTATAAATACCCTCATTTCTTGCTACTGGTATATAGTGCCATTGTCTGACTGGGAATTCAAAGAATATATTGGGGTTATAAATACCCTCATTTCTTGCTACTGGTATATAGTGCCATTGTCTGACTGGGAATTCAAAGAATATATTGGGGTTACAAATACCCTCATTTCTTGCTACTGCCATATAGTGCCATTGTCTGACTGGGAATTCAAAGAATATATTGGGGTTACGTGCACCCACAATTTTTGCTACTGGTATATAGTGCCATTGTCTGACTGGGAATTCAAAGAATATATTGGGGTTACAAATGCCCTCATTTCTTGCTACTGCCATATAGTGCCAGTTTCTGACTGGTAATTCAAAGAATATATTGGGGTTATAAATACCCTCATTTCTTGCTACTGGTATATAGTGCCATTGTCTGACTGGGAATTCACAGAATATATTGGGGTTATAAATACCCTCATTTCTTGCTACTGGTATATAGTGCCATTGTCTGACTGGGAATTCAAAGAATATATTGGGGTTACAAATACCCTCATTTCTTGCTACTGCCATATAGTGCCAGTTTCTGACTGGTAATTCAAAGAATATATTGGGGTTATAAATACCCTCATTTCTTGCTACTGGTATATAGTGCCATTGTCTGACTGGGAATTCAAAGAATATATTGGGGTTACAAATACCCTCATTTCTTGCTACTGCCATATAGTGCCAGTTTCTGACTGGTAATTCAAAGAATATATTGGGGTTATAAATACCCTCATTTCTTGCTACTGGTATATAGTGCCATTGTCTGACTGGGAATTCAAAGAATATATTGGGGTTATAAATACCCTCATTTCTTGCTACTGGTATATAGTGCCATTGTCTGACTGGGAATTCAAAGAATATATTGGGGTTACAAATACCCTCATTTCTTGCTACTGCCATATAGTGCCAGTTTCTGACTGGTAATTCAAAGAATATATTGGGGTTATAAATACCCTCATTTCTTGCTACTGCCATATAGTGCCAGTTTCTGATTGGGAATTCAAAGAATATATTGGGGTTACAAATACCCTCATTTCTTGCTACTGGTATATAGTGCCATTGTCTGACTGGGAATTCAAAGAATATATTGGGGTTACAAATACCCTCATTTCTTGCTACTGCCATATAGTGCCAGTTTCTGACTGGTAATTCAAAGAATATATTGGGGTTATAAATACCCTCATTTCTTGCTACTGCCATATAGTGCCAGTTTCTGACTGGGAATTCAAAGAATATATTGGGGTTATAAATACCCTCATTTCTTGCTACTGGTATATAGTGCCAGTTTCTGACTGGTAATTCAAAGAATATATTGGGGTTATAAATACCCTCATTTCTTGCTACTGCCATATAGTGCCAGTTTCTGACTGGGAATTCAAAGAATATATTGGGGTTATAAATACCCTCATTTCTTGCTACTGGTATATAGTGCCATTGTCTGACTGGGAATTCAAAGAACATATTGGGGTTATAAATACCCTCATTTCTTGCTACTGGTATATAGTGCCATTGTCTGACTGGGAATTCAAAGAATATATTGGGGTTACAAATACCCTCATTTCTTGCTACTGGTATATAGTGCCATTGTCTGACTGGGAATTCAAAGAATATATTGGGGTTACAAATACCCTCATTTCTTGCTACTGCCATATAGTGCCAGTTTCTGACTGGTAATTCAAAGAATATATTGGGGTTACGTGCACCCACAATTTTTGCTACTGGTATATAGTGCCATTGTCTGACTGGGAATTCAAAGAATATATTGGGGTTATAAATACCCTCATTTCTTGCTACTGGTATATAGTGCCATTGTCTGACTGGTAATTCAAAGAATATATTGGGGTTACGTGCACCCACAATTTTTGCTACTGGTATATAGTGCCAATTTCTAACTGGGAATTCAAAATGCGCAAGGCTCCTGGAAAGGGACGTGGACGAGGCCGTGGGCGAGGTCGGGGGAATGGTTCTGGGGAGCAAGGTAGCAGTGAAGCCACAGGGCGTCCCGTGCCTACTCCTGTGGGGCATCAAGCATTGCGCCACTCCACAGTGCCAGGGTTGCTTGCCACATTAACTAAACTGCAGGGTACAAACCTTAGTAGGCCCGAGAACCAGGAACAGGTCTTGCAATGGCTGTCAGA
Organism: Leptodactylus fuscus; assembly: GCF_031893055.1. Classification (NCBI taxonomy): domain Eukaryota; kingdom Metazoa; phylum Chordata; class Amphibia; order Anura; family Leptodactylidae; genus Leptodactylus; species Leptodactylus fuscus. The sequence goes on along the minus strand of NC_134266.1, from coordinate 201,721,613 downwards.
GAACGCTTACAGCACATTGTCCAGCAGCCAGTCAGACTCTGCCTCCTCTCCTCCTATTACCCAACAGTCTTGTCCTCCTTCCTCCCAAAATTCCCAAGCTTCACAGAACAATAACCCCAACTGTCCCTGCTCCCCAGAGCTGTTCTCCGCTCCTTTCATTGTCCCTCAACCTTCCTCTCCACGTCACGATTCCACGAACCTAACAGAGGAGTATCTGTGTCCAGATACTCAAACACTAGAGTCTCCTCCATCTCCGTTCGATTTGGTGGTGGATGACCAGCAACCCACCCTCATCGACGATGATGTGACGCAGTTGCCGTCAGGGCATCCAGTTGACCGGCACATTGTGCGGGAGGAGGAGATGAGACAGGAGTTGGAAGAGGAAGTGGTGGATGATGAGGACACTTACCCGACCTGGACAGGGGGGATGTCAAGCGGGGAAAGTAGTGTGGATGTTGAGGCAGGTGCAGCACCAAAAAGGGTAGCTAGAGGCAGAGGCAGAGGTCAGCAGCTTAGGCGAAGCCAGGCCACACCCGGAATCTCCCAAGATGTTCCAGTTCGTACCCAGACCCGAAAAACTCCCACCTCGAGGGCACGTTTCTCGAAGGTGTGGAGTTTTTTCAAGGAATGCGCCGAGGACATATATAGTGTTGTCTGCACAATTTGCCTCTCGAAATTGATTAGGGGCTCTGAGAAGAGCAACCTGTCCACCACTTCAATGCGCCGTCATTTGGAATCCAAGCACTGGAATCAGTGGCAGGCAGCAACGGCAGGACAAAGGCCGCCTGCCGTTCACGCCACTGCCACTGCCTCTGCCACTGCCTCTGCCTCTGCCACTGCCACTGCTGACTGTGCTGGCGATGCACTCCAGAGGACGAGCCAGGACACCACTTCATCTGCCTCCGCCACTTTGTTGACTTCTCCCTCATCCTCCCCTGTTCCTGTTTTATCTCCTTCTCCTGCACCATCAAAGGCACCATCAGGCGCTTCTTTACAACAACCCACCATCTCTCAGACATTGGAGCGGTGGCAGAAATACACTGCTAACCACCCACACGCGCAAGCCTTGAACGCCAACATCGCTAAACTGCTGGCCCAGGAGATGTTGGCGTTCCGGCTTGTTGAAACTCCCGCCTTCCTGGACCTGATGGCAACTGCGGCACCTCGCTATGCCGTCCCTAGCCGTCACTACTTCTCCAGGTGTGCCGTCCCCGCCTTGCACCAGCACGTGTCACTCAACATCAGGCGGGCCCTTAGTTCCGCGCTTTGCACAAAGGTCCACTTGACCACCGACGCGTGGACAAGTGCATGCGGACAGGGACGCTACATTTCACTGACGGCACACTGGGTGAATGTAGTTGAGGCTGGGACTGCTTCCCAAACTGGCCCGGTGTACCTCGTCTCCCCGCCTAACATTCCTGGCAGGGACACGAGAAGAACACCCCCCTCCTCCTCCTCCTCTACCGCCTCCTCCTCCGCCACCGCCTCCTCCTCCGCCACCGCCTCCTCCTCCGCTGTTAGATTGACCCCAGCTACGAGTTGGAAACGTTGTAGCACTGGCGTTGGTAGACGTCAGCAGGCTGTGCTGAAGCTGATCAGCTTGGGGGACAGACAGCACACTGCCTCCGAGGTGAGGGATGCCCTCCTCGATGAGACGGCAATATGGTTTGAGCCGCTGCACCTGGGCCCAGGCATGGTCGTTTGTGATAACGGCCGGAACCTGGTAGCAGCTCTGGAGCTTGCCGGACTCCAACATGTTCCATGCCTGGCCCACGTCTTCAACCTAGTGGTGCAACGTTTCCTAAAGAGCTACCCCAATGTTCCAGAGCTACTGGTGAAAGTGCGGCGCATGTGCGCCCACTTTCGCAAGTCGACAGTAGCCGCTGCTAGCTTAAAATCTCTCCAGCAACGCCTGCATGTGCCACAACACCGGCTTTTGTGCGACGTCCCCACACGCTGGAACTCAACGTTTCAGATGTTGAATAGAGTGGTTGAGCAGCAGAGACCTTTGATGGAATACCAGCTACAAAACCCTAGGGTGCCACAAAGTCAGATGCCTCAGTTTCACATCCATGAGTGGCCATGCATGAGAGACCTTTGTGACATCCTACGGGTCTTTGAGGAGTCCACAAGGAGGGTGAGCTCTGAGGATGCGATGGTGAGCCTTACAATCCCGCTCTTGTGTGTTCTGAGAGAATCCCTGATTGACATCAGGGATAACTCAGATCACACAGAGGAGTTAGGGATAGCATCCGATCCGTCACAGCTGGAGAGTAGGTCCACACATCTGTCCGCTTCATCGCGTTTAATAGAGGAGGAGGAAGAAGAGTTGTCTGATGATGTGATGGTGATACAGGAGGCTTCCGGGCAACTTCGAATCGTCCCATTGTTGCAGCGCGGATGGGTAGACATGGAGGATGAGGAGGAAATGGAGATTGAACTTTCCGGTGGGGCCAGAGGAGTCATGCCAACTAACACTGTGGCAGACATGGCTGAGTTCATGTTGGGGTGCTTTACAACCGACAAGTGTATTGTCAAAATCATGGAGGACAACCAGTACTGGATCTTTGCTATCCTTGACCCCCGGTATAAAAACAACATCTCGTCTTTTATTCCGGTAGAGGGGAGGGCCAATCGCATCAATGCTTGCCACAGGCAATTGGTGCAGAATATGATGGAGATGTTTCCAGCATGTGACGTTGGCGGCAGGGAGGGCAGTTCCTCCAGTAGGCAACCAAGTTCTCACCGGTCCACACAAACGAGGGGCACACTGTCTAAGGTCTGGGACACCTTGATGGCACCCCCTCGCCAAAGTGCCGCCACGGAGGGTCCTAGTGTCACCAGGCGTGAGAAGTATAGGCGCATGTTGCGGAAATACCTTTCCGACCACAGCCCTGTCCTCTCCGACCCCTCTGCGCCCTACACGTATTGGGTGTCGAAGTTGGACCTGTGGCTTGAACTTGCCCTATATGCCTTGGAGGTGCTGTCCTGTCCTGCCGCCAGCGTCCTATCTGAGAGGGTGTTCAGTGCAGCCGGTGGCATCATCACTGACAAGCGCACCCGTCTGTCAGCTGAGAGTGCCGACCGGCTCACTTTCATAAAAATGAACCACCACTGGATAGAGCCTTCATTTTTGTGCCCACCTGTGTAAAGCACCCCAACATGAAACTCCATGTCTGTACTCAACCTCTCCAATTCCTCCGCATCCTCATACTCATCCACCATAAGCGTTGCACAATTCTGCTAATACTAGGCTCCCTCCACCCTGATTTCCCCCAACTCTGCTGGTTAGAGGCTCCCTCCACCCTGATTTCCACCAACTCTGCTGGTTAGAGGCTCCCTCCACCCTGCTTTCCCACAACTCTGCTGGTTAGAGGCTCCCTCCACCCTGCTTTCCCACAACTCTGCTGGTTAGAGGCTCCCTCCACCCTGATTTCCACCAACTCTGCTGGTTAGAGGCTCCCTCCACCCTGCTTTCCCACAACTCTGCTGGTTAGAGGCTCCCTCCACCCTGATTTCCCACAACTCTGCTGGTTAGAGGCTCCCTCCACCCTGATTTCCACCAACTCTGCTGGTTAGAGGCTCCCTCCACCCTGCTTTCCCACAACTCTGCTGGTTAGAGGCTCCCTCCACCCTGATTTCCACCAACTCTGCTGGTTAGAGGCTCCCTCCACCATGAATTGGTCCAAACTGGGGTTTTTAGAGGCTCCCTCCACCATGAATTGGTCCAAACTGGGCTGTTTAGAGGCTCCCTCCACCATGAATTGGTCCAAACTGGGGTTTTTAGAGGCTCCCTCCACCATGAATTGGTCCAAACTGGGGTTTTTAGAGGCTCCCTCCACCATGAATTTGCCCAAACTGGGCTGTTTAGAGGCTCCCTCCACCATGAATTTGCCCAAACTGGGCTGTTTAGAGGCTCCCTCCACCATGAATTGGTCCAAACTGGGGTTTTTAGAGTCTCCCTCCACCATGAATTGGTCCAAACTGGGCTGTTTAGAGGCTCACTCCACCATGAATTGGTCCAAACTGGGGTTTTTAGAGGCTCCCTCCACCATGAATTGGTCCAAACTGGGGTTTTTAGAGGCTCCCTCCACCATGAATTTGCCCAAACTGGGCTGTTTAGAGGCTCCCTGCACCATGAATTTGCCCAAACTGGGCTGTTTAGAGGCTCCCTCCACCATGAATTGGTCCAAACTGGGGTTTTTAGAGGCTCCCTCCACCATGAATTGGTCCAAACTGGGTTTTTTTAGAGGCTCCCTCCACCATGAATTTGCCCAAACTGGGCTGTTTAGAGGCTCCCTCCATCATGAATTGGTCCAAACTGGGGGTTTTAGAGGCTCCCTCCACCATGAATTGGTCCAAACTGGGTTTTTTTAGAGGCTCCCTCCACCATGAATTTGCCCAAACTGGGCTGTTTAGAGGCTCCCTCCATCATGAATTGGTCCAAACTGGGGGTTTTAGAGGCTCCCTCCACCATGAATTGGTCCAAACTGGGGTTTTTAGAGGCTCCCTCCACCATGAATTGGTCCAAACTGGGGTTTTTAGAGGCTCCCTCCACCATGAATTGGTCCAAACTGGGGTTTTTAGAGGCTCCCTCCACCATGAATTTGCCCAAACTCTGCTGGTTAGAGGCTCAATCCACCCTGATTTTCAAAACAAATGTTGGTGCCAACCTCAACTTACTACAAGGGCCAAATTCACTGCTGGTGACAAGCTCTCCTCACTGCAAGTGCCAAATACACATGTTTCAAGGTGTTTTCCTACTGTCAGAGAGGTGGTATTGAGTGTGTAAAGTGTGTAGTTGTTAGGCTGTGATGTTGGGGTAATAGAGGGTCTTTGGTGTGTTAGATGCCCCCAGACATGCTTCCCCTGCTGTCCCAGTGTCATTCCAGAGGTGTTGGCATCATTTCCTGGGGTGTCATAGTGGACTTGGTGACCCTCCAGACATGGATTTTGGTTTCCCCCTTAACGAGTATCTGTTCCCCATAGACTATAATGGGGTTCGAAACCCGTTCGAACACACGAACATTGAGCGGCTGTTCGAATCGAATTTCGAACCTCGAACATTTTAGTGTTCGCTCATCTCTACTAGTTATGCCACTGACTACAGCCATTTCTTCCCTTACCTGTCCTAATGGCTGGCAGGAAATAATCAGTCTTTCTTAATCTGATATCACAAGCTGACTACAACTTGTAATGCTGTCCATACAATAAGTGTCTGTGTGGCCGCCCAGCATCTGTTTTGTGAATTGCAGCATCTCAAGGGTACTTAACCAAAGTCAAGTACTTAACCAAATTAGAGGTAAACTAAGGATGGACACTTCTGTGCATGCTAGTTTTATTAGCGTTTAACACAAGAGATGGAATTTCCTATGACACTTCTAAAGGAAGAGATAAATAGTATCTATGTCATGCCTTTCATATCTTTATAGTCATCAGGAGTATGAAAATATTATTCACGAACATCAATGTGTAATTTTCATTCATGTGTAATATATGCATGATTAAACAACAACAATAGTAATGTGTAACTGAGCTATAAAATCTATTGATAACAAAATACCTGGGATGTGCTATTACTATACCATATGTCCTTGAGACAGTGCTACAGAAATTCAATTGACCTATCCTTAACCTTTAGCATGACTGCTGATTTAAGTTATTGTGTACTTCAGGTTTTTGAAATAGCTGTTTTCCCATAGGAAGGATGATGATAGAAATTAAATAGAGGAACCAGAATGCACTTACAGATTCAATGTCACCAACAAAAGTCAGTAAGTAATTTCAAATGTGTCAGCTGTCACAAAAGCACCAAGGTTCTTCACCTACAGTATAATTCAGTAACTGCTTACCATTGTGGCAATTCTTGTAAACTTTTTAAGAAAAGGTAAGAATTGTGTCAGTGTTGTGTCTTTATACTATATACAAAATTATTAAGAAATTATTTGTAGTAATAACTAGAGATGAGCGAATACCGTTCGATCGAGTAGATATTCAATTGAATATTAAGGTATTCGAGATATTCGATTCCAATCGATTACCATGCGGTAAATGCAGTGAAAATTTGATTTCCCTCCCACCTTACCTGGCGCTTTTTTTTGCACCAATAACTGTGCAGGGAAGGTGGGACAGGAAGCAGGAAAACGTAGGCATCAAAAAAAATGGGAAAAAGTCATTGGCTGGCGAAATCATGTGACCTCCGATTTGTAAGAATAGTGTCAGCCATGTTCATGTTATTTGCGGTTTGGAGTTAGATAGGGAGAGACGTTGTGCTGAGGGCGAGAGAGGATTTAGGTTTGGACAGGAAAGAAAAATTAAAACCAACAGCTCTTTTAAGAGCTAAACTACTTCACCAGTGTATATACACTTAGCTCCTAAAATTTCCCAAAAGCCTTTTTTAGGGCTCAAATTTTCCACCAGTGGTATACTCTGTATAACTGTCCCATAGGGGTAATAAGAAAGCTGTATACTGTTATCCGGTATACACAGCAGTATATAGGCCCAATATATCTACCCTGTGTATACAAAAAAACATAAATTTGTATACAATCCATCAGTTTGTCAACTCACTCACTCACTCATTCCTATATACTGTCATACTAGTATATACGGCAGTATATAGGCCCAATATATCTACACTCTGTGTATACAAAAAAAAGAAAATTGTATACAATCCATCAGTTTGTGAACTCGCACAAAAAAAAAAAAAAAAATTAACATTTGTATACATCTCAAAATGCACAAGGCTAAAGCAAAGGGACATGGACGGGAATGAGGCCGGAGACGTGGAAATGCAGCTGGGGAGTAAGGTTGCGGTCAAACTACAGTGCATCCAATGGCTACTGGTGAGGGGCAGCCAGCATCATACTTCTCCACAATCCCTGGCTTGATGGCTACATTAAGTAGGGTTCAGGGTACAACATTGACCAGGCCTGAGCACCAGGAACAGGTGCTGCAGTGGCTAGCACTTCCAGCAGCTTTTCCAGCAGCCAGTCAGTCACTACCTCCAGTCATCTTTCTGCCCCTTTCTGCCCCTCCTTCCTCCCAAGATGCCTAATCTTCCCAGCAGAGTCATCCCACCTTTGCCCCCTCCTAGGAGCTGTTTTCAGGTCCTTTAACTGTCCCTCACTCTGTCCCACCACTTCACAAATCCCAGGAGCTAACAGATGACTTTGTGTGTCCTGATGCCCAAACACTACAGCATCCACTGTCTCCTGGCGATTTTGTGGTTGTGGCCCCACAACCCGTCATGAGTGATGATGTCGAGACACAGTTGCCATCAGGGCAGGCTGTTGTCATGTGCGGTGTGCAAGAGGAGAAGCAGAGTGAGGAATTGGAAGAGGAGGTGGTGGACGACGAGGTGACTGACCCGACCTGGGCCGGGCTGATGTCTAGCGGGGAAAGCAGCGTAGATCTGGAGGCAAGTGCAGCACCAAAAAAGGTGGCTGCAGGCAGAGGCATATCCAGAGGCAGAGGACAGCTGCTTCACAGAAGCCAGGGCAGATCCATCAAGGCCCAAGATGTTCCTAGCCACTTGAAAAAAACTCCCCCATCCAGGCCAAGTTCCTCTATGGTGTTGAGATTTTTCAATGTATATGCGGAAGTCAAATTTAGTGTGGTTTGCATACTGTGCAACTCCAAACCAAATAGGGTCTCTGAAAAGGGCAACCATACCACCTCAGGCATGCGCCGTCATTTGGAAGGCAAGCACTGGGCTCAGTGGGAGAGAGCAAACGCATTGCCGCCACTGCCTTTTCCACTGCGTCCAGTGCTATTGCTGCAGTCCAAACCACCAGCCAGGACACCTCCACATCTGCCTCTGTCACTTTGCGGATTTCACCATCATCCTCCCCTTTTCCTGCCTCCGCTCCTTCTCCTACAAAAAATTTGCCTTCCCAGCAACCCACCATCTCCCAGGCGTTTGAGCGCAGGCAAAAATATAGTGCAACCCACCCATATGCCCAAGCCTTAAACAGGCATATTTCCAAACTGCTGGCCCTGGAGATGTTGCTGTTCAGGCTTGTGGAGACTCAGGCCTTCTGTGACCTGATGGCAGCTGCGGCACCTCGCTATGCCGTCCCTAGCCGTCACTACTTTTCCTAGTGTGTCGTCCCCACCTTGCATCAGCACGTGTCACAAAACATCAGGTGTGCCCTTAGTTCCGCACTTTGCATTAAGGTCCACTTGACCATCGACGCATGGACAAGTGCATGCAGACAAGGATGCTACATATCACTCACGGCATACTGGGTGAATGTAGTGGAGGCTGGGACCGAGTCGCAAAGTGGGGCAGCCTACCTCCTCTCCCCGCCCAAGATTCCTGGCAGGGATTCAGAACCACCCTCCCCCTCCTCCTCCTTGGCTGTAACATCAACCCCAGCTGCAAGCTGGAAATGCTGCAGCACTGGCTTGGGGAGACATCAGCAGGCCGTACTAAAGCTCATCAGCTTGGGGAACAGACTGCACACTGCCTCCGAGGTGAGGGATGTCATCCTCGATGAGACGGCAGTGTGGTTTGCATCGCTGCACCTGGGCCCAGGCATGGTCGTGTGCAATAATGGTCAGAACCTGGTAGCAGCTCTGGAGCTTGCCAGCTTTCAACATGTTCCATGCCTGGCTCACGTTTTCAACTTAGTGGTGCAACGGTTTTTAAAAATGTACCCCAATGTACATGAGCTACAGGTGAAAGTGCGGCGCTTGTGCACCCACTTTCGTAAGTCGACAGTAGCCGCTGCTAGCCTCCGAATCCTTCAGCAACGCCTACATCTGCCTGAACACCGGCTGTTGTTCAACGCCCCCACATGCTGGAACTTGATGCATCAAATGTTGAGCAGGGTGTGTGAGCAGCAGAAACCCTTGATGGAGTACCATCTCCAAAACCCAAGGGTTCCTCAAAGTCAACTCCCACAGTTTCTGCACCATGAGTGGCCATGGATGGCAGACTTATGCGAGATCTTGCGTGTCTTTGAGGAGTCCACCAAGAGGGTCAGCTGTGATGGCGCACTAGTGAGCGTAACCATCCCGCTCCTATCTGTGATGCGTGAATCCCTCATCACCATCAGGGATAATGCATTGCATGCTGAGGAGTCAGGGGTAGGAGCAGACCCATCCCAGCAGGATAGTCAGTGCACGCTCCTGTCAGCTTGTAATGACGGAGGAAGAGGAGGATGAAGTGGCAGATGAGATCATTGTCACACACGCGGCTAGCTGGGAAGTTCAGTGTGTCTCATTACTTCAGCGCGCATGGAGCGAAGGGGATGAGGAAGAGGAGGAAATGGACAGTGACCCTTCCGGTGGGAGCAGTGAAGTCATGCCAAGTAACACTCTGGCACATGGCTGACTTCATGTTGGGCTGCTTTTCCAGTGACAAATGCATTGTCAAAAGCCAGGAGAGCAACCAACACTGAATTTTTTTTGATCCTCGACTCCCGGTATAAAAATAACATATTGTCTTTGATTCCGGTAGAGGGGAGGGCCAATCGCATTTATGATTGCCACAAGCAACTTGAGTAAAATATGATGGAAATGTTTCCATCAACTCTCGTTGGCAGCAGAGAGGACAGTTCCTCCAAGAGGCTAACAACTGCCATCCAGTCCACACCCACCTTGGGCACACTCTTCAAGGTGTGGGACACCTTAATCGCACCCCTTCGCCAAAGTACCCTCACTGAGGGGCCTAGTGTCACCAGGAGGGACAAGTATAGGCGCATGTTGTGGGAATACCTGGATGACCACAGCTCTGTCCTCTCCGATCAGTCTGCGCCCTACACTTATTGGGTGTCAAAGTTGGACTGCCGCCAGCGTTCTAACGGAAAGGGTCTTCAGCGCAACTGTTGGCATTACACAGATAAGCGCAGCCATCTGTCAGCTGACAGTGCTGACCGGCTGACGCTGATCAAAATGAACTGCCATGGATTGACCCATCATTTGCATGTCCACCAGTGTCAAGCACCTCAACATGAAGTTGGATGTGTGTGCTCCAGGTCTTCAGTTCCTCCTCCTCCACCATCACAGTTGAAAAACAAAATTTAAAATCACCCCATTAAGGCTCACCTCAAGGGCCTAATATTTTTCTCCGACAAGGCTTTATTCATCCATATTAGGCTCCTACAATCCTCAATTCATCCCAAGGGCCAAAAACTATGCTGGTTATAGGCTCAATTCACCCAAAGGGCAAAAAACTATGCTGTTCAGAGGCTAAATCCACCCAAAGGGCCAAAAACCGTGCTGGTTAGAGGCTCAATCTACCCAAAGGGACAAAAACTAAAACTCTGCTGTTTAGAGGCTCAATTCACCAAAAGGGCCAAAAACTATGCTGCTACAAAGCTCAATCCACCCAAATGGCCAAAAACTATGCTGCTACAAGGCTCAATCCACCCAAAGGGCCAAAAACTATGCTGATTAGAGGTTCAATACACCCAAAGGGACAAAAACACTGCTGTTTAAAGACTTAACTCACCGCAAGGGCCAACAAATCTCTGCTGGTTAAAGGCTCAACTCACCTCAAGGGCCAAAAACACTGCTGTTTAAAGGATCAACTCACCTCAAGGGCCAACAAATCTCTGCTGGGTAAAGGTTTAACTCACCTAAAGGGCCAACAAATCTCTGCTGGTAGGGCCTAAAACTATGCTGGTAAAAGGCTGAAGTCACTTCAAGGGCCCCAGTCTCTGTTGGTAGCTCAGCTTACGGGACTTAATTTGGAAGGGCTCACTTTAATTGTCAGAAAAGTGAATTTTTGAAGGTCTTACTACATCACACACACACAATGACAGTTAAGGATGGGGCTGTTGGATTTCCCATTGCCTATGCCATCTGTGGTTGTCATGGTCAACGTGATTTAAAGGGGTGCATGGTAATGTTTCTTTAGCTTTAAAATTTTGTTTCTGTCCATACTATTGTGGAAGAAAGAAGGTTTCTAAGTATTTATCAACTTTCATAGAGGTTCTATTGAGTGTGGAAAGTGTCTAGTTGACAGGCTGTGATAGTAGGGTAATCCTGGGACTTGGGCGTGTTAGATGCCCCCAGACATGCTTCCCCTGCTGTCCCAGTTGCATTCCAGAGGTGTTGGTATCATTTCCTGGGGTGTCATTTTGGACTTGGCGACACTCTTTTGTCAAATTGTGGTTTCCCCTGAAACAAGCATTTTTTCCCCATAGACTTCAATGGGATTTGATATTCAGTTGAATAGTCGAATATTGAGGGGCTACTCGAAACGAATATCGAATATCGTATATCGTATATCGAATATTTCACTACTCGCTCATCTCTAGTAACAACTCAAGAAACAAATGCATAAGTATGATTATATATACCATAGAATGTCCTACATGACATCTATGTTATCAGATCTTAACTTTGGTAATAGGCCTTCCACTTTGCTGGTATGGGTTTCTTGTGCACCCTTTTGATGTTGGGCAGTCACTATTACAGTAGCTGAGCTTTTGTATTGGCAGTTCTTATTTCTTTCTTGCCAACAACTAAGCCTTTGTAACTGGTCTCAGACTGGAAGGTGCCGTCATTCCAGCCAGTAGGGATCCATGTGTATAAAAAAACAAAAACAAAAATGGCTTCAGGTTGTGACATCACCTAACTCAAAGAGTAGAACTGGAGTCTCAGCCCACCTTTCTACATATTTCACAGACTCGGGATCCCTGAGGAAGTGGTATTACAAACTGTGGCCATTTTTGTTTTTGTTTTGCAATGTATGTGAATCACTACTGGTCAGAGGATATCCATGGGGTAAAGAAGATCTGCAACTTCTTGAGGTACCTGTTTATGTTTATTATGAATGAACTTATTTATTTGGATTTTGGATTTATATATTGCTGAAGACAACACCTGGACAAATGACTATTTGGAGGATACTAGAGCAACATATTTGAATTGTTAGTCAATATATGGTCTTTATTCTGGAAGATATTACATCAAAGTTATCCCTTTTGTTTCATCAACCTAAAATATTTCAAAATCTATGAAATTTTGGGGACTGATGAATCCCAAGGAGGGGTTCTCTTTTGCTAAGTACAGTGCTGGTTGGGAGTTTTGGTACCTTGATCCTGATCACAATAGATAGAGGATTGTATTATGTTGTGAACAAGAGTGCACTGATGCATAATATAGTGGTTTAAACAGGACAGGTTGTTGTTTTAGGTAGTGCAAGTCCCCTATTTTGTTTCCAGCAGCCTTCTATATTCTAAAGCTATTCTCTTGTATGGTGAATGTTCAGAAGCACACCACTATTGAAGCGAGGTGAGGTGGCTGCCTCAGGTGGCACTTACAAAGGGACAGCAATTGTACCATTTTTTTTCTCTAAACTACCCCAAGAGACAGGCCACTCTGAAAACAAAACTGAACAGACCTGTGCGTCTCAAAGCAGGCAGCGATGATAAAATGTCATCACACCTCCTGCACTGAGATGCAGACGTCTTATGCACAGGTGAAGAAGAGGAGACAGCAGCAGCAGCAGCAGTGGTGGTGGCTCCATCAAGGGATCACAGGTAAGTGAGAGTACCTTTTTTTTTAATAGGCCGCTACTTGCTGGAGTATCCCCAGCAGGTAAAGGCCTATTTACCTTCCTGTCCCTGTGCTCCTGCTCATGGCCGCCCCCGCTTCCCCTTCAGCTATAGAACACAGATCCCTGAGAATAATAATCAGAAACTCAGGGGAGGTGCATAATATAGTTTGGGTGGGCTACAATAGAGGTTGGGTGGGCCACAATAGAGGTTGCAAGGGCCACTGTGTATGTGATAAAGAGTTTTTGTTTTTTTTATGTGGATTGTGGGCCCCATATAGGGGTCACAATGTACTTTTTTTTCTTATCAGTATGTCTTTGTAGAAGGGGAAGAAATCCATGCAAACACAGGCAAACATACAAACTCCTTACAGATGTTGATCCTGGTGGGATTCAAACCCAGGACTCCAGCTCTGCAAGGATACAGTGCTAACCACTGAGCCATCATGTTACCCCATGTGAGAAAGAGTTTTGTGACAGAAGATTATAAGGTCTCTGACTTCAATACTGGGTATTGTTTTCCGATCATTTGTTCCAGGCACAGGAGGCTCTTGGAGATTTTTTTTCATTTAGTTCACCAAGATGTTTGGAACAACCTCCAACCTCCATGAAGAGGTTCATGAAAAGGTGACCATGAAAAGGTGGTCACACTAAATATTGACATGATTTAGGTGTAATCAAATTTTATTGAAAATTTTTAAAACAAAGTAAAACATAACATGCGCATGAAAGGCAGAGGTCAAAGTAAAAGCAGAGCAAAGGCCAAAGGCCAACAGCGTCCAAACCAACAATATTCACAAAGACCCTCAAGCGCAGGAACATGAAAAACTAAGACAAATAAAGAGAACACAAGGAGGGACAAGAGGAGAGCAGGGTACAAAATAAAAAGGAACCAGCAGAGGGAAGACAGGACACAAAGGGAAGAGGGACCAGGGCAGGCAAAAGCTGGAAAAAAGATGGAGCGCAGTCAGAGGCCAAACAGGGAAGCGAACTCCGGGGTTTCCTGAAATATGATCTACGGCCGCCAGAGGGCTTCAAATTTAGAGGAATCCGCAGAGTCCTCAGCAACCAGAGCCTCCATCCGCCTGATGAGAAGGAGCTCCTGTAGCCACTCTACTAGGGAAGGCACCACGGGGCTCCGCCAATGTCTGGGTATAACCGTCCTAGCGGCCGTGAGAAAATGGCGCAACAAGTCGCCTTTGACCTTGGAGATTTTCCCAGGAATCAAGGAGAGGAGAGCCACTTGAGGAGAGGGAGATATAGAACGACCACTAACCTTTGAGTAGACAGAAAAGACCGAAGACCAGAATACCTGGATCTTACTGCATTCCCACCAGATGTGGAAGAAGGATCCCACTGCAGAACCACAGCGCCAGCACACGTCTGGGACGGAGGGGTAGATACGATGCAAGAGAGTCGGGCAGCGGTACCATCGAGACAGAAGTTTGAAGTTCTTCTCTTGAGCGCTACATGGCAGCGGCAGTTTATGTACAAATAGGAAAGAGCGAGCCCAATCAGCAGAGGACAGGTGCAGACCTAAATCAGAATCCCAAGCTCTAGTAAAGGGGGGAAGACCTGGGGTAGCGGCAGTCAAGAGAACATCGTAAAGAAGCGAAAGAGCACCAGGGGGCGCCTCCTGCCGGCGCAATACTGCCTCTAAAACGGTCGGAGCAGCAGCAAGAACCGGCGGCAAGGAAAACCTGCGGAAAAAGGTTGAAAGCTGGTTATACTCCAACCAGGAAAGGGACAACCCCGGAGAGGAAGCACTAAGTTGTTCGAGGGATGGGAGTGGGGAGGACCCCGCGATAGAGCCGAGCCTAATGTCATCGTCAACAGACCAGCAAAGAAAGCGACGGGCCGACTGAGCAGGAGGGAACATGGCATTCCGAAAAAGAGGAGTCAGGGAACCAGGGACCCTAGCCAAAGACGACAACTGACGAACCCTATCCCAGGTTGCTAGGAAGTGTGAGGAGAGCAAGGAAAGGAAGGCAGGAGAGGGCCGGAAGTGAGGGGGAATCCATGGTAAGGAAGCAAGGGGAGCAGACAGAAGTGCCGCCTCTATTGAGACCCACTGCTTGTCAGAGGCCCTGAACCGCCAATCGAAAAGACGGAGCAAGACCGCAGAGCGGTAATACAAGAAAGGATCAGGAAGGCCCGCTCCCCCACAAACCCTACGACGAGTAAGAGAACGAAACTTAAGCCTGCTGCGGGAGGGTCCCCAAACAAACCTACTGAACATTGACTGCAAAGTCATAAAATAACGCCGAGGAACCGGGACTGGAAGAGTTTGGAACAGGTAAAGGAACCTAGGGAGCACATCCATTTTCAGGGCATTAATACGGCCAAACCAAGACAAGCCAAGGGACCCGTATGTCCTCAGGTCTGCCTTAGTTCTTTCAAGCAGAGGAAGGTAGTTCAGGGCAACCAGATCGGATGGATCAGAAGGAACCTGAACCCCCAAATATGTAATAGAGCGAGATTGCCATTTAAAGGGGAAGCTCGCAGCAAGATGCGTCACCTCCGATTGCGGAAGCGACACGTTAAGGGCCTCACTTTTCGTCAGGTTGACCTTAAAATTAGAGACGTCGCCAAAACGACAAAACTCGTCCAAAATAGCCGGAAAAGAGACGCGGGGTTGAGTAACATACAGAAGCAAATCGTCGGCATAAAGAGCCAACCGAATCTGGGCGCCACCGACCAAGGGGCCTAGGACATCCGACCGAGTGCGCAAAGCAACCGCCAGGTGCTCCATTACCAGAGCGTATAAGAGAGGGGACAGAGGGCAGCCCTGACGAGTACCATTGCGCACCGGAAAGGAATCAGACAAAAGGCCATTGGAGTGCACCCTCGCAGACACATCCCCGTACAAGGAAAGGACTTTCTGCAAGAACCCCGATCCTATCCCTATCTGCTCCAGGGTCGCACGAAGAAAGCCCCAGTGAACGCGGTCAAACGCTTTCTCGGCGTCAACGGATAACAGACACATGGGAGTATGGCTAGAGCACGCCGCACCAGTAACGAGGAGGGTCTTACAAACATTGTCCCTAGCCTCACGGCCCGGGATGAATCCAACTTGGTCCGTATGGACCAAATGGGGCATCAAGGGAGAAAGACAGTTTGCGAGCAGCTTGGCGTAGAGTTTGATATCAATATTAAGCAGAGATATCGGACGGTAGTTGGCGCAACAACTAGGATCTTTACCGGGCTTTGGTAAAACCGTAACCAAGGCAGAGAGGGATTGGCGAGGAAAAGGCGCGTCAGCATCCACGCTATTAAAAACACGAAGCAAGAAAGGGGTCAGTAGTTCCCGAAAAGATTTGTAGAAGCGAGGGGTAAAGCCGTCCGGACCTGGAGATTTACCCAACGGAGTCGACCGAAGGACCTCCGTTACCTCCTCTTCAGTAAACGGAAAGTCGAGAGAGGAACTAACATCAGCGGTAAGAATAGGGAGAGGCGTAGCAGAAACATATTCCCGTATCTTACTCAAAGCCAGCTCCGGGTCCAGGTCGGCATAACGACCCCTAAGGTTATACAAATCACGAAAAAAGTCACGAAAAACATCCGCAATAGCAACCGAGTCGTGTACGGTGTGGGCGGCCCTGTTCCGAATACAAGGGATATAGGACGCCGAAGAACGGGGGTGGAGACGTCGATCAAGCAGGCGCCCGCATTTATCGGCAAATTCGTAGAAACGACTTCTCATCCTATCCCTCTGTCGGGCGGACGCCTCATCCAGGAAAGAGCGAAGCTCTTCCCTCACGTTAAGAAGTTCGTTGAAGGTTGAAGGGGCCAAAGTCCGCTTATGTTCTTCCTCTAGTCGGTGAATATGATCCAGCGTGGAAGAAATCCAGGCTGAACGTTCCTTCTTAAGGCGCGAGCCATGTTGTATAAGAACGCCCCGAAGGACGCATTTAAATGCCTCCCAATGAGTCGGAAGAGGGGTCGGGTCCTGAGCGTGCGACGCCTCGAACTCTCGAATAGTGGACTCGATGGCAGAGCGACACGTCGCATCCCGAAGGAGGCCGTCGTTAAGGCGCCATGTGAACGGACGAGGGGCGAGGCCCGGAATCGAGAGAGACAGAAACACTGGAGCATGATCCGACCATAGAACTGACCCGATCCGTACTGCCAGCGACCAGGAGAGGGCATGGTGGCTAATCAGAAAAAAATCAAGATGGCCGTAAGAACCGTGAGCAGGGGAGTGGTACGTAAAGTCGCGACCCTGCGGATGAAGGATTCGCCAGACGTCAACTAAACGGTGGGAGTGGAGGGAAGAACGAAGCCTCCTGAGCTGGGCAGGAGCGCAGATTGTACTGTTGAGGTAGTGACCTCTGCCAGAATAAGGGTCACTTCCAGTGGTCAGTCACCTGCTCCAAATCAATCATGCATGTGCGCGCTGACAAAGATAAACACTGACGTTGATGCAGTTTCCATCTCAGTCCATGCAACTGGGCGCTCACACAGTACTGAGGTTTATTGAGGAAGTTACAGTTTTTATACAGGAATGCAAGAAAGATAAGATAACGGCAGGCTGTAAGCATATACGTCTTGTATCCGAATACACTGGCGATCAGTCATTGGCTCTTAAATTTCAACATCTCTTAGCTTTTGATTTCCTGAGAAATGATACTGTCTTTCTTGTAAACCACATGACGATCGTGTGTGTCAGCATCTGGGTGCGGTACTGGATACGGGTGCCATCTTAATTTGTAAACGTTGCACAAAGAAAAATATAATTTCTTAAGCAGTATAAAGCATGTATAAAAATAAGAATAGACATGGTCTACCTTCACAGTACGAGGGGGGGAAGAATCAACAGTCGGGTCAAGTACAAAGTTAAAGTCACCCCCTAAAAGAACCACCCCCTCACTAAAGTCGGCTAGTTTACGCAACAGGGACCTACAGTAGACCATCTGCTGCTGATTAGGGAGATAGCACCCTGCTACTGTGACCAAAGAGCCACCAATACGCAATTTCAAAAAGACATAGCTGCCCTCTGGATCAAGCATCGAGTCCAACACCTCAAATTGAAGGGAACGGTGAAAGGCAATAGAGACACCCTTGGATTTGGAGGACGGGTTGGCGCTGTGGTACCACAAGGGATAGTATCTGCTATGAATGTCAGGGATGTGGCCCCGCCGGAAGTGGGTCTCCTGTAAAATCAAAATATGAGAGCGGGATTTGTGGAAATGATAGAGGATTTGGTTACGTTTTTGGGGGACATTAAGGCCCCTAGCGTTAAAAGAACAAAGAGTAACAGAAGCCATACCTGAGTCGCTCAGAGGGGAACACAAAGAACAGGGAAAGACACAGGAGGGAAATGGAGGACAAGGACAAAACTAGACAAAAACAAAGAAACAGAAGAACGAAAATGAACAAGGGAACAAACACAAACAAGAGAAAAAAAAAAAAAAACACTAAGTGGGGGAGGAGGAGCCTCCCTAGAAAAGGTGGGGAAGGGTGACAAAAAAAAGCACCACAATCGCACTACTGAGTAGCGCGAGGACCCCGGTGGGAGACGAGCCTAAACAGAACGGCACCGCCCCTACCCGGAGACCCCGGGCCAAATAACACAACAACAGTCGCATGACAAAGAGAAATCCAACCGGATAAAAAAGAGGAAACTGAAAAAAAAAATGCAATAAGTAACATAGACCAGCCAGGTCAAAATCAAGGTGGAAGATTGTCCTGAACTGCAGCGGCACCAGCAGAGGCAAGGGAACGGGATCGTCTGCGCTGGCGGGACTTGCGTCGAAGTCCTGCCGGAGGGAGCGCAGGAGGAGCACCTGAAGAGGAAGGCCAGCCGGGGACATCTACGGGAGGTAGGCCGAGAGCCAGCATAAAAGAAGGGATCTCGTCAGGGTGATGAAGAGAAAGCAGACGGCCATCTTTGCGGACTTGCAGACGAAACGGGAACCCCCAGGAATACGGGATACGGTGTTGAATCAGAACATCCAGTAATGGCTTGAGAGCACAACGTTTGGCCAAGGTGAGCCTGGAGAGGTCAGGAAGAAGCGACAAGGGATGATCTTGGTACAAAATCTGCTCAGAATCCCGGGCCTTGCGCATAATAGCCTCTTTCAGCTGATAACGGTGTACACGGCATATCACATCTCTAGGCAAATCAGAACTAGGGGCCCGCGGTCCCAGTGCCCGATGGGCACGATCAAGTTCCAAGGGGGAGTCCACAGGTTCACCCAGCAGTGAGTTAAATACAGAACGCAAAGTCTCATCCAATTGCTTATGGTCCACAGACTCTGGGAGACCCCGTACACGGATATTGTTCCGTCTGTTTCGATTCTCCAAGTCATCAATAGTATCAGATAAACGTTGTAGTTGCCGGGAGTGCGCTTGAAGAGTCCTGGACAGAGAGCTGAGCAGAATTAGCCGAGGCAGAAGTCTCAACTGCCGCCACGCGGTGCTCCAAGTGCTTCACAGAGGAGGACACTGCAGACAGTTCGGCCTTGTATGACCGTTCCAGTCTCAAAACATACGCTTCCATGTCAGCCTTGGTGGGAATAGAGCCAAGAGCAGCACTAAGATGACGCAATTCCCCCAACGCGTCACCCAGGGGGGTCACCTCGACACCAGGGAGCAGCAGAGGAGAAGCCAGGGAGATGTCGGGGCCTGGAGCAGCATTACCAGGAGGAGCAGCAGAGGGACCCTGAGGTCCTGAGGAAGATGGAAGTCCACTGGGAGGCCACAGGAGGGGGATATCCAGGGTGCCCCGTGCCCCAAGTACAGAGTGAGGTTGGGAAGGCTGCTGCCGGGGCTCCGGAGTGCTGTGAGCCTTAGGAGAAGGCATGGCTGCAGGGGAGGAAGGAAGGGAAGGCCAGTCCATATCCAGCCTAGAAGTAGAAGGTAGTAGGGGGCCGGCGCCATTTTGGAAGAGCCGTTCAGCGTGATACCCGGAGCGCCGAACAGCTGCTGGAGCCCTGCAGCCGATGAGACCGCTGCCGGCGGCTGAGAAGAGGACCTGGCCGGTCCACGTCTATTCCTCCCCATTCAGAAGGGAAAAAGGAGCCGGTTGGAGGTAAGTGACAGGTGGCCCGGGGATCCAGGGAAGCGGAGCTCAGAGAGTGAGCGTCTTTACTCCGCCATGGTTAGGCCACGCCCCCCTATTGACATGATTTAGGGCTAGTTCACACGTGGGCAAAGGGGAGGTTTTTGACAGCGGAATTCGCTTCAAAAACCTCTCCTTTAACATGGTGGTCTATGTAGACCACTAGCTTTTTTTTTCCTCCTAGCGTTTTCCGCCTGAAGAAGCGACATGACTAGAGATGAGCGAACAGTGTTCTATCGAACTCATGTTCGATCGGATATTAGGCTGTTCGGCATGTTCGAATCGAATCGAACACCGCGTGGTAAAGTGCGCCATTACTCGATTCCCCTCCCACCTTCCCTGGCGCCATTTTTGCTCCAATAACAGCGCAGGGTAGGTGGGACAGGAACTACGACACCGGTGACGTTGAGAAAAGTAGGCAAAACCCATTGGCTGCCGAAAACATGTGACCTCTAATTTAAAAGAACAGCGACGCCCAGGTTCGCGTCATTCTGAGCTTGCAATTTACCGAGGACGGAGGTTTCCGTCCAGCTAGCTAGGGCTTAGATTCTGGGTAGGCAGGGACAGGCTAGGATAGGAAGGAGAAGACAACCACAACAGCTCTTGTAAGAGCTAAATTCCAGGGAGAAGCTTGTCAGTGTAACGTGGCACTGACGGGCTCAATCGCCGCAACCCAGCTTTCCCAGGATCCTGAATGGAATACACTGTCAGTGTATTCCCGTATACCCGATATATACCCCGATACCCGTTCCAACGGTGTGCCCCCCCACCTTCACCCCAGAAATACCCTGCAAGTCCCCTAGCAAAAGAATTGGGGCTATATACACCCACAATTTTTACTACTGGTATACAGTGCCATTGTCTGACTGGGAATTCAAAGAATATATTGGGGTTATAAATACCCTCATTTCTTGCTACTGCCATATAGTGCCAGTTTCTGACTGGTAATTCAAAGAATATATTGGGGTTACGTGCACCCACAATTTTTACTACTGGTATACAGTGCCATTGTCTGACTGGGAATTCAAAGAATATATTGGGAATACAAATACCCTCATTTCTTGCTACTGCCATATAGTGCCAGTGTCTGACTGGTAATTCAAAGAATATATTGGGGTTACGTGCACCCACAATTTTTACTACTGGTATACAGTGCCATTGTCTGACTGGGAAATCAAAGAATATATTGGGGTTATAAATACCCTCATTTCTTGCTACTGCCATATAGTGCCAGTGTCTGACTGGGAATTCAAAGAATATATTGGGGTTACGTGCACCCACAATTTTTACTACTGGTATACAGTGCCATTGTCTGACTGGGAATTCAAAGAATATATTGGGAATACAAATACCCTCATTTCTTGCTACTGCCATATAGTGCCAGTTTCTGACTGGTAATTCAAAGAATATATTGGGGTTACGTGCACCCACAATTTTTACTACTGGTATACAGTGCCATTGTCTGACTGGGAATTCAAAGAATATATTGGGGTTATAAATACCCTCATTTCTTGCTACTGCCATATAGTGCCAGTTTCTGACTGGTAATTCAAAGAATATATTGGGGTTACGTGCACCCACAATTTTTACTACTGGTATACAGTGCCATTGTCTGACTGGGAATTCAAAGAATATATTGGGAATACAAATACCCTCATTTCTTGCTACTGCCATATAGTGCCAGTGTCTGACTGGGAATTCAAAGAATATATTGGGGTTACGTGCACCCACAATTTTTACTACTGGTATACAGTGCCATTGTCTGACTGGGAATTCAAAGAATATATTGGGGTTATAAATACCCTCATTTCTTGCTACTGCCATATAGTGCCAGTTTCTGACTGGTAATTCAAAGAATATATTGGGGTTACGTGCACCCACAATTTTTACTACTGGTATACAGTGCCATTGTCTGACTGGGAATTCAAAGAATATATTGGGAATACAAATACCCTCATTTCTTGCTACTGCCATATAGTGCCAGTGTCTGACTGGTAATTCAAAGAATATATTGGGGTTACGTGCACCCACAATTTTTACTACTGGTATACAGTGCCATTGTCTGACTGGGAATTCAAAGAATATATTGGGAATACAAATACCCTCATTTCTTGCTACTGCCATATAGTGCCAGTTTCTGACTGGTAATTCAAAGAATATATTGGGGTTACGTGCACCCACAATTTTTACTACTGGTATACAGTGCCATTGTCTGACTGGGAATTCAAAGAATATATTGGGAATACAAATACCCTCATTTCTTGCTACTGCCATATAGTGCCAGAGTCTGACTGGGAATTCAAAGAATATATTGGGGTTACGTGCACCCACAATTTTTACTACTGGTATACAGTGCCATTGTCTGACTGGCAATTCAAAGAATATATTGGGAATACAAATACCCTCATTTCTTGCTACTGCCATATAGTGCCAGTGTCTGACTGGGAATTCAAAGAATATATTGGGGTTACGTGCACCCACAATTTTTACTACTGGTATACAGTGCCATTGTCTGACTGGGAATTCAAAGAATATATTGGGGTTATAAATACCCTCATTTCTTGCTACTGCCATATAGTGCCAGTTTCTGACTGGTAATTCAAAGAATATATTGGGGTTACGTGCACCCACAATATTTACTACTGGTATACAGTGCCATTGTCTGACTGGGAATTCAAAGAATATATTGGGAATACAAATACCCTCATTTCTTGCTACTGCCATATAGTGCCAGTGTCTGACTGGGAATTCAAAGAATATATTGGGGTTACGTGCACCCACAATTTTTACTACTGGTATACAGTGCCATTGTCTGACTGGGAATTCAAAGAATATATTGGGAATACAAATACCCTCATTTCTTGCTACTGCCATATAGTGCCAGTTTCTGACTGGTAATTCAAAGAATATATTGGGGTTACGTGCACCCACAATTTTTACTACTGGTATACAGTGCCATTGTCTGACTGGGAATTCAAAGAATATATTGGGAATACAAATACCCTCATTTCTTGCTACTGCCATATAGTGCCAGTTTCTGACTGGTAATTCAAAGAATATATTGGGGTTACGTGCACCCACAATTTTTACTACTGGTATACAGTGCCATTGTCTGACTGGGAATTCAAAGAATATATTGGGAATACAAATACCCTCATTTCTTGCTACTGCCATATAGTGCCAGTGTCTGACTGGGAATTCAAAGAATATATTGGGGTTACGTGCACCCACAATTTTTACTACTGGTATACAGTGCCATTGTCTGACTGGGAATTCAAAGAATATATTGGGAATACAAATACCCTCATTTCTTGCTACTGCCATATAGTGCCAGTGTCTGACTGGGAATTCAAAGAATATATTGGGGTTACGTGCACCCACAATTTTTACTACTGGTATACAGTGCCATTGTCTGACTGGGAATTCAAAGAATATATTGGGGTTATAAATACCCTCATTTCTTGCTACTGCCATATAGTGCCAGTTTCTGACTGGTAATTCAAAGAATATATTGGGGTTACGTGCACCCACAATTTTTACTACTGGTATACAGTGCCATTGTCTGACTGGGAATTCAAAGAATATATTGGGAATACAAATACCCTCATTTCTTGCTACTGCCATATAGTGCCAGTGTCTGACTGGGAATTCAAAGAATATATTGGGGTTACGTGCACCCACAATTTTTACTACTGGTATACAGTGCCATTGTCTGACTGGGAATTCAAAGAATATATTGGGAATACAAATACCCTCATTTCTTGCTACTGCCATATAGTGCCAGTTTCTGACTGGTAATTCAAAGAATATATTGGGGTTACGTGCACCCACAATTTTTACTACTGGTATACAGTGCCATTGTCTGACTGGGAATTCAAAGAATATATTGGGAATACAAATACCCTCATTTCTTGCTACTGCCATATAGTGCCAGTTTCTGACTGGTAATTCAAAGAATATATTGGGGTTACGTGCACCCACAATTTTTACTACTGGTATACAGTGCCATTGTCTGACTGGGAATTCAAAGAATATATTGGGAATACAAATACCCTCATTTCTTGCTACTGCCATATAGTGCCAGTGTCTGACTGGGAATTCAAAGAATATATTGGGGTTACGTGCACCCACAATTTTTACTACTGGTATACAGTGCCATTGTCTGACTGGGAATTCAAAGAATATATTGGGAATACAAATACCCTCATTTCTTGCTACTGCCATATAGTGCCAGTGTCTGACTGGGAATTCAAAGAATATATTGGGGTTACGTGCACCCACAATTTTTACTACTGGTATACAGTGCCATTGTCTGACTGGGAATTCAAAGAATATATTGGGAATACAAATACCCTCATTTCTTGCTACTGCCATATAGTGCCAGTTTCTGACTGGTAATTCAAAGAATATATTGGGGTTACGTGCACCCACAATTTTTACTACTGGTATACAGTGCCATTGTCTGACTGGGAATTCAAAGAATATATTGGGAATACAAATACCCTCATTTCTTGCTACTGCCATATAGTGCCAGTGTCTGACTGGGAATTCAAAGAATATATTGGGGTTACGTGCACCCACAATTTTTACTACTGGTATACAGTGCCATTGTCTGACTGGGAATTCAAAGAATATATTGGGAATACAAATACCCTCATTTCTTGCTACTGCCATATAGTGCCAGTTTCTGACTGGTAATTCAAAGAATATATTGGGGTTACGTGCACCCACAATTTTTACTACTGGTATACAGTGCCATTGTCTGACTGGGAATTCAAAGAATATATTGGGGTTATAAATACCCTCATTTCTTGCTACTGCCATATAGTGCCAGTTTCTGACTGGTAATTCAAAGAATATATTGGGGTTACGTGCACCCACAATTTTTACTACTAGTATACAGTGCCATTGTCTGACTGGGAATTCAAAGAATATATTGGGAATACAAATACCCTCATTTCTTGCTACTGCCATATAGTGCCAGTGTCTGACTGGGAATTCAAAGAATATATTGGGGTTACGTGCACCCACAATTTTTACTACTGGTATACAGTGCCATTGTCTGACTGGGAATTCAAAGAATATATTGGGAATACAAATACCCTCATTTCTTGCTACTGCCATATAGTGCCAGTGTCTGACTGGGAATTCAAAGAATATATTGGGGTTACGTGCACCCACAATTTTTACTACTGGTATACAGTGCCATTGTCTGACTGGGAATTCAAAGAATATATTGGGAATACAAATACCCTCATTTCTTGCTACTGCCATATAGTGCCAGTTTCTGACTGGTAATTCAAAGAATATATTGGGGTTACGTGCACCCACAATTTTTACTACTGGTATACAGTGCCATTGTCTGACTGGGAATTCAAAGAATATATTGGGAATACAAATACCCTCATTTCTTGCTACTGCCATATAGTGCCAGTGTCTGACTGGGAATTCAAAGAATATATTGGGGTTACGTGCACCCACAATTTTTACTACTGGTATACAGTGCCATTGTCTGACTGGGAATTCAAAGAATATATTGGGAATACAAATACCCTCATTTCTTGCTACTGCCATATAGTGCCAGTTTCTGACTGGTAATTCAAAGAATATATTGGGGTTACGTGCACCCACAATTTTTACTACTGGTATACAGTGCCATTGTCTGACTGGGAATTCAAAGAATATATTGGGAATACAAATACCCTCATTTCTTGCTACTGCCATATAGTGCCAGTTTCTGACTGGTAATTCAAAGAATATATTGGGGTTACGTGCACCCACAATTTTTACTACTGGTATACAGTGCCATTGTCTGACTGGGAATTCAAAGAATATATTGGGAATACAAATACCCTCATTTCTTGCTACTGCCATATAGTGCCAGTGTCTGACTGGGAATTCAAAGAATATATTGGGGTTACGTGCACCCACAATTTTTACTACTGGTATACAGTGCCATTGTCTGACTGGGAATTCAAAGAATATATTGGGAATACAAATACCCTCATTTCTTGCTACTGCCATATAGTGCCAGTGTCTGACTGGGAATTCAAAGAATATATTGGGGTTACGTGCACCCACAATTTTTACTACTGGTATACAGTGCCATTGTCTGACTGGGAATTCAAAGAATATATTGGGGTTATAAATACCCTCATTTCTTGCTACTGCCATATAGTGCCAGTTTCTTACTGGTAATTCAAAGAATATATTGTGGTTACGTGCACCCACAATTTTTACTACTGGTATACAGTGCCATTGTCTGACTGGGAATTCAAAGAATATATTGGGAATACAAATACCCTCATTTCTTGCTACTGCCATATAGTGCCAGTTTCTGACTGGTAATTCAAAGAATATATTGGGATTACGTGCACCCACAATTTTTACTACTGGTATACAGTGCCATTGTCTGACTGGGAATTCAAAGAATATATTGGGAATACAAATACCCTCATTTCTTGCTACTGCCATATAGTGCCAGTGTCTGACTGGGAATTCAAAGAATATATTGGGGTTACGTGCACCCACAATTTTTACTACTGGTATACAGTGCCATTGTCTGACTGGGAATTCAAAGAATATATTGGGAATACAAATACCCTCATTTCTTGCTACTGCCATATAGTGCCAGTGTCTGACTGGGAATTCAAAGAATGTATTGGGGTTACGTGCACCCACAATTTTTACTACTGGTATACAGTGCCATTGTCTGACTGGGAATTCAAAGAATATATTGGGAATACAAATACCCTCATTTCTTGCTACTGCCATATAGTGCCAGTGTCTGACTGGGAATTCAAAGAATATATTGGGGTTACGTGTACCCACAATTTTTACTACTGGTATACAGTGCCATTGTCTGACTGGGAATTCAAAGAATATATTGGGGTTATAAATACCCTCATTTCTTGCTACTGCCATATAGTGCCAGTTTCTGACTGGTAATTCAAAGAATATATTGGGGTTACGTGCACCCACAATTTTTACTACTGGTATACAGTGCCATTGTCTGACTGGGAATTCAAAGAATATATTGGGAATACAAATACCCTCATTTCTTGCTACTGCCATATAGTGCCAGTGTCTGACTGGGAATTCAAAGAATATATTGGGGTTACGTGCACCCACAATTTTTACTACTGGTATACAGTGCCATTGTCTGACTGGGAATTCAAAGAATATATTGGGAATACAAATACCCTCATTTCTTGCTACTGCCATATAGTGCCAGTTTCTGACTGGTAATTCAAAGAATATATTGTGGTTACGTGCACCCACAATTTTTACTACTGGTATACAGTGCCATTGTCTGACTGGGAATTCAAAGAATATATTGGGGTTATAAATACCCTCATTTCTTGCTACTGCCATATAGTGCCAGTTTCTGACTGGTAATTCAAAGAATATATTGGGGTTACGTGCACCCACATTTTTTACTTCTGGTATACAGTGCCATTGTCTGACTGGGAATTCAAAGAATATATTGGGAATACAAATACCCTCATTTCTTGCTACTGCCATATAGTGCCAGTGTCTGACTGGGAATTCAAAGAATATATTGGGGTTACGTGCACCCACAATTTTTACTACTGGTATACAGTGCCATTGTCTGACTGGGAATTCAAAGAATATATTGGGAATACAAATACCCTCATTTCTTGCTACTGCCATATAGTGCCAGTTTCTGACTGGTAATTCAAAGAATATATTGGGGTTACGTGCACCCACAATTTTTACTACTGGTATACAGTGCCATTGTCTGACTGGGAATTCAAAGAATATATTGGGAATACAAATACCCTCATTTCTTGCTACTGCCATATAGTGCCAGTTTCTGACTGGTAATTCAAAGAATATATTGGGGTTACGTGCACCCACAATTTTTACTACTGGTATACAGTGCCATTGTCTGACCGGGAATTCAAAGAATATATTGGGAATACAAATACCCTCATTTCTTGCTACTGCCATATAGTGCCAGTGTCTGACTGGGAATTCAAAGAATATATTGGGGTTACGTGCATCCACAATTTTTACTACTGGTATACAGTGCCATTGTCTGACTGGGAATTCAAAGAATATATTGGGAATACAAATACCCTCATTTCTTGCTACTGCCATATAGTGCCAGTGTCTGACTGGGAATTCAAAGAATATATTGGGGTTACGTGCACCCACAATTTTTACTACTGGTATACAGTGCCATTGTCTGACTGGGAATTCAAAGAATATATTGGGGTTATAAATACCCTCATTTCTTGCTACTGCCATATAGTGCCAGTTTCTGACTGGTAATTCAAAGAATATATTGTGGTTACGTGCACCCACAATTTTTACTACTGGTATACAGTGCCATTGTCTGACTGGGAATTCAAAGAATATATTGGGAATACAAATACCCTCATTTCTTGCTACTGCCATATAGTGCCAGTTTCTGACTGGTAATTCAAAGAATATATTGTGGTTACGTGCACCCACAATTTTTACTACTGGTATACAGTGCCATTGTCTGACTGGGAATTCAAAGAATATATTGGGAATACAAATACCCTCATTTCTTGCTACTGCCATATAGTGCCAGTTTCTGACTGGTAATTCAAAGAATATATTGGGGTTACGTGCACCCACAATTTTTACTACTGGTATACAGTGCCATTGTCTGACTGGGAATTCAAAGAATATATTGGGAATACAAATACCCTCATTTCTTGCTACTGCCATATAGTGCCAGTGTCTGACTGGGAATTCAAAGAATATATTGGGGTTACGTGCACCCACAATTTTTACTACTGGTATACAGTGCCATTGTCTGACTGGGAATTCAAAGAATATATTGGGAATACAAATACCCTCATTTCTTGCTACTGCCATATAGTGCCAGTTTCTGACTGGTAATTCAAAGAATATATTAGGTTTACGTGCACCCACAATTTTTACTACTGGTATACAGTGCCATTGTCTGACTGGGAATTCAAAGAATATATTGGGAATACAAATACCCTCATTTCTTGCTACTGCCATATAGTGCCAGTTTCTGACTGGTAATTCAAAGAATATATTGGGGTTACGTGCACCCACAATTTTTACTACTGGTATACAGTGCCATTGTCTGACTGGGAATTCAAAGAATATATTGGGAATACAAATACCCTCATTTCTTGCTACTGCCATATAGTGCCAGTGTCTGACTGGGAATTCAAAGAATATATTGGGGTTACGTGCACCCACAATTTTTACTACTGGTATACAGTGCCATTGTCTGACTGGGAATTCAAAGAATATATTGGGAATACAAATACCCTCATTTCTTGCTACTGCCATATAGTGCCAGTTTCTGACTGGTAATTCAAAGAATATATTGGGGTTACGTGCACCCACAATTTTTACTACTGGTATACAGTGCCAATTTCTAACTAGGAATTCAAAATGCGCAAGGCTCCCGGAAAGGGACGTGGACGTGGACGAGGCCGTGGGCGAGGTCGGGGGAATGGTTCTGGGGAGCAAGGTAGCAGTGAAGCCACAGGGCGTCCCGTGCCTACTCCTGTGGGGCAGCAATCATTGCGCCACTCCACAGTGCCAGGGTTGCTTGCCACATTAACTAAACTGCAGGGTACAAACCTTAGTAGGCCCGAGAACCAGGAACAGGTCTTGCAATGGCTGTCAGAGAACGCTTACAGCACATTGTCCAGCAGCCAGTCAGACTCTGCCTCCTCTCCTCCTATTACCCAACAGTCTTGTCTTCCTTCCTCCCAAAATTCCGAAGCTTTACAGAAGAATAACCCAAACTGTCCCTGCTCCCCAGAGCTGTTCTCCGCTCCTTTCATTGTCCCTCAACCTGCCTCTCCACGTCACGATTCCACAAACCTAACAGAGGAGCATCTGTGTCCAGATGCTCAAACACTAGAGTCTCCTCCATCTCCGTTCGATTTGGTGGTGGATGACCAGCAACCCACCCTCATCGACGATGATGTGACGCAGTTGCCGTCAGGGCATCCAGTTGACCGGCGCATTGTGCGGGAGGAGGAGATGAGACAGGAGTTGGAAGAGGAAGTGGTGGATGATGAGGACACTGACCCGACCTGGACAGGGGGGATGTCAAGCGGGGAAAGTAGTGTGGATGTTGAGGCAGGTACAGCACCAAAAAGGGTAGCTAGAGGCAGAGGCAGAGGTCAGCAGCTTAGGCGAAGCCAGGCCACACCCGGAATCTCCCAAGATGTTCCAGTTCGTACCCAGCCCCGAAAAACTCCCACCTCGAGGGCACGTTTCTCGAAGGTGTGGAGTTTTTTCAAGGAATGCGCCGAGGACAGATATAGTGTTGTCTGCACAATTTGCCTCTCGAAATTGATTAGGGGCTCTGAGAAGAGCAACCTGTCCACCACTTCAATGCGCCGTCATTTGGAATCCAAGCACTGGAATCAGTGGCAGGCAGCAACGGCAGGACAAAGGCCGCCTGCCGTTCACGCCACTGCCACTGCCTCTGCCACTGCCTCTGCCTCTGCCACTGCCACTGCTGACTGTGCTGGCGATGCACTCCAGAGGACGAGCCAGGACACCACTTCATCTGCCTCCGCCACTTTGTTGACTTCTACCTCATCCTCCCCTGGTCCTGTCTTATCTCCTTCTCCTGCACCATCAAAGGCAC
Organism: Leptodactylus fuscus; assembly: GCF_031893055.1. Taxonomy (NCBI): domain Eukaryota; kingdom Metazoa; phylum Chordata; class Amphibia; order Anura; family Leptodactylidae; genus Leptodactylus; species Leptodactylus fuscus. The sequence continues at coordinate 201,691,394 of NC_134266.1, read as the reverse complement.
CATCAGGCGTTTCTTTACAACAACCCACCATCTCTCAGACATTGGAGCGGCGGCAGAAATACACTGCTAACCACCCACACGCGCAAGCCTTGAACGCCAACATCGCTAAACTGCTGGCCCAGGAGATGTTGGCGTTCCGGCTTGTTGAAACTCCCGCCTTCCTGGACCTGATGGCAACTGCGGCACCTCGCTATGCCGTCCCTAGCCGTCACTACTTCTTCCGGTGTGCCGTCCCCGCCTTGCACCAGCACGTGTCACTCAACATCAGGCGGGCCCTTAGTTCCGCGCTTTGCACAAAGGTCCACTTGACCACCGACGCGTGGACAAGTGCATGCGGACAGGGACGCTACATTTCACTGACGGCACACTGGGTGAATGTAGTTGAGGCTGGGACTGCTTCCCAAACTGGCCTGGTGTACCTCGTCTCCCCGCCTAACATTCCTGGCAGGGACACGAGAAGAACACCCCCCTCCTCCTCCTCCTCTACCGCCTCCTCCTCCGCCACCGCCTCCTCCTCCGCCACCGCCTCCTCCTCCGCTGTTAGATTGACCCCAGCTACGAGTTGGAAACGTTGCAGCACTGGCGTTGGTAGACGTCAGCAGGCTGTGCTGAAGCTGATCAGCTTGGGGGACAGACAGCACACTGCCTCCGAGGTGAGGGATGCCCTCCTCGATGAGACGGCAATATGGTTTGAGCCGCTGCACCTGGGCCCAGGCTCTGGAGCTTGCCGGACTCCAACATGTTCCATGCCTGGCCCACGTCTTCAACCTAGTGGTGCAACGTTTCCTAAAGAGCTACCCCAATGTTCCAGAGCTACTGGTGAAAGTGCGGCGCATGTGCGCCCACTTTCGCAAGTCGACAGTAGCCGCTGCTAGCTTAAAATCTCTCCAGCAACGCCTGCATGTGCCACAACACCGGCTTTTGTGCGACGTCCCCACGCGCTGGAACTCAACGTTTCAGATGTTGAATAGAGTGGTTGAGCAGCAGAGACCTTTGATGGAATACCAGCTACAAAACCCTAGGGTGCCACAAAGTCAGCTGCCTCAGTTTCACATCCATGAGTGGCCATGGATGAGAGACCTTTGTGACATCCTACGGGTCTTTGAGGAGTCCACAAGGAGGGTGAGCTCTGAGGATGCGATGGTGAGCCTTACAATCCCGCTCTTGTGTGTTTTGAGAGAATCCCTGATTGACATCAGGGATAACTCAGATCACACAGAGGAGTTAGGGATAGCATCCGATCCGTCACAGCTGGAGAGTAGGTCCACACATCTGTCCGCTTCACTGCGTTTAATGGAGGAGGAGGAGGAGGAGGAGGAGGAGGAAGAAGAGTTGTCCAATGATGTGATGGTGATACAGGAGGCTTCCGGGCAACTTCGAATCGTCCCATTGTTGCAGCGCGGATGGGTAGACATGGAGGATGAGGAGGAAATGGAGATTGAACTTTCCGGTGGGGCCAGAGGAGTCATGCCAACTAACACTGTGGCAGACATGGCTGAGTTCATGTTGGGGTGCTTTACAACCGACAAGCGTATTGTCAAAATCATGGAGGACAACCAGTACTGGATCTTTGCTATCCTTGACCCCCGGTATAAAAACAACATCTCGTCTTTTATTCCGGTAGAGGGGAGGGCCAATCGCATCAATGCTTGCCACAGGCAATTGGTGCAGAATATGATGGAGATGTTTCCAGCATGTGACGTTGGCGGCAGGGAGGGCAGTTCCTCCAGTAGGCAACCAAGTTCTCACCGATCCACACAAACGAGGGGCACACTGTCTAAGGTCTGGGACACCTTGATGGCACCCCCTCGCCAAAGTGCCGCCACGGAGGGTCCTAGTGTCACCAGGCGTGAGAAGTATAGGCGCATGTTGCGGGAATACCTTTCCGACCACAGCCCTGTCCTCTCCGACCCCTCTGCGCCCTACACGTATTGGGTGTCGAAGTTGGACCTGTGGCTTGAACTTGCCCTATATGCCTTGGAGGTGCTGTCCTGTCCTGCCGCCAGCGTCCTATCTGAGAGGGTGTTCAGTGCAGCCGGTGGCATCATCACTGACAAGCGCACCCGTCTGTCAACTGAGAGTGCCGACCGGCTCACTTTGATAAAAATGAACCACCACTGGGTAGAGCCGTCATTTTTGTGCCCACCTGTGTAAAGCACCCCAACATGAAACTCCATGTCTGTACTCAACCTCTCCAATTCCTCCGCATCCTCATACTCATCCACCATAAGCGTTGCACAATTCTGCTAATACTAGGCTCCCTCCACCCTGATTTCCCCCAACTCTGCTGGTTAGAGGCTCCCTCCACCCTGATTTCCACCAACTCTGCTGGTTAGAGGCTCCCTCCACCCTGCTTTCCCACAACTCTGCTGGTTAGAGGCTCCCTCCACCATGAATTTGCCCAAACTGGGCTGGTTAGAGGCTCCCTCCACCATGAATTTGCCCAAACTGGGCTGGTTAGAGGCTCCCTCCACCATGAATTGGTCCAAACTGGGCTGGTTAGAGGCTCCCTCCACCATGAATTTGCCCAAACTGGGCTGTTTAGAGGCTCCCTCCACCATGAATTGGTCCAAACTGGGTTTTTTAGAGGCTCCCTCCACCATGAATTGGTCCAAACTGGGCTGTTTAGAGGCTCCCTCCACCATGAATTTGCCCAAACTGGGCTGGTTAGAGGCTCCCTCCACCATGAATTGGTCCAAACTGGGCTGGTTAGAGGCTCCCTCCACCATGAATTGGTCCAAACTGGGTTTTTTAGAGGCTCCCTCCACCATGAATTGGTCCAAACTGGGCTGTTTAGAGGCTCCCTCCACCATGAATTGGTCCAAACTGGGCTGTTTAGAGGCTCCCTCCACCATGAATTTGCCCAAACTGGGCTGGTTAGAGGCTCCCTCCACCATTAATTGGTCCAAACTGGGCTAGTTAGAGGCTCCCTCCACCATGAATTTGCCCAAACTGGGCTGTTTAGAGGCTCCCTCCACCATGAATTTGCCCAAACTGGGCTGTTTAGAGGCTCCCTCCACCATGAATTTGCCCAAACTGGGCTGTTTAGCGGCTCCCTCCACCATTAATTGGTCCAAACTGGGCTGGTTAGAGGCTCCCTCCACCATGAATTTGCCCAAACTGGGCTGTTTAGAGGCTCCCTCCACCATGAATTGGTCCAAACTGGGCTGGTTAGAGGCTCCCTCCACCATGAATTTCCCAAAACTTGGCTGTTTAGAGGCTCCCTCCACCATTAATTGGTCCAAACTGGGCTGGTTAGAGGCTCCCTCCACCATGAATTTGCCCAAACTGGGCTGTTTAGAGGCTCCCTCCACCATGAATTGGTCCAAACTGGGTTTTTTAGAGGCTCCCTCCACCATGAATTGGTCCAAACTGGGCTGTTTAGAGGCTCCCTCCACCATGAATTTGCCCAAACTGGGCTGGTTAGAGGCTCCCTCCACCATGAATTGGTCCAAACTGGGCTGGTTAGAGGCTCCCTCCACCATGAATTGGTCCAAACTGGGTTTTTTAGAGGCTCCCTCCACCATGAATTGGTCCAAACTGGGCTGTTTAGAGGCTCCCTCCACCATGAATTGGTCCAAACTGGGCTGTTTAGAGGCTCCCTCCACCATGAATTTGCCCAAACTGGGCTGGTTAGAGGCTCCCTCCACCATTAATTGGTCCAAACTGGGCTAGTTAGAGGCTCCCTCCACCATGAATTTGCCCAAACTGGGCTGTTTAGAGGCTCCCTCCACCATGAATTTGCCCAAACTGGGCTGTTTAGAGGCTCCCTCCACCATGAATTTGCCCAAACTGGGCTGGTTAGAGGCTCCCTCCACCATGAATTGGTCCAAACTGGGTTTTTTAGAGGCTCCCTCCACCATGAATTTGCCCAAACTGGGCTGGTTAGAGGCTCCCTCCACCATGAATTGGTCCAAACTGGGTTTTTTAGAGGCTCCCTCCACCATGAATTTGCCCAAACTGGGCTGGTTAGAGGCTCCCTCCACCATGAATTGGTCCAAACTGGGTTTTTTAGAGGCTCCCTCCACCATGAATTTGCCCAAACTGGGGTGTTTAGAGGCTCCCTCCACCATGAATTTGCCCAAACTCTGCTGGTTAGAGGCTCAATCCACCCTGATTTTCAAAACAAATGTTGGTGCCAACCTCAACTTACTACAAGGGCCAAATTCACTGCTGGTGACAAGCTCTCCTCACTGCAAGTGCCAAATACACATGTTTCAAGGTGTTTTCCTACTGTCAGAGAGGTGGTATTGAGAGTGTAAAGTGTGTAGTTGTTAGGCTGTGATGTTGGGGTAATAGAGGGTCTTTGGTGTGTTAGATGCCCCCAGACATGCTTCCCCTGCTGTCCCAGTGTCATTCCAGAGGTGTTGGCATCATTTCCTGGGGTGTCATAGTGGACTTGGTGACCCTCCAGACACGGATTTGGGTTTCCCCCTTAATGAGTATCTGTTCCCCATAGACTATAATGGGGTTCGAAACCCATTCGAACACACGAACATTGAGCGGCTGTTCGAATCGAATTTCGAACCTCGAACATTTTAGTGTTCGCTCATCTCTAGTTACAAAGCCTCCCATTGATTTCAATGTGTAGCGCACATATGCCGGCACCCATTGAAATCAATTGAGATCTGTTTTGAAGCGCCGCGTTCTGTATATGTGTCTAAATGAGCAGCGCATTACTCAGTGAGATCGGAGCCTTTGCGTGACTTTTTTACGCCATTCACTGTCCAGCACTTCTATTGCAGACTGCATAGAGCCTATACTAGAAATGTATGTCAGACAAGCCTGAGAGCCTTGAATAGGCTCAAGTTCCCCTGTTTTTCCCCAGTTATTCTAGTGTAAATAGCTTATACTGTTCATATAGTAGATTCCAGTCATCTGGTCAGTTTGAAATGATACATGCAGGGAAGGTTGGCTAATTGCCAAATACTACAGCATTTTATTTTAAATGTGTTTTAATGGGAAAAAAAAACATTTTAACTAAATATTAGTACAATTAAATAGTTAACAATATTTAAAACCTAGGTAAGAAATTTTGGTAAAGGCTAGCAAAAATATTGATTCAAAAAGGGTTAAGTAAGAGAGAAGTTACTGCCATTGTTGTTACAATTAAGGAGGTTATTTTAAACTAAGAAACTTAAAAAATACCCAAAGGAAATGTCACCTCTGAAATCAGCTAACCAAAGTGTAATGCATGTTTTCTATCAACTTAAAGTCATAAGACAGACAATATGGGAATAAAGCCAGATACTTTATATTAAGTTACTGAGAAATTAACTAGACTGGTTTGTTCTTGTATGATGTTCTGATCTATTAAATGCAATTTAATTTTTTAACAGACAGTTTATTTAATTTGCTTACTGGTAATTATTTTACAAATAGATGTTAATTAATCCTGACACACATAGAAAATTGAAACAATTGGATTATAATGACTTTACCAGTTCACATTCTCAAAACCTGAGTCATTTCTAATCTTCTCTCTCTATACAAAATATTTTTTCTGTACATTCCTGCAGCAGCACATACATAGTAGGTTATCCACCCCAATTTCCCCCATTGAGAGTTAGGTTGTACTCTAAGGTCAAAAGAAATCAACTCTATAAAGCTGGTATTCTACAATAGACTTTCAACAGCTGTAATGTGGTTGTCTGATCAATGATGGAATGGTACGATATCATCAATATGACCATCAACTTTAGTGTAAACCTAGCATAGACCAGGAAGTATTGCATGAGCCTGAAAATATGAGTAATGGTAAAAATGGTCCAATGGTATAAAGGTACTTAATTATGTTTGTTCAGTCAAATAACATTACCTTACTTTAGTCACATACTATCTTAGTTCAAGAGAACCCCTTTAAAGGAATTACATTTCTGATGCTGCAGTTGTCCCTGCTGGAAAATTTGATGGCCTTCTCAAAGGGCCTCTGGAGGCAACATACATCTCTCATGAGTCTCCAAACGCAGAATTCATTGTCCAATGGTCTCTCTGGGCCGCTGCATTCAGAGATAATTTAGTGCTTTTTCTTGTTCACTCAGACAGTCCATGAACATTTTCAAGCTTAATGATATCCAATATGTTGTTGGTTATTTTATATAAGTGTTCTAGGGAAGTGGGAAGACATATTTTTATGTTTTCAAAAACTTTTAAAAATGTTTAATGTTACTGGAGCACTGACCATGAAACATTTGCACTCTCTTGCAAGAGGTATTCTTGGGGGGGGGGGGGGTTTGCACCTGATCTCCTACAAATATGGGATACTGTCTTTAATTATTAAAACATCCTTAGTATGTTAACTTTATGTGATCTTCCGCATTAAGAGACTATGGCCTGGTTCACCTCTGCGTCGGTAATCCGTTCAGGGGAGTCTGCATGGGGAACCCCCAAATGGACTACCAAATGCATTGGCAAGCGGTGTGCAGTGAAAGAACATGGACCCCATAGACTATAATGGGGTCCATGTGTTTTCTGCACGGTCTCCACACCAGTCAAAGTGTAGAAAAGTAGATTGTGAACTATTTTTCTGTCTGCACGTTCCATGCGGAGACCATGCGGAAATCACATAAACCCCATTATAGTCTATGGGGTCCATGTGCTTTCACTGTACACCACTTGCCAATGCATTCGGTAATATATTCAGGTGGGGCTCCTGTTTAAGCGGCCACAAGAAAATGGCCACAGACATGCGAAGGTTGGCTCTGCCCGATGGCAGAGCAGACTGCACATGTATGACATTCAAAGCCAGAAGAAGCCATCGGAAGAAGACGTCGCAGAGAAGGCATGCCAGAAGAAGACAGAGGCCATTGCTAGAGAGTTTTTTTGCAGCACTGGGGACACCCATAGTGCTGTTTGAGCACTGGGGACTGCCCCAGTGCTACAAGAAATCTCATTAGCATACCAACGAAAACCGGGATAGCTATGGAATGGCGGTGCGGAGAAGACTTCTAAAGGTAGGAGAAGAATAGAATAGAATTTCTTAAGGCTATTCCTTATGTGTTAGAGAGGAAAAATTCCATTTTAATGATTGAATCCCTTTAATACAATGTATAGGGAGAATTCAGGGTTATTAGTAATCTGTGGGGTTTAAAGGGGCTCTATCAGCAAAATTATGCTGTATGAGCCCCACATATGCGTGAATAGCCTTTACAAAGGATATTCAGGCATCACTAATCTTATTTTAAACCCCCCGCCCATTTTCAAATAAAACTATAAAAACATATATGTAATTCACACCTTTGCATGCACGCTGGGCGGTTGTGCACGATCCGACGTTATCTTTGGTCCCGCCTTCCTCTTCTTTCTTCTTCCAGCGACGTCCTCCTGTCCTGGCTCTTCTCCGCCTTCATCTTCTGTTCTTCCAGCAGGTTGTGTTCAAATCCTGCACATGTGCAGTAGCGCTCCCTCCGGAGCGCTGCTGCGCACGTGTCAACGCCATTTTTGTTGTAGTTCTAAGTGTCCCTTAGAACTACGTGAGCATTCTTCACTCCGGAAGGAAAGAAGATAAAGGCGGAGAAGAGCCAGGACAGGAGGACGTCGCTGGAAGAAGAAAGAAGAGGAAGGCGGGACTGAAGATGACGTTGGATTGTGCACAACCACCCAGCGTGCATGCAAAGGTATGATTTACATATATGTTTTTATAGTTTTATTTGAAAACGGACGGGGGGGGGGGGTTAAAATAACATTAGCGGTGCCTGAGTATCATTTTTAAAGGCTATTCACGCATATGTGGGGCTCATACAGCATACTGTTTACTGGCCATTGAAAATATCCAGGTGTGATCATGCGTAGAAAGCAGTTTTGGAAATATGAGACACACACTGGTTAATATAATAAAGGAGGAACAGAGGTTATTATACTGTATTGTGAGATACATGAGTTAACACAATATACTGTATAGGGAGAGTTCAGGAAAGATTGGTTCTGATGTGAACTTATTTGGATGTGCCATATAGGGTTTGCTACTCTTGCTCTTAGTCACACCCTTTTATATTAACTATAACAGTTGTAAAGGCCACTCCCTTTTTGCAGTGATCTCTGTAAGGCCGGGGGCCAACTTAGCATAAATGCCACTATATTTCTGCATTGTTTTAAAGTCACCGCAAAGTCGATGGGATTCTCGTTAATCACATCTACAAAAATATCCGCAGGGGACATGCTGTGGTTTCAATAAATAATTACAGCATATCAATTATACTTATGGAAACGCTGGCATTTTCTGTATAGCTAGAATTGAAGCAGAAAGTCCGTAGAAAAAACTCTGTGGACTTTATGTGAAAACCGAGTTTTTTCCGGCATCACTTTTTCACGGCGCCTCACTATATGGGCTAGTTTTTAGCCAGATAATTAATCACCAGATTATGGGTAAGTCAGGGGAAATTGGGAGGTTATAAGTAAAACTGTGCCATTTGGGTAGTTCTTTCCCTTTATTTGCCCAAAATATTGGGATGGAATGATATATGTCACATATTGGTGAATAAAACAAGACTGCTTTTCAAGACTATCATCTACTGTTTGTTCTGAGTATTGTATACCTGTGTTTCTATCTTTTTCAGCATTCTTCCATTACAACTGAAAATTAAGTACCAATATTATTACTATTCTAATAATTAGCAATTACTCTTATTCTTTTAAAAACTCTAGTTATCTAAAAAAAAAGTAAAAGAATTTACAAAATCCAATTCTGAATAAAAAGAATTAAAGAAAAACTCAGTAATTTTGTACCGTTTCTTAGTTTCATAAAATTGTTCCTCTACATTTACATTTTGGAAATCTTAATTATATTTCACCTGGTGGAGAAGTCTAATATAAATAAATTACTGGAAATTAAAGTGCCTTCTGATGAATCATTAGCATGGTAAATATTTTTAAAGAATTACATTTTGTGTTCATTTTACCTTGAAACTCTGTAGGTGTAAGTTTTTGACCATACTAAGTATACCCCGTGGCTGTGTCATTTTGAACGTTTAGTTGTCAGAGGCAAGAACTTGGGCGGTTTTGCACATTCTGATATAATGCATTGTCTCTTTGGAGATAGCACTGTCATTTATTTTCATTTTGCAACAGTGTCATTCCATAGATTGAAATATCTATTATTGTGAAATATCTGACTTACTGGAGAAAATAATAAAATGATACATTCTCTGAATAGCATTTTATCAGAAATATATTTGAACAGAATTAATATAATACATTTTAAAATATATGAAACTAGATTAGAATGTTAGATACAACAGCTATAAATTGTAAGTAATACAATTGTTATTGAGAGAAAACAAGATAAAACTTTAACATTAATTTTAAGACATTGGCAAAATAGTGTGAACCAAATTGTTGTATCTGATATGCTCTATTAATCCAATAGTAATTGATAAAATAATTGTGATAATAATTTTTAGATATTATGGAGCAGTAGGTACCTCTATTTCACTGCAATATGTTTCTCTAAAACCAATGTATTTTGGAATGACTTAGCTCTGTATATGATTATACCTGGCAGAATCACAACTTGTACAAAGCAGAATATTCTAATGTATGTAGGGCCTAACTTATAGAGCACTACTGGGTGGGTCACTGCTGGAGGGGGTGTTAAATTATGTAGGGCCAATGCTGGGTGGCATTAAACTGTGTGGGGCCACTGCTGGGGGACATTAAACCATTTAAGGACATTGTTGATGGACAGTAAACTGCGTGAGCCACTGCTGATGGATATTAAACTGTGTAGGGTCACTGCTAGGGAACATTAAACTTTATGGGGGTGCTGCTGGGGTTATTTTAACAATACATTTTTATTGTATAGAATTTGAAAGGAACTCAACTTCACATTTTTTTTCTATGTGCAGCCCGTTTGCCCATCCAAGTTTCAGACCCCTAATCTAAACAGTTCAAGCTGCCCTGCAGTCCGAGGGTACAACAGTGTCAACTCGTACTATCCATCGGCGTCTGAATGAAAAGGGACTGTATGGTAGGATACCCAGGAAGATCCCACTTCTTACCCAGAGACATAAAAAAGCCAGGCTGGAGTTTGCCAAAACTTACCTGAGAAAGCCAAAAATGTTATGGAAGAATGTTCTCTGGTCAGATGAGACAAAAGTAGAGCTTTTTGGGAAAAGGCAAGCACTAGAAAATGGTTTGAGCGAAAGCACTGGAGACTTCTAAAGTGGCCAGCAATGAGTCCAGACCTGAATCCCATAGAACACCTGTGGAGAGATCTCAAAATGGCAATTGGAGAAGGCACCCTTCAAATCTCAGGGACCTGGAGCAGTTTGCCAAAGATGAATGGTCTAAAATTGCAGCAGAGCATTGCAAGAAACTCATTGATGGTTTCCGGAGGCGGTTGTTCACAGTTATTTTGTCTAAAGGTTGTGCTACCAAGTATTAGGCTGAGGGTGCCAATACTTTTGACCGGCCCATTTTTGGAGTTTTCTGTAAAATGATCAATGATTTGACTTTTTTTTCATTCTCTTTTGTGTTTTTTCGTTGCAAGCAAAATAAATGAAGATATTAATACCAATATCTGGCTTGCAGATATTGGCTTGTGCTTGCAATCATTTTCTGGAAGAAAATGAGTATTATCTGACAGAATTGCAGGGGTGCCAATACTTTTGGCCAACACTGTACATCAGCTTAAACACTTTATTTCTTCTCATTCTATTGTTTGTCCAACTATCATTTTGATCATGGTCCTACACCCTAAATAAAGAAGCTTGGTTACATGTGCAACATATTTTCTGGATATGTCAGTTTTAGAGACAGGTTGATAAAGGATTCATCAACAGGACACATCTGTAAGAATTTTAGCCTAAGTTTAAAGGCTTCCAGGTATTTTTTTGTCCATCTCACATTTCAAACAGTCTCAGTAATTTAAAGTGGCTTTTCCCCAAATAAAAATATTAGAATTTTCAGAGTTAAACATTTTTGAAAATATAAATAATTCAAAATTTTGCAGAATTTTAAAGCATTTCTCTCCCCATCTTAATCTGCCACTGGTCATAAATCCAGCCATGATTTCCTTATTGTGCCCAGGATATCTTCTTGTTGGGCCTTAAAGTGTACCTTCAGCTATAAACAACTCTTCTTAAATGAATATCAGATAAAAATAAGAAACTTTTAATATTTCTTATTAAGGAGACCTGTTCCCTTCAGCACTTATTAAGCTGTTCTCCTGCTCTTTATCTTGAATGTGACTTCATTGTTTATCTTATATCCATCTCTGTATTCAGCCTCACACATAAATCTCTATAGAGAGGGGAGGAGGGAGTGAGATTCTCCTGTCATCTGGTTAATTGACTTATTGCCTCATTTTGTGCTCTCACAGCCTCCCATCTACAACTTAGTTGTGTTAAAAAAGCAAGAAATTGAGTGCCTTTCTAATCCCTCTCCCTTCATAGACTAATATGGAGAAAGTAACTCCCTGAAAAGTAGAGAAGAGAATATATTTATTTAATAAGATATATTACAAAGTTTCATATATTAACCTATACTATTCATTTATGAAACGTTTATCATTGGAGTTAAGTTTTTATAAATATTGGATATTGGATCCATATAAATATTAAGTTTATATATTTTATCCTGAGCTGTATAATATTATTTAAGGAGTAACTTCATAGAACCCATATTACCCATATGCTGCATGAATCTGACAGTATTTCTCTTTACCTTTTATTTACAGACTCTATCTTTATAATTAATTGCTTGGCATTTTTCCAAGCTTCCCTCTCAATTTTTTTTTTTAATCATTGAATTGTTAATCATAGTTTTATGTATCGTAAAATTAATAATTCTGAAAGATTAACTGATCAGCAAGCAAGTATACTGGTTTTCTGGTTTGTGAAGCATTTCTTAAGGAAATATTTGAAAATATTCATGACATAAATAGTATAGCATAATCAAATTTACATCCAATTTTAGAGAATTTAAAGTTTTTTCTTAGTAAATTGAACTTTCTGCAGACTTTTCACTGGATTTTTGTTGTGTTCTGTGATAAGATATGCTGCAAAAGCTTATTCAATTGCAGAAGTTCAGGTCACGTCTGCTACATCTATATCATATATATAGTGAAAAATTTGCTTTCCAAAATTTTTGTTTCCTAGAATTTGGAGGGAACATACTAATAGGTTCAATTAAGTATAATTAGAAGAGACAGGTTAATAAGCAATAATTAACCATCAACCTACTATAAAAGGCTGGAGAGACCACATCACACTTGTATGGTATCAAGCAATGAAGGTATATTTATGGGTGCGTAAGTTGTGCTTCTGCCAGACCACAGGAAACAAAAATTTTGGTAACCATGTTTTACCTTTCCTATTTTTCTGTTGGCAGCACACAAATGGGAATTGTAAATTAATGATAATTTGGGTGATCTGAGAAGTTTTTATTTGCATATTTCTGACAAAGAATAAATCCTCCATGCCACGCTAGGAAATGCGAATACTGAAACTCTACCAAAGCGATTGATGTAACGCATGGATGTAAGATGAATCTTGGACTTTTGTCCATTAACCGATACCGAGCCTCAGAAAGGTTTGGTGACCTGAGAATATTTGAAGATTGTTTATGTGAGAATGAAGTAGCCCTTACTGCAAGGTCCTGGTGAACTGCTCTTTGATGTGAGAACAATATAAGAAAATAGTAACAGGAGGAGAATTCAGCACCTTCTTGAGCCAATAAAAATGGAGTGTGATCCTGCTTGGTTATTGCAGCTTCTAAACCTGTTAAGCTGGATGAGAATGGAGACTCTCTATGTAATGTTTTCCAATAACAGAAAATAGTATTCTTGCTATGTCATCCACATGATTGTTCACCATCATCCTAACTCTTCAGATGGAAATGGAAGAATACAAAACATTTGCCTGTCCAGCTGATGAATATTTCATTGATAGAGATGAGCGAACACTAAAATGTTCGAGGTTCGAAATTCGATTCGAACAGCCGCTCAATGTTCGTGTGTTCGAACGGGTTTCGAACCCCATTATAGTCTATGGGGAACAGATACTCGTTTAAGGGGGAAACCCAAATCCGTGTCTGGAGGGTCACCAAGTCCACTATGACACCCCAGGAAATGATGCCAACACCTCTGGAATGACACTGGGACAGCAGGGGAAGCATGTCTGGGGGCATCTAACACACCAAAGACCCTCTATTACCCCAACATCACTGCCTAACAACTACACACTTTCCACATTCAAAAAAACCTCTATCAAAGTGGGAAAATACCTGGAAACCTTCTTTACTCCCCAAATGGATGGACACAAACCCCAATTTAAGCTCAACAAACAGTAACAACCACCCCTTTAAATCACGTTCCCCATGACAACCACAAATGGAATAGGCAATGGGAATTCCAAAAGCCCTCACCCTTAACTGTCATTTTGAGTGTGTGTGTGTGTGTGTGTGTGTGTGTGTGTGTGTGTGTGTGTGTGTGTGTGTGTGTGTGTGTGTGTGTGTGTGTGTGTGTGTGTGTGTGTGTGTGTGTGTGTGTGTGTGTGTGTGTGTGTGTGTGTGTGTGTGTGTGTGAGATGTGGTAAGACCTTCCAAAATTCACTTTTCTAGCCCTTAACATGAGCCCTTCCAAACAAAGTTACATGACCTTAAGCTGAGCTACCAGCAGAGATTGAGGCCCTTGGCATGAGTAGAGCCTTGCACCAGCAGTGTTTTTGGCACTTAGGGTGAGTTGAGCCTTGTACCAGCGTGTGTCCCTTAACATCAGGCGGGCCCTAAGTTCTGCGCTTTGCACAAAAGTTCCACATTAACTAGGCTGAATGGTACAAAGATTAGTAGGCTCGAGAACCAGGAACAGGTCTTGCAATGGCTGTCGGATAACGCTTAAAGCACATTGTCCACCAGCCAGTCAGCCTCTACCTCCTCTTACCCAACAGTCTTGTCCTCCTTCCACCCAAAATTCCCAATCTTCCCAGAACAATAACCCCAACTGTCCCTGCTCCCCAGAGCTGTTCTCCCTTCCTTTGACTGTACCGCAACCTGCCCCTCCATTTCGCGATTCCACGGACCTAACAGACGAGTATCTGTGTCCAGATGCTCAAACACTAGAGTCTCCTCCATTCCATCTCCGGTCGATTTGGTGGCGGATGACCAGCAACCCACCCTCATCGACGACGAAGAGACGCAGTTGCTGTCAGGGCAGCCAGTTGACATGCGCATTGTGCAGGAGGAGGAGGCGAGACAGGAGTTGGAAGAGGAGGTGGTGGACGACGAGGACACCGACCCCACCTGGACAAGGCAGATGTCAAGCTGGGAAAGTAGTGTGGATGTTGAGGCAGGTGCAGCACCAAAAAGGGTAGCTAGAGGCAGAGACATGTCCAGAGGCAGAGGTCAGCTGCTTTGCCGAAGCCAGGCCAGACCCGGAATGTCCGAAGATGTTCCCTTTTGTACCCAGCCCAGAAAAACTCCCCCATCGAGGGCACGTTTCTTGAAGGTGTAGAGTTTTTTCAAGGAATGCGCCGAGGACAGATATAGTGTCGTCTACACAATTTGCCTCTCGAAATCGAGTAGGGGCCCTGAGAAGAGCAACCTGTCCACCACTTCAATGCACCGTCATTTGGAATCCAAGCAATGGAATCAGTGGCAGGCAGCAACGGCAGGACAAACGTAGCCCGCCGTTCATGCCACTGCCTCTGCTCACAGTGCTGGCGATGCACTCCAGAGGACGAGCCAGGACATCACTTCATCTGCCTCCGCCACTTTGTTGACTTCTCCCTCATCCTCCCCTGTTTCTGTCTTATCTCCTTCTCCTGCACCATCAAAGGCACCATCAGGCGCTTCTTTACAACAACCCACCATCTCTCAGACATTGGAGCGCCGGCAGAAATACACCGCTAACCACCCACCCACGCAAGCCTAGAACGCCAACATCGCTAAACTGCTGGCCCAGGAGAGGTTGGCGTTCCGGCTTGTTGAAACTCCCGCCTTCCCGGACCTGATGGCAACTGTGGCACCTCACTATGCCGTCCCTAGCCGTCTCAACTTCTCCCGGTGTGGCGTCCCCGCCTTGCACCAGCACGTGTCACTCAACATCAGGTGGGCCCTTAGTTCCGCGCTTTGCTGCAAGGTCCACTTGACCACCGACACTTGGACAAGCGCCTGTGGTCAGGGATGCTGCAGTGCTTATCTTTAATGACAGGCAGGGTGAATGTGGTGGAGTCTGTTCCCCGGGTGCAAACTGGGGTGGCCTATCTCCTCTCCCAGGCAAACGCTAAAACACTGGTGTGGGGAGACGTCAGCAGGCGGTGCTGAAGCTCATCAGCTTGGGGGACAGACAGCACAGTGCCTCCGAGGTCAGGGATGCCATCCTGGCTGAGATGGAATTTTTTTTTCCCTGCTACACCTGGGGCCTGGCATTTTTACGCCTGTGATAATGGCTGGAACCTGGTAGCGGCTCTGGAGCTTGCCAGCCTCCAACACGTTCCATGTTTGGCCCACGTCTAACCTAGTGGTGCAAAGTTTTTTAAAAACATACCCAAATGTACCGAAGCTACTGTTGAAAATGCGGCGCTTGTGCGCCCACTTTTGCAAGTGCACAGGAGTCGCTGCTAGCCTAAAAACACTCTAGCAAGGCCTACATCTGTCCAAACACAGGCTGTTGTCCGTCATTCACACACGCTGAAACCCTACAATACCATATCTTGAGCAGGGTGTGTGAGCTGCACAGACCTTTGATGGAGTTCCATCTACAAAACCCAAGGGTTCCTCAAAGTCAGCAACCAAAGTTTCTGCACCATGAGTTTCCAGGGGTGGCAGAGTTATGGCTAGGGGAAGAGGCATGGATAGGGATGATGTCTAGGGGCAAAAGCAGTGTGGATGTGGAGGCAAGCTAAGCAGGAAAAACTGGGGGTACAAGCTAAGGCATGGACTGGGGTGATGTCTAGGGGCAAAAGCAGTGTGGATGTGGAGGCAAGCTAAGCAGGAAAAACTGGGGGTACAAGCTAAGGCATGGACTGGGGTGATGTCTAGGGGCAAAAGCAGTGTGGATGTGGAGGCAAGCTAAGCAGGAAAAACTGGGGGTACAAGCTAAGGCATGGACTGGGGTGATGTCTAGGGGCAAAAGCAGTGTGGATGTGGAGGCAAGCTAAGCAGGAAAAACTGGGGGTACAAGCTAAGGCATGGACTGGGGTGATGTCTAGGGGCAAAAGCAGTGTGGATGTGGAGGCAAGCAAAGCAGGGAAAATGGTGGCTAGAGGCAAAGGGATGTCCATAGGCAGCAAGGGCAAAGATGCAAAACTCTCCCGTTTCAAGAATTTTCCTGACTTGTTTCCCCACAAAACATTCCTGGGAGGAGGGCTGAAACACCACCCTCCTCCTCCTCCGCTGTTAGATTTACCCCAGCTACGAGCTGAAAACGCTGCAACACTGGTGTGGGGAGACGTCAGCAGGCTGGGCTGAAGCTCATCAGCTTGGGAGACGGACAGCACACTGCCTCTGAGGTCAGGGATGCCATCCTGGATGAGATGGCAATTTGTTTATCCCCGCTGCCCCTGGGGCCAGGTTTTTTAGCTTGTTGGAGGGCTCTGGAGCTTGCCAGCCTCCAACACGTTCCATGCCTGGCCCACATGTTCAATTTAGTGGTGCAATGATTTTTAAAAACATACCCCAAATTAGCTGAGCTAAGGGTGAAAGTGCGGCACTTGGACACCCACTTTCCCAAGTCTACAGTACCTGGAGCTAGCCGCAATACACTCCAGCAAGGCCTACATCTGCCTGAAGCACCTACTGTTGTGCGAGGTCACCACACGCTCTAACCCTAGATACCGTATGTTCAGCAGGGTGTGTGAGCAGCAGAGACCTTTGATGGAGTACCAGCTACAAAACCCAAGGGTTCCTCAGAGTCAGCTCCCTCACTTTCTGCACCATGAGTTTCCATGGGTGGCAGACTTATGGCTAGAGGCACAGGCATGGATAGGGGTGATGTGTAGGGGCAAAAGCAGTGTGGATGTGGAGGCAAGCTAAGCAGCAAAAACTGGGGGTACAAGCAGCCGGTGACATCATCACTGACAAGCACAGCTGTCTGTCAGCTGACAGGCTGACTTTCACCAAAATGAACAGACAATGGATAGACTCATCATATACATGTCAGTTACATGACAAATTTAGTGCAATTTGCAAGTCCAAGATGGTTTGGAGATCTGCGGAGAGGAATCTCACCACCTCTTGCGGGTGCCATCATTTGGAAGGCAAGCCCTGGGCTCAGTGGGTGAGAGCAAGCGCAGGATAATCGTCGTTTGGCCTGGCGGCCACTGCCTCTTCCACTGTTGACAGGGCTGGCGCTGCAGTCCAGACCAGGAGCCAGGACACCTCCACATCTGCCTCTGACACTTTGGGGAGTTCACCCTTATCCTCACCTTTTCCTGCCATTTCTCTTTTTGCCCGCGCCATCATGCGCCTCTTCCCAGCAACTCCCCATCTCCCAAGCCTTTCATTTCATGCTAAAGTACAGCGCAACCCACCCACATGCCCAAGGCTTCAACGGCCTCATCTCAAGAAATCTGGCCCAGGAGATGTTGGAATCCCGGCTGGGGGACACTCTGCCCTTTTTGGGCAGAGTGTCTACTGCGCCACCGCACTGTGCCGTCCACACCAGCACTTTCCCCCAAACATGAGGCGGTCCCTAAATTCAGCGCTTAGCCCTAAAGTTCCATGTGACCAGTTACGAATGGACAAGTGCATGCGGACAGGGACGCTAACTTTCAATTTGGGCACAGTGGTTGAATGTAGTTGAGGCGTGGACCGGGTCGCAAAATGTGGTGGCCTGACTTGTCTCCCCACACAACATTCCTGGGAGGAGGGCTGAAACACCACCCTCCTCCGCTGTTAAATTGACCCCAGCTACGAGCTGGAAACGCTGCAACACTGGTGTGGGGAGACGTCAGCGGGCCGTGCTGAAGCTCATCAGCTTGGGGGCCAGACAGCACACTGCCTACAAAGTGAGTCATGCCATCCTCGATGAGACGGCAATGTGGTTTTTGCCACTGCACCTGGGCCCAGGCATGTTGTCATGTGTGATAATGGCCGTAACCTGGGATTGGCTCTGTAGCTTGGCAGCCTGCAACATATTCCATGCCTGGGCCACGTTTTTAACTCATTGCTGCTAATCTTTTGAAAAAGGTACCCCAATGTTCCTGAGCTACTGGTGAAAGTGTGGCGCTTGTGCGGATAGTTTTTAAAGTGTATAGTTGCCGCTGCTAGCCTCTATGCACTCCTACAACGCCTGTACCTGCTGGAACAACGGCTGTTGTGCGACGTCTCCACACTGCTGGCACTAAACATATCATGTGTTGAGCAGAGTGTGTGAGCAGCACAGACCTTTGATGTAGTTCCAACTCCAAAACCCTCGGGTTCGTCAAAGTCAACTCCCTCAGTTGCTCAACCATGAGTGGCCATGGGTGGCAGACTTATGTGAAATCCCATCCCATCCATTGCACTGGACACGAAACATTAGCATGCGCTCAGCACAACTTCGGATATGGCAGATGCGTTAAGCAGGGTGCAGGGTACAACACAGACCAGGCCCGAGCACCAGGAACAGGTGTTAGAAATACTGCAGCATCTGCCATTTCCTTCCAATTTTGGGGTTTTGGACCCGCCACCGACTTGTCTGGACCTAAGTGGGGATCATGAGACACAGTTGCCATCAAGGCAAGCTGTGGTCATGTGCGGTTTGCAGTAAGGGGGCAGTGCGCAATTGGAAGAGGAGTTGGTGGATGACGAGGCCACCGACCCCACATGGACAGGGGTGATGTCTAGGGGCTAAAGCAGTGTAGATGTAGAGGGAAGCTAAATCAACAAAAAACCTGGGAAGAAGCAAAGGCATAAACTGGGGTGATGTTTAGGGGTGAAAGCAGAGTAGATGTGGAGGGAAGCTAAGCAGCAAAAACAGTGGGTAGAAGCAAAGGCATGCAAAACTCTACCCTGTTGGAAGACTTATTCCTAGGTCTGGAACACGTTAATGGCCCCCCTGGACAAATTACTGCCACTCAGGGGCCTAGTGTCACCAGGAGGGACAAGTATAGGCGCATGTTGTGGGAATACCTGGCCGACACCAGCTCTGTCCTCTCCGATCCCTCTGTGCTCTACAGCCTAAACTTATTTTCTCATCTTTTTTTCTGAACTGCACATCTCTTGCCTGCTTCCTTTGGGATCTTAGAAATGGTGGTCCACTTCCACAGATGGTAACTTCAATAGACAGTGTAACGGGAGTAGCTGAGGGATCGCTGTCTTAACCACTTTTTGGCACAAAATTAACTTCCAAAGCCAAATATGGTGCAAGTATATGATGCAAGGACACCTACACACCTATCTCTGACACATTGGGGAGTTCACCCTCATGCGCCCTTTTGGCCTGCACCATCATGCGCCTCTTCCCAGCCACTCCACATTTCCCAAGCTTTTCATTGCAGGCAGAAGTACAATACAACCCACCCCCATGCCCAAGCCTGTAACAGCCTCATCGATAAACTGCTGGCCCTGGAGATGTTGGTGTTTGTTTATGCTTCTGGAGACCCAGGCCTTCCGTCAGCAGATGGCAGCTGGGGCACCTCCCTATGCTGGGCCTAGCCGTTACTACTTCTCTTGGTGTGCTGTCTCTGCCTTGCGCCTGCATGTGTCCCATAACATCAGTCGGGCCCAGAGCTCTGCGCTTTGCTGCAAGGTCCACTTGACCACCGACACATGGACAAGCGCCTGTGGTCAGGGATGCTGCAGTGCTTATCTTTAATGACAGGCAGGGTGAATGTGGTGGAGTCTGTTCCCCGGGTGCAAACTGGGGTGGCCTATCTCCTCTCCCAGGCCAAAATTCATGGCAGGAGTAGACTGAAACCCTACGAAGCTGCAACCTCCACCCCAGCTACTAGCGGAAAACACTGTAACACTGGCATGGGGAGATGTCAGCAGGCCGTGCTGAAACTGATCAGCTTGGGGGACAGACAGCACAGTGCCTCCGAGGTCAGGGATGCCATCCTGGCTGAGATGCATTTTTTTTTCCCTGCTACACCTGGGGCCTGGCATTTTTGCGCCTGTGATAATGGCTGGAACCTGGTAGCAGATCTGGAGCTTGCCAGACTCAAACATGGCCCACGTTTTCCAACTTGTTGGTGCCATGTTTCTTTGAAACCTACACCATTGTGCCTGATATACAGGTCAAAGTGGGGCCATTTTCGTAAGTGAGAACTAGCCTCTGCTAGGCAGAAAACATTCAGAGCACACTCCTCTCATCTTCGCACCGTTGGCTGGCGGAGGAAGACGAGGGGGTTGGAGTGGCATCTGATGTCCCTATCCCACACGAGGCTAGAGGGTGCACTTCAGTGCATCCCATTGCTTCACCACAAATGGTGTGAAGGGGAGTGGAAAATGGAGGAAATGGAGAGTGACCCTTACAGTTGGGGCCAGCAAAGGCATGCCAAGTAACACACTGGGACACATGGCTGACTTCATCTTGGGTTGCTTTTCAACACATATTTCACATCATGAAGAACAAATAATACTGGATTTTTTCAAGCCTCGAACCCCGGTCTAGGTCTAATGTCTGTTCCTTTCTTATATTAGGGGAGAGGGAAAAAAAATTACTTCAGTGATACGTTTAGCGTACATAGACTGACTATTAATGTGTATCCCACTTAGTGTTGTTAGGGTTACACACCGTCACAACCTGGCTAAAGCTTCTATAGCTGTTAATAAAGTCAACATAACTTTACGGTATCCAAAAAGACAGCTGGTACCGACAGAGAGCAAGACAAATGTCACCCAAAGCTGTGAGCTCTGAACACCCACAGTGACTTTGGCGTCATCATCATTATAAGGGAGCGGGTGGTAATAAAAAACTTGGCAGTGCCTAAAACCCAAAAAGCTTATACAACTATATTTACATTAAGATACACAAATGAAACTTTTCAGTAGCATGTCATGAGACAAGCTGATAAGCTCTTCCTTTGTGCAGTGCTATTTGAAAGTTAAACGCTGCCTTTATTTTAATTCTGGAGAAGGTGCAGACATTAGATTTAGAACATGTTGTCTTCATTGTCCAAATCCTCTATATAGGTAACGTGTTTTTCGGGCCGAGCTGTCTGGGAACGAGCTGGTGCAGCACTGACAACCTGGGTGAATATGGCAAGAGCCTGAGATGTAGGGTGAATGAATCCCCAAATTATTTGTGGAATTCCCAGTGAGACAATGGCACTGTATACCAGTATTAAAAATTGTGGGTGCACATAACCCCCATATATTCTTTGAATTCCCAGTGAGACAATGGCACTGTATAGCAGTAGCAAAAATTGTGGGTGCACGTCACCCCAATATATTCTTTGAATTCCCAGTCAGACAATGGCACTGTATACCAGTATTAAAAATTGTGGGTTCACATAACCCCCATATATTCTTTGAATTCCCAGTCAGACAATGGCACTGTATACCAGTATTAAAAATTGTGGGTGCACATAACCCCCATATATTCTTTAAATTCCCAGTGAGACAATGGAACTGTATAGCAGTAGCAAAAATTGTGGGTGCACGTAACCCCCATATATTCTTTGAATTCCCAGTCAGACAATGGCACTGTATACCAGTATTAAAAATTGTGGGTGCACATAACCCCCATATATTCTTTGAATTCCCAGTGAGACAATGGCACTGTATAGCAGTAGCAAAAATTGTGGGTGCACGTAACCCCCATATATTCTTTGAATTCCCAGTCAGACAATGGCACTGTATACCAGTATTAAAAATTGTGGGTGCACATAACCCCCATATATTCTTTGAATTCCCAGTGAGACAATGGAACTGTATAGCAGTAGCAAAAATTGTGGGTGCACGTAACCCCCATATATTCTTTGAATTCCCAGTCAGACAATGGCACTGTATACCAGTATTAAAAATTGTGGGTGCACATAACCCCCATATATTCTTTGAATTCCCAGTGAGACAATGGCACTGTATAGCAGTAGCAAAAATTGTGGGTGCACGTCACCCCAATATATTCTTTGAATTCCCAGTCAGACAATGGCACTGTATACCAGTATTAAAAATTGTGGGTGCACATAACCCCCATATATTCTTTGAATTCCCAGTCAGACAATGGCACTGTATACCAGTATTAAAAATTGTGGGTGCACATAACCCCCATATATTCTTTGAATTCCCAGTGAGACAATGGAACTGTATAGCAGTAGCAAAAATTGTGGGTGCACGTAACCCCCATATATTCTTTGAATTCCCAGTCAGACAATGGCACTGTATACCAGTATTAAAAATTGTGGGTGCACATAACCCCCATATATTCTTTTAATTCCCAGTGAGACAATGGAACTGTATAGCAGTATTAAAAATTGTGGGTGCACGTAACCCCCATATATTCTTTGAATTCCCAGTCAGACAATGGCACTGTATACCAGTATTAAAAATTGTGGGTGCACATAACCCCCATATATTCTTTGAATTCCCAGTGAGACAATGGCACTGTATAGCAGTAGCAAAAATTGTGGGTGCACGTAACCCCCATATATTCTTTGAATTCCCAGTCAGACAATGGCACTGTATACCACTATTAAAAATTGTGGGTGCACATAACCCCCATATATTCTTTGAATTCCCAGTGAGACAATGGAACTGTATAGCAGTATTAAAAATTGTGGGTGCACGTAACCCCCATATATTCTTTGAAATCCCAGTCAGACAATGGCACTGTATACCAGTATTAAAAATTGTGGGTGCACATAACCCCCATATATTCTTTGAATTCCCAGTGAGACAATGGAACTGTATAGCAGTAGCAAAAATTGTGGGTGCACGTAACCCCCATATATTCTTTGAATTCCCAGTCAGACAATGGCACTGTATACCAGTATTAAAAATTGTGGGTGCACATAACCCCCATATATTCTTTGAATTCCCAGTCAGACAATGGCACTGTATACCAGTATTAAAAATTGTGGGTGCACATAACCCCCATATATTCTTTGAATTCCCAGTGAGACAATGGAACTGTATAGCAGTAGCAAAAATTGTGGGTGCACGTAACCCCCATATATTCTTTGAATTCCCAGTCAGACAATGGCACTGTATACCAGTATTAAAAATTGTGGGTGCACATAACCCCCATATATTCTTTGAATTCCCAGTGAGACAATGGCACTGTATAGCAGTATTAAAAATTGTGGGTGCACATAACCCCCATATATTCTTTGAATTCCCAGTGAGACAATGGAACTGTATAGCAGTAGCAAAAATTGTGGGTGCACGTAACCCCCATATATTCTTTGAATTCCCAGTCAGACAATGACACTGTATACCAGTATTAAAAATTGTGGGTGCACATAACCCCCATATATTCTTTGAATTCCCAGTGAGACAATGGAACTGTATAGCAGTATTAAAAATTGTGGGTGCACGTAACCCCCATATATTCTTTGAATTCCCAGTCAGACAATGGCACTGTATACCAGTATTAAAAATTGTGGGTGCACATAACCCCCATATATTCTTTGAATTCCCAGTCAGACAATGGCACTGTATACCAGTATTAAAAATTGTGGGTGCACATAACCCCCATATATTCTTTGAATTCCCAGTGAGACAATGGAACTGTATAGCAGTATTAAAAATTGTGGGTGCACGTAACCCCCATATATTCTTTGAATTCCCAGTCAGACAATGGCACTGTATACCAGTATTAAAAATTGTGGGTGCACATAACCCCCATATATTCTTTGAATTCCCAGTGAGACAATGGCACTGTATAGCAGTAGCAAAAATTGTGGGTGCACGTAACCCCCATATATTCTTTGAATTCCCAGTCAGACAATGGCACTGTATACCACTATTAAAAATTGTGGGTGCACATAACCCCCATATATTCTTTGAATTCCCAGTGAGACAATGGAACTGTATAGCAGTATTAAAAATTGTGGGTGCACGTAACCCCCATATATTCTTTGAAATCCCAGTCAGACAATGGCACTGTATACCAGTATTAAAAATTGTGGGTGCACATAACCCCCATATATTCTTTGAATTCCCAGTGAGACAATGGAACTGTATAGCAGTAGCAAAAATTGTGGGTGCACGTAACCCCCATATATTCTTTGAATTCCCAGTCAGACAATGGCACTGTATACCAGTATTAAAAATTGTGGGTGCACATAACCCCCATATATTCTTTGAATTCCCAGTCAGACAATGGCACTGTATACCAGTATTAAAAATTGTGGGTGCACATAACCCCCATATATTCTTTGAATTCCCAGTGAGACAATGGAACTGTATAGCAGTAGCAAAAATTGTGGGTGCACGTAACCCCCATATATTCTTTGAATTCCCAGTCAGACAATGGCACTGTATACCAGTATTAAAAATTGTGGGTGCACATAACCCCCATATATTCTTTGAATTCCCAGTGAGACAATGGCACTGTATAGCAGTATTAAAAATTGTGGGTGCACATAACCCCCATATATTCTTTGAATTCCCAGTGAGACAATGGAACTGTATAGCAGTAGCAAAAATTGTGGGTGCACGTAACCCCCATATATTCTTTGAATTCCCAGTCAGACAATGACACTGTATACCAGTATTAAAAATTGTGGGTGCACATAACCCCCATATATTCTTTGAATTCCCAGTGAGACAATGGAACTGTATAGCAGTATTAAAAATTGTGGGTGCACGTAACCCCCATATATTCTTTGAATTCCCAGTCAGACAATGGCACTGTATACCAGTATTAAAAATTGTGGGTGCACATAACCCCCATATATTCTTTGAATTCCCAGTCAGACAATGGCACTGTATACCAGTATTAAAAATTGTGGGTGCACATAACCCCCATATATTCTTTGAATTCCCAGTGAGACAATGGAACTGTATAGCAGTATTAAAAATTGTGGGTGCACGTAACCCCCATATATTCTTTGAATTCCCAGTCAGACAATGGCACTGTATACCAGTATTAAAAATTGTGGGTGCACATAACCCCCATATATTCTTTGAATTCCCAGTCAGACAATGGCACTGTATACCAGTATTAAAAATTGTGGGTGCACATAACCCCCATATATTCTTTGAATTCCCAGTGAGACAATGGAACTGTATAGCAGTAGCAAAAATTGTGGGTGCACGTAACCCCCATATATTCTTTGAATTCCCAGTCAGACAATGGCACTGTATACCAGTATTAAAAATTGTGGGTGCACATAACCCCCATATATTCTTTGAATTCCCAGTGAGACAATGGCACTGTATAGCAGTAGCAAAAATTGTGGGTGCACGTCACCCCAATATATTCTTTGAATTCCCAGTCAGACAATGGCACTGTATACCAGTATTAAAAATTGTGGGTGCACATAACCCCCATATATTCTTTGAATTCCCAGTCAGACAATGGCACTGTATACCAGTATTAAAAATTGTGGGTGCACATAACCCCCATATATTCTTTGAATTCCCAGTGAGACAATGGAACTGTATAGCAGTAGCAAAAATTGTGGGTGCACGTAACCCCCATATATTCTTTGAATTCCCAGTCAGACAATGGCACTGTATACCAGTATTAAAAATTGTGGGTGCACATAACCCCCATATATTCTTTGAATTCCCAGTGAGACAATGGCACTGTATAGCAGTAGCAAAAATTGTGGGTGCACGTCACCCCAATATATTCTTTGAATTCCCAGTCAGACAATGGCACTGTATACCAGTATTAAAAATTGTGGGTGCACATAACCCCCATATATTCTTTGAATTCCCAGTCAGACAATGGCACTGTATACCAGTATTAAAAATTGTGGGTGCACATAACCCCCATATATTCTTTGAATTCCCAGTGAGACAATGGAACTGTATAGCAGTAGCAAAAATTGTGGGTGCACGTAACCCCCATATATTCTTTGAATTCCCAGTCAGACAATGGCACTGTATACCAGTATTAAAAATTGTGGGTGCACATAACCCCCATATATTCTTTGAATTCCCAGTGAGACAATGGAACTGTATAGCAGTAGCAAAAATTGTGGGTGCACGTAACCCCCATATATTCTTTGAATTCCCAGTCAGACAATGGCACTGTATACCAGTAGTAAAAATTGTGGGTGCACATAACCCCCATATATTCTTTGAATTCCCAGTCAGACAATGGAACTGTATAGCAGTATTAAAAATTGTGGGTGCACGTAACCCCCATATATTCTTTGAATTCCCAGTCAGACAATGGCACTGTATACCAGTATTAAAAATTGTGGGTGCACATAACCCCCATATATTCTTTGAATTCCCAGTCAGACAATGGCACTATATACCAGTATTAAAAATTGTGGGTGCACATAACCCCAATATATTCTTTGAATTCCCAGTCAGACAATGGCACTGTATACCAGTATTAAAAATTGTGGGTGCACATAACCCCCATATATTCTTTGAATTCCCAGTGAGACAATGGCACTGTATAGCAGTAGCAAAAATTGTGGGTGCACGTCACCCCAATATATTCTTTGAATTCCCAGTCAGACAATGGCACTGTATACCAGTAGTAAAAATTGTGGGTGCACATAACCCCAATATATTCTTTGAATTCCCAGTCAGACAATGGCACTGTATACCAGTATTAAAAATTGTGGGTGCACATAACCCCCATATATTCTTTGAATTCCCAGTGAGACAATGGAACTGTATAGCAGTAGCAAAAATTGTGGGTGCACGTAACCCCCATATATTCTTTGAATTCCCAGTCAGACAATGGCACTATATACCAGTATTAAAAATTGTGGGTGCACATAACCCCCATATATTCTTTGAATTCCCAGTCAGACAATGGCACTGTATACCAGTAGTAAAAATTGTGGGTGCACATAACCCCAATATATTCTTTGAATTCCCAGTCAGACAATGGCACTGTATACCAGTATTAAAAATTGTGGGTGCACATAACCCCAATATATTCTTTGAATTCCCAGTCAGACAATGGCACTGTATACCAGTATTAAAAATTGTGGGTGCACATAACCCCAATATATTCTTTGAATTCCCAGTGAGACAATGGCACTGTATACTAGTATTAAAAATTGTGGGTGCACATAACCCCCATATATTCTTTGAATTCCCAGTCAGACAATGGCACTGTATACCAGTATTAAAAATTGTGGGTGCACATAACCCCCATATATTCTTTGAATTCCCAGTGAGACAATGGAACTGTATAGCAGTATTAAAAATTGTGGGTGCACGTAACCCCCATATATTCTTTGAATTCCCAGTCAGACAATGGCACTGTATACCAGTATTAAAAATTGTGGGTGCACATAACCCCCATATATTCTTTGAATTCCCAGTGAGACAATGGCACTGTATAGCAGTAGCAAAAATTGTGGGTGCACGTAACCCCAATATATTCTTTGAATTCCCAGTCAGACAATGGCACTATATACCAGTAGCAAAAATTGTGGGTGTATATAGCCCCAATTCTATTGCTAGGGGACTTGCAGGGTATTTCTGAGGTGAAGGTGGGGGGCACACCGTTGGAACGGGGATTTGGGGTGTATATATGGGGTATACGGGAATACACTGTCAGTGTGTTCCATTCAGGATCCTGGGAAAGCTGGGTTGCGGCGATTGAGCCCGTCAGTGCCACGTTACACTGACAAGCTTCTCCCTGGAATTGAAGTTATATGTAAGCCCAATATATTCTTTGAATTCCCAGTGAGACAATGGCACTATATGGCAGTAGCAAAAATAGTGGGTGTATATAGCCCCAATCCTATTGCTAGGGGACTTGCAGGGTATTTCTGGGGTGAAGGTGGGGGGGCACACCGTTGGAACGGGTATCGGGGGTATATATCGGGTATACGGGAATACACTGACAGTGTATTCCATTCAGGATCCTGGGAAAGCTGGGTTGCGGCGATTGAGCCCGTCAGTGCCACGTTACACTGACAAGCTTCTCCCTGGAATTTAGCTCTTATAAGAGCTGTTGGTTGTCTTCTCCTTCCTATCCTAGCCTGTCCCTGCCTACCCAGAATCTAACCCCTAGCTAACTGGACGGAAACCTCCGTCCTCGGTGAATTGCAAGCTCAGAATGACGCGAAGCTGGGCGGCGCTGTTCTTTTAAATTAGAGGTCACATGTTTTCGGCAGCCAATGGGTTTTGCCTACTTTTTTCAACGTCACCGGTGTCGTAGTTCCTGTCCCACCTACCCTGCGCTGTTATTGGAGCAAAAAAGGCGCCAGGGAAGGTGGGAGGGGAATCGAGTAATGGCGCACTTTACCACGCGGTGTTCGATTCGATTCGAACAGCCTAATATCCGATCGAACATGAGTTCGATAGAACACTGTTCGCTCATCTCTATTCATTGATAGAGTTTGACCCAGCCAAGATAGGAAGGGAAAAGATTGTTTTGCATGGACTTTGGTTGTCATTACATGAAGATCAGAAAACTCCATTTACTTAATCTGCAGGAAGAACAGAAGATCCAGGCTCTGTTCTTCAGGGTGAAGGATGCTGCAGGTGAGACAGTCATGTTTCATGCACCTCATGTGCTCTTTGGATACCAACAGAGACATCTGTTTGAATTGACAATTGATTCTGCATCCTGGAAATTATATTTTTTGAACAAGAAATACACCCACTGCAGACAAAGTCTGACTATCAGAACCACATTATGGGGATAATGTCCATCCTTAGGGAGAGAGCACCTTTTCAGGTGTGTTGAGACTTATGCAGCCATAGTTGCTCCACTGCAAGGGAACATGGGAAGAATATGTAAATCTGTCTCCCAAGATGTAAACAGGGAGACAGTGCCTCTGTTATACCGCCCTCTATGGGAAACACCCTGAACATCATGCCCGACTTTCCCAGAAGTCTTTACTGCATAATGCGGGGTTATAACCAAATCAATTTCTCAGCTACGGATGGCACCATTTCTGTCTGGTTGGACTTCATCAGCACAGCCTAGAGAGAATTGATTTAGTAGAAGTGAGAGGCTGAGAGACCAGATTATGGGGATAACGTCCATCCTTAGGGAGAGACCACCTTTTCAGGTGTGTGGAGACTTTTACAGCCATAGTCGCTCCACTGCAAGGGAACATGGGAAGAATATGAAAATCTGTCTCCCAAAATGTAATAAGGGAGATGTTCAGGGTGCTTCCCATAGAGGGCGGCATAACAGAGGCACTGTCTCCCTGTTTACACCTTGGGAGACAGATTTGCATATTTTTCCCATGTTCCCTTGCAGTGGAGCAACTATGGCTCCACTGCTAAGGACAGAAGAGAGAAAGATCAGTTTAGTTTGTAGCAGCTGTAACACAGGCAGCCACACATGACGGCGCCATCTTGAAAAAAACAACAAACAAAACTGTTAATTTTAACATTGTGTACTGTGTGCAGCAGGTAAATATGGATAGAAAGCAACTTATCTGCACTGGCAGAAGTGTCCATGAATCCTCAGCTTTAAATGCATTGATTCGATACTCCAAACACATGCACACCTTCCTGAGAACCAGGAGCGAGAGAGGACTTACACCACCTTATCATCATGCAGGAGGATCATATCTGGGAACAGCAAGATCAACATTCCATAAACCAAGTCCAGGGCTTCTCCACAATATACAGAGTGTCTAAAACCTGTACTCTTCTTATGCACGAAAGAGAAAATACAAGAATGGCGTGGTCTCTCCAGCCTTATATAGCTGCACCATAGTTATTTAATTGTTAATTACTTTTTATAAACCTGTCTTTCTTAATTAACCTATATAAATATATGAATGGCCCATACAAGATATATGGGGGAAGCTGATCCATGTAAAATCCCCTGAAAAGACAAAAGGGGCACTCTCCAGCACAGCTGGAGGGAATGAGTGCAAGAATAGTCAAGGGTCCAGGTGCAGATTCAATAATAATAAACAGTAATGTGCTTATTCAAATAAATGCTATAGAAGAGCAAGTAATACTACGGTATTTGAAATACTCGTACTCGATCGAGTACCACTCGCTATTCGAATGTAAACGTTCGATGCAGAACCAGCATTGATTGGCCGAATGCTATACAGTCGGCCAATCAACGCTGGTTCTTCTCCTACCTTTAGAAGTCTTCTCCGTGCAGCTTCCCCGCAGCGTCTTCTGGCTCTTCATTCACTCTGCCAGGCATCGGGCCTGGGCAGAGCCGACTGCGCATGTCCGCTTGTAGTGCGGGCATGCGCAGTCAGCTCTGCCCAGGCCCGATGCCTGGCAGAGTGAATGAAGAGCCGGAAGACGCCGCGGGGACGCTACAAGGAGAAGACTGCTCGGAGGATCCAGCCCGACCCTCACTCGTGGACTTGGTAAGTATAATTTGATAGAACGTTGCCTACCCCTGAAACAAGCATTTTCCCCCCATAGACTATAATAGGGTTCGATATTCGATTCGAGAAGTCGAATATTGAGGGGCTACTCGAAACGAATGTCAAACCTCAAACATTTTACTGTTTGCTCATCTCTAATAAATGCCTTTTTAAGTTCTCACTCTTATATATAAAAATGAGCAATGAAAACAATGCCTCTTATACCATACCACATTCACAACAACCCATACTATAAATATAATGCATTAGATAACCTACACTATAAATGGTGTAAAAAAAAATCTACATCAGTTATCTAAGCATGCAAAAATATAATAAAAAATGAGCAAAAGTCATATGTATAGATGTAGTCTTCTTTAACTTGAATCTAATAACTGACTGCATTGTGATATTTTAAAATAAAAGCCATAGAAAAACGTTAGAAAGGCAAGTTGAAGATAACAAAAAAACAAGTCTGCAATATCATTGGAAAGATAAAATAAGAAGTTATGGATCTCAGAACATGCCAACAAAAAACTAATGATTTTTTCAAAAATCTTATTTTACAAAATTAGATTGTTATTGCTGTTGTTGTAGTGGCCAAAAGAATAGGAATAATATTTTATATATGCTGTATGGTGAATGGTAAAATAGTAAAACAAATCTGTGAAAAAAGTGATACTTTTCATCCTTCCCAGAAAGAGTTGATACAGTTTGCTCAGTAAGTTATAGCCATCCCAAAAAGGTGCTATTGAAAACAATCATTTTTCCCACAAACAACCAAACCCTGAAACACAGTGATGTCAACATGATAAAACAAAATATCTATAGACACATTTCTTTATTGAATTTAGAGCTGAAGTTGTGGGTGATGTTACTAGCCTATAGAATTAAAATAATACTTCCCCTCCTGATTCATCATGAGCAGTCTGGATTTGTAATGAATAGGGAAGGTAAGGACAATGCTCATAGAGTACTACAAGCAATACATTATGCTCACAAGTCTTACCCATCACAACTCTTACCCCTCTGGTCCTTCTCGATATTGATGCCGAGAAGATCTTTGATAGGGTTAGCTGGGCCTTCATGAGAGATACCCTCTTAAAATTTGGCTTCCCTGCAGAGTTTGTTGGGACTATCCTCACTCTGTACTCACAACCACATGCCAGGTTAAGGAACCCTTTGATATAGCCAATGGAACTAGACATGGGTGCCTGCTCTGCCCTTCCTTGTTCATTTTGGTGGTTGAAACATTGTTACAGAACATTTGCCAGGACATTGAGATCCAGGTTTGGCAGGTTGGTTCTGAGCGGCTCCAGGCGACTGTTTTCGCAGATGATCTGCTCTTCCCAATAATGAACACTACGGAGGGCCTCCCGGCATTATTTAAGGAGCTGGAATTTTTTAGCTTTCTTTCTAACTTCAAAGAAAATTATTGTAAGTCCGAATTTCTCAATGTCACCCTGCCTAGATTCCAAATAGATGCCCTCGATGTGCATGCTTATTTTCAGGCAAAACAATTGAATAGGTGGTTGGAGATGGTCCAGCCGGTCAGGAATCTGCATGTTACTAATTTCATCCGTGCGTCACACGGTCCATCTTTCCTTAGAGTCCTCTGGCTACCACATTCTGCAAGTTCTTGCACCAAAGGACTGAACCCGATCCTGGTGGCACCTGCTAAGCTATGGAGACGCTTGAGCCCTTCACTAGCCCCCTTTCCCTCTCCCGTGATGTCCTGCTCCCTTATCCCCCACTCCCTTGCAAAGATGACTGGCTCCCCAACTGACTTGTGGTCCAGGTATTGTATCTTGATGGGTCTGACCAACATTAACACCCTCCATCATTCTCACTTAAACAGATCTTGCTCCCTCTTTACTTCCCAACACCCACCTCACACAGAGTGTACTGACTTTGAGAAGCTTATATTAGCCCCTCTCCCCATACTTAGGAAGATTTCTAATTTATATCACCTGTATATTGTTAAAAGGGAGTCCTTGGCCCCTGCCTATCTTCAGTCTTGGGGAAAAAGAATTGGGTGTATCCCTATCTGATAGTGAGAAATCCTCCGTTTTAGCCTCGTCTCATGGCTTCTTCCAGTGTATTAGAATACAGAAGAACCATTATAAACTGATATCCAGGTGGTATAAAACCCCAGAATTTCTGCACACACATAAGTTGGCATCCTCTAATGTGTGCTGGCGCTGCCTGAATGCGGTTGATACTCTTTCTTACATCTGGTGGCATTGCCCAATTCTGGCTCCCTTCTGGTCCATGTTTGAGTCTGTCTTGCAGATCATCTCTGGGGCACCCTTCAAACTATCTCAGATAGCACTTGGCCTATCAGACCAATACTTACGGCCCTCCAGGGGCGATCTGATATCACACATACTCTCAGTGGCAAGACTGTTGATCCCTCTTAAATGGCTACAAACTACGCCCCTGACAAAAACTGAGTGGTTTGCTAAAATCAATGAGATCTACAGGTTTGAGGAACTCACAGGTTGGGGCACTCATAAATGCAACAAGTACATCAAAACCTAGTTCCCTTGGTTGAATGTTCTCCGTACTACTAAAGCACAATGGCAGTTGGAGACCAGGGACTTGAATGAATCTCGATGACTTGACCTGACTTGTCCTGACATAACTTGACCCAACTTAACATCCCTTGATCGGACCTACCCTGACTTGAATTTGTTTGACACCCCCCCCCCCCCGATCTGACCTCTCTTGACTTGAACTAACCTGCCTCACTTTACCTACCTAGCTTTAGCTCATATCAACTTTACTCAGCCTAACCGCACTTGGTTGGTCCTGGCCTGACTTGATTTCATTGCATGATATCTGATTCCCCACCCCAGTGTGCCTGGCCTGGTCTCCATGCCTTGTCGTCTAGCCTTGTACCATGTGCTTACTCATTGCCACTGTGATTGCACGTACAGTGCTTTCTGTCTCGTACAGTCTACTTTGGTTCTGTCTCAGCATGGCTTTGCCAACCGCACCATCCCCACCTCTGTGTATATATTTCAGAAATGAAAAATTTCTTGTAATAGTGGAGGCAGTTAGGCCTCTACTCACAATTATACACATCTTCCCATGACATCACCCCTGTACTCATACAGAACACCAGTGACTGTCTTTCTGCTGTCTCTAATATCATGTCCTCGCTCTATCTGAAACTAAATCTCTCTAAGACTGAACTACTACTGTTTCCACCATCTAATAGATCTGTCCCTGATATATCCATTGCAGTCTCAGGCCTTACTATAACTCCTAGGCAGCAGGCCCGCTGCCTGGGGGTCATGTTTGATGCAGACCTTTCTTTCACCCCTCATATTGAATCACTCGCACGTTCATGTCACCTCCACCTCAAAAATATCTCCAGAATATGTCCTTTCCTTACCAGAGATACACTAAAGACACTTATTGTCTCTCTGATTCATTCTCGCCTTGACTACTGTAACTCCTTACTAATCGGTCTTCCCCTCACTAAACTCTCCCCTCTACAATCTATTCTGAATGCAGCGGCCAGGCTCATCTACCAGGCTAGACGCTACAGCGATGCCTCCGGTCTGTGCCAGTCGCTACATTGGCTGCCTATTCAATATAGAATAAAATATAAAGTTATCACCCTCATCCACAAGGCTCTCCATAATGCCGCACCTCCCTACATTTCCTCCCTCATCTCTGTCTACCGCCCAACCCGTGTTCTCCGCTCACTCAATGACCTAACACTTACATCCTCTATTATCAGAACCTCCCACGCTCGTATACAAGACTTCTCCCGAGTTGCACCACTTCTCTGGAATGCTCTACCCCGGACAATCAGATTAACTCCCAATTTCTACAGTTTCAAACGCAAACTAAAGACGCATTTTTTCAGACGGGCCTATCACAATTCCTAATGCAAACCCTTCTTGATGCCTTTTCAGCCTAACATAGTTGTCCATGCTCTATCCACATGTTAAAGGACACTACTAGTGACGGCCCATAAAGCTTTGTTTGTGTAATGGCTGCAACCTCTATTACAAAATTGTCTGAACACTGTATAAGCAATGCCGCCCCTCCTACCTCTTGTGTCATCCTCTCTACCTCATAGATTGTAAGCTCTTGTGAGCAGGGCCCTCAGTCCCATTGTGTGAAATGACGTTCTTTGTTTTGTATCTGTCTGTATCTGAACCCTACAAATTGTACAGCGCTGCGGAATATGTTGGCGCTATATAAATAAAATTTATTATTATTATTATTATTAAGAGTTAATAAAAGAAAATTTTAGATAATCATATGCCTGAATAGCCTTTAAAAAGGATATACAGGTGCTGCTCATAGTATTAGAACCCCCCCCCCCCCCTCTTTTTATGATTTACCGGTAAAATGGACATGCTGTGAGTTCTCCACAAGAAAACTGCGCTCGGGCATGCTTACTGCGCATGCCCAAAATTTCAATTCTCTACTGCCGAGAATACAGACGCTGGAGGTGGTTGCTCACAGGGAGGAGGAGGAGGACTTAAAGAGCACAAACAGCAGAGGTTTGAGTGAGGAAGGTATGATGCTGGGGGGTGCACGGAACGTCCAGGGTGCACTGAGGGACTCATTAGTATATCTGTTTTACCGGTAAATTATAAAAATAGGGTTTTTTTCTAAAACGATTAGCAGCACCTGAATTGCCTTTTTAAAGGCTATTCAGGCATATGATTATCTAAAATTGCCAAGATCTAATGATAGAGCTCCTTTAAGGCTGCAAATTTAAGGGGTTAAAAGTGCTTGTCAGTTGTTTCAGAATTTTTTTATCAGATTTTACCATAGAAGTTACTGTAAGTGCTCATAAATACACGCCAAATACATTTGCTCTTATTTTGTGTTTATTTTAATGTTTTACAAGCTGATATTACTTTAATATACTGTATATGTTTTGGATGTCTCCGTGTTCTGAATATAAATTGCATATTTTGGGTAATATAAATTTAGTAAACCCTTCAAGGTTCACAGCATCTTTTTGTTCATAGACTCTTTTTGTGCATAATATGTGTATTATGACACATGAATTACAATAACAAATCTATATTATTTACTATAATTAAAGTACAGTATTGTTTTACAATTAAATAAATCATAAAATTGTTTCTGTCTATGTTTTTCTCTTGCACAGGCTTTTTTTGATTGCCGTGTCCTTGTCACACAGGTCAATTTAATTCAATCACATTGGAATATTTCAGGTAAAGTATGTTGCACATGTGCACACCTCATGCTCATTTGTCACATTATTGCTTGCTGTCACTTTTGAAGGTAGGTGTCTAGTTGAAGAATGTGTAGCAGCTAGAGGGTCATGGCATTTGCATAAAGCACTAAAATGCTCTTTCTAAAGAGACTAAACATGATGTTTCTGCACTTGCTGAATACGAAATGTGCATAGAGTTCAACTGTCGAGTCTGTAATTCAAAAGTCATCTTACAAACTTACATTTTTAGATGTATTTATGTATACAAGTGAAACATCTGCTGCTTTATTGTTTGGCCGTATTTAACATGTAACTGTAGCATTCACAGTCAAAAGTAGGTAATAAAATACAGTAAGACTGATTCCAATATATTCCTCTAGCATGGGTAGTAAACTATACAGAATACAGGGAAACTACAAGTATACTGTAATATAGCTGTTAGGAGTATTCAATCATTTTATGTCATTTACAAATTACAATTAAATAAAAACAGACAAAAAAATCCATTCTGTAAAGTAAGCTTTTATCAGACAATTACATGAATATCTGACATGTTTGTTTATATTTAGATTTGCAATGGAAATATTTTTTTTAATTGCATTATTTATTTATTTATAGACATTTGTATAATTGGTTTTAATTATTAAACATTCTTTTTTATGTCCCACTAATTCAATATAGTAGAAAACCTCTCCATTGTAGTATATATTATATATCTGCAGTTGTGTATTACAGTAGGTCCTGGTACTACTACGTGTCTGTACATGATAGCCAGGAGGCTGTTGATAGACCTCCTGGCTGCTATTGTAACCTCCCAGAACTACACAATCTCATATCATGAGGGAGATAGGGGTGAGAGAACGGGCCCTTACCTTACCCACTTAGATGTCAGAGGTTATACTGACGAATTCATATTTTCTACAAGGGTATTTCCACACTATTGTTATTGCAGCCCATTATAGTCATCTGCCAGGGGTTGAAAGCAATGGACATTAAAGAGGACCCTTTTATCACTTGCGGCACATGCGGTTTTATATACCGCTAGAAAGCCGACAGTGCTATGTTGGCTTTCACGATCTGTGCTCCAGGTGAAGAGCTTTCGGTGCTGGTACCATAGCTCTTCACTGTCAGAAGGGCATTCCTGACAATCCGTCAGGAACGCCCTTCCTCACAGCAGCGTCTATAGTACTGTACTATGAGAGCGGAGAAGAACGCCTCCCCCAGTACTCATCTATGGACTCGAGTACTCGTCTCGGCTTTCTAGCGGTATATAAAATCGCATGTGCCCCAAGTGATGAAAGGTCCTCTTTAAGGGTAGTAGAGTAATGGACCTAGATGGAGCCACCTCCGTCTATATCTATTCCCATTGACTATAACGTAAAAAACATAAAGGACCCTTCCTTCCTTCATATTTATTCACTTTTATAATGGAAGAAAAAGTCCTGCATGCAGGACTTTTTCTTATATCAGAAAAGAAAAAAACATGATAGAGGAAAGCTTCTGTAACTTTTTTTTTTATTATTATTTCAGGGTGAATGCAGATGGACAATAGATGGAGGGGGCTCCTTATGCATCTGTTTAATGTCATCAATTCCTCTCATTCTGCGATGGATGAGAGCAATGGACATTAAATAATGGTAGTGTGAGCCGATCCTAACTCCTGAAGTGTGTAGTAGTGCTTTTTTCATTGTTGCAACCAGAAAACCACAGCAATTACTGCTGACTGTGCAGGACAAATCCGGGTCAAAAAAACAACTCCCATTGAATTCAATGGGAGCCAGTCATTTCATTTTTCCGTGAGCAGTATTTACCACCGCGGCATCTGCGTCAAGACAATCCCTCCAGACAAGGCCCATTCATTTGGGCCTAGCCTGGAGTGGAAAGCCGTGACTGTTGATGATGCTTAGAATAGCAGATCCATTTCAGACTAAACAAGTTTGGCCAAAACAAAGCTTCTGTGTGAATATCGCAAATATTCACCAGACAAATTTTGCGAGGTTTGTCCAACACCACTAAGCAGCTGTAAAAGCAAATAAGATTTTAGGAACAATAAAAGAGAGATCAAATTCAGGATCCCAATGTAATATATCTGGCAATATGTGGGCACCTAGATTATTAAAAGGGATTGGAGATCTGTCTTATAATAAGCAGCTACAAACAATAGGTTTGTTCAACTTGGGAAATAGACATCAAGAAGTGATTTAGATGTACAAATATTGATTTCTCAGTGCAAAGAAGTGGTACAGAATTTATTCTGTCCATGGACCTGTACAATGGACCATTTAGGAAAGTTCAGTTAGATATATACATAAGAAGGGGTCTTTTACAGATCAAGTAGTAGAACTATGGCATGGCCTACCATAAGAGGTAGTGATGACAGATACAATATCACCATTTATATAGACTAAAAGGTCATCAAGTACTGAAGTACTAGCTCTATGCTAGCCATGCTAGCAGTTATCAGTATAGCAGTCGAGTCAACTGCACTTGTATGAGAGCACTGCAGTATACACTACTAGATGTACAATTACTACTAAAAGGCACAGAAGCAGTGCAGCCCTTGGCATGTAAACAAAGCTGCACAAATTGATAAACACTGATCTGCAAGGGCCTGCGCAGTCAGACCCCCACTGATCTAAATCTTATAGGAATCAATTTGTAAGAAGTGGTTAACCCTCTCATCTAACTATATAAGAACTATATTTAATACTATAAGATAGTACGATAGAACTATATTATAACTATATAAGAACTTGAACTAGAAGAGGGGTAGATCTAGGAATATATTCTGAATGCCAAATATGAAATCAAGAAGGAATTTTTCCCCTAATATGGTGTAATTGGCGTCAAAGCTCCTAGAAGTTTTAGCCTTCCTCTGGATCAACACTGTAGGGTTATACAGTTGAACTTTATGAATCCTTATTCAATCTTATTAACTAGGTAGCTGTGTTTGGACTTATTCTTGGTCCTCTTTGAACTTGGATGAGATGCAGGTGTAGCAGAAAGACAACTTATTTTAAGCACTATGGAGTCTATCATTAGAATACCCTTTTTAAACTAAATACACATAGGAATAGCCTTAAGAAAGGCTATTCTTCTCTTATCTTTATTATTCTGATCCGCACCGCCATTCCTGAGAAATAGCTTCTTTCTTCCTTATGTAAATGAGTTTTGTCGCAGCACTGGAGGCGTCCCCAGTGCTGCTTGAAAATTCTCCAGCGACGGCCTCTAGATCAAGATTCCTATATCTAGAAGCTCTGCAGTTTTGCCTCCATCTCTCTTCTAAAAACCCTTATACTTCCCACACAGAAAAGGAGTATTAATTATGTCTAAATCATTTCTCTAGCAAGGCGGCCATTACTTCATATCCTGTAGATGATGTGGTCAATTTCTAATCACATGGTTTATTGGCTCACTGTAGGAAATACATTACTAATAAAAATTGATATTACAAACAAGGCAGCATGATAATAAGTTACTTGGGGAGGTAGAAACAAAGAGGCAGTACATCACCAGAGCATCCTTTTAACTTTACAACATAATGATCTCAGGCCCTTTACTGATGACTTATTTATCATGCAAACAGACTAGTAGTGTTCTTTGAATAAATAGACTGTTCATTCAAGAGCCTAGACCTGAACATGGCCGTTGAACTGAATTGCTGAATTATGCGAAGTAGAAAATGCATGTAACTTCTAAGCATGTATTTTGGAAAAATATCCATGCCGGCCTCTTTGAAAAACTAAATGCAGATATTTTAACAAGAATAGAAATTGCAATAAGTTTGCAAATGAAATACCATTATTTAGTGATATGGAGACTTCCACCATATAAATATCTGGTAAATACAGGTTTCTGCCCTTCTCCTGATAAAGTAGTATGAATAATCTTTTCTCTGAAAATTTATATGATAAGATATGGTCTTTGCACCTTTTTTTTTTTTTTTAACACATATATAATTTTTTTGTTGTTGTTGTTCAACATGAATTAGGGTAAAAAATTATCCACCTTCTGGCTATAGAATTTCTTTTAGTTTAAGGGCCCACATAGTAGGCAGCAGTGAAAACGTGACATGAGAAAAACCATGGTGGTAACACCAAGTTTTTTCCTGCATCACTTTTCAAAGAGCGTCCGCAGAGTTTCCTCTATGGACTTTCTGATTTAATTATACCTGTAGGAAAACTGCCTGCGTTTCTGTATTTTTATGCAATGTGTGGTTGCAAATTGCTACAATCCTATCCACTTTGCAAGGACTGTAAAATGCCACGGTTTACACCACAGCCAAATTGCATATTTATGCCACGTGGGGCTTCAGCCTTAAAAAAAACTTTCAGAAAAGATAAATACATATTTTTTTTTAAATATATTCTCTTTTTAGTACACTTTGTCAAATCTTTCATATTCTCCAATTTTAGCCTGAGGTATTATTAATTATTATTATTATTATTATTATTATTATTATTATTATTATTATTATTATTTTATTTTATTTTTTTTTGGGGGGGGAGAAGGGAAAAGCATAAGCACTTCCTTTATAGTCCCCATTCCTCTTCAAGCCACTCACAACTTTATTTGAAACAACCTCCCTGCCAACTTCTTTCAAACATTGGGTACAAGTGTACCTAGAAGAATTGATGCTGTTCTGAAGGCAAAGGTGGTGACACCGAATATTGACTTAATTTAGATTTTTCTTATATTCATTCACTTTGTTTTGTTAATTGATTAACACTTTTATTTTTGAAAGCACTTCTTACCTTGCCATATTTTTCCAAACTTGCTATGCTGAATGTATGACTATATACAGTCCTATGAAAAAGTTTGGGCACCCCTATTAATCTTAATCATTTTTAGTTCTAAATATTTTGGTGTTTGCAACAGCCATTTCAGTTTGATATATCTAATAACTGATGGACACAGTAATATTTCAGGATTGAAATGAGGTTTATTGTACTAACAGAAAATGCACAATATGCATTAAACCAAAATTTGACCGGTGCAAAAGTATGGGCACCCTTATCATTTTATTGATTTGAATACTCCTAACTACTTTTTACTGACTTACTGAAGCACAAAATTGGTTTTGTAACCTCAGTGAGCTTTGAACTTCATAGCCAGGTGTATCCAATCATGAGAAAAGGTATTTAAGGTGGCCAATTGCAAGTTGTTCTACTATTTGAATCTCCTCTGAAGAGTGGCATCATGGGCTACTCAAAACAACTCTCAAATGATCTGAAAACAAAGATTGTTCAACATAGTTGTTCAGCGGAAGGATACAAAAAGCTGTCTCAGAGATTTAACCTGTCAGTTTCCACTGTGAGGAACATAGTAAGGAAATGGAAGACCACAGGGACAGTTCTTGTTAAGCCCAGAAGTGGCAGGCCAAGAAAAATATCAGAAAGGCAGAGAAGAAGAATGGTGAGAACAGTCAAGGACAATCCACAGACCACCTCCAAAGAGCTGCAGCATCATCTTGCTGCAGATGGTGTCACTGTGCATCGGTCAACTATACAGCGCACTTTGCACAAATAGAAGCTGTATGGGAGAGTGATGAGAAAGAAGCCGTTTCTGCACGTACGCCACAAATAGAGTCGCCTGAGGTATGAAAAAGCACATTTGGACAAGGCAGCTTCATTTTGGAAACAAAAATTGAGTTGTTTGGTTATAAAAAAAGGCGTTATGCATGGTGTCCAAAAAGAAACAGCATTCCAAGAAAAACACATGCTACCCACTGTAAAATTTGGTGGAGGTTCCATCATGCTTTGGGGCTGTGTGGCCAATGCCGGCATCAGGAATCTTGTTAAAGTTGAGGGTCGCATGGATTCCACTCAGTATCAGCAGATTCTTGAGAATAATGTTCAAGAATCAGTGACGAAGTTGAAGTTACGCCAGGGATGGATATTTCAGCAAGACAATGATCCAAAACACCGCTCCAAATCCTCAGGCATTCATGCAGAGGAACAATTACAATGTTCTGGAATGGCCATCCCAGTCCCCAGACCTGAATATCATTGAACATCTGTGGGATGATTTGAAGCGGGCTGTCCATGCTCGGCGACCATCTAACTTAACTGAACTTGAATTGTTTGTCCAAAATACCTTTATCCAGGATCCAGGAACTGATTAAAAGCTACAGGAAGCGACTAGAGGCTGTTATCTTTGCAAAAGGAGGATGTACTAAATATTAATGTCACTTTTCTGTTGAGGTGCCCATACTTTTGCACCGGTCAAATTTTGGTTTAATGCATATTGCGCATTTTCTGTTAGTACAATAAACCTCATTTCAATCCTGAAATATTACTGTGTCCATCAGTTATTAGATATATCAAACTGAAATGGCTGTTATAAACACCAAAATATTTAGAACTAAAAATGATTAAGATTAATAGGGGTGCCCAAACTTTTTCATAGGACTGTATATATATATATATATATATATATATATATATATATATATATATATATCCTATTAATATTATAAATGTGAAATGTTTGTGAGTTTGTGAGTTTGTGGCTTTGGATGTTCGGATGTTCGGTCAATCAAGCAAAAACCGCTCTACCGATTTGGATGAAATTCTCCACAAACATAGTTCACACACCCGATTGCGCAATAGGCTACTTTTCAACACAATAACCCACATACGTTTTCCACACGAACCACTCAAAAAACCAAATCACATCACCTTCTCTGCATTCTCACACACTTTGGACCATGGCAAGCCCCTAAACTTCACATTACCCCCTACAGCCTAGCCCCTAACCCTACACACTCACATTCACATATACTTTCACACTTTCACCCTCACCTTCACCATCCTGCAGGAGCCAACCTGGTTCCCTCTCTGGCACAGCCATCTTTGCCGACTCCCACCGCTAGGAGGATCCGCGGCACCGCCCACCACAATACTCCACAGGCGAATGCGCATTTTGCAGACATAAGCAATGTGGTACTAGCACGCCACCATTTTGCGCCTCCACCTTAGCCCGCAGCACACGACATCCTGCCTCCAGGCCGCAACAGTCCCCGACGCCGCTATCACCTCCCTGCTGCTGCCTCGGCATGATCCATCCACCAGAGAGACACTGGTAAGTGCACGTTCCAATTCCAACAGTGCCAACACCTTACGCTCCACAATAGCCTGACCCCTCTCCCTCAGTGCCCTTTTGTTACACTTCTCCGAACACACCTCACACTTACTTGCAGCTCATGTCACCCCCCTTGCTACGGGCCATGCCACTCCTGTTCCTATGGCAACCGCCCGCCATAGCCGCCACTGCCTTCCACACCACCGCTGACATTGCCTCTGCTCCCTGCCGGCATAACCCCTTATAGTACGCCGCATGTCACCACTTGCCGTCTGCCAGGTGCCCAGTAGCCCTACACCTGCCATAGCCCTTCCCTGTCACAGTCGCGCATACACTGCGCTACCCCCATCATGTCTCCGGATACTGCACACTTTCCAGCCCCCGCCGCCTTTTCTTACCTGTCCCGTGGCTCCCGTCTGTCCCACGCTGCGTGGAGGCATCCTCCTGTAGATCTCCGCTGCTGACACTCCGCAGCCGCCGCGAGGGTTTCTATAGCAGCCGCTAGCTCACCCAGGCCGCCCACACACCTCCGTCTGGCCAGGCTGCTGCAGGCTATGCTACATAACCTGCAATAGCACTGGCACAGTTATGCAATGCATAGCAATACAGTAGTATTGCAATGCATTACATTGCCAACGACACCCCCTGCTGGTGTACAACGGTAGTGTTTTGCAAGCTGCTGGATGCAGCCTGCAAACCACTTTAGCATTAACCATACATAAAAAATAAAAATAAACAACAAAAAAAATTACTGTGAAACACACACATTTCCTATTCCCGCCTCCAAAATCGCCCACTAAACATTACGCCTGCATACACTCACACTATTATGCAATGCATTGCAATACATTACTATTGCAATGCATTGCATTATTCAGCGCACCCCCTGCTCTCCTTCACACCCAATAAAAGCCCATACATTTGCTGAAAATACACCGCCACAAATACACGTATAAAGGTACATTCACACGGTGTAACGCACCGCTCATTTGGTGCTTCTTCTTACGACCACTGCCACGTTACCGGGGCATTTACGCCGCATTTGCACCATGCTATTTACGCTGCGCATTTAGGATCATCTGTACACGACGTTAACGCCATCATACATACAAACGTAAAACACGCGCAGCGCCGATGCATACACACCGTAATGCGCCGCTCAACGTTAAAATAAGCACCAAATGACCGCCGCGTTACGCAGTCTCAATGGACCCTAACAATAACACTCACATTCATAAAAAATACATTCAACAAAAAAGCCTCACGTTTTCTCTCAATTACCCAACATTCATATCCCATACCGTATTACACAGGAATCAAATTTCACCCGTGCCTCTAT
Organism: Leptodactylus fuscus; assembly: GCF_031893055.1. Taxonomy (NCBI): domain Eukaryota; kingdom Metazoa; phylum Chordata; class Amphibia; order Anura; family Leptodactylidae; genus Leptodactylus; species Leptodactylus fuscus. The sequence continues at coordinate 201,647,449 of NC_134266.1, read as the reverse complement.
TCACACACTTCTACAATCACCGCAGACGAAGTCGCGGGTAGCAGCTAATATATATATATATATATATATATATATATATATATATATATATATGCAGATATTATACATATATACAGTAATGACATACATGTATATATAATTCAGCGATACATATGTAGAATATAGACTTTATCTATGATATTCTGTTTCTCCTTTTCTACAATATAGTGAGAACATATTTTTCAAGGATTTTGCAGGGATTGTAATAACTGGCTTAATAAGCTTCAGCAAATCAAAGACTTATAATTTCTTTTCAAGCTAATATCAAATGCATTGTGACATCTCTAGCACTAAAAGGTTATTTTACATAAATCTTATATGATTTTAAGTTGTTTCATGTGACACTTGTCTTCACTATAAAGGCTGTTTTGTGGATTCATGAACTACAAACATTGACATTTTAAAGCTAAAAATCCAATGCGTTCACACAGAAAATACCAATGATTTTGAGAATACTAAGCCAACAGCAAAAGGCTACACAGCTTGTTTATTGCTACATAGAAAGTAATGATGATGTATCCTGACTGTACAGAAGACAGAAAGTCAAAACTATAAGCATAATAGAAAAATAAAGCTTATATTTTTGTATATTTTTATAGTCTTAATTGTATTGTCAATTTATAACCATGGCAAGGTCCCATAGATGATGTATAGCTATAGGGAAGGATCTGTATGCCAGAATAATGAGCTTAATTTAGCTACAACTAGAGATGAGCGAGTAGTACTCGATCAAGTAGGTATTCAATTGAATACTACGGTATTCGAAATACTTGTATTCGATCGAGTACCACTCGCTGTTCGAATGTAAAAGTTCGATGCAGAACCAGCATTGATTGGCCGAATGCTATACAGTCGGCCAATCAATGCTGGTTCTTCTCCTACCTTTAGAAGTCTTCTCCGTGCAGCTTCCCCGCGGCTCTGAATTCACTCTGCCAGGCATCGGGCCCAGGCAGAGCCGACTGTGCATGTCCGCTTGTAGTGCAGGCATGCGCAGTCGGCTCTGCCCAGGCCCGATGCCTGGCAGAGTGAATGAAGAGCCGGAAGATGCAGCGGGGACGCTACAAGGAGAAGACTGCTCGGAGGATCCAGCCCGACCCTCACTGGTGGACTTGGTAAGTATAATTTGATCGAACATTGCCTACCCCTGAAACGAGCATTTTCCCTCCATAGACTATAATAGGGTTTGATATTCGATCCAAGTAGTCGAATATTGAGGGGCTACTCGAAACGAATATCGAATCTTGGACATTTTACTGTTCGCTCATCTCTAGCTACAACACATCTCAAATGACCCTGGTTAACACCTAGTGAATTAGTCTCAATCTCCCAAAACTGCTTTACCTGTCTTAACATGATGCATTGATATGCTAAACTTCTAAACTAGCCCCCAAAATTCAATTCCCTTTTCCTAAACATTTACACATAGTTATTGTGTGTCATCAGGTCATTAAATAATTCTAATTAGATTATGCATATAGCATTTACAGACAGGCACTGGCTGGTGTCCCTGTTTTGTGGTAGCATGCCTTTATCCACACTGAAGGCGGCTGTGAACGGCGTTGTTAAATAGCTTGGAAAAACACGTCTGCCCCTTAAGAGGCAGGAAGGCTATCCAATCTGCATGTGAAGTGTGTCTGGCACACCCACTGTGGAACAACCCATCAATTTGTAGTCCTCCTTGGAAGGGTGTGTCCGGGAGGCGCAAGCGTCCATGTTACTAAGAAGATCATAAGTGGCTTATTTACCTTATTGACATTGAGATTTTTGAGTGCAGTAGTTTTCAAAACCAGTGGCGAACCCATCTGAGATCAGAGAAGGAAAGTCACAGTAATGTCAAATAACTATATCACACCAGAGTAATTTATGTCTGAGAGACACATCATGAGAATGAAAGGACAATTGATCGGTGAGGTCATATGGTCTAACAGTATGTAGCCAAACACTTTCCATTTGTATCCATTTTTAAAATTAAACGTAAAGTCCTTTCCTCGGTTTTGTTTTTCTTTCTACACAGAAAAAAACCCAGAAAGCCAACAGAAGGAACCTTCCATATGTACACTGATGAACTATATATATATATCATACAGTAACTGTAGTCAAGCTCCTGCCTAGGATAACCTAATACACTTCCACAGGATTCAGATGATCAATTCAGTTCAGACAGCCACTAGTCAGAAAGGCTTGTAAAGCAGTATGTATGTACTCATCCCTTAGGTACCAGGGAAATCTAGAACAAAGGGAGAAATTATGATATCAAAAACATAAATCACAAATGTTTCATGAGCACTCATGCAGGAAAAGAGACCCAAGGAACCCTAACCAGCTTGTGACATCCAAAATATAAAGGTTTAACATTTAGTGCCCCAAATAATGTATCTGAGGAATGGATTATGTTTGATATGCACAGATTTGTAAAAGCTTTAGGCATCACTTGACAGGCATATTAAACCTAAATGTATATATACCCCGCAAGAGTTATGGAATATTCCCAAAAAATATCATATCTATCTGGATTTGGCAAATGCCTTTAGTCACCCATGGGTGGGAGGTTCCAGGAAACAGTCTGGATGAGGCTTCTTGAAAATTTGTGATGTCAGGATCCCTAGGTATCAGATAATTTGGAGATGCAACCATCAATAGACGTGTCCAATAATTCCTGTTATATCTCCAAGCCAAGCTCGGATAAGGTCTGTTTTGTTTTATTCTCATTTTATTTCATATTGTTTGCAAGTATATGTCTTTTTGTTACATATTTCCTTGTGTAGTAGGTTATTTTCTGTTCATGTTAAATTTAAAATTGAATAAGGTTGTCCTTGGCACTAAACACCCCCACAATTCTGAAGAGACGAAACATTGCTTACGCTTATTACCTTTTTGTTTGCTATTGAGTGCCAAAGGGCAAAATTGTGAATGGTCTGGATGTTAGGTGGTAGGAAGATAAATCTTGCTGCACACAAAAGTAGTATTGAACGAATATAATGATTTATTTTACAATAGAACATACGCCATTGACACAATGCAAAATAATAGTTTTGAAAAGCAAACTAGATCAATCAGTATTGACGTTTCGGTCGTTAGACCTTCATCGGAATAGATCTAGTGGATAGCATGGCAGGGAGAAGTGTCAGGGCTGGATGTTAGGTGGTGACAGCTATTTGTGTGGAGATGTGCGGATGTGCAGTTGCTTCCCTCATTTGTTGCCTAGTGTAATAGGTGAAGGTGGAACCAGATTGCCCCTTTATGGACCCATCCAGGTTAATATATGCTTGTGTGGAGTAGGTAGTGTATGGTTCATTGACATAATTGGTTGTCATCAAGTGGGATATATTTCTTTATTTTGCCTTTTTGTGACAATTGGTGGCACCGTGGGATACATACACTTTAATATAAATATATGTATCTGTTGAAACAAAGCTGGAAAGACATCTGTAGGTCACAAGACAGATAACTAATTTCTATACATGTCTTTTAAGAGGTGAGGAAGCAGGAGTGAGCAGGAAAAGCAAGAGAAAATAGAAGAAACACAGGCTATACAGATACTAAAAACAAATAGAAGGCTTATATAATAACTAAATCACTTCCCTTACGTTAAATATATGACAGTACTTTTTTATAAATGGTCTACCTGTTTCTTCGTGAGAGAGACATTATAGAGTAGATTCCTCTCTTCTTACTGTAAGCAGTGTGTGACTGATAGACTTCACATAGCGCAAAGTGGATTGAAAACTACAGGAATAACCTGCAGAGGGGAAAACTGCTAAAACTACAGCACATAAACCATATAATGACCAGAAATGCTCATCACGTACTTGCATATATTAGCTTATCCTTAAAAAGTCAAATGAAATGGCAGGCATGCTTTAACCCTCCTTTTAAAACCATTGAAGTTCTTTGGAGTTAATTTTCAGTGATATTATCAAATGCTTTCCCCAAACACAAGGGATAACTTTAGATTAAGTTGCAAATGGAATTAATTGTGGATCAATGGAAAAGTAACCTGTTAGAAGCAAAGAATTATAAAATGTTGTGTAGAATATATAATGTTTTGTTTGTTTTAGGACAAATAGGGATGTTCTATCTATTTTTGGCATTTTTGTAACAATCATTGCTCAATGTCAGGTAATTCCATTTAATAAAAAATGATCTAAGGGTATGCTTAGGCACCAAATCATTTTCAATATTTTTCAACATACAATTGCAGTGATTTTTCTAACTGCAGCAAAACGCCAAACAATACCACACAAAACCCACGTAAATATACCCTCAGTGTCTTTCTATTATGATAATTATTGTTTCCCTTTTAACAAGTTTTAGAAGATTGCTTTAGTGCAGCATAATCATTTTCATTTCAACAAAAAAAAATAACATTTATAAGCTATTTCTGTGAGCATAAAGCTAACATTAATCATATGCAGTTTTGATAAAAGTACATTTTTATTTGACAATTAATGAGAATGTGTCATGTTTCTATTTTTTAGTAATGTAGATAACTATAAAAAGTATAAAACACTTAGAATTGTACATTTAAAAAAAAAAAATATATATTCTATCTAAGTCTGGAAGCCACCATAATAAAGCAGGGCTTATAATCATCAAACTCTCTGATGAGGAAGCACCACATTGTGTAAAAAATAGAAATTGACTAGCAATTATCTGCTTTGTCTCTTCTACGAAGCCACTGAGCATGCTCAAAGCTCTGTATCAAACACAGATGGTGTAGCTTTAAATTTCTCTTGTTTCTAGCTTAGAGCTAAAAGGGGTTATCCAGGATTTTAACAAATATTTGAAAAAGTGGGAATGGTGATAAAGCAAAAAAATACTATTACCTGGCAAATCCCCATCAGCACAGCTGCTTGGATTTTTCCAGCTATCTATGGTGAGTTTTCAGTAGTGATGACGCACCATACACCCAATGGACCATTGCAGCCAATCAGTTTGCTCTCTGGTCCTCTCCTATATCTGCATTTAATTTCTGAATTGATACATTGTGATACAAAGTGACCTCATTTTTTAAAACTGCACCCCTAAAAGAATTTATCAGGCGGTGTAGTGAGTATTAGTATCCCAGATGTGACTCCACTGCGGATGGCGAAGAGGGAACATATAAGCGGAGTGCATTGCAAACACCAAATTCCCTACTATGTCCCAGTAGCTCCTATAATTGGGGGAGTCACTCTAGGGGTCACTTTAGGGGTCTGCTTCCTGCTGCAGCCAGTTTAGTTCTAATGATCTGGCGATTTTTCAGGTTTTTGTCTTCACATTACTAGATGCTATATTTTCTTTATTTTTATGGTGATGTGGCCATATAAAGGCTTGTTATTTGCGGGATGAGATGCATTTTGTAATGACACCATTTTTGGGCGTCTACAACTTATTGAATACATTTTATTAAGGGTGAGTTCACACGGAGTAAAGTGCCGTGTGATGTGGCACGTATACGCCGTGTGAGCTTTTGCGGGCCGTATACGCTCCCATTGATTTCAATGGGAGCCGGGATCGTATATGCGGCGCTATTTTGCGGCCGTGATTATTATAGTATGTCAAAGGTCGCTAAGGGGTTAATACTGGGGCTACATGGAAATTTTGGCCAGATGACAGGTTCCCTGGTTTATATGGGTCTTTGGACAACACTGTGGTCTCCTTAATAGTGATCCTATAAATTCCGTACAAGATTTTGACTCCCATAAAAAGAATGGATGACTTCTGCACTTAAAATCTACAGTATGTCCAGAAAATAATGAGTTTACTTGTTTTTCAGAACTTCATCCACATGCACTATAAGGTGACTTGCTGTGCAGAATCCACACTACTAATAAGCAACATATCAGCGGGGATCTATATATATAACTTTTTATTTATTTTTTTTATTTTAACCTGTTAAAAATATCCCAAACTATCAAAATAAATATTCTAAAAGTTGACATTCTATTGTCTATTGTGACACACATACCCTTCATATATTTCCATTTATGGGCTGCATAAGGCGTCTTTTTTTTTTTTTTTTTTTTTTTTAAAGAGCCTGAAGTAATTGTTGTTTATACCATTTTTTAGAATGTGTAACATTTTGTTCTCTTTCTATTCAAATTTTTATGAGTAGAAAACAGTGAAAAAACAGCTAATAAAACAGCTTATAAAAAGTAATCTTTTTATAAGTTTGTAGACCATCCTTTTTGGAAGCTGGTATGCCTAATATCTGTGTTTTACACGGTTTAATTATTTTAATATGTGGTCTAGGGAAAGTGGAGTGATTTAAACTTTTTTTTTTTTTACTTTTTTAACTTTTATTTTTAGGCCCCCTAGGGGTCTTAAACCCAAGATAGTATGATTATTAATACAATACAATGCACTGCAATGCTAATGCATTGTAAAATTCCTGTCCTTCTATTGCAGGCTGCCTTGACAAGCCTGTAATAGAATTAATTGAATAACAAGCAAAATGGCATTGCATATGCAATGCCTGCAAAATGAATAAACATGAAGTGCTGAGGAACTGTGCGCTAACCATATCCACTGTGTCTGTTTTAGACAGTGGAGGCTTGATGGCAATGTCCATGATCAGAATCCTCACTAACTTCAGACATTAACCCTTCAGATGTCTCAGTCACATGCAAGCAAAGCAACTGAAGAGCTGCAGTGTCGGGGCTCTACCATGTTAATATATCAGGGATTCAAAACTAAATCCAAAACCTCAGCTCATAGAGACTATTGCCTTTCTCTACCAACACAACACATATAATCTCTCCTGCACTGGACAATAAAAGATATTCCATACAAGAGTGCATGTGAAATAACCTGATGTTGCACAATTTTTAATTATCATATTTCTTAGTCCTGTTTCCGAATTGGGAAAGTACCTGTATAGGGATTAGCTCAATTATTCTTCTTTTTTAGAGATGAGCGAACAGTATAATGTTCGAGGTTCGATATTCGTTTCGAGTAGCCCCTCAATATTCAACTACTCGAATCGAATATCGAACCCTATTATAGTCTATGGGGGGAAAATGCTCGTTTTAGGGGTAGGCAACATTCGATCAAATTATACCTACCAAGTCCACGAGTGAGGGTCGGGCTGGATCTTCTGAGAAGTCTTCTCTGTGCAGCGTCCCCGCGGCATCTTCTGGCTCTGAATTCACTCTGCCAGGCATCGGGCCTGGGCAGAGCCGACTGCGCATGCCCGCACTACAAGCGAACATGCGCAGTTGGCTCTGCCCAGGCCCGATGCCTGGCAGAGTGAATTCAGAGCCGGAAGACGCCGCGGGGACGCTGCAAGCAGAAGACTTCTAAAGGTAGGAGAAGAACCAGTGTTGATTGGCTGACTATATAGCATTCGGCCAATCAATGCTGGTTCTGCATCAAACTTTTACATTCGAATAGCGAGTGATACTCGATCGAGTACGAGTATTTCAAATACCGTAGTATTCGATCAAATACCTACTCGATCGAGTACTACTTGCTCATCTCTATTCTTTTTCCTTTCTGAAATGTTTTTCTTGTCTGGATTTTTACCCTGTACAGGGGTGAAACTAGCTTTGCTGCCTAAGGCAAGCTATAGATACCCAACTCGGCTATTTTTGGCTTCATGATGGAGCTCCCCCGCCAGTCGAGTCTGCTGTATATTGTATTGTAATAGGTAGTGGACGATAATTTTTATTCATCTGTCCATGTTCTTGTCCAGGCCAGCCTTCATAATAACAAAATAAATAGTGGTCAATTAAAAAAAGAATGTCACCACCAAGTTTATTTCACGAGGCGCCATCTGAGGCCATAGCCTCAGGTCGACTCATAGGTGATGCACCCTTACCCTGCAGTCTTCTAAAGATCAAGACAGCCCTAGCATATCCATTACCATGGACAGCAAATTACCATCCACAATTTATGCCTTGAAACCTCTTCCAAAATTCAATTCCATTAGGTAATGTGGAGTGTGAGAGTATGGGGCCACAGTAGGCAATCTACTGTATGAGGATGAGGGAGTCATAACTGATATTTCAAACAGTCATATAGTAACCTGCTGTCACGGTTGTGTCAATGCTCAACAACCGTGGTACTGAATGGTGCTAGCACTACTATGAACACGGGGTAGGAAAGCTGTCCCTAGCACTATGACGGCTGACTAGGCCTTGCCTGAGGGGGTTGGTCAGCTGTTTATGAGCTAAGCTCGGCCCCAATAACTACTGGCTCTCTAAACATGAAGACCTAACAGACAGGTAGGAGAGCTGAAAGAGGCTAGGGACTGGGAAACCGGAGGCATATCCTAGTGAAAGCATAAGTGCAGCTGCAAACATTACTAACTAGGATGGGACATACTGGAAAACTAACAGGTGCAGCACAACCACAAAACCCACAACAGGGAGAGGAAGAGTGGAGTAGTGAGGAAAGGGTATCATAGGACAGGGGTAAGACAAACCTGGAACCTAAAACAGAAAATCACTAATACCAAAACAGTGACAGGCACCAAGAAATGCAAGATAGGGGTTGAGTAGGAATATATGAGGGAAACGCAGACTCTCACACAGAACAAAACTCACACCACTTCCAATTTAGCTCCAGAAACCACACAACACCACCTAAACTCTCCTTCAACATTGGGCCAAGAATCCTAGCTGGTAACCATGAAAACCGTCGAGGACTGAAGCCAGCAGTCAGCCTTTTACAGATCTCGGAATGACCTGATAGGTTGATGACAATTACCCATGCCTGAAGCTGACATCCACCTATACACAAAGCAAGCTCAAGTAGACACTGTGGCAGAAACCCAACCACTATCCCAACAGCTCAGTGGAAAGAAAACCAACCAAAGAACCACAGGACCTCGGCTCAACTAACCAGACGAACACCACCAAAAAACACAAAACCATTTTATAAACAACTCAGATCCTGACACCTGCTAGTCTATAAGGGTCTTCTGTTTATAAATGAACCCTATTTATAATAAGAAAAACCACCCTGTCCGTTTATCTTTGAGTAGTTTTGTGTTCAACTGATCTATACAAAAAAAATTCTATTTTTGCATTAGTTAGTGCAAGTGGAACAGGAGTTGTGTTTGTTGCCAAATATTTTTTTTTAGTAGCTGTAGCTCATATGGCCCTGGTGGATCTTCCTGTAACAGCATTGCGGTCTTTGCTTCCACGATAATGATAAAAACTGCCCAGCCCACTCAGGATTCATGTGAATGTTACATTTATGTGCAAGGTAGTTACTAACTAAATTCCACACATCTCACATGAGACCAATCCCAAAAATTATAATAAATGTCAGTATTCAGCTGATGCCACACAAATACATGAGGTTTGGTGACATTTTGGACTATGTCAATGGTGTAATGCACGCTCTATGAAAGATCAGTAAAGACATATATTCATAGGTGCTAAATTAAATATATTTATTCAAGCTAAACGTGGCATCCAATAAATGTTTAATTGTGAGAAGTGATAGTGACCATATGACCATTTGGCATCAGAGACAATCAATGTAATTTCTTTTAACTTGATATATATTGCTTATGGAAGTCACCTCTAAATCTTTTGAGAAGAGGTTCCAACTTGTGTTCAAAAGAAGAGGTAGGGATTAGAGATGAATGAACAGCGTTCGATCGAGTACATGTTCGATCGGATATCAGGCTGTTCGAGATGTTCGATTTGAGTCAAACACCAAGTGGCAAACTCGCTAAAAATTTGATTCCCCTGAATTGGTCACCTGAATTGGCTGGCTAATTCAGGTGACCTCCAATTTATATGAACAGTGGATTTAATATCCGGTTCATATGAGACTGTGAACTATGTGACTGTGAGACAAGGATAGATGTACAAGCAGGGTTAGCTAGGGATTACCTTTATTTAGGTGGGAATGTTACTCACCCAGCTCTTTAGGGCTCTATCTGGTCGGGATCCCTGTCAGCTTGCGATATGCGCGAGCTGACTTTTTCCCATAGGAATGTATTGACCAGTGTTGATTGGCCGAATGTCATACAGAGTAGAGCGTTTGGCCAATCAACGATGGTTCTGCCGGAGGCTCGTCCGTGAGGAGGTGGAGTCTAAGATCGGACCAGAATGGAGACTGCTGTGGACCAATCTTAGACTCCGCTTCCTCCAGCAGAACCAGTGTTGATTGGCCGAATGCTGTACTCTGTATGGCATTCAGCTAATCAACGCTGGTCAATGCATTCCTATGCCGATATGTAGCAGTGCTGGCCGTGCACTCAGCTCGACTACTCCAGAGATGCAGCTGAGCTGAGCGACACCGGAGCAGTGCAAGCTGACAGGGATCCCGATGTATTACTGTGACTTGGGCATGTTAGATGCACCCAGGCATGCTTCCCTTGCTGTCCCAGTTGCATTCCAGGGTGTTGGCATGATTTCCTGGGGTGTCATAGTGGACTTGGTGACCCTCCTGAATCGAATAGTGGTTTCCCCCTAAACGAGTATTTATTCCCCATAGACTATAATGGGGTTCAATGTTCGATCGAACAGTCGAGTATTGAGCGTCTACTCGAATCAAACTTCGAACATCTCACTGTTCGCTCATCTCTAGTAGGGATGCGTGCGTCCACATGAGCTATATAATGTTACATTTGTAAATATACAAATTGCTGCCCTACCAAGCTCTGAAATTTCTGTCAGGCTGTTGTATACGGCAGTATTTTTCCTTGAGAATCTAGTATACTATCCAGTAGATCACAGCCCTACTGTTTTATGGGGGAGCGAAAAAGAATAATGAGGAGTTAGTTTATATAACTTCTATACCTGGCTCCATGCTTGGATTACAAACTAAATTACTAGATTTTCCCTGACCACATTTTAGATATAGTCGGTACAAAGGTGTAATAAAGTTTCTCGTATAACTGAGTACGCACAATGACTTTTCTGTGGGATGCTGATGAAGTGTGAGATATATCTAAGCCAATCTGTCTTATTGCAGTGATGGGAGCCCAAGGAATAAAATCAGGAACAGGAACTTTCACCACTTCCCTTTAATTTAGAAAGGGTCTAAATTAATTTTGAGGTCTGCCATGGCACCAAATTATTTTGGACTATGCAGGTTGCTGCATGAAAGGAGGGGATAGAGACTTTATTAAGATATGGTTACGTGGTGGGATATCTTTAGGATTAGTAGTACCAGTAGTAGCAGGCAGCAAACATCTTAGTGAGTGACTGTGACTCCACCAGATACTTTTCAAGTTACATCATCCTGCTCAGGATTGCTCTGGACCCTGCCTCTTTTATCTCCCCACACTCACTCATCCACAAAGCCCTCCACACCTAAAGAAAGCCATGCACTTTTCTTTGTAAAACTTATGATTTTATGAAACCGAGTTTTGTATCCACCGATAGTAATGTATCTGTAGAACAGTAAAATAATCCTGTTAACCAGAAATTGCCTAACACTTCTGCAGACAGAATAAAATAATGTGTTTGTTCAATAACTGCTCAGTAGATATGGACCGAGTCTGTAATCTTTGGAACACAGTATGAGAATACAGTGAAAAAACCACATGACATCAGATAGGCAATTAGTTCTTTCCCCCATGAGTTTTACCTGCACATCTGTATAGTCTACACTTTCTTCAATTACTGTAGTTATTTCCATGCATAAACAGAACAACAGTTAAACATGTCTATAATTATAATATCAATAATAAAACAATAAATAAATAGAATAAAATAAAAGTCACAGAACATAAAGTAATAAGATAGATAAAAAAAAAAGCAAACTATAAAGCAGAGCTGGTGTGACAGCTATTACTGCGCTGTTATAGAAATGATACATAATGTAACACTGCCACCTTATGGATTTTATTTATAACCCTGTTCTCTCAGTGGCTACATCAACAAAAGTAATATTCCTTGAAGATTAATGATGTTTACTTACTTGTTTGCCCCGTATTCCCACTTTCATTTATCTGTGTTGATTTTATAGTTACTAGACACTGAACATTCCTTAGTATAATGTAAAGCCTAATTCTTTTTTTTTTTTTTGTGGGGAAGCAAAAGTTCTTTTTCTTTTTATAGCAAGGTTTGCCTATTTCTGTTGTCGGCATTTTTTAAAATACTCATTTTAGAATACTTGTATGTGATTTTTTTAAAAATTTTTTTTAATATCTGTAGTGAGACTTCAGCACATGATAAGCACTTATTGAACTTTACTTTATCTTATGTGCTTGTAGAAACAAAGGTATAAATCAAAATTTTCGCAGAAAGCCTGGTCACTATGGAGTTCTATCATTAAACTACGAGTTCTTGCCACGAATATCTCCAAGTAAAACATATTACTTCGAATTTAACACACTAAAGTAAATCATGTAGTACTATCTTAATGTCCACATTTTACATATTCTAGATTGCCATAGCAACTGATCATGTTTCACTTTAGACGCAACCGTGTTTTTTTTTTATTTTTGTGGTTTTGTTAAATCTCGCCTTCTAAAAGTCAGAACTTTTTTTTTATTTTCCCTTTTATAGAGCCATATGAGGGCCTGATTTTTTGCAGATGAACTGTACTTCCCAATGCCAAAATGTAATAGTTCATACAATGTACTGAGAAACTGAAATAAAAGTCAGAATGAGCTAAATTTGATAAAAAATACATTTCTCTGTTCTTTAGTAGCATCCATTGTGTAGTAACATGTTATCTTTATTCTGTGGGTCAGTACAATCAAAGTGAAACCAAATTTATATATTTTGCAAAATTTTTAGAATCTAAAACTTTGAAAAAAAAAATCTATATATATATATATAGTGTGGGCATTTTCTGAGGTGGGAATACCTATTGTCTTTAATTTTGGTAATGTATACACCTGTCATTTTAACATTCGCTTCTGTTGTTCTGCTCTGTTTATAGGAGCAGAACATTGAGGTTAAAGCCCCACGGGACGATATGCAGTGCTAACGCGCATCGCGGTTCTTCCTGCAGCACTTTAAATGGAAAGTTTGCAGAGTTTTCCTCCATGGACTTTCTGTTACAATTATGTCTATGGGAAAGCCACTGGCGTTTCTATAGATATAATTGATATGCTGAGATTTCCAAAACTGCCGGTTTTGGAAATCGCAGCATGTCTGCGCTGCAGCATTAACCACAAAGTGGGCATGAGATTTGCATAAATCCCAGACACTTTGCCAGTACTGTATAACGCCGCAATTTTTCCCGCAATGTTTCTGCTGCGGGCAAATCGCCCATTTCCGGCTCGTGGGGTCCCAGCCTAAGGTTCCACATTTTAGAAACACAGCTTTTTTTGTGCCAGGATTTGTTGCGATTTTTGAGCTCAAACCAGGAATGGATGGAGCAGAAGATAGAAGTATAAAAACTTCCTATATATTTCACATTCCCTTAGTAGCCACAATTTGGCTTTGGTTCAAAAAAATGCAACATAATCTGCAACAAAAAAAGCTGCATTTCTGCAACATGGGGCCTAAGCCGAAAAGCAAAAGATCATTAAAGTGAGGGATTATAACAGAGACCTAAAGATTAGAGATGAGCGAACAGTGTTCTATCGAACACATGTTCGATCGGATATCAGGGTGTTCGCCATGTTCGAATCGAATCGAACACCACGTGGTAAAGTGCGCCAAAATTCGATTCCCCTCCCACCTTCCCTGGCGCCTTTTTTGCACCAATAACAGCGCAGGGGAGGTGGGACAGGAACTACGACACTGGGGGCATTGAAAAAAATTGGAAAAAGTCATTGGCTGCCGAAATCAGGTGACCTCCATTTTAGACGAATAGTGGATTTCAAATCCGGGTCATATGAGAATGTGAACTTTGTGACTATGAGACAGGGATAGCTGTACAGGCAGGGATAGCTAGGGATAACCTTTATTTAGGGGGGAATGTTATTAAAAATAACTTTTTGGGGCTCTATCGGGTGTGTAATTGTGATTTTTGTGAGATAAACTTTTTCCCATAGGGATGCATTGGCCAGCGCTGATTGGCCGAATTCCGTACTCTGGCCAATCAGTGCTGGCCAATGCATTCTATTAGCTTGATGAAGCAGAGTGTGCACAAGGGTTCAAGCGCACCCTCGGCTCTGATGTAGCAGAGCCGAGGCTGCACAAGGGTTCAAGCGCACCCTCGGCTCTGATGTAGGAGAGCCGAGGGTGCACTTGAACCCTTGTGCACCCTCAGCTCTGCTACATCAGAGCCGAGGGTGCGCTTGAACCCTTGTGCACACTCTGCTTCATCAAGCTAATAGAATGCATTGGCCAGCGCTGATTGGCCAATGTATTCTATTAGCCTGATGAAGTAGAGCTGAATGTGTGTGCTAAGCACACACATTCAGCTCTACTTCATCGGGCTAATAGAATGCATTGGCCAGCGCTGATTGGCCAGAGTACGGAACTCGACCAATCAGCGCTGGCTCTGCTGGAGGAGGCGGAGTCTAAGATCGCTCCACACCAGTCTCCATTCAGGTCCGACCTTAGACTCCGCCTCCTCCGGCAGAGCCAGCGCTGATTGGCCGAAGGCTGGCCAATGCATTCCTATGCGAATGCAGAGACTTAGCAGTGCTGAGTCAGTTTTGCTCAACTACACATCTGATGCACACTCGGCACTGCTACATCAGATGTAGCAATCTGATGTAGCAGAGCCGAGGGTGCACTAGAACCCCTGTGCAAACTCAGTTCACGCTAATAGAATGCATTGGCCAGCGCTGATTGGCCAATGCATTCTATTAGCCCGATGAAGTAGAGCTGAATGTGTGTGCTAAGCACACACATTCAGCACTGCTTCATCAAGCCAATACAATGCATTAGCCAGTGCTGATTGGCCAGAGTACGGAATTCGGCCAATCAGCGCTGGCTCTGCTGGAGGAGGCGGAGTCTAAGGTCGCTCCACACCAGTCTCCATTCAGGTCCGACCTTAGACTCCGCCTCCTCCGGCAGAGCCAGCGCTGATTGGCCGAAGGCTGGCCAATGCATTCCTATGCGAATGCATACTTAGCAGTGCTGAGTCAGTTTTGCTCAACTACACATCTGATGCACACTCGGCACTGCTACATCAGATGTAGCAATCTGATGTAGCAGAGCCGAGGGTGCACTAGAACCCCTGTGCAAACTCAGTTCACGCTAATAGAATGCATTGGCCAGCGCTGATTGGCCAATGCATTCTATTAGCCCGATGAAGTAGAGCTGAATGTGTGTGCTAAGCACACACATTCAGCACTGCTTCATCAAGCCAATACAATGCATTAGCCAGTGCTGATTGGCCAGAGTACGGAATTCGGCCAATCAGCGCTGGCTCTGCTGGAGGAGGCGGAGTCTAAGGTCGGACCTGAATGGAGACTGGTGTGGAGCGATCTTAGACTCCGCCTCCTCCAGCAGAGCCAGCGCTGATTGGTCGAGTTCCGTACTCTGGCCAATCAGCGCTGGCCAATGCATTCTATTAGCCCGATGAAGTAGAGCTGAATGTGTGTGCTTAGCACACACATTCAGCTCTACTTCATCAGGCTAATAGAATACATTGGCCAATCAGCGCTGGCCAATGCATTCTATTAGCTTGATGAAGCAGAGTGTGCACAAGGGTTCAAGCGCACCCTCGGCTCTGATGTAGCAGAGCTGAGGGTGCACAAGGGTTCAAGTGCACCCTCGGCTCTCCTACATCAGAGCCGAGGGTGCGCTTGAACCCTTGTGCACACTCTGCTTCATCAAGCTAATAGAATGCATTGGCCAGCACTGATTGGCCAGAGTACGGAATTCGGCCAATCAGCGCTGGCCAATGCATTCTATTAGCCCGATGAAGTAGAGCTGAATGTGTGTGCTAAGCACACACATTCAGCACTGCTTCATCACGCCAATACAATGCATTAGCCAGTGCTGATTGGCCAGAGTACGGAATTCGGCCAATCAGCGCTGGCTCTGCTGGAGGAGGCGGAGTCTAAGATCGCTCCACACCAGTCTCCATTCAGGTCCGACCTTAGACTCCGCCTCCTCCAGCAGAGCCAGCGCTGATTGGTCGAGTTCCGTACTCTGGCCAATCAGCGCTGGCCAATGCATTCTATTAGCCCGATGAAGTAGAGCTGAATGTGTGTGCTTAGCACACACATTCAGCTCTACTTCATCGGGCTAATAGAATGCATTGGCCAGCGCTGATTGGCCGAATTCCGTACTCTGGCCAATCAGCACTGGCTAATGCATTGTATTGGCTTGATGAAGCAGTGCTGAATGTGTGTGCTTAGCACACACATTCAGCTCTACTTCATCGGGCTAATAGAATGCATTGGCCAATCAGCGCTGGCCAATGCATTCTATTAGCGTGAACTGAGTTTGCACAGGGGTTCTAGTGCACCCTCGGCTCTGCTACATCAGATTGCTACATCTGATGTAGCAGTGCCGAGTGTGCATCAGATGTGTAGTTGAGCAAAACTGACTCAGCACTGCTAAGTCTGCATTCGCATAGGAATGCATTGGCCAGCCTTCGGCCAATCAGCGCTGGCTCTGCCGGAGGAGGCGGAGTCTAAGGTCGGACCTGAATGGAGACTGGTGTGGAGCGACCTTAGACTCCGCCTCCTCCAGCAGAGCCAGCGCTGATTGGCCGAATTCCGTACTCTGGCCAATCAGCACTGGCTAATGCATTGTATTGGCTTGATGAAGCAGTGCTGAATGTGTGTGCTTAGCACACACATTCAGCTCTACTTCATCGGGCTAATAGAATGCATTGGCCAGCGCTGATTGGCCGAATTCCGTACTCTGGCCAATCAGCACTGGCTAATGCATTGTATTGGCTTGATGAAGCAGTGCTGAATGTGTGTGCTTAGCACACACATTCAGCTCTACTTCATCGGGCTAATAGAATGCATTGGCCAATCAGCGCTGGCCAATGCATTCTATTAGCGTGAACTGAGTTTGCACAGGGGTTCTAGTGCACCCTCGGCTCTGCTACATCAGATTGCTACATCTGATGTAGCAGTGCCGAGTGTGCATCAGATGTGTAGTTGAGCAAAACTGACTCAGCACTGCTAAGTCTGCATTCGCATAGGAATGCATTGGCCAGCCTTCGGCCAATCAGCGCTGGCTCTGCCGGAGGAGGCGGAGTCTAAGGTCGGACCTGAATGGAGACTGGTGTGGAGCTATCTTAGACTCCGCCTCCTCCAGCAGAGCCAGCGCTGATTGGTCGAGTTCCGTACTCTGGCCAATCAGCACTGGCCAATGCATTTCTATGGGGAAAAGTTAGCTTGCGAAAATCGCAAACTGACAGGGATTTCCATGAAATAAAGTGACTTTTATGCCCCCAGACATGCTTCCCCTGCTGTCCCAGTGTCATTCCAGGGTGTTGGTATCATTTCCTGGGGTGTCATAGTGGACTTGGTGACCCTCCAGACACGAATTTGGGTTTCCCCCTTAACGAGTTTATGTTCCCCATAGACTATAATGGGGTTCGAAACCCATTCGAACACTCGAACAGTGAGCGGCTGTTCGAATCGAATTTCGAACCTCGAACATTTTAGTGTTCGCTCATCTCTACTAAAGATCCCAGTGTCTAGAATGGAGTCAGTTGGTTTCTTCTCTCTCTCTCTCTCTCTCTCTCTGTATATTCGCGGGATCAGGGGCAGGCAGTGACAACCAGGGGCCTACGTGTGAAACGTTTAGGCCCCTTTCTGCGTAACTGTCCTATATGTGTCATAAGTGGTACAGATAAGAAATAAGACACATGATGCACATACGACTCATGGTACACATTTTGGTACAATTCCGTAGAAAAATGTGATGAATCCCTTACAACATCTGTGTGTTAAATGTGTATTTTGTTACAGAATTTGGTGTGGAATTACCACAAAATTCACCCTACACATTGCAATGGGTGAAATCCAAAGGATAAATTGAAATACTGCAGGTTTAAAATCGAGACTACAGAGCAATGTCCACAGTAGCACGTGGGCGAGATTTTGAGATTTTCTTAAATGTTACTTACTTTGCTAAAACTGTAAAGCACTACGGAGTTTTCACCTACAATTCTACAGTAAAAAAAACCTGCAGCATTTCCACCACAAATGAACCCTTACTCAGCAAGTTTGTTAGACTTTGCTAAATGCTTTAGCTCTATATAGTACATTGAGTACATGTGTACAAACAGAGTCTCCTGGCAATGCTTAGTTAGAATATTGCAAACTGAAACTTTACAGCCTGTTTTCTATTAAAAAGAAGTTAGATAGATTAATAAAATAAATTACAAAAATGTTCAAAAATCGGAGTTAGACTGTAACTTTTGTCTTCTCTAAGCATACAAAGCCCAGCACTATGAAGATGAAACATTAACAAATATGTTCACACTGACCTCTGTATACTGAGCTCATATGCAGTAGTAGCCCAAGGCCGGATTAGACAAATGTGACCCTGGGAAAAATGAAATGTGGAGCCCCATGTGCTCAAATAATATTCCAAAAAAACAGAAGTCAATGTAAAGAAAGCTACAACGCTGATCACTAGAACTTCTACAAACACTGCTAATTTCTTAAAGAATCAAGGACACAAGCCCATAGGCAAGCCCATCCCCTCTCACCACGCATACGAGAATTTTTATACATACATAGTTCTGAAATAATAATGGTGAATTAGGATAAATATTACCAAAAGATAGCAAGTAGTCTCTCAATGGTTCTTTACCTTTCCCTGTTAAAGGGTTTGTCCAAGACCTAGGAAAACGGGATATTGATGACTTATCAACACGATAGGTCATCAGTATCAGATTGCTCACATTCCGACACTCAAACCCTGCACCAATCAGCTGTTTGGATTAACAGAAGCCGTATACAAGGTATATGGCTGGAAGCAGTCCCCTGCATCACCACCACAGACAGGATGCTGTATACAGTGTATGGATTGCAGTTCTGCTCTTATTCACTTCAATAGGAGCAGAGCTGCTTCCAGCCATATATCTTGTACATGGTTTATGCATCAATATCGGGGGAGACAGTTATTTGCTGAACAAGCTTTCAACTGACAGCTAACCTATGTATACACATAGATATGGAGATAGAGAGACAGACAGACAGAGAGGCAGATAGAAAGACACTTATAGACATATGGAATAGATCTAGAGGTTTCACTTTGTACACTATTTAGAGTGCTGTCTTTTAATTACTTATTCACTAGGGATGATATAGCCTAATCCTTGCAACTTCCCCATTAGAGGATTTGTAAACAGTGTTGCTCTATGATAGATAGATAGATAGATAGATAGATAGATAGATAGATAGATAGTCTGCCTGTCACTGACTGCAAAATCGTCACAGGCCCTGTTGTTATACCAGGAGCAGACTGAATCACTGTGTGCTGCCACCTACAAGTCATAAAACAGAGAAGAGATATCTATACCTAAATCTTTCTGACAGCAGGCCCCCCTTTCCTCTGGGCCCCTGTGAAGCTGATTTGGCTTCACTTTGGTATGTCCACCCCTGCAGATGACTCTGTCTGTCCTGTGGTGAAGCTGGGGATACTCTCAAAGGGCTTGGTTGACTTAGATTATCCTCAGAAATTACTCATTTGTCTCTAATTTCATCCCTTAGGCTGAAGAAACAATTTTCTCTGTGTTTCAGGGCTGCTGCATATTCTCTATTAGAGCTGGAACACATGTCTCTCTTCACTGGAACCTGAATGAAGACTTACAGTCACCGACCGCTCCCTATCCATGTGTTGGCTGAACTAAACCATCATCTCAGAAAGGTGCAGTTACAATAATTATATATAGAAATTATCTACATATGATGCATGACACAGTAATCTTCATGACGCAGCACAGCATGCGTTTTTCAGCATCCACTAGGATGATGCTCAAATATGAATTATTTATAAAGCAAACCTCTTAAGGTTTATATTTTTCTGTGTGATGTGTACCCTGAAAATACATCCACGGACTAACAATCATAGCTGTACATTACTGTGCACATAGCATTCTTAAAAGATTGTCCCTTTGACCTGCAAAGCTCCCAAAGTTTGATAAATGTTCATGACTAGAGATGAGCGAACAGTGTTCTATCGAACTCATGTTCGATCGGATATTAGGCTGTTCGGCATGTTCGAATCGAATCGAACACCGCGTGGTAAAGTGCGCCATTACTCGATTCCCCTCCCACCTTCCCTGGCGCCTTTTTTGCTCCAATAACAGCGCAGGGTAGGTGGGACAGGAACTACGACACCGGTGACGTTGAGAAAAGTAGGCAAAACCCATTGGCTGCCGAAAACATGTGACCTCTAATTTAAAAGAACAGCGCCGCCCAGGTTCGCGTCATTCTGAGCTTGCAATTCACCGAGGACGGAGGTTTCCGTCCAGCTAGCTAGGGCTTAGATTCTGGGTAGGCAGGGACAGGCTAGGATAGGAAGGAGAAGACAACCAACAGCTCTTGTAAGAGCTAAATTCCAGGGAGAAGCTTGTCAGTGTAACGTGGCACTGACGGGCTCAATCGCCGCAACCCAGCTTTCCCAGGATCCTGAATGGAATACACTGTCAGTGTATTCCCGTATACCCGATATATACCCCGATACCCGTTCCAACAGTGTGCCCCCCCCACCTTCACCCCAGAAATACCCTGCAAGTCCCCTAGCAATAGAATTGGGGCTATATACACCCACAATTTTTACTACTGGTATACAGTGCCATTGTCTGACTGGGAATTCAAAGAATATATTGGGAATACAAATACCCTCATTTCTTGCTACTGCCATATAGTGCCAGTTTCTGACTGGTAATTCAAAGAATATATTGGGGTTACGTGCACCCACAATTTTTACTACTGGTATACAGTGCCATTGTCTGACTGGGAATTCAAAGAATATATTGGGAATACAAATACCCTCATTTCTTGCTACTGCCATATAGTGCCAGTGTCTGACTGGGAATTCAAAGAATATATTGGGGTTACGTGCACCCACAATTTTTACTACTGGTATACAGTGCCATTGTCTGACTGGGAATTCAAAGAATATATTGGGAATACAAATACCCTCATTTCTTGCTACTGCCATATAGTGCCAGTGTCTGACTGGGAATTCAAAGAATATATTGGGGTTACGTGCACCCACAATTTTTACTACTGGTATACAGTGCCATTGTCTGACTGGGAATTCAAAGAATATATTGGGGTTATAAATACCCTCATTTCTTGCTACTGCCATATAGTGCCAGTTTCTGACTGGTAATTCAAAGAATATATTGGGGTTACGTGCACCCACAATTTTTACTACTGGTATACAGTGCCATGGTCTGACTGGGAATTCAAAGAATATATTGGGGTTATAAATACCCTCATTTCTTGCTACTGCCATATAGTGCCAGTTTCTGACTGGTAATTCAAAGAATATATTGGGGTTACGTGCACCCACAATTTTTACTACTGGTATACAGTGCCATTGTCTGACTGGGAATTCAAAGAATATATTGGGAATACAAATACCCTCATTTCTTGCTACTGCCATATAGTGCCAGTGTCTGACTGGGAATTCAAAGAATATATTGGGGTTACGTGCACCCACAATTTTTACTACTGGTATACAGTGCCATTGTCTGACTGGGAATTCAAAGAATATATTGGGAATACAAATACCCTCATTTCTTGCTACTGCCATATAGTGCCAGTGTCTGACTGGGAATTCAAAGAATATATTGGGGTTACGTGCACCCACAATTTTTACTACTGGTATACAGTGCCATTGTCTGACTGGGAATTCAAAGAATATATTGGGAATACAAATACCCTCATTTCTTGCTACTGCCATATAGTGCCAGTGTCTGACTGGGAATTCAAAGAATATATTGGGGTTACGTGCACCCACAATTTTTACTACTGGTATACAGTGCCATTGTCTGACTGGGAATTCAAAGAATATATTGGGGTTATAAATACCCTCATTTCTTGCTACTGCCATATAGTGCCAGTTTCTGACTGGTAATTCAAAGAATATATTGGGGTTACGTGCACCCACAATTTTTACTACTGGTATACAGTGCCATTGTCTGACTGGGAATTCAAAGAATATATTGGGGTTATAAATACCCTCATTTCTTGCTACTGCCATATAGTGCCAGTTTCTGACTGGTAATTCAAAGAATATATTGGGGTTACGTGTACCCACAATTTTTACTACTGGTATACAGTGCCATTGTTTGACTGGGAATTCAAAGAGTATATTGGGAATACAAATACCCTCATTTCTTGCTACTGCCATATAGTGCCAGTTTCTGACTGGGAATTCAAAGAATATATTGGGGTTACGTGCACCCACAATTTTTACTACTGGTATACAGTGCCATTGTCTGACTGGGAATTCAAAGAATATATTGGGGTTATAAATACCCTCATTTCTTGCTACTGCCATATAGTGCCAGTTTCTGACTGGTAATTCAAAGAATATATTGGGGTTACGTGCACCCACAATTTTTACTACTGGTATACAGTGCCATTGTCTGACTGGGAATTCAAAGAATATATTGGGGTTATAAATACCCTCATTTCTTGCTACTGCCATATAGTGCCAGTTTCTGACTGGGAATTCAAAGAATATATTGGGGTTACGTGCACCCACAATTTTTACTACTGGTATACAGTGCCATTGTCTGACTGGGAATTCAAAGAGTATATTGGGAATACAAATACCCTCATTTCTTGCTACTGCCATATAGTGCCAGTTTCTGACTGGTAATTCAAAGAATATATTGGGGTTACGTGCACCCACAATTTTTACTACTGGTATACAGTGCCATTGTCTGACTGGGAATTCAAAGAATATATTGGGAATACAAATACCCTCATTTCTTGCTACTGCCATATAGTGCCAGTGTCTGACTGGGAATTCAAAGAATATATTGGGGTTACGTGCACCCACAATTTTTTCTACTGGTATACAGTGCCATTGTCTGACTGGGAATTCAAAGAATATATTGGGAATACAAATACCCTCATTTCTTGCTACTGCCATATAGTGCCAGTGTCTGACTGGGAATTCAAAGAATATATTGGGGTTACGTGCACCCACAATTTTTACTACTGGTATACAGTGCCATTGTCTGACTGGGAATTCAAAGAATATATTGGGGTTATAAATACCCTCATTTCTTGCTACTGCCATATAGTGCCAGTTTCTGACTGGTAATTCAAAGAATATATTGGGGTTACGTGCACCCACAATTTTTACTACTGGTATACAGTGCCATTGTTTGACTGGGAATTCAAAGAGTATATTGGGAATACAAATACCCTCATTTCTTGCTACTGCCATATAGTGCCAGTTTCTGACTGGGAATTCAAAGAATATATTGGGGTTACGTGCACCCACAATTTTTACTACTGGTATACAGTGCCATTGTCTGACTGGGAATTCAAAGAATATATTGGGGTTATAAATACCCTCATTTCTTGCTACTGCCATATAGTGCCAGTTTCTGACTGGTAATTCAAAGAATATATTGGGGTTACGTGCACCCACAATTTTTACTACTGGTATACAGTGCCATTGTCTGACTGGGAATTCGAAGAATATATTGGGGTTATAAATACCCTCATTTCTTGCTACTGCCATATAGTGCCAGTTTCTGACTGGGAATTCAAAGAATATATTGGGGTTACGTGCACCCACAATTTTTACTACTGGTATACAGTGCCATTGTCTGACTGGGAATTCAAAGAGTATATTGGGAATACAAATACCCTCATTTCTTGCTACTGCCATATAGTGCCAGTTTCTGACTGGTAATTCAAAGAATATATTGGGGTTACGTGCACCCACAATTTTTACTACTGGTATACAGTGCCATTGTCTGACTGGGAATTCAAAGAATATATTGGGGTTATAAATACCCTCATTTCTTGCTACTGCCATATAGTGCCAGTTTCTGACTGGTAATTCAAAGAATATATTGGGGTTACGTGCACCCACAATTTTTACTACTGGTATACAGTGCCATTGTTTGACTGGGAATTCAAAGAGTATATTGGGAATACAAATACCCTCATTTCTTGCTACTGCCATATAGTGCCAGTTTCTGACTGGGAATTCAAAGAATATATTGGGGTTACGTGCACCCACAATTTTTACTACTGGTATACAGTGCCATTGTCTGACTGGGAATTCAAAGAATATATTGGGGTTATAAATACCCTCATTTCTTGCTACTGCCATATAGTGCCAGTTTCTGACTGGTAATTCAAAGAATATATTGGGGTTACGTGCACCCACAATTTTTACTACTGGTATACAGTGCCATTGTCTGACTGGGAATTCAAAGAGTATATTGGGAATACAAATACCCTCATTTCTTGCTACTGCCATATAGTGCCAGTTTCTGACTGGTAATTCAAAGAATATATTGGGGTTACGTGCACCCACAATTTTTACTACTGGTATACAGTGCCATTGTCTGACTGGGAATTCAAAGAATATATTGGGGTTATAAATACCCTCATTTCTTGCTACTGCCATATAGTGCCAGTTTCTGACTGGTAATTCAAAGAATATATTGGGGTTACGTGCACCCACAATTTTTACTACTGGTATACAGTGCCATTGTCTGACTGGGAATTCAAAGAGTATATTGGGAATACAAATACCCTCATTTCTTGCTACTGCCATATAGTGCCAGTTTCTGACTGGTAATTCAAAGAATATATTGGGGTTACGTGCACCCACAATTTTTACTACTGGTATACAGTGCCATTGTCTGACTGGGAATTCAAAGAATATATTGGGGTTATAAATACCCTCATTTCTTGCTACTGCCATATAGTGCCAGTTTCTGACTGGTAATTCAAAGAATATATTGGGGTTACGTGCACCCACAATTTTTACTACTGGTATACAGTGCCATTGTTTGACTGGGAATTCAAAGAGTATATTGGGAATACAAATACCCTCATTTCTTGCTACTGCCATATAGTGCCAGTTTCTGACTGGGAATTCAAAGAATATATTGGGGTTACGTGCACCCACAATTTTTACTACTGGTATACAGTGCCATTGTCTGACTGGGAATTCAAAGAATATATTGGGGTTATAAATACCCTCATTTCTTGCTACTGCCATATAGTGCCAGTTTCTGACTGGTTATTCAAAGAATATATTGGGGTTACGTGCACCCACAATTTTTACTACTGGTATACAGTGCCATTGTCTGACTGGGAATTCAAAGAGTATATTGGGAATACAAATACCCTCATTTCTTGCTACTGCCATATAGTGCCAGTTTCTGACTGGGAATTCAAAGAATATATTGGGGTTACGTGCACCCACAATTTTTACTACTGGTATACAGTGCCATTGTCTGACTGGGAATTCAAAGAATATATTGGGGTTATAAATACCCTCATTTCTTGCTACTGCCATATAGTGCCAGTTTCTGACTGGTAATTCAAAGAATATATTGGGGTTACGTGCACCCACAATTTTTACTACTGGTATACAGTGCCATTGTCTGACTGGGAATTCAAAGAATATATTGGGGTTATAAATACCCTCATTTCTTGCTACTGCCATATAGTGCCAGTTTCTGACTGGTAATTCAAAGAATATATTGGGGTTACGTGCACCCACAATTTTTACTACTGGTATACAGTGCCATTGTCTGACTGGGAATTCAAAGAATATATTGGGGTTATAAATACCCTCATTTCTTGCTACTGCCATATAGTGCCAGTTTCTGACTGGTAATTCAAAGAATATATTGGGGTTACGTGCACCCACAATTTTTACTACTGGTATACAGTGCCATTGTCTGACTGGGAATTCAAAGAATATATTGGGGTTATAAATACCCTCATTTCTTGCTACTGCCATATAGTGCCAGTTTCTGACTGGTAATTCAAAGAATATATTGGGGTTACGTGCACCCACAATTTTTACTACTGGTATACAGTGCCATTGTTTGACTGGGAATTCAAAGAGTATATTGGGAATACAAATACCCTCATTTCTTGCTACTGCCATATAGTGCCAGTTTCTGA
Source organism: Leptodactylus fuscus (assembly GCF_031893055.1). NCBI lineage: Eukaryota > Metazoa > Chordata > Amphibia > Anura > Leptodactylidae > Leptodactylus > Leptodactylus fuscus. The sequence goes on along the minus strand of NC_134266.1, from coordinate 201,621,495 downwards.
CTGGGAATTCAAAGAATATATTGGGGTTACGTGCACCCACAATTTTTACTACTGGTATACAGTGCCATTGTCTGACTGGGAATTCAAAGAATATATTGGGGTTATAAATACCCTCATTTCTTGCTACTGCCATATAGTGCCAGTTTCTGACTGGTAATTCAAAGAATATATTGGGGTTACGTGCACCCACAATTTTTACTACTGGTATACAGTGCCATTGTCTGACTGGGAATTCAAAGAGTATATTGGGAATACAAATACCCTCATTTCTTGCTACTGCCATATAGTGCCAGTTTCTGACTGGGAATTCAAAGAATATATTGGGGTTACGTGCACCCACAATTTTTACTACTGGTATACAGTGCCATTGTCTGACTGGGAATTCAAAGAATATATTGGGGTTATAAATACCCTCATTTCTTGCTACTGCCATATAGTGCCAGTTTCTGACTGGTAATTCAAAGAATATATTGGGGTTACGTGCACCCACAATTTTTACTACTGGTATACAGTGCCATTGTCTGACTGGGAATTCAAAGAATATATTGGGGTTATAAATACCCTCATTTCTTGCTACTGCCATATAGTGCCAGTTTCTGACTGGTAATTCAAAGAATATATTGGGGTTACGTGCACCCACAATTTTTACTACTGGTATACAGTGCCATTGTCTGACTGGGAATTCAAAGAATATATTGGGGTTATAAATACCCTCATTTCTTGCTACTGCCATATAGTGCCAGTTTCTGACTGGTAATTCAAAGAATATATTGGGGTTACGTGCACCCACAATTTTTACTACTGGTATACAGTGCCATTGTCTGACTGGGAATTCAAAGAATATATTGGGGTTATAAATACCCTCATTTCTTGCTACTGCCATATAGTGCCAGTTTCTGACTGGTAATTCAAAGAATATATTGGGGTTACGTGCACCCACAATTTTTACTACTGGTATACAGTGCCATTGTCTGACTGGGAATTCAAAGAGTATATTGGGAATACAAATACCCTCATTTCTTGCTACTGCCATATAGTGCCAGTTTCTGACTGGGAATTCAAAGAATATATTGGGGTTACGTGCACCCACAATTTTTACTACTGGTATACAGTGCCATTGTCTGACTGGGAATTCAAAGAAAATATTGGGGTTATAAATACCCTCATTTCTTGCTACTGCCATATAGTGCCAGTTTCTGACTGGTAATTCAAAGAATATATTGGGGTTACGTGCACCCACAATTTTTACTACTGGTATACAGTGCCATTGTCTGACTGGGAATTCAAAGAGTATATTGGGAATACAAATACCCTCATTTCTTGCTACTGCCATATAGTGCCAGTGTCTGACTGGGAATTCAAAGAATATATTGGGGTTACGTGCACCCACAATTTTTACTACTGGTATACAGTGCCAATTTCTAACTAGGAATTCAAAATGCGCAAGGCTCCCGGAAAGGGACGTGGACGAGGCCGTGGGCGAGGTCGGGGGAATGGTTCTGGGGAGCAAGGTAGCAGTGAAGCCACAGGGCGTCCCGTGCCTACTCCTGTGGGGCAGAAAGCATTGCGCCACTCCACAGTGCCAGGGTTGCTTGCCACATTAACTAAACTGCAGGGTACAAACCTTAGTAGGCCCGAGAACCAGGAACAGGTCTTGCAATGGCTGTCAGAGAACGCTTACAGCACATTGTCCAGCAGCCAGTCAGACTCTGCCTCCTCTCCTCCTATTACCCAACAGTCTTGTCTTCCTTCCTCCCAAAATTCCGAAGCTTTACAGAACAATAACCCAAACTGTCCCTGCTCCCCAGAGCTGTTCTCCGCTCCTTTCATTGTCCCTCAACCTGCCTCTCCACGTCACGATTCCACGAACCTAACAGAGGAGCATCTGTGTCCAGATGCTCAAACACTAGAGTCTCCTCCATCTCCGTTCGATTTGGTGGTGGATGACCAGCAACCCACCCTCATCGACGATGATGTGACGCAGTTGCCGTCAGGGCATCCAGTTGACCGGCGCATTGTGCGGGAGGAGGAGATGAGACAGGAGTTGGAAGAGGAAGTGGTGGATGATGAGGACACTGACCCGACCTGGACAGGGGGGATGTCAAGCGGGGAAAGTAGTGTGGATGTTGAGGCAGGTGCAGCACCAAAAAGGGTAGCTAGAGGCAGAGGCAGAGGTCAGCAGCTTAGGCGAAGCCAGGCCACACCCGGAATCTCCCAAGATGTTCCAGTTCGTACCCAGCCCCGAAAAACTCCCACCTCGAGGGCACGTTTCTCGAAGGTGTGGAGTTTTTTCAAGGAATGCGCCGAGGACAGATATAGTGTTGTCTGCACAATTTGCCTCTCGAAATTGATTAGGGGCTCTGAGAAGAGCAACCTGTCCACCACTTCAATGCGCCGTCATTTGGAATCCAAGCACTGGAATCAGTGGCAGGCAGCAACGGCAGGACAAAGGCCGCCTGCCGTTCACGCCACTGCCACTGCCTCTGCCACTGCCTCTGCCTCTGCCACTGCCACTGCTGACTGTGCTGGCGATGCACTCCAGAGGACGAGCCAGGACACCACTTCATCTGCCTCCGCCACTTTGTTGACTTCTACCTCATCCTCCCCTGGTCCTGTCTTATCTCCTTCTCCTGCACCATCAAAGGCACCATCAGGCGTTTCTTTACAACAACCCACCATCTCTCAGACATTGGAGCGGCGGCAGAAATACACTGCTAACCACCCACACGCGCAAGCCTTGAACGCCAACATCGCTAAACTGCTGGCCCAGGAGATGTTGGCGTTCCGGCTTGTTGAAACTCCCGCCTTCCTGGACCTGATGGCAACTGCGGCACCTCGCTATGCCGTCCCTAGCCGTCACTACTTCTCCCGGTGTGCCGTCCCCGCCTTGCACCAGCACGTGTCACTCAACATCAGGCGGGCCCTTAGTTCCGCGCTTTGCACAAAGGTCCACTTGACCACCGACGCGTGGACAAGTGCATGCGGACAGGGACGCTACATTTCACTGACGGCACACTGGGTGAATGTAGTTGAGGCTGGGACTGCTTCCCAAACTGGCCCGGTGTACCTCGTCTCCCCGCCTAACATTCCTGGCAGGGACACGAGAAGAACACCCCCCTCCTCCTCCTCCTCTACCGCCTCCTCCTCCGCCACCGCCTCCTCCTCCGCCACCGCCTCCTCCTCCGCTGTTAGATTGACCCCAGCTACGAGTTGGAAACGTTGCAGCACTGGCGTTGGTAGACGTCAGCAGGCTGTGCTGAAGCTGATCAGCTTGGGGGACAGACAGCACACTGCCTCCGAGGTGAGGGATGCCCTCCTCGATGAGACGGCAATATGGTTTGAGCCGCTGCACCTGGGCCCAGGCATGGTCGTTTGTGATAACGGCCGGAACCTGGTAGCAGCTCTGGAGCTTGCCGGACTCCAACATGTTCCATGCCTGGCCCACGTCTTCAACCTAGTGGTGCAACGTTTCCTAAAGAGCTACCCCAATGTTCCAGAGCTACTGGTGAAAGTGCGGCGCATGTGCGCCCACTTTCGCAAGTCGACAGTAGCCGCTGCTAGCTTAAAATCTCTCCAGCAACGCCTGCATGTGCCACAACACCGGCTTTTGTGCGACGTCCCCACACGCTGGAACTCAACGTTTCAGATGTTGAATAGAGTGGTTGAGCAGCAGAGACCTTTGATGGAATACCAGCTACAAAACCCTAGGGTGCCACAAAGTCAGCTGCCTCAGTTTCACATCCATGAGTGGCCATGGATGAGAGACCTTTGTGACATCCTACGGGTCTTTGAGGAGTCCACAAGGAGGGTGAGCTCTGAGGATGCGATGGTGAGCCTTACAATCCCGCTCTTGTGTGTTCTGAGAGAATCCCTGATTGACATCAGGGATAACTCAGATCACACAGAGGAGTTAGGGATAGCATCCGATCCGTCACAGCTGGAGAGTAGGTCCACACATCTGTCCGCTTCACTGCGTTTAATGGAGGAGGAGGAGGAGGAGGAGGAAGAAGAGTTGTCCGATGATGTGATGGTGATACAGGAGGCTTCCGGGCAACTTCGAATCGTCCCATTGTTGCAGCGCGGATGGGTAGACATGGAGGATGAGGAGGAAATGGAGATTGAACTTTCCGGTGGGGCCAGAGGAGTCATGCCAACTAACACTGTGGCAGACATGGCTGAGTTCATGTTGGGGTGCTTTACAACCGACAAGCGTATTGTCAAAATCATGGAGGACAACCAGTACTGGATCTTTGCTATCCTTGACCCCCGGTATAAAAACAACATCTCGTCTTTTATTCCGGTAGAGGGGAGGGCCAATCGCATCAATGCTTGCCACAGGCAATTGGTGCAGAATATGATGGAGATGTTTCCAGCATGTGACGTTGGCGGCAGGGAGGGCAGTTCCTCCAGTAGGCAACCAAGTTCTCACCGGTCCACACAAACGAGGGGCACACTGTCTAAGGTCTGGGACACCTTGATGGCACCCCCTCGCCAAAGTGCCGCCACGGAGGGTCCTAGTGTCACCAGGCGTGAGAAGTATAGGCGCATGTTGCGGGAATACCTTTCCGACCACAGCCCTGTCCTCTCCGACCCCTCTGCGCCCTACACGTATTGGGTGTCGAAGTTGGACCTGTGGCTTGAACTTGCCCTATATGCCTTGGAGGTGCTGTCCTGTCCTGCCGCCAGCGTCCTATCTGAGAGGGTGTTCAGTGCAGCCGGTGGCATCATCACTGACAAGCGCACCCGTCTGTCAGCTGAGAGTGCTGACCGGCTCACTTTGATAAAAATGAACCACCACTGGATAGAGCCTTCATTTTTGTGCCCACCTGTGTAAAGCACCCCAACATGAAACTCCATGTCTGTACTCAACCTCTCCAATTCCTCCGCATCCTCATACTCATCCACCATAAGCGTTGCACAATTCTGCTAATACTAGGCTCCCTCCAACATGATTTCCCCCAACTCTGCTGGTTAGAGGCTCCCTCCACCCTGATTTCCACCAACTCTGCTGGTTAGAGGCTCCCTCCACCCTGCTTTCCCACAACTCTGCTGGTTAGAGGCTCCTTCCACCATGAATTTGCCCAAACTGGGCTGTTTAGAGGCTCCCTCCACCATGAATTGGTCCAAACTGGGCTGGTTAGAGGCTCCCTCCACCATTAATTGGTCCAAACTGGGCTGGTTAGAGGCTCCCTCCACCATGAATTTGCCCAAACTGGGCTGTTTAGAGGCTCCCTCCACCATGAATTTGCCCAAACTGGGCTGTTTAGAGGCTCCCTCCACCATGAATTGGTCCAAACTGGGTTTTTTAGAGGCTCCCTCCACCATGAATTGGTCCAAACTGGGCTGGTTAGAGGCTCCCTCCACCATGAATTGGTCCAAACTGGGGTGGTTAGAGGCTCCCTCCACCATTAATTGGTCCAAACTGGGCTGGTTAGAGGCTCCCTCCACCATGAATTTGCCCAAACTGGGCTGTTTAGAGGCTCCCTCCACCATGAATTGGTCCAAACTGGGTTTTTTAGAGGCTCCCTCCACCATGAATTGGTCCAAACTGGGCTGGTTAGAGGCTCCCTCCACCATGAATTGGTCCAAACTGGGGTGGTTAGAGGCTCCCTCCACCATGAATTGGTCCAAACTGGGTTTTTTAGAGGCTCCCTCCACCATGAATTTGCCCAAACTGGGCTGTTTAGAGGCTCCCTCCACCATGAATTGGTCCAAACTGGGCTGGTTAGAGGCTCCCTCCACCATGAATTTCCCAAAACTTGGCTGTTTAGAGGCTCCCTCCACCATTAATTGGTCCAAACTGGGCTGGTTAGAGGCTCCCTCCACCATGAATTGGTCCAAACTGGGGTTTTTAGAGGCTCCCTCCACCATGAATTGGTCCAAACTTGGCTGTTTAGAGGCTCCCTCCACCATGAATTGGTCCAAACTGGGGTGGTTAGAGGCTCCCTCCACCATTAATTGGTCCAAACTGGGCTGGTTAGAGGCTCCCTCCACCATTAATTGGTCCAAACTGGGCTGGTTAGAGGCTCCCTCCACCATGAATTTGCCCAAACTGGGCTGTTTAGAGGCTCCCTCCACCATGAATTTGCCCAAACTGGGCTGGTTAGAGGCTCCCTCCACCATGAATTGGTCCAAACGGGTTTTTAGAGGCTCCCTTCACCATGAATTGGTCCAAACTTGGCTGTTTATAGGCTCCCTCCACCATGAATTGGTCCAAACTGGGTTTTTTAGAGGCTCCCTCCACCATGAATTTGCCCAAACTGGGCTGTTTAGAGGCTCCCTCCACCATGAATTTGCCCAAACTGGGCTGGTTAGAGGCTCCCTCCACCATGAATTGGTCCAAACTGGGGTTTTTAGAGGCTCCCTCCACCATGAATTGGTCCAAACTTGGCTGTTTAGAGGCTCCCTCCACCATGAATTGGTCCAAACTGGGGTGGTTAGAGGCTCCCTCCACCATTAATTGGTCCAAACTGGGCTGGTTAGAGGCTCCCTCCACCATTAATTGGTCCAAACTGGGCTGGTTAGAGGCTCCCTCCACCATGAATTGGTCCAAACTGGGTTTTTTAGAGGCTCCCTCCACCATGAATTTGCCCAAACTGGGCTGTTTAGAGGCTCCCTCCACCATGAATTGGTCCAAACTGGGCTGGTTAGAGGCTCCCTCCACCATGAATTTCCCAAAACTTGGCTGTTTAGAGGCTCCCTCCACCATTAATTGGTCCAAACTGGGCTGGTTAGAGGCTCCCTCCACCATGAGTTGGTCCAAATTGGGGTTTTTAGAGGCTCCCTCCACCATGAATTGGTCCAAACTTGGCTGTTTAGAGGCTCCCTCCACCATGAATTGGTCCAAACTGGGGTGGTTAGAGGCTCCCTCCACCATTAATTGGTCCAAACTGGGCTGGTTAGAGGCTCCCTCCACCATTAATTGGTCCAAACTGGGCTGGTTAGAGGCTCCCTCCACCATGAATTTGCCCAAACTGGGCTGTTTAGAGGCTCCCTCCACCATGAATTTGCCCAAACTGGGCTGGTTAGAGGCTCCCTCCACCATGAATTGGTCCAAACGGGTTTTTAGAGGCTCCCTTCACCATGAATTGGTCCAAACTTGGCTGTTTAGAGGCTCCCTCCACCATGAATTGGTCCAAACTGGGGTGGTTAGAGGCTCCCTCCACCATTAATTGGTCCAAACTGGGCTGGTTAGAGGCTCCCTCCACCATTAATTGGTCCAAACTGGGCTGGTTAGAGGCTCCCTCCACCATGAATTGGTCCAAACTGGGGTTTTTAGAGGCTCCCTCCACCATGAATTGGTCCAAACTTGGCTGTTTAGAGGCTCCCTCCACCATTAATTGGTCCAAACTGGGCTGGTTAGAGGCTCCCTCCACCATGAATTGGTCCAAACTGGGTTTTTTAGAGGCTCCCTCCACCATGAATTTGCCCAAACTGGGCTGTTTAGAGGCTCCCTCCACCATGAATTGGTCCAAACTGGGTTTTTTAGAGGCTCCCTCCACCATGAATTGGTCCAAACTGGGCTGGTTAGAGGCTCCCTCCACCATGAATTGGTCCAAACTGGGGTGGTTAGAGGCTCCCTCCACCATTAATTGGTCCAAACTGGGCTGGTTAGAGGCTCCCTCCACCATTAATTGGTCCAAACTGGGCTGGTTAGAGGCTCCCTCCACCATTAATTGGTCCAAACTGGGCTGGTTAGAGGCTCCCTCCACCATGAATTTGCCCAAACTGGGCTGTTTAGAGGCTCCCTCCACCATGAATTTGCCCAAACTGGGCTGGTTAGAGGCTCCCTCCACCATGAATTGGTCCAAACTGGGGTTTTTAGAGGCTCCCTCCACCATGAATTGGTCCAAACTGGGGTGGTTAGAGGCTCCCTCCACCATTAATTGGTCCAAACTGGGCTGGTTAGAGGCTCCCTCCACCATTAATTGGTCCAAACTGGGCTGGTTAGAGGCTCCCTCCACCATGAATTTGCCCAAACTGGGCTGTTTAGAGGCTCCCTCCACCATGAATTGGTCCAAACTGGGGTGGTTAGAGGCTCCCTCCACCATTAATTGGTCCAAACTGGGCTGGTTAGAGGCTCCCTCCACCATTAATTGGTCCAAACTGGGCTGGTTAGAGGCTCCCTCCACCATGAATTTGCCCAAACTGGGCTGGTTAGAGGCTCCCTCCACCATGAATTGGTCCAAACTGGGTTTTTTAGAGGCTCCCTCCACCATGAATTTGCCCAAACTGGGCTGGTTAGAGGCTCCCTCCACCATGAATTGGTCCAAACTGGGGTTTTTAGAGGCTCCCTCCACCATGAATTTGCCCAAACTCTGCTGGTTAGAGGCTCAATCCACCCTGATTTTCAAAACAAATGTTGGTGCCAACCTCAACTTACTACAAGGGCCAAATTCACTGCTGGTGACAAGCTCTCCTCACTGCAAGTGCCAAATACACATGTTTCAAGGTGTTTTCCTACTGTCAGAGAGGTGGTATTGAGTGTGTAAAGTGTGTAGTTGTTAGGCTGTGATGTTGGGGTAATAGAGGGTCTTTGGTGTGTTAGATGCCCCCAGACATGCTTCCCCTGCTGTCCCAGTGTCATTCCAGGGTGTTGGTATCATTTCCTGGGGTGTCATAGTGGACTTGGTGACCCTCCAGACACGGATTTGGGTTTCCCCCTTAACGAGTATCTGTTCCCCATAGACTATAATGGGGTTCGAAACCCGTTCGAACACACGAACATTGAGCGGCTGTTCGAATCGAATTTCGAACCTCGAACATTTTAGTGTTCGCTCATCTCTATTCATGACAACTGTTTAAAGACATTAACGTGCATAATGTTGCTACAGCTCAGTAGATGAGGGCCAGGAAGTTGGGAGATGTAGTACCTGTAGTCACAGTGGCAAGGATACCTACCAGAACTGAAGCTCACAGTAAGGGTTGTAGCTATTAGGTTCATCTGAGACATACCCTCACAGTCTTATCATTGCACACACATCTCTAGGTTGAGCAGAGATACATTTAATCTCCTTTCTGCAGAACAATACTAGGGATGGCTTGTGGCTGACAGTATCTCCAAATGATAGATCCTAGAAGGGAATTAAAGGAGGAATCTGTGAGAGCACTAGAGGTTGTTTTCCAAAAGACACATAATGACTTGCATGTGCCTATTCTTCATTGCTTCCCCCCAGCTGCTGCAAATCTTCAATGAATGAGAAGTAGAAAATATCCTATAGAACAAAGCATCACTGTTAACCGTTAAAGGGGTTATGCAGGGCTACAAAACATGGCTTCCAGTCGTGTAACTCAAGTCTTGTGGGCTTGGGGGCAATCTTTTGTCCAGGGCCCCCTACCTCATCCCTACAGTGAATTCTTGATAGTGATAGTTCCGGGGTCTAAGGAGTTTAATCAACCTTAGTGTGGTTAGGATAGTCTGTGGGTCTCCTTGGCCTATGTACCAGATGGAAGCTGCAATCTCAATACTGATGTTAGTACTTATGGGCTCCCTAAGGCTCCTGGGCTTCGGTGCAACTGCACCCCCTCAAGTTACGCCCCTGATGGCTGCTTTCTTCATCACATATTATGTGGTAATGCTACAGTATAGTTCAGTCCCATTAAAATAAATGAGACTTAGATGCAGCATGGCCTCATGACCAATGACTTGATGTCACTTCCTGAGAAGAAGAAAACAGCCATGCTTTCTAGTGCTGCACAACCCCTTTAAGGTAGATATGAGAGTGTTTCTGCCTGTGCATACTCAAGTGAAAGCTATTTCTTTGGAAATACATCCAGTAATGGATGTATTTCCAAAGAACCTGACAGCACAGAGCTGTGAATGGCACAATAAAAAAAGGTTATGGCCTTTGGAAATCAGGGAGTAAAAAGCGAAAATTGAGAAATGGCTGCGGAGGGAAGGGCTTAAATACTTTATTGCTTCAGTGGCTTTTTAATGGCTTTGTTGTAAAGTGTCACCAACTCCTGGAACACAAATTACATAAAGATAATTCTAGTAAAGTTTGGGTACACAAAATCCGCTATCCACTGCATTACCAATGTACTGTAATTTATGAAGTGCATCAAATATACAGTATGTGAACTCGGTGTCTAAGTGTTTAAAACAACAACAGTAAGATCACAATTGTAAGATAAGTATTTAGGACTGTATGTTTTTCTGCTTGGTGCAAGGTGTTGTCATGCATATGTAAATAGGATTTTTAGTAAATAGGATTTTCGCCATATCAGCTGATTATTGCAGACAATCAGTATAGGAAGAAAATACGTCAGCAAAAGTTGTTATGGAAAATAATACACAGAGATAGCGTGCGTGATGGTAATAAAGCGAATGCTATTTATTTTGAATGTTTGCAAGCAATGTCAGACAATTTGAGTCTTGATTAGTAGAATATCATTACCATAGCTCCCTTCAGTCTTGTCATCCTGCCTTTACATGAAGGACTTGAGTTGCGCTCCCTGTTGTCAAACACAATAAAATTGAAACAAAACATTATATCCACAGCATTGAATGTATATATTTTGGGTATAATTATCGATTTTTGGATGAAATTTATTCCAACATAAAGAACAAATGCATTGATGGATTTTTTTCAATGGCTAACATAACAGAGTTAATGAAGATAAATTTACTGATATGATGGTTTTTATTTTTTTCACCAGGGGAAATAATATGTCCAATAAAATGCATGTATAATGCAATGACTATTATGAAGTAAATACTAAAACTCAAAATATAAATTCACTCATTGTCCTTTTATTTATTGTCTTTAAAGGGATTCCGTAGAAATACCATTTTTTACCAGTATGCAAATTAGTTCTCTCGCAGCAATGGGGGCGGACCCCAGCGCTCAAACGGCAATGGGGGCATCTCCACTTCTGCCAGAAAACTCTCTGCATAGGGGATGTCCCCTGAAGAAGCCATATCGGTGAAACATGCGTCGGGGCGCGTACATTTGTGGTAAGGTCCCGTGATTTACTAAAGGTGCTTTTTTCCTGCGGGTCTACTTTGGTGATGTTTGGAATTTGACTAGGTTTTCTTGTGCTTTACTATTAGACTCTGCCTTGTTCATTATTATGCACACACTTGGTCACTTTTCTTTACTGCTATTTTTTTCAGAAAGGTTGATTCTCTATATAGCCACTATACATGTACATTTTACATTGTAGACCCTGCACCCCAATTATATGGTTTTGGTTGAGGGATTTATGGTTTATATGTTTTCAATCATGCTATATTGAGACATTGTCTCTCGAATCATTTAGAGCAGCATTGTATGTTTATTTATACCCTGCACCAATATGATCCATGTACCTTCCACATTGTTTCTCTGGTAGTTTTGGTTCCCATGTCTTATATGTAATTCTTTTGTATTTATTTTGTTACTTTGTTTTATTTTTATTAATTATTTCTAATAAACTTTATTCATTTATGAATTTCTGTCTTTTTGACAAAATTTTTTGCTCTTTATAGTTGAAATTCAGTATTTATGTCTTTGTTTGTTTGCATTGTTTTTTCTCCATACTTTCGTCCAGATGGTACACAGTATAACATTAGAAATTGTTTGTTGCTATTGAAATGCCAATGAGACGCCAGCATAAAGAAGAATCATCCAGACCATACAACATACGGTACATCTAGTCAGTAGTTAACTAGAGATGAGCGAACAGTGTTCTATCAAACTCATGTTCGATCGGATATTAGGCTGTTTGGCATGTTCGAATCGAATCGAACACCGCGTGGTAAAGTGCGCCATTACTCGATTCCCCTCCCACCTTCCCTGGCGCCTTTTTTGCTCCAATAACAGCGCAGGGTAGGTGGGACAGGAACTACGACACCGGTGACGTTGAAAAAAGTAGGCAAAACCCATTGGCTGCCGAAAACATGTGACCTCTAATTTAAAAGAACAGCGACGCCCAGCTTCGCGTCATTCTGAGCTTGCAATTCACCGGGGACAGAGGATTCCGTCCAGTTAGCTAGGGGTTAGATTCTGGGTAGGCAGGGACAGGCTAGGATAGGAAGGAGAAGACAACCAACAGCTCTTATAAGAGCTAAATTCCAGGGAGAAGCTTGTCAGTGTAACGTGGCACTGATGGGCTCAATCGCCGCAACCCAGCTTTCCGCGGATCCTGAATGGAATACACTGACAGTGTATTCCCGTATACCCGAAATATACCCCCGATACCCGTTCCAACGGTGTGCCCCCCCACCTTCACCCCAGAAATACCCTGTAAGTCCCCTAGCAATAGAATTGGGGCTATATACACCCACTATTTTTGCTACTGCCATATAGTGCCATTGTCTGACTGGGAATTCAAAGAATATATTGGGGTTACGTGCACCCACAATTTTTGCTACTGGTATATAGTGCCATTGTCTCAATGGGAATTCAAAGAATATATGGGGGTTACGTGCACCCACAATTTTTGCTACTGGTATATAGTGCCATTGTCTCACTGGGAATTCAAAGAATATATGGGGGTTACGTGCACCCACAATTTTTGCTACTGCTATACAGTGCCATTGTCTCACTGGGAATTCAAAGAATATATTGGGGTTACGTGCACCCACAATTTTTGCTACTGGTAGATAGTGCCATTGTCTCACTGGGAATTCAAAGAATATATGGGGGTTATGTGCACCCACAATTTTTGCTACTGGTATATAGTGCCATTGTCTGACTGGGAATTCAAAGAATATATTGGGGTTACGTGCACCCACAATTTTTGCTACTGGTATATAGTGCCATTGTCTGACTGGGAATTCAAAGAATATATTGGGGTTACAAATACCCTCATTTCTTGCTACTGGTATATAGTGCCATTGTCTGACTGGGAATTCAAAGAATATATTGGGGTTATGTGCACCCACAATTTTTGCTACTGGTATATAGTGCCATTGTCTGACTGGGAATTCAAAGAATATATTGGGGTTACGTGCACCCACAATTTTTGCTACTGGTATATAGTGCCATTGTCTCACTGGGAATTCAAAGAATATATTGGGGTTATGTGCACCCACAATTTTTGCTACTGCTATATAGTGCCAGTTTCTGACCGGGAATTCAAAGAATATATGGGGGTTACGTGCACCCACAATTTTTGCTACTGCTATATAGTGCCATTGTCTCACTGGGAATTCAAAGAATATATGGGGGTTACATATAACTTCAATTCCAGGGAGAAGCTTGTCAGTGTAACGTGGCACTGACGGGCTCAATCGCCGCAACCCAGCTTTCCCAGGATCCTGAATGGAACACACTGACAGTGTATTCCCGTATACCCCATATATACACCCCAAATCCCCGTTCCAACGGTGTGCCCCCCCACCTTCACCTCAGAAATACCCTGCAAGTCCCCTAGCAATAGAATTGGGGCTATATACACCCACAATTTTTGCTACTGGTATATAGTGCCATTGTCTGACTGGTAATTCAAAGAATATATTGGGGTTACGTGCACCCACAATTTTTGCTACTGGTATATAGTGCCATTGTCTGACTGGGAATTCAAAGAATATATTGGGGTTACAAATACCCTCATTTCTTGCTACTGGTATATAGTGCCATTGTCTGACTGGGAATTCAAAGAATATATTGGGGTTATGTGCACCCACAATTTTTGCTACTGGTATACAGTGCCATTGTCTGACTGGGAATTCAAAGAATATATTGGGAATACAAATACCCTCATTTCTTGCTACTGCCATATAGTGCCAGTTTCTGACTGGGAATTCAAAGAATATATGGGGGTTACGTGCACCCACAATTTTTGCTACTGCTATAGAGTGCCATTGTCTCACTGGGAATTCAAAGAATATATTGGGGTTATGTGCACCCACAATTTTTGCTACTGCTATATAGTGCCATTGTCTCACTGGGAATTCAAAGAATATATTGGGGTTACGTGCACCCACAATTTTTGCTACTGGTATATAGTGCCATTGTCTGACTGGGAATTCAAAGAATATATGGGGGTTACGTGCACCCACAATTTTTGCTACTGCTATACAGTGCCATTGTCTCAATGGGAATTCAAAGAATATATTGGGGTTATGTGCACCCACAATTTTTGCTACTGGTATATAGTGCCATTGTCTGACTGGGAATTCAAAGAATATACGGGGGTTACGTGCACCCACAATTTTTGCTACTGCTATACAGTGCCATTGTCTCACTGGGAATTCAAAGAATATATTGGGGTTACGTGCACCCACAATTTTTGCTACTGGTATATAGTGCCATTGTCTGACTGGGAATTCAAAGAATATATTGGGGTTACAAATACCCTCATTTCTTGCTACTGGTATATAGTGCCATTGTCTGACTGGGAATTCAAAGAATATATTGGGGTTATGTGCACCCACAATTTTTGCTACTGCTATATAGTGCCAGTTTCTGACTGGTAATTCAAAGAATATATTGGGGTTACGTGCACCCACAATTTTTGCTACTGCTATACAGTGCCATTGTCTCACTGGGAATTCAAAGAATATATTGGGGTTATGTGCACCCACAATTTTTGCTACTGGTATATAGTGCCATTGTCTGACTGGGAATTCAAAGAATATATGGGGGTTACGTGCACCCACAATTTTTGCTACTGCTATACAGTGCCATTGTCTCACTGGGAATTCAAAGAATATATTTGGGTTACGTGCACCCACAATTTTTGCTACTGGTATATAGTGCCATTGTCTGACTGGGAATTCAAAGAATATATTGGGGTTACAAATACCCTCATTTCTTGCTACTGGTATATAGTGCCATTGTCTGACTGGGAATTCAAAGAATATATTGGGGTTATGTGCACCCACAATTTTTGCTACTGCTATATAGTGCCAGTTTCTGACTGGTAATTCAAAGAATATATTGGGGTTACGTGCACCCACAATTTTTGCTACTGGTATATAGTGCCATTGTCTGACTGGGAATTCAAAGAATATATTGGGGTTACAAATACCCTCATTTCTTGCTACTGGTATATAGTGCCATTGTCTGACTGGGAATTCAAAGAATATATTGGGGTTATGTGCACCCACAATTTTTGCTACTGCTATATAGTGCCAGTTTCTGACTGGTAATTCAAAGAATATATTGGGGTTACGTGCACCCACAATTTTTGCTACTGGTATATAGTGCCATTGTCTGACTGGGAATTCAAAGAATATATTGGGGTTACAAATACCCTCATTTCTTGCTACTGGTATATAGTGCCATTGTCTGACTGGGAATTCAAAGAATATATTGGGGTTATGTGCACCCACAATTTTTGCTACTGGTATATAGTGCCAGTTTCTGACTGGGAATTCAAAGAATATATGGGGGTTACGTGCACCCACAATTTTTTCTACTGCTATATATTGCCATTGTCTCACTGGGAATTCAAAGAATATATGGGGGTTACGTGCACCCACAATTTTTGCTACTGCTATACAGTGCCATTGTCTGACTGGGAATTCAAAGATTATATTGGGGTTACATGCACCCACAATTTTTGCTACTGGTATATAGTGCCATTGTCTCACTGGGAATTCAAAGAATATATGGGGGTTATGTGCACCCACAATTTTTGCTACTGCTATACAGTGCCATTGTCTCACTGGGAATTCAAAGAATATATTGGGGTTACGTGCACCCACAATTTTTGCTACTGGTAGATAGTGCCATTGTCTCACTGGGAATTCCACAAATAATTTGGGGATTCATTCTTGCCATATTCACCCAGGTTGTCAGTGCTGCACCAGCTCGTTCCCAGACAGCTCGGCCCTAAAAACACGTTACCTATATAGAGGATTTGGACAATGAAGACAACATGTTCTAAATCTAATGTCTGCACTTTCTCCAGAATTAAAATAAAGGCAGCGTTTAACTTTCAAATAGCACTGCACAAAGGAAGAGCTTATCAGCTTGTCTCATGACATGCTACTGAAAAGTGTCATTTGTGTATCTTAATGTAAATATAGTTGTATAAGCTTTTTGGGTTTTAGGCACTGCCAAGTTATTTATTACCACCCGCTCCCTTATAATGATGATGATGCCAAAGTCACTGTGGGTGTTCAGAGCTCACAGCTTTGGTTGACATTTGTCTTGCTCTCTGTCGGTACCAGCTGTCTTTTTGGATACCGTAAAGTTATGTTGACTTTATTAACAGCTATAGAAGCTTTAGCCAGGTTGTGACGGTGTGTAACCCTAACAACACTAAGTGGGATACACATTAATAGTCAGTCTATATACGCTAAACGTATCACTGAAGTAATTTTTTTTCCCTCTCCCCTAATATAAGAAAGGAACAGACATTAGACCTAGACCGGGGTTCGAGGCTTGTAAAAATCCAGTATTATTTGTTCTTCATGATGTGAAATATGTGTTGAAAAGCAACCCAAGATGAAGTCAGCCATGTGTGCCAGTGTGTTACTTGGCATGCCTTTGCTGGCCCCAACTGTAAGGGTCACTCTCCATTTCCTCCATTTTCCACTCCCCTTCACACCATTTGTGGTGAAGCAATGGGATGCACTGAAGTGCACCCTCTAGCCTCGTGTGGGACAGGGACATCAGATGCCACTCCAACCCCCTCGTCTTCCTCCGCCAGCCAACGGTGCGAAGATGAGAGGAGTGTGCTCTGAATGTTTTCTGCCTAGCAGAGGCTAGTTCTCACTTACGAAAATGGCCCCACTTTGACCTGTATATCAGGCACAATGGTGTAGGTTTCAAAGAAACATGGCACCAACAAGTTGGAAAACGTGGGCCATGCGTGGACCGTGTTTGAGTCTGGCAAGCTCCAGATCTGCTACCAGGTTCCAGCCATTATCACAGGCGCAAAAATGCCAGGCCCCAGATGTAGCAGGGAAAAAAAAATGCCATCTCAGCCAGGATGGCATCCCTGACCTCGGAGGCACTGTGCTGTCTGTCCCCCAAGCTGATCAGTTTCAGCACGGCCTGCTGACATCTCCCCATGCCAGTGTTACAGTGTTTTCCGCTAGTAGCTGGGGTGGGGGTTGCAGCATCGTAGGGTTTCAGTCTACTCCTGCCATGAATTTTGGCCTGGGAGAGGAGATAGGCCACCCCAGTTTGCACCCGGGGAACAGACTCCACCACATTCACCCTGCCTGTCATTAAAGATAAGCACTGCAGCATCCCTGACCACAGGCGCTTGTCCATGTGTCGGTGGTCAAGTGGACCTTGCAGCAAAGCGCAGAGCTCTGGGCCCGACTGATGTTATGGGACACATGCAGGCGCAAGGCAGGGACAGCACACCAAGAGAAGTAGTAACAACTAGGCCCAGCATAGGGAGGTGCCCCAGCTGCCATCTGCTGACGGAAGGCCTGGGTCTCCAGAAGCATAAACAAACACCAACATCTCCAGGGCCAGCAGTTTATCGATGAGGCTGTTAAAGGCTTGGGCATGGGGGTGGGTTGTGTTGTACTTCTGCCTGCAATGAAAAGCTTGGGAAATGTGGAGTGGCTGGGAAGAGGCGCATGATGGTGCAGGCCAAAAGGGCGCATGAGGGTGAACTCCCCAATGTGTCAGAGATAGGTGTGTAGGTGTCCTTGCATCATATACTTGCACCATATTTGGCTTTGGAAGTTAATTTTGTGCCAAAAAGTGGTTAAGACAGCGATCCCTCAGCTACTCCCGTTACACTGTCTACTGAAATTACCATCTTTGGAAGTGGACCACCACTTGTAAGATCCCAAAGGAAGCAGGCAAGAGATGTGCAGTGCAGAAAAAAAGATGAGAAAATAAGTGTAGGCTGTAGAGCACAGAGGGATCGGAGAGGACAGAGCTGGTGTCGGCCAGGTATTCCCACAACATGCGCCTATACTTGTCCCTCCTGGTGACACTAGGCCCCTGAGTGGCAGTAATTTGTCCAGGGGGGCCATTAACGTGTTCCAGACCTAGGAATAAGTCTTCCAACAGGGTAGAGTTTTGCATGCCTTTGCTTCTACCCACTGTTTTTGCTGCTTAGCTTCCCTCCACATCTACACTGCTTTCACCCCTAAACATCACCCCAGTTTATGCCTTTGTTTCTACCCTGTTTTTTTTGTTGAATTAGCTTCCCTCCACATCTACACTGCTTTAGCCCCTAAACATCACCCCAGTTTATGCCTTTGCTTCTACCCTGTTTTTTTTGTTGAATTAGCTTCCCTCCACATCTACACTGCTTTAGCCCCTAAACATCACCCCAGTTTATGCCTTTGCTTCTACCCAGGTTTTTTGTTGATTTAGCTTCCCTCTACATCTACACTGCTTTAGCCCCTAGACATCACCCCTGTCCATGTGGGGTCGGTGGCCTCATCATCCACCAACTCCTCTTCCAATTGCGCACTGGCCCCTTACTGCAAACCGCACATGACCACAGCTTGCCCTGATGGCAACTGTGTCTCATGATCCCCACTTAGGTCCAAACAAGTCGGTGGCGGGTCCAAAACCCCAAAATTGGAAGGAAATGGCGAATGCTGCAGTATTTCTAACACCTGTTCCTGGTGCTCGGGCCTGGTCTGTGTTGTACCCTGCACCCTGCTTAACGCAGCTGCCATATCCGAAGTTGTGCTGAGCGCATGCTAATGTTTTGTGTCCAGTGCAATGGATGGGATTTCACATAAGTCTGCCACCCATGGCCACTCATGGTTGAGCAACTGAGGGAGTTGACTTTGACGAACCCGAGGGTTTTGGAGTTGGAACTACATCAAAGGTCTGTGCTGCTCACACACTCTGCTCAACACATGATATGTTTAGTGCCAGCAGTGTGGAGACGTCGCACAACAGCCGTTGTTCCAGCAGGTACAGGCGTTGTAGGAGTGCATAGAGGCTAGCAGCGGCAACTATACACTTTAAAAACTATCCGCACAAGCGCCACACTTTCACCAGTAGCTCAGGAACATTGGGGTACCTTTTTCAAAAGATTAGCAGCAATGAGTTAAAAACTTGGCCCAGGCATGGAATATGTTGCAGGCTGCCAAGCTACAGAGCCAATCCCAGGTTACGGCCATTATCACACATGACAACATGCCTGGGCCCAGGTGCAGTGGCAAAAACCACATTGCCGTCTCATCGAGGATGGCATGACTCACTTTGTAGGCAGTGTGCTGTCTGGCCCCCAAGCTGATGAGCTTCAGCACGGCCCGCTGACGTCTCCCCACACCAGTGTTGCAGCGTTTCCAGCTCGTAGCTAGGGTCAATTTAACAGCAGAGGAGGGTGGTGTTTCAGCCCTCCTCCCAGGAATGTTGTGTGGGGAGACAAGTCAGGCCACCACATTTTGCGACCCGGTCCACGCCTCAACTACATTCAACCACTGTGCCCAAATTGAAAGGTAGCGTCCCTGTCCGCATGCACTTGTCCATTCGTAACTAGTCACATGGAACTTTAGGGCTAAGCGCTGAATTTAGGGACCGCCTCATGTTTGGGGGAAAGTGCTGGTGTGGACGGCACAGTGCGGTGGCGCAGTAGACACTCTTCCCAAAAAGGGCAGAGTGTCCCCCAGCCGGGATTCCAACATCTCCTGGGCCAGATTTCTTGAGATGAGGCTGTTGAAGCCTTGGGCATGTGGTGGGTTGCGCTGTACTTTAGCATGAAATGAAAGGCTTGGGAGATGGGGAGTTGCTGGGAAGAGGCGCATGATGGCGCGGGCAAAAGGAGAAATGGCAGGAAAAGGTGAGGATAAGGGTGAACTCCCCAAAGTGTCAGAGGCAGATGTGGAGGTGTCCTTGCTGCTGGTCTGGACTGCAGCGCCAGCCCTGTCAACAGTGGGAGAGGCAGTGGCCGCCAGGCCAAACAACGATTATCCTGCGCTTGCTCTCACCCACTGAGCCCAGGGCTTGCCTTCCAAATGATGGCACCCGCAAGAGGTGGTGAGATTCCTCTCCGCAGATCTCCAAACCATCTTGGACTTGCAAATTGCACTAAATTTGTCATGTAACTGACATGTATATGATGAGTCTATCCATTGTCTGTTCATTTTGGTGAAAGTCAGCCTGTCAGCTGACAGACAGCTGTGCTTGTCAGTGATGATGCCACCGGCTGCTTGTACCCCCAGTTTTTGCTGCTTAGCTTGCCTCCACATCCACACTGCTTTTGCCCCTACACATCACCCCTATCCATGCCTGTGCCTCTAGCCATAAGTCTGCCACCCATGGAAACTCATGGTGCAGAAAGTGAGGGAGCTGACTCTGAGGAACCCTTGGGTTTTGTAGCTGGTACTCCATCAAAGGTCTCTGCTGCTCACACACCCTGCTGAACATACGGTATCTAGGGTTAGAGCGTGTGGTGACCTCGCACAACAGTAGGTGCTTCAGGCAGATGTAGGCCTTGCTGGAGTGTATTGCGGCTAGCTCCAGATACTGTAGACTTGGGAAAGTGGGTGTCCAAGTGCCGCACTTTCACCCTTAGCTCAGCTAATTTGGGGTATGTTTTTAAAAATCATTGCACCACTACATTGAAAACGTGGGCCAGGCATGGAACGTGTTGGAGGCTGGCAAGCTCCAGAGCCCTCCAACAAGACAAAAAAGCCTGGCCCCAGGGGCAGCGGGGATAAACAAATTGCCATCTCATCCAGGATGGCATCCCTGACCTCAGAGGCAGTGTGCTGTCCGTCTCCCAAGCTGATGAGCTTCAGCCCAGCCTGCTGACGTCTCCCCACACCAGTGTTGCAGCGTTTTCAGCTCGTAGCTGGGGTCAATCTAACAGCGGAGGAGGAGGAGGGTGGTGTTTCAGCCCTCCTCCCAGGAATGTTTTGTGGGGAGACAAGTCAGGAAAATTCTTGAAACAGGGGAGAGTTTTGCATCTTTGCCCTTGCTGCCTATGGACATCCCTTTGCCTCTAGCCACCATTTTCCCTGCTTTGCTTGCCTCCACATCCACACTGCTTTTGCCCCTAGACATCACCCCAGTCCATGCCTTAGCTTGTACCCCCAGTTTTTCCTGCTTAGCTTGCCTCCACATCCACACTGCTTTTGCCCCTAGACATCACCCCAGTCCATGCCTTAGCTTGTACCCCCAGTTTTTCCTGCTTAGCTTGCCTCCACATCCACACTGCTTTTGCCCCTAGACATCACCCCAGTCCATGCCTTAGCTTGTACCCCCAGTTTTTCCTGCTTAGCTTGCCTCCACATCCACACTGCTTTTGCCCCTAGACATCACCCCAGTCCATGCCTTAGCTTGTACCCCCAGTTTTTCCTGCTTAGCTTGCCTCCACATCCACACTGCTTTTGCCCCTAGACATCACCCCAGTCCATGCCTTAGCTTGTACCCCCAGTTTTTCCTGCTTAGCTTGCCTCCACATCCACACTGCTTTTGCCCCTAGACATCACCCTAGTCCATGCCTTAGCTTGTACCCCCAGTTTTTCCTGCTTAGCTTGCCTCCACATCCACACTGCTTTTGCCCCTAGACATCACCGCAGTCCATGCCTTAGCTTGTACCCCCAGTTTTTCCTGCTTAGCTTGCCTCAACATCCACACTGCTTTTGCCCCTAGACATCATCCCTATCCATGCCTCTGCCCCTAGCCATAACTCTGCCACCCCTGGAAACTCATGGTGCAGAAACTTTGGGAGCTGACTTTGAGGAACCCTTGGGTTTTGTAGATGGAACTCCATCAAAGGTCTGTGCAGCTCACACACCCTGCTCAAGATATGGTATTGTAGGGTTTCAGCGTGTGTGAATGACGGACAACAGCCTGTGTTTGGACAGATGTAGGCCTTGCTAGAGTGTTTTCAGGCTAGCAGCGACTCCTGTGCACTTGCAAAAGTGGGCGCACAAGCGCCGCATTTTCAACAGTAGCTTCGGTACATTTGGGTATGTTTTAAAAAAAACTTTGCACCACTAGGTTAGACGTGGGCCAAACATGGAACGTGTTGGAGGCTGGCAAGCTCCAGAGCCGCTACCAGGTTCCAGCCATTATCACAGGCGTAAAAATGCCAGGCCCCAGGTGTAGCAGGGAAAAAAAAATGCCATCTCAGCCAGGATGGCATCCCTGACCTCGGAGGCACTGTGCTGTCTGTCCCCCAAGCTGATGAGCTTCAGCACTGCCTGCTGACGTCTCCCCACACCAGTGTTTTAGCGTTTGCCGCTAGTAGCTGTGGTGGAGGTTGCAGCGTCGTAGGGTTTCAGTCTACTCCTGCCATGAATTTTGGCCTGGGAGAGGAGATAGGGTACCTCAGTTTGCACCCCGGGACCAGACTCCACCACATTCACCCTGCCTGTCCTTAAAGATAAGCAGCATCCCTGACCACAGGCGCTTGTCCAAGTGTCGGTGGTCAAGTGGACCTTGCAGCAAAGCGCGGAACTAAGGGCCCACCTGATGTTGAGTGACACGTGCTGGTGCAAGGCGGGGACACCCCACCGGGAGAAGTTGAGACGGCTAGGGACGGCATAGTGAGGTGCCACAGTTGCCATCAGGTCCGGGAAGGCGGGAGTTTCAACAAGCCGGAACGCCAACCTCTCCTGGGCCAGCAGTTTAGCGATGTTGGCGTTCTAGGCTTGCGTGGGTGGGTGGTTAGCGGTGTATTTCTGCCGGCGCTCCAATGTCTGAGAGATGGTGGGTTGTTGTAAAGAAGCGCCTGATGGTGCCTTTGATGGTGCAGGAGAAGGAGATAAGACAGAAACAGGGGAGGATGAGGGAGAAGTCAACAAAGTGGCGGAGGCAGATGAAGTGATGTCCTGGCTCGTCCTCTGGAGTGCATCGCCAGCACTGTGAGCAGAGGCAGTGGCATGAACGGCGGGCGACGTTTGTCCTGCCGTTGCTGCCTGCCACTGATTCCATTGCTTGGATTCCAAATGACGGTGCATTGAAGTGGTGGACAGGTTGCTCTTCTCAGGGCCCCTACTCGATTTCGAGAGGCAAATTGTGTAGACGACACTATATCTGTCCTCGGCGCATTCCTTGAAAAAACTCTACACCTTCAAGAAACGTACCCTCGATGGGGGAGTTTTTCTGGGCTGGGTACAAAAGGGAACATCTTCGGACATTCCGGGTCTGGCCTGGCTTCGGCAAAGCAGCTGACCTCTGCCTCTGGACATGTCTCTGCCTCTAGCTACCCTTTTTGGTGCTGCACCTGCCTCAACATCCACACTGCTTTCCCAGCTTGACATCCGCCTTGTCCAGGTGGGGTCGGTGTCCTCGTCGTCCACCACCTCCTCTTCCAACTCCTGTCTCGCCTCCTCCTCCTGCACAATGCGCATGTCAACTGGCTGCCCTGACAGCAACTGCGTCTCATCGTCGTCGATAAGGGTGGGTTGCTGGTCATCCGCCACCAAATCGACCGGAGATGGAGGAGACTCTAGTGTTTGAGCATCTGGACACAGATACTCGTCTGTTAGGTCCGTGGAATCGCGAAATGGAGGGGCAGGTTGCGGTACAGTCAAAGGAAGGGAGAACAGCTCTGGGGAGCAGGGACAGTTGGGGTTATTGTTCTGGGAAGATTGGGAATTTTGGGTGGAAGGAGGACAAGACTGTTGGGTAAGAGGAGGTAGAGGCTGACTGGCTGGTGGACAATGTGCTTTAAGCGTTATCCGACAGCCATTGCAAGACCTGTTCCTGGTTCTCGGGCCTACTAATCTTTGTACCATTCAGCCTAGTTAATGTGGAACTTTTGTACAAAGCGCAGAACTTAGGGCCCGCCTGATGTTAAGGGACACACGCTGGTACAAGGCTCAACTCACCCTAAGTGCCAAAAACACTGCTGGTGCAAGGCTCTACTCATGCCAAGGGCCTCAATCTCTGCTGGTAGCTCAGCTTAAGGTCCTGTAACTTTGTTTGGAAGGGCTCATGTTAAGGGCTAGAAAAGTGAATTTTGGAAGGTCTTACCACATCACACACACACACACACACACACACACACACTCAAAATGACAGTTAAGGGTGAGGGCTTTTGGAATTCCCATTGCCTATTCCATTTGTGGTTGTCATGGGGAACGTGATTTAAAGGGGTGGTTGTTACTGTTTGTTGAGCTTAAATTGGGGTTTGTGTCCATCCATTTGGGGAGTAAAGAAGGTTTCCAGGTATTTTCCCACTTTGATAGAGGTTTTTTTTGAATGTGGAAAGTGTGTAGTTGTTAGGCAGTGATGTTGGGGTAATAGAGGGTCTTTGGTGTGTTAGATGCCCCCAGACATGCTTCCCCTGCTGTCCCAGTGTCATTCCAGAGGTGTTGGCATCATTTCCTGGGGTGTCATAGTGGACTTGGTGACCCTCCAGACACGGATTTGGGTTTCCCCCTTAACGAGTATCTGTTCCCCATAGACTATAATGGGGTTCGAAACCCGTTCGAACACACGAACATTGAGCGGCTGTTCGAATCGAATTTCGAACCTCGAACATTTTAGTGTTCGCTCATCTCTATAGTTAACCAGTTATCTACTAATAATACATACGGGTCAGATTAAGGAGAATAGAAAAGGAGACTAGAACGAGATATGGGAAATGATAGGAATCAGTAACATAAATGTCACACGTATAGTATCAATGGTTGTCCTGTTGGAGACAGAGGGCAACCTATGTTCAAAGTACAAAGAATCAGAGTGAGTCATGGGGTAAATGTTATACTTATCCTTTAGATATATGTCCAGGGTAATGTCAGTTACCTTGTCAATGTTTGATGATATCATAGATTACAATGTTCTGTCCAGGAATTCTGGGGATCTGTTGGGAATGTGATAGCTAGAGTAAGTGTGTAGGTAATCCTCACAATAGGTTAATGGCTGTCGTGGTTACTAAAATATACCTTAATAAACAGAGGTGGTAATGTCTTGTCTTTTTAGGTAGTTTCTCCTCTAATCCTGGTTCTGTGAGACATTTCTCACTGGCAATGCCCAATGCTATGGTAATTCTGTAAATTGGAATACCCTGCATTATTACTGTACCCATATGTTAAGGCAATTCTTCACTAACTCTTCTCCCTGCACACATAGAAGGCCTACAAACCTCATCAATATTTACCGTGTTCCTTCCCCTCATCTCTCCCCTGTCTCTTTTAACTGCTCTCTCTGGAACGCCCACTCAGTGTGTAACAAACTAGAATACATTAATGACTTATTCCTTAGTAAATCCCTCGGCCTGCTCGCCCTTACTGAGACTTGGATCCAGCAGGCAGATACGGCCTCCCCTGCTGCTCTGTGTCATGGTGGCCTACAATTCGCACACACCTCTAGGCCTGATAATAGGCAGGGTGGTGGGGTACTTACTCCTGTCACCACAGTGCATTTTTCAGTCCATTCCCCCGGTCCCCTCACTCACGTTCTCCTCATTTGAAGTCCATGCTATCAGACTTTTCCGCCCACTCTCCTTACGTGTAGCCGTGATCTACCTGGCTCACCCTACCAATTTTTGGACCACTTTGCTTCTTGGCTTCCCCACTTTTTATCCAGTGACATTCCTACCCTCATCATGGGTGACTTTAACATCCCTATTGCCCCCCCTCACTCCCCGGCTGCCTCACAGTTTCTCTCATTAACCACTTCTCTTGGTCTCTCACAATGTTCTTCTTCCGCCACACATATAGACGGTAACACGATTGATCTAGTCTTCCATCGACTCCTCACAGTCTCTAAATTTTCTAACTCTTCTCTGCCGCTTTCTGACCACAATCTTCTATCTCTCACCATCAGTGCTCTCTCCCCTTCACAAGACGCCCCTACCCATCACACATATAGGAACTTGCGTGCTATTGACACCCAGCACCTCTCAGATACTCTACAGTCCTCCCTGTCCCCCATCTCTTCAATCTCCTGTCCCAATCTGGCCACCAGTCACTATAATGAAACCCTCAAAAATGCATTGGATGAGGTTGCTCCCCCCTCCACTCGTAAAGTCCCACATAGGAGGCAGCAGCCCTGGCACACGCCACAGACACGATTTCTTCAGCGCTGCTCTAGGTGTGCCGAACGTCTCTGGAGAAAATCACGCTCACCTGCAGATTTCCTCCACTTCAAGTTTATGCTTAAAACATATAGCTCTGCCCTTCACCTCGCCAAACAAGACTATTTCACCGCCCTCATCTCTTCTCTCTCCAGCAACCCTAAAAGGCTTTTTGAAACCTTTCACTCCTTACTCACACCCAAGGTGCAGACGCCATTCACAGACCTTAGTGCTGATGACCTGGCCATGTATTTCCATGATAAAATTGATAAGATCCGTCAGGAAATTACTGCCCAAGCCCCAGGTGGCATTGACTCCCACACCTACGATAGTACTGTTCCCCTCACCAGCCGCACTTCAGACTGTCCATTCTCATCTTTTGAACCTGTCACAGAAGAGGAAGTCTCCCAGCTACTTTCTTCATCTCGCCCCACAACCTGCAGTAGTGACCCCTTCCCCTCACACCTTCTCCAATCTCTGTCCCCTGCTGTCACTATTTACCTTACTAAAATATTTAACCTCTCTCTCTCTTCTGGAATCTTCCCATCCTCCTTCAAGCATGCTGTTATAACCCCGCTACTGAAAAAACCCTCCCTGGACCCATCCTGTGCTGCTATCAACCTGTCTCTAACCTCCCCTTCATCTCTAAACTTTTGGAACGCCTGGTTTATTCTCGGTTAATCCGTTATCTCTCTGCTAACTCTCTGCTTGACCCCTTACAATCTGGTTTCCGCGCTCTGCACTCTACTGAAACAGCTCTCACAAAAGTCTCTAATGATCTACTAAAGGCTAAATCCAATGGTGACTTCTCTCTTCTTATTCTTCTGGACCTCTCTGCAGCTTTTGACACTGTTGACCATCAACTTCTCCTCACTATGCTCCGCTCAGTCGGCCTCAATGACACTGCGCTCTCCTGGTTCTCCTCTTATCTCTCAGACCGCACTTTCAGTGTATCATTCGCGGGCTCTGTTTCCTCCCCTCTTTCCCTTGCTGTTGGGGTTCCTCAGGGCTCAGTCCTAGGCCCCCTGCTCTTTTCTCTCTACACAGCCCCCATTGGACAAACCATCGCCAGATTTGGCTTCAGGTACCATCTTTATGCTGATGACACCCAATTATACACATCTTCCCGTGACATCACCCCTGCACTCATACAGAACACCAGTGACTGTCTCTCTGCTGTCTCTAATATCATGTCCTCGCTCTATCTGAAACTAAATCTCTCTAAGACTGAACTACTACTGTTTCCACCATCTAACAGATCTGTCCCTGATATATCCATTGCAGTCTCAGGCCTTACTATAACTCCTAGGCAGCAGGCCTGCTGCCTCGGGGTCATATTTGACGCAGACCTTTCCTTCACCCCTCATATTGAATCACTCGCACGTTCAAGTCACCTCCACCTCAAAAACATCTCCAGAATACGCCCTTTCCTTACCAGAGATACACTAAAGACACTTATTGTCTCTCTGATTCATTCTCGCCTTGACTACTGTAACTCCTTACTAATCGGTCTTCCCCTCACTAAACTCTCTCCTCTACAATCTATTCTGAATGCAGCGGCCAGGCTCATCTATCAGGCTAGACGCTACAGCGATGCCTCCGGTCTGTGCCAGTCACTACATTGGCTGCCTATTCATTATAGAATAAAATATAAAGTTATTACTCTCATCCACAAGGCTCTCCATAATGCCGCACCTCCCTACATTTCTTCCCTCATCTCTGTCTACCGCCCAACCCGTGTTCTCCGCTCACTCAATGACCTAACACTTACATCCTCTATTATCAGAACCTCCCATGCTCGTATACAAGACTTCTCCCGAGCTGCACCACTTCTCTGGAATGCTCTACCCCGGACAATAAGATTAACTCCCAACTTCTACAGTTTCAAACGCAAACTAAAGACGCATCTTTTCAGACAAGCCTATCACAATTCCTAATGCACAAAATTGTCTGAACACTGTATAAGCAATGCCGCCCCTGCTACCTCTTGTGTCACCCCCTCTACCTCATAGATTGTAAGCTCTTTTGAGCAGGGCCCTCAGTCCCATTGTGTGAAATGACGTTCTTTGTTATGTATGTCTGTATCTGAACCCTATAAATTGTACAGTGCTGCGGAATATGTTGGCGCTATATAAATAAAATGTATTATTATTATTATTATTATTAATCACTATGGCCCAAAGCTCTAAGCCGGAGTGTAATAGATTACCTGGTTATATTATGATGCCCTGTGCGGAGGTCCCAGGCGAGAAAGCCCTCTGATAGCATGGTCCCGGCAGTCACTGTTGTTACTGATCACTCTGTATTTCTATATACTATTCTGTTACTGATCACTCTGTATACCTGTATGCTATTCTGTTACTGATCACTCTGTATACCTGTATACTATTCTGTTACTGATCACTCTGTATTCTGCATTCTATTCTGTTACTGATCACTCTGTATACCTGTATATTATTCTGTTACTGATCACTCTGTATTTCTGTATACTATTCTGTTACTGATCACTCTGTATACCTGTATGCTATTCTGTTACTGATCACTCTGTATACCTGTATACTATTCTGTTACTGATCACTCTGTATTCTGCATTCTATTCTGTTACTGATCACTCTGTATACCTGTATATTATTCTGTTACTGATCACTCTGTATTTCTGTATACTATTCTGTTACTGATTAGAGATGAGCGAACACCGTTCGATCAAATACAGATTCGATCGAATATCAGGCCGTTCGGGATATTCGATTACAATCGAATACAAGGCCGCAAATGCAGTAAAAATTTGTATAAACCTCCCACCTTCCCTGGCGCGTTTTTTGCACCAATAACAGCACAGGGGAGGTGGGACAGGAACTACGACAACATAGACAGTGAAAAAAAATCGGAAAAAGGAATTGGCGACCGGAAACAGATAACCTCCAATTTAGACGAATGGTGGATTTACCATTCGACTAATTTGGGAATGTGAAGTATGTGACTGTGAGACAGGGACAGATCTACAGGCAGGGTTAGCTAGGGATAACCTTTATTTAGGGTGGAAATGTTACTCACACAGCTCTTTGGGGCTCCATCTCGTCGGGATCCCTGTCAGCTTGCGATATGCGCGAGCTGACTTTTTCCCATAGGAATGCATTGACCAGCGTTGATTGGCCGAATGGCATACAGAAGTATGGCATTCGGCCAATCAATGCTGGTCAATGCATTCCTATGCCGAGATGAAGCAGAGCTGAACCTGCTACACACTCAGCTGTACCGATGTAGCAATCCAATGCAGCAGCGCTGAGTGTATAGCAGGTTCAGCTCTGCTACATTGGACACTGCTACATGGCCAGCACTTAGGGTTGAGCCGATCTTGACATTTCAGGATCGTTTTTAAAATCCAATTTCTGATCATTCGGAGATTGGATTTTAAAAACGATCCTATTCACTACACAGTATGTAGTCCAAAAATTGTTGGACCCCACACTGTGTAGGGATTAATTCCCCCACACACACACACCATTGTCCACTTACCTGCATAGCTGCAGATCCCAGCTCTTCTTGGTCCGGTCCTCTGTCCACTTGTCTTCAGAGTCTTCTGACAACTCCCCACCCACACTTTCCAGCTGCACTAAGCCCCACCTACTCCCTGCAATACTACTACAATACTAGTCTAGGGAGGCGGGGTCCTCTGTCGTCTTCAGAGCGCCCCACCTCCCTAGACTAGTATTGTAGAGATGCAGGGAGTAGGCGGGGCTTAGTAGGTGGGGCATCACTCACATACCCCCTCCCAGTACCCTCCCACACTCTCCTAAGCCCTGTCTCCTCTCCCTGACTAGTATTATAGAGAAGGTGGGGCTTAGGAGAGTGTGGGCGGGTACTGGGTGGGGAGACCAGCCCACACTCTCCTAAGCCCCACCTTCTTTATAATACTAGTCGGGGGAGAGGGGGCAGGGTGCTCTGAGGACCGGACAGAGGACCGCACCGGACCAAGAAGAGGAGCTGGGAGCTGCAGGTAAGTGGACAATGGTGGGGGGGAGGGGGTTAATCCGATATTGCACACTCAGCTCAACTACTCTGGAGTTGAGATGAGTGCATGGCCCGATGTAGCAGAGCTGGCAGATGTAGCAGTCTGATGCAGCAGACTAACACACTCAGCTCTGCTGCATCAGACTACTAACATCGGCCAGCTCTGCTACTTCTCTGGTGTATCTGCACTGCTCCCAACAATCCCTCCATCTACTCCTCCTGTCACACACATCTCGTGTGTAGCAGAGCTCAGCACACACTCAGCTCTGCTACATCTCTACAACAGAGTGTAGAGATGTAGCAGAGCTGAGTGTGTGCTGAGCTCTGTTACACCAGAGATGTGTGTGACAGGAGGAGTAACTGGAGGGATGGTTGGCAGTAGTGCAGAGCTGTGTGTGTGACAGGAGGAGTAGTTGGAGGGATGGTTGGGTATAGCACAGCTAGCTCTGCTTCATCTCGCCATAGGAATGCATTAACCAGGGTTGATTGGCCATTGTATAGCATTCGGCCAATCAACGCTGGTTCTGCCGGAGGAGGCGGAGTCTAAAATCGGACCAGAATGGAAACTGCTGTGGACTGATTTTAGACTCTGCCTTCTCAGGCAGAACCAGCATTGATTGGACGAATGCAGTACACTGGCCAATCAACGCTGGTCAATGCATTTCTATGGGAAAAAGTCAGCTCCGGCATATCGCAAGCTGACAGGGGATCCCGACATAATAAAGGTACTTTACATTTTCTCCCATAGACTATAATGGGGTTTACTGTTCGCTCATCTCTATTACTGATCACCCTGTATTTCTGAATATTATTCTGTTACTGATCACTCTGTATTTCTGTATACTATTTTGTTACTGATCACTCTGTATACCTGTATACTATTCTGTTACTGACCTCTCTGTATTTCTGTATATTATTCTGTTACTGAAGAACAAGAAAAGAAGACCAAGCCGACCCTAGTGTAGTATTTACAACTTATTTGGCAGAAACAAGGTGAGGAAAGTATAGTCTCTCACCTGATGGGGTTGTGTGAGACACAACCACCGTTAAGACACATCAACGACACAGCTGGAGCAGCTGCTAGATGAAACATCCTAGGGACATGGAGGCAAGGAGAGTACGGACCAACCCGCTGGAATAACCGGGCCAAAAATGTATATCACCAGCGCTCACTCGAAATGGTGTAGAACAAAGACTTTATTGCACAACGCGTTGTGTGTCCATCCCTTCTGTCTGCAGGTTGCTTGGGAAGGTTAATGTTGTGCACTTGAGAAAGAGCCGTGTTTTGCTCGAAACACGTTGTGCAATAAAGTCTTTGTTCTACACCATTTCGAGTGAGCGCTGATGATATACATTTTTTGGCCCGGTTATTCCAGCGGGTTGGTCCGTACTCTCCTTATTCTGTTACTGATCACTCTGTATTTCTCTATACTATTCTGTTACTGATCACTCTGTATTTCTGTATACTATGCTGTTACTGATCACCCTGTCTCTCTTTATACTATTTTGTTACTGATCACTCTGTATTCTGCATACTATTCTGTTGCAGATCACTGTAGTTCTGTATACTATTCTGTGACTGATCGCTCTGTATTTCTGTATACTATTCTGTTACTGACCTCTCTGTATTTCTGTATACTATTCTGTTACAGATCACTATTTCTGTATACTATTCTGTGACTGATCGCTCTGTATTTATGTATACTATGCTGTTACTGATCACTCTGTATTTCTGTATACTATTCTGTTACTGATCGCTCTGTATTTCTGTTTACTATGCTGTTACTGATCACCCTGTCTCTCTTTATACTATTTTGTTACTGATCACCCTGTCTCTCTTTATACTATTTTGTTACTGATCACTCTGTATTCTGCATACTATTCTGTTGCAGATCACTGTAGTTCTGTATACTATTCTGTGACTGATCGCTCTGTATTTCTGTATACTATTCTGTTACTGACCTCTCTGTATTTCTATATACTATTCTGTTACAGATCACTATTTCTGTATACTATTCTGTGACTGATCGCTCTGTATTTATGTATACTATGCTGTTACTGATCACTCTGTATTTCTGTATACTATTCTGTTACTGATCGCTCTGTATTTCTGTTTACTATGCTGTTACTGATCACCCTGTCTCTCTTTATACTATTCTGTTACTGATCACTCCGTATTTCTGTATATTATTCTGTTTCTGATAACCCTGTATATCTGTATACTATTCTGTTACTGATCACTGTATTTCTGTATACTATTCTGTTACTGATCACTGTATTTCTGTGTACTATTCTGTTACTGATCACTTTGTATACCTGTATACTATTCTGTTACTGATCACCCTGTATTTCTGTATACTATTCTGTTACTGATCACTCTGTATACCTGTATACTATTCTGTTACTGATCACTGTATTTCTGTATACTATGCTGTTACTGATCGCTCTGTATTTCTGTATACTATGCTGTTACTGATCAGCCTGGCTCTCTTTAAACTAATCTGTTTCTGATAACCCTGTATTTCTGTATGCTATTCTGTTACTGATCAGTAGCTAAACATTAATTCAAGTTCCTTTACCATAAATGGTCCTGTTATAAGTTGACCACTCATATACATCCAGGGAGCCCCTCACCCACCAAAGATACAATAAAACTCTATGGGCTTTTGTTAATTAGCCTCAACCTGGAATCATTTGAAAAAGAAGGATGCCCCGCACCTCCGGGAGTCATCGAATGATGGGTTTATATCAGTGTTTCATATACAAATGGCTCCCCCATCCAGTTGACTATTGCATCATTTGTAACCACAGCTAAGTATTATATCATGGTCATTCTTTGACCATCTTTGAGTTAATCTGTAAAAAAAAAAAAAAAAAAGTTTGCCTACGCCATTACTGATGTAACACATCAAAAACATGCATGTACAGTGTTCTAAATAAGCACTTAGCATCATTGCATTGCATTATTCAGTATGTGTCTCATCATTTACTTTAAAACATAAATCAATCTGAGAGCTTATCCTAACTCTACAAACTGAATGCTATATATTACTGTTGTCCCCTGTTTGCAGCTATTTCAGCTATTCCCTGTGTAACTGAATGCTATATATTACTGATGTGCCCTGTTGCCAGCTATTTCAGGCTGTAGAGCCTAACTGATCATTAAATTATAGCACACATTCTAAGATCTGAAATCTATATGTACTGTATATAAGAGTTTTAGTAGAAGCTTTAACTTGAGAATCTTCAGTTGATATCTCTTCATTGCTAACTGAAAACATAATGACAAATAGGAAGCATTTAAGACTACTTAGGTCTCTTCATCAGCCATGGTATAACACAATATCTTAAAAGTCACATAGTTGTGCACAGGCTTAGAATGGTAAATGAGACAATTGAGATAAAGCAGAACAATCAATATTAGGAGGGGAGTAAACAACTAAAGTGGTATCTATTGGAGCGGATCATAGGTAAGTGGGAAGGTTTAAATGTCATCTGGTCCATGCTTGTGATGCCCCAACAGGTCTCAGGGCATATTCCTTAAGATATGTAGTATTATATGAATCCATGAGTAACATTCATCCTTGTTCTAATTGTGTCAATGATTGTCATCACTATGCACTTCCAAACCCTTCTATCTCTCTGAGAAGCTACTAAAAATGATTTGGCACAAGTAGAACACTTGTATTCTTCCCTTGTATTCCCAGACCCCTCACTCCTGTGTTATAGGCAGCCCCCTTACTTGAAGAACATCATTGCTAGGGATTAACTCTTCCCTTTAACAACAATAGGAACATTTCCCTACAGCCAGAAATAATGGAAAATCTACCCATAAATAATGACTAGGTGTGACGTATCGCGCCGTTCCGCCCCGGCCTCCGGCCTCCACCCGACCTTTGCCACGGGCGGAACCCGCGATCGCCTTCTTAACTATACCGTCCGCTCCCACAAAACCAGAGAGAGAACCGGGCCTTATAGGATAATACGAGAAGAGCCTTCTAAAGTTTTAACGTTTTATTAACCCAAGATGGTCGATACTAGTCAGCCAGTATATATATATATATATATATAGATATATATATAGATATAGATATACCCTGGCAGTCACAAGCTTATTTGGTTACAGAGAAGGTATGTTACAGTGCAGTGAGATAAAACAGATTAAAGAGATTAGAAACAGAAACCGTCCTTAGGCACCCGGCGATTCCGCAGCCAACGCATGGTACCCACAAGGCAAAGGATACAGTCCATTAAAGACTCTGGTGGGGGCACCCGCAGCACCCCCCCCCCCCCCCATAGCATATAGCAATAAAGAGAGTTTTTCCATACCGATATAAAAAGTCCATAGTCCATAAATCCATGATCAGATGGGAGATACATCATATTCCTCATAATTCCATAAGTCCATTAACATTAAAGTAGTACCTGGCTCTCTTTCAAAGTCCCTCGGCCGCATGGCATTCTTTGTCTCTCAGCACATGGGCACACATGGCCGTTTCTGCCCTGCCCTTCCCCCCAGCAAGGGGGGAGGGGGCCACACACAGAGCCAACTTGCTCACATGTGTCCAGATGCAGGGTCAGAGGAGAAGAACAAGAACAACAGAATCTTCGCCACAGGTCAATCTTATATTGACCCTGGGCTCCACCCTGAAATGACATCATTAGGGCTTTCGACCACCCTCAATCTTAGCAATCAAATAACTTTAAATGGTCATAATTCCTCATCACATGATCATACGGTCAAATAAGTGGCATGTCTTTGCTCAAAGCGAGTTCCCCAACACATTGACACCAAACATGATAACTCAATACCCTTTGAGTAACGAGAACTGGGCCTGGGCTCTTCCCAGGCCCATAGGCTTAAAGTTTTTGGGTTAAAAACGTGCGTTCCACTACTATGCACCGGAAGATATAATTGTCATAATGGTAGCATCTTCCCTCGGACAGATTATTATCAAAAACCTATAACTCTTTGAAGTTATCTAGGGAGTCAGGTTGTCTGGTCACATGTGTTAGGAGAGCTTTCAGAACATGGAGCCAGGATGGCCCCCTGCTAAGAATCAAGGAAGTTAGCATAGATATGTTAGTGCATTAGCTAGAAGGTGACAATGGCTTTAGTTCTAACAATTGGCAACACGTAATTAGTTTTGGGCATTAGCCTTTACACTCTGCCAAGGTAGAGGAAATTCCTCTGAAGCAAATGGCAATTACAGACCAGCTAAGCCATCTTGACCACCACCTCCAAGATATACAGCTCTGAGGGTCAGTTATTACAATACATAGATAATTATATATATAGCTGAGAATCATGATTGTAGTCCGATTCATCACACTGATACAATACATAGATAGTTATAAATATAGGTGAGAATCATGATTGGGGTCCGATTCATCACACTAGGGTTGAGCCAATCTTGACTTTTCAGGATCAATTTTAAAATCTGATTTCCGATCATTTTTCATTCGAACCCGATCTCGATCCCAATTCCGATCCCAATGCAAGTCAATAGGATTTTTTTATTAATCGGAGATTGGATTTTAAAAGCAATCCTATTCATTATACAGCATGGAATCTAACAATTGAACACTTTAATTGTTAGAATCCACGCTGTGTAGTGAATCACTAGGTAGCCAGAGGATTTTTTTTTAAATCCTCTGGCTACTGAGTCCCCACTAGTGTCCACTTACCTGCAGAGATGGCTGCTCCGGTGCCCGGTGTTCTTCTTTGCCTCGCTGCCGCTCCACGCTGCTCTTCTCACCTCGCTGTCCCCTGCCTCCCAGATTAGGAGAGTGTGGGCGGGTTAGGAGAGTGTGGGCGGGTACTGGGAGGGGAGACGTCACGTCTCCCCACCCTGTACCTGCCCACACTCTCCTAAGCCACAATCCCCGCCTTCCTAGCTCTTTAAACACTAACTTGGGAGGCGGCGGCAGCGAGGCGAGAAGAGCAGCGTGGATTGGCAGAGATGCGAAGAAGAAGGAGAACACCGGGCACCAGAGCAGCCATCTCTGGAGGTAAGTAGCTACTAGAGATGTTAGTTTAGTCATTAGAATGAATGGAGGTAGCCGGCACGCAGGGGGTTAAGGCTGTGTGCCGGCTGCTTTCATTCATTCCTATAGAACCGCAGTGGAGCCTTCACACTGAGTATACACTCCACTCAGAATGAGCGGAGTGTATACTCAGTGTGAAGGCTAAGCAAAGCATTGTGGGAAATAGTACTGATCCCACCTAAAAAGATTGTGTTCAGAATTCCGATCGCAAAATTTTCTCGATCGCCGATCGGAATCCGATCTTTTCCGAACACGATCGCTCAACCCTAATAATGACCACTGAGAAGATGAAGATCACTAACAAATAAGAAGTACAAAATCCCAGGAGCCTGCAGCACACTAAGTGTCCTACATAGTCCTAGTGGTGATTTATATGTAGGAGAGTCAAGGTGAAAGCTTATACTGAACTCATATTATTAGATAACCGAACAGAAGACAACTGATCTGCTTGTGCCAAAACTTGTTTATAGCTCTGACCACAACATGATGAACATGAAAATATTACTGTTAAGAGGTAACATCAAATCTCAGAGACACAAGAAGGTTTGAGGTCACAAACTCATGACAACCTTTGATACTCTTAGAACAGGGATGAATGATGTGTCTCATGGAATTATTTCATACTACATCACCTAAGGAATGTGTCCTCAGACCTGTTGTTGGCCTCACTGCTCTTATATTACATTAGCTAGTTATTCCCTCCCTATATTGATAGAACTGCTCTATATCACTTATATCATTTACTACAATATTCTTATATCCTTAACTAATTATATGATGTGTCTGATATTGAGTTATGCTGTAACTGATGAAGAGACCTACTGAAGACTCTCAATGTTTAGATTGTATATTTATCGGCTACTATGTACAAAGATGTATCTTTTGTAATAGCATATTTTCATACAAATAAATCTAAATGAAAAAAGTATCCTGGTTAGAGATGAGCGAACACTAAAATGTTCGAGGTTCGAAATTCAATTCGAACAGCCGCTCAATGTTCGTGTGTTCGAATGGGTTTCGAACCCCATTATAGTCTATGGGGAACAGATACTCGTTAAGGGGGAAACCCAAATCCGTGTCTGGAGGGTCACCAAGTCCACTATGACACCCCAGGAAATGATGCCAACACCTCTGGAATGACACTGGGACAGCAGGGGAAGCATGTCTGGGGGCATCTAACACACCAAAGACCCTCTATTACCCCAACATCACAGCCTAACAACTACACACTTTACACACTCAATACCACCTCTCTGACAGTAGGAAAACACCTTGAAACATGTGTATTTGGCACTTGCAGTGAGGAGAGCTTGTCACCAGCAGTGAATTTGGCCCTTGTAGTAAGTTGAGGTTGGCACCAACATTTGTTTTGAAAATCAGGGTGGATTGAGCCTCTAACCAGCAGAGTTTGGGCAAATTCATGGTGGAGGGAGCCTCTAAACACCCCAGTTTGGGCAAATTCATGGTGGAGGGAGCCTCTAAAAACCCCAGTTTGGACCAATTCATGGTGGAGGGAGCCTCTAACCAGCCCAGTGTGGGCAAATTCATGGTGGAGGGAGCCTCTAAAAAACCCAGTTTGGACCAATTCATGGTGGAGGGAGCCTCTAACCAGCCCAGTTTGGGCAAATTCATGGTGGAGGGAGCCTCTAAAAAACCCAGTTTGGACCAATTCATGGTGGAGGGAGCCTCTAACCAGCCCAGTTTGGGCAAATTCATGGTGGAGGGAGCCTCTAAAAAACCCAGTTTGGACCAATTCATGGTGGAGGGAGCCTCTAACCAGCCCAGTTTGGGCAAATTCATGGTGGAGGGAGCCTCTAAACAGCCCAGTTTGGGCAAATTCATGGTGGAGGGAGCCTCTAAACAGCCCAGTTTGGGCAAATTCATGGTGGAGGGAGCCTCTAACCAGCCCAGTTTGGACCAATTAATGGTGGAGGGAGCCTCTAACCAGCCCAGTTTGGGCAAATTCATGGTGGAGGGAGCCTCTAAACAGCCCAGTTTGGACCAATTCATGGTGGAGGGAGCCTCTAAAAAACCCAGTTTGGACCAATTCATGGTGGAGGGAGCCTCTAAACAGCCCAGTTTGGGCAAATTCATGGTGGAGGGAGCCTCTAACCAGCCCAGTTTGGACCAATTCATGGTGGAGGGAGCCTCTAACCAGCCCAGTTTGGGCAAATTCATGGTGGAGGGAGCCTCTAAACAGCCCAGTTTGGACCAATTCATGGTGGAGGGAGCCTCTAAAAAACCCAGTTTGGACCAATTCATGGTGGAGGGAGCCTCTAAACAGCCCAGTTTGGGCAAATTCATGGTGGAGGGAGCCTTTAACCAGCCCAGTTTGGACCAATTAATGGTGGAGGGAGCCTCTAAACAGCCAAGTTTTGGGAAATTCATGGTAGAGGGAGCCTCTAACCAGCCCAGTTTGGACCAATTCATGGTGGAGGGAGCCTCTAAACAGCCCAGTTTGGGCAAATTCATGGTGGAGGGAGCCTCTAAAAAACCCAGTTTGGACCAATTTATGGTGGAGGGAGCCTCTAACCAGCCCAGTTTGGACCAATTAATGGTGGAGGGAGCCTCTAAACAGCCAAGTTTGGACCAATTCATGGTGGAGGGAGCCTCTAAAAACCCCAGTTTGGACCAATTCATGGTGGAGGGAGCCTCTAACCAGCCCAGTTTGGGCAAATTCATGGTGGAGGGAGCCTCTAAACAGCCCAGTTTGGGCAAATTCATGGTGGAGGGAGCCTCTAACCAGCCCAGTTTGGACCAATTAATGGTGGAGGGAGCCGCTAAACAGCCCAGTTTGGACCAATTCATGGTGGAGGGAGCCTCTAAAAACCCCAGTTTGGACCAATTCATGGTGGAGGGAGCCTCTAAAAAACCCAGTTTGGACCAATTCATGGTGGAGGGAGCCTCTAACCAGCCCAGTTTGGACCAATTAATGGTGGAGGGAGCCTCTAAACAGCCAAGTTTGGACCAATTCATGGTGGAGGGAGCCTCTAAAAACCCCAGTTTGGACCAATTCATGGTGGAGGGAGCCTCTAACCAGCCCAGTTTGGGCAAATTCATGGTGGAGGGAGCCTCTAAACAGCCCAGTTTGGGCAAATTCATGGTGGAGGGAGCCTCTAACCAGCCCAGTTTGGACCAATTAATGGTGGAGGGAGCCGCTAAACAGCCCAGTTTGGACCAATTCATGGTGGAGGGAGCCTCTAAAAACCCCAGTTTGGACCAATTCATGGTGGAGGGAGCCTCTAAAAAACCCAGTTTGGACCAATTCATGGTGGAGGGAGCCTCTAACCAGCCCAGTTTGGACCAATTAATGGTGGAGGGAGCCTCTAAACAGCCAAGTTTGGACCAATTCATGGTGGAGGGAGCCTCTAAAAACCCCAGTTTGGATCAATTCATGGTGGAGGGAGCCTCTAACCAGCCCAGTTTGGGCAAATTCATGGTGGAGGGAGCCTCTAAACAGCCCAGTTTGGGCAAATTCATGGTGGAGGGAGCCTCTAACCAGCCCAGTTTGGACCAATTAATGGTGGAGGGAGCCGCTAAACAGCCCAGTTTGGACCAATTCATGGTGGAGGGAGCCTCTAAAAAACCCAGTTTGGACCAATTAATGGTGGAGGGAGCCTCTAAACAGCCCAGTTTGGGCAAATTCATGGTGGAGGGAGCCTCTAACCAGCCCAGTTTGGACCAATTCATGGTGGAGGGAGCCTCTAACCAGCCCAGTTTGGGCAAATTCATGGTGGAGGGAGCCTCTAAACAGCCCAGTTTGGACCAATTCATGGTGGAGGGAGCCACTAAAAAAACCCAGTTTGGACCAATTCATGGTGGAGGGAGCCTCTAAACAGCCCAGTTTGGGCAAATTCATGGTGGAGGGAGCCTCTAACCAGCCCAGTTTGGACCAATTAATGGTGGAGGGAGCCTCTAAACAGCCAAGTTTTGGGAAATTCATGGTGGAGGGAGCCTCTAACCAGCCCAGTTTGGACCAATTCATGGTGGAGGGAGCCTCTAAACAGCCCAGTTTGGGCAAATTCATGGTGGAGGGAGCCTCTAAAAAACCCAGTTTGGACCAATTCATGGTGGAGGGAGCCTCTAACCAGCCCAGTTTGGACCAATTAATGGTGGAGGGAGCCTCTAAACAGCCAAGTTTGGACCAATTCATGGTGGAGGGAGCCTCTAAAAACCCCAGTTTGGACCAATTCATGGTGGAGGGAGCCTCTAACCAGCCCAGTTTGGGCAAATTCATGGTGGAGGGAGCCTCTAAACAGCCCAGTTTGGGCAAATTCTTGGTGGAGGGAGCCTCTAACCAGCCCAGTTTGGACCAATTAATGGTGGAGGGAGCCACTAAACAGCCCAGTTTGGACCAATTCATGGTGGAGGGAGCCTCTAAAAACCCCAGTTTGGACCAATTCATGGTGGAGGGAGCCTCTAAAAAACCCAGTTTGGACCAATTCATGGTGGAGGGAGCCTCTAACCAGCCCAGTTTGGACCAATTAATGGTGGAGGGAGCCTCTAAACAGCCAAGTTTGGACCAATTCATGGTGGAGGGAGCCTCTAAAAACCCCAGTTTGGACCAATTCATGGTGGAGGGAGCCTCTAACCAGCCCAGTTTGGTCAAATTCATGGTGGAGGGAGCCTCTAAACAGCCCAGTTTGGGCAAATTCATGGTGGAGGGAGCCTCTAACCAGCCCAGTTTGGACCAATTAATGGTGGAGGGAGCCTCTAAAAACCCCAGTTTGGACCAATTCATGGTGGAGGGAGCCTCTAAACAGCCCAGTTTGGGCAAATTCATGGTGGAGGGAGCCTCTAACCAGCAGAGTTGGTGGAAATCAGGGTGGAGGGAGCCTCTAACCAGCAGAGTTGGGGGAAATCAGGGTGGAGGGAGCCTAGTATTAGCAGAATTGTGCAACGCTTATGGTGGATGAGTATGAGGATGCGGAGGAATTGGAGAGGTTGAGTACAGACATGGAGTTTCATGTTGGGGTGCTTTACACAGGTGGGCACAAAAATGACGGCTCTACCCAGTGGTGGTTCATTTTTATCAAAGTGAGCCGGTCGGCACTCTCAGCTGACAGACGGGTGCGCTTGTCAGTGATGATGCCACCGGCTGCACTGAACACCCTCTCAGATAGGACGCTGGCGGCAGGACAGGACAGCACCTCCAAGGCATATAGGGCAAGTTCAAGCCACAGGTCCAACTTTGACACCCAATACGTGTAGGGCGCAGAGGGGTCGGAGAGGACAGGGCTGTGGTCGGAAAGGTATTCCCGCAACATGCGCCTATACTTCTCACGCCTGGTGACACTAGGACCCTCCGTGGTGGCACTTTGGCGAGGGGGTGCCATCAAGGTGTCCCAGACCTTAGACAGTGTGCCCCTCGTTTGTGTGGACCGGTGAGAACTTGGTTGCCTACTGGAGGAATTGCCCTCCCTGCCGCCAACGTCACATGCTGGAAACATCTCCATCATATTCTGCACCAATTGCCTGTGGCAAGCATTGATGCGATTGGCCCTCCCCTCTACCGGAATAAAAGACGAGATGTTGTTTTTATACCGGGGGTCAAGGATAGCAAAGATCCAGTACTGGTTGTCCTCCATGATTTTGACAATACGCTTGTCGGTTGTAAAGCACCCCAACATGAACTCAGCCATGTCTGCCACAGTGTTAGTTGGCATGACTCCTCTGGCCCCACCGGAAAGTTCAATCTCCATTTCCTCCTCATCCTCCATGTCTACCCATCCGCGCTGCAACAATGGGACGATTCGAAGTTGCCCGGAAGCCTCCTGTATCACCATCACATCATCGGACAACTCTTCTTCCTCCTCCTCCTCCTCCTCCTCCTCCTCCTCCTCCATTAAACGCAGTGAAGCGGACAGATGTGTGGACCTACTCTCCAGCTGTGACGGATCGGATGCTATCCCTAACTCCTCTGTGTGATCTGAGTTATCCCTGATGTCAATCAGGGATTCTCTCAGAACACACAAGAGCGGGATTGTAAGGCTCACCATCGCATCCTCAGAGCTCACCCTCCTTGTGGACTCCTCAAAGACCCGTAGGATGTCACAAAGGTCTCTCATCCATGGCCACTCATGGATGTGAAACTGAGGCAGCTGACTTTGTGGCACCCTAGGGTTTTGTAGCTGGTATTCCATCAAAGGTCTCTGCTGCTCAACCACTCTATTCAACATCTGAAACATTGAGTTCCAGCGTGTGGGGACGTCGCACAAAAGCCGGTGTTGTGGCACATGCAGGCGTTGCTGGAGAGATTTTAAGCTAGCAGCGGCTACTGTCGACTTGCGAAAGTGGGCGCACATGCGCCGCACTTTCACCAGTAGCTCTGGAACATTGGGGTAGCTCTTTAGGAAACGTTGCACCACTAGGTTGAAGACGTGGGCCAGGCATGGAACATGTTGGAGTCCGGCAAGCTCCAGAGCTGCTACCAGGTTCCGGCCGTTATCACAAACGACCATGCCTGGGCCCAGGTGCAGCGGCTCAAACCATATTGCCGTCTCATCGAGGAGGGCATCCCTCACCTCGGAGGCAGTGTGCTGTCTGTCCCCCAAGCTGATCAGCTTCAGCACAGCCTGCTGACGTCTACCAACGCCAGTGCTGCAACGTTTCCAACTCGTAGCTGGGGTCAATCTAACAGCGGAGGAGGAGGCGGTGGCGGAGGAGGAGGCGGTGGCGGAGGAGGAGGCGGTAGAGGAGGAGGAGGAGGGGGGTGTTCTTCTCGTGTCCCTGCCAGGAATGTTAGGCGGGGAGACGAGGTACACCGGGCCAGTTTGGGAAGCAGTCCCAGCCTCAACTACATTCACCCAGTGTGCCGTCAGTGAAATGTAGCGTCCCTGTCCGCATGCACTTGTCCACGCGTCGGTGGTCAAGTGGACCTTTGTGCAAAGCGCGGAACTAAGGGCCCGCCTGATGTTGAGTGACACGTGCTGGTGCAAGGCGGGGACGGCACACCGGGAGAAGTAGTGACGGCTAGGGATGGCATAGCGAGGTGCCGCAGTTGCCATCAGGTCCAGGAAGGCGGGAGTTTCAACAAGCCGGAACGCCAACATCTCCTGGGCCAGCAGTTTAGCGATGTTGGCGTTCAAGGCTTGCGCGTGTGGGTGGTTAGCAGTGTATTTCTGCCGCCGCTCCAATGTCTGAGAGATGGTGGGTTGTTGTAAAGAAACGCCTGATGGTGCCTTTGATGGTGCAGGAGAAGGAGATAAGACAGGACCAGGGGAGGATGAGGTAGAAGTCAACAAAGTGGCGGAGGCAGATGAAGTGGTGTCCTGGCTCGTCCTCTGGAGTGCATCGCCAGCACAGTCAGCAGTGGCAGTGGCAGAGGCAGAGGCAGTGGCAGAGGCAGTGGCAGTGGCGTGAACGGCAGGCGGCCTTTGTCCTGCCATTGCTGCCTGCCACTGATTCCAGTGCTTGGATTCCAAATGACGGCGCATTGAAGTGGTGGACAGGTTGCTCTTCTCAGAGCCCCTAATCAATTTCGAGAGGCAAATTGTGCAGACAACACTATATCTGTCCTCGGCGCATTCCTTGAAAAAACTCCACACCTTCGAGAAATGTGCCCTCGAGGTGGGAGTTTTTCGGGTCTGGGTACGAACTGGAACATCTTGGGAGATTCCGGGTGTGGCCTGGCTTCGCCTAAGCTGCTGACCTCTGCCTCTGCCTCTAGCTACCCTTTTTGGTGCTGCACCTGCCTCAACATCCACACTACTTTCCCCGCTTTCAGTGTCCTCATCATCCACCACTTCCTCTTCCAACTCCTGTCTCATCTCCTCCTCCCGCACAATGCGCCGGTCAACTGGATGCCCTGACGGCAACTGCGTCACA
This sequence comes from Leptodactylus fuscus, assembly GCF_031893055.1. Classification (NCBI taxonomy): domain Eukaryota; kingdom Metazoa; phylum Chordata; class Amphibia; order Anura; family Leptodactylidae; genus Leptodactylus; species Leptodactylus fuscus. The sequence goes on along the minus strand of NC_134266.1, from coordinate 201,577,764 downwards.
TCATCGTCGATGAGGGTGGGTTGCTGGTCATCCACCACCAAATCGAACGGAGATGGAGGAGACTCTAGTGTTTGAGCATCTGGACACAGATGCTCCTCTGTTAGGTTCGTGGAATCGTGACGTGGAGAGGCAGGCTGAGGGACAATGAAAGGAGCGGAGAACAGCTCTGGGGAGCAGGGACAGTTTGGGTTATTGTTCTGTAAAGCTTCGGAATTTTGGGAGGAAGGAAGACAAGACTGTTGGGTAATAGGAGGAGAGGAGGCAGAGTCTGACTGGCTGCTGGACAATGTGCTGTAAGCGTTCTCTGACAGCCATTGCAAGACCTGTTCCTGGTTCTCGGGCCTACTAAGGTTTGTACCCTGCAGTTTAGTTAATGTGGCAAGCAACCCTGGCACTGTGGAGTGGCGCAATGCTTGCTGCCCCACAGGAGTAGGCACGGGACGCCCTGTGGCTTCACTGCTACCTTTCTCCCCAGAACCATTCCCCCGACCTCGCCCACGGCCTCGTCCACGTCCCTTTCCGGGAGCCTTGCGCATTTTGAATTCCTAGTTAGAAATTGGCACTGTATACCAGTAGTAAAAATTGTGGGTGCACGTAACCCCAATATATTCTTTGAATTACCAGTCAGAAACTGGCACTATATGGCAGTAGCAAGAAATGAGGGTATTTGTATTCCCAATATATTCTTTGAATTCCCAGTCAGACAATGGCACTGTATACCAGTAGTAAAAATTGTGGGTGCACGTAACCCCAATATATTCTTTGAATTACCAGTCAGAAACTGGCACTATATGGCAGTAGCAAGAAATGAGGGTATTTGTATTCCCAATATATTCTTTGAATTCCCAGTCAGACAATGGCACTGTATACCAGTAGTAAAAATTGTGGGTGCACGTAACCCCAATATATTCTTTGAATTCCCAGTCAGACACTGGCACTATATGGCAGTAGCAAGAAATGAGGGTATTTGTATTCCCAATATATTCTTTGAATTCCCAGTCAGACAATGGCACTGTATACCAGTAGTAAAAATTGTGGGTGCACGTAACCCCAATATATTCTTTGAATTACCAGTCAGAAACTGGCACTATATGGCAGTAGCAAGAAATGAGGGTATTTGTATTCCCAATATATTCTTTGAATTCCCAGTCAGACAATGGCACTGTATACCAGTAGTAAAAATTGTGGGTGCACGTAACCACAATATATTCTTTGAATTACCAGTCAGAAACTGGCACTATATGGCAGTAGCAAGAAATGAGGGTATTTATAACCCCAATATATTCTTTGAATTCCCAGTCAGACAATGGCACTGTATACCAGTAGTAAAAATTGTGGGTGCACGTAACCCCAATATATTCTTTGAATTCCCAGTCAGACACTGGCACTATATGGCAGTAGCAAGAAATGAGGGTATTTGTATTCCCAATATATTCTTTGAATTCCCAGTCAGACAATGGCACTGTATACCAGTAGTAAAAATTGTGGGTGCACGTAACCCCAATATATTCTTTGAATTACCAGTCAGAAACTGGCACTATATGGCAGTAGCAAGAAATGAGGGTATTTGTATTCCCAATATATTCTTTGAATTCCCAGTCAGACAATGGCACTGTATACCAGTAGTAAAAATTGTGGGTGCACGTAACCCCAATATATTCTTTGAATTACCAGTCAGAAACTGGCACTATATGGCAGTAGCAAGAAATGAGGGTATTTGTATTCCCAATATATTCTTTGAATTCCCAGTCAGACAATGGCACTGTATACCAGTAGTAAAAATTGTGGGTGCACGTAACCCCAATATATTCTTTGAATTCCCAGTCAGACACTGGCACTATATGGCAGTAGCAAGAAATGAGGGTATTTGTATTCCCAATATATTCTTTGAATTCCCAGTCAGACAATGGCACTGTATACCAGTAGTAAAAATTGTGGGTGCACTTAACCACAATATATTCTTTGAATTACCAGTCAGAAACTGGCACTATATGGCAGTAGCAAGAAATGAGGGTATTTGTATTCCCAATATATTCTTTGAATTCCCAGTCAGACAATGGCACTGTATACCAGTAGTAAAAATTGTGGGTGCACGTAACCACAATATATTCTTTGAATTACCAGTCAGAAACTGGCACTATATGGCAGTAGCAAGAAATGAGGGTATTTATAACCCCAATATATTCTTTGAATTCCCAGTCAGACAATGGCACTGTATACCAGTAGTAAAAATTGTGGGTGCACGTAACCCCAATATATTCTTTGAATTCCCAGTCAGAAACTGGCACTATATGGCAGTAGCAAGAAATGAGGGTATTTGTATTCCCAATATATTCTTTGAATTCCCAGTCAGACAATGGCACTGTATACCAGTAGTAAAAATTGTGGGTGCACGTAACCCCAATATATTCTTTGAATTCCCAGTCAGACACTGGCACTATATGGCAGTAGCAAGAAATGAGGGTATTTGTATTCCCAATATATTCTTTGAATTCCCAGTCAGACAATGGCACTGTATACCAGTAGTAAAAATTGTGGGTGCATGTAACCCCAATATATTCTTTGAATTACCAGTCAGAAACTGGCACTATATGGCAGTAGCAAGAAATGAGGGTATTTGTATTCACAATATATTCTTTGAATTCCCAGTCAGACAATGGCACTGTATACCAGTAGTAAAAATTGTGGGTGCACGTAACCCCAATATATTCTTTGAATTACCAGTCAGAAACTGGCACTATATGGCAGTAGCAAGAAATGAGGGTATTTGTATTCCCAATATATTCTTTGAATTCCCAGTCAGACAATGGCACTGTATACCAGTAGTAAAAATTGTGGGTGCACGTAACCACAATATATTCTTTGAATTACCAGTCAGAAACTGGCACTATATGGCAGTAGCAAGAAATGAGAGTATTTATAACCCCAATATATTCTTTGAATTCCCAGTCAGACAATGGCACTGTATACCAGTAGTAAAAATTGTGGGTGCACGTAACCCCAATATATTCTTTGAATTCCCAGTCAGAAACTGGCACTATATGGCAGTAGCAAGAAATGAGGGTATTTGTATTCCCAATATATTCTTTGAATTCCCAGTCAGACAATGGCACTGTATACCAGTAGTAAAAATTGTGGGTGCACGTAACCCCAATATATTCTTTGAATTCCCAGTCAGACACTGGCACTATATGGCAGTAGCAAGAAATGAGGGTATTTGTATTCCCAATATATTCTTTGAATTCCCAGTCAGACAATGGCACTGTATACCAGTAGTAAAAATTGTGGGTGCATGTAACCCCAATATATTCTTTGAATTACCAGTCAGAAACTGGCACTATATGGCAGTAGCAAGAAATGAGGGTATTTGTATTCCCAATATATTCTTTGAATTCCCAGTCAGACAATGGCACTGTATACCAGTAGTAAAAATTGTGGGTGCATGTAACCCCAATATATTCTTTGAATTACCAGTCAGAAACTGGCACTATATGGCAGTAGCAAGAAATGAGGGTATTTGTATTCACAATATATTCTTTGAATTCCCAGTCAGACAATGGCACTGTATACCAGTAGTAAAAATTGTGGGTGCACGTAACCCCAATATATTCTTTGAATTCCCAGTCAGAAACTGGCACTATATGGCAGTAGCAAGAAATGAGGGTATTTGTATTCCCAATATATTCTTTGAATTCCCAGTCAGACAATGGCACTGTATACCAGTAGTAAAAATTGTGGGTGCACGTAACCCCAATATATTCTTTGAATTCCCAGTCAGACACTGGCACTATATGGCAGTAGCAAGAAATGAGGGTATTTGTATTCCCAATATATTCTTTGAATTACCAGTCAGACAATGGCACTGTATACCAGTAGTAAAAATTGTGGGTGCACGTAACCCCAGTATATTCTTTGAATTACCAGTCAGAAACTGGCACTATATGGCAGTAGCAAGAAATGAGGGTATTTATAACCCCAATATATTCTTTGAATTCCCAGTCAGACAATGGCACTGTATACCAGTAGTAAAAATTGTGGGTGTATATAGCCCCAATTCTATTGCTAGGGGACTTGCAGGGTATTTCTGGGGTGAAGGTGGGGGGGCACACCGTTGGAACGGGTATCGGGGGTATATATCGGGTATACGGGAATACACTGACAGTGTATTCCATTCAGGATCCTGGGAAAGCTGGGTTGCGGCGATTGAGCCCGTCAGTGCCACGTTACACTGACAAGCTTCTCCCTGGAATTTAGCTCTTACAAGAGCTGTTGTGGTTGTCTTCTCCTTCCTATCCTAGCCTGTCCCTGCCTACCCAGAATCTAAGCCCTAGCTAGCTGGACGGAAATCTCCGTCCTCGGTGAATTGCAAGCTCAGAATGACGCGAACCTGGGCGGCGCTGTTCTTTTAAATTAGAGGTCACATGTTTTCGGCAGCCAATGGGTTTTGCCTACTTTTCTCAACGTCACCGGTGTTGTAGTTCCTGTCCCACCTACCCTGCGCTGTTATTGGAGCAAAAAAGGCGCCAGGGAAGGTGGGAGGGGAATCGAGTAATGGCGCACTTTACCACGCGGTGTTCGATTCGATTCGAACATGCCGAACAGCCTAATATCCGATCGAACATGAGTTCGATAGAACACTGTTCGCTCATCTCTAATCCTGGTAACTACTCTGTATGGATGTGTTTTGGCTCAAAAACATAATAAATGTATGGTAGGCCTCAGTATATAGTGGTATGTGAACGTTTGTGAGCCCTTCTGCATTTTCCGTCGTTCTGCAAACATTTGACCCAAAACTATATCAGATTTTCATATGAATTCTAAAAGAAGAAAAGAGAACTAAGTCCATCAAATGCCAGGGGCAGAAAATAAAGGGAAATGTGAGACAGATCTCCATCTCAAATTCTTTACTTTCTGACGTTTGAACAAGTTGTATCTACTTGTATGCAATGGATTGTATTACAGTCATCTCCAGTAGGTTTGCCTCAGCAAAAAACACCCAGTTTCAGTTGTTGTTTTTTTCCTGTGGTGCGCTTGAGTTGCACTAAAAGGGCCCACTGAAAGTCTGTTGTCCAAGGGCCCACACAAGCTTGGAGCTGGCCCAGGACTTTGACTTGGCTGTTTCAAAATTTTAACTATTTTTCCTTAACCATTCTTTGGTAGAAAGCATGTGTGCTTAGGGTTGTTGTTTTGCTCCATGATCCACATTCTCTTGAGATTCAACTCACAGATAGATGTCCTGACCATCCTGGCCCAGGTACTGCAAAACAGGTTCAAACCATGATACTACTACAGGTGATATAATGTTTTTATTCTGGAATGTAGAGTTTTCCACTCTTCAAATGTAAATCTTCACAATTAACCCCTTGTGGACAACAGTACAGCGAACGTCAGCACTTTAAATATGGTGTTAACTGAGAAGCAGAGCAAATACAACTACTGCAAAGTCTCCATGTAGTAATACCTGCAATAAGAATCTCCTCTGTTCATAGGCATTAACCTTTTTCATAGCCCCAGATGGTGGTATTTTTTTCCTCCTCTTTCTGTCCCCTGTTGTGATTTCATTCCTTTGCAATTCTATATTACAAAAGATATAATAATAGTAAGTTCAAGTCCCCTACAGAAGTGAAAAAAAAAGTTTAAAAATATTAAAAACATAAAAAAATTAGAAGCTTAAAATTACCCTTCTTTCTCTATATCCTAAACAAAAATAAACACTTTAGGTGTCCTCATGTTTGAAAATGCCAAAGCTACAAGCATAGTTTTACTGCCATATTGGATAAAAAAAAAAGAAATCAAAATTGCCATATCACTGTGTTTTTGCCTTTTGCACCATGTTGCAGAAAAAAGGTGCAAAAACCCCAGCCTCTATGTGAATTGTCCTTCAAACTATATTACTATAATATACAGTACATATACTATATGAATCGTCCTATAAACTATATTACTATATTACTACTAAAGCCATATTCACAACTCTAGCTCAAGAGAAAACAGATAACAACACTGAGCAACCCATAGTGTAGTAATGATCTATTATCCAATATTCAAGACAGGTTCTCACCTGATATTATTGTAATTACACAACTTTTAGAGGGTTTGGAGCCAATCTTCAGAAGGTTCCTCTCTGTGTGTATTTCCAAACATATAAATTGCATCTAAAACACCAATATAACAAGACCGATAAAACTTCATTTTGAAGGTTATGTATCATTTGAATGTATGCCATCAACTACAGATAATGGTATATTTAGGAAAACAAAGTTTTACTTACTTGTAAATAAAGCCAACTTGAACTATACTGTGGCGGAAGCGCGATTCCTGGGATTTGGGGCTTCAAGTGAGTCCGCAACCAGTCCTTTCTTCTATTGATATTCTCAACTCTGTCAGGCTAGGTTCACATCTGCCCCACAGATTCCACCGAAACTCGGCAGAGAGAAAAGTCCTACACAGAGGAAACATTATACTCTATGAGGTCTGCGGGGGTCTGCAGATAACCACTTTTTTAGCGGACAGACATTCCATTGTTCACTATCCCATCCACACATTGCAACCGTCGAGGTTTTGGAAATGACTGCATGTCAATTACACCTACAGTAATGTAAGTATACGCAACAGAAAGTACACAGACTAAAAAGCGCTGTGGGAAAAAATGCTGCAGCTTTTCCTTCAACGCTTTTTTGCTGTGGGGCCTTAGCCTCATAAAGTGTTTCTAATGTTTTTATATATCGTTTAAAAAGTTAAAAACTTTGCAAAATAGAAAAAAAAAATGTGATTCCATGTTTTTTCATTTTTACAAATATGAGTTGGGTATGGCGTCTTTTTATGCGGGACAATATGGCGTTTTGATTTGGAGTAAGGTCTGATGGTATGATCACTTTTTATTCAAATATCTTATGGAGGCAAAGTTTTTGAAAAAAAATAGCCATTTGGCTTTTTTGATTTTGTTCAGCACTGATCACAGTTGTTAGCAATGGTGCTGACTGTATTATACAGCCAACATCCATCATGTATGAAGAGAACTCAGCTCCTGAGTTTTTTTTACATTAAAGGGTTCATTTTCTCCTTTTTTGTAAGACTATGTATTTTAGATCTCCTTCACCTGTCTCACTCCAGGCACCAATGAGCAATGCTAACAAATGTATAATGCACAGACATCCAACCAAAGAAAATCTGAAACAAGATCAAAGAAATTCAGTCAGTCCAATTTGTGCTAAGTGACTTAGCATAGAAATCTGCACAAACAGCAAAGCACTGCTATGGTCAGTCACTTGTTTGTGCAGAGGTCCATGCTAAGTCTGGTGATAGATTGTCACTTGCAGCGCCGCACCTCCCATGAGGCAACCTGAAGCGAGCACTTCAGGCGGCGCTATGTCAGGGCCCCAGGGAGGGCGGCATTTTTGCTTCCCTAAGCCAGTCCAGGACAAGCTGTCCTGGACTGGCTTAGCACCGAGCGGTGGTTTGGGGAGGCCACTGGAGCAGCGCTGCTCCAGCAGCCTCCCCTCATGCTCAGGCAGAGAGCAGGTCATCTTTGTGCCTGCTCTCTGCCTGCGAACGGCGCTAAGCCCCGCCCCTCTGCTCGGCCATGCCCCCTCCGCTACTTCCCCCCCCCCAGGCTTATTAAACCCCACCCCTTGGCTAAGTGACTTTAGATAATAGTGACTGCTATAATATTTCACTTTTACTCTTAGCTTTCAATTCTATTTTTAGTGTTCCTTTAAGGCAATAGGCATAGGCTTAGGCATTGCATAATAGAGAAAACCGTGTCAGGTATGCCTTTGGTTCCATTGATTCTTTTCTGAGTTACGTGTTAAGCCCATTGCACTATGTATGTCATTAATAAAGTAACCTCACAGCCTGAACATTGTGCATGCTTACCTTTTATTGATGTCTTTTAATCCTTGATGAATTGAAGGAATTCTCAGAATGAATGTGAAGCAACTGGCACAAATTAACATTGTTCTTACTCACCTACCCTTGTGACATTCCTCATCAATTTGGAATTCTCAGAGCTGTATACTTGTCTTTTTTAGAAAGGAAGTAACTCTCTTACAACCAATAAGGCATTGCTGAACTCTTCACAAAGTTTTCCCTATAGAGTAGATTTACAGTATACACTGTGCAAAACAAATACATTCACATAAACGTGCACTGTTGCTACCATTTATTGTTTCAATGCATACATACATATTAAAATTCAATTAATCAAGCTTGCAAGCAGTCTTTGTTAGGCTTAGGTTTTCGGGGGGGGGGGGGGGGTTGTGGAAAAAAAACTGCTTTTTTTTGTAGCAGATTTGCAGCATGGTCAGTGAAATGGCCTGGTGTTACAGGTTACTCAACAGAAAATTCTGAATATCCTTAAATACATTGAAGCTGTTTTATCATTGCTTTTGCGTGAAAATTCTGGTATGGTTTTATATATTTTTCACCTTTTCTTTAATACTACCAAATCGATTGATTAAGTGAATGCATCTTTTTATAGTGATTTGATTTGTGATGATGTCACATCAGACCTGCAACTCCCATAAGACTTTGGACCTAAGATAGCATGGGAGTGAGGAGAGGTGAGTATTTGTGTTTTTTTTTAATTTTTGTTTGGTAGGAGAGGGACTGTTATGAGGTATTACTCTAGCATGTCTCCACCTTGGCAAAAGTACTCAAGCATGTCTCCACCTTGGCAAAAGTACTCTAGTATGTCTCCACATTGTCAACATGCATTATTGTTTAATATAATAAACAGTAGGCACCTATCAGTAATGCTGACGTAAAAAGATCGGCTGGCCATTTATGATGTGGACAGACTTCAAATTAGGAGAGATTTTCAGCCCAAAGATAAATGATGGCAAGCACAGCTTTGATCGAAGCTTTGGTGTGAGACTTGCCATCTGCTGCGACTGTGACAAAAACAAAAACAATTGATCATCCTGCGGGGTGCCGCAAATTTCTCCCTCAATTAGAGCATTTTTGGCTGCCCTCCACTTCTAGCACTTGCTAAAACGGAAACCTTCGTAATCTTTTTGACTCATACACTTGGATCACCTGCTAACTGTTCCGGGGCAACGAGGGGTGCCAAGAAATCACCGTTCTTGTGGTTGTTGCTGTTGCTGCTGCTGCTGGAGCTGTTGCTTGAAAAGAAGTAAGCCATTTTGACAAGCGTACTCAGAAGGTAGTTCCTCAGTGGATATTAGAGCGCAAAGCTCGAACATACTAGGATCTTGTTGGCTGATTCACAAAACGATATAAGCCACAAAAACAATATTGTACAACTTTATTGATACATTAACGTGGATACATTTTTGATAAGGTGGAGACATGCTAGAGCAGGGGTAGGGAACCTTTGGCTCTCCAGCAACTGTGAAACTACAACTCCCAACATGCTCCATTCACTTCCATGAGAGTTTCAAGATTAACAGAGCAAGAATGCATGCTGAGAGTTGTAGTTTTGCAACAGCTGTAGAGCCATACGTTCCCTAAACCTGTGCTAGAGTAACAAAGCTTCACTTTTGCCAAGATGGATACATGCTAGAGTAATACCTTGTTACGATACTGGAATACACAGCTGGAATCCAGTGGCCAAATGGAATAAGTCAGGAGCAGTTAGGTATTGAAGAGTAGTAGTATGGGTTGTAGCTTGAAGTGGAGATCACAAGGGTAATACAGCAAGTTGCAGAAACAGTCTGTGAAAAACAGTGGGTATAAATAGGCCCAAAAAGGAAACATGATGGCTTCAAATTGGTACAGTTCAGTCATTTTTGATAAAGACAATTCCTAGGATGAACACAGCAGCCTCCAGTGGTGAGGAGAGGACGTGCAGCAAAATAGTACAGCGTGAGAGAAACAGTGACCACTGGTGGTAGATTAGCAAAATATACCAGGATTATGACAGGGGCATTAAACTGTTGTTACGGTTCTGTGTATATTTTTAAAAATAATAATTTTAAACAACAGAACCTCTAGTCTGCAAGACACTGCAGCAAGGTCCACAGGCCCAAAGGTGGGCGGCTGTATGTCTGAACAGCGTGCTACCAGTTAAACTGCACTGGCAGACAAGTGACGCAGTACTAAGTGTGAATAAGCTACAAGAAAGCCCTGCCAGTTAACTTCACTGGACAGGTGCAACAGTACAGCTAACACAGCAAGGCTGCCAAGGGTTAACCGTCACCCCAGGTCAGCAACTAAACAAACTCCTGCAACAGCCAGATGTAACAAAGGTAGTTTGACAGTAAAAGAAGCTCTCTAAGAAACCACACCTGCTATCAGCGCCTCAGGCTGGAACAGAATACACGGCTCCTAGCCTGGAGTAGGGCTGATAGTTCAGGATTTACAGGTACTAAACTACAGAGTGGATAGTGGCAAGGAAAACCCCACACAGAGGCCTAGTCTGGCACCTGCCTGAAAACTGGAGCTAGCCCTGAACTACTGTCTTTAACAACTTCAGTGATTCTGATTCAAAGTGTGAGCAGCAGGCGGGTGTCGGCGCACACTATTTAAAGGGAAGTCCCCGCTCAATAGGGGTGGTGTAATAACCTCACCGCTCATGCTCAGTAGGTGAGAAATGGCACTTAGCTTGTGAGCAGCTCCAATAGGTCTGAGCATACTTCCTGGCACCCTTAGTGGCTGCCTGATACAGTGCTCCAAGCTGGAAGCAACCTTTATCTTTCCTTTTTCACTCTTTTTCTCTGTATCTTCAAAAATCCTGTAACCAAGCAAACTAGCACTATGAATTAGCAACTATAAATCGAATGGAAGACCCTGTGGAGTATTTTGTTTCTATTGTAAAGCATGGACAATGACTCAAGACCTGGTTCAGCTGGTTTCCTGTGTGTACACATGTGCCTGCTACAATCCCCCCAGGAGCTAAGGACAGCATGGACACCATGCGGCATAGAGGAGAAAACCTACATGGAAGTGTGGACTTCTTCTTTCAAGGAGATGATTTTTGGAGTCTATTGCTGATTTGTGAAGATGCCTACAGCTTACTGGTATTTCTTTCTATTACTGTGGACACGTGGGACTCTGTTACAACCTGGGAACCTACCATCACCCACCAACCCCAGGAGTTATGGAAGCTTGGCAAGAGAGCAGCACCCTGTCTACCGGGATGGCTTCAGACCTCTCTGGGCAGTAGAACACAGTGGTAAGAAGAAAGGAGGAGGAGGAGGAGGGCTTGTGATGAAGGACATTTCGGCTTTTTTTTTTTTGTGGTTAATGGACAATAGTGCTGATACAAGATACCAAACTATCAGCTGTGAGCAGGAGATCTCACTAAGTACCAAAGAACTACCACATGTTATCATGATAGCTGCATATGTCCCCCACCACTGCAAAAATGTTTTCTGCTTGTTATATCTACATGCTGTGACCCCCCTCCTCGTGTCCTCCAACCACATTCAGCTGTATTATTAACATCAATCCGCACAGAGAACTAAATGATCCTGCAGTGTGTCTGTGTTTCTTTCTTTTTAGTTGCTATGATTCCTAGGATTTCTCTGTCTACCATGAGCTTGTATGTGTTTCTCTCTTGTTATATACTACTGTACCATCTATGAAACTGTATCACTGAAATTTCCCCATTGTGGGACTATTAAAGGATTATCTTATCTTATCTTATCTTATCTTAGGCCAAAAGCTGGAGTTACACTCCAGACACCTCACTACCCGAGGCCGAGAGCAAGAGTTAGATTGACCCACAGGTGGCGTGGGCACTGAGAGAGAACCCTGCGAGACCCAATCCTAACAACTGTGAGGACAACTGCAGGAGAACATTAAATTGGGGACAACTGGAGGGGGACATTATGCTGTGGGGGCAGATGAACAAGGACATTATGTTATGGGTGCAGTTGAAGGGGAACATTAAACTGTGGAGGTAGCTGGAAGGGGATATTATAGTATATGGTACCACTAGAGAGGCATTATACTGTGTGAGCACTGGGGGGGGCACTATAATTTGTGAAAATCGGGGATTAATAAGTGTTGGTGATGGGGGAGCACATATGAAATCTTTGCATTGGGCCCACCAATGTATTAATCTGGCCAAAAGTGTTGTGAGGGAGAGAGAAGCCTTTTGGATCCTAAAATTGGACACCCGGGCACCCAAAGGCTTAAATTTCAAGAATGATTTGTCTTATATTTATAAAACATAAAACATATTTTCTAAATCAATCTGTATCTCATTTATACTCTCTTTGATGTCCTTTTGCATGTCTTTCTGGTCGGAGGTATATTTTTTTCATGTCATCAGAATTTGAGCAATGCATGGAATTTTGGAATATCCAACACAAAGAATTGATATCCAGTTGCTTACATATAATATAATATACTGTGGAATTTGTGGTGACCAGTCTCTTTTTAGTTTATTTTTATTCAACAAGTATAAACATCAGTCATGCTCATGGATGCTATTCACATAGGTCAGTTTTTTTGCATGATGCCAGGTTAGGATTCCGGTGGAGTTAAACTACCCAGGGATTTCTAATAAAACTCTTTAAAATAAAAACTTACCTGCTGACAATGGGTCCTTATATATATATATATATATATATATATATATATATATATATATACAGTGGGACATTAGGTTTCATGTCATTTTGGGAAGAGATACATTGTCTCCTTAGGGATTTACAAATAGTTTCAACAGCCCGAGTAAGTCATGTGATCGGGCTTTAAGACCGCGCATGAGCATTACACATCTAATGGCCATCTCTGTTAAGGGCAAGTACCTTCGGAAATTCACATATACTTTTCACTGTTGCCAGTCTCTCATGTTTTACGCGAGAATACAGGGTTTGCTTTGAGATAGAAATTTCACTTTTGAAGTCATCCTATCTTTTTGTGTCATTGTTTTTTTAAAATTTATATATGTAAGTCTTGGATGTGTGTTGTTGTTGTTTTTATTTCTATGTACGTTTACTTGTTTTCTATTATTTTATTATTGAAGTTTCCAGTCCAACGCAGCTGCTCTGTTAATGGGTATTGCTATATATGACAGCACTTGCATTTGAAACGTCAGGCTATGAGTAAGGAGCCTCTTTGGTGCTCCGAAACGCGTCAGCCAGACGCTGACCTCTTTTCACTTGTCATCATGGACATTCTTTGAACAATTACTTTGGATGTATATCTTTTATCCTGGACGAATATTAATTAAAGGCTAAGTTTTATACAATGGAGGTGTTGCTGGATATGTCGTGGAAAAGTGTTGTGGCCTTATTCTGCAGTAATTTTTTTGTTTCAATGATTTTTATTAAATTTTTTGTGAATTTTCTTTAAACAAGACAAATAAAGAAATTGCGTAGAAGCAAGAACATAAGAAACACAGACTACAAAATGTATACACACAGGGGAGAAGGAAGGAAAGGGAATACAGGAAGCAGGCCTAATGCGAGCAATTCAATCTGAGTATAACCCAATGTCCGGAGAAACAAAACTGCAAACAGTAAGACAGTCTCATGGAGTGGTTTAAATATGGAAGTAAAAAAGATCAATAGCAACAGATACGAAAGGCAATGGAGATGCAGTGACCAATGCATAGAGCACTTCGGGCTCGCTAACCAGCAGCAAAATCCTTAGCAGCGAAGTAAAATTTTCCAATGTGAGTCCAGTGCAGCTCCTCCTCTCGAGACATGCCACCCACTGACAAGGAAGCAAAGTGGCAATATAGTATCCATGAATATCTGTAACTCCCAAACACCTAACCCACTATATCTAGTAAGAATCATGCGGGAGAGATAAGGCTTTTTACCAGCCCAGATGAACCTCATGATTAGGCCTTTAACAGTTTTAAAAAAGAAGGCGGAAGAGTTATAGGCAGCATACAAAATTAATGTAAAAGGCAAGGAAGGAGAAGGATTTTAAAGACCGCAATTCTCCCCATCCAAGATATCTCAGTCAATCCCATTCTGTCTGCCTCAGTCTTTAAGGACTAAAGGAGGTGAGTATAGTTCGCGAGATATAGAGAAGAATGGACAGGAGTGAGGTGAACATCCAGAAATTGGACATTGTCCAGCCTCCAATCAAAAGAATAATTCTGTTTAAGTAAATATACAACTGATTGGGGACTATAGGGGCTATAGAAAGGAACTATAGAAAAGAGGAGATATCCATTACGTGGGACAAGAAAAGGAGGGATCATCTCGGAGTAATATTGACTAAATTGATCAGCTTTGCTGGAGTAGGCGAACCGGGAATCCTCATCGATATTTAATCTGTTTATCCCGCAAAATGGCAGTAATTGGAGCTAGAACCTGGCGTTGTTGCAGCATGGCAGCTGGCAAGTCGACATAGATAGAGATATCTTTGTATTTATCAGGAAGGGACTCTTTTTTTTCTAGTAGCTTGCGTAAGCAAATCCTTTGTGTGGAAAAAGTGAATCTTTACAATAACATCACGAGGAGAGTGGTCAGATAAGTGGTGAGGCTTGGTAAGCCGATGTAAAAGTTCAATAATGAGATCTCTGGGAGCAGAATTGGGCAGAACAGTTTTAATCTAAGTTCAAGTTTTAATTCAAACTGATCTTCTGGAAATCGAACTTTGTCTTGTGACCAGATACCCCTTGCCTGCAAATTCAAACTCTACTGTGATCTCTTGAAATATTGTCCCTTTGGCTTTTGTTACCAGAAACAATTTGTCTACTGATTCTTGTCTTGACGTGATCTCTTGGAATACAACCTTTTTTCTGGTTATGAGAACATAGCTTTCTCCTTGCTCAGATGTAATTTCTTAGCAGGCTACTACCAGGACTTTACCCTCTGGATCCAGATTTCCTAGTAAGTGAATTGTTGGCTCTGGTTTTGTTTTTAATAAGTGGAGCGTTTATTTCCTGTACAGTTTCTGGTGGTGATAACTTAGACCCCTAAATTCAGCAAAGTTCGGCTGGCCTTGCGGCTGGCGCTGGTGATCGTGTTTGGGGATCTGGTCCTATCTTACAGCTCTGGATTTAAATAGCTAGTTCTTCTGCGTGCTATTATGTGTCACATTCTGCTTTTGCTGTTATTAGCTACCAGCATTCAACCATAACAGTGACGTTAATTCATTTGACATTTTCACACAATTTTTTGTTTTGTCTTTCTTTTCGAATTATGGGATAGCACTAAAAAATAGCAGCCATCACAATAAAATGAATGCAACCTTGGGAAACTTGCTTTATGAAAGGATTTACAATGACTAAACCCTATTTCATTTACCTTAAAGTAACTGTAGAGGAACCAAAATAATATATTTATTTTAACTTTCTTTTTGTGCTAATAGCCTAAAACATCTCCAGTAACCATCAAAACCTTACATCCTTTCATACCTCTCCACTATCAGCCTTTTCTGAATATTTCTAAAGCAATTTGGCCTAAAAACATTTCCTGCCTCAATCATCAATTCTAACATTCAATGTCTTTAAAGAATATGCAGCTCTCTAGTCTATTCAGTGCTTGTCGTGTATGCTTATCCATTAATATTTACTAATGCATTTAGCTTTTATAAGGATGTGGGGGAATATAGTACTTGAATAAGCTCTGGCTTATTCATGTATTCACCCACATCCTTATACCGTCTATCTCTCGGCATTATGCATTCTTCCTGCAAACGTGCTCAGGTCATATCAACCCATAGAATGGTAGGTAAAGTCATTTTATATGGTTTCCGCATCTAACCACTTTGAAATGTACTTAACCTTTTAACTTTTAGAATGAATTGTTTACTCCATGCGATTCTCCTTCTAATTATATTTTTCACAGCCTGGATTTCATATGTCTTCACCAACGGAGCTTCTCTTAAAATGGCTGATGACCTCTACATTGGTAAATTCAAAAGGTCATTTTTGATCTGTGATATTGCATCACTGTCCTGCAGGTTTTGACATTATTGATCAATCAGTGTTTGCTGAAATTGTTCACTCTCCAGTATGACAGCTGCCTGGTAATCCACATATCTGTCAGATCTTTCAATGCCTATCCCTTTTAGTGATAGGCATTTGTTTTTAATTTGTGCCTTGTCTTCGCAGAGTGCATCAATGCACCATACTCAGGTTCGTCTATCTCCAAACTCATTTTTGGTTGATGCTATTAATAGATACATAGGTTTCAATCATCCGGTCTATGCATAAGATAAATTGTCTATATTTTCAGTATATCAGTCTTTAATGTTCTGCTTATATACGCACATAAAATATATAAGATGTCTTCAGGTACAGTATGTTTTAATAACACTGGAAAATGTACCTATGTAGCTACAAGATTAAATCTCGGAAACTTAGGATGCTGATATGATTTGTGTTAAGTATCTATTTAGGTACATGTGTAATAATTCTATTTATCTAGTCCATGCTGTGTTTTTATACCTAATAATCATTTAACCATAGGCTCAATATTATTCCTTTATCTCTTGATTGATCCTTTTTACCTTACTTAACCTCGTCAAGACTTTCAGGGGTGGTTTCAATGGGACCACTTAAGTATATTGGATGATAGTCAAATTTAAAGATAAAGACTCGAGTCATTGATGCATTAAACACAGAGACAAATTGAACCTGGGTAGAAGCATAAGTTTATTGTATACATCATGTCTTCTTATACCATTTCTCAGTAGGTGTATATGGGTGTGTTATAGAGTAATCATTAACTCGGTAGGCGTATATGGGTGTGTCATTAAGTAATCATTAACCGTTAGGTTTCAGCAATTTCCATGCATAAGTATTACAAGAATATCCCGCCCCTAATATGAATATTCTATGAATATTCTAACTATTCCTCTTACTCACGCTAGATGACCAGAGGTAACGTCAGTTCATGGCCATCTTTACTGTGTGGCATACCAAAGTCTATTTTGACATGGGTTTTCCTATTAGTCTCATCTTAAGCTATTTTAATAACATCTTATCATTTTATTCCAGAAAATTTTATTACCTTGTTTTTCTGAACTGTACCAGTCACATGTATCGGGTCAGGGTTCAAACTGATCTACCTAACAGAATCAGAGAAAACTATATTTCAGCTGTATATATCCCAACATACAGCTGAAATATATACATGTATTTGAATTTATATTGATTTCCCTATCAAGACCAAGCCTAAAAGTACTTAGATCACCAGGCCTCATTTTTCATATCTGACATGTATCACTTTATGCGGTAATTAATTTGAGAAGCTTTATCTTATACAAGTGATTTTGAGATTGTTTTCTCGTGACACATTGTACTTCATGTTATTGGTAAATATTGATCAATATTTTTATATTTGTTTATAAAAAATAGGAAATTTGTTGGAAATTTGGAAAAAAAATGCAATTTTCAAAATGCAAAATGTTCTGCTTTTCAAACAGATAGTCATATCACACAAATGCATGAATAAATATTGTCTACCATATCTCTGCTTTATCATCTTTTAATTGTCCTTTAATGTATTTTGGACATTATAAGGATTACAAGTGTAACAGCGATTTTCCAGATTTATAAGAAAATTTCCCATACTAATTTTTTAGGGACCCCTTCAGTTCTGACAGAGATTATAAAGACCTATATATTAGATACTACCATAAATCACCCCATTTTCAAAACTGCACATCTTAAATAAAGGAAACCAGCATTTTTGAAGTTTGTTAACCCTTTAAGCATGTCACAGAAATTAAAACAATATGGAAGTGAAATTTAAACATTTCATTTTTTTCAATCAAACATTCATTTAGCCCTAAAATAAACACATTCACAAAGGGATAATGGAGAAAAAGCATCTGACAGTTTGTTGTGCAATTTCTCCGGAGCACAGAAATACCCCACATGTGGGTATAAACTGATTTTTGGGCACACGGCAGTGCATGGAAGGGAAGAAGTGATCCTGAAGGTTTGAAAAGCAGATTTTGCTGGAATAGTGTTTGGTGCCATGTCTCATTTGCAGAGCCCCTAAATTACCAAAACAATAGAACCCCCCCCCAAGTGTCCCCATTTTAGAATCTACACCCCTCACAGAATTCATCAAGAGGTATAGTGAGCATTTTGACCCAGCAGCCTTTTCACAGATTTTATTAACATTGGGATGTGAAAATGAAAAATTAATAGAATGGCACTTGTTCCCCAAATTTTTCCTTTTCTCAAGGGGTTAAAGGAGAGAACGCACCCCACCATTTGTTAAACATATTGCTCATGAACATAACAATACCCTAGATGTGGTTATAATGTACTCTATGGGTACATGGTGGGGCTTGGAATGGAAAGAGAGCTATTTGACTTTTAGAGGCAGATTTCACTGGATTAGATTTCCATTGCCATGTCGCATTAACAGATCCCCTAGAGTACCAATACAATAGGAACCTTCAAAAGTAACCCCGTTTTGGAAACTACACCCCTCACAGAACATATCAAGGGATGTAATGAGCAGTTTGACCATACAGCTTTTTCACAGATTTTAGTAACATTGGGACGTGAAAATGAAAAATTTGTTTTTTTTTCAATAAACCGTCAATTTAGTCAATTTTTTTTTTTATTTTTACAAGAGTATAAATGAGAAAAAGCCCCTCAAAGTTTGTTACACAATTTCTCCTGAACGCAGCATTAACCCATATGTTGTCATAATCTGCTGTATGGGAGCATGGCAGGGCTCAAAATGGGAAGAGTGCATTTTGGATTTGGATGGCAGATTTTGCTGGAATAGTTTTAAGGTACCATGTCGCATTTGCAGAGCCCCCTAAAGAACCAATGCAATGGACCCCCCCCCAAAAAAAAGTGACTCCATTTTAGAAACTACACCCCTTAAGGAATTTATCAAGGGGTATTATCATTTTGAGCCTATGAGTATTTCCCAAAAATGAATGTACAATGTGAAAATTTTAATTTTGAAAAAAATATGCCATTTCAGTGCCCAATACGTTGCACCCACTTTGTGTCATCAGAGACCTGCACTCCTAAAACTATTTAGTGGACCATCCCAGGTAGAAAGAAGTTATATATGTGGGTGTACACTGCTGCTTGGGCACACCGCAGGGCCAGAAGGGAAGGAGCAGTGGGCTTTTTAGCTTTTGGTGTACAGATTTGGAGGGGTTTCCTGATGCCATGTTATTTTTGCAGAGCCCTGGAGGTGCCAGTAATTTGGAATTCCCCAACAAGTTACCCCATTTTGTAGGGGAAATTTTAGAGTCTCTACAAATGTGTCATGGCATCCAAAATCCAACAATCTAAGCCTCTAAGTACCAGTAAAGTGGAATCCCTTAGAGAATGACCCCATTTTAAAAACTGCACCCCTAGGGGCCACACGGTGTCTCAGTGGTTAGCATTGCAGCCTTGCAGCGCTTGAGTCCTTGTATTCAAATCCCACCAAGGGCAAAAAAAAAAAAAGAAACAAATGCATGGAGTTTGTATGTTCTCCCTGTTTTTGCATGGATTTCCATCCCATATTCCAAAGACATACTGATATAGGGAAAAAATGTACATTGTGAGCTCTATGTGGGGCTCACAATCTACATCTAAGAAAAAATAAAAAAATAAAAACGGCACCCCTCAAAGAACTTATTAGGGTGTGTATTGGGCAATAATATCCTAAACGTGACTGCACAGTGGATTGTGAATAGTAGATATGTAAGCTGTGCGGAGTACATTGGGAACACCAAATTCCCTACAATGTCCCCAGTAGCTCCTATGTTTGAGGGGAGGTCACTCTGGGGGGCAGCTCTAGTTTATTTTCCCCCGTAAGCTCTAAATCTGTTTTTTACCCCATTATTCGCTCGCACAGCTTATACACTCCCTTCCTGCCACAGCCGGTTGTGTTCTGGTGATTTGGGGAGGGGGGGGGGGGGTTGTCTTCACAATGTACAAGCTATAATTTTCCTTTATTTTTCTGGTGATGTGGCCGCATAAGGGCTTGATGTTTGCGGTATGAGATGTATTTTGTACTTATGGGTGTTTATAACATATTGCCTAACTTTTATTAACTCTTTCTTGGTGGATTAAAAAAAACCTGGTATTGTGTTTTATCTTTAATTTTTTTTTCTGCACGGCATAGAGCATAAGTAACATGTAACCTTTATTCTGTGGGTTGGTACAATTACGGTGATACCTTATTTATATTGTTTTTTTACGTGTTACTAGTTTTGCAGAACAAAAATCCATTTGGGGACATAAATCAATTATTTTTTCATCACCATCATCTGAGAGGCGTAACATTTCTATTTTTGACAGAATTGGTTGATGGCTTATTATTTGCAGGACAACCTGTGCTTTGTATTGGTACTGTTTTGGGGTACATGTGACTTTTGATCACTTTTTATAGCATATTTAGTAAGGTGAGATGGCGAAAAATCATTACTTTTGCCTTTTTTTTGCGTTTTTTTCTTCCAATATTCACAGTGTAGGTTAAATATTATTTCAGTTTTATTGTACAAATTGTAACGGACGTGTTGATACCAAATACGTATTCTTTTTATTAATATTTTGGTGTTTTTTTATGTAATTATTTTATATAAGAAAGGAGAATTTTTTTTTGGGGGGGGTTTGAACATTTTTTATTTGTCCTATAAGGACACGTACCAGCGATCAGAGAGGATCGCTGGCTCTATACTATAGAATTGCAATACAGTGTATGCAGACGCATCGGCTGGTTTCCTCAATACCCGGCAGGATCAACCAGATTCTGGGGGCTCTTAGCAGCCTGGGGTCACTCGCCCCCAGATCTCGCTGCGGGGGGTGCTCAGGGGGCACATTTACCTTAGCTAAGCCCCTTGGTTGCGGCGGTGATGTTTCACCGCCGGCATTAAAGTGGTTAAACTCCGATCAGAGCACAGCTCTGATCGAAGTATATAGAGCACGGTGTTAGCTATCACATATAGCTGATGATAATCTACAGGGGCTGGTCAGGAAGCGGTTACAGAAAACCTTTCATCACCTCCACCTATTCAAGCTCTTAATATATGTTAATTGGTGCTGCTCCACTGATCCCAGTGCAGCTGGAATTTTTTTTTTCTGTAGCCCCCACCACTCCTGAGAAAGAAGCACAGATAGATGTGGAACCTGATGTGCAATTTAATCTCTGTAATTCCAGAAGGGCAGTGTGAAAGAATTACACAGTACAGTTACATTACAGAGGCTAAATAGCCTATCAGGCCTTAAAGAGACAGCAGAAATTATTATTTGGGAACTTTGGGAGCTAGAGAAAACATTTCAACTGTTCCTGAAGCCATTAATTGAAATAAAGAGCTGGACTTGGAGGTGGTGAAAGGTCTTTTTAATCTTCCATTCTTTGTGCATAACTATGGTTATGATTCCATATCAACTATGCATATCTGAAATTTTAACAATTTTTTCTCCAGCGATTAGAACTCTGTACATGGTTAGACTCCACCCTATCAGAATGACCACCACTGTGACCTGCAACTTTGCTCCCTTTATAGTAATCATCAACCCTAACTCTTGGACACTAAAAAAAAAAATCCCTCCCAACCCCAATATGATAGGCAAGTGTAATAATTGGGTCGAACAACATTGTGGAGTTGGCCATAAATCTCACCTCCCCGTGCTTCTGTTTTTTACTTTCCAGCATATATACAGTCCTATGAAAAAGTTTGGGCACCCCTATTAATCTTAATCATTTTTAGTTCTAAATATTTTGGTGTTTGCAGCAGCCATTTCAGTTTGATATATCTAATAACTGATGGACACAGTAATATTTCAGGAGTGAAATGAGGTTTATTGTACTAACAGAAAATGTGCAACATGCATTAAACCAAAATTTGACCGGTGCAAAAGTATGGGCACCCTTATCATTTTATTGATTTGAATACTCCTAACTACTTTTTACTGACTTACTGAAGCACAAAATTGTTTTTGTAACCTCACTGAGCTTTGAACTTCATAGCCAGATCTATCCAATCATGAGAAAAGGTATTTAAGGTGGCCAATTGCAAGTTGTTCTCCTATTTGAATCTCCTCTGAAGAGTGGCATCATGGGCTACTTAAAACAACTCTCAAATGATCTGAAAACAAAGATTGTTCAACATAGTTGTTCAGGGGAAGGATACAAAAAGTTGTCTCAGAGATTTAACCTGTCAGTTTCCACTGTGAGGAACATAGTAAGGAAATGGAAGACCACAGGGACAGTTCTTGTTAAGCCCAGAAGTGGCAGGCCAAGAAAAATATCAGAAAGGCAGAGAAGGAGAATGGTGAGAACAGTCAAGGACAATCCACAGACCACCTCCAAAGAGCTGCAGCATCATCTTGCTGCAGATGGTGTCACTGTGCATTGGTCAACAATACAGCACACTTTGCACAAGGAGAAGCTGTATGGTTGAGTGATGAGAAAGAAGCCGTTTCTGCAAGCATGCCACAAACAGAGTCGCCTGAGGTATGCAAAAGCACATTTGGATAAGCCAGCTTCATTTTGGAAGAAGGTCCTGTGGACTGATGAAAGATTGAGTTGTTTGGTCATACAAAAAGGCGTTATGCATGGAGTCCAAAAAAAACAGCATTCCAAGAAAAACACTTGCTACCCACTGTAATATTTGGTGGAGGTTCCATCATGCTTTGGGGCTGTGTGGCCAATGCCGGCATCGGGAATCTTGTTAAATTTGAGGGTCACATGGATTCCACTCAGTATCAGCAGATTCTTGAGAATAATGTTCAAGAATCAGTGACGAAGTTGAAGTTACGCCGGGGATGGATATTTCAGCAAGACAATGATCCAAAACACCGCTCCAAATCCTCAGGCATTCATGCAGAGGAACAATTACAATGTTCTGGAATGGCCATCCCAGTCCCCAGACCTGAATATCATTGAACATCTGTGGGATGATTTGAAGCGGGCTGTCCATGCTCGGCGACCATCTAACTTAACTGAACTTGAATTGTTTTGTAAAGAGGAATGGTCCAAAATACCTTCATCCAGGATCCAGGAACTGATTAAAAGCTACAGGAAGCGACTAGAGGCTGTTATCTTTGCAAAAGGAAGATCTACTAAATATTAATGTCACTTTTCTGTTGAGGTGCCCATACTTTTGCACTGGTCAAATTTTGGTTTATTGCATATTGCGCATTTTATGTTAGTACAATAAACCTCATTTCAATCCTGAAATATTACTGTGTCCATCAGTTATTAGATATATCAAACTGAAATGGCTGTTGCAAACACCAAAATATTTAGAACTAAAAATGATTAAGATTAATAGGGGTGCCCAAACTTTTTCATAGGACTGTATATATTATATACAGTATATATAGTTATGTAGATTGTGAGTCCCATATAGTTATCACAATGTACATTAAATTTCCTATCAGTATGTCTTTGTAGAATGGGAGGAAATCCATGCAAGCACAGGGAGGACATACAAACTCCTTGCAGATGTTGCTCCTAGCGAGATTCAAACCCAGGACTCCAGCATTGCAGTGCTAACTACTGAGCCACCGTGTTGCCCCTAATTTCCATCAAATATTGTAACAATATGAGGAGAGCAGAGCAAAGGAAAATTGAGCTTCATGTTATTTGTGACTATTTGTTTCTGATGCTGCTTGGGAGTAATTGTTTACCCAGTATGGGGGTCATTGTACTGGGAAATATTATGCATGGTACCCTGACACCCTAACTTCTTTGACAATGACATGGAAATACTATATTAAATATTCCATTAGGTATTACTACAGTGATCCAACTGAAAAAAAAGGAAATTTGGGCAACATACAGAAAAGGTCACCGCATAAAGTTTATAACCATAGTATTAACCCCTTCCCGCCTCTGGCATTTTACAATTTTTGTTTTTTGTTTTTGACTACCCGCCCTTCCAAACCCCAAAACTTTTTTATTTTTCTGCTTTCAGAGCTATATGAAGTCTTAATGTTTGCGGGATAAATTTTTCTTCATGATGCAACCATTTTTTATTTTGTATTATGTACTAGGAAGCTGGAAAAAAAATCAGAATGGGGTGGATTTGAAGAAAAAGAGTATTTGTGTGACTTTCTTACGGGCTTTGTTTTTACAGTGTTCACTGTGTAGCCAAAATGACGTTACCTGTATTCTATGTTTTGGTACGATTCCGAGTATTCCAAATTTATATGGTTTTATGTACATTTTAACCCCCTAAAAAAATCCAAAACTGCCAAAATGTATTTTTTTCTAAAAGTTTCATATACAGTTGCCCGTAACTTTTTTATACTTCCATGTACGGAGATGCATAGGGTGTACTATTTGGGTATACTATTTTGGAGAATTGCTATTGCTTTGTTCATTTTTTATTCAAATTTTTATCATAGGCAAAACAGTGATAAAACAATGGTTTGGCACTTTCGGCTTTTTTTTTCCTGCTACGACATTTACCGTACAGGGAAAATATTTTTAGAAAATTGTTGACCGGGAGTTTTCAGACACAGGGATACCTAATGTATAAATGTTTCAAGATATCTAAGTACTTTTATGTGTGTTCTAGGGAAAGAGAAGTGACTTGAATTTTTAATACTTTTTATTTATTATTATTATTATTATTATTATTATTATTATTATTATTTGCATTTATTAGACCCCCTAGGGGTCTTGAACCCCAGCAGGTCTGATTACTAATGTAAAGCATTGCAAAAATACGTTACTTCTGCGGTAGTTCTACGGTAGACTGCAATGGAAAGTATAAAATGACAGGCTAGCGAGCCTTAACAAGGCTCTCAGTTGTTATAGAAACGGGGCGCATGCGCCACTGGTGAAATGTCGCCTTGGTCAGCTTTGTCCGAGGCGCCAGATGGGTTAATTCCTGCGATCAGTGTGGGCACCAATCGAGGGTATTAGCTCCAGAAGTCTACTGTATAAAACAGCAGACACCCAACGGCTATGGCGGCCGCCATCTTTGGACACCCGGCATCCGCCATACTAGTATGGCAGATGCCGAGAAGGGGTTAAGAGAAGGAAGCACATAAAACCTTTACTTAATGTTTTTTTTTTCTTTTAAAACAAAAAAAGTGTTGCCCTTCAAAGCACTGTACTTATAACTAAGTACATCCTTGTAACTTTACCTTGAAAAAATATATAAAATCTTACAATTAGATATTACATTGACTGTTACACAATGGGAATATTTATTTTACTGTATATGCATATTATAACCTTTTTATTTTGCATGTATAAAGAAAACAAATCCTCAAAGGAGACATAGAACACAATCTTCTATTTTTTTTAATGTTGACCTTTTCCTGTTTATTGGTTAAATATGTAAAACTGACAATATTTTACATGTAAAACAAGTAATTACTAGCTGGGCATAAGCTTTCTATAAATAATTGGAAAGGTTACCTGCAGTGAAGTTAGTTAGACATTTATAATAGTGTTGATTTTTCTTATTTTTATTTACTTTTAATTGCTGCAGTAAAAATGTGAAATGTGCATCAGATTTATTTTATCTTTTTACAATTAGGATCATCACAAGCACAAAAGTTAAACAAAGTTTTGTAATGTACAGGTGCTTTGTGTAACAAAAATCCCTATATTGGTTGATTACATTTGTTCTCTGCTTTCTAACATATCAGAAAGACGTTGTAAATTTGAATTTATAAATTGTGTTTTTCAGAGCACAAAAGCTAATTATTATACACTAAATGCAGCCTTAGAGACTTGTATACCTGCTTAATTCAAAGCTTCTGTGCTCCATGGTGCTATAAACCTTGTCTCATGCACAAATAAGATCTCACATATATAGATCTACTAATGCAAAGGGTGAAGATGGAAAAATGTCTCTGGATTTTCTTACTGCCTTTTTGGAGGTAGGACCTTAAAAACTTTTTTGTGTCATCACACTTCAAAGCTGTTAACCACTTTGTAGATCATCTCTCTATATTCTAAAAATGAATTTCTGACTTCTTTTCTGTTCTTCATGCGCAACCAAACGACTGAGATACAGCATTCCCAAAACAATGAACCCCCCCCATTCCCCAATACAGATCTGCAAGTTTTTCACTCATATTCCAACCGCAATACACACAGTCACTCCACATGCACAATCCAACACTGATATCCAAACTGAGATACACGCATCATAGGATTAGATACACAGGTCAGCACTCAATATCACACGCCAGAGGATTAGATATGCGCCTCTGCACACAGTACAGCACGACGGAGGATTAGATACGCGTGTCTGCACACAGTTCCACATGCCAGAGGATTAGATACACACATCTGCACACAGTACCACACGCTGAAGGATTAGATACGCATGTCTGCATACAGTTCCACATGCCGGAGGATTAGATACGTTCCTCTGCACACAGTACCACTGTCAATATTGGTAGTGGCATGAGTTGTGTTCTGAGTGAGAGTCTGTTTTCCCTCAAACTTTCCTACTCAACCCCTGTCCTGCATTCCTAGCTGCCTGTCACTGTTTAGTATACGAGGAAGTGAGTTTCTGTTTTGGGTTCCAGGCTTGTTTTGCCACTGTTCAGTAATACCTTTCCTCATTATTCTACTCCTCCTCTCCTCAGTTCTTGTTGTGTATTTAGTGGTCATGCTGCACCTTTTAGTTCTCCAAAGCATCCCCTCCTAGCTTGTACTGTTTGCTGCTGCCCTTTTTCTTTCGCTAGGGGGTGACCACCTTTAATTTTCCATTCCCTAGCCTCTTTCAGCTCTTATCCTACCTGTCTGTAGGTCTTTGTGTTTAGAGAACCAGTAGTTGTTGGGGCCGAGTTTGGCTCGGGAACAGCTGACCAACACACCTCAGTTAGCTGTCGTAGCGTTAGGGACAGCTTACCTAGCCCGTTTCCCTAGTAGTGAAGGCATCATTCAGTACCACGGTTGTCAGGCATCTACATAACCGTGACAACCACACACTGGAGGATTAGATACACACCACTGCACACAATATCACACGGGAGAGGATTAGATAAGCGCCTCTGCATACAATACCACATGCTAGAGGATTAGATACGCAGCTCTGCACAGAGTACCACACATTAGAATTTTACTCCAGGTTTCCATAGCAACCCAGCCATTTTTCTTCACTGCTGTATGCCAGCTTTAAAGGGGCAGGGTGTTGTGGATAACACTGTTACACAAGGTCACATTCACACAGCTTTACTCCAGGTATCATTGATATCCAAAATGAATTACACATGATCACATGACGCTTATGGACACACACACAAACGACATACAAAATACATCAGTGCAAAACTGGACAATTCTTATGGGGCCACTACACAAACAAAAAATGAAATATACCTGTGCGAAGCCGAGTCCTCCTGTTAGATTATTATAAGGAGAATATTTTAATTCAGTTTTTCTGGAGTCTTCATTGGCATTTCTTGATCTAAATTTATCATATCTTGCAAAATGTTTGAAAAATTTAGTATACAGTATCTATAAATCTAAGCGTAAGTTCAGACTAGTGTCATCATAGTCCATTACTATCATCTGTCAGGACTGAGCCCCCCACATCTATTCATTTTTACTCTAATGTGAAAAAAACATGACAGAAACATACCTAGGACAGAGGTACCCAATACCAAATAAAACATGGCTCTATGTTGCATTCAGACAGACCCTTGCAAACAGCTCAGATTAATTAATTAATTAATTAATTAATTAATTAATTCTATGTAATCCCATCCAGCTGACACAGTTTAATGCTGGGGCACAGGAAGAGGGACTTCTATGGGAAAATTGGAGAGGAATATCATAATGTGGGGGCATATAATGTTATGGTGATTGTAGGAGCATTATACTCTGTGGTAGCACAAAGAAAAATGGAGTCAGCATAAAAGTGGGTGGAATCTTTCTATACTTTGACAGTTGGGAGGTAATGCCTTTGTATAATGCGGGCACTGGGACAATGACATTTACAATTTGGTTGTGGTATAGTGGTGAGCTTAGCTGATTTCCAAGCAAATGACCTGGGACTTATTCCTAGACAATGTCCTTAAATTAGCTCTTATATCATGGAATATGGGATGTAAGGTGAAATGGCGTTACTTTTTACATCACAGTTTTGGTACTGTATTATGCCAGGTATTTTTCAGCCACAACTCCGGTACTGTATCAAGCCAGGTACGGATCTGTGATACTGAGGGGATTGATATGGGTGGCCTAGGATTAATGTGATCCTAGTTCACTTTTCACATTGCATCATTGGAGGTTTTGCTCTAATATCTTTGTGATAAGCACTCAACTTTTCCAGGTGCAGATCATAAGGATTTTGTTCTATGCCCTAGGTTTATTGGTGCCCTACTATCTTTGTAGACTCATTCACTCTGACCCATGAGTGCCCCTATTATCTCTGGGGTTTTTATCTGGGTCTTCACTATACTGTTAATAACGTGATCATGCTGTATTTTTTATTAGTGTGCAATCTACTTCTCAGACTGTCTAAGGGGGCGTTCACACTTGGGCCCCTGTCCATTTGTTGTGATTCCATTGAAATTCCAGGAAAAACAGCTTGTGGATGGCTTGCTGGTGGTCAGTTTGAAAACCCATTCATTTCAAAGGGCTTTTAAAGCAAACCGCCGGTGTCCATATGCAGCCTCTGTGCTGTGAAACTAGTTTTTTTTGCACAGACACAAAGTCAGACATGCAGGACTTTGTGTCTGTGCAAAAAAAAAAAAAAAACGGTTTCATGACGGAAAAGCTGCATATTGACCCCGGTGGTTTGCTTTAAAAACCCATTGAAATGAATGGGTTTTTAAGCTGACCACCAGCAAGCCGCCCCCAAGCTGTTTTTCCTGGAAGGTTAATAAAATCACGGTAAGTAGAGAGTTACCTCTTTGTGTTGGTAGCCTCATTGTGGACACAAACACGTTGCCCCCATATCTTATTACAGACCATCTTCTGCCTCATTGTCCATACTTTACCAATCTCCAATAGTGGAGTGATTACATTTGCAGGATCATAGCAGCTGAGACATTTTGGGCTGTAGCGTCTTGCACCACGACAACGGGACAAGTCTCTTGATTATACTTACCTAATTGGTCCAGCCACGGGAGATGGGCAGAGAGGTATACCCACATCATGGGTCCTGCCCCTATGACATGGCTGCTCCCAGAGCTCAGTTCGGTTTGTTGCTATTATCAATGTGGACATTTTGCTAGAGTGTGGCTTATTGATATGGGCTCTAGGTTTGAAGTAGGCCCTGATGAAACTTTAACATCAGGGAAATGCATAGTGTCTTTACAATTCAGGGCAACTGCCAACATTATTAGGCAGACTTAGTTCAGGAGACCTCATATCTGAGCTATATAGCTGGGGGACCTCGTAGGGAAAGCACCAACTGGTTAGCATACACCTTGGGCTGATTCCTAGGCTGTCCATGTGCTATAATATGAACATCCAGCTCTGCTATATAATAGGGTTGGTTCTGTGAGGGGTGTGTTTTCCAAAACTCTTTACGACCACACATATGAGGTAGTGAAATGATTAATAAGCAATTGTGTATCAAACTGTGGGGCGCTTTTTCTCCTTTAATCCCTTGTGAAAATTAAAACTTTGAGAATAAAGCTACATTTAAGTCATTTTTAATAGAGATGAGCGAACACTAAAATGTTCGAGGTTCGAAATTCGATTCGAACAGCCGCTCAATGTTCGTGTGTTCGAACGGGTTTCGAACCCCATTATAGTCTATGGGGAACAGATACTCGTTAAGGGGGAAACCCAAATCCGTGTCTGGAGGGTCACCAAGTCCACTATGACACCCCAGGAAATGATGCCAACACCTCTGGAATGACACTGGGACAGCAGGGGAAGCATGCCTGGGGGCATCTAACACACCAAAGACCCTCTATTACCCCAACATCACAGCCTAACAACTACACACTTTACACACTCAATACCACCTCTCTGACAGTAGGAAAACACCTTGAAACATGTGTATTTGGCACTTGCAGTGAGGAGAGCTTGTCACCAGCAGTGAATTTGGCCCTTGTAGTAAGTTGAGGTTGGCACCAACATTTGTTTTGAAAATCAGGGTGGATTGAGCCTCTAACCAGCAGAGTTTGGGCAAATTCATGGTGGAGGGAGCCTCTAAAAACCCCAGTTTGGACCAATTCATGGTGGAGGGAGCCTCTAACCAGCCCAGTTTGGGCAAATTCATGGTGGAGGGAGCCTCTAAAAAACCCAGTTTGGACCAATTCATGGTGGAGGGAGCCTCTAACCAGCCCAGTTTGGGCAAATTCATGGTGGAGGGAGCCTCTAACCAGCCCAGTTTGGACCAATTAATGGTGGAGGGAGCCTCTAACCAGCCCAGTTTGGACCAATTAATGGTGGAGGGAGCCTCTAACCACCCCAGTTTGGACCAATTCATGGTGGAGGGAGCCTCTAAACAGCCCAGTTTGGGCAAATTCATGGTGGAGGGAGCCTCTAAAAAACCCAGTTTGGACCAATTCATGGTGGAGGGAGCCTCTAACCAGCCCAGTTTGGACCAATTAATGGTGGAGGGAGCCTCTAAACAGCCAAGTTTGGAACAATTCATGGTGGAGGGAGCCTCTAAAAACCCCAGTTTGGACCAATTCATGGTGGAGGGAGCCTCTAACCAGCCCAGTTTGGGCAAATTCATGGTGGAGGGAGCCTCTAAACAGCCCAGTTTGGGCAAATTCATGGTGGAGGGAGCCTCTAACCAGCCCAGTTTGGACCAATTAATGGTGGAGGGAGCCTCTAACCAGCCCAGTTTGGACCAATTAATGGCGGAGGGAGCCTCTAACCACCCCAGTTTGGACCAATTCATGGTGGAGGGAGCCTCTAACCAGCCCAGTTTGGACCAATTCATGGTGGAGGGAGCCTCTAAAAAACCCAGTTTGGACCAATTCATGGTGGAGGGAGCCTCTAAACAGCCCAGTTTGGGCAAATTCATGGTGGAGGGAGCCTCTAAAAACCCCAGTTTGGACCAATTCATGGTGGAGGGAGCCTCTAACCAGCCCAGTTTGGGCAAATTCATGGTGGAGGGAGCCTCTAAAAAACCCAGTTTGGACCAATTCATGGTGGAGGGAGCCTCTAACCAGCCCAGTTTGGGCAAATTCATGGTGGAGGGAGCCTCTAACCAGCCCAGTTTGGACCAATTAATGGTGGAGGGAGCCTCTAACCAGCCCAGTTTGGACCAATTAATGGTGGAGGGAGCCTCTAACCACCCCAGTTTGGACCAATTCATGGTGGAGGGAGCCTCTAAACAGCCCAGTTTGGGCAAATTCATGGTGGAGGGAGCCTCTAAAAAACCCAGTTTGGACCAATTCATGGTGGAGGGAGCCTCTAACCAGCCCAGTTTGGACCAATTAATGGTGGAGGGAGCCTCTAAACAGCCAAGTTTGGACCAATTCATGGTGGAGGGAGCCTCTAAAAACCCCAGTTTGGACCAATTCATGGTGGAGGGAGCCTCTAACCAGCCCAGTTTGGGCAAATTCATGGTGGAGGGAGCCTCTAAACAGCCCAGTTTGGGCAAATTCATGGTGGAGGGAGCCTCTAACCAGCCCAGTTTGGACCAATTAATGGTGGAGGGAGCCTCTAACCAGCCCAGTTTGGACCAATTAATGGTGGAGGGAGCCTCTAACCAGCCCAGTTTGGACCAATTCATGGTGGAGGGAGCCTCTAACCACCCCAGTTTGGACCAATTCATGGTGGAGGGAGCCTCTAACCAGCCCAGTTTGGACCAATTCATGGTGGAGGGAGCCTCTAAAAAACCCAGTTTGGACCAATTCATGGTGGAGGGAGCCTCTAAACAGCCCAGTTTGGGCAAATTCATGGTGGAGGGAGCCTCTAAAAAACCCAGTTTGGACCAATTCATGGTGGAGGGAGCCTCTAACCAGCCCAGTTTGGACCAATTAATGGTGGAGGGAGCCTCTAAACAGCCAAGTTTGGACCAATTCATGGTGGAGGGAGCCTCTAAAAACCCCAGTTTGGACCAATTCATGGTGGAGGGAGCCTCTAACCAGCCCAGTTTGGACCAATTAATGGTGGAGGGAGCCTCTAACCAGCCCAGTTTGGACCAATTAATGGTGGAGGGAGCCTCTAACCACCCCAGTTTGGACCAATTCATGGTGGAGGGAGCCTCTAAACAGCCCAGTTTGGGCAAATTCATGGTGGATGGAGCCTCTAAAAAACCCAGTTTGGACCAATTCATGGTGGAGGGAGCCTCTAACCAGCCCAGTTTGGACCAATTAATGGTGGAGGGAGCCTCTAAACAGCCAAGTTTGGACCAATTCATGGTGGAGGGAGCCTCTAAAAACCCCAGTTTGGACCAATTCATGGTGGAGGGAGCCTCTAACCAGCCCAGTTTGGGCAAATTCATGGTGGAGGGAGCCTCTAAACAGCCCAGTTTGGGCAAATTCATGGTGGAGGGAGCCTCTAACCAGCCCAGTTTGGACCAATTAATGGTGGAGGGAGCCTCTAACCAGCCCAGTTTGGACCAATTCATGGTGGAGGGAGCCTCTAACCAGCCCAGTTTGGACCAATTAATGGTGGAGGGAGCCTCTAACCACCCCAGTTTGGACCAATTCATGGTGGAGGGAGCCTCTAACCAGCCCAGTTTGGACCAATTCATGGTGGAGGGAGCCTCTAAAAAACCCAGTTTGGACCAATTCATGGTGGAGGGAGCCTCTAAACAGCCCAGTTTGGGCAAATTCATGGTGGAGGGAGCCTCTAAAAAACCCAGTTTGGACCAATTCATGGTGGAGGGAGCCTCTAACCAGCCCAGTTTGGACCAATTAATGGTGGAGGGAGCCTCTAAACAGCCAAGTTTGGACCAATTCATGGTGGAGGGAGCCTCTAAAAACCCCAGTTTGGACCAATTCATGGTGGAGGGAGCCTCTAACCAGCCCAGTTTGGACCAATTAATGGTGGAGGGAGCCTCTAACCAGCCCAGTTTGGACCAATTAATGGTGGAGGGAGCCTCTAACCACCCCAGTTTGGACCAATTCATGGTGGAGGGAGCCTCTAAACAGCCAAGTTTGGACCAATTCATGGTGAAGGGAGCCTCTAAAAACCCGTTTGGACCAATTCATGGTGGAGGGAGCCTCTAACCAGCCCAGTTTGGGCAAATTCATGGTGGAGGGAGCCTCTAAACAGCCCAGTTTGGGCAAATTCATGGTGGAGGGAGCCTCTAACCAGCCCAGTTTGGACCAATTAATGGTGGAGGGAGCCTCTAACCAGCCCAGTTTGGACCAATTAATGGTGGAGGGAGCCTCTAACCAGCCCAGTTTGGACCAATTAATGGTGGAGGGAGCCTCTAACCACCCCAGTTTGGACCAATTCATGGTGGAGGGAGCCTCTAACCAGCCCAGTTTGGACCAATTCATGGTGGAGGGAGCCTCTAAAAAACCCAGTTTGGACCAATTCATGGTGGAGGGAGCCTCTAAACAGCCCAGTTTGGGCAAATTCATGGTGGAGGGAGCCTCTAAAAAACCCAGTTTGGACCAATTCATGGTGGAGGGAGCCTCTAACCAGCCCAGTTTGGACCAATTAATGGTGGAGGGAGCCTCTAAACAGCCAAGTTTGGACCAATTCATGGTGGAGGGAGCCTCTAAAAACCCCAGTTTGGACCAATTCATGGTGGAGGGAGCCTCTAACCAGCCCAGTTTGGACCAATTAATGGTGGAGGGAGCCTCTAACCAGCCCAGTTTGGACCAATTAATGGTGGAGGGAGCCTCTAACCACCCCAGTTTGGACCAATTCATGGTGGAGGGAGCCTCTAAACAGCCCAGTTTGGGCAAATTCATGGTGGAGGGAGCCTCTAAAAATCCAGTTTGGACCAATTCATGGTGGAGGGAGCCTCTAACCAGCCCAGTTTGGACCAATTAATGGTGGAGGGAGCCTCTAAACAGCCAAGTTTGGACCAATTCATGGTGGAGGGAGCCTCTAAAAACCCCAGTTTGGACCAATTCATGGTGGAGGGAGCCTCTAACCAGCCCAGTTTGGACCAATTAATGGTGGAGGGAGCCTCTAACCAGCCCAGTTTGGACCAATTAATGGTGGAGGGAGCCTCTAACCACCCCAGTTTGGACCAATTCATGGTGGAGGGAGCCTCTAAACAGCCCAGTTTGGGCAAATTCATGGTGGATGGAGCCTCTAAAAAACCCAGTTTGGACCAATTCATGGTGGAGGGAGCCTCTAACCAGCCCAGTTTGGACCAATTAATGGTGGAGGGAGCCTCTAAACAGCCAAGTTTGGACCAATTCATGGTGGAGGGAGCCTCTAAAAACCCCAGTTTGGACCAATTCATGGTGGAGGGAGCCTCTAACCAGCCCAGTTTGGGCAAATTCATGGTGGAGGGAGCCTCTAAACAGCCCAGTTTGGGCAAATTCATGGTGGAGGGAGCCTCTAACCAGCCCAGTTTGGACCAATTAATGGTGGAGGGAGCCTCTAACCAGCCCAGTTTGGACCAATTCATGGTGGAGGGAGCCTCTAACCAGCCCAGTTTGGACCAATTAATGGTGGAGGGAGCCTCTAACCACCCCAGTTTGGACCAATTCATGGTGGAGGGAGCCTCTAACCAGCCCAGTTTGGACCAATTCATGGTGGAGGGAGCCTCTAAAAAACCCAGTTTGGACCAATTCATGGTGGAGGGAGCCTCTAAACAGCCCAGTTTGGGCAAATTCATGGTGGAGGGAGCCTCTAAAAAACCCAGTTTGGACCAATTCATGGTGGAGGGAGCCTCTAACCAGCCCAGTTTGGACCAATTAATGGTGGAGGGAGCCTCTAAACAGCCAAGTTTGGACCAATTCATGGTGGAGGGAGCCTCTAAAAACCCCAGTTTGGACCAATTCATGGTGGAGGGAGCCTCTAACCAGCCCAGTTTGGACCAATTAATGGTGGAGGGAGCCTCTAACCAGCCCAGTTTGGACCAATTAATGGTGGAGGGAGCCTCTAACCACCCCAGTTTGGACCAATTCATGGTGGAGGGAGCCTCTAAACAGCCAAGTTTGGACCAATTCATGGTGAAGGGAGCCTCTAAAAACCCGTTTGGACCAATTCATGGTGGAGGGAGCCTCTAACCAGCCCAGTTTGGGCAAATTCATGGTGGAGGGAGCCTCTAAACAGCCCAGTTTGGGCAAATTCATGGTGGAGGGAGCCTCTAACCAGCCCAGTTTGGACCAATTAATGGTGGAGGGAGCCTCTAACCAGCCCAGTTTGGACCAATTAATGGTGGAGGGAGCCTCTAACCACCCCAGTTTGGACCAATTCATGGTGGAGGGAGCCTCTAAACAGCCAAGTTTGGACCAATTCATGGTGGAGGGAGCCTCTAAAAACCCCAGTTTGGACCAATTCATGGTGGAGGGAGCCTCTAACCAGCCCAGTTTGGACCAATTAATGGTGGAGGGAGCCTCTAAACAGCCAAGTTTTGGGAAATTCATGGTGGAGGGAGCCTCTAACCAGCCCAGTTTGGACCAATTCATGGTGGAGGGAGCCTCTAAACAGCCCAGTTTGGGCAAATTCATGGTGGAGGGAGCCTCTAAAAAACCCAGTTTGGACCAATTCATGGTGGAGGGAGCCTCTAACCAGCCCAGTTTGGACCAATTAATGGTGGAGGGAGCCTCTAAACAGCCAAGTTTGGACCAATTCATGGTGGAGGGAGCCTCTAAAAACCCCAGTTTGGACCAATTCATGGTGGAGGGAGCCTCTAACCAGCCCAGTTTGGGCAAATTCATGGTGGAGGGAGCCTCTAAACAGCCCAGTTTGGGCAAATTCATGGTGGAGGGAGCCTCTAACCAGCCCAGTTTGGACCAATTAATGGTGGAGGGAGCCTCTAACCAGCCCAGTTTGGACCAATTAATGGTGGAGGGAGCCTCTAACCAGCCCAGTTTGGACCAATTAATGGTGGAGGGAGCCTCTAACCACCCCAGTTTGGATCAATTCATGGTGGAGGGAGCCTCTAACCAGCCCAGTTTGGACCAATTCATGGTGGAGGGAGCCTCTAAAAAACCCAGTTTGGACCAATTCATGGTGGAGGGAGCCTCTAAACAGCCCAGTTTGGGCAAATTCATGGTGGAGGGAGCCTCTAAACAGCCCAGTTTGGGCAAATTCATGGTGGAGGGAGCCTCTAACCAGCCCAGTTTGGACCAATTAATGGTGGAGGGAGCCTCTAACCAGCCCAGTTTGGACCAATTCATGGTGGAGGGAGCCTCTAAACAGCCCAGTTTTGGCAAATTCATGGTGGAAGGAGCCTCTAACCAGCAGAGTTGTGGGAAAGCAGGGTGGAGGGAGCCTCTAACCAGCAGAGTTGGTGGAAATCAGGGTGGAGGGAGCCTCTAACCAGCAGAGTTGGGGGAAATCATTTTGGAGGGAGCCTAGTATTAGCAGAATTGTGCAACGCTTATGGTGGATGAGTATGAGGATGCGGAGGAATTGGAGAGGTTGAGTACAGACATGGAGTTTCATGTTGGGGTGCTTTACACAGGTGGGCACAAAAATGAAGGCTCTATCCAGTGGTGGTTCATTTTTATCAAAGTGAGCCGGTCGGCACTCTCAGCTGACAGACGGGTGCGCTTGTCAGTGATGATGCCACCGGCTGCACTGAACACCCTCTCAGATAGGACGCTGGCGGCAGGACAGGACAGCACCTCCAAGGCATATAGGGCAAGTTCAAGCCACAGGTCCAACTTCGACACCCAATACGCGTAGGGCGCAGAGGGGTCGGAGAGGACAGGGCTGTGGTCGGAAAGGTATTCCCGCAACATGCGCCTATACTTCTCACGCCTGGTGACACTAGGACCCTCCGTGGCGGCACTTTGGCGAGGGGGTGCCATCAAGGTGTCCCAGACCTTAGACAGTGTGCCCCTCGTTTGTGTGGACCGGTGAGAACTTGGTTGCCTACTGGAGGAACTGCCCTCCCTGCCGCCAACGTCACATGCTGGAAACATCTCCATCATATTCTGCACCAATTGCCTGTGGCAAGCATTGATGCGATTGGCCCTCCCCTCTACCGGAATAAAAGACGAGATGTTGTTTTTATACCGGGGGTCAAGGATAGCAAAGATCCAGTACTGGTTGTCCTCCATGATTTTGACAATACGCTTGTCGGTTGTAAAGCACCCCAACATGAACTCAGCCATGTCTGCCACAGTGTTAGTTGGCATGACTCCTCTGGCCCCACCGGAAAGTTCAATCTCCATTTCCTCCTCATCCTCCATGTCTACCCATCCGCGCTGCAACAATGGGACGATTCGAAGTTGCCCGGAAGCCTCCTGTATCACCATCACATCATCGGACAACTCTTCTTCCTCCTCCTCCTCCTCCTCCTCCTCCTCCATTAAACGCAGTGAAGCGGACAGATGTGTGGACCTACTCTCCAGCTGTGACGGATCGGATGCTATCCCTAACTCCTCTGTGTGATCTGAGTTATCCCTGATGTCAATCAGGGATTCTCTCAGAACACACAAGAGCGGGATTGTAAGGCTCACCATCGCATCCTCAGAGCTCACCCTCCTTGTGGACTCCTCAAAGACCCGTAGGATGTCACAAAGGTCTCTCATCCATGGCCACTCATGGATGTGAAACTGAGGCAGCTGACTTTGTGGCACCCTAGGGTTTTGTAGCTGGTATTCCATCAAAGGTCTCTGCTGCTCAACCACTCTATTCAACATCTGAAACGTTGAGTTCCAGCGTGTGGGGACGTCGCACAAAAGCCGGTGTTGTGGCACATGCAGGCGTTGCTGGAGAGATTTTAAGCTAGCAGCGGCTACTGTCGACTTGCGAAAGTGGGCGCACATGCGCCGCACTTTCACCAGTAGCTCTGGAACATTGGGGTAGCTCTTTAGGAAACGTTGCACCACTAGGTTGAAGACGTGGGCCAGGCATGGAACATGTTGGAGTCCGGCAAGCTCCAGAGCTGCTACCAGGTTCCGGCCGTTATCACAAACGACCATGCCTGGGCCCAGGTGCAGCGGCTCAAACCATATTGCCGTCTCATCGAGGAGGGCATCCCTCACCTCGGAGGCAGTGTGCTGTCTGTCCCCCAAGCTGATCAGCTTCAGCACAGCCTGCTGACGTCTACCAACGCCAGTGCTGCAACGTTTCCAACTCGTAGCTGGGGTCAATCTAACAGCGGAGGAGGAGGCGGTGGCGGAGGAGGAGGCGGTGGCGGAGGAGGAGGCGGTAGAGGAGGAGGAGGAGGGGGGTGTTCTTCTCGTGTCCCTGCCAGGAATGTTAGGCGGGGAGACGAGGTACACCGGGCCAGTTTGGGAAGCAGTCCCAGCCTCAACTACATTCACCCAGTGTGCCGTCAGTGAAATGTAGCG
This sequence comes from Leptodactylus fuscus, assembly GCF_031893055.1. Lineage (NCBI taxonomy): Eukaryota > Metazoa > Chordata > Amphibia > Anura > Leptodactylidae > Leptodactylus > Leptodactylus fuscus. Next base: position 201,539,627 of record NC_134266.1, on the reverse strand, counting down.
TCCCTGTCCGCATGCACTTGTCCACGCGTCGGTGGTCAAGTGGACCTTTGTGCAAAGCGCGGAACTAAGGGCCCGCCTGATGTTGAGTGACACGTGCTGGTGCAAGGCGGGGACGGCACACCGGGAGAAGTAGTGACGGCTAGGGACGGCATAGCGAGGTGCCGCAGTTGCCATCAGGTCCAGGAAGGCGGGAGTTTCAACAAGCCGGAACGCCAACATCTCCTGGGCCAGCAGTTTAGCGATGTTGGCGTTCAAGGCTTGCGCGTGTGGGTGGTTAGCAGTGTATTTCTGCCGCCGCTCCAATGTCTGAGAGATGGTGGGTTGTTGTAAAGAAACGCCTGATGGTGCCTTTGATGGTGCAGGAGAAGGAGATAAGACAGGACCAGGGGAGGATGAGGTAGAAGTCAACAAAGTGGCGGAGGCAGATGAAGTGGTGTCCTGGCTCGTCCTCTGGAGTGCATCGCCAGCACAGTCAGCAGTGGCAGTGGCAGAGGCAGAGGCAGTGGCAGAGGCAGTGGCAGTGGCGTGAACGGCAGGCGGCCTTTGTCCTGCCGTTGCTGCCTGCCACTGATTCCAGTGCTTGGATTCCAAATGACGGCGCATTGAAGTGGTGGACAGGTTGCTCTTCTCAGAGCCCCTAATCAATTTCGAGAGGCAAATTGTGCAGACAACACTATATCTGTCCTCGGCGCATTCCTTGAAAAAACTCCACACCTTCGAGAAACGTGCCCTCGAGGTGGGAGTTTTTCGGGGCTGGGTACCAACTGGAACATCTTGGGAGATTCCGGGTGTGGCCTGGCTTCGCCTAAGCTGCTGACCTCTGCCTCTGCCTCTAGCTACCCTTTTTGGTGCTGCACCTGCCTCAACATCCACACTACTTTCCCCGCTTGACATCCCCCCTGTCCAGGTCGGGTCAGTGTCCTCATCATCCACCACTTCCTCTTCCAACTCCTGTCTCATCTCCTCCTCCCGCACAATGCGCCGGTCAACTGGATGCCCTGACGGCAACTGCGTCACATCATCGTCGATGAGGGTGGGTTGCTGGTCATCCACCACCAAATCGAACGGAGATGGAGGAGACTCTAGTGTTTGAGCATCTGGACACAGATGCTCCTCTGTTAGGTTCGTGGAATCGTGACGTGGAGAGGCAGGTTGAGGGACAATGAAAGGAGCGGAGAACAGCTCTGGGGAGCAGGGACAGTTTGGGTTATTGTTCTGTAAAGCTTCGGAATTTTGGGAGGAAGGAAGACAAGACTGTTGGGTAATAGGAGGAGAGGAGGCAGAGTCTGACTGGCTGCTGGACAATGTGCTGTAAGCGTTCTCTGACAGCCATTGCAAGACCTGTTCCTGGTTCTCGGGCCTACTAAGGTTTGTACCCTGCAGTTTAGTTAATGTGGCAAGCAACCCTGGCACTGTGGAGTGGCGCAATGCTTGCTGCCCCACAGGAGTAGGCACGGGACGCCCTGTGGCTTCACTGCTACCTTGCTCCCCAGAACCATTCCCCCGACCTCGCCCACGGCCTCGTCCACGTCCCTTTCCGGGAGCCTTGCGCATTTTGAATTCCTAGTTAGAAATTGGCACTGTATACCAGTAGTAAAAATTGTGGGTGCACGTAACCCCAATATATTCTTTGAATTCCCAGTCAGACACTGGCACTATATGGCAGTAGCAAGAAATGAGGGTATTTGTATTCCCAATATACTCTTTAAATTCCCAGTCAGACAATGGCACTGTATACCAGTAGTAAAAATTGTGGGTGCACGTAACCCCAATATATTCTTTGAATTCCCAGTCAGAAACTGGCACTATATGGCAGTAGCAAGAAATGAGGGTATTTGTATTCCCAATATACTCTTTGAATTCCCAGTCAGACAATGGCACTGTATACCAGTAGTAAAAATTGTGGGTGCACGTAACCCCAATATATTCTTTGAATTACCAGTCAGAAACTGGCACTATATGGCAGTAGCAAGAAATGAGGGTATTTATAACCCCAATATATTCTTTGAATTCCCAGTCAGACAATGGCACTGTATACCAGTAGTAAAAATTGTGGGTGCACGTAACCCCAATATATTCTTTGAATTCCCAGTCAGAAACTGGCACTATATGGCAGTAGCAAGAAATGAGGGTATTTGTATTCCCAATATACTCTTTAAATTCCCAGTCAGACAATGGCACTGTATACCAGTAGTAAAAATTGTGGGTGCACGTAACCCCAATATATTCTTTGAATTCCCAGTCAGACACTGGCACTATATGGCAGTAGCAAGAAATGAGGGTATTTGTATTCCCAATATACTCTTTAAATTCCCAGTCAGACAATGGCACTGTATACCAGTAGTAAAAATTGTGGGTGCACGTAACCCCAATATATTCTTTGAATTCCCAGTCAGAAACTGGCACTATATGGCAGTAGCAAGAAATGAGGGTATTTGTATTCCCAATATACTCTTTGAATTCCCAGTCAGACAATGGCACTGTATACCAGTAGTAAAAATTGTGGGTGCACGTAACCCCAATATATTCTTTGAATTACCAGTCAGAAACTGGCACTATATGGCAGTAGCAAGAAATGAGGGTATTTATAACCCCAATATATTCTTTGAATTCCCAGTCAGACAATGGCACTGTATACCAGTAGTAAAAATTGTGGGTGCACGTAACCCCAATATATTCTTTGAATTCCCAGTCAGAAACTGGCACTATATGGCAGTAGCAAGAAATGAGGGTATTTGTATTCCCAATATACTCTTTGAATTCCCAGTCAGACAATGGCACTGTATACCAGTAGTAAAAATTGTGGGTGCACGTAACCCCAATATATTCTTTGAATTACCAGTCAGAAACTGGCACTATATGGCAGTAGCAAGAAATGAGGGTATTTATAACCCCAATGTATTCTTTGAATTCCCAGTCAGACAATGGCACTGTATACCAGTAGTAAAAATTGTGGGTGCACGTAACCCCAATATATTCTTTGAATTCCCAGTCAGAAACTGGCACTATATGGCAGTAGCAAGAAATGAGGGTATTTGTATTCCCAATATACTCTTTGAATTCCCAGTCAGACAATGGCACTGTATACCAGTAGTAAAAATTGTGGGTGCACGTAACCCCAATATATTCTTTGAATTACCAGTCAGAAACTGGCACTATATGGCAGTAGCAAGAAATGAGGGTATTTATAACCCCAATATATTCTTTGAATTCCCAGTCAGACAATGGCACTGTATACCAGTAGTAAAAATTGTGGGTGCACGTAACCCCAATATATTCTTTGAATTCCCAGTCAGAAACTGGCACTATATGGCAGTAGCAAGAAATGAGGGTATTTGTATTCCCAATATACTCTTTGAATTCCCAGTCAGACAATGGCACTGTATACCAGTAGTAAAAATTGTGGGTGCACGTAACCCCAATATATTCTTTGAATTACCAGTCAGAAACTGGCACTATATGGCAGTAGCAAGAAATGAGGGTATTTATAACCCCAATATATTCTTTGAATTCCCAGTCAGACAATGGCACTGTATACCAGTAGTAAAAATTGTGGGTGCACGTAACCCCAATATATTCTTTGAATTACCAGTCAGAAACTGGCACTATATGGCAGTAGCAAGAAATGAGGGTATTTGTATTCCCAATATACTCTTTGAATTCCCAGTCAGACAATGGCACTGTATACCAGTAGTAAAAATTGTGGGTGCACGTAACCCCAATATATTCTTTGAATTACCAGTCAGAAACTGGCACTATATGGCAGTAGCAAGAAATGAGGGTATTTATAACCCTAATATATTCTTTGAATTCCCAGTCAGACAATGGCACTGTATACCAGTAGTAAAAATTGTGGGTGCACGTAACCCCAATATATTCTTTGAATTCCCAGTCAGACACTGGCACTATATGGCAGTAGCAAGAAATGAGGGTATTTGTATTCCCAATATATTCTTTGAATTCCCAGTCAGACAATGGCACTGTATACCAGTAGTAAAAATTGTGGGTGCACGTAACCCCAATATATTCTTTGAATTCCCAGTCAGACACTGGCACTATATGGCAGTAGCAAGAAATGAGGGTATTTGTATTCCCAATATATTCTTTGAATTCCCAGTCAGACAATGGCACTGTATACCAGTAGTAAAAATTGTGGGTGTATATAGCCCCAATTCTATTGCTAGGGGACTTGCAGGGTATTTCTGGGGTGAAGGTGGGGGGGCACACCGTTGGAACGGGTATCGGGGTATATATCGGGTATACGGGAATACACTGACAGTGTATTCCATTCAGGATCCTGGGAAAGCTGGGTTGCGGCGATTGAGCCCGTCAGTGCCACGTTACACTGACAAGCTTCTCCCTGGAATTTAGCTCTTACAAGAGCTGTTGGTTGTCTTCTCCTTCCTATCCTAGCCTGTCCCTGCCTACCCAGAATCTAAGCCCTAGCTAGCTGGACGGAAACCTCCGTCCTCGGTGAATTGCAAGCTCAGAATGACGCGAACCTGGGCGGCGCTGTTCTTTTAAATTAGAGGTCACATGTATTCGGCAGCCAATGGGTTTTGCCTACTTTTTTCAACGTCACCGGTGTCGTAGTTCCTGTCCCACCTACCCTGCGCTGTTATTGGAGCAAAAAAGGCGCCAGGGAAGGTGGGAGGGGAATCGAGTAATGGCGCACTTTACCACGTGGTGTTCGATTCGATTCGAACATGCCGAACAGCCTAATATCCGATCGAACATGAGTTCGATAGAACACTGTTCGCTCATCTCTAATTTTTAACTTTCATGTCCCGTTAATAAAATCTTTGAAACAGCTTTTGGGTGAAATGTTCACTATACCTCTTGATAAATTCCGTGATGGTTGTAGTTTCCAAAATGGGGTCCCTTTTGAAGAGTTTGCACTGTAATGGTACTTTAAGAGGTAGAGATGAGCGAACAGTGTTCTATCGAACACATGTTCGATCAGATATCAGGGTGTTCGCCATGTTCGAATCGAATCGAACACCGCGTGGTAAAGTGCGCCAAAATTCGATTCCCCTCCCACCTTCCCTGGCGCCTTTTTTGCACCAATAACAGCGCAGGGGAGGTGGGACAGGAACTACGACAATTTGAAAAAGTCATTCGCTGCCGAAATCAGGTGACCTCCATTTTAGACAAATAGTGGATTTCAAATCCGGGTCATATGAGAATGTGAACTTTGTGACTATGAGACAGGGATAGCTGTACAGGCAGGGATAGCTAGGGATAAACTTTATTTAGGGGGGAATGTTATTAAAAATAACTTTTTGGGGCTCTATCGGGTGTGTAATTGTGATTTTTGTGAGATAAACTTTTTCCCATAGGGATGCATTGGCCAGCGCTGATTGGCCAGAGTACAGAACTCGACCAATCAGCACTGGCTCTGCTGGAGGAGGCGGAGACTAAGATCGCTCCACACCAGTCTCCATTCAGGTCCGACCTTAGACTCCGCCTCCTCCAGCAGAGCCAGCGCTGATTGGCCGAATTCCGTACTCTGGCCAATCAGCACTGGCTAATGCATTGTATTGGCGTGATGAAGCAGTGCTGAATGTGTGTGCTTAGCACACACATTCAGCTCTACTTCATCGGGCTAATAGAATGCATTGGCCAATCAGCGCTGGCCAATGCATTCTATTAGCTTGATGAAGCAGAGTGTGCACAAGGGTTCAAGCGCACCCTCGGCTCTGATGTAGCAGAGCCGAGGCTGCACAAGGGTTCAAGCGCACCCTCGGCTCTGATGTAGCAGAGCCGAGGGTGCACTTGAACCCTTGTGCACCCTCGGCTCTGCTACATCAGAGCCGAGGGTGCGCTTGAACCCTTGTGCACCCTCGGCTCTGCTACATCAGAGCCGAGGGTGCGCTTGAACCCTTGTGCACCCTCGGCTCTGCTACATCAGAGCCGAGGGTGCGCTTGAACCCTTGTGCACACTCTGCTTCATCAAGCTAATAGAATGCATTGGCCAGCGCTGATTGAAGCAGAGCTGAATCTGTGTGCTTAGCTCAACTACTCCACCGGTGTAGTTGAGCTAAACATACACATTCAGCACTGCTTCATCACGCCAATAGAATGCATTGGCCAGCACTGATTGGCCAGAGTACGGAATTCGGCCAATCAGCGCTGGCTCTGCTGGAGGAGGCGGAGTCTAAGGTCGGACCTGAATGGAGACTGGTGTGGAGCGATCTTAGACTCCGCCTCCTCCAGCAGAGCCAGCGCTGATTGGTCGAGTTCCGTACTCTGGCCAATCAGCGCTGGCCAATGCATTCTATTAGCCCGATGAAGTAGAGCTGAATGTGTGTGCTTAGCACACACATTCAGCTCTACTTCATCGGGCTAATAGAATGCATTGGCCAATCAGCGCTGGCCAATGCATTCTATTAGCGTGAACTGAGTTTGCACAGGGGTTCTAGTGCACCCTCGGCTCTGCTACATCAGATTGCTACATCAGATGTAGCAGTGCCGAGTGTGCATCAGATGTGTAGTTGAGCAAAACTGACTCAGCACTGCTAAGTCTCTGCATTCGCATAGGAATGCATTGGCCAGCCTTCGGCCAATCAGCGCTGTCTCTGCTGGAGGAGGCGGAGTCTAAGGTCGGACCTGAATGGAGACTGGTGTGGAGCGATCTTAGACTCCGCCTCCTCCAGCAGAGCCAGCGCTGATTGGTCGAGTTCCGTACTCTGGCCAATCAGCACTGGCCAATGCATTTCTATGGGGAAAAGTTAGCTTGCGAAAATCGCAAACTGACAGGGATTTTCATGAAATAAAGTGACTTTTATGCCCCCAGACATGCTTCCCCTGCTGTCCCAGTGTCATTCCAGGGTGTTGGTATCATTTCCTGGGGTGTCATAGTGGACTTGGTGACCCTCCAGACACGGATTTGGGTTTCCCCCTTAACGAGTATATGTTCCCCATAGACTATAATGGGGTTCGAAACCCATTCGAACACTCGAACAGTGAGTGGCTGTTCGAATCGAATTTCGAACCTCGAACATTTTAGTGTTCGCTCATCTCTATTAAGAGGCTCCGCCTATTAAGACATAGCCCCTGAATCTATTCCAGCAAAAAAATCTGCTTTTACACTGCTCAGTGCAGCTCCTTCTCTTTGGCACGCTGCCATGTGCCCAAAAAGCATTTCTGATGTCACATACAGTATATAAGATATCTGCATTTTAGTATTTGTATGATCCAAAGCAATTATTTAATTTTCCTCAGCCAGACACAGGACTGACAGCAGAAACAATAGAACTAGAGGAACATAGAAGTAGGTTCGGAACAAAATGAAGTTCACCCATCTCTCCTTGGAACTCTTACATAGATGGACACTCATTGTTATTGTTTCTTTGACTGGAGGTAGCAATGTGTAAGGAAGGAACGGGAGGTGGTTTACATTGTCTTTTTTTGCAAATGTTCTAATTCTGTATCCAATTTTGATTTATTGTCTTTGTCTTGAGGGAGTATTATACTTTAACAGAACTGTGTGCAGTATTTGTGTTCTTAAGAAAGCCCTTAAACAGAGAAAAAGAAAGAAAGAAAGAAAGAAAGAAAGAAAGAAAGAAAGAAAGAAAGAAAGAAAGAAAGAAAGAAAGAAAGAAAGAAAGAAAGAAAGAAAGAAAGAAAGAAAGATACATTAGCCATCGTGAAACTGGCCTGGCCTTGGTTATACTATCCTTCTAATGGCCTTGTCATAGATCAATATAATTAACATGTATTGTATTTGACTTTCCACTGTAATGCTGCCATGACCTTTACCAATTCTGATCTATTTTGAATGCACAATTAATAAGTATGGTTATGTTTGTGACTGTAACTTATATGTTGGTTAATCGATGTTTATCATAGTGAGGAGCTCAGTCAAAATGTCAAGGCTACATAACAATTAAATTCTCTTCCCTTCCATGTGTCAGGGGACAAAACCAATTGTACATCAAGTTGTAGGAGTTGTTTAGAAAGGTTGTTTCCTATTCATAAGTGCATAACCTTTGTTAGTACATAAAAGAACACAGCTGTCTACACATCCGTACGGTTCTTTATGTGCCTTGACATATAGTCAGCCTGGATATTGACAATAAACATTGAAGAAACTTAATGCGTGAAAGGAGATTGCCATGTAAAATATTCAGAAAGCTGTAGTTAAGGACTCAGAAATTTCTACAGACAACCTAGACATGGTCAGCGTGTACATCCCATTCTTTGTTTTTCTATGTGTTAGTGCTTGTAAACATGCTTTATTCTTTCACTGTTTTATAAAGTGCAAATGGAATTTATTCTAAATGTTTTTCCTTTGCATATTCAACCTTTCTGGATGTTTTTCCCATTTTGTCCTATTCATACTGCGTTTTTATATTTTCCGTTTTTAGTTTCGTTAAGGTGATTTCTTTCTGAAGAGAACTCTGCAATAAATTTTCAGACTTGAATACATAAAAGAGAACATGATGACCATTCATGGGAAAGTATTCAAAAAAGAAAACATAGTTACTGTCAAGGCTACATTTTTTTATACATAAAATGTATGTTCTTAATAATTTTTATAGAAAAATTGAAATGATGAAAATGGTAAAAGCAACGTTTGCAGTCCTGATCTTGTCAAGGGCAAATAACTCTAATGTGCATAGAAAACTAATTGAAAAGCAGCATTGCTACTAAAAGTAAATTAGCATTTGCGTCACATTTCTTTCTCTGCATGCAGAGGCATATTACGTGCTTGTTGTATTTTCTGAATAAGATATTATAGCTAATGCTTATATTGTGTGCCTTAATTTATTACTAAATATGTTTGAGCACAAATTGGTGTGTTTTCCTGTGTTATAATTGATGTAAATCAAATGCAGAGTAGTTTCATTAATGCCATGTAGCAGAAAACCGCCTATTAAGGGTTTTATTAAGAACCATGTTTTTTCACCCCATTGAAAGATCTTGTAATTTATCATGAAAAAAATAACGCTAAATAGGACGGTACAATAAGAGCTCTATTTTGTAGTATTCTTTACCATAAATTTGCATTATACAAAAATGAATTCATTGTTTTTCATGTCGTTCAACAAGACATAAAAAAAACTTGTCAGTTTAGTTATAAAACCTTGTTAAATTGAGATAAACAGGTGATACGTTTAACCATGACAAAAGCCCCATTGAAAATGTATGGATTTGTTAATGTATCCATGTAAAAAATATCAGGTCTTTGAAAAATCTAAATGTAATTATTTTATTTACTCTTACTCATACATGAAGAAATGTGCAGTACAATAATCTTTTCCTGAACCAGCTTGTACAGAAATAGTAGTATAGACAGAGCTTCTTAAAATGGGCAGCAGCTTCTTCTTGGACAGTATACTTTCAGTTTTATCTTTTTGCTTTATGTTCTAAAAATGACAAGAAATTATTACCGCTATAAGATAATATCCCTGTTTCATGAGTCCTTGCCTCCTTCAATACATGACAATTAAACTACAGGCCTTTAGGACCAGCTGATTGACATTTTGTGCTAATACATTGAGTGGCCAAAAGTCATAGGAAGGTACCGCATGCGCCGTTAATAGTGGGTCGCCCCTCCAGGAGCCGTGATAACTGCAGCAAGACAATGAGGCAATGGACTCCACGAGGTGTTGGAAGAGTTCTTGAGGGATATTGATCCATGCAGTCTGCACTGCAGCCCACAATTGGTCCTGTGTAGTTGGTGCTGGGTCCATGGAGTGCACACTGGTATCCACATCATCCCATAAATGCTCTATGGGGTTGAGGTGGGGCGAGTGGGCAGGCCACTCGAGGATCATGAGGTTACTGGTGTGTTCATTAACCCCTTAGCACTATTTCACGTACATGCACGTCATGGAATGTGGTTAGTTCCCGCATTCCCACGTGCCTGTACGTGATGGAGATCACACTGGCTTAGAAGCAGAGCCCGTGCAATCATCATGTATCTGACAGCCAGGCTCCCGCTGTAACAGCGGGGGTGGTGATAACACTGATCCCTGCTGTTTAACCCTTAAGGTGCAGGTGGTCAATAGTGACCGCCCCCATCTTAAGCGTTTCAAACCTAAACTAAAAATACCGGCGGCATCGGGAGCCGGAATTAGCTGTAACATTCACCTAACATCCTACTCCTTAACCCCCGATCAAAGCTGCGCTTCAATCGGGGGTTTTAACCCTTTGAATACAGTGGGCAAACATGTTCGCCATATCCATTGGGCTCTGCCAGGTTAAGGGGCCCCTGAGATCGGGGGGTGCCCATATCAAGTATCTGCAGCCCGGAGTCTGGACAGTGACCCCAGGCTTCCTGCAGACCTCACATACCTGGTTTATCCTGCCAGGAAGGGAGGAAGTTACTCTATGCATTTTTAATCCATCAAGAAAGAGTTAATAAAATGTATTCTATAGTTTATAGGCACCCAGAAATGTTGTCATTGCAAAATACATTTCATCCCACAAAAAACAAACCCTTATATGGCTACATCACCAGAAAAATAAAACAAATATAGCTTGTATAATGTGAAGACAAAAATAAAAAAAAATCACCAAATCATTAGAACACAACTGGCTGCGGCAGGAAGGGAATGTATACGCTGTGTATAAGCATATATCATCAGACACCCCAGATTTAGAGCTTTCGGTGGAAAATATACCAGAACTGACCCCCAAAGTGACCCCCCAATCTTAGGAGCTACTGTGGATATAGTGGGGAATTTGGTGTTCCCAATGCACTCTGTACAGCTTATATATTCACGATCCACCATCCGCTGTGCAGTCATGTCTGGGATACTAATGCTCATTAGACCCTGATAAATTTTTTGAGGGGTGCAGTTTACAAAATGGGGTCACTTGTGGGCGTTTGCAGTGTTTTGGTACACTAGGGGCCCTGCAAATGCGACATGGCACCTGTAAAATATTCCAGCAAAATTTGCTCTCCAAAAACCAAACAGTGCTCTTTCCATTCCAAGCCCCGCCATGTTCCCATACAGCAGATTCCGACCACATATGGGGTATCGCCGTGTTCAGGAGATATTGTGTAACAATCTGTGGGGGGATTTTTCTCTTTTAACCCCTTGTGAAAATGAAAACTTTGGGGATAAAGTGACATTTTAGTAATTTTTCATTTACACATCCCAATGTTAATAAAATTTCTGAAAAAGCTGTGGGGTCTAAATGCTCAATATACCCCTTGATGAATTCTGTGAGGGGTGTAGTTTCCAAAATGGGGTCCTTTTGGGGGGGGGGGGTTCCTTTGTATTAGTACTCTAGGGGCTCTGCAAATGAGATATGATGCCTGAAAATTATTTCAACAAAATCTGCTTTTAAACGTCCAGTGTCGCTCTTTCCTTTCCGTGCACTGCCGTGTGCCCAAAAATAAGTTTACACCCACATGTGAGGGATTTCTGTGCTCCAGAGAAATTTCATAACAAAATGTGAGATGCAATTTTTAATTTAACCCTTTGTGAATGTGTTAATTTTAGGGCTATATGAATGTATTATGGAAAAAAAATGGAAGCTCTAAATTTCGCCTCCATATTGTTTTAATTTCCGTGAAATACTTAAAGGGTTAACAAACTTTCACAATTCTGTTTTGAATTATTTGAGGGGTATGATTTTAAAAATGGGGTGATTTATGGGGGGTTCTATTATATAGGCCTTTATAATCCCCTTCAGAACAGAAGTGGTCCTTAAAAAATTAGTTTGGGAAATTTTCTTGTAAATCTGGAAAATCGCTGTTACACTTCAAAGCCTTCTAACATCCAAAATAAATTAAAATACAATCAAAAGATGATGCCAATATAAAGCAGAGATATGGCAGATAATATTATATTTATTCATGTATTTGTGTGATATAACTATCTGTTTGAAAAGCAGAGCAGTTCACATTTTGAAAATTGCGTGTTTTTGCAAATTTCCATCAAATTTCCTATTTTTTTTATAATACACAAATATTGATTCAATTTTATCAATTACATGAAGTACAGTGTGACACAAGAAAACATTCTCAAAATCACTTGCGTAAGTTAAAGCGTCTCAAAGTTATTGCCATATAAAGTGACACATGTCAGTTTTGAAAAACGAGGCCTGGTCCTTAAGGCACTTTTGGGCTGTGTCCTTAATAGAGATGAGCGAACACTAAAATGTTCGAGGTTCGAAATCTGATTCGAACAGCCGCTCACTGTTCGAGGGGTTTCGAACCCCATTATAGTCTATGGGGGGAAATGCTCGTTTCAGGGGTAGGCAACATTCGATCAAATTCTACTTACCAAGTCCATGAGTGAGGGTCGGCTGGATTCTTCTCCCTGCGCAGCATCCCCGCGTCCTCTTCCAGCCTTGAATTCATTCTGCTAGGCATCGGGCCTAGGCAGAGCTGACTGCGCATATGCAGGCATGCGCAGTCGGCTCTGCCAAGGCCCGATACCTAAGCAGAGTGAATTCAGAGCCGAACGCAGAGGGAACGCTGCGCAGGGAGAAGACTTCTAAAGGTAAGAGAAGAACCAGCGTTGATTGGCAATGTATAGCATTCTGCCAATCAATGCTGGTTCTGCATCGAATCCTAACTTCAAACAACTAGTAGTGTTCGATCGAGTACGAGTATTTTGAATACCTACTCGCTCATCTCTAGTCCTTAAGGGGTCAAGCCAGTCTCATGCCTCCAACAAGCGATGACATTGTGAAGGTTGTAAATACAGTATATGATCACAAAAACATTGCTATCCTTAAAACTAAATCCAATTTATGTTTCAAACTGAATATGATATTATGTGGTAAGATGACGCCAGCAATATCTGGATATAGCCATAATATGACTTTTTGTCCCAGGTTGAAACTAAAATCACATATCCATGCTGGCATCTTGTAATCCATTGTTGTCTCCTTTTGGCTGGAGACAATGGGAGCCAATATTGACCAATTCAATGAATAGACAAAAAAACAGTTAGGCTTTGTCAAAACATGAACAGATAAAATTCAATTAACCCCCAGCCCTCACACATCTAGTGGATGGAGTTCAGAGCTAAGCCAATGCTGTATACTAGGCTATATGTATATACTGTAATGCACGCATGGGATTGTGAAAATTGAGGCTGCAAAGACATTCCTGTGTGTTATGGACTTTTGACAATGTACCAGACATCATGACAAGATGGACTCTATGGTGTCCTCAGGTGTAGGCCTCGACCATGTAGAAGCTGTATGGCAAGAAGCCACTCCCACAGGAAATGACATCACAGAAACCACATGGCAAGAAGCTACATCACTTCCTGGAGGCAGTGCCCTGAAGCTGATGTCACAGGAGGAGGATACCTCGACCAAACAATCAGAGCTTGCTGTTGTTTACTTCCTGTATTTGGATATAAAAACCTGAACGCATAATAAAGCTTGCTCTCTTTGTGTGCACTGCTGAGACTAAGAAAGACGTTCTTATACCAAACCCTTCTTGTGTGGTGTGGAATTTCATTGCTAGAAACTTAGTCTTGGAATTTGGCCAGCCATTGTCACTCACAGTTTGCTGCTGAACAGGTGACCACAAAGGCCCCTGTTTCTGACATGTTGCAATTTCCAGGCTATATTAAATTGTGGGGGATAAAGAAGGTCCTTTGGACTGATGAAACAAAGATTGAGTTGTTTGGTCATACAAAAAGGCGTTATGCATGGCGTCCAAAAAAAACAGCATTCCAAGAAAAACACTTGCTACCCACTGTAAAATTTGGTTGAGGTTCCATCATGCTTTGGGGCTGTGTGGCCAATGCCAGCACAGGGAATCTTGTTAAAGTTGAGGGTCACATGGATTCCACTCAGTATCAGCAGATTCTTGAGAATAATGTTCAAGAATCAGTGACAAAGTTGAAGTTACGCCGGGGATGGATATTTCAGCAAGACAATGATCCAAAACACCGCTCCAAATCAACTCAGGCATTCATGCAGAGGAACAATTACAATGTTCTGGAATGGCCATCCCAGTCCCCAGACCTGAATATCATTGAACATCTGTGGGATGATTTGAAGCGGGCTGTCCATGCTCGGCGACCATCAAACTTAACTGAACTTGAATTGTTTTGTAAAGAGGAATGGTCCAAAATACCTTCATCCAGGATCCAGGAACTGATTAAAAGCTACAGGAAGCGACTAGAGGCTGTTATCTTTGCAAAAGGAGGATCTACTAAATATTAATGTCACTTTTCTGTTGAGGTGCCCATACTTTTGCACCGGTCAATTTTTGGTTTAATGCATATTGCACATTTTCTGTTAGTACAATAAACCTCATTTCAATCCTGAAATATTTTTTTATTTATTTTTTTTGTAGATTGTGAGCCCCACATAGAGCTCACAATGTACATTTTTTTTCCCTATTAGTATGTCTTTTTGGAGAATGGGATGGAAATCCATGCAGACACGGGGAGAACATACAAACTCCTTGCAGATGGTTTTTTGCCCTTGGCAGGATTTGAACCAAAGACTCCAGTGCTGCAAGGCTGTAGTGCTACCCACTGAGCCACCGTGTGGCCCCTAATCCTGAAATATTTCTGTCCATCAGTTATTAGATATATCAAACTGAAATGGCTGCTGCAAACACCAAAATATTTAGAACTAAAAATGATTAAGATTAATAGGGGTGCAAGGTCACAGAGTTTTCCTCTGAGGACTTTCTGTTATCATTATATCTACGGGGAAGCCATTGGCGTTTCCATAGATATAATTGACATGCTGTGATTTCCAAAACCGCGCCGGTTTTGGAAATCGCAACATGCCCGTGCTGCAGTTTCAAACGCAAAATGGCATGGGATTTGCGTGAATCCCATCCACTTTGCAGATACTGTATAATGCCAAGATTTTTTCCGCTGTGGGCATATTGCTGCGTTTTCAGCCAGTGGGGGCTGGTCTAAATGTCACACTGACACACTATCTCAAACACAGTTGATTTTTTTTTTTATTAAAATATATACTTCGGAAGGAGGTCATGGGGCACTTACAGTCCTATGAAAAAGTTTGGGCACCCCTATTAATCTTAATCATTTTTAGTTCTAAATATTTTGGTGTTTGCAACAGCCATTTCAGTTTGATATATCTAATAACTGATGGACACAGTAATAGCACAGTAATTGGTAATTTTTTTGTCCCAAAAAGTATCTTCACTTTTCAGCCAGGCACACTGCCTCTCTGCTAATGTGTGACAATTTAATTTGACAATACTTTGACAGTATTGAGTTTTAAAGAGGACCTTTCATGAGTTGGGGCACATGTGGTGTAATACACCGCTAGAAAGCCGACAGTGCACTGAATTCAGCGCACTGTCAGCTTTCACGATCTGTACCCTGGGTGAAGAGATATCTGTGCCAGTACTGTAGCTCTTCACAGTCAGAAGAGCATTCCTGACAGTCAGTCAGGGATGCTCGTCTTCAAAGCAGCACCTATAGCACTGTACTAAGAGCAGTGAGGAATGCCTCCTTCCCCTCCTGATAGTACTCGTCTATGGACGAGTACTGTGCGCAGAGGGAGGGGGCGTTCCTCTCCGCTTTCACAGTACAGTGCTATAGGTGCTACTTTGAAGAAGAGCATCCCTGACCAGTGTTGGACTGGGATGTCAAGGGCACACCAGTGGAATTGTTTCTAGGGGCCCACCATCAGGACCCCTGCAGACCAGCGATACCGAGACAGGGCGGCTAAAGGTAATAACATGTCGGGAGCCATGCTGCTCACCTGCCATACAATGTGCAACAACGCACTACCTAAAGCTACTGCTACACACTGTATGGAAAGTGATCAGCATGGCTCCTAGAAATGTTACCATTACCTGTAGCCACGCTGTCCTGGAAGAGCTGATCTGCAGAGGTCCTGGCTGTTGTATCATCACAGATGTAATATTAATGGCCTATCCTACGGACAGACCATCAATATTACAAAGATGGATAAATCCTTTAAAGATTTGTCCAGGAATTGGAGCAACCCATGTGCCTGGCGGGAGGTGTAAAATAAAAAATAATTAAATAAAAAGTGCCTTCGCCTGTCTCCGTTACTCTGTTGTCCGCTGCCAGTGTCCATTTAGTCTCGTGCCGGCACCACCTTGCTGGGAGTTCTGTACCTCATGTGACCGCTGAGACCAATTAGATACAGGATTTCCAGAAATAAGGCCATGAGACTAAACAGACACAGACAGGAGGATAACGGGGTGCTGGGGACAAAAACTCAATGAAAAACACTGCGTCTCACTGTTGTGCCTAATCCTTAAAGAGGACCTTTCACCATTTGGGGCACATGCGGATTAATACGTACACTGCTTGAAAGCCGACAGTGCGCTGAATTCAGCTTTCCCATTCTGTGCCCCGGGTGAAGAGCTATCAGTGTCATTACTGTAGCTATTCAGTGTCAGAAGGGCATTTCTGAAAGTCAGGAATGCCCCTTCCTCACAGTAGCGTCTACTGTGCTGTACTCTGAGAGGGGGCGTTCCTTAGGGCCCAGCCATGAAGCTGAGCAGTGAGGAATGCTCCCCCCCCAGTACTTGTCTATCGATGAGCATTATCAGGAGGGGAGGGGGCGTTCCTCCCCGCTCACAGTACAGCGCAATAGACCCTACTGTGAGGAGGGGCGTTCCTGACAGACTGTCAGTAACGCCCTTCTGACAGTGAAGAGCTATGGTTCTGGCACCGATAGCTCTTCAACGGGGGCACAGAACGGGAAAGCCGACAGTGTGCTGAATTCAGCACACTGTCGACTTTCTAGCAGTGTATAAAACTGCATGTGCCCCTGGTGGTGAGAGCTCCTCTTTAACATCTCAAAAATACTGTACACCACACTATAAGGACAAGGCCTAGCACAGCGTCCCGCAGCCAAAAAGCGCTGTGGGAAACCCCTCCGGTGGCAACACATTAGTTTTCTTGCAGCACTTTTTGCAGAAACTCCACAGAGGTTTCCTGTGAGGACTTTCTGCTTCCATTAAACCTATAGGGACACCGACGGTGTTTCTGTAGGTATAAGTGACATGCTGCGATTTCCAAAATCTGCAACAGTTACTTAGACACTCATACATATACATTCATATATACTCACATATGTGTGTGTATATATATATATATATATATATATATATATATATATATATATATATAATAGCATATATACACTTATCCTAATATCCTAATAATATTATAAATGTGAAAGTTTGTGGGTTTGGATGTTTGGGGGGGAGGAACCTGAGCATGGGGGGAACCTGCGAGCGGGAGGGGCGGCACTGCAAGGGAAGGCGGGGAATGGGCGCAGGCAGACGTACAGGGGGAAAGGCGCATGGGTGCGGTAGCGCATGCAAGGGGGAAGGGACCTGGTGCGGGAGGGAAGAGCCCTGGTGCGCGGGGAATGGGGGGGGCCCAAAGGCGTAAGCAGTGTGGCGGATCATAGCCACCATGAGTTCGCTACATATAAGCGGCTCAGCGCCGCAACCAACCCGCAGGCGAAGTCACGTGCACATGCTAGTATACCATATATAAATCAAATATATACTTATATGAATACTATATATAGCCATACACTCGCTCAGATACATTATTATAGCATATATACATTTATATACATTCATATATAAGTCATATATATACATATATGAATACTATATATACTCACCTATATACCGTACATACACTCACACATTATTATAGCATACTGTGTATACACACACACATACCTGTATACAAACTTACAGTCCTCACACAGTATACAAGACACATACTGTAACCCTTAAGTACTATCATTGTGTCTATCATAATGATATGTGTATGGTAATGGTGTCTGATAGACACCATGATAGGACTTAAGGGTTAAAAAAAATGTACACATATACATATTAAACATTACATTTTGCCAAAAAATTAAAAATTATATACTTACATTTGTGAAGTAGAAAGGTGATGATCTGATTGCAGCAGCAGCAGCAGACTTCTCTCTGTCCCCTCACAGTACGATGTGAGCGATGACTCACTGCTGGGAAGGGGAGGGGAAAGTCCCAGTCTTCATCAGCTTGCAGGGATATCTGCTGCAGCCTTCAGTCCTCCCGATGTATACTTTCCCTAATAGGGAAAGTATAGAACTGGCAGGAGGCCCCTCTGTGCGTGTCAGGGCCCTGGGAAACTGCCGGCAGCCGGCCATCTTTAATGATGACAGTGCTGCCGGCAGCCTGGGGCCCCCGAGCTTACAGATCCAGCCCCTGCCACTAGCAGTGTTCATTTCCCCAATGCAAATGCATTGGTTCAGGGGCCCGACCCGGCCACTGAAAATGCCGATCGGGCCCCTGACCAATGCTTCTGCATTGGGAAAATGAGCACTAATAGTCAAGGCTCGGGGCCCACCGGGGGATTCCCCGGCTCCCCGGCGGGCCAGTCCGACCCTGTCTCTGACTGACTGTCAGGAACGCTCTTCTGACTGTGAAGAGCTACAGTACTGGCACTGATAGCTCTTCACCCGGGGTACAGAATGGGAAAGCTGACAGTGCGCTGAATTCAGTGCACTTTCGGCTTTCTAGCGGTGTATTACACCGCATGTGCCTCAACTCGTGAAAGGTCCTCTTTAAAACTCAATACTGTCAAAGTAATGTCAAATTAAATTGTCGCACATTAGCAGAGAGGCAGTGTGCCTGGCTGAAAAGTGAAGCAACTTTTTGGGACAAAAAACTACCAAAAATGATCCCTATGTAGGAGCAGATGCCACAACAACATGTCGTTGTAGTGACAACTACACAATTTGCTGTTTTCAGTCTTCATAGAAGTAGTATCTTTATTAAAAAAAAAAAAAAAAAAGTATTAATTTATGGATGTAGATGCTACAACTAAATGACGTTAGTATTGGAATAATCAATGGTTTTGTGTGGGTGTGGGTTTTTTGGGAGGGGGGTCTTTTTTTTTTATATCCGCACAACATTATGAAATTAGAACATGATATGCCAAGCATGATATACCAACATCAGTGTCACCATAGTATGGAATAGCTTGTGATCCAGCAGGACACACATGCTGTAGGGTAAGAGGCAACACCAGCAGTACAGTAAATGGAACATGACATAAGGAAGCAGTTGTAGTGGCAGACTGTTTAATGTGCATCAATTGGAAGTATGTGAAAATCCTCATATACCCCTGCCTGATTCATTTTCATAAAAGTACACTATGTATCTAAGGGAGCACGTGAATAAACATAGATCCCATTTTTTTAAAATGCTTTCAGATACACAGTGTGTCAAGACATGCCACGCTATGTCACAATTGCATACACAATGGTTTCTTAAAGGTGCTCTATCATTGGGAAAACTCATTTTTAACTAAGCACCTACTTGCATAGCCTTTAGAATGGCTATTCCACACATACCTTTTGTATGTTAATCCCCTCAGTAGTTTTTGAATGAGCCCACTTTTATTGATATGCTAATTAGTGTGTGGAATAGCCTTTCTCAAGGCTATGCAAGTAAATGATGAGTTAAAAATGAGTTTTCCCAATGATAGAGCCCCTTTAATCACCCCTATTGATCAGGCCATTTCAAATATATATATATTTTTTTTTTATTAATTGTAGATTGTGAGCCCCACATAGGGCTCCCAATGTACATTTTTTTCCCCTATCAGTATGTCTTTTTGGAATATGGGATGGAAATCCATGCAAACACGGGGAGAACATACAAACTCCTTGCAGATGTTTTTTTCTATACATTCTCAGGTATGTCTTTTCGAAATATGGGATGGAAATTCATGCAAACATGGGGAGAACATACAAACTCCTTGCAGATGTTTTTTTGCCCTTGGTGGGATTTGAACACCAGGACCCAGTGCTACAAGGCTGCAGTGCTAACCACTGAGCCACCATGTGGCCTCTCATTTCAAAGAATCTTGTACTCAGAAAAAGAAAATTTTACTGGATATTCAAAATAAATTCCACAATGCCATCAGATTTGAACGAGCCTTCTGAAAATGTTTTTTAATAAAAAATTACAGTCCATAACACCAGCCTGTAATGTAAATTTACTGTAATTTGTTTTCTATACATTCTCAGGTATATTCATGCATTCATTCATGTATATGGTATTTTATCTGCCTTATCAGTATTTTCTACATTAGGAATGCTTTATAAAACACATATGTAAGTTTTCTGCATTTTTAAGGTTTTATGTCCCCACAAATTTTTCCTGTTTATTTATATATTTATTCATTTGTTTTTATGTATATGTTGTAACATTGTATATCCTCTTGATGATAGCTTTCACCCCCCTGCCTAAATGCTGATGTATGTATTCATTAATTTATTCACTTAATTTATCTAACTATTAATACATTCCCTCCACTTCTTCATTTCCCGTTGTCCTTCCTATCTTCCCTCCTCTTCTCCACTGTTCCACTGTATCTTTTGTTTTTTCCCTCTCCCCTGCATCATCCAACTTTCTCAGATTCAGATTAGCACTCAGTAGCCAGTTTAGCCTTCTCCAGCTGCTAATGAATGAGCGCTGTCAGATACTTCACATCCGCAGTGCTTCTGCAATTAGTTTAATTTACCTGAACCTCCTTGTTCTTATCATTTATTCTATAGCAGTGATTTTCACTTCTATGCATATGTCTGTCAATTTTAATGTTCACCCCCCTTTTTTCCTTATATTTATACATATACATGTTTCCAAATCTTGTAATAATTGATATTCAGTGTTTATTGTTTTATATATAAATTTAACCATCTTCTTCTTTACTAAATCCGTCCAACCTTGTAAATCCAGTAGTAGCCCGGTTGACGCATGCGCAGTATGCATGCCAATAGAACTATTGCGCTCAGAAAGCCTTACTATAGAGCGGCGTGTCCGCCGGCTCCTATCACTACTGCGCATGTGCGGGCCACAAGCTCCATTCAGATTCTTTCAGATGCAGGCCTTTCTATCCACGGCCGTGTCCGTGCCAGCCTGCGTATGCGCAGATCGTTTCTCTCCTGACGTGCGGAACTGATCCAGCCAAGTCATTTTGAACATGCGCATTTGAAAGTGTCTGACGCTGTATAGCCTCAGACGCTTTAAATATTAATTCAAAAACAATTTTAACAATATTTTACAATGGATCGAGCATTTATTTTTTTAGCCACTAGAAGCTGTGATATGAAAGTGATTATATTATGCATTAATTACAAACTCCACCATTTATCTGTTTATCTACTTATTATTCATATTTGTCTAACCACTCTCACTTTTGGGCTCTAGTGGGAGTGTTTGTGATATGTTTTGCTATTTTTACCATGACATAGTGCAAGTGTGTAAGCGCCTGTCCTTGTACACTTAACAAAGGGGTGTTGGCCCCGAAACGTACATTGTGTGTTTGTGACCTGAATAAAGAATTTGAATCTACACGACAACCCTGTGAGAGCGTTGTCCTTGGTGATTCCTGTGGGATCCCTCCATTGTCCTGGTACTGTCCTTGTCCAATAGTGTCTTTGTGCACCACGAATGCCCTGTAAGCTGTCCTCCTGCTGTCTAGAATGGGACCTCCTCCTCCAATTAGCATCTTCGCACATCATGCATGCGCAATAGACTCCTATCCCAATGTCTGAATGGTACCTCTATATCGGCCTAAGTCGATGTGCATGTGACCCTAAGTGGGCTACTGCCTATTTTTCATGTTTTTTGTTTTTCAATTCCATATTATGTATATATTTGTTTTGCACATATCAACTGCTATGTACACATTTGATAAAGGGAGTTTATCCCGAAATGCATTGTGTGTTTATCCAAAAATTAAAGGATTTTATTTTGGACCAGCACTCTCCCTGCCTTTTCTGTAATGCACATCTGTTGATCTTGACGTGGAACCAAGTTTACTGCGTTTCTGAGACCAGTAGTCGCTTACTAGGGTTCATATGCTCTTGCATGCGTATAAAGTGG
Organism: Leptodactylus fuscus; assembly: GCF_031893055.1. Lineage (NCBI taxonomy): Eukaryota > Metazoa > Chordata > Amphibia > Anura > Leptodactylidae > Leptodactylus > Leptodactylus fuscus. Next base: position 201,517,765 of record NC_134266.1, on the reverse strand, counting down.
TTGTGAACTATTGTCACAAACCTGAAAGGTGAGCACCCATTTGTCACCTTGCATCATCTGCTTAGATGTTATTATACAGTATTACACTATTGGCGCTCAACATAGCTTTTTCTGTTTTTCTTTGAGATAGTTTTCATGCTGTCAATTATATTTCAACAGGTACAGCATCTGAGCCTACTGGCTTGATAAAATTCCACAAATATTCCCAGAAATCCATTGATGTCTCTTACAATATTTCCAGCCCAAACCTTTTATTTCAGAAACATTAGCTATTATTTTGTTGACTATTCACTAAATTAGTCACCTATCATTCCTATCTTTCCACCTATCCAATAAGATACTTAAAAAAAAATCCTACTTTATACTTTCCTCACTTAAATAACCACTTGGTTAGTGTACAGCCCTATATATACCCCACTTTTGGTGTCAGTAAAACAGGGAGCCTTAGCATCAGAGATGGGCAAGGGTTAGTGGCTTACTAGTTTGGGAAATAGTGATGCAGAGGACAGGGGTGTTCTTGCTTGAGGGATAATGCTTGACGATAATGCTTGACTTCTCTCCGGAAACACAGCTTACCAAGACCATTGCTGCAGTGGCCTTGCTTTGTTATAGCATTTGGTATTGATGAAAGAGTTGAATGATGAATGAGGAGTAATTGGGGTGACCCTGGAAAAGATGAAGACATGTGGTGAAGTAAAACATTTCAAATTTTAGAATTCAAACAATCAAAAATTAGGTTACGGACACTTGCTCTAAGTTTTGTGAGGAACATTTCTGTCTACTTGATAAATACTGTAAATGGTTTCAGTTCTGTTGATAATATTTCTGAACTGTAGGTAAGGAACAGTGAGGGTAAATGTAGAACCCTGCAGCCAGATATGAGCCATTAAAGGAAACTTTGGTGCCTGTCACTGAATAGTATTTCCTGAGACCTGTGGCAGGTGCAGTTGCGGTTTGTCAAATTCCTGAGTGGGTAGTGTCCTGGGTGGACCACAGGAAATTTTTGGCTAGGTGTCAGATGGGATATTTTAGAAAATTCAGGCTGGGACTAGGCCACAGGTGTAGGACCCTGGGTTGGAGTAGCCTCAGTTAGGCCAATAGAAAAATTCTGTAGCATTAAAATTGCAACAAATTATGAGGTTATTCAACCTGAAGAAGTAGCAGATGTTGTTAAATTCTGCAAATAATAAAATTTTCAAGCATCTAGATCTAAACTGTGTCATATCAGAGGGGCATAAAAATCATATGGAATGCAAACTTTTTTTCGCCATATAAAACCTCAAAAATCAGATAAAGAGGTCATGTGCAATGATTGTGCTATGCCTCCTATTCATTGAAATGACAGTTATAGCCACTTGTTGCAAAAACAAGAAGGACAGAATCCTTGAACTGTGAGACCTTGATTTATCACTTCAGCAGATCACTGCATGACTAAACTAAGATGTCAGCACTGAACACAAACTGTAATCACAGCAAGGTCCATACAGAAGTTCATTAAACAAACAAACAAACAAACAAACAAACCAGTTTTATTAGCATTACCAAAGAATAAAACATTTGGTGCTGCCAAAGCAAAAAAAAAAAGGGGGGTTGGGGTGGTGGAGGGGGGTGGGTAAGGGGTCTGTGGGTTAGGGGTTTGAGTGTCCTTAGGGTCTCGTCCTCCATGCACCTCTTCACAGATATACCATCTGATTGGAAGAATGAAATGTAGTGGTCCATTCTACACTCCAAGTAAAAGTGGACATCACATCCGAAGCCTAGGTTGGCCACAGGTATTCAATTAAAATTGGACTAGAGACCACTTTGGCAACATCAGAAAGCGACCTTCACTCAGGAACATCACACCAATCCTACTCCTGGTATTATGGTGTGACATAATATATAATAGCTGGACTCTTATTTTCATTTTGGTTACACTAAGACTTCAGTGTTATATTGATTTGTTTGTGCAACCATTGGTACGGACTAGAGATGAGCAAACACTAAAGTGTTCGAGGTTCGAAATTCGATTCGAACAGCCGCTCAATGTTCATGTGTTCGAACGGGTTTCGAACCCCATTATAGTCTATGGGGAACAGATACTCGTTAAGGGGGAAACCCAAATCCGTGTCTGGAGGGTCACCAAGTCCACTATGAAACCCCAGGAAATGATGCCAACACCTCTGGAATGACACTGGGACAGCAGGGGAAGCATGTCTGGGGGCATCTAACACACCAAAGACCCTCTATTACCCCAACATCACAGCCTAACAACTACACACTTTACACACTCAATACCACCTCTCTGACAGTAGGAAAACACCTTGAAACATGTGTATTTGGCACTTGCAGTGAGGAGAGCTTGTCACCAGCAGTGAATTTGGCCCTTGTAGTAAGTTGAGGTTGGCACCAACATTTGTTTTGAAAATCAGGGTGGATTGAGCCTCTAACCAGCAGAGTTTGGGCAAATTCATGGTGGAGGGAGCCTCTAAACACCCCAGTTTGGGCAAATTCATGGTGGAGGGAGCCTCTAAAAACCCCAGTTTGGACCAATTCATGGTGGAGGGAGCCTCTAAAACCCCAGTTTGGACCAATTCATGATGGAGGGAGCCTCTAAACAGCCCAGTTTGGGCAAATTCATGGTGGAGGGAGCCTCTAAAAACCCCAGTTTGGACCAATTCATGGTGGAGGGAGCCTCTAAACAGCCCAGTTTGGACCAATTCATGGTGGAGGGAGCCTCTAAAAACCCCAGTTTGGACCAATTCATGGTGGAGGGAGCCTCTAAACAGCCCAGTTTGGACCAATTCATGGTGGAGGGAGCCTCTAACCAGCAGAGTTGTGGGAAAACAGGGTGGAGGGAGCCTCTAACCAGCAGAGTTGTGGGAAAGCAGGGTGGAGGGAGCCTCTAACCAGCAGAGTTGTGGGAAAGCAGGGTGGAGGGAGCCTCTAACCAGCAGAGTTGGTGGAAATCAGGGTGGAGGGAGCCTCTAACCAGCAGAGTTGGGGGAAATCAGGGTGGAGGGAGCCTAGTATTAGCAGAATTGTGCAACGCTTATGGTGGATGAGTATGAGGATGCGGAGGAATTGGAGAGGTTGAGTACAGACATGGAGTTTCATGTTGGGGTGCTTTACACAGGTGGGCACAAAAATGAAGGCTCTATCCAGTGGTGGTTCATTTTTATCAAAGTGAGCCGGTCGGCACTCTCAGCTGACAGACGGGTGCGCTTGTCAGTGATGATGCCACCGGCTGCACTGAACACCCTCTCAGATAGGACGCTGGCGGCAGGACAGGACAGCACCTCCAAGGCATATAGTGCAAGTTCAAGCCACAGGTCCAACTTCGACACCTAATACGTGTAGGGCGCAGAGGGGTCAGAGAGGACGGTTGTAAAGCACCCCAACATGAACTCAGCCATGTCTGCCACAGTGTTAGTTGGCATGACTCCTCTGGCCCCACCGGAAAGTTCAATCTCCATTTCCTCCTCATCCTCCATGTCTACCCATCCGTGCTGCAACAATGGGACGATTCGAAGTTGCCCGGAAGCCTCCTGTATCACCATCACATCATCGAACAACTCTTCTTCCTCCTCCTCCTCCTCCTCCTCCATTAAACGCGATGAAGCGGACAGATGTGTGGACCTACTCTCCAGCTGTGACGGATCGGATGCTATCCCTAACTCCTCTGTGTGATCTGAGTTATCCCTGATGTCAATCAGGGATTCTCTCAGAACACACAAGAGCGGGATTGTAAGGCTCACCATCGCATCCTCAGAGCTCACCCTCCTTGTGGACTCCTCAAAGACCCATAGGATGTCACAAAGGTCTCTCATCCATGGCCACTCATGGATGTGAAACTGAGGCAGCTGACTTTGTGGCACCCTAGGGTTTTGTAGCTGGTATTCCATCAAAGGTCTCTGCTGCTCAACCACTCTATTCAACATCTGAAACATTGAGTTCCAGCGTGTGGGGACGTCGCACAAAAGCCGGTGTTGTGGCACATGCAGGCGTTGCTGGAGAGATTTTAAGCTAGCAGCGGCTACTGTCGACTTGCGAAAGTGGGCGCACATGCGCCGCACTTTCACCAGTAGCTCTGGAACATTGGGGTAGCTCTTTAGGAAACGTTGCACCACTAGGTTGAAGACGTGGGCCAGGCATGGAACATGTTGGAGTCCGGCAAGCTCCAGAGCTGCTACCAGGTTCCGGCCGTTATCACAAACGACCATGCCTGGGCCCAGGTGCAGCGGCTCAAACCATATTGCCGTCTCATCGAGGAGGGCATCCCTCACCTCGGAGGCAGTGTGCTGTCTGTCCCCCAAGCTGATCAGCTTCAGCACAGCCTGCTGACGTCTACCAACGCCAGTGCTGCAACGTTTCCAACTCGTAGCTGGGGTCAATCTAACAGCGGAGGAGGAGGCGGTGGCGGAGGAGGAGGCGGTGGCGGAGGAGGAGGAGGGGGGTGTTCTTCTCGTGTCCCTGCCAGGAATGTTAGGCGGGGAGACGAGGTACACTGGGCCAGTTTGGGAAGCAGTCCCAGCCTCAACTACATTCACCCAGTGTGCCGTAAGTGAAATGTAGCGTCCCTGTCCGCATGCACTTGTCCACGCGTCGGTGGTCAAGTGGACCTTTGTGCAAAGCGCGGAACTAAGGGCCCGCCTGATGTTGAGTGACACGTGCTGGTGCAAGGCAGGGACGGCACACCGGGAGAAGTAGTGACGGCTAGGGACGGCATAGCGAGGTGCCGCAGTTGCCATCAGGTCCAGGAAGGCGGGAGTTTCAACAAGCCGGAACGCCAACATCTCCTGGGCCAGCAGTTTAGCGATGTTGGCGTTCAAGGCTTGCGCGTGTGGGTGGTTAGCAGTGTATTTCTGCCGCCGCTCCAAAGTCTGAGAGATGGTGGGTTGTTGTAAAGAAGCGCCTGATGGTGCCTTTGATGGTGATAAGACAGGAACAGGGGAGGATGAGGGAAAAGTCAACAAAGTGGCGGAGGCAGATGAAGTGGTGTCCTGGCTCGTCCTCTGGAGTGCATCGCCAGCACAGTCAGCAGTGGCAGTGGCAGAGGCAGAGGCAGTGGCAGAGGCAGTGGCAGTGGCGTGAACGGCAAGCCGCCTTTGTCCTGCCGTTGCTGCCTGCCACTGATTCCAGTGCTTGGATTCCAAATGACGGCGCATTGAAGTGGTGGACAGGTTGCTCTTCTCAGAGCCCCTAATCAATTTCGAGAGGCAAATTGTGCAGACAACACTATATCTGTCCTCGGCGCATTCCTTGAAAAAACTCCACACCTTCGAGAAACGTGCCCTCGAGGTGGGAGTTTTTCGGGGCTGGGTACGAACTGGAACATCTTGGGAGATTCCGGGTGTGGCCTGGCTTCGCCTAAGCTGCTGACCTCTGCCTCTGTCTCTAGCTACCCTTTTTGGTGCTTCACCTGCCCCAACATCCACACTACTTTCCCCGCTTGACATCCCCCCTGTCCAGGTCGGGTCAGTGTCCTCATCATCCACCACTTCCTCTTCCAACTCCTGTCTCATCTCCTCCTCCCGCACAATGCGCCGGTCAACTGGATGCCCTGACGGCAACTGCGTCACATCATCGTCGATGAGGGTGGGTTGCTGGTCATCCACCACCAAATCGAACGGAGATGGAGGAGACTCTAGTGTTTGAGCATCTGGACACAGATGCTCCTCTGTTAGGTTCGTGGAATCGTGACGTGGAGAGGCAGGTTGAGGGACAATGAAAGGAGCGGAGAACAGCTCTGGGGAGCAGGGACAGTTGGGGTTATTGTTCTGTGAAGCTTGGGAATTTTGGGAGGAAGGAGGACAAGACTGTTGGGTAATTGGAGGAGAGGAGGCAGAGTCTGACTGGCTGCTGGACAATGTGCTGTAAGCGTTCTCTGACAGCCATTGCAAGACCTGTTCCTGGTTCTCGGGCCTACTAAGGTTTGTACCCTGCAGTTTAGTTAATGTGGCAAGAAACCCTGGCACTGTGGAGTGGCGCAATGCTTGCTGCCCCACAGGAGTAGGCACGGGACGCCCTGTGGCTTCACTGCTACCTTGCTCCCCAGAACCATTCCCCCGACCTCGCCCACGGCCTCGTCCACGTCCCTTTCCGGGAGCATGGCGCATTTTGAATTCCCAGTTAGAAACTGGCACTATATACCAGTAGCAAAAATTGTGGGTGCACGTAACCCCAATATATTCTTTGAATTATTAGTCAGAAACTGGCACTATATGGCAGTAGCAAGAAATGAGGGTATTTGTAACCCCAATATATTCTTTGAATTCCCAGTCAGACAATGGCACTATATACCAGTAGCAAAAATTGTGGGTGCACGTAACCCCAATATATTCTTTGAATTACCAGTCAGAAACTGGCACTATATAGCAGTAGCAAAAATTGTGGGTGCACATAACCCCAATATATTCTTTGAATTCCCAGTGAGACAATGGCACTGTATAGCAGTAGCAAAAATTGTGGGTGCACGTAACCCCCATATATTCTTTGAATTCCCAGTCAGACAATGGCACTATATACCAGTAGCAAAAATTGTGGGTGCACGTAACCCCAATATATTCTTTGAATTCCCAGTGAGACAATGGCACTGTATAGCAGTAGCAAAAATTGTGGGTGCACGTAACCCCCATATATTCTTTGAATTCCCAGTCATACAATGGCACTATATACCAGTAGCAAAAATTGTGGGTGCACATAACCCCAATATATTCTTTGAATTCCCAGTGAGACAATGGCACTGTATAGCAGTAGCAAAAATTGTGGGTGCACGTAACCCCCATATATTCTTTAAATTCCCAGTCAGACAATGGCACTATATAGCAGTAGCAAAAATTGTGGGTGCACGTAACCCCCATATATTCTTTGAATTCCCAGTGAGACAATGGCACTATATACCAGTAGCAAAAATTGTGGGTGCACATAACCCCCATATATTCTTTGAATTCCCAGTGAGACAATGGCACTGTATAGCAGTAGCAAAAATTGTGGGTGCACGTAACCCCCATATATTCTTTGAATTCCCAGTGAGACAATGGCACTATATACCAGTAGCAAAAATTGTGGGTGCACATAACCCCAATATATTCTTTGAATTCCCAGTGAGACAATGGCACTGTATAGCAGTAGCAAAAATTGTGGGTGCATGTAACCCCCATATATTCTTTGAATTCCCAGTCAGACAATGGCACTATATACCAGTAGCAAAAATTGTGGGTGCACGTAACCCCAATATATTCTTTGAATTACCAGTCAGAAACTGGCACTATATAGCAGTAGCAAAAATTGTGGGTGCACATAACCCCAATATATTCTTTGAATTCCCAGTCAGACAATGGCACTATATAGCAGTAGCAAAAATTGTGGGTGCACGTAACCCCCATATATTCTTTGAATTCCCAGTCAGACAATGGCACTATATACCAGTAGCAAAAATTGTGGGTGCACATAACCCCCATATATTCTTTGAATTCCCAGTGAGACAATGGCACTATATACCAGTAGCAAAAATTGTGGGTGTATATAGCCCCAATTCTATTGCTAGGGGACTTGCAGGGTATTTCTGAGGTGAAGGTGGGGGGGCACACCGTTGGAACGGGGATTTGGGGTGTATATATGGGGTATACGGGAATACACTGTCAGTGTGTTCCATTCAGGATCCTGGGAAAGCTGGGTTGCGGCGATTGAGCCCATCAGTGCCACGTTACACTGACAAGCTTCTCCCTGGAATTGAAGTTATATGTAACCCCCATATATTCTTTGAATTCCCAGTGAGACAATGGCACTATATAGCAGTAGCAAAAATTGTGGGTGCACGTAACCCCCATATATTCTTTGAATTCCCAGTCAGAAACTGGCACTATATTCCAGTAACAAAAATTGTGGGTGCACGTAACCCCAATATATTCTTTGAATTCCCAGTCAGACAATGGCACTATATACCAGTAGCAAAAATTGTGGGTGCACATAACCCCAATATATTCTTTGAATTCCCAGTGAGACAATGGCACTATATACCAGTAGCAAAAATTGTGGGTGCACGTAACCCCAATATATTCTTTGAATTCCCAGTCAGACAATGGCACTATATACCAGTAGCAAAAATTGTGGGTGCACATAACCCCCATATATTCTTTGAATTCCCAGTGAGACAATGGCACTATATACCAGTAGCAAAAATTGTGGGTGCACGTAACCCCAATATATTCTTTGAATTCCCAGTCAGACAATGGCACTATATACCAGTAGCAAAAATTGTGGGTGCACATAACCCCCATATATTCTTTGAATTCCCAGTGAGACAATGGCACTATCTACCAGTAGCAAAAATTGTGGGTGCACGTAACCCCAATATATTCTTTGAATTCCCAGTGAGACAATGGCACTGTATAGCAGTAGCAAAAATTGTGGGTGCACGTAACCCCCATATGTTCTTTGAATTCCCAGTGAGACAATGGCACTATATACCAGTAGCAAAAATTGTGGGTGCACGTAACCCCAATATATTCTTTGAATTCCCAGTCAGACAATGGCACTATATACCAGTAGCAAAAATTGTGGGTGCACATAACCCCCATATATTCTTTGAATTCCCAGTGAGACAATGGCACTATCTACCAGTAGCAAAAATTGTGGGTGCACGTAACCCCAATATATTCTTTGAATTCCCAGTGAGACAATGGCACTGTATAGCAGTAGCAAAAATTGTGGGTGCACGTAACCCCCATATATTCTTTGAATTCCCAGTCAGACAATGGCACTATATACCAGTAGCAAAAATTGTGGGTGCACGTAACCCCAATATATTCTTTGAATTCCCAGTGAGACAATGGCACTATATACCAGTAGCAAAAATTGTGGGTGCACGTAACCCCAATATATTCTTTGAATTCCCAGTCAGACAATGGCACTATATACCAGTAGCAAAAATTGTGGGTGTATATAGCCCCAATTCTATTGCTAGGGGACTTGCAGGGTATTTCTGAGGTGAAGGTGGGGGGGCACACCGTTGGAACGGGGATTTGGGGTGTATATATGGGGTATACGGGAATACACTGTCAGTGTGTTCCATTCAGGATCCTGGGAAAGCTGGGTTGCGGCGATTGAGCCCGTCAGTGCCACGTTACACTGACAAGCTTCTCCCTGGAATTGAAGTTATATGTAAGCCCAATATATTCTTTGAATTCCCAGTGAGACAATGGCACTATATGGCAGTAGCAAAAATAGTGGGTGTATATAGCCCCAATTCTATTGCTAGGGGACTTGCAGGGTATTTCTGGGGTGAAGGTGGGGGGGGCACACCGTTGGAACGGGTATCGGGGGTATATATCGGGTATACGGGAATACACTGTCAGTGTATTCCATTCAGGATCCGCGGAAAGCTGGGTTGCGGCGATTGAGCCCGTCAGTGCCACGTTACACTGACAAGCTTCTCCCTGGAATTTAGCTCTTATAAGAGCTGTTGGTTGTCTTCTCCTTCCTATCCTAGCCTGTCCCTGCCTACCCAGAATCTAACCCCTAGCTAACTGGATGGAAACCTCCGTCCCCGGTGAATTGCAAGCTCAGAATGACGCGAAGCTGGGCGGCACTGTTCTTTTAAATTAGAGGTCACATGTTTTCGGCAGCCAATGGGTTTTGCCTACTTTTTTCAACGTCACCGGTGTCGTAGTTCCTGTCCCACCTACCCTGCGCTGTTATTGGAGCAAAAAAGGCGCCAGGGAAGGTGGGAGGGGAATCGAGTAATGGCGCACTTTACCACGCGGTGTTCGATTCGATTCGAACATGCCGAACAGCCTAATATCCGATCGAACATGAGTTCGATAGAACACTGTTCGCTCATCTCTAGTACGGACATTTCTTCAAAGTGCCCCAGACGTAATTTTTCCATGGGACCATGCCAAGTTACATGTTGCTTATGCTGCTGTGAACAGCTTGCATGGCTTCAACATGTAACTATGGCCTGCATTGTCTCCAAACTTGTCTCACATTCTGGGGTTTCATTTGTTGGGAATTGCAAAGGGAGCTGCCAGCAGCCAGTCCTGATGATTTGCATGCACTCAGCATGGTATAACACTTCTCAGACAACCATTAATAACCTTATTGATAGCATGCCAAAATATGTAAGAACGGTTATTTCTATGTGTGGCATTAATACTCGATACTGAATAAATCAAGATGTTTGGAATATTGTTTTTGTAATCATTTGTATATCATTAGCATGTCTATTGATCCTGTGATTTCCATAACTCCAAGACTTTACTTTTGATGTTGCACTTTTTATGGTTGAGAATTGTAGATATGTAAATGTATTAAAAAAATTGAAATATTAAAATGATTCTGTTACATAGACTGTCTACAGTGATTGATGAGAAAAGACATACAGTATTACATAAATGATATGCTGAAGCAATCAGAAATCTGACATTTTACAAATGCTAATGGCAGCAATCAGAAAACAATTTTATTTCCTTTGTGGTAAACATATTCATGGATAATATATAAGTAGATATTTAAAGGCTTTGCTTTCTTAATGTCAGACATTGACAAGTTAACATAATTGTAAAACGCTTCTGTCTTGCCTTGGGGTTCTAAATCTTTCATATTCTAAATGTAATAAATGCATGTAATTGTTGTTTATCTTTTAGAATTTCAGACTCGGTTTGCAGGATTTTTAAGAAATATTCTTTTAACATTTACTTTTTGATATAGCAGAGAATTGTGGCTCAAAACAATTGTACAAAAATCTTCTTTCAAAATATGAATATGATTTAATCATCATGTCTCACTAATAAAATTGCTCTTTACAGCTAAAGAAAATGTCCTTTGTCTTTAGTCATCGCCATGTTTACTCATTTGTACTTCCACATTGGGTCGAATTTAATAACACAACAGCTTTTTCACGAATCAGCAATCTGTTTATAATGTTACCCATTGTTAAAGGGCAGCCACACTCAGTAATGGGTTACAAAGTTTGGTATCACTGCAGGATATATGAATATCAAGTTCCCTGTGGATGAATCTGAACATTACTTGCAAGGACAATTATATTTCTATTGGCAATGGCAATCTCTCCACTATCTTAGGGCAACTTTTCTATACAATAGACAAAACAGTTGTAACTGAATATTCGTGAGCAAAGAATTTAAAGATCATAATCACAAATTCCAAAATATTCTTGTTCTCTGCTTAATAAAATGTCAAACAGCAGATAAGTAAATGTCAGCAATTGTCAGTCAAAGTTCATACAACAGATGGTCAATACATTAGCAATTTTAATTGGAAGGTGAATATGTATTTGACATATCTTTTGGGTGGGACATAAATATTAATCATCTCGATCAGATCCATGTTGATTATTTAAATAAGTCGGTATCTTGGCTTTTACAGAAAGTATTTCAGTTTTATACCACATAGATAGAAAGGCTTTTACGACTGAACACTCAAGCACACATGTCTTAATAGAATCTAAAACCCACATATCATATTCTGAAACATAGACCTAGCTAAGGGAAATTCACATTCTAATTAGTTACACTGGAGAATTCTGTGATGAAATATATCACAATCTACAGTAATGTCTCAGACCTTTACATTTGAAAATTATTACTAAACTGTAGGTTCTACACTTTTAATTGGATAACTAGGACTTTAGATAAATTATGAAATATCATTGCTAATTTATAGAGTTCTGAAATAAAATACCAGATTAAAAGCCTAATATTTCAGAAGTTCTGCCTAAATATCTATTAATTAAATATATTGATTTCTGTGAAAAGGGAGAATAGTCATTCCACAAATTAGTTAGAAAAGATATATTCTATATATAACCTAAATATACTATTTAATAGTCATTTAATGAAATGCCACAACTCATTGGTTACATTGGCAATATAGCCAGCATTGTATAAGCTAGTTGTTCCTACACTCTGTTTACATAAATATGCCAGCAAAGTTTAACATTACATCGCTAAAACTGTGCGCCATGATAGCTTGTCACGAATGACGACAAAAGCCATTGAAATTAATTTAAAAAAGATGAGTTACCCCTCTGTGCCAAAGTGTAGTAAGGGACCAATAAAAAGAAAAGCTGTCGCCCGTTCTGGTGTGAACCCAATGGTGACAAAATGTAACTTTAAGCTGGAAGGCCATGTTTATTCAGTTTCAATGACAGTGGAGACAAGGCTACATGACACCGGGCGGGTGTCTTCTTCAAGCCAAGCAGATGTCCAGCAATAGCCTTGGACCAAAAAAAAGGCTATTGCTGGACACCTCCTGCTTGGCTTGTAGAAGACATCGGTCCAGTGTCGAAACGCGTAGCCTTGTCTCCACTGTCATTGGAACTGAATAAACATGGCCTTCCAGCTTAAAGTTACTTTTTGTCACCAAACAAAGTCCACTGCATAGATGGTCAATTAGGATGGGAGATGCAAGGATGTCGAAAAGCCTCTCGGCCCAGGGTTGAAATCCAGTGAAACGAAAATATATCGAGCAATCGTTCCCGATTTAAAACTTAACCTTTATTCATGAAGTTCAGGAAATTCACATAGTCCAATAAAAATAAGTTCATTAGTCTATGATGGTGGGAAGAAAAGCGTTTGGGATCGATTGCTGGATATATTTTCGTTTCACTATATAACTGGATCTGTCAAGTTTCGGTGAGTGCTTTGTAATGGCAAGAATAAAGCTGCAAAATATACTATCCTATGCTAGCAAATTACCTTTATGGATATGCAAAAAGAAAATGATTGAGGCCATCAATTAGCAAGGTACGAGCCATAAACCATTACCTAATCTGTTATAATACATAGGATTCTAAATCTATCGAGGTGGTTCTTATATAAGGATGACAGTAATGATTGGGGTCATTAAGAGATCTGTGGCAATTTTAAGATCCTATTCACATGTAAAATAAAGCAATCCCTTGAATTTCACTTAAGTCACAGTCAGGTGGACAATGACAGTTCACAAAAAAAAATTCCTAACAATGCAGCAGATGTGTGAATAATACATAAAATATAACTTTTAATAAATATGGGTTAAAACTGGTTACAAACCAGTGAATATACATATAACACTCAAAAAGACTTTGTATCTGGCAAGAATCCCAAACATTCATTCTCAATCACCAAACCCCCCATCAGTTTCCACTGCTCAGTATAGAGAGGGGTAAAGTATAGAGAAGAGAGAGACACTACCAAATCAGGACAATCTTACTCGGATACCTAGAAATAGGCATGAGGGATGAATCTCTACTGTGAGAATCTTCTAACATCATCATGGGAGAGATGAGAAACTATCTCACTGTGCACACCCTCAAAATCCATATAATTCCTACTCAAATAGACTGAAATACTGAGAGGTTTCCCATATATTCACATCAGGTAGTGCTAAAGTATGCAACCGTGTTGATAACACAGTAGGGGGCTGCTACTGGACTTTCATTTTAGTTATTATTGTGTTCCCTTGTTATAGGGTCATTTTATAATGGTCAAAGAATAACTATAAGTAGAGATGAGCGAGTACTGTTCAGATCAGCCGATCCGAACAGCACGCTCGCATAGAAATGAATGGACGTAGCCGGCACGCGGGGGGTTAAGCGGCTGGACGCAGTCAAAGCGGAAGTACCAGGTGCATCCATTCATTTCTATGGAGCGTGCTGTTCGGATCGGCTGATCTGAACAGTACTCGCTCATCTCTAACTATAAGCACAGCAGAATATAATAACTGTCAGGATACGGAGTCGCCGCGGTCTCCTTGCTGCGCAGCGTCTCCCTGGGAGACGTGTTAGGAGTTCTATTGGGTGTGCTTAGGTCATTAAGGGTTAATCTTTTCCTGGCCTTCAGTCTCCATGCCGTTAGCCATCAGGTGTGTTCTCTGCTGCTATTTAAACCCCACCCAGGCATGGATCCTTGCCAGCCATTCACTTTGTGTTTCCTGGTCCTCTGCTCAGTCAGATTCCTGTCTGTTCGTCTTCTGTCTGTTTTCTTGGTTTATTTACCCGGCTTGTATTTTTGACTATCCCTTGTCTTTTGATTCGGTACCTTTATTATTATCTCCTGGCTTGACCTCTTGCTCGTCTGACCTCGCCTTCTCTTCTGTGTCTTGCTGGGACTTGTGGTCCTCCCTGGTTCCATGCTGTTTAGTCTTTTGTTTTGCATTGCAGTTACACTGTGCTTTCTGTTTAGGTGTGACCCCCGTGACTCCAGTCCCTAGCACTTTCAGGGCCTCCTCTTCCCGTATCCTAGCCGCCAGGATAGAAGCGTAAGGAGTCGTGGTAGGCGCACTTCAATTAGGAAGTGCATTGGTCTGCCTCATCTCAGATACTACAGCATAGTCATAGCCGCAGGGCCTATGACCCCTTTTGTCATTAGTTGCACAGTGTTGCTTTCCCAGCTGTGTCACTTTGCACTGCCTGACCCTGACTCCAATCCTTACATAATGGCTGGCCCTTACCCTAGGCAGACCGCCCGGCGGTTTAGTGTGGATGCCGAACGCTCCGTAACTGACCGCCTGGACGAACTGTCAAGGCAGGTGCAGGGCATGGCTGGGTTAATTAACCAAGTCTCGCAGCGTCTGGAGGCTTTGCCTGATCCAACATCAGCCGCTGCAGGTTCTTCTATTCAAACGCCAGTTCTTCCTATATTGAATACCCGTCAGGATCCTAAAATGCTCTTGCCTGACCGTTTTGACGGTAAACCAGACAGATTCCGAACATTTCGGGAATCTTGCCATTTATTTTTTCGTTTTAATTTCCTTTCTTCTGAAGCAGAGCAGGTGGCGCTGGTGGTGTCCCTTCTACGAGGGTCACCACAAGACTGGGCCTTGGCTCTACCTGCTGGAGCTCCTGAATGGAATTCGTTAAGTAAATTTTTTCAAACATTAGGTCAGATTTGTGATGACCCTAATAGAGTTGCCTTGGCCAAGTCCCACCTGTTGTCTATTCAGCAGGGAGTTAGAACTGCCGAAGACTATTCTACGGAGTTTCGTCAGTGGAGCTCTCAGTCAGGGTGGACAGACAGATCTTTGTTAACCCTTTTTAGACAAGGCTTATCTGATTCTGTAAAAGATGCTCTAGTAAGTCATCCAGTCCCTGAAAATCTAGGAGACTTTATGTCCTTGGCTATTTCTATTGATAGGAGGCTTAGGGAAAGGCTTAGAGAGAAATTAAGCAAACCTGGGTCCTCAGCTAAATCCTGGTCTGTCCTTTCGGAACCTATACCTCCTTCTGCTGTTCCTACCTCTTGTTCTATTCCTGAAGAAGAACCAATGATATTGGGGTTCACAGCCGCCTCCAGGAGAAAGTATTGCCTAGAAAACGCTCTGTGTCTGTATTGCGGCAAACCTGGACATATCCTGAGAAACTGTCCAACCAGACCTAAACCACCGCCGGGAAACGCCAATGCCTGAGTGATTTCCGGGAGGGTCACTCAGGCACACAGGTACCTCCTAATAATATTGAGAAATGTTTACTTCCTGCTATTCTTGTTAATGGTAATAAAACTTTTGCATTTCAGGCGATGGTGGATTCAGGTGCCGCCATGAACTTCATCCATGAAGTGGTGGCGCAAGCTCTAGGAATTGAAATAATTCCCTTGAAATACCCATTTCAGGTATCTGGAGCAGATCTAAGGTGCCCCATGAACTTCCAGCGGGTCTTTTACATCCACTCCCGCTACCCAATCGACCCTGGTCACACATCTCCATGGATTTTATTACCGATCTCCCGTCCTCTAAAGGGAAATCGGTAATTTGGGTTGTAGTAGATCGTTTTTCTAAGATGTCCCACTATGTTGCCTTGAAAAAATTGCCTTCAGCTAAATTGTTGGCCTGGTTGTTTATCCGCCACATTTTACGTCTGCATGGTATTCCTTCAAATGTGGTGTCGGACAGGGGCGTACAGTTTGTGTCCAGGTTTTGGAAAGCCTTTTGTAACAGGTTGGGAGTCTCTCTTTCTTTCTCCTCAGCCTTCCACCCAGAGACTAACGGTCAAACAGAGAGATTGAATCAATCTTTGGAACAGTATTTGAGGTGCTTTGTGTCTGATTGCCAAGATAAATGGAGTGAATATTTGCCCATGGCTGAATTTGCACTAAGTAATCATGTCAACTCCTCGACTCAGTCATCTCCTTTCCACATTAACTATGGTTTTCACCCCAGATTCTCCTCAAGAACAGGCAATGAATTCGCCTTTTCCTCAGTAGAGGATGTTGCTAAATCTCTCTGTACTGTATGGGCTGAAAGCCTGGCATCACTGAGAAAAGCCCAGGCTAATCAAGTAAATTTCGCCAACAGAAAGCGCCGCCCTGGACCTGACTTTGTGGTGGGTGACAAGGTCTGGTTATCCACTAAAAATCTCCAACTTCGTGTTCCATCTTCTAAGTTTGCCCCGCGTTTTATTGGTCCATATCCCATTTCTGAAATAATCAACCCTGTGTCATTCAAATTATCACTTCCTAGTTCCCTCCATATTCACCCAGTTTTTCATAAGTCCCTACTCAAAAAGTATGTTCCGGCAATGGTCACTCGTTCCCCACCCGAACCTGTGATCGTTCAGGGGGAACTAGAGTATGAGGTGGAACGGGTCATTGATTCACGCAGAGTGCGGAATTCCCTTCAGTTCCTCATACATTGGAAGGGGTATGGACCAGAGGAGCATGTTTGGGTGGCAGCCAGAGACCTTCACGCTCCTAGATTGGTGGAGAAGTTTTACCGTTCTTACCCTACTAAGCCGGGGGGTCCTCTTGAGGGTCCGGAGGCCCCTCCTCAAAGGGGGGGTACTGTCAGGATACGGAGTCGCCGCGGTCTCCTTGCTGCGCGGCGTCTCCCTGGGAGACGTGTTAGGAGTTCTATTGGGTGTGCTTAGGTCATTAAGGGTTAATCTTTTCCTGGCCTTCAGTCTCCATGCCGTTAGCCATCAGGTGTGTTCTCTGCTGCTATTTAAACCCCACCCAGGCATGGATCCTTGCCAGCCATTCACTTTGTGTTTCCTGGTCCTCTGCTCAGTCAGATTCCTGTCTGTTCGTCTTCTGTCTGTTTTCTTGGTTTATTTACCCGGTTTGTATTTTTGACTATCCCTTGTCTTTTGATTCGGTACCTTTATTATATCTCCTGGCTCGACCTCTTGCTCATCTGACCTCGCCTTCTCTTCTGTGTCTTGCTGGGACTTGTGGTCCTCCCTGGTTCCATGCTGTTTAGTCTTTTGTTTTGCATTGCAGTTACACTGTGCTTTCTGTTTAGGTGTGACCCCCATGACTCCAGTCCCTAGCACTTTCAGGGCCTCCTCTTCCCTTATCCTAGCCGCCGGGATAGAAGCGTAAGGAGTCGTGGTAGGCGCACTTCAATTAGGAAGTGCATTGGTCTGCCTCATCTCAGATACTACAGCATAGTCATAGCCGCAGGGCCTATGACCCCTTTTGTCATTAGTTGCACAGTGTTGCTTTCCCAGCTGTGTCACTTTGCACTGCCTGACCCTGACTCCAATCCTTACAATAACATAAAAGTATATAAGCAATGCCATTATACTTAGTAGTTGTTGCATATGTTACAAATATTTTACATATATTACATATACCTTCTTCTCTTTTTGATGATTGGGCACCTACTGTATGCACATAAGCTAGGCAAAGGAATGTAGGCAAAGTGACCATAAATGTATAGCTTTCATCACTTGTGGATTATAATATGGATGGTTTGGGCAGCTTCAAAGTTCCCATGGCTACCCAAAGTGACCAAAATATGTTGGAATTGTAGTTATATTGCAATTTTGACAATTCTGACAAAAACACACACAAAAACTGTTATTTTCAATGGTTCCTGAAATCACAATAGCATTACTGTTGAAGGACCCACACATATGATCATATGTGTTGGGGTCCTACATTCAGAGAGCAAAACTACAAGGCTTAGGCTAAGTAGCTCTATGTAATAATCTGGATATGTTAACAGTTTAGAGGGCCTGGTCTTAGGTCTGAACTTATTTAGGGTTCAGTGGTCTTTATTTTGAAGTTTGGGTCTGTATTTAGGAGGTTATGACAGCCTGAGGTGAAAGGAAAAGATGAGAAAGGAGAATAACAATCAAAAAAGTTTTCATCTTTGAATCACTGAATTTACAGAGGACTTCTTTACTCTCCTGATGTGTCTGTTCAAGTACAATAACAAATAGCTCATCAAGAAGGAAACTTTATATACATAAATGTAATGGTGATATATACTAGTGATTATTGTATTAGTGCGAAATAAGTATATTTAGGAAAACCATACAGTTGGAAGGAGGCTCTAGTACCCTGTTAGGCCACGTCTAACCTGGATACAAGATAACACATGGTTGGACATGGAAGCACACAGTTCCATATGGTATCCTGTGGCACATTTGCCCACAGCTGTTGAAGCTGGGCCTGTAGAACCTGCACACTGCATAGGTTGCCATAGCTAGTGTACCAGGTGGTGCCATAAATGCTCAATTGGCAGTAAAGAAGTGTTGCAATTTGGCATAGAAGATCCTGGGAAATCCTTTCTGTGTGTAGGACAGCATTATCATGCAGAAAAATGCCAGATGAAATCCCTGAAATAAGAGGCAACATATGTGACTGCAGGATGTCTTTCACTTATCACTGAGCTGATAGTGTCCATCATATCACTATTAGGAGTATCCAGATGTCATATGTGATTTCTCACCAGACCATCACACCAGCAGTTAGGGCAGTGTATTGCTCCACAGCAAAGGCAGGATTTAAGCGCTCACCATGAGTCCTTGAACCATTGTTAGATCCTAAACAGAACCTGGATTTGTCACTAATGACTATATAGTTTCAGTTAATAGCATTCAAGGTTTCTGATTTTTAATACCCCTGGAAAATAAAGGTGACAGTGGCTAGATGTCAATGACAGCATTCCACATTTCCTTCTGCTACATGCTTCTACAAATGGTTTGGGCAGAGGCAGATATGTCTGTGTACCGGGCACAAGGAAACCATGAGAGCTGCTCATGTTTGACGGCAGATCAAATGATCTCCACTAACTGCATCCAGAGACTGTTTGCCACGTGTGCATGCCCTTACATAACCATTGCTCCAAATACCTTTGTCAACAGGATTGACAGGCTGATACTGGGAGAATTGGAGAACAGTCTTTCAACAGAAGAAATAGTAAAATGACATTATTATTACTAGAAATGAAAAATAGTGGTGTCTAGTGGTATAGTAGTGTTGGTGAAATGGTGTGGAAATTTGGGCAATCTAATTATTTTGGTGTAGGGTTAATACAAAATACAGTATAATATTATTACTATTATTACTACTACAATTCAATAAAAATTAGGCCAAAATAGAAAAATAATTTCTGAAAACTAAGCATATCCAATTAATCAATAGGCTGTTGAATCACCTTTAACAGTAATAGCTTTAAGTAATTGTTTTCTGTATGACTTGACCAGTCCCTCACATCATTCTGGAGGAATTTTTGGCCACTCTTCTTTACAATATTGTTTCAGATCATTTAGATCATGGTCATTCATTTATCGACAGCGCTGTTAAAGTCCCACCGCAGCATTTCAATTGGGTTGAGGTTTGGACTGGTCCATTGCAACACCATGAATTTTTTTCTTTTTCAGCGATCCTCTTATAGGTTTCCTGGTGTGTTGGGAGCATCGTCCTGATGTATGACCCAGTTTCAGACAAGCTTTATCTGTTGGATAGATGGCCTTTCATTATTTTCTAGAATATTCTGGTATACAATGGAGTTAATGGTTTATTCTATGACTGTAAAATACCCAGGTCCTGTGACGGAAATACAAGCCCAAATAATTACTCCTTCTCCACCGTGCTTTGCAGTTAGTAAGAGGAGATTGTGCTGATATTCTGGGTGCTGTTTTTATAACTGTGCACTTTAACTAAACATCTTTATTTTGATCTAATATGTTAAAAAGACATTGCTTTAGAAGTCTTGTGAATTGTTTGTAATTTGATATAATTTTCCAAACTTCAGCAGAACAGTATATAGAGTCTAAGATGTATGGAGTTCTTTGGATTTTAGAAATTTTTCTGAGCATTATACAATCTGACCTTGGGATGAATTTTCTGGAATGTCCATTCCTGGGAATATTGTTGCAGCACTGAGGGCGTTTCCAATGCTGCATTAGGGAAGTGCCAGACAGCAGTTCCCCAGTGTTGTAGCTGTACCCTGGGGGGAAGGACATAAGAGACAGTGAGCCCTGGTCTGAAACCCCCCACTGTCCCTTCCTGCTTGCCGGTCCTATCCTAGGTAATAGGTGACAACTGGACGACAAAATCCTTCCAACATACGTGACACACAAAACGCAGAATAGAAAAACAACAACAAGGGAGGTCAGCTAGCCAGGGGTCAGTAACAGTCGAGCAATGCAGTGTAAAATCAAAACCCATAACAGTAGTCAATAGGGAAAGCCAGAGGTCAAGAATCAGAATACAGGAAATAACAGTGAGAGAAAAGCCAGAATGCACAAGGCAATAGCAAGCACTAATGTGAATGTGGGCCAAGAATAAATAGGGAGGATGAACCCGTCCTGTACCTGATAGGAAGGCAGGTTGTCAATCACAGAGCAAGACTAAGTTTAACTATTAGAGGAGCAGAGGGAAATGAAGGTGAAAGAGATGGGTGTGGTGGGAAATCAATTACCAAGTTGAAGGAATAGGACAGTTTTCAGACAATGCAAAACAAACCCAAAAGAAGAGATCACAGCCGAACACATCTCCTGCGCCACAGCATGCGACCGGATGATGATGCCAAAGCCCGGACGGGCAAAGATGTTACAGTACCCCCCCCCTTTTAGAAGGGGCCTCTGGATCCTCGCTAGATACACTAGGTTTCAAAGGATTTTGGCAATGAAAGAGCTTAATCAAACGTGGAGCATGGAGATCTGTATCAGAAATCCATGTCCACTCTTCTGGACCATATCTCTTCCAGTGCACAAGGTATTGGATAGAGTTCTGCACTCGGCAGGAATCCAGAATTTTCCCTACCTCATATTCTAGTTTCCCCTGGACCACCACAGGAACGAGAGGACTAGATAAAGGAAGGACAGGAGAAATATAATTCTTCAAAAGTGACTTATGGAAAGCTTTATGGATATGGAAAGTACTTGGAAGTTGTAATTTAAAAGCGACTGGATCAATGCGTTCAGTAATGACATAATGCCCAATATAACGTGGAGCAAATTTCCCAGAGGGAACTCTAAGACACAGATTCTTGGAGGATAACCAAACTCAATCTCCCACCCAATATTCTGGATCAAGTAAGTGTTTTTTATTAGCATGTCTTTTTTGATACTCTTGGGCTTTTACCAGGCTCAGGTGAGCCTGGGCCCAGACTGTGTACAGTCGTTGATAAATTTGTTCGGCAGTGGGATTAACGGATTTAGTAGTTCGGAGTGATGAATACCTGGGGTTAAAACCAAAGTTGCAATAAAACGGCGACATTTTAGTGGTGACATTAACCCTATTGTTTATTGCAAACTCTGCTAGGGGAAGGAAGGCTCTCCATTTTTTCCTAAGCATCAGACACAAAACACCTTAAATATTGCTCCAAAGTTTGGTTGATTCTCTCCGTCTGACCATTTGTCTCAGAATGGAATGCTGATGAGAAAGACAGAGAGATTCCCAGGTGACTACAAAATTCTTTCCAAAATTTAGAGACAAATTGTACCCCACGATCGGATACAATATTTTCAGGTATGCCGTGTAAGCGGAGTATATGATTAATAAAGTGCGAGGCTAGACGTGGAGCACTTGGGATTTTCTTGAGGGGTAAAAAATGACACATTTTGGAGAACCTATCCACAACCACCCAAATCACAGTTTTCCCTTGGGAACAGGGCAAATCAGTACAGGTAGTCCTTGGGTTCCGACGGTCTCGGGTTATGACGTTTCGTGGTTACGACAGCTCCCTTGTAACAGAAAACTGCCAGCACGCCCAGATAGCAAGGACTAGCCTGCGGCAAATCAATGCTGGTTCTGCAGCAGGCTCGTCCTTGCTCATCGGAAGAGAGCTGGCAGCTTGCTGTTACAAGTGAGCTTGTAAAATAAAACCCTGAAACAGAATGTGAAACTTACCAAACGGTGCAGGGTGGGCGGGCGGGCATTCAGGCCTCCTCTTCCTCCGATGTCCTGACCACTTCCTCCGGCGCTCGCGAACTGATAATGGCCTGGGCACATGCGCAGTATCATAATGCTTCTATTACGGCTACTGCGCATGCGCCCAGGCCATTATCAGTTTGCGAGCGCCGGAGGAGGAGGACGGAACATCGGAGGAAGAGGAGGCCTGAATGCCCACCCGCCCACCCTGCACCGTACGGTAAGTTTCACATTCTGTTTCAGGGTTTTATTTTAAAGGGGGGGGGGTAGTCCCGAGCCGCTGCACACTAAATCACGTTGATCCGTTCCTACGCGGTGTCGGTATGGTAGGTTTCCGACTTACGTCGAAATTCGGTTTACGACGCCGCGCAAGAACGGATCAACGTCGTAAGTCGAGGACTACCTGTAATAAAATCCATCGATAGATGGGAGATGGGACCACGGTCTCCTAGGTACAGGAAGAGGATGAAGAAGGCCCTCTGATAACCTTCTAGGTATCTTCATCCTAGCACATACCTCACAGGCTAATACAAACTCATGTACATCCTGGGACCAATTAGGCCCCCAGTATGAGCAAGAGAGCAGATATTTGGTACCAGCGATGCCAAGATGACCTGCTAAAGGGGAGCAGTGAATCTCCTCCAAAACACGGAGAAGAAGGTTGGGGAGTACTAATAATTTCCAAGTAGTAGTATTTCTGGGAGCAAGATCTTGTGACTTAACCACAGACATGGCAAGTTCAGGGTTTATTGTGGCCACTACCACTCCGGGGAACTGGAATTTTTTCTGGAACACTCCCTGGGGCATCACTGGGACAAAAACTGCGAGAGAGAGCATCGTCTCGCACATTTTTCGTACCAGAAAGATAGGTTACCACAAAGTTAAAGCGCATGAAGAACAAAGCCCATCAAGCCTGTCGAGGAGATAGTTGCTTGGCCCCATCCACATACATTACTTGTGATCAGTAATGACTGTGATTTTATGTTTAGCTCCTTCAAGGAAGTGTCTCCATTCTTCGAACGCCCATTTGATAGCTAACAGTTCACAATTACCCACATCATAATTGCACTCTGTAGGGAAGAACTTCCTAGAGAAAAATGCCACAGGTCGCAAGCATGTGAGGGTCTCTGGACCCTGGGACAAAATTGCACCAACCCCCATTTCTTATGCATCAACCTCCACAACAAAGGATTTGGTGGTATTAAGACCGGAGCTTCAACAAAACATGTTTTTAGTTGTTCAAATGCCTGTTCTGCCTCAAGAGACCAATTGGTCAGATCTGCACCCTTTTTAGTTAGATCCGTCAATGGCTTAGCAATGATATAAAAAATTTTGATAAATTTTCGATAGTAATTGGAAAAGCCCAGGAAGCGTTACAGTGCCATAAGACTAGAAGGGTGTTCCCACTTTTTTATCACCATGATCTTGAGTGAGTCCATACAGAACGAATCGGGAGTAATGACATAACCCAGGAAAGTGACTCTTTGGACTCCAAACAGGCATTTGAACAGTTTAGCAAAAAGAATGTTTTGGCATAATCGCAACATAACATTCCTGACGTGTTCCACATGTGTAGCTCAATCTGGAGAAAAAATACCAGGATATCATCCAGATAAACCACCACATACTGACCTAGCAGGTCTCTGAAAACATCATTGATAAAGTGCTGGAAAACTGATGGTGCATTGTACAACCCGAAGAGCATAACCAGGTACTCAAAGCGACCCTCCGGGTTGTTGAATGCAGTTTTCCACTCATCTCCCTCCTTGATCAGGATCAGATTGTATGCCCCCGGAGATCAACCTTTGAAAACCAGCAGGCACCCACAATCTGATTAAAGAGATCAGAAATCAGTGGAAGTGGGTACTGGTTTCTGACAGTAATTTTGTTTAGTTCACAGTAGTCAATGCATGGTAGCAAACCCCCATCTTTTTTATCAACGAAAAAGAAACCAGCTCCCATGGGAGAATTAGATGGACGGATGTGACCTTTTAGAAGATTATCCTGAATGTATTACTGCGTAGACTCCCGTTCTGGAGCAGAAATATCCTTCCCTTAGGGTATTTATAATCGGGAAGGAGTTCAATCACACAGTCATAAGGTCTATGCAGGGGTAAAACCTCAGCAGATTTAGGATCAAAGACATCATAAAAGTCAGACAAGAATTCAGGAATAACCATCTCCTCACTGAGACAATTGGAGGTATACAAAGCTATGCAATGAAAAGATCATTTATTCCGATCGAAAGTAGGGTTAAAGGCTTAACCAGGAATGCCCTAATATAATATCAGATGACAAATTTTCCATAAAAAAGAAATGTATGACCTCAGTGTGTATTGAGCCCACTTGTAATGAGATCAAGGGGGTTTTAAAACGGATTTTACCCCTGGCCAGTGGAGCAAAATCCGCTCCAGTAACCACTATGGGAGTATCTAATGGCACAAGATCAAGGCACAAAGCAGAAATAAATGAAAGTTTAACAAAGTTAGTGGCAGCCCCAGAATATACTAAGGACTGGCCAGAAACAGATCTGTCCCCAGAAGACAGAGATACAGGTAATATCAATTTATGAGCATATTCGGAAGATACCGGGTTGCTTGAGTGGTTCTCCCGAATACCACTCAGGCCCTGAATTTTTCCACTGGTGTGCATGGTTTGATGGGACAGTTTCGGATTAAATGACCTGATTTACCAAAATACAGGCAGAGATTATTCTGACAATGATATTCCCATCTAGCCTTGGTATCCAGCGCTCCCAATTGCATAGGCTCATCTCCAGCGGCGACAGGAGGAGAAAGAATATTTTAACAGAAAGAGGGTGGTAGAGAGAAGGCTTAACAGAATCAGACCCTACCCTCTCTTTACGTCTGTCCTGGAGTCTCCGGTCAATGCAGACAGCCAGGGTCATGGTCTGTTCTACGGTAGGGGGATCAGGGTGACCTACCCAAAAATCCTTAACTGAATCATTGAGACCTTGTTTAAAGAGAGCCCTCAAAGCTGCATCACACCAACCAGTTGTAATACTAAACTTCCGAAACTCAGAGCAATGAAGTTCAGCAGAGCGTTTGCCCTGCCAAACAGTAAGGAATTTTGACTCAGCAAGTCCAATTTGGTCAGGCCCTGCATAAATAGCCCACAAAGATTTGAAATTTTTTTCTAAATCTGTCCACTCCTCCGCCCCAGGGGGACGTTTAAGGGCCCAAGTCTGTGGATCCCCCTGTAAGAGAGAGATAACCACCCCCACCATCTGAGACTGAGATATATGAGGGTTGTCACGAAAGTACAACTGATATGACTCCCGAAATTTCTCAAATTTCCCTCGGCCCCCAGAAAAATGATCCGAGAGTAACATTTTAACCCTGTGAAGGGAAAAGACAGCAGGTGGTGTCACAGCAGTCTCTGCTTGATTCTGGGTGAGGGTGTGTACCTGATTAGCCAGCTCAGACACAAAACCTGATAAACCCTCCATCTGAGATACAAGGTCCTGAATCGAAGCCATGCAGTATGGAGTAGGAGGGTAGAATAGGTAAAAAAAAAAAAATAGGGCTTGCTATTCTGCTACAGAAGTGCCAGACAGCAGTTCCCCAGTGCTGTAGATGAACCCTGGGGGGAGGGACACAAGAGACAGTGAGCCCTGGTCTGAAACCCCCCACTGTCCCTTCCTGCTTGCTGGTCCTATCCTAGGTAATAGGCGACAACTGGACGACAAAACCCTTCCTACATATGTGACACACAAAACGCAGACAAAATAAACAACAACGAGGGAGGTCAGCTAGCCAGGGGTCAGTAACAGTCGAGCAATGCAGAGTTAAAATCGATATCCAAAAGAGTAGTCTATAGGGAAAGTCAGAGGTCAAGAATCAGAATTAGGGTTGAGCCGATCCTGACTTTTCAGGATCGATTTTAAAATCTGATTTCTGATCATTTTTCATTCAAACCCAATCTCGATCCCAATGCAAGTCAATGGGATTTTTTTTTATTAATCGGAGATCGGATTTTAAAAGCAATCCTATTCACTATACAGCATGGAATGTAACAATTGTTAGAATCCACGCTGTGTAGTGAATCACTAAGTAGCCAGAGGATTTTTTTTTAATCCTCTGGCTACTTAGTACCCCCTGGTGTCCACTTACCTGCAGAGATGGCTGGTCCGGTGCCCGGTGTTCTTTGCCTCGCTGCCGGTCCAGCTGCAGTCTTCTTCTCCCTTCGCTGCCCCCTCCCTGCCAGGTTAGGAAAGTTTGGCGGGTTAGGAGAGTTTGGGCGGGTACTGGGAGGGGAGACGTGATGTCTCCCCGCCCTGTACCCACCCACACTCTCCTAACCCGCCCACACTCTCCTAACCTGGCAGGGAGGGGGCCGCGAGGCGAAGAAGACTGGACCAGCAGCGAGGTGAACAGCAGCGGAGCAGCCATCTCTGGAGGTAAGTAGCTACGAGACATGTTAGTTTAGTCTCCCATTAGAATGAATGGAGGCAGCCGGCGCACAGGGGGTTAAGGCTGTGTGTCGGCTGCTTCCATTCATTCCTAGGGAACCGCAGCGGAGCCTTCACACTGAGTATACACTATATACTCAGTGTGAAGGCATTGTGGGAAATACTACCGATCCCGATCCCACCTAAAAAGATCGTGTTCGGAATTCCGAAATCGTGAAATTTTCTCGATCGCCGATCGGAATCCGATTTTTTCCGAACACGATCACTCAACCCTAATCAGAATACAAGAATAAACAGCAAGAGAAAAGCCAGCATGCACAAAGCAATAGCAAGTGCCAATGTGAATGTGAGCCAAGAATAAATAGGGAGGATGAACCCGCCCTGGACCTGATAGGAAGGCAGGCTGTCAATCACAGAGCAAGACTAAGTTTAACTATTAGAGGAGCAGAGGGAAATGAAGGTGAAGGAGATGGGTGTGGTGGGAAATCAATTAACAAGGTGAAGGAATAGGACAGTGTTCAAACAATGCAAAACAAACCCAAAAGAAGAAATCACAGCTGAACACGTCTCCTGCGCCACAGCATGTGACCAGATGATGACGCCAAAGCCCGGACGGGCAAAGATGTTACATGCTGCTTGAGAAATCTCCAGCGCTGCCTCATCTTCTTCTGGAACTCCTCTCACCGTATCTTCTTCTAGCGCTGGTCTTTAAAATCCTAGGCACACCCAGTCGGCTCTGCCATCGGACTTCAAGCAGATGTCACATGTCTGCAGCCATTTTCTTGTGACCGCTTATACAGTACGCTCGTATGTATGCATAATACACAGCACAGTACTGAGAAGCTTGCAAGCAATAGTTCGAATAGGAGAATTTAGTCATATTCAAGCAAATTACTCAGGATAGGATTCAATAGATAGGAGTGAGGGTATAGGTGTGCTTCTGTTTGAGCTTGAGACTACTGCATTCCTGACAAGTTAGAGACAGGACAATTAACCCTTTCATTGCCAATAATCTATTGTTTTTTAGTCTGTTGTGCAATACAGCAGTTTCATCTGTATACATTTTTTAAAGGGGTTCTATCAGCAAAATTATGCTAATAGAGCCCCACATATGCGTGAATAGCAAATGTTAAATGTTATATTAAATCCCAGTCCCGATTTTAAATAAAAGCATTAAAACATATATGCTAATCTTACCGAACGTGCACCATGGGCGGGGATGCACGATGTGAAGTCAGCTTCAGGGCACGCCTGCCTCTTCTGTCTTCTTGTAGTAACGCCCTCTGGTTCTGTGTCTTCTTCTGGCTTCTTCTCTTCAAATCCCGCGCCTGCGTAGCAGCGCTTCCTTCCAGAGCGTTACTGTGCAGAATCACTCGCGAACTGCCATTAAGTAAAATGGCGAGTGAGCCTGCGCAGTAGCGCTGCAGAGGGAAGCACTACTACGCAGGCGTGGGATTTGAAGAGAAGAAGCCGGAAGAAACAAAACCAGAGGGCGTTACTACAAGAAGACAGAAGAGGCAGGCGTGCCCGAAGCTGACGTCGCATCGTTTATCCCCGCCCATGGTGCACGTTCGGTAAGATTAGCATACAGTCCTATGAAAAAGTTTGGGCACCCCTATTAATCTTAATCATTTTTAGTTCTAAATATTTTGGTATTTGCAACAGCCATTTCAGTTTGATATATCTAATAACTGATGGACACAGTAATATTTCAGGATTGAAATGAGGTTTATTGTACTAACAGAAAATGCGCAATATGCATTAAACCAAAATTTGACCGGTGCAAAAGTATGGGCACCTCAACAGAAAAGTGACATTAATATTTAGTACATCCTCCTTTTGCAAAGATAACAGCCTCTAGTCGCTTCCTGTAGCTTTTAATCAGTTCCTGGATCCTGGATAAAGGTATTTTGGACAAACAATTCAAGTTCAGTTAAGTTAGATGGTCGCCGAGCATGGACAGCCCGCTTCAAATCATCCCACAGATGTTCAATGATATTCAGGTCTGGGGACTGGGATGGCCATTCCAGAACATTGTAATTGTTCCTCTGCTTGAATGCCTGAGGATTTGGAGCGGTGTTTTGGATCATTGTCTTGCTGAAATATCCATCCCCGGCGTAACTTCAACTTCGTCACTGATTCTTGAACATTATTCTCAAGAATCTGCTGATACTGAGTGGAATCCATGCGACCCTCAACTTTAACAAGATTCCCGATGCCGGCATTGGCCACACAGCCCCAAAGCATGATGGAACCTCCACCAAATTTTACAGTGGGTAGCATGTGTTTTTCTTGGAATGCTGTTTCTTTTTGGACGCCATGCATAACGCCTTTTTTTATAACCAAACAACTCAATTTTTGTTTCCAAAATGAAGCTGCCTTGTCCAAATGTGCTTTTTCATACCTCAGGCAACTCTATTTGTGGCGTACGTGCAGAAACGGCTTCTTTCTCATCACTCTCCCATACAGCTTCTATTTGTGCAAAGTGCGCTGTATAGTTGACCGATGCACAGTGACACCATCTGCAGCAAGATGATGCTGCAGCTCTTTGGAGGTGGTCTGTGGATTGTCCTTGACTGTTCTCACCATTCTTCTTCTCTGCCTTTCTGATATTTTTCTTGGCCTGCCACTTCTGAGCTTAACAAGAACTGTCCCTGTGGTCTTCCATTTCCTTACTATGTTCCTCACAGTGGAAACTGACAGGTTAAATCTCTGAGACAACGTTTTGTATCCTTCCCCTGAACAACTATGTTGAACAATCTTTGTTTTCAGATCATTTGAGAGCGGGCTGTCCATGTTCGGCGACCATCAAACTTAACTGAACTTGAATTG
The DNA here is from genome assembly GCF_031893055.1 of Leptodactylus fuscus. Lineage (NCBI taxonomy): Eukaryota > Metazoa > Chordata > Amphibia > Anura > Leptodactylidae > Leptodactylus > Leptodactylus fuscus. The sequence continues at coordinate 201,488,413 of NC_134266.1, read as the reverse complement.
TTTTGTAGAAAGAAATGGTCCAAAATACCTTCATCCAGGATCCAGGAACTGATTAAAAGCTACAGGAAGCGACTAGAGGCTGTTATCTTTGCAAAAGGAGGATGTACTAAATATTAATGTCACTTTTCTGTTGAGGTGCCCATATTTTTGCACCGGTCAAATTTTGGTTTAATGCATATTGCGCATTTTCTGTTAGTACAATAAACCTCATTTCAATCCTGAAATATTACTGTGTCCATCAGTTATTAGATATATCAAACTGAAATGGCTGTTGCAAACACCAAAATATTTAGAACTAAAAATGATTAAGATTAATAGGGGTGCCCAAACTTTTTCATAGGACTGTATATGTTTTAATGCTTTTATTTAAAAACGGGACTGGGATTTAATGTAACATTTGCGGTGCCTGAATAGCCTTTTTAAAGGCTATTCACGCATATGTGGGGCTTTATTAGCATAATTTTGCTGATAGAGCCCTTTAAAGCTCCCTTTTACTGACAAAACAACCCTGTTAGTGAAAAATCTTTTGAGGGCTTTTTTCATAAGAGTGTCAATGTTTTCATTTCTCACCTGTTGAGAAATCTATTTCTCCTAGTCAGACGATACACAAGAAACTAGGTAAGTATGACACTCAAAATGAACAACACAAGAAAGCTATTAGTGAAATATAAAAATACAATTTTATTTCAAATAATTAGCATAAAATCCATGGACAAAACATTCAAGGACAACAATAGAACTGTATACAACAATAACCCACCACAACAGGTGTCCTTTAAGTAAAGCCACAAAAGAATATCAATGTGAGAAACCGTACCATATGAATATATTGCCACCCCAAGGAGTTAATAAATGTCAATGACAAATGACATATCAAAGGTTGCGGCATATGTAAAAGGGATACATGGATGAATATATTGCTACCCCAACACAATAGTAAATGTCAGAAACAGACTCAAAAGTTGTTGTATATATACAGGGGATACATGTAGGTCACAATGCACACCTACCAGAAAAAAACACAACAAAAATAAGATTTCCTCCATGTGAATACACAAAGGAATTGGTAAAAAAACCACGTTGTTATGATAGGTTACACCAGCAGGATCCTGAATAGGACCACCAGAAAAACTAGACTAATAATTAAATTATGAAAATGACAATAGTAGGTAGGACAGAGTAAAAAAAACTCACAGGAAAATAGCAGATCTTACCCATATTGTGGCTATGGTAAAGTAACAAGACCACAGAGTGTAGGCTAAAGGAACCCGACACGCGTTTCGGCAACGCCTTCTTCAGGGAGCAAATGGCAAGTTTTTCTTCATTTTTTAGTTACGATATTTTGGAAACAACATAAATGTATACATATAAATACAACAAAAATACAAAAAATGGTTTTAGGATAGTAATATATGTACTCACTAACATATTTAGTCAAAACACGTGAGTCTGTTTTATATCAAATAACTTTTTGCCATATATGCGGTTTTCTCTTTCTGTGTGTTTTTGTACCTACATCACAGCTTAACTTGTATGTAGCCAACAAACAGTTCAGCTGTTGCATTTCATTTCATCAGGTGAAATTACTTTGTGAACACTCTGTAGATTTGGATAAATAAGGACGAAGTTTGTAGTATTGTAGATGCTTTGAGAAAGAGACTACATCGTCTCGAAACGCGTCAGCAGTGTTTTTTATGGGAGTTTTTCTTTAGTTTTTCGTTACCTTTTTGTGATTATGTCTTAAACTTTTGGAATTAAAAGTTAAATGTTATACTCCTCGGTGAGCTGTCGGTTTCGTCTTTTCCTATGATTTCAATGGAGGATACCTAGCTGCCATTATTTCTCTAAAAAAGTTGTCCTTTCTTTATATCGCAATTTTTTTTTAGATATGTCAGTCTTGGGAAAGGTGTATGCTAGCATCAGCATCTGAAGCAGCAATTATGGGCAAGTACAATACATGTCTTTCTCAACCCACTGGATCAATGTTTCGAGTAACAGCAGGTGCAATTCAGAAACACAAGGCACAGAACTAGTTTCCTCTGATTTTGCAGACCCAGTTCCAACACTTTGCAGTGCACATGACAGTGACCAGGACCAGTGATAATGGCACCAGTATTGCTGCTATGCTGTAGTTAGTATGAATAACACGTTCCTATATGGTGCATGTCCTTAACATGGTGGTTTGCTGCTTACGTAACTTAAGTAGTGGCTTAAAGAGGAACTTTCATATTATCATCAATGGACAGTATTTATAAACCGCTAGAAAGCCAACAGTGCGCTGACACTGAGTTTTTAGGAATACCCTCTTTGATACTACAAGGCTATACGATGTACAAGGCTGTATGATAATGCTAGTATTTAAGGCCCACCCTTCTGACATTGGGGAGATATAAGTGCCATTAATTTCGGTACCGATATCTCCAGCATCAAGAAGCTGACAGAGCACTGAATTCAGTGGAATGCTGGCTTTATAGCGGTATATGATACCGCACTTTGATGAGGACATGAAAGGTCCTTTTTAAAAGAGGTGTTCCTTACGGCTGGAAAAGTCACTGCACATTTCAGCCTTTCTTGTGTTGCAAAAAAAAAAACCCTGCTCAATTTTCAGCAACAAAATTGTCTGTCTTTGCACCACCTTTTCTGCAACATTTCAACTCAGTTGAACATGCAGGAGCATCTGTGTGAGCAACAAAAGGCAAGGAATGATTACTGCATGCAGAAGATTACGACGACATGGTGTTATTTTGGCATAAGTCATTGTTCTTAGGCAAAGTTATTAGTTTTGTTATATCTGTACTAGAGATGGAAGAACTTTTTTGTAAGAAGCCACATTACGTTAGGTTCACACTAGCGTTTGGGTCTCTGATCTATGGTTTCCGTCTTCTGCATGCAGAAGACAGAAACCTGTCAGAGCGGGTCCGGCCGTGAGCGGGTTTGAAAGAGTCCTGCAGGTTTCCGTTTCCTGCCTCTGTTTTGTGCAGGAAACGGAAACCTGCAGAACGGAGACCGGGCGCAGATGTGAACAAGCCCTTACACTCCAATATTCCAAGTTGTTCTGTTTTTACTAAACTTCATAAACAGCAATTTGTCTCAGACAAACCAAAATGGCTGTCACTATATGTATTGAGCAGTAAAAATACTGAAGAAACATTTCTTTTCAGACACTGAGACATTCTGGTACCGCCTGACATCAGCTGACAGCCTCTCAGTCAACAGTCATTGGTAGGCATTTCAGCGATGGCAGAAGTAGAGGATGGATGTGTTAGGCTGAGTTCACAGTTCACTGAGTTTTTTGGTCAGGAATTTGGTCAGGAATTTGCCTCAAAATCAGCCTCCAGAAAAAGCCTCCCAATAGAGCTCTGTAACACGCAGTTGTTTGGTCAGGAATTTGATCAGGAATCCGCCTCAAATTCAGCCTCCAAAAAAGCCTCCCAATAGAGTTCTATTGGGAGGCTTTTTTTGGAGGCTGATTTTGAGGCGGATTCCTGATCAAATTCCTGACCAAACAACTGCGTGTTACAAAGCACTGAGTGCTGCAAAGCTTGCGATAGAGCTAGATCCTTTTAAGGGTCAATTCACATGGAGGAAAATGGTGAGTAATTTGGTGAAGAATTTCGACGCTGAAAAAAAAGCCTCCCATTGACTTCGATTGGGTCCTTTCTCTGCTAGCATTGAAGTCAACGGCAGGCTTTTTTTTTTCAGCACTGAAATTCCACATCAAATTCCTCACCATTTTCCTCAGGAGTAGGAGAATTAGAATGCAGTTTCATCAGGTAGATTAGTGATACAGATAGATGACTATTAACTCATTCAGTTCCAATAATCTAATTGTGTTTGTTTTTCAATAGAGCAGTTTGATCTGTCCACAGATTGTTTAACATAGCTCTTGCTGACAAAGTCAGTCATGTTAGTGAGACGTCTTTTCTTAAGAGTTTTTTTTGGGCAAAAGTTTTTTGTTAAATACATACAAACTGCTGTTCTAAGTGCTTTATTTTACTTACTGAATCACTGTTGTTTACATAGAGTGACTCTGTGGACAAACTACATTTCCCATGATTCATCTGCCTGTTCTCACTCCTGAAGTGCTCCACTTCCTGAAGAGAAGAGAGGTGGCTGGGAACAGTGACTGATATTACTAGCCCTGCCATTGCGGCTAGAAAGCAGTTGTGGTCAGAAACCTAGACGACATGATGTAAACACTGGTGAGAAACATTCAACAGTGACTGCCAAGCAGTGTAAGGTCTCATTCACATCTGCGTTAGTAATCCGTTCAGGGGAGTCCACATGGAGACCACACCAAATGGAATACCAAACGCAGATGACAAGCAGTGGGAAGCGAAAGCACATGGATCCCCATAGACTCTAATGGGGTCCGTGTTCTTGCTGTGAGATCTCTGCAGGGAACATGCAGACAGGAAAGTACTTCACAATCTACTTTCCTGTCTGCATGATTCATGTGAGCAGCACGCGGCAAGCACACGGACCCCATAATAGTCTATGGGATCCGTGTGCTTTCACTGCACACCACTTGCAAATGTGTTTGGTAGTCTGATTCGGGGGGTCCCCATGTGGACTCCCCGAACGGATTACCAACCGCAGATGTGAACCAAGGGTAAGATAGATAAACCAATATATTAGTTTAATTAGCTTAGGCTACAAGTTTAAAGGATTATTCCAATATTTGGGATATTTAAAGTGTGCTTTGTATGTTTTTGTTTATTTGAAAAAAGTTATTAGTCTATTTATACTATTTCTTGTTGTAGTCTACTCCAGCAGTAGCAGAAATGCATTAGATATGGGGGGTGGCGGGTGACTCATTAGGGTCAGTGCACACAGAGCTTTTGGGAGCTGATTTTGATGCTGAATCTGCCTCCAAATCAGCCTCCAAAAAAAGCCTCCCAATATAGGTGATTCAGCCTCAAACTCAGTGCCAAAAAAGCAGTGTGGAATGACCCTTATACTTCTGAGACAGTGTGTTTTCCTACAATAAGAGGACAGGCACTCAAACAATTGTTAGCAGTCCATAAAGTGAAAAAAATGGATGCATAAACTTATTTTGAATAAAGTTGCTATTATTCATAGTCTATTATTTCTAACAAAAAATACAAAGTGGCTTTCGTTAATATTTTATGTCAAATAACAAATACAAGCATCTTTCCATGTATATGACCGTACAGTAATCTATTGGTAGAACAAAAGAGATGAGCGAGTACTGTTTGGATCAGCTGATCCGAACAGCACGCTCGCATAGAAATGAATGGACGTAGCTGGCATGCGGGGGGTTAAGCGGCCGGCCGCCGTCAAAGCGGAAGTACCAGGTGCATCCATTCATTTCTATGGAGCGTGCTGTTCGGATCGGCTGATCCAAACATTACTCGCTCATCTCTAATAACAATGAAAGAAATTTTTTGAGAGAAGTCCTCAGTAGTTGATACCTTTATTAATGGCTAACTTAAAAAGTTTTTTGATGACATATTGAGCTTTCGGGACTACTATAAAGGTCCCTTCATCAGGATGGTATAACACAATTTCTGAAGGTAGGCATATATATACACAGAGAAATGGAGTGTTAGATGCAAACTAGATGGAGAACAGAACACCATGTAAATAAACAATGAAAAAACATATATATCAGTGTCACAGGAAAGTTCTCTGGGCTCGATATGTCTTCAAAAAACTTTTTAAGTTAGGAGGACTTAGAGGACTTCTCTCAAAAAATTTCTTTCATTTCATATCCACTGGCTAACACGGTACAAGGACATATTTTTTCTTTTACTCTAATAACAATGTAATACTTCCTTCTGTCCACAAGAGGTCATACAAAGGCAGTTGCTTTAGAATCATACAGTATATATTCTTTATCAGTAACAGAGAATTAAAGCTCATACAGAACACAAGTGAAGCAACATAGCAAAAATGCAGAAAACTTTATATAGGGAGAGAGAGATAGAGTGTGCACACTCTTGTAGCACATACTGTATATCAGAAATTTATCACTTCAGAAGTAATAAGTCCTCCTTTTCTCATACATTGTAGTGCTGCCTCTTCAGATAGTATAATAAAAAGCAAGCAAAATGTCACGCATTACCCCATAATAATAACAGCTACAGTGACCCTAAAAGTGGTGATGAATAATTATGAACTATGTGGCCCTTCAAACAATTATCATGTAAGAGGCAGCTATAAGGGGTCAATTTACTGACCTGCTTATCTACAGACAAAGTACTGTGGGGGAGAAAATGTGACCGTAAGTTGCTGAAAACCTACAATTATTTCAGTAGGTATTTTTGTGGCAAAAAAAAACCCACCCAATTTCTGGAGATTTTTACAGGAACACATTGCTGGCAAATGATTTGTACTGTAAAAGGGTCCACTGAGGCTTTGGTCAGCCATACGCCTACATCATCCCTGCTTCCATAACTTAACTATTGCTTGTTCTAGAATTTGGGATAAAGTCCAATTTTTCTTGCAGGGGCAAGAGTATAAACAGGATTTCTCTCAGACCTCTAATTTTCTATTGAACTTGTACCAGTATGTCTGGACTACATCTACCATTCAGTTAAGCAAACAAAACACTGAAATACATTATAATAAAGATATCCTGTAAGGGACTGAAATAAGATTTTAATATTTTAGAAAAACAATGATAATAAAAATTTTATCAACAATCCATACTTAACTACAGAATGAAAATAAAATGATTATGTAGTACCTCTATAAGTCCACAAGATGTCAGACTGTACCAACTCTTTAGAAGAAACCTCACATTCTGTCTCTGATCCTGGATAACAGATGTATTTGGCTTCATAGCACATAAAACTGCCATAAATCTTTGCCAAAGACAAAATACAGGCTTTTTGAAGGTGGGGCAGATTTCAATGCAGGTTTTTTCAATGCTCTGTGATGCCAGAGGATGTGCTTAATTTATGACAAGGCGTTGGCCTGTTCTCTTACATTAAAATCAACACAAGCTCATAGCTAGCTATACTTCATTTCTGCCAGAAGACTGATGTAAATTATAACATCTGCTTTTAGGAAAATGGCGAGGGCAGCATAAATAAGACATTTAAGGACAAACAATTTTACATTAGAAATGTGGCAAATGTAAATATAAACCTCAAAAGTTATCGATTGCTCTAAATTATGAATTCCTAATAATATTTTACGCTATAATACCTGGGGCTAGGATACAGTCTGTCTTCCTCAGCTCTACCAATTCAATTTTTAAACACACCACTGGTCAAAACTAGTGAGAAATCATCTGCTCCCCGGCCCCGCCCACATGACACATCACAGAAACGCACCTGTATATATATACATCATACACACATAATATCAGATCAGCGCGACACCGCTGCAGAATTCCTTCTCACAAGGTCAGGTAAAAATTTACTTTATTTTTTTTAGAAAAAAAAGTGTAAAAATTTTCTAAAGAAAATTGGTCAGATATGATCAATATAAAAAGGAGGTGCAAATATTTTCTGGTGAGAAGGTCATATTGTCAGACTGCATTGTTGCCATGGGCAACAATAAAACTAAGGCTAAGGCCCCACGGGCTGTATCCGCAGAACTAAAGCACTGCGGTAAGAACCACTGCGTGATCGCATTGCAGTTCTTTCCGCAGTGCTTGTAAGAGAAAGTTCATAGAGTTTTCCTCTGCGGACTTTCTCTTAACATTATATCTACGGGAAAGACACCAGCGTTTCCATAGATATAATTGACATGCTGCGATTTGCAAAGCTGCAACGGCTTTGCAAATCGCAGGGCGTCCGCGCTGTGATCTTTTCCGCAAAGTGGGGATGGGATTCGCATGAATCCCATCCACTTTGCCTACACTGTACAACGCCGCAATTTTTCCCGCAGCGTGCAAATCACGGGCAAATCGCGGCATTTCTGGTCCGTGAGGCCCCGGCCTAAAATGGTTTTATCGGAGTCTTAGAAAAGCTGAGCAGGTCTAGAAAACAAAAATCTGTACCCATATTCTGAAATCATCTACAAACAACATTTCTCTTTCCCTGGTGTGCCAAACCTACACTATGTGATCAAAAGTATCCGGACACGTGGCTGAAAATTACTTACAAGTTCGTGGCGCCCTCCATCGGTAATGCTGGAATTCAATATGGTGTTGGCCCACCCTTAGCCTTGATGACAGCTTCCACTCTTGCAGGCATACGTTCAATCAGGTGCTGGAATGTTTCTTGGGGAATGGCAGCCCATTCTTCACAGATTGCTGCACTGAGGAGAGGTATCGATATAGGTCGGTGAGGCCTGGCACGAAGTCGGCGTTCCAAAACATCCCAAAGGTGTTCTATAGGATTCAAGTCAGGACTCTGTGCAGGCCAGTCCATTACTGAGATGTTATTGTTGTGTAACCACTCCGCCACAGACCGTGCAGTATGAACAGGTGCTCGATCGTGCTGAAAGATGCAATCGCCATCCCCGAATTGCTCTTCAACAGTGGGAAGCAAGAAGGTGTTTAAAACATCAATGTAGGCCTGTGCTGTGATAGTGCCACGCAAATCAACAAGGAGTGCAAGCCCCCTCCATGAAAAACACGACCACACCATAACACCACCGCCTCCGAATTTTACTGTTAGCACTACACACGCTGGCAGATGACGTTCACCGGGCATTCGCCATACCCACACCCTGCCATCGGATCGCCACATTGTGTACCGTAATTTGTCACTCCACACATCGTTTTTCCACTGTTCAATCATCCAATGTTTACGCTCCTTACACCAAGGGAGGCGTTGTTTGGCATTGACCTGCGTGATGTGTGGCACCCAATCACCTGACCACATTCGAAATCTGTGAGTTCCGCGGAGCGCCGCATTCTGCTCTCTCACAATGTCTAATGTCTACTGAGGTCGCTGATATGGAGTACCTGGCAGTAGGTGGCAGCACAATGCACCTAATATGAAAAACGTATGTTTTTGGGGGTGTCTGGATACTTTTGATCACATAGTGTATGAGCATGTGAAAATTATAATAAAAATCTACACCATCTTCCTACCTCACCTTTTGGTGTGCCAAACCTATGAGACTCTTACATTCTTTGTTTTTCTAGAGCCAAAATATACAGAAATGTCCAATAAATAGGAATCCAGTGAAAAACTGGTCTTCTATGTTACACCTATTTTACGGGCTAAAATGGCAAGTGTATGACAAATTGATTTGAACAGCACCAGAGAAAATTCCAGTCAAGGTCTGCACTAGGTATGACACAATAGGTTTTATTTATAGTAGATTGCTCCTTTCAGTCCCACCATTTCCGCATAATGCTGCTGACCACATACTACCCCCATAAAACACCAGCTGCACAGGACATAATCAGTACTTGACTATTCCTGCACCTTCTGCAGTTCCTTGCCTTAGCCTTTCTTTCAAAGTCCTGCAATATCAGAGTACTGCTGCCTGTTCATGACACTTTTCTCTTTGGAATATGGCACAGAATGATTTTTCAGGCCATGAATATTAGACAACTCAAAGAGAAGGCAGGGTAAGGTGAAACATTAAAAAAAAATCCTACTCCCTGTCCCAGGTGCTCTGATGTCCATTGCCGCTGTCACTCACATACATCGCAACGCCAAACTATGGCCGATGAGACCATTGAGTGGCTTCACTGGTCACGTACACTACATGGGGCATTGCTAATGCTGTGAAAGATTATGTGAGCCCCAATGCACATGTCCTAAATTCTCAATAGGAACCTCTCCACCACACCTGTGCATGTAGCCAAAGATGTAGGCAGATTGTAAACACTCTCTTTTCTCATCTTCTCCATTTGGGACAGGCTTCCATGAGCTCTTCCTCCAGCCTCATGTCATTTCTGTAGAGTTTTCCACACAAATATCTTAGGTTCTTCACACTCGGCATCCTCTCAAACCTGGTACTCTAACAGTATCATCCTGTTACTGTCCCTAATAGTGTAAATTGCGTATATGGCTTAACATTGGTAAATTTATCTTTTTACAGCCAACCCTCTATGACACCTTTACCGCCACCCCACGCCTTTAGTTACTCACTTAGTATAATGCCTCCTTGTAAACTCTCCCCCAGTATAATTTCTCTGTGACCTCCCACATAGTATAGTGTGCCTTCTGAGCACTCCACATATTGCCCATGGTCTCCCCACTCAGTATAATAACAACTTAATGGTGCACACACAGTATAATACCCCTCAATGGTTCCCTCACACAGTATAATGCCTTCTTAGTGTCCTCACACAGTATAATGCCATAAACTCCAGAGCCCTGTCATACTAATAAGCTGTATTGGCAGATGCTGATGCAGTTGATTATCAGGACAGGGGCACAAGGCAAAAGATCAATGGGTTTTATGCAATTTATTATGGTGCATAGAATGCCATTTATCAGAGTAACATCTCCCTTTGAAGCATTGATTTCAGTTTTCTAGAAGAAAACTCAATAAGTAATATGGAATCACACAGAAGGGGCCTGTACTTCAGACAGTATGAAATATTACACCTTATTGAGCCCTGTATTTTTGACAGAAATGGGAAAACTTTCAATGTAAAATGTCTGCTGAGTATTGTATATTTTACCTTACATATTGGCAAAATTGTTTAAATTGTACTTCTGTTGTAAATGAGATGTTATATATATTTTCACCATTAGAGGACAGTGTTGTTCTACTGGAAAATATTATAGCTAAATATTAGTGCCTTTGAACAAGTATGCTATGCCGTAACAGATCAGCTTTCTATAGTTTAATATCTAAGCAGGTTAAGAATTAATATTAACTGTGTGCCTGACCATAACTCATAACCATCAGTATTAGTAAACTAACCAAACAATATTTAAACTTATGTTAATGTAGTAAAGCATAGACGGGATTTAATTCTGGCTATATACATATTTATATAGTGAACAGTTTTTCAACCCATGTGTATGAATGTGTGTGTGTGTGTGTGTGTGTGTGTGTGTGTGTGTGCGTGCGTGCGTGCGTGCGTGCGTGCGTGTGTGTAATATGTATACAGAAGATACATTTTTAAAGATCTCATACATATAAAATGTTTGCAAGAAGTCATTCATTGGCACACAGGCTTTATATGTTGCAATAGGTGTTGTCCTGACTGTGGGGGTCTGCAGACTAATAAAGGATTCCACCCTCTTCATACTTTTTCAATTGCACTATTTGCTTGGAACTATATTGTCTCTGATGTGATTTTACAGATGTTGGCCCACTTACCTGTCCTTTTTGCTGGACATGTCTACAAAGGTGTAACACAAGTTACACAAACACAATTTGGTAACAAGTTATCACAAAATGACATGCTAATTATCCTATTTCTGTCCGTGTGACCACCTAGTGGGGGAGGATGGAATCCAATCTTTCAACGCATTTCTTAGTATAACATGACATTGTGTTGAATTGGTTTCAAGGCAAACTAAAATGATTAAAGAGCTATTCCCACGTCGCATACTCACCAGTCTTCGCTGCTGTAAAATCTTCTTTCTTCCTGCTTTGTTGCCTCATTGGTGGGCGGGGTTACATATGCAAGCCAGCGGCGAGATGACGTCGCTTCTATGCCGCTGGCCCTGCGTGCGCGCTCATAGATGGTGAGACCAGTCAGTTCCCCAGCCTTCACAATGCCAATACAGACCCGGCATCCGCTGTAATAGAAAGGTGGATGCTGGGGAGGGTTAGACGCCAGCACAGGTGCCTGCGACATCGCTACGCTCCTGCCCTGCATGAAGCCAGCAGCGGCAGGAGCGATGCTCCTATTCCGCTCCTCCGCCCCCCCCCCCCTCTCCGGAATAGCAGCATCGCTCCTGCCGCTGCTGGCTTCATGCAGGGCAGGAGCGTACTGATGTTGCAGGCCCTGGCACCTGTGCTGGCGTGTAACCCTCCCCGGCATCCACCTCTCTATTACAGTGGATGCCGGGTCTGTATTGGCGGCCCCTTCCCCCCAAAGAGTAAACTACACCCCCCCTCCAGGCTCGCTCCCATGCACTTAGCCCCTCCTCCCTCCCCCCCGAGAGCAGGCAGATACATCACTTGACTTTTGACCAGATAAGTCAAGGGCTGTGTCAACAAAGAAATGAATAAAGTAATATAGTGGACAAACAAAGCAGTTTTGCTGAAGCATTGTATTTACGAGAAGACTTACATTCACATTAACAAGCAGTATAGATAGGATCCTTGTGATGGGACAACCCCTTTAATCAAACGAGAGATCAATTTAGTGTGGACACAGAAATGGCCCATCAGATGTTTGTATTAATACTTATCACTAGAGATGAGCGCGTAGTATTTGATCGAGTAGGTATTCGATCGAATACTACGGTATTCGAAATACTCGTACTCGATCGAGTACCACTCGCTATTCGAATGGAAAAGTTCGATGCAAAACCAGCATTGATTGGCCGAATGCTATACAGTCGGCCAATCAACGCTGGTTCTTCTCCTACCTTTAGAAGTCTTCTCCGTGCAGCTTCCCTGCGGCGTCTTCCGGCTCTGAATTCACTCTGCCAGGCATCGGGCCTGGGCAGAGCCGACTGCGCATGCCCGCACTACAAGAAAATGGCCGCTTTGACTGTAAGCGGCCATTTTCTTGTAGTGTGGGCATGCGCAGTCGGCTCTGCCCAGGCCGAATGCCTGGCAGAGTGAATTCAGAGCCGGAAGATGCCACGGGGACGCTGCACAGAGACTTCTCGGAGGATCCAACCCGACCCTCACTCGTGGACTTGGTAAGTATAATTTGATCGAATGTTGCCTACCCCTGAAACGAGCATTTTCCACCCATAGACTATAATAGGATTTGATATTCGATTAGAGAAGTCGAATATTGAGGGGCTACACAAAACGAATATTGAATATCGAACATTTTACTGTTCGCTCATCTCTACTTATCACTTCATCCTATCTGATCTCCAACTATAGAATAATCCAAGTGTGGGATTTCACTTTGTTCCTATAGGCATTGTGTTTTATACTATAGTTTACATTGATTATGGAGGTCAAAAACAATGAGTTACATTGTAAGGGATCTTGATGAAGCTTCAATACAACAAAGATGGTATCATCATAAAAGGGAGAAGAGGTGATGGTGTCCTATAATGAAGATTAAGGTATAAACTTGTACCTAACTTCCTCATGACGGTACATGACTAAATATGTTTTCAGTATCACTAGTAAGGCAGCGTTTCCAAGAACAATATAAATTCAGTAGATCAAAGTGAACTTCTCTATTATATCCTTTATGTGTGATAACTCAGTATTGGGTGGTGGGGAATGAATTGAAGCCTTACAAGGCTTTTGTTAGCCTGTTGTGATATTGTGTTGAATAAGAAATTTGAAGTCCTTAGCCAAAATGATGTCTAAAGGGGCATTCACACTGAGTAACGCCGGGCGTGTATCACAGCCGTACACGCCGGCGTTACGGCAGACTGCCGAACACTTCCCATTCACTTCAATGGGAGCGCTCGTAAACTCCGCTGTTACGAGCGCTCCCATTGAAGTGAATGGGAAGTGTTCGGCAGTCTGCCGTAACGCCGGCGTGTACGGCTGTGATACACGCCCGGCGTTACTCAGTGTGAATGCCCCCTAAGTGTGGACATGTTTGTACAGATGTAGCAATGCACTAATAATAAGCTGCATCATGATATTCTGCCGCAAAAGACAAAAGATATTGAAACCTAATGAAAAATGTTCATATTGTCCTATCTTGGTTGTTTGTGCTTCTGCATTTCCAGGTATCTGGCTCAATGTAGTGGTGGGGGTAAACTGGTCTGACTTGTGTATTGCCATACTGCAATATAAACCATAGTCGCATCATCAAGATTGATCCATGTTCTATAATACATTTCTGTAGTTTGGCAGTGTAAAAACTTGATACACTGGGTTCACACCAGTGTTGGGGTCTCTGTTATCAGGTTTCTGTCTTCTGCAGACAGAAGACGGAAACCTGTCAAACGGTGTCCGGCAATGAGCGCCCGTGAATGTCTTATGCTCTCTGCAGCGAAACCGTTTTTTTTTTAAAACTGGACACAAAGTCCTGAATGTCCGACTTTGTGGCCGGTTAAAAAGAAACGGTTTCGCTGCAGAGAGCACATAACGCTCACGGGTGCACACAGCCGGACACTTTTCAAATCCATTCAAATGAATGGGTTTGAAAAATGACCGCAGGTTTTCTCTCCTGCCCAGTTTCGTGCAGGAAATGGAAACCCACATAACGGAGACCCCGGACGCAGATGTGAACAAGCCCTTACCTGTATTTCAAAAACGGCTCGACAACTAGGTGTGCTCTGAATTGCTGTGAGATGGTACAAAAGTTCAGGTGCCTATCCTAGAGTTTTCCAGAGGAGAATAATATCAGCGAATTTGCAAACTCAACCATCTGACCCCTCCAGACTAGGTGACAAGATAATTAAAGGGGTTGTCCCATCACAAGGATCCTATCTATACTGCTTGTTAATGTGGGTGTAAGACTTTTCCTAAATACATTGCTTCAGCAAAACTGCTTTGTATCTTACTTTATTCAATTCTTTGTGGTCACAGCCCTGACTTATCTGCTCAAAAGTCAAGTGATGTATCTGCTGCTGTGAGGGGGAGGGAGGAGGGGCAAAGTGCAGGGAGCGAGCCTGTGTATCTAGCTATTCCTGTGTCTACATCACGTGACCTAGCTTCCTGTTAGCAGATAGGGGAGAGGAGCTGCTTTCATTTCTTCTGTTCTCCCAGTTATCAGGCTAGCTAATTCAATTGTGTTCATTATAGCAGAGACAGGCAGTCTCTGTATGTAACACAGAATGGAGTTGCTGCTGCCTGTACTTCATAGTCCAATATGGGTGGGCGGAACTACACACGAATTTGGGGGCGGAGCTAAACAGCAGGTTGCATGTGAAACTCCGCCCACCAAATGATGCAAGAAACCAGGAAGAAAGAAGATTTTACAGCAGTAAAGACTGATGAGTATGTGAGGTGGGAATACCCCTTTAATGCCACACCAATATTGCACTGGTATTGGAAAGAAACAATGGTAGAGTTGTTTATTTTTTAAGTGGTATGTGACACTGGCAACTGTAGAATTTGAAGACAAATTTGTGGCACATTGTCAGCGTGCCTATCACTTGAAAAGTGAAGGGGTAAAGAATTGACTACATAAAAAAAGCCACCAAAATTGTCCCTTTATGGCAGAAGATACAGGCTGTATATATGACTAGCAAGAAAAAAAAATCTCTTGGGAAACAAATATATTTTTTCAGATTAGCACCCTTGTATAACAGATTTTTTTTTAGATTAGTTCAAGATGGAAGACTGTATATTGGGTTAAGAACAAAACATGCTTAAATAACAGATTTTTTGCTGTTAGAACAGCAGTTTCTATGTATTTAATGAAAAAATGGTAAACTTGTTTTTAAACAAAAAAAATGTTTTATCTAACAGGTCTGACTGTAAAATTTATGTTGAAATACTCTGTTATACAGATGAAACTGCTCTAATGCCTAACTGACTTAGACAAAATTAGATTATTGGCAATTAAAGGGTTAACTGCCCTTTGACTGTATATCAGTGCAGCAATGCTGCGGTCAGGCTCACAGCAGAAGCACCTACAGTATATTCTTCCTCCCTCCTTAGATCTATGATCACTAATCTACCTGTAATTGATTAAATCTGACTAAACTCTCCTATTCCTAAGATTCTCTATCTCTATTGCTTGCATTTGTCAGCTTTTCATATCTGAGGGCTCGGTATGATTCAGAGCGATGAATCACAGATCCTTCCCTACATCCACTATTACTGCATTGCCTCACGTTCTAGCTTACAAAACTTTGTACTGTGTATATGACATCAGCACATTAAGATATACACCTATCAATGTCTATTGGCTGAGAGGCTGTCAGCTGATGTCAGTTGGTACTAGAACATGGCACTGACTCAAAAGACACCAGTCTTGCTATGTTTTCCTACGCAGTACATGAGGCTTGTTTGTCTGAGATGACTGGAACATCATAGCAAACCCATTCACTCATCTCTATTACTAATCAAAACTATAACTTGCCCCTCAAAAAAAGACCTCTCAGGAAAATCATTTATTGTGGCGTATTATTGAGTAATAGTGGTAAAGTATAATAAAATAAATATAAATATGGCATTACTGTAATTGTAAAGAAGACCTGGTGGAAAAAAATGGGTATGTCATTTTATCATACAGAGAGAGCGCCAGAAAAGCGAAACACAAAAATTACAGAATTGTATTTTTTTATGCAGACTCCCAAAAACATTAATAAAAGTTAATTTAAACACTACATAACCCTAAAATGGTGCCAACTAAGGGTAAAACATAAATAATAAGAAATCTAATAAAGAAGTTATGAATTTTAGAAGGGATTGATGGGAAATGTGAAAAAGGTTGCCAAGCACTAATGCTCAAACTGCCCTGCATCTTTAAAGGTTTAAGTGCAGCAGGAGAAGACCTGGCAGCAGGACATGAGAAGTATATGTCACTTTGCAGTTTCTTAATTTTTTTATTTTCACTGTCATCTGGGCCCAAATTTAGGAGTGTCTCATCTTGAGGTCTGAAATAGTTTTGCTGTCCCATCTACTGTTTCCACAGTCTCCCTCAATGAAGGCTCTGCTAGATTATATATCACTCCCAATGATGTAACTAAAGTCTTGTGGGCTGTGGTACAAACTTTTGTTGTGGGCCCCCTAACCCCTCCCTAGAGCAAATGTTTGCTAATGGCGGTTAAAGGTGCTGCAGCGATGTATCAGATACTTGAAATGGATACAGCTTTAGAACCCACAACTGCACTTATCAAGAATACAATAAGTGAGCAGCGCAGCACCCACCATGTAAGCAATACTGGGACAGTATTACATGCTTTGCAGTGGTCCCCCACACAGTATTATGTGCTCCGCAGTTGTCCCCCACACAGTATTACGTGCTCCGCAGTGGACCCCCACACAATATTATATGCTCACAGTGGCCCCACACAGTATTATATGCACACAATGGCCTCCACACAGTATTATGTGCTCCGAAGAGCCCCCTCCTCCCACACCAAGCCAGTGCTATTATTATACTCTGGGGTCTCCTCAGATCCCAGAGTATAATAAGTAGAGTCACAGGAGAAGTGAATAAAAATAACACTTTATGCTCACCTTGCCTCACCTTGCCTCACCTCTCCTGGGCATACTCGTTCATTACTGCTCTCTGTGGCATTCTCTTCAGCCTGGCAACTGAGGTCTCGTGCTCCAGCGGTCACATAGGGTGCGATTATATCATTATACCGTCGCACCCCATGTGACCGCTATCGTGACCTCAGTTACCAGCAGGAAGAGCCCAGGATCGGATGCTGAGTCCAGCACAGGTGTTTTTTTGTTTTTTTATACACCTCCCCTGGTCTGGCAGCTAATGCTGGACCCCTTTCCATTAACAATATGTGTAGCGGTCAGGGAACAAGGCTTCCCCTGACTACTATCATTGTGTTTTGGGCCCCAGCTATTTCCAACTGGCTCCAGGCCCCGTACCATTCCAGGTATGGTTGCGGTCACACCCCTTGCAGCCACAATTGTTACGCTACTGATCACACCCTTCTGCCATTGTCTTTGCTTTTTAAGAGGGTATACATTGTTTGTTTTTTGTTTTATTTTCCCTTTATTTTTTTATGATTATTTCTTAAAGGACAGTTATGGCAAATAGGTTTGTTTAAAATCTTAACAGATTTTCTAGAATAGAATAAAGACAATAACGTGTTGTTGGCTTTCATGCATGTCTTTTTACATTACATCTCTGTGTTGCAGTCCATATAATGTACAGTATAGCATCAGCAGTAAACATTTGTCTTTGTTTCTCTGGGGAAACAATTACTGTATGTGAATGTGGCTGGAAATCATAATGCAGTTAGGAAAAAACTTTGTCATACATTCAATATATCACCCCTTCTATTCTTCTCCTGTTTTGAAATGTAAAGTGTAAGATCCTGTTTCAGTTATCAGTGAACAAAATGTTTCCTGATTTTTTTTTTTTTTTACTTATATTAAAATAATGATTAAATTCAATGATCGTGTACTGTATGTGTTATCTGGGATTTCTGACAACACATGGCCGGAGGAAATTAATTGTTTATACTGTCTACTCTCTCAATGTTACCGTAAAGACCTTTTCCCCAACATATGGTGAAACAACAAAAACGTAGCAGAATCCAATGTATAGTAGCTTCAGCGGCTAACCTGCAGTAGTATCAAAATATTACATGAAATACATAGGGATATTTTTTGTTGCTATCTTTAGTAGTAATTAGAGATGAGCAAGTAGTACTCTATCGAGTAGGTGTTCGATCGAGTACTACTAGCTGTTCGAAGTTAAGATTCGATGCAGAACCAGCGTTGATTGGCAGAATGCTATACATTGCCAATCAACGCTGGTTCTTCTCTTACCTTTAAAAGTCTTCTCCCTGCGCAGCGTCCCGCGTCTTCTTCCAGCTCTGCATTCATTCTGCCAGGCATCGGGCCTGGGCAGAGCTGACTGCGCATGTCCGCTTGTAGTGCGGGCATGCGCAGTCGGCTCTGCCCAGGCCCGATGCCTAGCAGAGTGAATTCAAGGCTGGAAGAAGACGCGGGACGCTGCGCAGGGAGAAGAATCCAGCCCGACCCTCACTCATGGACTTGGTAAATAGAATTTGATCGAATGTTGCCTATCCCTGAAATGAGCATTTCACCCCATAGACTATAATGGGGTTCAAAACCCATTCGAACAGTCGAACAGTGTGCGGCTATTCAAATCGGATTTCGAACCCTGAACATTTTAGTGTTTTTTCATTTTCTGCTTCTGTTCATTTTTTTGCATTTGTCATTTTGCATGCTTAAATGGGGTTATTCAACAAAACATATTTATCCTCTATGCATAGAACAGAGGATAACTTGCTACTCAGTGGAGAAATGCAGCCATGGGAAAGAGAATGAACCTCCTGGTGTGAATGCAGCCACAGGAAAAGTGGCTGAACCCCCTAGGGGACATAGATGTGGTCCCACACCCATTCACTTCAATGGGAGCATTGGAAATAGCCAAAGTACAACACTCAGCTATCTTTAGAGTTCTCATTAAAGTTGGAATAAGTCCCTTCAACATAGATTGTGGAATACTTCTACAGTTGTAGACACTTGTCTTGCTTCAAGTTTTCTTGATATGTATGGCCAGGGGTGAACCTGCCTGTTTCGCCACCCGAGGCGGACGACAGAAAGCCACCCCCCAGGGGAAGGGGTGGGGCGGAGGGGGTGGGGCGGAGTGGAGGGGGCAGAGGGGGCATGGCTGAGCGGCGTAAGCAGGCAGAGAGCAGGCACGGAGAGGACCTGCTCTCTGCCTGAGCGTGAGGGGAGGCCGCTGGAGCAGCGCTGCTCCAGCAGCCTCCCCAATCCACCGCTCGGTGACGCTAAGCCAATCCAGGACAGCTTGTCCTGGATTGGCTTAGCTAAGCAAAAATGTCGCCCTCCCTGGGGCCCTGGCATAGCGCCACCTGAAGCGGTCGCTTCTGGTCGCCTCATGGGAGGTGCGGCGCTGTGTATGGCACAATGTGACCGGCTTCAACCAATGTTACTACTACTTCTAGAACTAGGTTTTCCCATACTTTGACTACTTTTGCTGTAAATAACCCTTTCTTTTATTGAAGTCTAAATAGCCTCTCCTTATCATGTAATGTGGATGTCCCCTGGTCCTAGTCCATTGTAAGGTCCTTGGAAAAGAAAAGCTTCTTCCCTTCAAGATATCGAAAGTATTTCATTTTGAAGTACAAATTTAACAATATTTGCTGAAAAAAAAACACTTAGTGATGTTCACTCATACAAAAATGTTTAATCCCCCAAATTCTTTAAGTCTTTGGACTCCTTTGGGAATAGAATAACTGTAGGGCTCAATTTGTACCGGTAGCTTAATGATTAAAGATGAAAACTTCTTTGCTGAGGTATCTGATTTTTAAACACCTCATTTTAATGTAAATCCTATTATTAAAATAAATTCGGAATTTAGTTTCACATGGTAATTGGATATATTACTTCACAGTTCATACAATGTTTGTAATGGAATAAGCACTCAACATATTACTTCACACCGCAAAAAGTATCCAAACAACTCACATAAGATATTGTAGATTCTTCTAGGCAATAATTGAAGACAATAAAAGAAAATAGTTTAAACAAATGTGGTGTAAAAGGGATTAAATAAACACATATCAGATAATGTATAGAAATAAAGAGCAATTAGTACACAATACAATGCATAATGTGTTTATAATACAGTAATTGTATGATTTACAGTATCATTAGCAAGACGATTTATACATGTCATTTTATCACTAACTATGTCGAAAAAAAGGAATGTATTCCTTTTCTTGTCTTATCTTTAAAGGTTTGGGAATCAGTTCTTAACAAACTAAATTTGACCTCAATATTCAAAAAGTTTCAGGTTTGTCTAGAATTCAAAATTTGAGGGTTCAGAAAGTGATACTATTATAGGTGGACACCCAAGGGAAGTATAAAAAATAACAAAAACAAACAATTGTACTCGCCTTTTCTCACCTTTACTGGGTCCCCTGTGGCTCTCCGGATCCTCTTCCAGGCTTATAGGTTGACATCATGCATCCTGGGTCACTACTGAAGCCTGTGATTTTGCTTTAGTGGTCACACATGACAGACTGAGTGTCATGACAGGTGCCCAACTAGAAAAAGACATTTAGTGTTGACTTCTTGAACTGTTTAATGTTTGAATTTTGTTGAAAAATGTTTCAAAAGAATAAGTTTTACAATGAATAGTAAAAATTAGCTTTTTAGCAAATCAAAATGCGACACATAGGAGAGAGGGGAAGGTAGATAGGGGAATTAGAGACACAGAGGCATAAGTGAGCAGTAATGTGATAAAAACAGTAATAACAGCATAACAATTCCAGCCAAAAAACCCTATAGAGATCATAATAAGCGTAGGAATAAGACAAAATGGAATCCTGGTAGATACATTGCAATACATAAGAATTAACATTCAGGGGGGTGGAGCCTAACCGTCGACTCTGATGGACACGTGAGCCTGCAGCTCCGTCAGACCAAAGCCAAAAGACCCACTTCTTTGCTTTCAGAATCGAACGAAAATGGGCAAAACTACTTGGGAAAGGGGTGGAGATCCCCCCAGTACCCCTCTGAACAAACCGGGCAACCTGGATGTTCACAAATACTTTAGGAAGAAATTGCTGCACTCACCTGCATTGGCGTGCAAGATGGCGGCTGAGGGAGCTCCGTCAGGGGAGACAGCAGACGATTCCGATCTCGAAAGTATCCCAGGTACGGAATGCTCCAACACCATTTCTCTTGCCATTACAAAGGCCTTCCTCCGCAAAGCCCTGGCACAGGCCATTGCTCCGGTCCTCACAAAGCTAGGTGAAATCAGAGCAGACCTCAATGCAATGGGCTGCCGCGTGGACTCTCTAGAAAATTGTACAGTGGCCTTGTTCTCTCACTCCATGACCTGCACGAGCCACTACAATCATATCAACCATACTTACGACATCCTGGAGGACTTAGAGAACCACAACAGACGTCACAACCTCTGAATCAAAGGGCTCCCCAAATTGTATCCTACAGAATTTCTAAGGGTGATCATGGCGTCCATCTTCTCCACACTTCTTGGCCCGGACCATGCTGCTCAAATACAAATAGAGCGCGTCCACAGGTCAGTACGCCCGAAGCCAGCCCAGAGTGAACCTCCCCGGGACATAGTGTGTGGACTCCTCACCTCTGTTGACACCACCACAGTTCTACTAGCGGCAAGGGACAAGCGTTCCCTCATGTATGAAGACCACAAGTTACAAATGTTTCAGGACTTGGCCCCTTCCACCCTAGCTAAATGCAGAGCTCTACGTCCATTATTGGAAGCCCTAAGAGATAAAGGCCTGCAGTACGCATGGTTATTTCCTTTCGGTCTTGCTATTTTGAAACAAGGTCGCTGTATCATCATCCACACTCCTGATGACCTAGCTGCAGCCTGGCCTCAGCTGGACATACCTCATATCCAAATCGCCTCCTGGCTACCATTACCCAAGGATATCTACTCGTTACCTTCTCTCCTGGACCCACAGATGGACCTCATGCAAGGACACCCGAAATCCCCCAGGCAAAGAAAGTCGGCCTGCAAGAAGCGTCTACAGGACTTGGGTTGACACGTTGAGTCATTTCATCCTTGGTCCGTGTACCACATCTTATCGATGGAGACTGTTAATTGGACTCTGGCCTGACGCCCACCATGGTAATCTCTCTCCTATTATGAACACTTCATCCCTGCTCCCTAGCTGCTGGCTATTCAAACACAAGTACCTGTTGTATTAAGTTTCCCAAATGGTTGGTAATGGACAATATGATTTCACTGTTTGTTTTATCTTGTGTTCTTTAGCCTTTTTCTCGCTGGGGGGCTTGAACCCCCCACCCCCACCCTTTGCCTCAGCATCTAGCGGTCCCCCTTGCAGGGTCCAGCGCTCCCGTGGCACGAGGCGGCGGAGGCCCTATACCGGCCAAGCTCCTTTTTTAATGGGCTAAAGTTTTAGTTCATATGTTAACTCATTGTGTTCCACCAGGACCCCGTGCAAGGACGCCTCTCCTGAGTCTCTCCCTCCTATCCTCGGGCTACCCTGTAACAAATTGATATATTGCTCCATATCACTACTCATTGTAATTTGCATTTGTATATTTTTTTATGCCACTGCCTTAACTCCTTTAAGTCTTTGCAACCTCGTCACTCAAATTACTTTCCTATCCCTTTCCCCCTCACCCCCCCCTTTTATTCCATTATATTATATGGGTAGCCACCTGCGCATTGTTCATTAAGCTGAACTGTGAGACGCTCAGGCTCAAATAAGCCCTTAAACACCCCCCACCCCTCCATTAACTACATAGTTATTCTTGTACTTCCATTTAACTCCCCAATCCCTCTCTTTTCAGACTTCTTCACCCCCCTTCCCCCTCTCCTCCCCTTATCCCTTCTTTTCCTTATAGTACGCCTTCCTCATGCCTAACATAACACCCTTCTACCAGTACTCTTTTCATATATGTTACCCCGCTAAATTGAAGTGTGGTCATTGGTATACACGATTAGGACCTCCTTCGCACCCATTTATATTTTGCTAGTGGCACACCGAACGCCCATCTAGAGTGCGCTCCTGATCGGTGGTTGTCAGGCTCTTCCACCGATCAAACAGCCAAGGGCCCCGTGACCAGGACGCTCCTCTAGCCCTCCTTGTTATCACCTTCTCTTCACTACTATCACCCCCACTCACCCTCTCCTCCTTCCATCTGATGCCCCCTCGTCAAGCATACCCCCCTCCTCCCATACCTGCTAACTAGGTCCCTCCACGGATAGACATGGCTGACTTTGTGATCACATCATTCAATACCCACAGCCTAAATTCCCCCTAAAAAATGCTCTCAGATTTGTACAATTCTATGAAAGCTCAACTCACATATTATTTTCCTCCAGGAAACACATTTAAAATCAGGCAAAATCCCACTTATTTCCCTTAAGAACTTTCCCCTCAGCTATCATTCCATGAGCACAAATGCTTCATCAAAGGGAGTATCAATTCTCCTCTACCAATCTCCCAGAGCTTTATGGACAAGGAAGGCAGGCTGTTGATGGTCAAAGGCATGATAGCATCACATAAATACACACTAGCGAACCTTTATGCCCCAAACTACAGTCAGGTTACATGGCTTTTTGATGCCTTGCAGAAGCTCGAGCTATTTGCTGAAGGTGCCATTACACTAGCAGGAGACCTTAATCTCACGCTTAAGCCCAGACTTGACTCATCAACAGGTGCCTCCTCTATCTCTCAAAAGGCTCGAGGCAGATTTCAACAGGCCTTAAGTGATCATAAACTAGTGGATGTGTGGCGATCCCATAATCCCATGGTAAAAGATTACTCCTTCTTTTCGAATAATCGCCAATCGTACCAAAGATTGGATTACATTTTTGTCTCCTCCAACCTGATACCATTCTCTCTCAAAGCTAAAATTGAGACCATCTCAATCTTAGATCATTCCCCGGTTTGGACATCTCTGAGATTCGGACAACTACCAGTCAAAACTGGTATTGGCGACTCTGTTAGACGGCCCAGATCTTGTGAATGAGTTGAAGAAAAGCCTCGAATATTACTTCAAGTTGAATGCAATCCCTGATTCGTGCCCAATGGTGGTCTGGGAGGCGCATAAGCCTGTTGTAAGAGGTATCTTTATCTCACTGGCTTCAAAGGTTAGAAGAGATTCGCAGGCAGAGCTAGACAAAACCCTCAATGCAATTGCCAGAATCGAACGTATCAGAAAGGCTAGCCTCTGCTTGGCACATGACGACAAGCTCCGTAGCCTTAGATATGGTCAACACACGCACTGCCAAGCAGTTCCTTCATTATCAGCACAAACCCTAAGCTCATGGAGACAAGGAGGGTAAACTCATGACCTCCATGTTGAAAAAAAGAAAATCTAAGCGCTTCATCTCCTCCATTAAGGACAGCCACAATGTCATACAGACTTCCACAAACAGAATTACCTCTGCTTTTCTTTCATTCTATTCAAATCTGTATAATTTAAACTCTGATTTAGCAACCTAGGCCGATACAGATAAGCAGGCAAAGATAGAGGAATTGGTTAACTCCTTC
Organism: Leptodactylus fuscus; assembly: GCF_031893055.1. Lineage (NCBI taxonomy): Eukaryota > Metazoa > Chordata > Amphibia > Anura > Leptodactylidae > Leptodactylus > Leptodactylus fuscus. Next base: position 201,463,760 of record NC_134266.1, on the reverse strand, counting down.
ACACTACCATCCCTCCCAGGTGACAAAGCTGACTCTCTTACCTCACCTATCTCCATATCTGAAATCAATAGGGTCCTAGACAGCTTCCCCAAAGGCAAAAGCCCTGGCCCCGACAGCCTCCCCTTGTACTACTACAAGACTTTTAACTCCGAACTGCTCCCGCACTTCGCACACTCTTGCAATGCTTTATTAGACGGAATATCTTTACCGTGCCATGCCCAAGAAGCGCATATTACCCTCTTGCCCAAAGAGGGTAAGGATCCGCTCCTCTGTGGAAGCTTTAGGCCCATCGCATTACTTAATGTGGCCCTAAAGCTTTGGGCCAAAATCCTTGCATTTCGTCTAAAACAGCTTATCCCTGCCCTACTTCACTCAGACCAAGCTGGCTTTGTTCTAGGTAGGGAGGGCAAAGACAATTCTCACCACTTACTTCACGCCATTACGCACACAAGAAAAACCCAATCCAAATTAGTACTACTCGGAATCGATGCGGAGAAAGCATTCGATAGAGTTGATTGACAATACATGAAGGCCACTCTATCTAAATTTAATTTCCCTCTTAAATGAATAACGGCGATATTCTCCCTGTATGATACCCCCCATGCCAGTTTAAAGATTAATGATACACTCTCCCCCAGCTTCAATATCTCAAATGGTACGAGGCAGGGCTGCCCTCTTTCTCCGACTCTCTTCATCCTCACATTAGAGCTGCTCCTACAAGCCATATGTTCGGACCCTAACATAGAAGGTTACAAGATAGGCAGACATACCCTACTTTCAGCAGCATTTGCTGATGACATCGTATTCCTAATCTCTAATCCAGAGAGAGGATTGCCTGCCATCATGGATCACCTGCCCTCTTATGGTCTTTTTTCAGGCTGCAAGGCCAACGTTGACAAATTGGAGGTCCTCAATGTCACCTTATCCTCTTCCCAGGCTGTGAGGCTCACTGACACTACGCCTTTTAAATGGACTTCCAAATCTATTAAATACCTCGGGATCAAACTGCCTGCGAATCCAAACCTTCTATACGCTGAAAACTTTCAACCGTTACTCACTGAGATATGGTCCATGCTCTCTTCCTACCAAAAAATGCCATTCTTATGGTTTGGCAGATGCAAATTGCTTCAGGTTTATGTGCTGCCCAAGATACTGTACCGCTTGTATATGCTCCCTATCAGATTACCTCCAGCTTTCTTCAAAACCCTCAGGAGCATTTTCTCCATATTTCTCTGAAAAGGGAAACAGACTCGCTTATCTCTCTCTCTCCTCATAAAAAAGAAACCTGAGGGAGGTATCGGGCTGCCTGATATCAAAGAATACTATAATGTAGTGCAATTGAAATGCTGGATAGTACTCAACTCATTCCACTCTAACTCCCTGTTAGCGGACATTTCCTTGACCACCTTTGGCCTATCCTCCATCACATCCCTATGGAGATTTGGTACCCCAGGTTTTAGGCCCAAGTCAATGGATCACCTATTTCTGGGAGCATACGAGATCTGGGGATCACTAAAAGACAAAGTCGCCCAGATCCCTCTTTCCTCGTTCCTGTAGGCACATTGCCAGATTGGCTGAGTAGGTCATCACCCTCAAATCTGAATATTTGGCAACTATTTGGCACCGACTCATTGATATTTTAGATTTTGACTATTCCATTGACTATTCCAAAATTGACTCGCTCCTGTTGGATCACCTCCCATCCTTCCTACAGAAAGTGCACATTAGGAAAACAATACAAGACTGGTTATCCACAAACAAATTTCGCACTTCCCTGATGCCTTTCGAACGGGTGGTGCTAGCCAATCATAAATTGCTGAGGAAGACTTCTTTTGTACTCCCAACCTATATTCACACACCAAATTCCACTAAGCTACCCTACCTGTTAGCTTGGGAATCTGAACTAAATCTCACTTTCACGGAGGAGCAGATGACTCAAATTTTGAAAACCTCCTTGGGCTTCTCTCCATGTACTAGGCTACAAGAAATGCAAAACAAGCTCATCTGCAGGTGGTACCACACTCCCCAATGATTGTTTAGGATGAAGTTATGCCCTTCAGATATCTGTTGGAGATGTAAGGCACACACGGGCTCACTCTCACACAGTTGGTGGTTTTGCCCCTCAATTAGACAATTCTGGGTAGATGTGGAGTCAGAAACTAAAAAAATTGATCTCTCCATCTTTCGAGCTAACAGCTGTAATGGTCTTGCTTTCCCTTCCCTCTCCTATCTACAAACCTTCACAATCCAACTGGGATTCACTCCTCTTCTCACCTGCTCTTTTCCCCCACCTTTTCTCTATTACTTTTTTTATCGCTTCGTTGCTGTGACTGTTTTTCATTTGTTTTTATTGTTCTTATTATTTGAACTTGTTGCATGTAGACAGATTATATTCTGCTTTATACACACATTTTCCACAATTGTTCATGACTATGTTCTAATAAATTCATTTGTTCTCTCTGTTTGAAACTTAAATGTCAACTTACCTTTGTAAATAAATAAAAATATTAATAAAAAATAAAAGAATTAACATTCAACCCGACCACAAAATCCATTTTCCTCACTTGTTTTTAAAGGGGTAGACAATCTACATGATGATAAATGTTTCATGGTGCAGTTAAAGAACACCTACCCATGGTAGGAACCTGTGAACTCTTTCAAACTATCACAAATTAGAATTTCAGCGCTGAAAAAAAAGCCTCCCTGTCATGGTTGTGTCAATGCCGTGGTGCACAACCGTGGTACTAAATGCAGCTTGCTCTACTAAGGAAATGAGGCAGGTAAGCTGCCCCTAGCTCTACAACGGCTGACTAGGCCCTGCCTAAGGGGATGTTCACACTACCGTTGGTGTCCGATTGCAGTGTCCGTTGCTACTGTCCGTTCAAGATTTTAGCAACGGACACTAGCTGTATCCGTTACAATTTCCATTCATTTCAATGGGATTTCATCTGTTGTCAGTTTGTGTCCGTTTGTGTCCTTAAGGGTCCGTTAACAACCATGTCCGTTTTTTTAAGCGGACAGAGAAATCACACATGCAGGATTTTTTTGTCCGTTTGAAAAAACGGACAGAAAGTGTTCGGTTTTTTTTAACATTGAGGTCTATGGGCAATGGACATATAACGGACAGTAACTGATGGCCATCAGTTACAGTCCGTTATTTTCTGTCCGTTTATTTTCTGCACATGCTCAGAAAGCATAAACAGCAAAAAAGAAAAACGGACAGTATAAAAAACGGACACTAACTGATACTAATGTGTCCGTTTTTTTTTTAAACTGATCCATTAAATCAGCGAAAGGATAAGTGCAGCTGCAAACAGTATTAACTAGGAAGGGACGTGCTGGAGAACTAACAGGTGCAGAAAACCATAAACACACAACAGAAATTGGGGAGAGGAAGAGTGGAGTAGTGAGGAAAGGGTATCATAGGACAAGGGCAAAATAAACCTGAAACCCTAAACAGAAACTCACTAATACCAAAACAGTGACAGGCAGCCAGAAATACAAGACAGGGGTTGAGTAGAAATGTTGAGGGTAAAACAGACTCTCACACAGAACGAAACTCACACCACTTCCAATTCAGATCCTGAAAACGTACAGTTCCCACAAAACTCACCTAGTAAACTGGGCCAAGAATCCTAGTTGGGAACAACGAAAACCATTGAGTACTGAAGCCAGCAGTCAGCCTTTTACAGACCCTGGAAAGACTTGATAGGTTGATGACAACCACAAACACCTGAAGCTCACATCTACTGAGATACCAAGCCAGCTCAAGTATACACTGTGGCAGATATCCAACTACTAACTCAACAGCTCAGTGGCAAAGATAATGACCAGTGAGTCACAGGACACTGGCTCAAAAGGGATATGGATTGGAAATTGGATGGGATATCAGGGGATTTCCCAGGTTTAGGAAGTGTTATCACCAAAGCTTCTAGCATCACCTGTGTGGGAAAGCCAGAGCTGGCTATATGGTTAAATAATATGAGCCAAAAGGAATTTATCACATTTATAGTATTCATTAGTTAGCCTGTCTTGCCCAGGGGATTTTTGTATTTTCAGAGAATTAATCGCTATTGAAACCTCATCTTAGGAACAGGGGGCTACAAGTGAAGCTTTTTGGGTTTCTGTAAGGGAAGGGAGAGAGATGGACTCTAAGTAAGAATAAATATCTTCTTTAGTAGGTTGGGTTGTGGAGGGGTCTAAGTTAAGATTATATAAGTTTGAGTATTAGGCTGCCTTCACATGGAGTAATGCCGGGCTTGTAAAATCCTCATTCACAGCCATACACGCAAGCGCTGCGGAAGGCTTCCGAGCACTTCCCATTCACTTCAATGGGAGCGCTCGTAACGCCGGCTTTACAAGCGCTCCCATTGAAGTGAATGGGAAGTGTTCGGGAGCCTTCCGCAGCGCTTGCGTGTATGGCTGTGAATGAGGATTTTACAAGCCCAGCGTTACTCTGTGTGAAGGCAGCCTTATTGTGCAAGGACATAAACTATATCTTCAGGGTCAACTACTTTGTTTCCTGCATCATTATAAATAAAGGGAATATGACTTTTGGTCATATGAGTTTTTAGTTTCTTAACTAGGACAGCTCCAGGCTTATGGCCTTGCCAATAGTAGAACATCTTATATTTACCTAGAGCCAAGTCATATACATATACATATACATTGAGCTCATGCTATTGAACATGAAGGGTAGATGTTTCTTTATCCCTAGTTGCACAAGGTGAGGTTTCATTCAACCTGTGTGGGGTTTGCAGTTGAGCTACTAAGGCATGTTCTTGCTGCAGTCTCTTTTTTTTTTTTTTGGCATGGGAGGTCTTCTGAGTGAAATGGCCATGCATTGAAACCTTATGCGCATATCACAAAGTAGCGTTATTTACCTTATCACAATGGAGACCAGTGCGTGGTCAGACCATGTCAGACTGCCAATCTCAGATGAACTTACAAGATGAAGAATCGATTTGTCCACTAGAATATTATTAATCCTAATGTAGACTTGATGTGAATTCGAAAAAAATGTATACTCCTGTTCAGATGGATGTTGATGGCACCACACATCAAAAAATTGGTAAGAGTGCAAGATATTAATTATAGGGGTATATAGGTATAATCCATTGAGGGCCACAATACCTTATTAAAATCTCATAACACCATTATATGATTCTTGGCTTCTTACTCCGTTTTAGACAGGATGTAGAAATTTCAACTGCCTCTTGTTAGGGGCATAGAACGTGATTAACATTTACTGGACATTGTTAATATGGCATAGCAAAGTAACATAATACCTTCTGTAACAGTAATTTCTTTGTCAATAGTGAAGGCCAAAGTGTTTCATACAAGGACAGCCGTTCCAAATTTCTTTTGCACCACATGGGACAACCCCTATACCAGGTGCTTACTGTGGAGGCAAGAGGCATCCTCTCCATTTAAATGTGTTTCCTGAAGGCAAACAATATAAGAGCTGTAAGTGCTTCTATAACATTGGCCTTTTATACCAAGAATTTAGGCCTCTTACATTTAGCAACAGTACCTTAAATACCATATCGGCAAAAAAGAAATATTAGAGCTGGAGTGACAGCAGAAAATGTGGAGGGATAGTACTTAATACCACAGGGAAAACATGACCATCTACTCCTAGGGACCTCTACCACAGGTCCCCTGCGCAGTATCAGAATAAAATATTTTTCAAAAACATCATTTAGGCTGAGGCCCCACATTGCGGAAATGCAGCTTTTTTTGTTGCAGATTTTGTTGCATTTTTTTGAGCCAAAGCCAAGAATGGCTACAGATGGAATTGAAAATATATAGGAAGTCTTTATACTTCTAACTTCTGCTCAATCTAGTCCTGGTTTGGCTAAAAAAAACGCAACAAAATCTGCAACAAAAAAAGCTGCGTTTCCGCAAGGTGGAGCCCTGGCCTTAAGGTGTTTTTTCCTTTTGCACAATGGACCACTCCTCAGTCACCGAGGATGGTGGACGCTTTCCCAAAGCATTAACTTGCTGTGGTGGTTTCAAGTCCCATTCTTGGCACAATTTGAAGACTTCTTCTGGACTGTTAATGACACTGTTAATGACTCTGTTAATGACACTGTTAACTACACTGATTTTTAAAGCTTGCCCTTTTGACAGTGGAGAGATATCAGTACCGAAACTAACCGTACTTATTCAATATAACACCACTAGAGATGAGCAAACACCGTTCGATGAAATACATATTCGATCGAATATCAGGCCGTTCGAGGTGTTCGATTCCAATTGAACACCAGAGACAAACGCAGTAAAAATTTGTATCCCCTCCCACCTTCCCTGGTGCATTTTTTGCACCAATAACCGCGCAGGGGAGGTAGGACAGGAACTATGACAACGGAGGAAGTTAAAAAAATCGGAAAAAGGAATTGGCTGGCTAAATCAGGTGACCTCCAATTTAGATGAATGGTGGATTTAACATTCGACTAATTTGGGACTGTGAACTATGTGACTGTGAGACAGGGACAGATCTACAGGCAGGGTTAGCTAGGGATTACCTTTATTTAGGGGGGAATGTTACTCACCCAGCTCTTTGGGGCTCCATCTCATCGGTATCCCTGTCAGCTTGCGATATGCACGAGCTGACTTTTTCCCATAGGAATGCACTGACCAGCGTTGATTGGCCAGTGTACAGCATTCGGCCAATCAACGCTGGTTCTGATTTGTTCTCCTGCTATGTGACCTTATTCCTCCCTTTGTTTATACAGAGTTAACCACGGACCTATCAGACAAGTGATGTCACTTAGTGCAGGACAATCGTTTAATTGCAGTTTGCTAATCAAGGTGTCTTTATCTTTAGTCTGTTATCTCTCTATGTAAACACACAGATAACACTGGGTCCATTCTGTACAAGCATCTGCATATTATCTGACCGGTATGAGTGTTGTGAGACTTCTCCGGCCTGTTTAGCAAGAGGGAGGGGGGAGGGAGGAGAAATATAGGAAGTGAGATGAAAAGACTACAGCCAGACTGCTGAGACACTGAGATGGGAAAAGCCCATTTAAGGCTCATGGTTTTGTTTAATAAAGTAACAATGCTGGATCCATATAGCTAGGGCTGCTATAGACTGAGATATGCTTGCCATCAAAAATTTCAAACAGTTAATAAATTATGTCATTTTAAAAGCGCTGTTATACTTGTTGAGACGTTTCTATGTGATACTCTATATAGTGCTGTATGTGCTGTTCATCATTATTATAATTACTGGTATATTTAATATCAATTATCTATAATATTCTATTTTACATATCATTTTACATTAATCAGAATCCATGTAGCCATACTGTCAGTAACAGTTAATGTGATTAAATCTGCATTCTTCATGAAAATATTATCCCCATGAGCATTGATATTTATTTAAAATTGTTATTTATTGTGAAGCCATCTGTTTATCTGAAATGAAACCCAGCATCTACGGTTGTAGTACTCAAGGGAAATACTCACCTAATTTTTCTTCATGATACAAGTCTTCCAGCAGGTTAACAAATAAATAAGAATTAAATGTTGTGTATTCACTTTGCAATAAGAATTAAACAAGCATATTTAATTTTCCAGTATTTACTGCTTTTTAAAGCTGTTAAGGTTTTAAGTGCCAAATATTCAAGAAATCTAATCTAAATCTAAGAAAAAATCTAAGTTGAAACCCGAATAAATGTATATGTTTTGTCAATGTCTATATGTAGGTAACGAGTTTTCAACAAACAGAAGATAATTATACAATATATATGCACATTTGCATAATTGTATTTGTTTTGTTTTTACTCGTTCTTTAATTTTCGAAGATTTTTTGGTAAAAAAAAAAAATATAGCAGCTACATATTTTCTGATATATGCAGTATTGTGGGAAAACCCAAGGTGTGAAATGTGTAAAGGGACTGTCAGCAGTTGTGACCATGCAAAACTGAAGGCCTTGCTAAGTAAGGCTGAGGCCCCACACTGCGCAAATGCTACGTTTTGCAGTACCAGCATAGTGAATGCAATTTTGTTTAATCCTAGCCCCACACTGCGAAAAAAAAAAAAAACGCTGCGGAAAAGCTGGATTTTTCAAAAGTGTTCGCGTTTATGAAAAACGCAGCATGTCAATTATAGTTGCGGAAACGCTGAGTTTTTCCCTCCATAGATTTCTATGGAGAATGTGAAAACAGCAGCAAAAACACAGCATGATAAATGTGTTGCGGAAACTCTGCAGAAATGCTGCGGAAAAGCATCAAAATCCACAGACAAAAACTCACTGTTTTGCTTGGTTGAGGCTAAGGCCCCAAGGGCTGGAACCGCCTCCCTAAAGCGCTGCAGGAACAACCGCGGCGTGAACGCATTGAGGTTCTTCCCGCAGCGCTTTGAACAGAAAATTCACAGAGTTTTCCTCCGCGGACTTTCTGTTACAGTTATATCCATTGGAAAGCCGCCAGAGTTTCCGAAGATGTAATTGACATGCTGTGATTTTCAAAACCGCAATGGTTTTGGAAATGGCAGCGTATCTGCGCTGCGATTTTTTCTGCAAAGTGGCCATGGGATTCGCATGAATCCCATCCACTTTGCAAGTACTGTAAAACGCTGTGATTTTTCCAGTGGCGTTTACGCCGTGGCCAAAACGTGGCATTTACAGTCCCTGGGGCCTTGGTCTAAATAGCAGAGATCCATAATTCCTTAGGATTTTCAACATAGCCTTTCAATTACCTTCATTGCACATGAGAAACGTGAGCAAAAACGCAATGAAAACTCAACAGAAAACTCTTATGAATTTCCGCAGCACAAAACTGAAAAACACAATGAAAAATGCATGTACATGCATTTTCTCTGCAGTTTTTTTATTCTGCTTTTTTTGCTGCATTTCCGCCCAGTGGGGCCTTAGCTTAAGGGCGGCTTGACATTGTCTGCCTTCATCATAGATAAGGGTGAACAGATTTGTTCCAAGCCGGATTCGATTCAAATTTTCCAAATAGTTCACTTTTTAATGAAACCGAATACTTTTCAATTTGGAACTAAAACATGTGACATGCATTGTGTAATGAAAATTAAAAAAGAAGGGGCAACACAGTGGCTCAGTGTAGCCTTGCAGTGCTGGAGTCCTTGGTTCGAATCCTGCCACGGACCACATCTGCAAGGAGTTTGATTGTTCTCCCCGTGTTTGCATGGATTTCCTCCCATACTCCAAAGACATACTGATAGGGAAAAAATGTACATTATGATCCCTATATGGGGCTCACAACCTACATTTAAAGAAAAAAAAAAGGGTGTGTGACGTTTTGGCATTCCGCAACTATCCCCCTGTCTGTCAATAATGAGTGGTAATGGGAGACCTTATAATACTGAGTAACACGAAGAGCTATTTTGTAATACTCAAACTTGGGGATAGATGTGTTATCATACAAAGCAATTGCTTCATTTTCTACTGCAAAAAAGAGCAACAACAGTTACAATAAAACTTCAGGAGTATGGTCCATCATATTAATCTGTGCCATTCTGCCACTCATGTTGCCACAGCTACCACCACTGCCGACACTAAGTCAGATATGTCCTGGGGTTTAGTCCATCACATTCTGCTATACTACGGTATTTTCCTGAAAAAAAAAAAAAAAAGATGTAGCAAGAGGTACATTTTTACATTTTTGCTTTTGACCCCCTGCCTTCCAAACACTAACTTTTTTTTTCTTAAAGGAACCTTTAGTAAAAGTAATGCTGAGATATGGCAACAGATCACTGGCCCTGGAAATTCTTCTAGGCGCAGACAATCATCGCCAAAATGGAAGTGCAAAGCTGAATGAGGCACCAGGGACCTTAATGCCTGCGATCACTGCGAGCACTGATTCTGGGCATTAGCACCAGGTCTTTGCTCTATAATACAGCAAAGACCATGCAGCTATAGCAGCCAGCCGCTCAGCTCATGATTGACCACATGTTTAAATAACTAACGCTACAGCCAATGTTGGGAAGGGGTTAATGCCAACTCCATTTCGATTTCACATCTGATCCCATGAAAGATTTAGTTTCAATAGATTTTTGTTTTGAAAAACTCCTTCATCATCACTGTCCACTTAGGCACACACCCATAAATATTTCTCCAAAATAACTATCCTGTAACACTTATAAGTCATCACAAGGTGCTAATTTTTATATAAAACCATCGTGTTTTGCAATTTAACCACCATATGTGTATAAAAAGCCTTGAGAAAGCAAAAAAAAGGATAATTTTTGTGAGTGGTTTAAATGTTAAAATGCTTAAAGCAAGTGGCAGTACAGTGTATACTTAAACCCAGAAGTTTGTTCTGGGTTTAAGCTCACTGAGCATGTGCAGTACACTCTTTTTGGCGAAGATGCGAGGAGCATACTGCGCATGCGCGCAATTACAAACTTGGAAATATGGCCGCCGGCCGGCATGCCCAGTCGGCTCTAACAGGGTCTCGCTGTCAAAGCCGACTGCGCAGGCGTCAGACATGACAAAGAAAGGAGACGACAGACAAGCGGAGGAGGCAGATGAAGAAGAAGGACGCCCTCATTGCTGCCGAGACCTCATTGGCATACCGGTAAGTACCGGTATTTTTAAGGAATGGCGCGACGGAGACCACATCTAAAGGTAGGAGATGAATAGCCTTTCTTAAGGCTATTCCGACGTGGTAATTAGAAAAAAAGTTGCTTTAATGGTAGAAACCCTTTAAGACAATTTAAGATGTTGTTTGTAACAATCTTACTCATTTGAACCAATTATTGGTCCGAACCACACGAATGTGAAATTAATCTTCAGAGGTTTGCCTATCTCTTATTCACTCCCATGTAAAATACAGTGAAGGAAATAATTATTTGATCCCTTGCTGATTTTAAGTTTGCCCACTGACAAAGACATGAACAGTCTATAATTTTAAGGGTAGGTTAAATGGGTTTTCCAGGCGGCAAAAAAAATAAAAATAAAAAAAAAATATATATATATATATATATATATATATATATATATATATTTATAATATATTTAAGGTCTCGTAGAAAAATAGAAAAAGATAAAACAGCACTGCTGGAAAGAAATGTTATGTTCCTAAAGAGGTTCTGAAACAAATGCAATATATGGAGTATATAACGGGTAGCCACGTTCTCAAATAGAAGAACTAATCGCGTTTCCCAGGTGGTGCTCTCTGTGTATAAAGTCCATACAAAAATAGTAAAAAAGTAGAGCAAAAAATAGGGCACTCACCAGACAACGGGTCTAAAACCAGCAGACTTTATTTCATCTCTTTAAAAAAAAAAAAAAAAAAGTGCATGGGAATAGAGTGGATGGAAAGACATATAGTTCAAGCGACGGAAGACCCAGACACAACCAATTTTTAATGTCCCAGCAGAGGGAAGGAGGTTGTCACTCAGGGTTTTACGGTACATGGCTCCATCCATTCTCCCATAGATGCGGTGAAGTATTCCTGTGCCCTTAGCAGAGAACCACCCCCAAAACATAATGTTTCCCCCTCCAAGCTTGACAGTGGGGATGGTGTTCTTTGGGTCATAGGCAGCATTTCTCTTTCATTAAACATGGTAATTTTAGTAAGCCAAAGAGCTCAATTTTTGGTCTCATCTGACCAATCTGGATCATTCTGAGAGTGATTGGGAAGAAGGTGCTGTGGTCAGATGAGACAGAAATTGAGCTGTTCGGGTCAGCATTAAAGGAGCAGAGAGCTGTGGATGACACTGTTACACAAGGTCATATACACACAGTTGTTCTTCACTGCTGTAGGTCAGCTTTAAAGGGGAAGGGTGCTGTGGATTACATTGTTCCACAAGGTCACATACAAGCAGCTTTACTCCAGGTTTCCATAATAACTGATCACAGGTTTTTCACCGATATACAAACTGTGATACACATGATTAAATCACACTTATGGACCAATATAAACTCACAGGTTCTTATGGCTTGACATACACACAGCTTTACAGCAAGGTCTCCAATCTGGCAATGTTTTTTCAACGCATACGCACAAACGACATACAAAGTAAACCAGTGCAAAACTGGCCAATTCCTATAGGGCCACTGCACAAACAAAAAATTAAATATACCCGTGCGAAGCCGGTTCCTTCTGTTAGTATTAAATATTTATTCATTAAGTTATTTGCACTATGCTAGGCACTTTAGATTCTTGGATTTTTACATTATTTATACTAATTAGAGATGAGCGAACGCAATTCGATCAAATAGGTATTCGATCGAATATCATGGCGTTCGATGTATTCGTTCACAATCGAATACAAGGCCGCATACGCAGTAAAAATGTGTATCCCCTCCAGTGGCGTAACTAGGAATGGCGGGGCCCAGTGGCGAACTTTTGACATGGGGCTCCCCCCCCCCCAACCGACACTTGCTGCATGGCTCTAGTCACCCCAAGGGCCAAAAAATAAAAAACTGCTGCTACAAGGATCTAGTCACCCCAAAGGCCAAAAAATAAAACACTGCTGCTACAAGGCTCTAGTCACCCCAAGGGCCAAAAATGAAAATACTGCTGCTGCATGGCTCTAGTCACCCCAAGGGCCAAAAGCACTGTATTTTAAAGGCTCTACTCATCCAAAGAACCAAGAAATCTCTGCTGGTGCAAGTCTGAACTAAGCTAAAGGGCCTAAAACTCTGCAGGTAGAAGGCTGAAGTCACCTGAAGGGCTTCAATCTCTGCTGGTAGCTCAGCTTAAGGGCCTGTAACTTTGTTTGGAAGGGCTCACGTTAAGGGCCAGAAAAGTGAATTTTGGAAGGTCTTACCACATCACACACACACAAATACACACAATGACAGTTCAGGGTGGGGACTGAAGGATTTCCCATTGTCTATTCCAAGGGTCCTCAAACTTTTTAAACAGTGGGCCGGAGGCAGAGCAGGTCGCACAGACATCGGGAGCGGTGCCCTCTAATAGGTAAAGTGAAGTGCGCTCCATGGCCTGGCCCGAGCTCCCCAGGAGCTTCATTATAAATGCACGCCTGCCGGCGTTGTCGGCGGGGCCAAACAGAAGTGCTTGGCGGGCTGCATGTGGCCCTTGGGCCGCAGTTTGAGGACCCCTGTCTATTCCATCTGTGGTTGTCATGGGCAACGTGATTTAAAGGGGTGGTTGCTAATGCTTGTTGAGCTTAAATTTGGGTTTGTGTCCATCCATTTGGGGAGTAAAGAAGGTGTTAGCATCATTTGCTGAGGTGTGATAGTGGACTTGGTGACCCTCCTGAGTCGAATGGTGGGATCCCCTGAAATGAAGCATTTTCTCCCATAGACTATAATGGGGTTCGATAGTCGTTCGAATAGTCGAATATTGAGATGCTATTCGTAACGAATAACGAACATCGAATATTTTACTGTTCGCTCATCTCTAATTCTAATGATTAATTTTTGATTTTATAGTAGTGTTAATTATATGTGATTGATACTTATATATACACTATGTTGTTTTTCATTATAAAAAGCTTGTATTATGTACTATGGATTGCATTAATCCTTGGATAGATAGATAGATAGATAGATAGATAGATAGATAGATAGATAGATAGATAGATAGATAGATAGATAGATGGATGGATGGGGAGATTGGTAGCCACTTTTTATACATGTATTATTTACAAAATAAACTTTGTGTGAGCACTGTGACAGACTTTTACAGTTCCCACATGCCATGGAGACCACTATGCCCCATCAGGGTGGTCCCAGGAAAAACTCAGTAATCATAGCTGTCTGCCAATGGTGCTGACCATAAGGTGGAGGCAGACATGCCAAAGAGCGGCCTTTCAATCAATGAATTTTGAAAATGAGGATCCGAAAGTGATTATATTGTCCCCTCTGTGCCATATAATATATAAAAACTACTCATTTAACTCATTCCCATGGTGCTGCCAGACTAGTGGTATTTCTGGCTCAGCGTTGGAATGCGAATGATAGCATTAATGAAATGTATTCAACTGTATCTGAATCCTGAGAAACCCTAAAACTTGCCAGATACAAGTGCATAGTTTGCCATTAAAGCAGTCCTGACTCAGAGGAGATCTTTTATATTATTTTATATTATTATATTATATATTGCAAGCTCTTGTTAGCAAATGTTTGATATATTAATTTCTTTGTCACATTATCTCTCTATATTATAAAAATGAATTCTTGTCTGTCTGTCTGTCTGTCTGTCCGTCCGTCTGTCTGTCTGTCTGTCTGTCTGTTCTCTAATGCGAACCAAACGACTGGACTGATCTTCACCAAATTTGGTACAGAGATACTTCAGATATCCGGGAAGGTTTAAGACGAGACTCCAACTCGCTCGGACGTACCGTTGCTGAGATACAGCATTCCAAACACAGTGCCCCCCCCCCTTAGCCAATACTAACCTGCAAGACTTTCACTCATATTCCAACTGCAATACAACACTGATATCCAAACTGAGATACACGCATCAGAGGATTAGATACACAGATCAGCACACAGTATCACACGCCAGAGGATTAGATACACGGGTCTGCACACAGTCCCACACACCAGAGGATTAAATATGCGCTTCTGCACACAGTTCCACACACTGAAGGATTTGATACATGCATCTGCACACGGTTCCACATGCCGAAGGATTAGATACACGCGTCTACACACAGTTCCACACTCCAGAGGATTAGATACGCGCGTCTGCACACAGTTGTACACACCATAGGATTAGATACACGCGTCTGCACACAGTACCACATGCAGTAGGATTAGATACGCGCGTCTACACATAGTTCCACATGCCGAAGGATTAGATACGCGCCTCTTCACACAATACCACACAGGGGAGGATTAGATATGTGTGTGTGCACACAGTACCACACTTTGGAGGATTAGATACATGCCTCTGCACACAGTACCACACGGGGGAGGATTAGATACATGCCTCAGCACACAGTATCACACGGGGAGGATTAGATACGCGCGTCTACACACAGTACCACACGGGGGAGGATTAGATACGCGCGTCTACACACAGTACCACATGCCATAGGATTAGTTACACGCATCTGCACACAGAGGATTAGATACGCGCATCCGCACACATTTGTACACGCCATAGGATTAGATACACACGTCTGCACACAGTACCACATGTCGTAGGATTAGATACACGCATCTACACACAGTTCCACACTCCAGGGGATTAGATACGCGCATCTGCACACAGTTGTACATGCCATAGGATTAGATACACGCGTCTGTACACAGTACCACATGCAGTAGGATTAGATACGCGTGTCTACACATAGTTCCACAAGCCGAAGGATTAGATACGTGCCTCTTCACACAATACCACACAGGGGAGGATTAGATACGCGCGTCTACACACAGTACCACATGCCATAGGATTAGATACGCGCGTCTGCACACAGTACCACATGCCGGGGGATTGGATATGTGCGTCTACACACAGTTCCACACGCTGTAGGACTACATACGCGCCTCTTCACACAATACCACACAGGGGAGGCTTAGATACACGTGTCTTCACACAGTTGTACACGCCATAGGATTAGATACACGCGTCTACACATAATGCCACATGCCGTAGGATTAGATACACGGGTCTGCACACAGTTCCACACACCAGAGGATTAAATACACACTTCTGCACACAGTTCCACACACTGAAGGATTTGATTTGTGCGTCTGCACACGGTTCCACATGCCGAAGGATTAGATACAGGCGTCTACACACAGTTCCACACTTCAGAGGATTAGATACGCACTTCTGCACACAGTTCCACACACTGAAGGATTTGATATGTGCGTCTGCACACTGTTCCACATGCCGAAGGATTAGATACAGGCGTCTACACACAGTTCCACACTCCAGAGGATTAGATACGCACATCTGCACACATTTGTACACGCCATAGGATTAGATACACATGTCTGCACACAGTACCACATGCCATAGGATTAGATAAAGGCGTCTACACACAGTTCCACACTCCAGAGGATTAGATACGCGCGTCTGCACACATTTGTACACGCCATAGGACTAGATACACACATCTGCACACAGTACCACATGCCGTAGGATTAGATACACGCGTCTACACACAGTTCCACACTCCAGAGGATTAGATACGCACGTCTGCACACAGTAACACATGCCGGGGGATTGGATACGTGCGTCTACACACAGTTCCACACGCCGTAGGATTAGATACACGCCTCTTCACACAATACCACACAGGGGAGGATTAGATACACGTGTCTTCACACAGTTGTACACGCCATAGGATTAGATACACGCGTCTGCACACAGTACCACATGCCGTAAGATTAGATACGCGTGTCTGCACACAGTACCACATGCCGTAGGATTAGATACGCGTGTCTACACACATTTGTACACTCCATAGGATTAGATACACATGTCTGCACACAGTACCACATGCAGTAGGATTAGATACGCGCGTCTACACACAATACCACACAGGGGAGGATTAGATACGTGTGTGTGCACACAGTATCACACTTTGGAGGATTAGATACATGCCTCTGCACACAGTACCACAAGCCAGAGAATTAGATACGCGTCTCAGAACACAGTACCACACGGGGAGGATTAGATACGCATGTCTGCACGCTGTACCACAAGCCGTAGGATTAGATACGTGCATCTACACACAGTTCCACACGCCGTAGGATTAGAAATGCGCCTCTTCACACAATACCACACAGGGGAGGATTAAATAAGCGCGTCTGCACATAGTACCAAATTCCGTAGGATTAGATATGCCCGTCTGCACACAGTACCACATGCCGTAGGATTAGATACCCACGCCTACACACAGTTCTACATGCCATAGGATTAGATACGTGCCTCTTCACACAATACCACACAGGGGAGGATTAGATACGTGCATCTGCACACAGTACCACACGATCGAGGGTTAGATGTGCGCGTCTGCACACAGTTACACATCCTGAAGGATTAGATACGTGTGTCTGCTCTAAGTACCACACGGGGGAGGATTAGATACGCATGTCTTCACATAGTACCACTGCCAGAGGATTAGATACGCGTTTCTACACACACAGTATCACACGGGGAAGGATTAGATATGCGCATCTGCACACAATTCCATACGCCGGAGGATTAGATACGTGTGTCTGCACACTGTACCACATGCCGTAGTATTAGATACGTGCGTCTGCACACAGTTTCACACGCCGGAGGATTAGATACGCGCGTCTGCACACAGTACCATACGCCGGGGGATTGGATATATGCGTCTTCACACAATACCACATGCCAGGGGATTGGATACGTGCATCTGCACACAGTTCCACACACCAGAGGATTAGATAAGCAGGTCTGCACACAGTACCACATGTCGTAGGATTAGATACGTGCGTCTGCTTACAGATCCACACGCCAGAGGAATAAATACACGCATCTTCACACAGTTGTACACGCCATAGGATTAGATACACACGTCTGCATACAGTACCACATGCTGTAGGATTAGATACGCGCGTCTACACACAGTTCCACACGCCATAGGATTAGATACGCACCTCTTAACACAATACCACACAGGGGAGGATTAGATATGTGCATCTGAACACAGTACCACATGCCAGAGAATTAGATACGCGTCTCACTGACATCCAAAATGAGATACACATAATCACATGACGCTTATGGACATACACACAAACCACATACAAAATACACCAGTGCAAAATTGGACATTTCTTATGGGGCCACTACACAAACATAAAATGTAATATACCCGTGCGAAGCCGGGTCCTCCCTCTAGTAATGTATAATAATGTCTGTCCATGTACCCTCTGATTTGTAAAGTGCTGCAGAATATACAGACGCTATATAAATACAGTTATCATTATTATTATTATAGGACGGGCTGTGGAACAGCTCAATGCACAGAGCAGAACATCAGCATTCTGCAAATATCCTGTTGGTCGGTGCACAGGATGGGAATGCAAGTGAGTAGAAAGATAAGGAATCAGCATCTTTTAATTTATTTACTAATTACTGTAGCTTAGAGACATTTTCAGAGGTGACACACTATCTTTAAAGGAAAAAAAAAAAGTAAGTTCTTATTCAGCTGATAGGGCTGAGTGTGAATCTGATGGTAATGCATAGGCTTGAGTCTACTGAGGGCTCTGTGAAAACGGCCAGGGAAATGGCATATTCTATTATTTAAAGAGAACCTTTCATGTCGTCATAGCTGTGTGGTATTATATGCTGCTAGAAAGAAGACTAAATTTGGTGCACTGACAGCTTTCCCAGTATGTGCCCCAGTACTAGAAATATCTTCACACTGTCAGAAAAGTGGGCCTTACAGTCTAGTGTCACCAAGAGGCTGCGAGAATCACCCCACTAACAGTAGGGCGTTCCTCACATGCCAGCGATGACACTGAACGGTAAGGCTTGAGGAGATATCAGTGCCAGAATTAACAGCACTGATATCTCCAGCATCGGAGTTCATAACAGTAAAGCCAATAGTGCACTGTCTAGTGGTATATAATACCGCACATCTATGAGGACGGGAAGAGTCTTCTTTAACAGATCAGTCACACAGACCAAAATGATACATTAATTGAAAAAAAAAAGAACGAAAAAAAAAAATGGCCAGCACACAGACATGAAAGCATATCATGTTGTCATATGACTAAGTTCTTAAAGGCTGTTATTCTTATTGCTACCGTTTTATACTATGAATGTGTACTGAGGCGTTCACACTATCGTTGGTGACCGTCAGCAATGTTCGTGGCTAGAGATGAGCGAACAGTAAAATATTCAATGTCTGTTATTCGTTTCGAATAGCTGCTCAATATTTGACTATTCGATCGAATATCGAACCCCATTATAGTCTATGGGGGGAAAATGCTTAGTTTCAGGGGAACCCACCATTCGTCTCAGGAGGGTCACCAAGTCCACTATGACACCTCAGCAAATGATGACAACACCTCTGCAATGCAACTGGGACAGCAGGGGAACTACACACTTTCCACACTCAAAAAAACCTCTATTAAAGTGGAAAAATACCTGGAAACCTTCTTTCTTCCCCAAATGGATGGACAGAAACCCATATTTAAGCTAAAAAAACATTAACAAGTACCCCTTTAAATCACGTTGCCCATGACAACCACAGATGGAATAGGCAATGGGAAATCCAAAAGCCCCCACCCTTAACTGTCATTGTTTATGTGTGTGTGATGTGGTGAGACCTTCAAAAATTCACTTTTCTGGCCCTTAACATGAGCCCTTCCAAATTAAGTTAGAGGCCTTTAAGCTGAGCTACCAGCAGAGATTGAGGCCCTTTAGGTGACTTCAGCCTCTTACCAGCAGAGTTTTAGGCCCTTTAACTTAGTTCAGCCTTGCACCAGCAGAGTTTTTTGCCCATTGGGTGAGTTGAGTCTTGCACCAGCAGAGTGTTAGCCCCTTTAAAATTCTTAGCCCCTAAAACGGTGGTTCCAGAACCATCACTCTCATTGTGTTGTATTGATGCAGTGGATTGGACTGAGAACCCAGACATTGATCTTGATTTTGATTCTGAAATTGATAACATTTTGGCATCAAGTCCTGGGCTAACTTTTATTTAAGGACCGCAAAGGTGGAGAATTGGCTGCAACCACTACTACCGGTAATGGTCCTTTAATATCGGACTCTACATTACCTCTACAGGGTTCTGATCAGGTGTTAATAGTCCAAACCACATGCTCCAGTACTTTAGATGTAGATAAGAAACCACTTTCCCTTCTGACACCAGATTTAACCAAGTTTCACCATCATCATCCTGCTGAGATGGAGCCACTAAAGGAAACTTTGCCATCAAAGGCATGTTCTGGAGCTGCGACTGAGCCAAATCTAAACACAGAGTCCTTTGGAACTGAACAAAATTCACCAGCAGTGTTTTTGGCCCTTAGGGTGAGTTGAGACTTGCACCAGCACGTGTCCCGTAACATCAGGTGGGCCCTAAGTTCTGCGCTAAGTTGCACAAAGTTCCACTTGACCACCGACGCGTGGACAAGTGCATGCGGCCTGGGACACTGCATCTCAATCGTGGCACACTGGCTGAATGTAGTTGAGGCTGGGACCGGGTTGCAAACTGTGGCGGCCTGCCTTGCCTCCCCACCCAATATTCCTGGCAGGAGTGCTGAAACACCAGCCTCCTCCTCCTCTGCCACTAAATCGACCCCAGCTACGAGCTGGAAACGCTGCAACACTGGTGTGGGGAGACGTCAGCAGGCCGTGCTGAAGCTCATCAGCTTGGGGGACAGACAGCACACTGCCTCTGAGGTCAGGGATGCCATCCTGGATAAGATGGCAATGTTTTTTGCCCCGCTGCACCTGGGCCCAGGTGCAGGTTGGCATATGTGATAATGGCCGGAACCTGGTAGCAGATCTGGAGCTTTCCATACTCAAACATGGTCCACACATGGTCTACGTTTTCAAATTATTGGTGCAACGGTTTCTAAAAACTTACCCCAATTTACACAAGCTACTGGTTAAAGTGTGGCGCTTGTGCTCCCACTTTAGCAAGTCTACATTACCTGGTGCTAGCCTCAATACACTCCAGCAACGCCTACATCTGCCTGAAGCAGCGGCTTTTGTGCGAGGTCACCACACACTGAAACCCTAGATACCGTATGTTGAGAAGGGTGTGTAAGCAGTGGAGACCTTTGATGGAGTTCCACCTCCAAAACCCAAGGGTTCATCAAAGTCAGTGCCCTCAGTTTCTGCACCATGAGTTTCCATGGGTGGCAGACTTATGGAAAATCCTATCCCATCCTTTCCACTGGACAAGAAACATTAGCATGAGCTCATCACAATTCCTGATATGACATCTGCGTTAAGCAGGGTGCAGGGTACAACGCAGATCAGGCCCGAGCACCAGGAACAGGTGATACAATGGCTAGCGGATAATGCTTCCAGCTGCTTTTCCAGCAGCCAGTCAGCCACTACCTGCAGTCATGTTCATACCCAAGAGTCTGCCCCTCCTTCCTCCCAACATGCCCAATCTTCCCAACAGAGTCATCCCACCCTTGCCCCCTCCCATGATCTCTTTTTGGGTCCTTTTACTGTCTCTCCCTCTGTTGAACCACTTCCCGAATCCCAGAAGCTACCAGACAACTGTGTGTGTACTGATGCCCAAACACTGGAGCATCCGCCATCACCTGGCGATTTTGTGGTTGTGGACCCGCAACCAGCATTTTACGTCCTCAGTGATGATGATGAAACACAGTTGCCATCAGGGCATGCTGTTGTCATGTGCGGTTTGCAGTAAGAGGAGAGTGAGCAATTGGAAGAGGAGTTGGTGGACGATGAGGCCACCAACCCTAAATGGACAGGGGTGATGTATAGCGGGGAAAGCAGTGTAGATGTGGAGGCAAGCTAAGCAGGAAAAAAGGTGGCTACAGGCATAGGCATGGGCTGGGGTGATGTCTAGTGGTGAAAGCAGTGTAGATTTGGATGCAAGCGCAGCAGCAGAAGAGGTGGCTAGAGGCAGAGGCATGTCCAGAGGCAGCAAGGCCATAGATTTTCTGTGTACTAGCCACTCACATAGAACTCAACCATGTTGCCAGATTAATTCCTCCAACAGGCTAACAACTGCCATCCAGTCCACACCCACCAGGGGCACACTCTCCAAGGTCTGGGACATGTTAATGGCACCCCTGGCCAAACTACCGCCACTGAGGGGCCTAGTTTCACCAGGAGGGACAAGTATAGGTGCTTGTTGC
The DNA here is from genome assembly GCF_031893055.1 of Leptodactylus fuscus. Taxonomy (NCBI): domain Eukaryota; kingdom Metazoa; phylum Chordata; class Amphibia; order Anura; family Leptodactylidae; genus Leptodactylus; species Leptodactylus fuscus. The sequence goes on along the minus strand of NC_134266.1, from coordinate 201,442,030 downwards.
GGGAGTAACTGGCCGACCTCAGCCCTGTCCTCTCCGATCCCTCTGTGCCCTACATTTAGTGGGTCTCCAAGTTGGATTTGTGGCTGGACCTTGCGCTCTATGCATTGGAGGTCCTTTCCTGCCTTGACGCCAGCGTGCTATCAGAAAATGTCTTCAGCGCAGCCGGTGGCATCATCACGGATAAGGGCAGCCAGCTGTCAGCTGTCAGTGCTGACCGGCTGATGCTGATCAAAATGAAGAGCCACTGAATAGACCCATCATTTTCATGTCCAGCAGTCTCAAGCACCCTGATATGAAGTTTGATGTGTGTGCTCACCCTCTACAATTCTTCCTCCTCCTCATACTCTTCCACCATCAGCGTTGCACAATTCTGCTCCTACTAGGTTCAATTCACATTAATGCCCCCAAACTCTTCTGGTTAGAGGCTCAATCCACCCTGATTCCCCCAACTGTGCTGGTTAGAAGCTCATTATAAGTCATGCCTAGTAACACACTCGCACACATGGCTGACTTCATGTTAGGTTGCGTCCAATCCTCAATCCCCAGTATAAGTTAAAAATCTTATCCTTTGTTCTGGTACAGGAGAGGAAAAAATGGCACAAATGATATGTAAATATGGAGACAGGCTAAGCAGCAAAAAAGTTGGCTACAGGCAGAGGCATGGACAGGGGTGATGTATAGCGGGGAAAGCATTGTAGATGTGGAGGCGAGCTAAGCAGAAAAAAAGGTGGCTAGAGGCAGAGGCATATCCAGAGGCAGCTAGGCCAAAGATTTTCCATGTACTAGCCACTCTTGCAAAATTCGCCCATGTTGCCAGACTTATGTGAGATCTCTCCGTGTCTTTGAGGAGTCCACCAAGAGAGTCAGCTTTGATGACGCATTACTGATTTTAACAATCCTGCTCCTGTGTGTGATGCAAGAATACCTCATCACAATCAGGGATAACGCATTGTACACTGAGGAGTCGGGCATAGGAGCAGAACCATTCCAGGATAGTCAATGCACACTCCTGTCCGCTTCACAGTGTATATTGATGGAGGAAGAGGAGGATGACAAAGTGGCAGATGATTTCATTGTCACACAGGAGGCTAGCGGCACCCCCTGGCCAAACTACCGCCACAGAGGTGCCTAGTGTCACCAGTTACAAATTTAGTGCGGTTTGCACACTTTGCAAGTCTAAACTGAGTAGGCTCTGAAAAGAGCAACCTTACCACCTTTTCTGTGTGCTGTCATTTGGAAGGCAAGCCCTGGGCTCAGTGGGAGAGAACAAACACAGGACAATCATCGCTCGGCGTTGCCAACACTGCCTCTTCCACTGTTTACACCAGCCTGGACACCTACACATCTGTCTCTGACACTTTGGGGAGTTCACCCTCATCTGCCCTTTTGGCCTGCACCATCATGCACCTCTTCCCAGCCACTCCCCATCTCCCAGGCGTTTCATTGCAGACAGAAGTACAGCTCAAGCCACCCACATGCCCAAGCCTTTAACGGCCTCATCTAAAAACTGTTGGCCCTGGAGATGTTTATGCTTCTGGATACCCAGGTCTTCCGTCAGCAGATGGCAGCTGGGGCACCTCCCTATGCTGGGCCTAGCCATTACTACTTCTCTTGGTGTGCTGTCCCCGCCTTGCGCCTGCACGTGTCCCATAACATCAGTCAGGCCCAAAGTTTCGCGCTTTGCTGCAAGGTCCACTTGACCACCGACGCATCGACAAGTGCCTGCGGTCAGTGATGCTGCTTATCTTTAATGACAGGCCAGGTGAATGTAGTGGAGTCTGGGCCCAGGGTGCAAACTGAGGTGGCCTATCTCCTCTCCCAGCCCAAAATTCATGGCAGGGTTTCTCTGAAAACCTACTCCTGCGCTGCAACCTCGACCCCAAGAAACGCTGTACGACTGATGTGGAGAGATGTCAGCAGGCCGTGCTGAAGCTGATCAGCTTGGGGGACAGACAGTCCACTGCCTCCGAGGTGAGGGATGCCATCCAGGATGATATGGCAATATGGTTTTCCCTGCTGCACCAGGGCCCACGCATGTTTGCTATGTTATGTGATAATGGCCGGAACCTGGTAGCAGATCTGGAGCTTGCCAGACTCAAACACAGTCCACACATGGCCCACATTTTCAACTTGTTGGTGCAAAGGTTCTTTGAAACCTACACCATTGTGCCTGTTATACTGGTCAAAGTGCAGCCATTTTCATAAGTGAGATGTAGCCTCTGCTAGACTGAAAACATTCAGAGCACACTCCTGTCATCTTCGCACCGTTGGCTGGCGGAGGAAGACGAGGGGGATGAAATGGTATTTTATTCACTGTCCCACATGAGGCTTGAGGGTGAAGTTCAGTGCATCCCATTGCTGCAGCACGGATGGTGTGAAGGGGAGTGGAAAATGGAGGAAATGGAGAGTGACCCTTACCGTTGGGGGCAGTGAAGTCATGCCAAGTAACACACTGGCACACATGGCTGACTTCATGTATGGTTGCTTTTCAAGAGACAAAGGCATAGTTCACATCATGGAGAGCAAACAATACTGGATTGAACAAAAATTAGATTGAGCTGATATAGCATGACTGAATTGCTGTGTCTCCCACTTACCTTCAGGGGGTACAACATTAAAAACAGGTTTGACCATACATGGCCTGACTGAATGAACGGCTGTCTCCCACTTAGCTTCGGGGGTAGACCCTTAAAAATTGGATTGAGCTGATATAGCCTGTTTGAATTGCCGTGTCTCCCACTTAGCTTTAGGGGGTAGATCCTTAAAAATTGGATTCAGTGTATATAGCCTGACTGAATTTCTGTGTCTCCCAGGTAGGTTTTGAGGTTACACACCCTGGATATCTGGATTGAGTGTACATAGCCTGACTGAATTTCTGTCTCTCCCACCTAGGTTTTGGGAGTACACACCATGAAAAACTGAATTGAGCGTACATAGCCTGACTGAATTTCTGTCTCTCCCACCTAGGTTTTGGGGGTACACACCCTGGATATCTGGATTGAGCATACATAGCCGGACTGAATTTCTGGGTCTCCCATCTAGGTTTTGGGGGTACACACCCTGGATATATGGATTGAGCGTACATAGCCGGACCTAATTGCTCTGTATCCCTGTTTTGAGGTTACACACTGCCTGAAAGCTGGTTTGCACGTATATATAGCAAGAACTAACTGCTCTGTATTCCTGCTATTTTGTGGTGGGGACACCCCTAACAAAAGCTGGTTTGCACGTATATAGAAAGAAGTAACTACAGTGGATTCCTGCTATTTTTTTTGGGGGGGGGAACACCCCTAACAAAAGCTGGTTTGCACATTTATAGCAAGAAGTAACTGCTGTGGAGTCCTGCTATTTTGTGGGGGGACACCCCTAACAAAAGCTGGTTTGCACGTATATAGCAAGAAGTAACTGCAGTGGATTCCTGCTATTTTTTTTGGGGGGGGGCACCCCTAACAAAATCTGTTTTGCACATATATAGCAAGAAGTAACTGCTGTGGAGTCCTGTTATTTCGTGGGAGGACACCCCTAACAAAAGCTGGTTTGCACGTATATAGCAAGAAGTAACTGCAGTGGATTCCTGCTATTTTTTGGGGGGGGACACACCTAACAAAAGCTGGTTTGCACGTTTATAGCAAGAAGTAACTGCAGTGGATTCCTGCTATTTTTTTGGGGGGCACACCCCTAACAAAAGCTGGTTTGCACGTATATAGCAAGAAGTAACTGCAGTGGATTCCTGCTATTTTTTTGGGGGGATACCCCTAACAAAAGTTGGTTTGCACGTATATAGCAAGAAGTAACTGCAGTGGATTCCTGCTATTTTTTTGGGGGGGACACCCCTAACAAAAGCTGGTTTGCACATATATAGCAAGAAGTAACTACAGTGGATTCCTGCTGTTTTTTTGGGGCGACACCCCTAACAAAAGCTGGTTTGCACGTATATAGCAAGAAGTAACTGCAGTGGATTCCTGCTATTTTGTGGGGGGGGCACCCCTAACAAAAGCTGGTGTACACATATAGAGCAACAAGTAACTGTTCTGTATCCCTGTTTTCCAACGTCCGTTTACAGGAGCCTGCAGTGTATAGCTCTGAGAAGAGCTGTTGTTGTTCTTCAATTTTTCCCTGCCTATCTGAAGCTAATGCCTATCTAGCCCTCAGCAGATATGTTTCTCTCCCTATCTCTGACCGCAAATCTGGCGAATATGATGGCGGCCATTCTTATAAATGGGAGGTCACATGTTTTCGGCAGACAATGGGTTTTTTCAATTTTTTTCAATGCCTCCGTTGTCGTAGTTCCTGTCCCACCTCCCCTGCACAGTTATTGGTGCAAAAACGCGCCAGGAAAAGTGGGAGGGGATACGAATTTTTACTGCGTATGCCGTGTGGTATTCGATTGGGAACGAATACCCCGAACGGCCTGATATTCAATCGAATACCTATTCGGTCGAACGCTGTTCGCTTATCTCTATTCGTGGCTATTCTCCATATAAGATTTTAGCAACGGACACTATCTAGTCCGTTTGCATTTTCCATTCATTTCAATGGGATTTTATCTTGTGTCTGTTAGTGTCTGGTTACAATCATGTCTGTTTTTTCAAGCAAAAAAAAAATCCTACATGCAGGACTTTTTTGTCCGTTTGAAAAAATGGACAGCAAGTGTCCATTTTTTTTTTTACATTGAAGTCTATGGGCAACGGAAATATAATGGACAGTAATTGATAGCCATCAGTTACTGTTTGTTTGTGTTTTATGATAGGTGTCCATTTTTTAAAAATTTTTTAATGGACACCTTCTGAGCGGACAGCAACGCTAGTGTGAACCCTACCTACGGTGAACCAGGGGATTTGGAACTCTTTATTAACTAATAAGAGCATCCAACCTATTTGACAATAAACTATTTTAAGTTTGTCAAGTACAAAAATGAATGACATACTACTAAGACTGAATACAAGGCCATATGTATACTAAGAAATCTTGCATTGCTAGATCCACTGCTTACCCAGGCAAGCCTTCTGGTGGTAATGAAAAATTATGGTATACATGGTAACATACACAGATCACTTAACTGGAAACGACATGTCAGAATTGCTCTTTTTGATCACATGGCCTCCTAAACACATCAAAGTATCAAAATACATCATACCTATGTCATACATACAGTCCCTCAAAGTGGAAGTAATAAAAAACTACAGTTTGCTCTTCAAAAACAAGCCCTCACACAAGTTCATAGTTGAAAATATAAAATAAGTGTACCAGAATGCACACACAGAATACTTTTTCTCTCAAGATGGATTTTTACCAATGTATAAAGAGTAAATGACCAATGAAGAAGTCAGACGGGGAAGGGGTGGAGAAGAAATGGCAGATATGGTAAGATATACAGAGACAGAAAGCAAACTTGAATCTGACAACTTCAAAAAAGTTATTGAACAACCATCGAAAAGTAATGTTACAGTTTACTACAACTATTATTTTATCTAATTATGTATCAAGTTAAACTTTGCTATATCCATATAACCAGGTTTCTCTTCTTCTCTCTTACTATTGATTTACGTTGGTTACACCTCACAGGGGTCTAGTGAGGAGCTGATTTATGCTAATTTGTACAGCATCTGTCTGTGTCATTGGAGTGCCTTTCTCTGTATATTGTGCCATCTCTTACCTGTCCTCTTAACTGGACATGTCCTGATTAGAGATGCTCGAAGTAATTCAGCACAAAAACATTTAGGAATAATTTTTGACAATTCACTGAAAACTGTAGCATTAGTTGAAATTAGGTAATTGACCTTATTGACCTGACTGTGAATGACATAGAGTAACTGATCTACCCACACAAGTCATTGGCTGGTTTACATGGAATTTACTCTTGGCCATTGAAACAATATCCCTGATCTAGTTTCAGTGACTAAGAGTAACCTCCCAGACTTCAAGATTAAACCCAGCCAGTTTAGCTGTAATCATTTTACAGTTGTCATTGGCTGATTTAGATTATGTGGTCCAGGAGATTATCCTTAACCTCTGAGACTAAGTAATGATATAAACCAGCCATTAAGAGCTGCAATCAGTTTACAACATTGGTTTTAGATGTTACTTTTGGCTATTGAAGCAAAGTCATTGCTCTACTTTAAATGACCTTGACTTGTTTCTTACTGTCTATTATTTTAACATAAATCTGTTAGATATTCTGGGATCTGCCTGTAAATTGCTTCTGACCTTCAAACCCATGCTGTCCATCCTGACCTTTTGTCGGTTTATGAGTTAGTCTCATCAGATTGGTATCTCCACAATGGCATCTCTCTATCCCTTGTCCAGTTGACGCCTATAAAAGAACCACACCAAGACATAGTGACCTGATAGTCTCCCGACAGTGATGTCTACATCCACATATTGGGGTTAAACAGTGAATACTGGGGATAATATCTAGACAACGTCTTTGGCAGTTGCCTTAAGTCAAACTAGTTAGGTGGTAAAGTGGGTTATTAATCTATTGCCTGTTACAATTGATAAGCAAATGCAAATAAATATTCTAAATATCCTATTTTTGAATATCCTGTATGTGAATTAGCTAACCAAACTGGAGATCAGTTAAGTCGCAATGAATTGGCAGCCATCACAGCAAATATAACTGATGTAATGTGTCCTGCAGTGAACTTGGTAGTCTGGACCAGGAAAAAAGTGAATGATCATGTCATCATACACTGCCAGCTGAGTTCAGTACATCATAAGAAAGACTCAGACCTACCCTGTTTCCCCGAAAATAAGACGGTGTCTTATATTAATTTTTGCGCCCAAAGATGCGCCATTTCTTATTTTCAGGGGGTGACTTATTTTTTTCGAAGAAGAATTCACATATATTGCTAAATATAAAAATTAACATTTATTAAAACTGTACAGTATAAAAATATTTTTATAGATTTGTAGAGCAGGCGATTTTGGACACAGGGATACCTAACATGTGCGGTATGTGTTTCACAGTATTTACATACTTGTATATGTGTTCTAGGGAAATTAGTTGATTTGAATTTTTAATACATATATATATATATATATATATATTTATTTTTTTTGCATTTATTAACCCCCTGTAATACATTACAGATAGGCAACCTGCCTTCAAAAGAAATGACGATTTTTGCAATGCAATTGCAAAGGTCTGATCACTAATGCAATGCAATGCATTAGTGATCAGACCTTTGCAATTGCATTGCATTGCAAAAAAAATCGTCATTTCTTTTGCAGGCTGCATAGAGCAGCCTGCAAAAGAAAAGCACTGCAGACAGGCCGGGGAGCCTTTACAAGGCTCCCGGCTGTCATGCCAATGTGACGTCGGCCCTGGAGCATGCTCCAGGTGCCGGCGATCACTGGCGCCAGAAGGGTTAATGCCCACGGTCGGTGTGGGCACCGACCGGAGGCATTAGCGCTGGATGTCTGCCGGGTGTTTAACTATGCCGGCCACCTGGGAGTCGGGTGGCCGCCATAGCCGCCTGGTGTCTGCTGGTGTCAGCAGACATCCAGTGCTAATGCCTCCGGTCGGTGCCCACACACGCTCCCATAGAAATGAATGGAAGCGCCTGGGATGCCGATTAACCCCCGCTTGCCGGCTACTTTCATTCATTTCTATTCACTACGTCTTAATTTCGGGGGAGTGCCTTATATTAGGCAAGGCAGCAAAATGTCTGCCATGCCTTACTTTCGGGGTACGTCCTATTTTCGGGGAAACACAGTATGTGCCCTCCCTGTTCTGCTATTGTTCTCTTCTAGGATGGGGCTATGAAACAGGAACTTTCACCACCTTCACCAACTCATTGCATTCTTCAGCACATATTGAAGGATGCAAACAGGTGGTGGTGAAAGGTCCTATTTAATGTGAACATGGATGTATATAGTGTACATACTGCATGTGTTATTCCTTACCTGTTCTCTTGGCTGGACATGTCTATATAGTTTTATCTCATGTTAAGCAGCTTTTGTATTTTGTGATGAGACATTGGTAAATCAACACACAACTTTCCCCAAAATATAGATTCTATCAAATCTGAAGCTTTTGGAATTTGTCTAAGCAGTAACTCTGTCATTGAGCTACTTTCAGTGACTGGGGGTAACCTAAACCATATGATGTAGGCAGCTAAATACAGCTGTAAACTGTTATTTCCTGATTCAGATCATGTGGTCTGAGTTACACTGGGTCATTGAAGGTAGATCAATGACCAAAAGAGATTATTAAAATTTTTAGGGCTGGTGTTGTAACACCATATATCATGTCAAAAATTGTGCCATTTGGTCATTGATCTAATCTACTCTAAACCAACCAATAACAGCTTCAAACTGAGACTTGACTCTGAGCTAACTTATGCTGCTTTTAATCATGTGGTACACAAAGTATCCAAAGGAATATCGATGAACTTACGTTGGACAGGTAGTGCCAAAAAAAAGTCTCCCAGTAACTCTCAGTCATGACCTGCTTTCAGTTACCCAGTTTAGTAACCTAATCTAAACCAGTCAATGACAACTGATATCTGAGACTCTATCACAACCAAAGTGTTTTATACATAAGTGTGTGCGTCAGTACATCTCTATTTATGTCTTGCATGATCCTGTGGATGTTTCTGAACAAGAAAGACATCTGTAATCTCCTTTATCTACTGTATGCAGTATATGGCAGCTAGTCTCTACTCACCTGCTCAGAGAGAACCTCAAACTACAGATATAGCAAGCAGAAGCAAAAACCACTAAATATGCAGATTGCCAGAAATATTGTTACCACTCATATTAAAATCTTATCCTGAATAGTCATAGGAAATGACAGTAAAACTTTAAGCAATTGTACTAAAAGTTGCATAATCTTGTACTAAACAATGAAAGAAGAAAAAACTGTGCCATGTTTATCGAATAAACTTTATTTTCACTGTTGAGTACCTCCTGATGTTAATATATGAGGCTGGCGCTTAACCCCTTGCTGTTCGCCCTCTCCCATTCATTCCTATGGGAGCAAGGTATTCAAAACTATGTTTCGAATACTATTCGAATCAACTCTAGTGCTAACCATCCTATTTGTACAGTATCTATGTGTGACCAACATGTGTGAAGAGTGTGCAGAGTGTGAATTGAAGCCTTACCAGGCTCTCATTAGCATGTTGTGATAGTGTAACAAATATAACAACAATTGGAGAACAGCGAATTGTGGACGTATGTGAATATCCATGTGAAGTGTGCATAATGTGGGGAAGGTAGGTTGGTAGCAGCAATAGTTTAAACCCAACCAGTCAGAAACAGGGACACAAAATTGTGCAGCACACAGGTTTATTTATGAAATAAAACAGTAAAATGAATAAACCTTGACTTCAGGAACATACTGAGCAAAATAAAACACAGCCTTAACTTCAGGCAAAAGAATGTGAAACAAATCCCTGCTCATCTGAGCTCTAACTAAACAGTAGAGTATGGGTGGCTTACTACCAGCCACACGAATCAACAAAAAGAGCAAAACACAGTCTTACCAGACTCACAGTACCAGGACAGACCCAGGCACCTTCTCTCACTCCCAGGATCTGCCCTGAAGTGCAGGATCTGCAGCCTTTTATGGCACAGTAAGGGACCCTTCACACGATGTAACGCAGCGCTCATTCTGATCGTAAAAACACGTTCAGAATGAGCGCGTATAAAGCAGCTCCCATTGACTTGAACGGGAGCCAGCATATGTGCGCTCCCCATTGAAATCAATGGGAGGCTTTTTTCCCTATGCTTTCAATGTATTACGCGCGTAAGGGTGTTATGTATACAGCCCAGTGACATTTGTTTGCCACTCAGTGGTAGTATTTCTTTCCTGGCATTACACCAAATTAACTGGTGAGGCTCAAGTCCAAAAAGTTTAAGAAGCCCTAATATAAAGATAGAGATGCTAAGAAATCAGAAAAAAACAAACCTTTGCACCTAAAAATGACATGGTTCATAAAGGCGGACACTCCTGTTAAAACTTTTCATACACTGTGATGAATCTGAAAGAATACAAGCTCAACAGATGTCAAATAAACAAAAATGAAATTAGAAGACAAAATATCTTGTAAAGTTGTATCCAAATAAAGGGGCACGATACTGCTGAAACCTTGATGGGTGTCCAGTTTTGTCCAACCCTATCAACTCAAAGGCAAAAGGCTACACTCTAACACAGTAAAATGTTTTATGCAGAGACAAAATTGAATTTTCAGCAACATAGCATTAAAAGATTTTCATGTCCTTTCATTTTAAAATGTAAGGGAATTAATATGCAATGTGCTATTGTGTTACAATGCTTGTTTAAAGTGCACAATGTTAATAAACATCAGATACTATATTAAGGAGTCTTCAAGCGTGTAAAATAATATGATTTCACAATGATTACATATTCACTCTACAGCTGGCTGAGTTTTTACATCTCCATTTGTCACTGACTATTGTGTCCAATTAAATGATTAGCTTTTAAAAACTGCTGCACATTATGAGAGTGAACTTGTGTTCCATTGCAATGAGTGATGCAGAAGCAAACTCATTACAGCATGTAATTCAACCATATTAAATAACAAACAGATGGCTGCTGTAAATGGGAGCTGCTTTTTCTCTTCAAAAGTGCCATGAAAAAGGTGTTTTTATTTATCTTTGTTTCCAGTTTCTTTCTGTTTTCTTGACAAGTGGGCAGCTGGTTGCTGAGGTTTTCAATTGATGCAAAAGAATGAAAAGCCTGTTTCCATTAATTTCTCCATAAAATAAGTCTTTGAATCATTTCTGTTATAAATGCATGTGCAGTAGCAAGCTGCTGCTTGATTAATTCACTTATTATGAAGATTTCATCTTTTATAAGAGGGCCTGCAGGTAATTTGTCTTGTTTAGTAAGATTAGAAAAATGTAATTATCTTTATACCTTAGGACCCCTATCAGTTTAATTGTGTTCCTCTAATTTCAAACATTAATTCTTGTTTTTATCTTAAATTGTAAAATTTAAACCTCGACTTTTTTGCGAAATGTGCTTAGAGACAGAATGACACTGTAGTTTATGTTATCCAAGCAGTGAAACAGTTAAACCTTTGTACATGTAGTACTACAGTACTGTGCACACAGGAGGGGTGTTTGTCATAGGTAGGGAAGAAATTATGGACTAAGGATTACTTCAAAACTTCTTGTGGCCAGGCAGCGTCCAGATTTGGGAAATTGTAATGAATTCCCAGGACATAATCCAGTCCTCGGCGTAAAATACTTTATATGGCTCCAGAGCAAAGACTTATTATATACATACAGAAATTTATTTATTTTAAATTTGATTTTTATTGAAAAGACAAAAGAAAGTTTTACAATATATAAAACAGTAATAACAAAACCCAACAGAAAACAGTACAGTAGAAATTTGTATACAAGGTTGATGCTCCATTCAGCAGTCCAGGTGCGGAGGCATCTGCGTAAAGAAATAGTAGCTGTGTATATGAAGGCCAGAAAGCCAAGCATACATGGGTTTCCCAGACTTCAGGTACTAAGACATGACAGAAAGAACAAACGAGGTCAGGAGCAAGGGGGAAGAGGGAAAAGGGAAACACAGAGAGGGACGGGACAAGGAAGGGAGGGGATAGGGGTAATGAGATAGAAACAAAAGAAAACAAGAGAGCAAAACACATAACCAAAAACAATATACCTGAATACAATGCTGTTGTCACAGAGGGTACAGCAAATACAAAATACAAAGGTTGCAGAATAGAAAAATATAGAAATATATCAGCCACCAGAACCGCCATAAAAAAAGAGAAAGAACCATACCATACGGAGCCACCCGTTATCATGAAAAAATTAAGGGGTCGCGATAGGGCCAACCGGAGACTGCAAGGGAGGAGATGCTTTCCTGGTTTCAATATAAGAGAGCCAAAGGGACCATTTGAAGCGAAAGCTGCTATAAGTATGATTTCTATTGGCCAGCATATGCTCCAAAGTGAGCACTATCTGCCGCAGTACTACCTGTGTCCCCGTGGGGAAAAGACCACTGTCCAAAAAACAAAGCGCAAGACCGGGGGAGGGGCTTATAACGAGACCAGCTATGGTGGACATAAATTGAAACACTGCCGTCCAAAAGGCTAGGACCGGAGAGCACTCCCACCATAAATGTATGAAAGACCCTATGTGACCGCATCCCTGCCAGCAAAGTTTCGAACAGGAGGGGTCTATGTGTGCCAGTTGACCAGGAGTCCTATACCAGCATAACATTACTTCTAAAGCCGTTTCCCAATGAGCTGCACCCCTAGAAACACGTTTGGCAAACCCATTTGTGTCGTAGCAGTTCGACAAAGAAATGGTTCTGATAAGATCCAATTCCCAACGAAGCAGATGAAGAGGCTAGACCCGCTCAGTGGGAACAGAAAGAAAATTGTAAAACCTGGGCATCCCACCCTTAGCAGGCAAGGATCGACTCCACAACTTCAAAGCTAATCTAGGGAAGGTAAGCCTTGAGGGGTCATGGGTTTGAAAGTCTCAACTGAGGGAGGAATACAATAGGGGCAATTTCGACAAAGGTGCCAGATCTTCTCTGGAGGAGTGCGACAAGAAATAGCACCAGGCAGTCAAGGAGGCCTTAAGACTTAACAAAGGGGGATGCGCATTGGCGGGAGCCAGATCCCTAGGGCGCAGGATGCTCATAAATGGGGCGCCCAACAAGCTCTCCTCAACCTAAGCCTAGTGCCACTTAGAAGTCTCATCCCAACCAACCTTAAGTTTTTCTAGGAAAGACGCCATATATTTCTTAACATCCGGGACACCTGCACCACCATTAGACCAAGGCCTAGTCATCACTTTAAATCGGACCCTGGACCTCTTGCCCTCCCATATAAAATTAGAAAGAATAGACTGTAATTAGGGAAGTACGAGTCAGGGAGGTGAATGGCAACTGTGCGAAACGTACAGTTAGGGCCAGAAATATTTGGACAGTGACACAAGTTTTGTTATTTTAGCTGTTTACTAAAACATGTTCAGAAATACAATTATATATATAATATGGGCTGAAAGTGCACACTCCCAGCTGCAATATGAGAGTTTCCACATCCAAATCGGAGAAAGGGTGTAGGAATCATAGCTCTGTAATGCATAGCCTCCTCTTTTTCAAGGGACCAAAAGTAATTGGACAATGGACTCTAAGGGCTGCAATTAACTCTGAAGGCGTCTCCCTCGTAAACCTGTAATCAATGAAGTAGTTAAAAGGTCTGGGGTTGATTCCAGGTGTGTGGTTTTGCATTTGGAAGCTGTTGCTGTGACCAGACAACATGCAGTCAAAGGAACTCTCATTTGAGGTGAAGCAGAACATCCTGAGGCTGAAAAAAAAGAAAAAATCCATCAGAGAGATAGCAGACATGCTTGGAGTAGCAAAATCAACAGTCGGGTACATTCTAAGAAAAAAGGAATTGACTGGTGAGCTTGGGAACTCAAAAAGGCCTGGGCGTCCACGGATGACAACAGTGGTGGATGATCGCCGCATACTTTCTTTGGTCAAGAAGAACCCGTTCACAACATCAACTGAAGTCCAGAACACTCTCAGTGAAGTAGGTGTATCTGTCTCTAAGTCAACAGTAAAGAGAAGACTCCATGAAAGTAAATACAAAGGGTTCATATCTAGATACAAACCATTCATCAGTTCCAAAAATAGGCAGGCCAGAGTTAAATTTGCTGAAAAACACCTCAAGAAGCCAGCTCAGTTCTGGAAAAGTATTCTATGGACAGATGAGACAAAGATCAACCTGTATCAGAATGATGGGAAAAAAAAAGTTTGGAGAAGAAAGGGAACGGCACATGATCCAAGGCACACCACATCCTCTGTAACACATGGTGGAGGCAACGTGATGGCATGGGCATGCATGGCTTTCAATGGCACTGGGTCACTTGTGTTTATTGATGACATAACAGCAGACAAGAGTAGCCGGATGAATTCTGAAGTGTACCGGGATATACTTTCAGCCCAGATTCAGCCAAATGCTGCCAAGTTGATCGGACGGCGCTTCATAGTACAGATGGACAATGACCCCAAGCATACAGCCAAAGCTACCCAGGAGTTCATGAGTGCAAAAAAGTGGAACATTCTGCAATGGCCAAGTCAATCACCAGATCTTAACCCAATTGAGCATGCATTTCACTTGCTCAAATCCAGACTTAAGGCGGAAAGACCCACAAACAAGCAAGACCTGAAGACTGCGGCTGTAAAGGCCTGGCAAAGCATTAAGAAGGAGGAAACCCAGCGTTTGGTGATGTCCATGGGTTCCAGACTTAAGGCAGTGATTGCCTCCAAAGGATTCGCAACAAAATATTGAAAATAAAAATATTTTGTTTGGGTTATGTTTATTTGTCCAATTACTTTTGAGCTCCTAAAATGTGGAGTGTTTGTAAAGAAATGTGTACAATTCCTACATTTTCTATCAGATATTTTTGTTCAACCCTTCAAATTAAACGTTACAATCTGCACTTGAATTCTGTTGTAGAGGTTTCATTTCAAAACCAATGTGGTGGCATGCAGAGCCCAACTCACGAAAATTGTGTCACTGTCCAAATATTTCTGGCCCTAACTGTATATAAAATCAGGGGTAACACAATCATTTTAATGATGGCTAATCTGCTAGCCCAGGACAACATTGATTGAGAGAAGGAAGTTAGAAGGGAGGAAATCTTAGTCAGAAGGGGGATATAGTTGGCAACAAACAGATCAGAACTGGGAGCCATCAGGGAGATACCAAGGTACATAATACGGGAGTCATTCCATTGATAGGGAGATTTAAGACTAAGGTCGCGTTTCAATGAGGGTTGGATGACAATGGGTAAGATCTGAGACTTGGAAGAATTAACTTTACAATAGGAGACCCTGCCAAATTTCACAAGGGCGTCAGTAGCAGCACTTAAGGAAGAACCAGGGGAGGTCAGAGCCAGTATAACGTCGTCAGCGTATAGACCAATCTTGTGCTGCTGGTGGCCCACAATAATACCTCCAATATTCTCGGCCACTCAAATGGACTCCGCCAGGAGTTCCATCACTAAAGCAAAAATAATGGGAGACAGAGGGCAGCCCTGACGGGTTCCATTCGAGATCCGAAAAGCATCGGACAGAAAGCACACGAGCCAACGGGTGGGAGTAAACAGCTAGTATAGCAGACTTAAAGACAGGGCCCATTCCAAATTTATCTAAGAGACTATCAAGGTAATTCCAGTGGACCCTATCGAAAGTCTTCTCGGCATCCAGAACCAAGAGCAAAGAAGGCATACCAATCTTTCTGGATGAGGTCTATAAACCTCTGTGTGCTGTCCGGGGCCTGTCTTCCAAACACAAATCCCACCTGATCAGGTTTGATCAGCTGGGGGAAAAGGTGGAGTAAATGCTCGGCAAGAATTTTAGCATATAATTTAACATCGATGTTTAGAAGCGAAATAGGTCTAAAATTAGCCAGGATGGTGGGAGAGTTGCCTGGTTTTGGGAGGGTCACTATGGTAGCGGACAACATTTCCTCCGGAAAACACTGTTCCTCCGCTGCCTTTCTAAATACTACTAAAAGATGAGGGGACAAAATGTCTATAAACTTTTTGTAATAAATCCTCGAGAAGCTATCAGGTCCAGGAGACTTTAACAGCTTCAGCGAAGATATAGCGTCTTTAACTTCTAGTAAGGTGATAGGAGAGGCCAGAGATACAGATTGTGCGGAAGAAAGATGGGGAAGAGACACAGAGTCCAAGAACCTGTCTATGTCATCTTTAGAAGGCTGATACGTCTGGCGATCTTCAATGAGATTATATAGGGATTATAGGTGCCTCAGAGTCCAGCTGGTGCAGAGACCATCTGAAATCGTGGGCACAAAAACCCTGCAAGTTTGACTTTTTCATCCTGTAATCTCAGGAAGAGAATGTTGTAGTAAATGTTGTGCACATATTAGTTTAGATGCACCTATTTTTTGGCCATGTGCACTGGACACCTTTTTTGTGCCCATTAGCTACTTCACAGTGACTTCTGTATAGTGGGTGCCATATCACATGGAAAACACCATCATTTCAATATAGCACACACAGGAGGAGTAACCTAGCAGCCCTGGTACCAGGCTAAACTCCCAGGCTCTGGACAATACCATCCCATAGCCACATGACTCCAGTAAATACAGACAGCATATGAACAGACATCAAAAGTTCACCATACCACATGGCCTCAGTAAAAGGACCAAGAGCTATGAGGTGGATCTCTTGAACAGTCCCCTGCTAAATAAGGCCTTGGCTGAATGGGAGGAGTACTGGTACAAGAGCAAAGCAAAATAAAAAAATAAAAAGTTAGAGGGCCAGGACTGTAACACACCAATATTTTAGAAAAAAAGAAAACCTGTTCACTAAACGTTTACCTTCTAAACCTGTTCACTAAACGTTTACGTTTAACTACAACATTTACAGACACTAGAGATGAGCGAACACTAAAATGTTCGAGGTTCGAAATTCGATTCGAACAGCCGCTCAATGTTCGTGTGTTCGAACGGGTTTCGAACCCCATTATAGTCTATGGGGAACAGATACTCGTTAAGGGGGAAACCCAAATCCGTGTCTGGAGGGTCACCAAGTCCACTATGACACCCCAGGAAATGATGCCAACACCTCTGGAATGACACTGGGACAGCAGGGGAAGCATGTCTGGGGGCATCTAACACACCAAAGACCCTCTATTACCCCAACATCACAGCCTAACAACTACACACTTTACACACTCAATACCACCTCTCTGACAGTAGGAAAACACCTTGAAACATGTGTATTTGGCACTTGCAGTGAGGAGAGCTTGTCACCAGCAGTGAATTTGGCCCTTGTAGTAAGTTGAGGTTGGCACCAACATTTGTTTTGAAAATCAGGGTGGATTGAGCCTCTAACCAGCAGAGTTTGGGCAAATTCATGGTGGAGGGAGCCTCTAAACACCCCAGTTTGGGCAAATTCATGGTGGAGGGAGCCTCTAAAAACCCCAGTTTGGACCAATTCATGGTGGAGGGAGCCTCTAACCAGCCCAGTGTGGGCAAATTCATGGTGGAGGGAGCCTCTAAAAAACCCAGTTTGGACCAATTCATGGTGGAGGGAGCCTCTAACCAGCCCAGTTTGGGCAAATTCATGGTGGAGGGAGCCTCTAAAAAACCCAGTTTGGACCAATTCATGGTGGAGGGAGCCTCTAACCAGCCCAGTTTGGGCAAATTCATGGTGGAGGGAGCCTCTAAAAAACCCAGTTTGGACCAATTCATGGTGGAGGGAGCCTCTAACCAGCCCAGTTTGGGCAAATTCATGGTGGAGGGAGCCTCTAAACAGCCCAGTTTGGGCAAATTCATGGTGGAGGGAGCCTCTAAACAGCCCAGTTTGGGCAAATTCATGGTGGAGGGAGCCTCTAACCAGCCCAGTTTGGACCAATTAATGGTGGAGGGAGCCTCTAACCAGCCCAGTTTGGGCAAATTCATGGTGGAGGGAGCCTCTAAACAGCCCAGTTTGGGCAAATTCATGGTGGAGGGAGCCTCTAAACAGCCCAGTTTGGGCAAATTCATGGTGGAGGGAGCCTCTAACCAGCCCAGTTTGGACCAATTAATGGTGGAGGGAGCCTCTAACCAGCCCAGTTTGGGCAAATTCATGGTGGAGGGAGCCTCTAAACAGCCCAGTTTGGACCAATTCATGGTGGAGGGAGCCTCTAAAAAACCCAGTTTGGACCAATTCATGGTGGAGGGAGCCTCTAAACAGCCCAGTTTGGGCAAATTCATGGTGGAGGGAGCCTCTAACCAGCCCAGTTTGGACCAATTCATGGTGGAGGGAGCCTCTAAACAGCCCAGTTTGGGCAAATTCATGGTGGAGGGAGCCGCTAAAAAACCCAGTTTGGACCAATTCATGGTGGAGGGAGCCTCTAAACAGCCCAGTTTGGGCAAATTCATGGTGGAGGGAGCCTCTAACCAGCCCAGTTTGGACCAATTCATGGTGGAGGGAGCCTCTAAACAGCCCAGTTTGGGCAAATTCATGGTGGAGGGAGCCTCTAAAAAACCCAGTTTGGACCAATTCATGGTGGAGGGAGCCTCTAACCAGCCCAGTTTGGACCAATTAATGGTGGAGGGAGCCTCTAAAAACCCCAGTTTGGACCAATTCATGGTGGAGGGAGCCTCTAACCAGCCCAGTTTGGACCAATTCATGGTGGAGGGAGCCTCTAACCAGCCCAGTTTGGGCAAATTCATGGTGGAGGGAGCCTCTAACCAGCCCAGTTTGGACCAATTAATGGTGGAGGGAGCCTCTAAACAGCCAAGTTTGGACCAATTCATGGTGGAGGGAGCCTCTAAAAACCCCAGTTTGGACCAATTCATGGTGGAGGGAGCCTCTAACCAGCCCAGTTTGGGCAAATTCATGGTGGAGGGAGCCTCTAAACAGCCCAGTTTGGGCACATTCATGGTGGAGGGAGCCTCTAACCAGCCCAGTTTGGACCAATTAATGGTGGAGGGAGCCGCTAAACAGCCCAGTTTGGACCAATTCATGGTGGAGGGAGCCTCTAAAAACCCCAGTTTGGACCAATTCATGGTGGAGGGAGCCTCTAAAAAACCCAGTTTGGACCGATTCATGGTAGAGGGAGCCTCTAACCAGCCCAGTTTGGACCAATTAATGGTGGAGGGAGCCTCTAAACAGCCAAGTTTGGACCAATTCATGGTGGAGGGAGCCTCTAAAAACCCCAGTTTGGACCAATTCATGGTGGAGGGAGCCTCTAACCAGCCCAGTTTGGGCAAATTCATGGTGGAGGGAGCCTCTAAACAGCCCAGTTTGGACCAATTCATGGTGGAGGGAGCCTCTAACCAGCCCAGTTGGGCAAATTCATGGTGGAGGGAGCCTCTAAAAAACCCAGTTTGGACCAATTCATGGTGGAGGGAGCCTCTAACCAGCCCAGTTTGGGCAAATTCATGGTGGAGGGAGCCTCTAAACAGCCCAGTTTGGGCAAATTCATGGTGGAGGGAGCCTCTAAACAGCCCAGTTTGGGCAAATTCATGGTGGAGGGAGCCTCTAACCAGCCCAGTTTGGACCAATTAATGGTGGAGGGAGCCTCTAACCAGCCCAGTTTGGGCAAATTCATGGTGGAGGGAGCCTCTAAACAGCCCAGTTTGGACCAATTCATGGTGGAGGGAGCCTCTAAAAAACCCAGTTTGGACCAATTCATGGTGGAGGGAGCCTCTAAACAGCCCAGTTTGGGCAAATTCATGGTGGAGGGAGCCTCTAAAAAACCCAGTTTGGACCAATTCATGGTGGAGGGAGCCTCTAACCAGCCCAGTTTGGACCAATTCATGGTGGAGGGAGCCTCTAAACAGCCAAGTTTGGACTAATTCATGGTGGAGGGAGCCTCTAAAAACCCCAGTTTGGACCAATTCATGGTGGAGGGAGCCTCTAACCAGCCCAGTTTGGGCAAATTCATGGTGGAGGGAGCCTCTAAAAAACCCAGTTTGGACCAATTCATGGTGGAGGGAGCCTCTAAACAGCCCAGTTTGGACCAATTCATGGTGGAGGGAGCCTCTAAAAAAACCAGTTTGGACCAATTCATGGTGGAGGGAGCCTCTAAACAGCCCAGTTTGGGCAAATTCATGGTGGAGGGAGCCTCTAAACAGCCAAGTTTGGACCAATTCATGGTGGAGGGAGCCTCTAAAAACCCCAGTTTGGACCAATTCATGGTGGAGGGAGCCTCTAAACAGCCCAGTTTGGGCAAATTCATGGTGGAGGGAGCCTCTAAACAGCCCAGTTTGGGCAAATTCATGGTGGAGGGAGCCTCTAACCAGCAGAGTTGGTGGAAATCAGGGTGGAGGGAGCCTCTAACCAGCAGAGTTGGGGGAAATCAGGGTGGAGGGAGCCTAGTATTAGCAGAATTGTGCAACGCTTATGGTGGATGAGTATGAGGATGCGGAGGAATTGGAGAGGTTGAGTACAGACATGGAGTTTCATGTTGGGGTGCTTTACACAGGTGGGCACAAAAATGACGGCTCTACCCAGTGGTGGTTCATTTTTATCAAAGTGAGCCGGTCGGCACTCTCAGCTGACAGACGGGTGCGCTTGTCAGTGATGATGCCACCGGCTGCACTGAACACCCTCTCAGATAGGACGCTGGCGGCAGGACAGGACAGCACCTCCAAGGCATATAGGGCAAGTTCAAGCCACAGGTCCAACTTCGACACCCAATACGTGTAGGGCGCAGAGGGGTCGGAGAGGACAGGGCTGTGGTCGGAAAGGTATTCCCGCAACATGCGCCTATACTTCTCACGCCTGGTGACACTAGGACCCTCCGTGGCGGCACTTTGGCGAGGGGGTGCCATCAAGGTGTCCCAGACCTTAGACAGTGTGCCCCTCGTTTGTGTGGACCGGTGAGAACTTGGTTGCCTACTGGAGGAACTGCCCTCCCTGCCGCCAACGTCACATGCTGGAAACATCTCCATCATATTCTGCACCAATTGCCTGTGGCAAGCATTGATGCGATTGGCCCTCCCCTCTACCGGAATAAAAGACGAGATGTTGTTTTTATACCGGGGGTCAAGGATAGCAAAGATCCAGTACTGGTTGTCCTCCATGATTTTGACAATACGCTTGTCGGTTGTAAAGCACCCCAACATGAACTCAGCCATGTCTGCCACAGTGTTAGTTGGCATGACTCCTCTGGCCCCACCGGAAAGTTCAATCTCCATTTCCTCCTCATCCTCCATGTCTACCCATCCGCGCTGCAACAATGGGACGATTCGAAGTTGCCCGGAAGCCTCCTGTATCACCATCACATCATCGGACAACTCTTCTTCCTCCTCCTCCTCCTCCTCCTCCTCCTCCTCCTCCATTAAACGCAGTGAAGCGGACAGATGTGTGGACCTACTCTCCAGCTGTGACGGATCGGATGCTATCCCTAACTCCTCTGTGTGATCTGAGTTATCCCTGATGTCAATCAGGGATTCTCTCAGAACACACAAGAGCGGGATTGTAAGGCTCACCATCGCATCCTCAGAGCTCACCCTCCTTGTGGACTCCTCAAAGACCCGTAGGATGTCACAAAGGTCTCTCATCCATGGCCACTCATGGATGTGAAACTGAGGCAGCTGACTTTGTGGCACCCTAGGGTTTTGTAGCTGGTATTCCATCAAAGGTCTCTGCTGCTCAACCACTCTATTCAACATCTGAAACGTTGAGTTCCAGCGTGTGGGGACGTCGCACAAAAGCCGGTGTTGTGGCACATGCAGGCGTTGCTGGAGAGATTTTAAGCTAGCAGCGGCTACTGTCGACTTGCGAAAGTGGGCGCACATGCGCCGCACTTTCACCAGTAGCTCTGGAACATTGGGGTAGCTCTTTAGGAAACGTTGCACCACTAGGTTGAAGACGTGGGCCAGGCATGGAACATGTTGGAGTCCGGCAAGCTCCAGAGCTGCTACCAGGTTCCGGCCGTTATCACAAACGACCATGCCTGGGCCCAGGTGCAGCGGCTCAAACCATATTGCCGTCTCATCGAGGAGGGCATCCCTCACCTCGGAGGCAGTGTGCTGTCTGTCCCCCAAGCTGATCAGCTTCAGCACAGCCTGCTGACGTCTACCAACGCCAGTGCTGCAACGTTTCCAACTCGTAGCTGGGGTCAATCTAACAGCGGAGGAGGAGGCGGTGGCGGAGGAGGAGGCGGTAGAGGAGGAGGAGGAGGGGGGTGTTCTTCTCGTGTCCCTGCCAGGAATGTTAGGCGGGGAGACGAGGTACACCGGGCCAGTTTGGGAAGCAGTCCCAGCCTCAACTACATTCACCCAGTGTGCCGTCAGTGAAATGTAGCGTCCCTGTCCGCATGCACTTGTCCACGCGTCGGTGGTCAAGTGGACCTTTGTGCAAAGCGCGGAACTAAGGGCCCGCCTGATGTTGAGTGACACGTGCTGGTGCAAGGCGGGGACGGCACACCGGGAGAAGTAGTGACGGCTAGGGACGGCATAGCGAGGTGCCGCAGTTGTCATCAGGTCCAGGAAGGCGGGAGTTTCAACAAGCCGGAACGCCAACATCTCCTGGGCCAGCAGTTTAGCGATGTTGGCGTTCAAGGCTTGCGCGTGTGGGTGGTTAGCAGTGTATTTCTGCCGCCGCTCCAATGTCTGAGAGATGGTGGGTTGTTGTAAAGAAACGCCTGATGGTGCCTTTGATGGTGCAGGAGAAGGAGATAAGACAGGACCAGGGGAGGATGAGGTAGAAGTCAACAAAGTGGCGGAGGCAGATGAAGTGGTGTCCTGGCTCGTCCTCTGGAGTGCATCGCCAGCACAGTCAGCAGTGGCAGTGGCAGAGGCAGAGGCAGTGGCAGAGGCAGTGGCAGTGGCGTGAACGGCAGGCGGCCTTTGTCCTGCCGTTGCTGCCTGCCACTGATTCCAGTGCTTGGATTCCAAATGACGGCGCATTGAAGTGGTGGACAGGTTGCTCTTCTCAGAGCCCCTAATCAATTTCGAGAGGCAAATTGTGCAGACAACACTATATCTGTCCTCGGCGCATTCCTTGAAAAAACTCCACACCTTCGAGAAACGTGCCCTCGAGGTGGGAGTTTTTCGGGGCTGGGTACCAACTGGAACATCTTGGGAGATTCCGGGTGTGGCCTGGCTTCGCCTAAGCTGCTGACCTCTGCCTCTGCCTCTAGCTACCCTTTTTGGTGCTGCACCTGCCTCAACATCCACACTACTTTCCCCGCTTGACATCCCCCCTGTCCAGGTCGGGTCAGTGTCCTCATCATCCACCACTTCCTCTTCCAACTCCTGTCTCATCTCCTCCTCCCGCACAATGCGCCGGTCAACTGGATGCCCTGACGGCAACTGCGTCACATCATCGTCGATGAGGGTGGGTTGCTGGTCATCCACCACCAAATCGAACGGAGATGGAGGAGACTCTAGTGTTTGAGCATCTGGACACAGATGCTCCTCTGTTAGGTTCGTGGAATCGTGACGTGGAGAGGCAGGTTGAGGGACAATGAAAGGAGCGGAGAACAGCTCTGGGGAGCAGGGACAGTTTGGGTTATTGTTCTGTAAAGCTTCGGAATTTTGGGAGGAAGGAAGACAAGACTGTTGGGTAATAGGAGGAGAGGAGGCAGAGTCTGACTGGCTGCTGGACAATGTGCTGTAAGCGTTCTCTGACAGCCATTGCAAGACCTGTTCCTGGTTCTCGGGCCTACTAAGGTTTGTACCCTGCAGTTTAGTTAATGTGGCAAGCAACCCTGGCACTGTGGAGTGGCGCAATGCTTGCTGCCCCACAGGAGTAGGCACGGGACGCCCTGTGGCTTCACTGCTACCTTGCTCCCCAGAACCATTCCCCCGACCTCGCCCACGGTCTTGTCCACGTCCCTTTCCGGGAGCCTTGCGCATTTTGAATTCCTAGTTAGAAATTGGCACTGTATACCAGTAGTAAAAATTGTGGGTGCACGTAACCCCAATATATTCTTTGAATTCCCAGTCAGACACTGGCACTATATGGCAGTAGCAAGAAATGAGGGTATTTGTATTCCCAATATATTCTTTGAATTCCCAGTCAGACAATGGCACTGTATACCAGTAGTAAAAATTGTGGGTGCACGTAACCCCAATATATTCTTTGAATTACCAGTCAGAAACTGGCACTATATGGCAGTAGCAAGAAATGAGGGTATTTGTATTCCCAATATATTCTTTGAATTCCCAGTCAGACAATGGCACTGTATACCAGTAGTAAAAATTGTGGGTGCACGTAACCCCAATATATTCTTTGAATTCCCAGTCAGACACTGGCACTATATGGCAGTAGCAAGAAATGAGGGTATTTGTATTCCCAATATATTCTTTGAATTCCCAGTCAGACAATGGCACTGTATACCAGTAGTAAAAATTGTGGGTGCACGTAACCCCAATATATTCTTTGAATTACCAGTCAGAAACTGGCACTATATGGCAGTAGCAAGAAATGAGGGTATTTGTATTCCCAATATATTCTTTGAATTCCCAGTCAGACAATGGCACTGTATACCAGTAGTAAAAATTGTGGGTGCACGTAACCACAATATATTCTTTGAATTACCAGTCAGAAACTGGCACTATATGGCAGTAGCAAGAAATGAGGGTATTTGTATTCCCAATATATTCTTTGAATTCCCAGTCAGACAATGGCACTGTATACCAGTAGTAAAAATTGTGGGTGCACGTAACCACAATATATTCTTTGAATTACCAGTCAGAAACTGGCACTATATGGCAGTAGCAAGAAATGAGGGTATTTGTATTCCCAATATATTCTTTGAATTCCCAGTCAGACAATGGCACTGTATACCAGTAGTAAAAATTGTGGGTGCACGTAACCACAATATATTCTTTGAATTACCAGTCAGAAACTGGCACTATATGGCAGTAGCAAGAAATGAGGGTATTTGTATTCCCAATATATTCTTTGAATTCCCAGTCAGACAATGGCACTGTATACCAGTAGTAAAAATTGTGGGTGCACGTAATCCCAATATATTCTTTGAATTCCCAGTCAGACACTGGCACTATATGGCAGTAGCAAGAAATGAGGGTATTTGTATTCCCAATATATTCTTTGAATGCCCAGTCAGACAATGGCACTGTATACCAGTAGTAAAAATTGTGGGTGCACGTAATCCCAATATATTCTTTGAATTCCCAGTCAGACACTGGCACTATATGGCAGTAGCAAGAAATGAGGGTATTTGTATTCCCAATATATTCTTTGAATTCCCAGTCAGACAATGGCACTGTATACCAGTAGTAAAAATTGTGGGTGCACGTAACCCCAATATATTCTTTGAATTACCAGTCAGAAACTGGCACTATATGGCAGTAGCAAGAAATGAGGGTATTTGTATTCCCAATATATTCTTTGAATTCCCAGTCAGACAATGGCACTGTATACCAGTAGTAAAAATTGTGGGTGTATATAGCCCCAATTCTATTGCTAGGGGACTTGCAGGGTATTTCTGGGGTGAAGGTGGGGGGGCACACCGTTGGAACGGGTATCGGGGTATATATCGGGTATACGGGAATACACTGACAGTGTATTCCATTCAGGATCCTGGGAAAGCTGGGTTGCGGCGATTGAGCCCGTCAGTGCCACGTTACACTGACAAGCTTCTCCCTGGAATTTAGCTCTTACAAGAGCTGTTGTGGTTGTCTTCTCCTTCC
The DNA here is from genome assembly GCF_031893055.1 of Leptodactylus fuscus. Lineage (NCBI taxonomy): Eukaryota > Metazoa > Chordata > Amphibia > Anura > Leptodactylidae > Leptodactylus > Leptodactylus fuscus. Next base: position 201,416,888 of record NC_134266.1, on the reverse strand, counting down.
TATCCTAGCCTGTCCCTGCCTACCCAGAATCTAAGCCCTAGCTAGCTGGACGGAAACCTCCGTCCTCGGTGAATTGCAAGCTCAGAATGACGCGAACCTGGGCGGTGCTGTTCTTTTAAATTAGAGGTCACATGTTTTCGGCAGCCAATGGGTTTTGCCTACTTTTCTCAACGTCACCGGTGTCGTAGTTCCTGTCCCACCTACCCTGCGCTGTTATTGGAGCAAAAAAGGCGCCAGGGAAGGTGGGAGGGGAATCGAGTAATGGCGCACTTTACCACGCGGTGTTCGATTCGATTCGAACATGCCGAACAGCCTAATATCCGATCGAACATGAGTTCGATAGAACACTGTTCGCTCATCTCTAACAGACACCTGTCAGACCCTACAATAGCCCATGGGGTCCATTGGAATCTTTTGTTGTTTGTCATTAGCTGGATCTGCCTTTATTATTTACAATGTCCAATAAGAACGGATTAAGATAATATAAGATAATCCTTTAATAGTCCCAAATTAGGGAAATTTCAGCATGTTACAGCAGCATAGTAATACAGGTACATGATAATACACAGTAATATAATACAGATGTAGACACACATATGCTGAGAAGAGAAGATATACTAGGAGTCCATAGCAGCTAAGGAAATGGAAGAGAAAGAAGGAAGACTTCATGGTCATCGTCATAATCATTAGTTCTCTGTGCGGAGTGATCTTCGCTTGGTTTGATGTAGATTATACAGACTGGCTCGTGGTTGGAAGGAAGGACCTGCGATAGCACTTCTCACACTTGGGGTGAAGCAGACGGTCACTTACAGTGCTGCCAAGTCCCATCAAGGACCCATACATGGGGTGGGATTTGTTCTCCCGCATGGAGGTCACCACAGACAGTATCCTTCTGTCACCCACCACCTGTACTGGGTCCAAGGGGCTCCCCAGAACAGAGCTGGCCCTCCTGATCAGACTGTCAAGTCTATTTCTGTCCCTGGTTGGTATACTGCTCCCCCAGCAGGCCACACCGAAAAAGATGGCTGAAGCAACCACAGAGTTGAAGAAGGCCCTAAGAAGTGTCCCCTGGACTCTGAAGACCCTCAGCCTCCTGAGCAGGTAGAGTCTGCTGTGGCCCTTTCTGTGCAGGGCCTCCAGGTGATCAGCCCAGTCTAGTTTTTTTTGTATGTAGATTGTGAGCCCCACACAGAGCTCACAATGTACATTTTTCCCTATCAGTATGTCTTTTTCAGAATATGGGATGGAAATCCATGCAAACACGGGGAGAACATACAAACTCCTTGCAGATGTTTTTTTGCCCTTGGTGGGATTTGAACACCAGGACTGCAAGGCTGCAGTGCTAACCACTGAGCCACCGTTTGGCCCCTCAGTCTAGTTTATTATTGAGGATCACGCCCAGATACTTATAGGTCCTGACTATCTCAATACATGTTCCTTGGATCTCCCCAGGGGTCGTAGGACCTCTCCGTTTACTATAGTCCACCACCATCTCCTTGGTCCCAGCATTAATACTGAGCTGGTTCTGCTGGCCCCATTCAACAAAATCCCGGTTTAAGTCTCTGTATTCCCTATCGTCGCCATCAGTGATAAGGCCTACTATAGCAGAGTCATCGGAGTACTTCTGTAAGTAACAACTGGATGAGTTGTGCCTAAAGTCAGCAGTGTACAGTGTGAAAAGAAATGGGGCAAGAACTGTACCTTGTGGTGCCCCCATACTACAGATCACAGTGTCAGACACACAGTCCAGGGCTCTCACATACTGAGGGCGGTTAGCTAGGTAGTCTAGGATCCAGTTGGACAGGTGATGGTCCACACCACCAAGGTTCAGCTTTTCCCTCAGTAGCCCTGGCTGCATGGTGTTGAATGCACTGGAGAAGTCAAAGAACATTATTCTCACAGTGTTCCCAGGTTTCTCTAGGTGAGAAAGAGCTCTATGAAGAAGGTGGATGATGGCGTCATCTACCCCAATGCCCGGCCGATAGGCAAACTGGAGGGGGTCCAGAGCGGAGCTCACTAGGGGGCATAGGTGTGTCAGGACCAGTCTTACACAATGTTAATGTGAACACACCCCTAATAGTTCATTTTTTACTTTAAAACAGCATCATTTCTTCTGGGTACACTTGCATACAGTTTGTAGAGGAACTCGGCAAGGAGGTTGTTGCAAACATCTTGGAGAACTAATCGCAAATATTCCGTGGAGACAGACTTTCTCAAATTGTTCTGCCTCTTAATATAATCCCAGAAAAACTCAATGATGTTGAAATCAGGACTCCTTGTTCTTCTTTATGCTGAAGATAATTCTTAATGATATTGGCTGTATGATTGGGTTAGTTGCCCTGCTGCAGAATATATTTTGCGCCCATCTGACACCTCCCAACACTGAGAAGTCTTCACTGGGGAGACTGGGCAATAGGTGTAAAGACACGTCTGGAGCAAAAATTACTTATCTAACAAGCGATACACAGTGCAGACTTAAAAATACAGGAACTTCCATGACCATGCGTAACTTTGGAGTGATGATAACAATTATGCAATTAAGCTGTTAAGGGATTAGTGCAATAAACTTAAAGGGGTTATCCAGTTCATATTTTAATGATTTAATAGGGCTGTTACTAAACAAACTAAATGAGTAATCACCTCTTCTTGTGCCTCAATTTCTAGTGGTGGATGCTCCATTGTTCTGTACACAGTTACCTGGCTGATGTCATCACTTCCCAATTGCGCTAGGGAACCTCTGTAGCCAATCACAAACCTTAGCTGTGAGTTCTTCATAAACTGATATATGGCGGACCATATGTGAAGGGGTGACCCCTGAGGCCTGTGATTGGCTGCAATAGTCCTCTCACACAAACAGCTTTGGACCTGTATGAAAACCAGCGGAGATACCGACACTGGAGATGGAAGAGTGGGGACCTTTTTGTTTTATTTATATTCCCAGTGTCTGCCCTATTAACTAAAATTCTAAACTGGACAAACCCTTTAATGAATTTTATCTTTATATTTGTTACAAACCTGGCCAAGATTTGTATTGTATCCACAGATAGAAATTATGCCATCTGAGACTAAGTGCTTCCTGTTATAAAACAACCTATAGAAGAGCGACATCACCTCTTGGAAGAAGCTACACGTTTAGTGAACAGATTTTCTTTTTTTCTAAAATATTGGTGTGTTACAGTCCTGGCCCTCTAACTTTTTATTTTTTATTTTGTTTTGCTCTTGTACCAGTACTCCTCCCATTCAGCCAAGGCCTTATTTAGAAGGGGACTGTTCAAGAGATCCACCTCATAGCTCTTGGTCCTTTTACTGAGGCCATGTGGTATGGTGAACTTTTGATGTCTGTTCATATGCTGTCTGTATTTACTGGAGTCATGTGGCTATGGGATGGTATTGTCCAGAGCCTGGGAGTTTAGCCTGGTACCAGGGCTGCTAGGTTACTCCTCCTGTGTGTGCTATATTGAAATGATGGTGTTTTCCATGTGATATGGCACCCACTATACAGAAGTCACTGTGAAGTAGCTAATGGGCACAAAAAAGGTGTCCAGTGCACATGGCCAAAAAATAGGTGCATCTAAACTAATATGTGCACAACATTTACTAGGGAGGTCCGCAGACATCATAAATAAGCACCACAGTAAAACTAGTCTACAAAAAGCATACCTGTGAAAAGTATATCCAAAAAAGGGGATAATGATAAATAAACCCACTATATTCATATAATTTTGCCTTAAATAGCATAGTCACATAAAGACATCCTCTGGGTAAAATTGTTTCAGATTAAAAACAGTGATGTTCCAGTCTGATTAGGACCTTCTTCTGGCCTGTTCTGTTTGGAGAAATAATAGGAACAATGTAAGCAAATAATTATGTTATATATATTGCCAAGGGCTAGAGAAAAGAAGTATAAAGTAGATAACACAGAGTACCAATAGTAGCCTTGGAAGTAGGGACTCAGGGAAGGAGCACAGCAGCCCAAAGTGTATGTATTAAACCAACCACATAACTGTTTGTAATAAAGGAGATGTGTGATGAAGCAGTGGATGCTAACTCCAGCATTGGTGGTAGTGGGAGGAATAGGCTGTTGGAGGAATAAATAGGATGCAGAGGTGGTAAGAACCTCCCAGTAGTTAGAAGGAGGTCCACAAGTCCCTTTGCATCTGGGAGCGTGTGATCATGTGTCTGACCCTGTGGTCATCACATGATCCATGTCACCAGAAGCTCAATGATGATGCTGTCACATGATTGTGACATCATGACTGTTGAATGGTTGCATGACCTCCAACTTCCAGAAAGAGCGCCAAATTTGTTGTCAGTAGGTTGACAGAAGTTGAATGTTACTGTACTAAATTCAAGTGAAAGGTAATGGTTAGAAGGGAAATAAGTACAAAAACCAAATTGTATAAAAGGAAAAAGGGGGGAACATGAGAAAAAGGGCAGCATGGACACCAGAGGAGTTTGGAATTAGAAGGAAAAAAATGAGAATTAGAAAAGAAAGGAAATAGGATAATGAAATTGACGGGAATATAGGTGTGAACAGAAAAAAGGGGAGTATTTAAGGAAAGCACACTAATCAGATACATGGATAAGAAAGTAGGAGGGAAATGATAATACTTATAACAAAATAGTTGTTAATATTAAGAAATCAAAATAAATGAAACTTCATAATCTAAATGAAACTTAACACTTAGGGCCCATTTACACGGGCACAGTGGAGGCGGATTATGGCGTGGAATCCATGTCATAATCCACGCCCTCACAATGTTGGTCTATGGAGACTGCTCACGATCTTTTTTTCTGTGAGCTGTGGTTAGTCTGTTATTTGTCCGTAATCCAGATTTATTTAATGCAACTCTTTAAAAAATAGTAAAAAATTATTCCAATGTCACTGATGTCATTGCAGTTACTGGGAGGTGTAGAAAATGATAAAAGTGTTAGGGTAAGTTCACACATGGTTTTTGGTCTGGAACCTGAAGAGGCCGTCTCAGGTTCCAGATCAAAATACGGGTAGCTGCGACTGAATGCCAGTGCAATGAACTGGCATCCCTTTGTGAACTCCGTTCTGGATTAGGCCCAAATAAATGGGCCTAGTTGGGAAGGAGTGTCTTCAGGCAGATGTCGCAAGGCGATTTCGGATGACAGAATGAGCATGTTGCTTCTTTTTTTCCGGGAGCTGGAAAAAACGGCTCCTGGGAAAAAAAGCTGACCTGCTCCCATTAATTTCAATGAGAGCCGTCTTTTTGGTCAGGATTTTGAGGTGGATATAGCCTCAAAATCCTGACCAAAATACCCCGTGTGAACTTACCCTTAGACTTAGACCCACAAACAGATGGTATTGTTGAAAGATTTAATAAGAGTATTTTAATGATGGATGAGTAGGATTGTGATGATGTCTTGCCATATTTGATGTTTGCAGTATGTGAATATGTGAGGTTCCTCAGTCACCCACAGGTTTTTCCCTGTTTGAGTTAGTATATTGCAGTCACTCATGTGGTCTCCTTGACAAATATCCAAGTGGGTCCCAAACGCATGTAAGTGACCCACTATGTCACAAACATTGACCTTTAACCTTCCTCTATGGTTTTTTATATACCAATATTCTTCTGATTATCAAGGCTTCTCTGATGTTCAGCTTATAGACTCTTCTTAGATCACGCTTCTTGGGCTAGATTTTGGACGCTCCACCAGTTGATGCCATCTACCATCATTAAGGTAAGAATTGCAGACTCATTTTAAAACATAGTGGCTATTGGGTATGGATACAGCTTAGTATTTTTTTTAATGAAAGTTGTAAATACATGGGAGAAAATTTGTTAACCCATCTGCACCAGTTTTTTTTTTTTTTTTTTTTGTCTTTTTTTGTGATAAGGGTGTTCCACATAGTTCTCCTGCTCACAACTTTTTACAAAAGGGGATGAATCAAGGCTGAGATCCAGACAGGTCAGGTTAGGGATACCTTGGCCTGACAGATTTACTACAAATCATGCTAGAAAGTTTACATGAGTAATACCTGATTAACCAAAATGCCTAATGCTGAATTAAAAAATAAAAACCTCTTTAGACTTTTTAATAAGTTTATGCCACCTATTTACAATTCTGGTGTATGTTTTGGCTCATAATGTCATGTCTTAATCTACTCTCCATTTACAATAAACCACATTACCGTTCTGCTAAGCAATGTCCTCTTTGTCGCACAAGTCATTAAAATGACTAAAAAAATGGGTGGGTTCATATCTGCACCCCAGTCTCCACTTTTAGGTTTGCGTCTTCTGCTGACAGGAAACAGAAACCTGGCAGACAGTGTCCACCCATGAGCGTTTTGTGGTCTCTGCGGCAAATCCTTTTTTTTTTTAACCAGACACAAAGTCCTACATGTCCGACTTTGTGTTCGGTTAAAAAAAAAACTGTTTCCCCGCGGAAACCACAAAACGCTCACGGGCGGACACTTTGCAAACTCATTCAGATGAATGGGTTTGAAAAGTGACTGCCGGTTTCCGTCTCTTGTCCAGTTTGTTGGGCAGAAGACGGAAACCTAAAAGTGGAGACCGCCCTCAGACAGTTTTATTGCTGCACAGAGCACAATACACAAGCATATGAGGTATATATAGTTCATTAATACAGAGCTGCAGAGGTATTCTATGCATTCAGCTTGAGATATGAATTTCCTTATGTCCATTTAAACCAATAGGTAAAAATATCATGCATAATTCCACTTAGCCACATATTTCCTTTTCAGGCACATATGGCAATAGGAAAACCAAATATTGAGTCAGCTCACATTTCTGCAACCAAGCACATATAAACATTACAGCCTTTAGCCAAAATCCATTTCTTACAATTACCATCTACATATATTTGGGGAAAGTGCTTATTTTTATATTCTAAAAATTAAATTTTCATGATACTGGATAAAAAAAAATCAATTACCTTGTCAAATATCATACCCACACATGAAGCATAGGAGATCATACTGTACTTAACAAATTCATAAATTTACATTTTCTCTTTCCATCAGATAGGTGGTGTCAAATAATGGAAAAAAAAAACTAGACACAGTTCAGTATTTATTTAAGCTAAACTGGTATTAATAGGCCACTCCATCAGAAATTCAGATCCAATAAAATATACAGCTTTGTCCACAGTAGCAGATTGCACTGTCACTGCCTCACAAAAAGAGCATTGCAACACCATTAGTGGGCATAAATAATGCACATGCTCTTCTACTCTACTCAGCTAAGTGCATAGAAACCTTGGGCTCATGTTGTCAGAAATTCAATGGATTAGTATCAAGATTTATTTTAAGTCTGTAAAGCACTTTGTTCTTGACAGTGTTCAAAGCAGAAAGAGTGTTATCCTGAATGTGCATCTTAATACTGTCATGCCTGTCTTGTAAGAGTAGATGATGTATAGGCTTCTATGCTTCCTTTTAAAAGTTTAGCAGATGTAGGAATATATATTCATAGTACATATAAATATTGATTATAAAACCTATGCACCTAGGTTCAAAGCATGATTAATGAGAGCAAATTGAAGACATTTGGTAACAGAATAAAAAATGGTCTTGCAATCTCATTTTTAAACCACAGGTTGAGAGACAGGGAAAAACAGATTGAATTACAAAATTGATTTTCTTTAAACCAAATAAATTAGTTATAACATGCATTATAAAATAATATTAATGCAATGTGTAATTTGTTATCCAATAAGCCATGATTTATAAATATGCATTATTATTATTATTATTATTATTATTATTTATTATTATTATTTATTATTTATTATTATTATTTTATTCTGGTGTTATTATTATTATTATTATTATTATTATTATTATTAGTAGTCTATAATAAATATTATTAGTAATATAAAATATATAATCATATGCAATTATATATATTTTGCATTTGGGTATATTTGTGCATCTAAATTATAGAATTAAAAATACTATATTCGGAATAAAAACCTCTTTTTTTTAAAGGATTATATTTATAAATATTTTAGATCGTATCTCAAGAAACTAATGCAATTTAAGACTGACAGTTCTTTAATGCTATCATTTTTAGAACCACAAGATTTGACGTGAAGGTCAATCCTTTACAGTTTCACAAAGACATTAAACCTTACTTTGAAATAAAGCATTAATATCTCCTTCTCGTATGGCCCATGAATTCCAATATTATTCATTGAACCAGCAGTGTCTGAACTATTCATCACTGAAGCCTGGGATTTTACAACCAAGAAATGTGTCAATAATAATTGTATCCATTCATGGGGTTCCATAATTCTGGGGATACATCATAAAATAAATTACTTAGTTTAGATTAAATTTTTATACATATAAGTGTCCCATATTGCTTAATACAAGGTTAGATTAAAAATAAATAAAAAAAGAAACCACTGCTGACCACTAAAATAGAATTTTCCTGGCAACTATAAAATGAGGTATAAAATAAAGAATAAACAATAGTGAAGTGCAATGCATTTTGATGGCTTATTTATTTATATCCAGTGTTTCTCTTTCTTCTGTTTAATTTCTTCTACTATAATGCGCGTGTAATAAAACATGTGTTACTGGAATAACAAGATGCTAAAGTATGCATAAAAATGAGAAATAAATGGAAACTATATAGAAACCATAACTTGCTTTTAGTGGCTTAACATGAGGTTAATTCATTTGTATCATTATCAATTTACTATGTTATACATTACCTTCATGTTCTGGGATGTAGACTACAACTGTATCCTTCCTTACTAGAGATGAGCGAGTAGTGTTCGATCGAGTAGGTATTCGATCGAATACTACGGTATTTGAAATACTCGTACTCAATCGAACACTACTAGCTGTTCGAATTTTAAGGTTCGATGCAGAACCAGCGTTGATTGGCAGAATGCTATACATTCTATGCTATACATTCTGCCAATCAACGCTGGTTCTTCTCTTACCTTTCCGAAGTCTTCTCCACGCTGCATCCCCGCGTCTTCTTCCGGGTGGAATTCACTCTGCCTAGGCATCCAGCCTAGGCAGAGCCGACTGCGCATGCGCGGGCATGCCCTCGCATGCGCAGTCAGCTCTGCTCAGGCGTCAGGCCTGGCAGAGCCGACCGGGCATGCGTAGTCGGCTCTGCCTAGGCCCCGATGCCTAGACAGAGTGAATTCCAGCCGGAAGACGCCACGGGGGCGCTGCGCCGGGAGAAGACTTCAAGGGGAATCCAGCCCAACCGTCACTCGTGGACTTGGTAAGTATAATTGTATCGAATTTTGCCTACCCCTGAAATGAGCATTTCCCCCCATAGACTATAAAGGGGTTCGAAATCCGTTCGAACAGCCGAACAGTGTGCGGCTGTTCGAATCGGATTTTGAACCTTAGACATTTTAGTGTTCGCTCATCTCTATGTCTTACCTGTTATTATAGCAGCACTTGAGAGATGAAGTAGAGCGATATAACATCACTAAGTGATATGCTGTCTATCATATATGTGTCCATCTGTAGCCACCCAGTGTTGTGGCTTTTAGGATGAATCTGGATTGTATTGGTTTCATAAGAAATCGGAGTCCTGAATCAAATTTGAGCTAAGTTGGAATCTAAAAACTCAATTATAGCTTGCTATAAATCATTTATTGACTTTGCAAGACTATAGTCATTTTGGAGTTCCAACTAGAAATGAGCGAACCTATTCCAAGAGAACCAGATTCAACTTGAAATTTCATGTTTATTACCCATGAAAATACTATTATATATTATTCTGCTACATATGTGGCTCTAGTTTGGCAGAAGTGACTTGACATCCATGTGTTTCTCTCCATTCACTTCTATGAAAGCCATGGAAGGAGCCAAGAATACTTGCTTAGCTATTTCTGTGACAGGATCACTAGGAGGATGGTGTGAGGTGTGATGTGTGATGGTGTGATGGTGTGAGGTGCCCCTTTATTCTGTGCATACAGAATAATATGCTATAGCATATGATTATCTATGACCTGTACAGGTGGTTTCCCACTATGGGTTGATGATATAATCAGGCAGGGTCAGTGGAACAGTCTAAATAACACTATATAGTGGCAGGTAGTGCTTACTGTAACTCTGTTCCAATTCAATTTCTTATGTATGGTGTATGGGCTGTGTGAATAGAAAATAAAATTAGAGTGGGGAGGGTCAAACATTTTAAAATGTAGACCTTAAGGATGCTATTCTCCTTGTATAATTTCCATACATATCAATAGTTGAGTCTCCTCCTTCATATGACACCAAAAGCAAGTTTCTATAATTTACAATGAGGTATAGCCGTTTGAAGTGACTGTCCTTATCCTCATTTTCTTTTCATTTCACACAGACTGTACAGTGAGAAGCAGGAACAGCTCTCAACAGAGAAGCAATGGCGTGAATAAAAGGATATAGGATTTCACAGAAAGGAGACCAAATTTGTTAATAAATGATATTACGAAATTTACGTATGACACAAATTCTGCCAAAAATATCAAAAGTTTAATGATTTTATTGTTCACTTTGAAAACTCTTTTATGTCCCTTTCTTTCCAATCTGTGCATACGGAATAATATGCTATAGCATAAGTTACTGTCAACTTTACTGTGAAATTATGTGCTCGCCCATATGCAGCAAGATTCTCCTAAGAGTCCTGCCTGATTGCAATATTTCCTGTGCTTGCCCAGTAACCAGATGTATCACCATTGGGATATCAGCTTAAGCAATTTACATGCATAGGATCTATAGGCCCAGCCGCAACATCTGTGGCCAAATGTGGAGACCATACTGAACTTGGCACCACCAACATCATTCATATGGCCAAACAAAGCTTGAAGAGGACAGTACCCTGTGCCAGACACCACAAGGAGCACAGGAAAGGTTAATATGACCTTTGATATGTTTATTCTCCTCCACTGGGCCTTAACTTACTATACTCTGAGGACTGAAGAGACTGTAGCGGTATGTGGATGGTGAACTCCCAAAACTTTAGTGTCATCCAAACCTGAAAATGCAAACTGAAATTGTGTATCCTTATTCAAAGTCCCAACATCTGATATACTATTAGGGTGCATTCACACTGAGTAAACGCTAGCTTATTTTGTAGAGTAAAATTACACTTGTAAATTTTGCTATCTCATTGACTTCAATGATATTTTTTTACAAGTGTAAAAATACAACTGTAAAAAATATGCCTGTAAAAAATACGCCTGTAAAAATACGCCTGTAAAATGTCATTGAAGTCAATGGGATAGCAAAATTTACAAGTGTAATTTTACTCTACAAAATAAGCTAGCGTTTACTCAGTGTGAATTCACCCTTACAGAGGATATTAGGGAAATTTGGGAAAAAATAAAATAATAAAAATAATCACTTGTCTGGTCATGCTTGTTGGAATCCTTCCTCTGTCCAATGAACTGTTCTTTCTGGTCATGAGTGCTCTATATTTCATTGCATATAGTATACACTGGCCCTTTAAGAAACTCTTAACCCAGCTTCCAGCCAAATTCCTGATCCTTTGGACTATTTAAGATAGTTTATCCCCCAGAAAGTAACCTCAGCAACAGTTTCCTAACTTGTTAGAGTGCTGCAAAGTTATATTTCTGTATTTAGCTTGTTTATCTGTTTCCTGATATTGGACTTATTTTTTGTACCTGACTCTGTGCCGTCATCCCTGACCTTTGCCTGATTACTGTATTGGCTTGGTCATATGCCCTGACGTTTTGCATGGATTACCATTTACATAGAACAATGTCTTACCCTTTGTTCACATCTACATTCGGTATTCCGTTTGGGGAGTCCGCATGGGGACGACTGAACAGAATACTGAACGCAGCTGCAAGCGCTGTGCAGTAAAAGAACACAGACCCCATAGACTACAATGAGTTCTGTGTGCTGGCTGCGCACTGCCTGCACGAATCAAGCAGGCAGGAAAGTAGATTGTGAACTACTTTCCTGTCCGCATAATCCCTGCGGAGATCTGGCGGCAAGCACACAGACCCATTATAGTATATGGGGTCCATGTGCTTTCACTGGGACACCGCTTGTAGTTGTGTTCGGTATTCCGTTCAGAGGTCTTCATGCGGACTCGCCTGGACGGAATACAAATGCAGATGTGAACGAGGCCTTAACTTCTCTCTTGCCTGATCCCTCGGTGCTACACACAGGTGTCTTTCATTCTGCCTGCATTAGCCATCACCTACACCAGGAATACTTTTAATGGTAGTGTGAGCACAACAACCTCAGGATTAGCCCAAGTTAAATCAGTTAGGAAGTGACAAAGTGGGTCCATATCCACTTTGGTATAATGATGCCTTATAATAATTAGATTGCTGAAGAAAATACTGACATTTTCTGTGGCACTCAATGCTCCATGTACAGTAGTCTCTTATACAAACCTAACTTACTGACGTATGCTAGGTTTTCACTAGCATTGTGTCTCCGTTGTTCTGATCCAGAGAGTTGCAGAACAATAGAGAGGTAGTCCGCTAAAATAGCACATGGATCTTTAGGACCCCATTCTCTACTGATTTTTAGGCAGACACTGCATTGGAGTCCCCGATGGAGACTTCGATGCAGATGTGAACGTAGCCTAAAAATGTCGCCTGCCACAGACTGAAGTTAAATATATTTAGCAGTGATGAATAATGTTAGTTTGACACAGAAAATGCACCAATTTTGTGATATTGTATGCAAGAAGAGAATGCATTGTAGTGTAATAAAGGAGTTGTCCAGATATATGGATTTTATGGTCTATCCTGAGGGGTACAGCACAGTAATCAGAAGTCTGCCTAATAACGAGTCGTGCACCTGTGTCCATCACATGACCATGCAAAATGAATGACAGCAGAGATCTAGAAAATGGGAGGAATTGATACAGAAAATAGTTTGGACATCTCCTGTATGTTTTAATTGCATTCAAATTTAAATATGGTTGTGTCCATGGGAAAACCTTTTTAGATTAAGGGCCCATGTAGTGGGCCACAGTGAAAAAAACACAATTCAATGTTTTTTTTCCTGCAGCGCTTTTCACAGAAAGGAGACCTCTACATACTTTTTTCTTCAATTATACCTACAGGGAAACTGCCATAATTTCTGTAGGTACAATTGACATTACAACATATTTTTCTGCAATGTGTGGATGGGATCCGCTGGCCAACTGCAACCTCATGTTTTGCAAAAACACAGCTTTATTTGTTGCAAATTGTGCTGCAGGTTTTTTTAACCAAAGCCAAGAGTGGATTTAGCAGAAGGTATAAGTATAAAAGCTTCCTAGATATTTTCCATTCCTTTTTTAGCCATTCTTGGCTTTGGTTCAAAAAACCACAACAAAATCTGCAACAAAAAAACCCCTGCTTTTCTGCAACATCACAGCCCGGGGCCCCATGTGTTGTAAATGCAAATGTCAGAGCAAGAGGGATGGGATTCTAGCGAATTCCATTCACACCTTGTGAAAAAGTATGCGCTTTTTGTTGCGGGACGCCATGGGGGACCTTAGCCTAAATGTACTTTACCTCTTATGCTCACTTTGAAACATGCTAATCCTCACTATTTATATACAGTATGTATTCTGTGTTTTGTAAATTCTTCCTCTGAGCTCTGAGTTCCTCTTCCAAAATACATTCCCACAAAATAGCAGCGTTCCTTGTAGGACTCTTTTATAGTGACCATGGTCTTCTGTATCCTCACATCTATAGTGTCTCAATATTGGCTGCTTTCAAGGCATTATGAATAGAGATGAGCGAACAGTGTTCTATCGAACTCATGTTCGATCGGATATTAGGCTGTTCGGCATGTTCGAATCGAATCGAACACCGCGTGGTAAAGTGCGCCATTACTCGATTCCCCTCCCACCTTCCCTGGCGCCTTTTTTGCTCCAATAACAGCGCAGGGTAGGTGGGACAGGAACTACGACACCGGTGACGTTGAGAAAAGTAGGCAAAACCCATTGGCTGCCGAAAACATGTGACCTCTAATTTAAAAGAACAGCGCCGCCCAGGTTCGCGTCATTCTGAGCTTGCAATTCACCGAGGACGGAGGTTTCCGTCCAGCTAGCTAGGGCTTAGATTCTGGGTAGGCAGGGACAGGCTAGGATAGGAAGGAGAAGACAACCACAACAGCTCTTGTAAGAGCTAAATTCCAGGGAGAAGCTTGTCAGTGTAACGTGGCACTGACGGGCTCAATCGCCGCAACCCAGCTTTCCCAGGATCCTGAATGGAATACACTGTCAGTGTATTCCCGTATACCCGATATATACCCCGATACCCGTTCCAACGGTGTGCCCCCCCACCTTCACCCCAGAAATACCCTGCAAGTCCCCTAGCAATAGAATTGGGGCTATATACACCCACAATTTTTACTACTGGTATACAGTGCCATTGTCTGACTGGGAATTCAAAGAGTATATTGGGAATACAAATACCCTCATTTCTTGCTACTGCCATATAGTGCCAGTGTCTGACTGGGAATTCAAAGAATATATTGGGGTTACGTGCACCCACAATTTTTACTACTGGTATACAGTGCCATTGTCTGACTGGGAATTCAAAGAATATATTGGGGTTATAAATACCCTCATTTCTTGCTACTGCCATATAGTGCCAGTTTCTGACTGGTAATTCAAAGAATATATTGGGGTTACGTGCACCCACAATTTTTACTACTGGTATACAGTGCCATTGTCTGACTGGGAATTCAAAGAATATATTGGGAATACAAATACCCTCATTTCTTGCTACTGCCATATAGTGCCAGTGTCTGACTGGGAATTCAAAGAATATATTGGGGTTACGTGCACCCACAATTTTTACTACTGGTATACAGTGCCATTGTCTGACTGGGAATTCAAAGAATATATTGGGGTTATAAATACCCTCATTTCTTGCTACTGCCATATAGTGCCAGTTTCTGACTGGTAATTCAAAGAATATATTGTGGTTACGTGCACCCACAATTTTTACTACTGGTATACAGTGCCATTGTCTGACTGGGAATTCAAAGAATATATTGGGAATACAAATACCCTCATTTCTTGCTACTGCCATATAGTGCCAGTTTCTGACTGGTAATTTAAAGAATATATTGGGGTTACGTGCACCCACAATTTTTACTACTGGTATACAGTGCCATTGTCTGACTGGGAATTCAAAGAATATATTGGGAATACAAATACCCTCATTTCTTGCTACTGCCATATAGTGCCAGTGTCTGACTGGTAATTCAAAGAATATATTGGGGTTACGTGCACCCACAATTTTTACTACTGGTATACAGTGCCATTGTCTGACTGGGAATTCAAAGAATATATTGGGAATACAAATACCCTCATTTCTTGCTACTGCCATATAGTGCCAGTGTCTGACTGGGAATTCAAAGAATATATTGGGGTTACGTGCACCCACAATTTTTACTACTGGTATACAGTGCCATTGTCTGACTGGGAATTCAAAGAATATATTGGGAATACAAATACCCTCATTTCTTGCTACTGCCATATAGTGCCAGTGTCTGACTGGTAATTCAAAGAATATATTGGGGTTACGTGCACCCACAATTTTTACTACTGGTATACAGTGCCATTGTCTGACTGGGAATTCAAAGAATATATTGGGAATACAAATACCCTCATTTCTTGCTACTGCCATATAGTGCCAGTGTCTGACTGGGAATTCAAAGAATATATTGGGGTTACGTGCACCCACAATTTTTACTACTGGTATACAGTGCCATTGTCTGACTGGGAATTCAAAGAATATATTGGGAATACAAATACCCTCATTTCTTGCTACTGCCATATAGTGCCAGTGTCTGACTGGGAATTCAAAGAATATATTGGGGTTACGTGCACCCACAATTTTTACTACTGGTATACAGTGCCATTGTCTGACTGGGAATTCAAAGAATATATTGGGAATACAAATACCCTCATTTCTTGCTACTGCCATATAGTGCCAGTGTCTGACTGGGAATTCAAAGAATATATTGGGGTTACGTGCACCCACAATTTTTACTACTGGTATACAGTGCCATTGTCTGACTGGGAATTCAAAGAATATATTGGGAATACAAATACCCTCATTTCTTGCTACTGCCATATAGTGCCAGTGTCTGACTGGGAATTCAAAGAATATATTGGGGTTACGTGCACCCACAATTTTTACTACTGGTATACAGTGCCATTGTCTGACTGGGAATTCAAAGAATATATTGGGGTTATAAATACCCTCATTTCTTGCTACTGCCATATAGTGCCAGTTTCTGACTGGTAATTCAAAGAATATATTGGGGTTACGTGCACCCACAATTTTTACTACTGGTATACAGTGCCATTGTCTGACTGGGAATTCAAAGAATATATTGGGGTTATAAATACCCTCATTTCTTGCTACTGCCATATAGTGCCAGTTTCTGACTGGTAATTCAAAGAATATATTGGGGTTACGTGCACCCACAATTTTTACTACTGGTATACAGTGCCAATTTCTAACTAGGAATTCAAAATGCGCAAGGCTCCCGGAAAGGGACGTGGACGAGGCCGTGGGCGAGGTCGGGGGAATGGTTCTGGGGAGCAAGGTAGCAGTGAAGCCACAGGGCGTCCCGTGCCTACTCCTGTGGGGCAGCAAGCATTGCGCCACTCCACAGTGCCAGGGTTGCTTGCCACATTAACTAAACTGCAGGGTACAAACCTTAGTAGGCCCGAGAACCAGGAACAGGTCTTGCAATGGCTGTCAGAGAACGCTTACAGCACATTGTCCAGCAGCCAGTCAGACTCTGCCTCCTCTCCTCCTATTACCCAACAGTCTTGTCTTCCTTCCTCCCAAAATTCCGAAGCTTTACAGAACAATAACCCAAACTGTCCCTGCTCCCCAGAGCTGTTCTCCGCTCCTTTCATTGTCCCTCAACCTGCCTCTCCACGTCACGATTCCACGAACCTAACAGAGGAGCATCTGTGTCCAGATGCTCAAGCACTAGAGTCTCCTCCATCTCCGTTCGATTTGGTGGTGGATGACCAGCAACCCACCCTCATCGACGATGATGTGACGCAGTTGCCGTCAGGGCATCCAGTTGACCGGCGCATTGTGCGGGAGGAGGAGATGAGACAGGAGTTGGAAGAGGAAGTGGTGGATGATGAGGACACTGACCCGACCTGGACAGGGGGGATGTCAAGCGGGGAAAGTAGTGTGGATGTTGAGGCAGGTGCAGCACCAAAAAGGGTAGCTAGAGGCAGAGGCAGAGGTCAGCAGCTTAGGCGAAGCCAGGCCACACCCGGAATCTCCCAAGATGTTCCAGTTCGTACCCAGCCCCGAAAAACTCCCACCTCGAGGGCATGTTTCTCGAAGGTGTGGAGTTTTTTCAAGGAATGCGCCGAGGACAGATATAGTGTTGTCTGCACAATTTGCCTCTCGAAATTGATTAGGGGCTCTGAGAAGAGCAACCTGTCCACCACTTCAATGCGCCGTCATTTGGAATCCAAGCACTGGAATCAGTGGCAGGCAGCAACGGCAGGACAAAGGCCGCCTGCCGTTCACGCCACTGCCACTGCCTCTGCCACTGCCTCTGCCTCTGCCACTGCCACTGCTGACTGTGCTGGCGATGCACTCCAGAGGACGAGCCAGGACACCACTTCATCTGCCTCCGCCACTTTGTTGACTTCTACCTCATCCTCCCCTGGTCCTGTCTTATCTCCTTCTCCTGCACCATCAAAGGCACCATCAGGCGTTTCTTTACAACAACCCACCATCTCTCAGACATTGGAGCGGCGGCAGAAATACACTGCTAACCACCCACACGCGCAAGCCTTGAACGCCAACATCGCTAAACTGCTGGCCCAGGAGATGTTGGCGTTCCGGCTTGTTGAAACTCCCGCCTTCCTGGACCTGATGGCAACTGCGGCACCTCGCTATGCCGTCCCTAGCCGTCACTACTTCTCCCGGTGTGCCGTCCCCGCCTTGCACCAGCACGTGTCACTCAACATCAGGCGGGCCCTTAGTTCCGCGCTTTGCACAAAGGTCCACTTGACCACCGACGCGTGGACAAGTGCATGCGGACAGGGACGCTACATTTCACTGACGGCACACTGGGTGAATGTAGTTGAGGCTGGGACTGCTTCCCAAACTGGCCCGGTGTACCTCGTCTCCCCGCCTAACATTCCTGGCAGGGACACGAGAAGAACACCCCCCTCCTCCTCCTCCTCTACCGCCTCCTCCTCCGCCACCGCCTCCTCCTCTGCCACCGCCTCCTCCTCCGCTGTTAGATTGACCCCAGCTACGAGTTGGAAACGTTGCAGCACTGGCGTTGGTAGACGTCAGCAGGCTGTGCTGAAGCTGATCAGCTTGGGGGACAGACAGCACACTGCCTCCGAGGTGAGGGATGCCCTCCTCGATGAGACGGCAATATGGTTTGAGCCGCTGCACCTGGGCCCAGGCATGGTTGTTTGTGATAACGGCCGGAACCTGGTAGCAGCTCTGGAGCTTGCCGGACTCCAACATGTTCCATGCCTGGCCCACGTCTTCAACCTAGTGGTGCAACGTTTCCTAAAGAGCTACCCCAATGTTCCAGAGCTACTGGTGAAAGTGCGGCGCATGTGCGCCCACTTTCGCAAGTCGACAGTAGCCGCTGCTAGCTTAAAATCTCTCCAGCAACGCCTGCATGTGCCACAACACCGGCTTTTGTGCGACGTCCCCACACGCTGGAACTCAACGTTTCAGATGTTGAATAGAGTGGTTGAGCAGCAGAGACCTTTGATGGAATACCAGCTACAAAACCCTAGGGTGCCACAAAGTCAGCTGCCTCAGTTTCACATCCATGAGTGGCCATGGATGAGAGACCTTTGTGACATCCTACGGGTCTTTGAGGAGTCCACAAGGAGGGTGAGCTCTGAGGATGCGATGGTGAGCCTTACAATCCCGCTCTTGTGTGTTCTGAGAGAATCCCTGATTGACATCAGGGATAACTCAGATCACACAGAGGAGTTAGGGATAGCATCCGATCCGTCACAGCTGGAGAGTAGGTCCACACATCTGTCCGCTTCACTGCGTTTAATGGAGGAGGAGGAGGAGGAGGAGGAGGAGGAAGAAGAGTTGTCCGATGATGTGATGGTGATACAGGAGGCATCCGGGCAACTTCAAATCGTCCCATTGTTGCAGCGCGGATGGGTAGACATGGAGGATGAGGAGGAAATGGAGATTGAACTTTCCGGTGGGGCCAGAGGAGTCATGCCAACTAACACTGTGGCAGACATGGCTGAGTTCATGTTGGGGTGCTTTACAACCGACAAGCGTATTGTCAAAATCATGGAGGACAACCAGTACTGGATCTTTGCTATCCTTGACCCCCGGTATAAAAACAACATCTCGTCTTTTATTCCGGTAGAGGGGAGGGCCAATCGCATCAATGCTTGCCACAGGCAATTGGTGCAGAATATGATGGAGATGTTTCCAGCATGTGACGTTGGCGGCAGGGAGGGCAGTTCCTCCAGTAGGCAACCAAGTTCTCACCGGTCCACACAAATGAGGGTGTCTAAGGTCTGGGACACCTTGATGGCACCCCCTCGCCAAAGTGCCGCCACGGAGGGTCCTAGTGTCACCAGGCGTGAGAAGTATAGGCGCATGTTGCGGGAATACCTTTCCGACCACAGCCCTGTCCTCTCCGACCCCTCTGCGCCCTACACGTATTGGGTGTCGAAGTTGGACCTGTGGCTTGAACTTGCCCTATATGCCTTGGAGGTGCTGTCCTGTCCTGCCGCCAGCGTCCTATCTGAGAGGGTGTTCAGTGCAGCCGGTGGCATCATCACTGACAAGCGCACCCGTCTGTCAGCTGAGAGTGCCGACCGGCTCACTTTGATAAAAATGAACCACCACTGGAAAGAGCCTTCATTTTTGTGCCCACCTGTGTAAAGCACCCCAACATGAAACTCCATGTCTGTACTCAACCTCTCCAATTCCTCCGCATCCTCATACTCATCCACCATAAGCGTTGCACAATTCTGCTAATACTAGGCTCCCTCCAACATGATTTCCCCCAACTCTGCTGGTTAGAGGCTCCCTCCACCCTGATTTCCACCAACTCTGCTGGTTAGAGGCTCCCTCCACCCTGCTTTCCCACAACTCTGCTGGTTAGAGGCTCCCTCCACCATGAATTTGCCCACACTGGGCTGGTTAGAGGCTCCCTCCACCATGAATTGGTCCAAACTGGGGTTTTTAGAGGCTCCCTCCACCATGAATTTGCCCAAACTGGGGTGTTTAGAGGCTCCCTCCACCATGAATTTGCCCAAACTCTGCTGGTTAGAGGCTCAATCCACCCTGATTTTCAAAACAAATGTTGGTGCCAACCTCAACTTACTACAAGGGCCAAATTCACTGCTGGTGACAAGCTCTCCTCACTGCAAGTGCCAAATACACATGTTTCAAGGTGTTTTCCTACTGTCAGAGATGTGGTATTGAGTGTGTAAAGTGTGTAGTTGTTAGGCTGTGATGTTGGGGTAATAGAGGGTCTTTGGTGTGTTAGATGCCCCCAGACATGCTTCCCCTGCTGTCCCAGTGTCATTCCAGAGGTGTTGGCATCATTTCCTGGGGTGTCATAGTGGACTTGGTGACCCTCCAGACACGGATTTGGGTTTCCCCCTTAACGAGTATCTGTTCCCCATAGACTATAATGGGGTTCGAAACCCATTCGAACACACGAACATTGAGCGGCTGTTCGAATCGAATTTCGAACCTCGAACATTTTAGTGTTCGCTCATCTCTAATTATGAAGAAACGTGCCTGGTCACACCTCAGATCATGTGATCTTTCTTCTCTGCTTTCTCTCGGAGGCCACCATTTTTTTTTTTTAATATACAAAACATATCTCTAAAGTTCTAGATTTGCTGTATTCTAGAATTTTTGGGAACTTGATTAATCTGATTTGTGTTGAATTGATAGCTCATGCTGTTAATAAATAATATGTAGCATCAGTTGCTTTAATACTTTTTGCACACACAAAAAAAATTATTTTGATCCTTATTTATTACATTATGAAATAAAACCATAAGTTTTTTAAAAAACCCCATAAACATTACATATTTCCCAGCATTTTGCTCTCCTATAGAAATCCACTTTTGTCTTTTTTTTCCTCAGTGTTGCATTCATTTTCATTCATAATATTGTATTACATGATTTACACTTCAAAGTCATCTCATATGTGCTGTGATTAATTGCTGAACACTGTTTTCTATGATAATTTAAGTTTGGGTCCATGTCATTTTTTATTTTAATATGTAAGGTAAATGAAATGCTTTTTAATTAGTGTTCTAATCATTTTGATTACAGAAGAGGCAAAGTATTAAATCAATGCTTATCTATCAGATAAAATCAGGTTTCCAAATAGTAGAGTACAATCCTGTTAAGCAATAGCTTTTCACACTTTTATATTAAATATTATAATTTGGTAAGCATTTCTTTTACAGAGCGCAATGTACGTAAAGCGGATTGGGGATTATAAAGTACTCTAGATACAGAAAACCTGATATATGGGATTCTGATAGATAGATAGATAGATAGATAGATAGATAGATAGATAGATAGATAGATAGATATGGTATGGCAGAGCTACCCTTCACACTTATTTTAATGACACTATAACACAGCGTTCGATTTAAGGTGTGTAAATGACTTAAAGGCTAAGGCCCCATGTAGTGGGATGCAGCAAAAAAGCACTGCGGGAAAATGCATTGAGGTTTTTCCTGCAGTGTTTTTCAAAGCACTTTCTGCTTCTGCTTCAATTATATCTACAGGGAATCTGCCGGCGTTTCCATAGGTATGATTGACATGTTGCAATTTCCAAAACTGCAACAGTTTTGGAATTTGCAGCATGTCCACGTCCACAGGGCATACTTTTTTTTGCAAGGTGTGGATGGGTCACATGCTTGCGGCATCCTCTTCTGGCCTCTGGCTGACATCACGTGCTTAGGCCTCAGCACTCCCAGTTCTTGCCAAACAAGCTCACCCTGAAGAGAACCAGAGGGCTGAAACACACTTTAAAATGAATCTTGTGAAGTTCACTTGTCCTCCTAGACAGACAGACAGGGTGAACACAGTACCTGTTAAAACCTTATAATTCATAGAGATATAACCAGACTTAAAGGCATTGTCTGGGATAAAAACTAATCCCTACACCAGGGGTAGGGAACCTTGGCTCTCCAGCTGTTGCAAAACTACAACTCCCAGCATGCATACTTGCTCCGCTGTTCTTGGAACTCCCATGGAAGTGAATGGAGCATGTTGGGAGTTGTAGTTTCTATCTGTCATGATAACAGATCATCATCTCTGGATCTCATTCTGGGGGACAACAAACCTACACAAAATGATGTTGCCCATGGGGTTGCTGGCAAATAATGCCTTAGTCAGGTTTGACCAAGGCAACATTAGGTCACTGATCATGGGCATTGCTTCCAGTTCTACACTCTATAATATAGCAGTGATTAAGGCATTAGTAATAGTATGATGAATCTCGGGATAACACATGATGATGAGTAGGCAGTTTCTGTTACACAGTTTTGATAAAGTAGCTCACTGAATCTTCCAATCTATATACCTATAGTCTCTTAGATTATTTAGGAGAATATAAAGAGAAGGGTAATCGCACTGTGCACCAACATACAGATATAGTACATTCCTCTAGCTGTCCATGTGATGCTGTGTAGTCACATCATTGGATTGATGGCAAAACATAGGGAAAGAACAAAATGATTTCTGATCAGAAGCTAAATTTCACGGATCTTAGTCCAATATAAATAAAAAGATGTCTAGGGTGATGAAGCCAAGCTTAGGGTTGTCAGGATGGAAAAAAAAATTAATAGGACTCCTAACAAAACCGATTCAATATAAAATCACAATAATTTGTCCAGAGAAAGAGATGGGTATGGAAGAAAACGTCTGTATCACATACACATTGTAGTTATTTATTTTTATTATCTTCTTATTTATAAAACAGAAGTCCATGGCTGTTATACAAATCATAATTAAAAATAAAAAACACATAATAAATGTTTGATCATGTCTCACAACATGCATGGAAGGTGTTTGTGCTATATAAATAAAGATAATAATAATAATAATAATAATAATAATAATAATAATAATCACAGTCCTTCCCTTCTCCCTTCAATGGGGGCTCCCAGGTGCTGCACATTACATCATCACAATGTGTCATCACAACAATGTGGAGCACAGGGCTCATTGAAGGCTGAAAAAGGAAGAGGAGGCAATGAGCAATAGCAGGGAGTGGTAAGGGAATGCAGCCAATTCTCCTTGATTCTGCCTATCCAGTTGTTAAAAATACAATCCAACTGCAGAAACTGGAAGAAGTTGCACCACAACCCAATTATGCTACCAGTAAAGCAGGAAGCTAAAAGCTTCCTGCACTACCATGCCCAGACATGTCGGCTTTCTAGCAGGGTATTATACCACATGTGTTATGTCAGTCCAGGTAGCTGCAACGGGGCTAAGGGATAGCAGTAGGGAATCTCGCCCTGCACTACTCCCACTAGCTATCCCGGTCCCTGCCTCACGGGTGTGGGTCGGCTGTACTCAGGCTAAGCCTGACCCCGACAGCTCCTCTCTCACTGATTCCGTAGGCCTAGAGGGAAGTGGGAGAAGGAATGCCCTATAAGACCTCTAGGGACTGGAGACTAAAGGGGGTCACCCCTAACGAACAAGTGAAGCTGCTACTGACAGGGACTGACAAGGGTGTGCGCTGACTAACAACACAAGCAGCACACAGGAAAAATGTGGGAAAGGATTCCCCCAAACCAATATGGGAAGGAACCATACACTAGGAAACAAACACAGGGGAACTGAGTAGAAATCAAAGGATAAGGCAATTCACTCACACAGTCAATTATACACAGAGGGAGGATTGGTGAACACAGAAGGGAAAACACACAAACCAACTCGCTCACCCAAACCTCCCAAAAATCAACCACGGAACTTCCTCTATCCCAGAACACCACCTACTCCTCCTGCTAAGGCCTAGCTCTGTAAAAGCGACACTCAGCACAGAACCATGGGAGGCATGGGTTTAAATACAGAGTAGAGACCACTCCTCCCAGGTGCAAATGGGAGGACAGACTAATCAACCAGGAGATAAAGCTGCCTACCAGCAGTGCGCGCATGCAAGTCAGAAGGTGTGCACCAATACTCACGACAGGACAACCCCGCAGCGCCAGGATGCCACCCCAGACACTGCGCAGCCAAAAACTCCCCAGGTAAGAAAAATAGAAATTAAAGAACCTAAATACTCCTAACAGGATCCTCCCCTCAAGGAGAAGACTCCGGATTCTCTAGGAGCATCCTTCTTCGGGAACTCCTTGTGGAATTTCTCCACGAGTCTGGGAGCTGACACATCCGACTCCAGAACCCAAGAATTATCCTCAGGACCGTATCCCTTCCATGCCACCAGATACCATAGCTTCCCCCGAACATATTTGCTATCCAGAACTCGGGATATCTCATACTCCCCGGACTCAGAAACTGGTGGAACCTTAACTGGAGACGTTCCCTTCTTGGCCTTCTTTAACAAGGAGACATGGAAGACCCGGTTTATCTTCCACCTTTTAGGTAGTTGCAGCTGCGCCGCCACTTCATTTACCATCTTGATAATCTTAAAAGGACCCACAAATCTGGGACCCAGCTTCTTGCTAGGAACCTTCAACCTGATATTCTTGGTGGACAACCAAACCATCTCACCAGGGAAGAACTGCAACTCTCCTCTCTTCCGATCCGCCTGGACCTTAGCCTGGTGCGACGCCCGCACCAGATTCTCTCGGATACGGGACCATACCCCTTGCAGCTTTTTAGAAAATAGCTCCTCCTCCGGAACTGGGGAAGAAATGGAAGAAAATACTCCGAAAACAGGATGTCTACCACCGGAGCAAAAAAAAGGTGTGGTACCTGTGGCATTGGAATCATGGTTGTTTAGGGAAAATTCTGCCAGGGGGAGAAAGGCAGCCCAATTATTCTGGTTCTCTCGAACAAAACACCTCAAAAACTGTTCCACATCCTGATTCTTCCTCTCTGTTTGTCCGTTAGACTCTGGGTGAAACCCGGAGGAAAACGACAGTGTAACTCCCAACCTGCTGCAAAAAGCCCGCCAGAATTTAGCCACAAATTGCGGTCCCCTGTCCGAAACGATCTCCTCAGGAAGACCATGCAACCTTACAATCTCTTTAATAAACGCCTCAGATAGTGTCTTGGCACATGGCAGCCTGGAAAACGGGATCAAATGGCATATTTTCGTGAAGCGGTCAACGACTACCCAAATGACCGTGAAACCCTTAGACACCGGAAGGCCCGTGATGAAATCCATAGACAGATGAGTCCAAGGTGCCTTAGGAGGTTCCAATGGATGTAGAAGACCGTGGGGACGGGTATGCGACGCCTTGGCTCTTGCACAGACCGAACAATTTTGAACAAACTGCAAGACCCCCTTACTCCACCCTGGCCACCAAAAATTCCTAGACACCAATCTCATGGTCTCTGAAACCCCCGGGTGACCAGCAAGAACCGACTCATGACACTTCCTCAGGAGACTTTGTCGGAGAGTAGTTGGGACAAAAAGCTTGTTTCTAGGTATCTTGGAAGGTGCAGCGTGTTGCGCTTCGATCAAGGCCTTCTCCAATTTCGCGCCCAATACTGCTACCACCACTCCATCCCCAAGAATAGTGGCAGGCGCCTCTCGTTCCTCCTCAGTCGACATATACCGGGATAAAGCATCAGCCTTAACATTCTTTGAACCCGGCACATAAGTCACGTTAAAATGGAACCGCGCAAAAAATAGAGCCCATCTGGCCTGCCGTGCATTTAATCTCTTCGCCGACCCAAGATAAATCAAATTCTTGTGGTCAGTAAATACCTGGACTGGCCTTCTGGCCCCCTCCAGGAAATGACGCCAATGTTCGAACGCTAGTTTTATTGCTAGTAGTTCCCTATCTCCGATGTCATAATTCCGTTCAGAGGCAGAGAATTTCTTAGAAAAGAAGGCACAGGGATGCGTACCCTCCTCGATCTCCTGAGAAAGTACTGCTCCCACCCCCACCGAGGAGGCATCCACCTCCACTCGGAAGGCCAACCTCTCATCCGGCTGTCTCAAAATGGGAGCGGACGAGAATCGCTTCTTCAGTTCTTCAAACGCAGCTAGCGCCTTTGGCGACCACTTAGCACAGTCAGCCCCCTTCTTAGTCAAGTCCGAGATAGGTTTCACAACCTCAGAAAATCCCTTGATAAACTGGCGATAATAGTTGGAGAACCCCAAGAACCGTTGGACCGCCTTTAGGTTCTCAGGTCGCGGCCACTCCAAGACTGCCCTGACCTTCTCAGGGTCCATCTCGAACCCCTTGTCCGATAGGATATAGCCAAGGAAACATAATTTATTGACCGCGAACACACATTTCTCCAGCTTAGCACTTAATTGGTTAACCCTCAGGAGATCTAAAACCTCTCTCACTCTCTCCCAATGAGTCTCCAAATCCGGGGTGTAAATGAGTATATCGTCCAGATAGACCACAACCCCCCTCCCTATGACGGCACTTAGTACATCATTAATAAAATTCTGAAAAAACGCAGGCGCATTGGTTAGACCGAAAGGCATCACAAGATTCTCAAAGTGTCCTAGGGGTGTGTTAAACGCTGTTTTCCACTCATCCCCCTTCTTGATTCTCAGCAAGTTATACGCCCCACGTAAATCTATTTTACTAAACCAGCGGGCTCCCGTAATCTGGCTGAATAGATCCGAGATCAACGGAATGGGATAGGGATTCCGCACCGTTATTTTGTTAATCTCCCTAAAATCCAAACAAGGGTGCAACCCTCCATCTTTCTTCTTTACAAAGAAAAACCCCACTGCTACTGGGGACTTAGATGGGCGAATATGCCCCACCTCTAGACTCCCCTCAATATACTCTTTGAGCGCCTCCCTCTCCGGAATAGTGAGATTGTACAACCTTGTCTTGGGTAACACTGCATTAGGTATAAATTTAATCGAGCAATCATAGGTGCGATGTGGTGGTAATGTCTTGGCTGCCCTTTCCTCAAAGACCTCCCTGAACTCACATATTTCTTGAGGCAAATTGTCTATAGACAAAGACATAACGGATATGGGCAGACATCGACCATTACACCCCTGCCCCCAAGAAACTACTGACTCGGTCTCCCAATTGATAATAGGGTTATGCTGCTTCAGCCAGGGCCACCCCAAAACTACTTGTGCTGGTAACTTAGACAACAAGAACAAGTCAATCTCTTCCCTGTGGCCACCCACAATAAACTCCAAACCCTCCACATGTTTAGAGATGACAGCTTGCTGTAGAGGGGTCTTATCAATAGCCCACACCGGTATCTGAGACTCCAAGACCAAAGGACTCACCCTTAATTGCTCACAAAACTCTGAGTCAATAAGGTTGACTGCCGAACCACAATCAACCAAAATCCGGCACTTCTGCCCATTTACCCATCCTTCAAGGGTCAACCCGGCAGTCTGAGTACAGGAAATATGCACACCTCCCTCCTTAGTAGGTTTTCTCCCTTTACCCTCAATAGACCTGGGGTTATTACTCTCCTTGGCGAACCATTCTCTGAAGGGGCATACCCTTGCTACATGTCCCATCCCTCCACACACAAAACAGCGTACTGTGCGGGACCCTTCACTCTTGGGTCTTGCACTTCGCACAGTGGCCCCAATCTGCATGGGTTGGTCCCCCGGGTCCTCTCTAAAAACAGAGAATTGAGGAGGGCTAAGCCCCCCAGGACTCTTGTCTCCACGCTCCCGGAGGCGCCGTCCAACTCTAATTGCCAGCTGCATGGCC
Source organism: Leptodactylus fuscus (assembly GCF_031893055.1). NCBI lineage: Eukaryota > Metazoa > Chordata > Amphibia > Anura > Leptodactylidae > Leptodactylus > Leptodactylus fuscus. The sequence continues at coordinate 201,389,076 of NC_134266.1, read as the reverse complement.
TCATCTAGATCTCCCGGAACAGGGTGAGAAACTAGATGGTCTTTAACCTGGTCCGAGAGCCCTGTCTCAAACTGACTAAGTAGAGCGGGGTCATTCCAATGTACTTCTGCTGCCCACCTACGAAACTCTGTGCAATATTTCTCTATAGCGTGATCCCCTTGCACCACACGTCGTAGGTTATACTCAGCCGTGCGTACCCTGTCTGGGTCGTCATACAGTAACCCCATTGTGGAGAAAAACGCCTCTACAGTTAGTAAGCAAGCTGAGTCGGCTGGTAACGAATGTGCCCAGATGAGGGGATTATCTCTCAATAAAGTAATAATAATCCCAACTCTCTGTACCTCAGAACCGGAGGAAAACGGCCGTAGCCGGAAATACAAAAGACAGTCCTTTTGAAATCGGAAAAAATCTGACCTCTTACCTCGGAAGGGTTCAGGTAAGCTGACTTTTGGCTCCAGAGGCCGACCCACAGGGGCGCTACTCACCTGCCTCTGTATGCCCTCCACCTGAGAGGCTGTGTGTTGAGCCAACTGCTGTACTTGAGATACGCCAGAAGCTTGGATGGCATCCATTCGTAGCTTGATCCCCTCCATCTCAGTGGAAATCTGCTGCACCGCCTGGTACAACTGTTTCAGGTCCGTCACAATGCAAACAAACCCTTTTTTTTTTTTTTTTTTTTTACCGGCTGAGTGTACTGTTATGTCAGTCCAGGTAGCTGCAACGGGGCTAAGGGATAGCAGTAGGGAATCTCGCCCTGCACTACTCCCACTAGCTATCCCGGTCCCTGCCTCACGGGTGTGGGTCGGCTGTACTCAGGCTAAGCCTGACCCCGACAGCTCCTCTCTCACTGATTCCGTAGGCCTAGAGGGAAGTGGGAGAAGGAATGCCCTATAAGACCTCTAGGGACTGGAGACTAAAGGGGGTCACCCCTAACGAACAAGTGAAGCTGCTACTGACAGGGACTGACAAGGGTGTGCGCTGACTAACAACACAAGCAGCACACAGGAAAAATGTGGGAAAGGATTCCCCCAAACCAATATGGGAAGGAACCATACACTAGGAAACAAACACAGGGAAACTGAGTAGAAATCAAAGGATAAGGCAATTCACTCACACAGTCAATTATACACAGAGGGAGGATTGGTGAACACAGAAGGGAAAACACACAAACCAACTCGCTCACCCAAACCTCCCAAAAATCAACCACGGAACTTCCTCTATCCCAGAACACCACCTACTCCTCCTGCTAAGGCCTAGCTCTGTAAAAGCGACACTCAGCACAGAACCATGGGAGGCATGGGTTTAAATACAGAGTAGAGACCACTCCTCCCAGGTGCAAATGGGAGGACAGACTAATCAACCAGGAGATAAAGCTGCCTACCAGCAGTGCGTGCATGCAAGTCAGAAGGTGTGCACCAATACTCACGACAGGACAACCCCGCAGCGCCAGGATGCCACCCCAGACACTGCGCAGCCAAAAACTCCCCAGGTAAGAAAAATAGAAATTAAAGAACCTAAATACTCCTAACAGCATGTGCTTGAGGATCTGAAAGGTCCTCTATAAAGAATGTGTAAAGAGATGAAATTGCTCCACTGCACAAGTGTCAGAGAAAATTAGATATTTGGCAATGAAAGGGCTGCCTGTGTAAGTACTACAGTAGTAGCACAGATTCACTTAATCTGTCCTATATAATTGCTTGATTCTCTAAGTTCTCCTAGTCCTCTAACTAGTACTAAAATTCCTATTGCTTTTTCTGAGCCTATGAGGCAGTGACATAGATCACAGATCACTCATCTATTTGTATATCCACAATTTAAAGCAGCTAAAGGCTGTGAAATCATGCTCAAGCTTTTTATACTCCATATGACATCAGCACAGTAAAATCCATCTACCACTGTCTTTTAGCTGAAAATTTGTCAGATATTGCTGAAACATCACAGACATGTACACTCTGTATTTCCTGGTCAAACAGTTCTGGCAGTCTTTTTCTGTAGTTGGACATTTCTGTCTGTCATCAGAAACCGAACAAACTGATTTGCCCTTCATATGGGAGCATACATTGTTCTAAAACCTCTAAACTGCTTAGCATTGATAGTTCCTTAGAGATATACAACTTGCCCATGTCATAGGCACTGATGCAACCCTATACCATTAGAGATGCTGGCTTTTGAACTTTGAACTGATAAAAATATGTATTGTTCCTCTCATTTTGAGTCCAGAGGGAATGGCATCTCTGGCTACCATAAAGAATTTTATTTTTTTTGACCAAAGAACAGTTTTTCTATTTTGCCTCAGTCTATTTTATTTTATTTTTTTATGTAGATTGTGAGCCCCATATAGGGCTCACAATGTACATTTTTCTCTATCAGTATGTCTTTGAAGTATGAGAGGAAATACATGCAAACACAGGGAGAACATACAAACTACTTGCAGATACTGTTCCTGGCAAGATTCGAACCCGGGCTCCAGCGATGCAAAGCTGCAGTGCTAACCACTGAGCCACTGTGTTGCCCCTAGTCCATTTTAAATAAGCTTTGGCTCAGAGAAGATGACAGCATTTCTTGATTGTGTTGACATATGGCTTCTTCTTTGCATGATACAGCTTTAATTTGCATTTGTGGATTGCACAGTAAACTTGTTCACAGATAATGATTTATGGATATATTCACATGGATTTCTTCAGCTTCTCTGAAACTTTTGATACTATACTCTTCATGAAAGGTATCATTCGTGATACATGCAGGAAAATGGAATATTTTTAAGGGAGGATTTTGAATGGATTTTTGTATATGAGAAGGTTTGACCTAATTATACATAGTATTATTTGTGGTCTATGGTGATGAAAGTAACAGTAATTATTCAGGTTAGTGACAAAATAAAAAGGGTTGCCCAAAACTTCAAGACACTCACCATTTATGATAGGCCAGATTGGTTGAGTACCCACTCCCAAAATACCTGCTAATCAGCTGTTTTCCCATATTTCAGTGTACTTTACTTGAATGGGACTGATCTGGAAGTACCTTTAGTGGATGCTACACAGTGTATGGAGTTGTATACTGTATTTCCAGTTCATCTCACTTCAGTAAAATGCTACTTGGTAGGGCTGAAGGAGATTAACCCTCTCCAATCTGATATTGATGACCTTTCCTAAGAACAAGTCATCAATACTAAAATGAAGGAGAACCCCACTAACAGTAGTGGTGACCTCGGATAGTGATCATGGGAGGTTATAGATTAATATGTAATATTTTTTGAGGTCTAGGAAGGTTTATTGTTTAATGCTTAATATGCGAATTCAGAAAACTTTATGTGATAAAAACTCGCTCATAGACTCTGATATCTCAGTCTATAAATAAAAAATACAAAACACTGACTCTCTATTATATAACTAATTTGCAGCTGATATAGGCATTATAACAGAATCAATATTCTTGGTGCCACAACATAAAAATAGCTAATCCAAATATAAATACAGCAAGATATGCATACAGTATATGCTGTGTCCCTATGTTTAAGATGCCCCACAGTGATTCAGGGCGTATGGAGCATGGCTCCAATGCTGAGCTTCTATCCACAACAATTTGGACTTGAGCTTCTGTCCACAACAACAAGAGACTTTGCTAAATCCTATTCTGATATCCAGCCCTGTCAATATTTTTACTTAAGGCCGGGTTCACATGGAGTATTTTGGCACGTAATGTGGTACGTAGACGCCGCAGGATCTTTTGCAGGCTGTATATGCTCCCATTGTTTTCAATGGGAGCCGGTACCGTATACGCAGCGCTATTTTGCGGCCGTGATTTTGCGGTGGCCGCAAAATAGTACCGGCTCCCATTGAAAACAATGGGAGCGTATATGGCCCGCAAAAGCTCCCGCGGCGTCTACATACCACATTACGTGCCAAAATACTCCGTGTGAACCCGGCCTAAAACCACATTTCCCAACATCCTGATGGTGGACATGGGTGCTATAGAGGAGCAACATACTTTTCAGATATTTATTTGATTAAAATTTTGAAAACATGTATCATTTTCCTTCCACTTCAGAAATATCTACTACTTTGTGTCTATCACTTAAAATTTCAATAAAATGCATTTATGTTTGTGGTTGTAAGGTGACAAAATGTGAAATGTGAAAACTTTTGGAAACCACTGTATATAAAGCTTGCACTATGAGTTCTTTTCTGTATGGATTTATGAAACTAATAAACTACTATTTATTAGCGATGAGCGAACACTAAAATGTCCGAGGTTCGAAATCCGATTCGAACAGCCGCACACTGTTCGGCTGTTCGAACGGATTTTGAACCCCATTATAGTCTATTGGGGGGAAATGCTCATTTCAGGGGTAGGCAACATTCGATAAAATTATACTTACCAAGTCCACGAGTGACGGTCAGGCTGGATTCTCCTTGAAGTCTTCTCCCAGCGCAGCACCCCCGCGGCATCTTCCGGCTGGAATTCACTCTGCCTAGGCATCGGGGCCTAGGCAGAGCCGACTGCGCATGCGAGGTCGGCTCTGCCCGGCTCGACGCCTGAGCAGAGCCGACTGCACATGCGAGGGCATGCCCGCGCATGCACAGTCGGCTCTGCCTAGGCCGGATGCCTAGGCAGAGTGAATTCCAGCTGGAAGAAGCCGCGGGGAAGCTGCACGGAGAAGACTTCTAAAGGTAAGAGAAGAACCAGTTTTGATTGGCAATGTATAGCATTCTGCCAATCAACGCTGGTTCTGTATCAAACCTTAAACTTCGAACAGCTAGTAGTGTTTGATTGAGTACGAGTATCTTGAATACTGTAGTATTCGATCGAACACCTACTCGATTGAATACTACTCGCTCATCTCTACTATTTATCCTTACAATTCATATTCTCCCCGGATCAAGTCCAAGGAAAATTCCAGACATTATAAAATGATTCCTAAGTGTATTCTAGATGTAGTTATTTGTTTATGTTAAAGTCTTGAGTCCCATTTCTCCCTTCTACCTTCTCTTTCTTTTTCTGTTGCCTAGGGCTTTGAATAACAGTCTGTAATATATTACCTTTCCCGACTGATATTTTGTAAATATAAAATATAAATTGTACTTAAAGTAACAATTTGTCACAGCTTGACAGTGATCCCTGCTGTTAGTACTGTTGTCAGCATGCCAGGCTGTTTTACTGTTGTCTGTTCTATGTCCACAATATAGTTTAGAATGTGTAATATATGCAAACACAATATTACAATATGCATCTATCACTATTTATAAGCATTGACCTTTGTTCTTTGTTATCCTTTGACTTCATTTCTGTTTCTTTTGATGTACATTTAATCAAATTGCACAGTTAGATCCAACAAGTTTTCAATTTCTACAAATCTTGAAAAGTAATAAGCCCTAACAATAATCATATCTATTTTGCATGTGTAATAAGTAACTGGGTGTATCTGTTTCTTTGTTCTAGTATTCATCTAGCATACAAACAGTTTAAGAAGCCGTAATAAACATTGTGTCAGCAGCTATGACTAAGCTCACAGGTAAAAAACTAAATGCATTCCAAAATTACCAAAAGTTTTGAATTATAGCTATGTTCCTGGAAGGTGGAAACTTTGAGATTTATTTCAGATTAATGACTCATAAACTCAGGTGTTAATCCATTCACGCTTCCACATAATGTGCGCAGACAGACCACAGCCAATAATGAGTGACTATAGGTGCGAGGTCACTGTTAATTCGTACTGTACCTACCATAACAACCCATCAAGGAATGCTGCAGAGATAGAGATTGGAGAGAGAAATACTGATAGATAGAGAGGATTGGCATGCTTCATAGCAAGAAGAAGAGATTAATAAGACTTAATTACAATTTACAAATATCACTGGAATTTCTGCACCCCACATGACTGTTGAGATCAGTTGCCTCAGCGGTTGCTGTAAAGGAATCGAAGATGTCACTCACATACGTCCCCAGTTCCTTTCCAGCATTCAGAGAGGGTATGGTTACTTATTCTGCTCAAATAGTCCACTGTTATTAGACCAAAATGATGCCATGGAGAGGCATCATTTTGATACATGGTACAGAGATACATGGTCTGCAACAATATTTAGGTAGATAGTATGTGTCAAATTAAGATTCACAGTTAGGGCAGGTTCATATCTGCGCCCAGTTTCCGCTTTAGCCAATCCAGTGGGATTCCGTTTTCTGCTCTGAGAAACTGAACAGGAAATGGAAACAGAGCAGTCAGTTTTCAAACCCATTCACTTGAATGGGTTTGCAAAGTGACTGTCCGTATGTTTCTTCTGCCTGTCCACGGCTAAACCATTTTTTTAAAACCAGACACAAAGTCCTGCATGTCCAACTTTGAGTCCGGTTTAAAAAAACGGTTTTGTCGCGGACAGGCAGAAGACACATACGGACAGTAACTTTGCAAACCCATTCAAGTGAATGGGTTTGAAAACTGACAGTCCGTATGTTTCTTCTGCCTGTCCACGGCGAAACCATTTTTTAAAACTGGACACAAAGTCCAACTTTGAGTCCAGTTAAAAAAACGTCAGAAGACAAATATGGACAGTAACTTTGCAAACTCATTCAAGTGAATGGGTTTGAAAACTGACCACTGGGTTTCCATCCCTTATCCAGTTTCTCGGGGCAGAAGACGGAAACCTGCCAGACTGGTTAAAGCAGAGACTGGGTGCAGATGTGAACCCGCCCTTACCAATTTGCCTTCTTACCATAGAGCATTCTGCTGCACATCGATCTGGACTTCCACATGGTATAAAGAAAACCAGAATAGTTTCTTTCATTGATCCAATTTTGAGGCTCGTGCCGATTGTAGTTTTTGGCATTCAACCGCAGTCAGCATGGGCACTATGACTGATCCACAACTATAAAGCCCCATATGCAGCAAGCTGTGGTGCATTATGTGTTGTGCTTATACGTTTTTTTATTTTATTTGTTCAATTAGCTTAAGTAACAACTTTATTCATAACTGCAGTGTTTTAATCTTTTCTAAACAACCTAAAATGACACCATACTTTTCTCCAATCTCTATTATAACATTTCACTATTTGTACCACAAGCAATATAATAGATTACTATTGCATTGCAAATGGTTTTGGCTACAGTAGAAACATTGGACACCATTGTACTGCAATGTAGTATTTACAGAAATGAAAAACATAAAATATTCTAAATGTAAGATGTATTAGATTATGGCACTAACAAATTTTCCTTAAGTTTTTTTATATTATTTATTTTAAAGATTTAATATTGTAAATAATAATACATTACATATATAATATATACATTTATATGATAATGATAAACGAGGGACACAGCAGATTAATTCCAAATGTGTTCTCCTTGAAATTTGTTTCTAGGATGTTAACTGCAAAGCAAGTTATATATAGCTAAAATGCATGTTTAATTTGTGCAGAAATCATGGTGTGATGAAGACAATTAAGAGCCTCAGAGGGAATAATTATATTACTGCGTGGAGCTGGTGGATCTCAAATTGCTTGATGCTTGGACTTTAAATTGGCTTGTGCTCCTGTTGTGAAAGTCACCCATATTGCAAACTAAACTGCAGGAAAAAAAACATAATATTTTCAAAGTCATAACAGAAAAGTGCATCTAGTTTATTTTTGTTTTTATTAAGATCTTTTATTGTTATGTAAATCTATTCAATAATTAGATGTTCCCACATTTGTTGTAATCCCTATACAATAATAGAATGAGTAATATTCAAAGTATGTTTGACATAATGTAAAATATTGTATAATTTTTTCTCTAATATATTTATAAGTTGTATAATGCATTTTAACAGTCTTATTAATTATATTTCTACATTCTTATGTGAACATGATATTTTGGAAAGGTACTGTAAATCAGGGGAAAAAAGTTCTTTAAGGCTCCGTTCCCACGGAGTAACGCGCCGCACATTCAGACACGTATACACGTGTCACAGTGTGAGCGCTCAAAACAGATCCCATTCACTTCAATGTGTCAGCTCACATACACATATAAAAACAATGGGTTAAAAATAGAGATGAGCGAACAGTAAAATGTTCGAGGTTCGATATTCGATTTGAGTAGCCCCTCAATATTTGACTACTCGAATCGAATATTGAACCCTACTATAGTCTATGGGGGGAAAATGCTCGTTTCAGGGGTAGGCAACATTCGATCAAATTATACTTACCAAGTCCACAAGTGAGGGTCGGGCTGGATCCTCCAAGAAGTCTTCTCCTTGCAGCGTCCCCACGGCATCTTCCGGCTCTGAATTCAGTCTGCCAGGCATCGGGCCTGGGCAGAGCCGACTGCACATGCCCGCACTACAAGCAGACATGTGCAGTCAGCTCTGCCCAGGCCTGATGCCTGGCAGAGTGAATTCAGAGCTGGAAGACGCCGCGGGTAAGCTGCACGGAGAAGACTTCTAAAGGTAGGAGAAGAACCAGCGTTGATTGGCCGACTGTATAGCATTCAGCCAATCAATGCTGGTTCTGCATCGAACTTTTCCATTTGAATAGCGAGTGGTACTCGATCGAGTACGAGTATTTCGAATACCGTAGTATTCGAACGAATACCTACTCGATCGAGTACTACTCGCTCATCTCTAGTTAAAAAGCCTCCCATTGATTTCAATGTGTAGCGCCCGTAAGCCGGCATACATTGAAGTGAATGGGATCTGTTTTGAGTGCTCACGCTCTGACACATGTATACGTGTCTGAATGCGCGGCGCGTTACTCCATGGGAACAGAGCCTTAGGTTAAGGCTCCACGTTGAGGTATTGCAGTATTTTTTGACTGATACAGGAATGCAGTGGGAAAAATATGCTGTATTTTACAGTACCAGCAATGTGAATGAAATTTTGGAAAATACAGCGTGTTAATTCTATCTGCAGAATTGTGAGCTTTTTCTCTATAGATTTAATAGAGGGAAGAAAAACACAGTGGTAAATGAGGCAAAAACTTAAAAAATTTCTGTTCAAAAAATTGCAATGTCTCAGGGTGTTTTTCCACAGCCTTTTTTAGGTTTGTTTCACATTTCACACTAAGGAATTTGCTGTGGATTTGGGGGCAGATTCAACTCCTGAATCCATGCAGACTCTGTCCAGAATCTTCCTCCCATTGTTTTCAATGCAAGGAAAGGATCGCAGCGGGACCCTGAAAAAAATAAGTGTCCTGCTCGATCTTGCTGCGACTCAAGACCCTCTGCTGGCAGTACAATGCTATCCTGGTCCGTATGTAGAACTGATATCTGCAGACTCTACAGGAGAAGTAGGGCAGGTTGTTTGATCGGTAACAGAAGTAGTTTCCTAAGTCACTGGATCTTCATGTTAATGTTTGTTCTTCTCTAAGGAAGGAAGTAGTTGCCAATGAGAGGCATTATAAAGATGGAAAAACCATGCACGCATAGATTGTGTAGATGTACTTGAAATAGTCACAGCTCCATTTAAAAAAAAAGTATAAATATAACTCTCTCAGCTGTTCTATACCCTCACCCACTACTGTATTTTTATTCTTTTTTATGTATATTGTGAGCCCCATATAGGCCTACAATGTACATTTTTCCCTATCAGTATATCTTTGGAGGGTGGGAGGAAATCCATGCAAACATGGGGAGAACATACAAACTCTTTGCAGATGTTGTCTCTGGAAGGCTTCGAACCCAGGACTCCAGCGCTGCAAGGCTATCCACTGAGCCACCATGTTGCCCCACTGTATATGTATCAGATATCATGGCATTGTGTCTTGCCAAGTAATTCACTATTGATATTTGCTACTTTTTCTCTACATTTGCCATAAGATTTACAAAACTAAGTTATATTATTTTCAGTTTGATTTAAAAATGTCCAATTTGTTGCATCAATTAAAAACTATTTGGATGCGTAATTGAAAAATATCACATTGTTTAAAGCGGTTGTTGTCAGTTTTCTAGATCTCTACTTGTGATGGATAGTCTTGTGATGGATAGTCTACCGTAAGGTAATGGACACACATCTCTGATAACTGAGCTGTGCAAGTTACAAGCTGTTCATCTGTGTTTCCATCACATGACCATGGCTGTTTGCAACATGACCATAAACTGATTTTTTTATTCTTGGAAGTAGACAAAGAATGTACATATATGAAGCAATGGAAGCAAAAATGTAGAAAATCACAAGTAATTGTTAAAGAACGCATATTGAAAAATTGGAAAACTATTTATTATACAAGTAAAAACATTTAATTGTTGAAACTGAACTACCCCTTTAATCACCTAGTAGCCTGTAAAAGCCAGTGGTTGAATTCCTCAAAGTACCCTACGATACACTTCTTAGCCCCATAGTTGTTAAAAAAAAAAGTATCTAATGTTCAGTGAGAGATGTGATCCTGACACATGGGCATTGAAGTCCACCTTAGCCCCAAATTACATTTACTCCATATGCAGCACTTGCACATTAAAATCAATACGTACTATATCAACAACATTGGAGAAATGCACTGGGAGCACCAGAGATGAATTTGATAAAAACATTGGACTCATTTCATGGTAAGGGGTTTTTTAAACAACCCTGGGGTTGATAGAATTTCCAGAGACAGGTTTGTGAAAGTGAACCACAAGTCCATAGGTTTATTCCTGTAGTTTGGTACCCAAAATGTCTTAACATATTTCCTTTAAGGCCATTTATTGCCTGAAATGTCTCCTGTCCTGTATGTTGCTATATGTCTGATCATTCTGTAAAATAGTAACTGTTTAATCTGTAATCCTTTTATGGTTTGATGCTTTTTCCTTCTGTTTCTTGCTGATGATTGCTGGGTTTGGTGGAGCATTACGACAAGAAGCAAAGCAAGGTTATATATGGTGCTGAAGGTTACTGGAGCTCTTCCACCGATCACAGTGCTCCCATAATAGGGACAGTCACTGTGTCCTTAATATAGTGTTGACCACAGGACCCCCATAACATTATTAATCACAGTGTCCCAACAATAGTAATGACCTAAGTGCCAGTGTAACAGTGTAGGCACCCTTATAATCACAATAACCTCATAAAAATAACAGCAACAATAGCCCTACTAATGAGACACCCAAAATGCCCCATTAACTATGACATGGCACATAGCAGGGAAAGCCATAGTACCTCTATAACATCTATAGTCACAGTGTTCTTGCATGCCATCCATTTACTATGCCACAATTAGTACCAGACCAGTTGTAATGTTCCAGTTTATATTTGTCACAATGATGCTCATGAATTCAAGATATCTTTGTCCCATAAACATTCAATATAGCCCTATAAATAACAGACATTCTGTATTAGCCACTGGATTCAGCTCATAGTCATTCTGTATAAAGCCAAAAGCACTGTGATATGCCCCCTACAATACTTGGGTTATTCGTTCTTTTCTGTTATCTTTGCATCCCTTTTGAAATACAGTGCAAGTTAAATAATCAATAAGAAAAGTAACAAATGTGATATATAGATTCACTAAACCAGAAAGCAATGCACTTGAGATTCTACACATCTGTGGATAACTTGCTGCTGTCTAAAGATCTTGTGTATTTACATCTACTGTAGATTTGAATGTAAGATTTATAGTTTTAAATATTTAACATTCTTAAGTGCCCATTAATCAGTTATGATGGGCATTGTTAAGCTAATCAATAATAAGAAATATGTAAGTCAAATAATATTGATAACAAGGCATCTGACTCACACTAGTATGGACTAAGAAGAAGAGACATTTAAAAATCTATATGTATTCCATTGGTTTTGAAGAATGACCCGATGTCTCTTATGTTTATTTTTAATTACACAGGTCAACAGCATTTTTGGGGCCAAAGATATTTCAACGAATGTAGGGTAACTTTGGGGTGCTGATTCTGAATATGTCATCAGTTTTGCCAGATTGGCTCAAGTTTTTGAGATTTGAGATTCCATGTTAGGATACTCCCATTTTCGTTTCTTATGCTTATTGAATCCTTGCACTTGCACTGCACAGAAATAACAGTCATCATGATGATTTTTTTGCTCTCTCCACACCATTGGAACACCAAATTTGAAGCTTTTTCTTTGTCCTTTGCTCCATTTTCGTAATAATTCGATACATGCTTTGCACACTATGTGTGGTGCCCAAGACTTGTCTTGGTCCCCAAGCATAACCTCAAAATAGGCCAAATACACTTTTTTTATGAAGTCTATTATGTTTCTTCTATGTTTTTGCAGTGTATATTCACCACAAATGTAACAGAATGAGTCTGGATCGTTAAGACAACTTCTTCTTGATGAGTTCATGCTTTTCATTGGAAAACAGACAACAACATAAAGTTAGTGCAAAAATCAAGCTATGAACAAACTTTTAGAACACTAATTAACAAAAAACTATATTGAGAACTGCTCAGTTCAAGTACTAATCCAAAGAAATTAATGAGATGATGCGTCGCATTTACCAACAAGTGCTATAAATAAGATACCAAAAATCTCAAAAACTTGAGCCAATCTGGCAAAACTGATAGCATATTCAGAATCAGCACCCCAAAAATACCCCAAATTCATTAAAATATTTTGGACACCAGTAATTTTTTTTTTTTGTTGACCTGTGTTATAGATTATTATTAGAGATGAGCGAACACTAAAATGTTTGAGGTTCGAAATTCGATTCGAACAGCCGCTCACTGTTTGAGTGTTCGAACGGGTTTCGAACCCCATTATAGTCTATGGGGAACATATACTCGTTAAGGGGGAAACCCAAATCCGTGTCTGGAGGGTCACCAAGTCCACTATGACACCCCAGGAAATGATACCAACATCCTGGAATGACACTGGGACAGCAGGGGAAGCATGTCTGGGGGCATAAAAGTCACTTTATTTCATGGAAATCCCTGTCAGCTTGTGATTTTCGCAAGCTAACTTTTCCCCATAGGAATGCATTGGCCAGCGCTGATTGGCCAGAGTACGGAATTCGACCAATCAGCGCTGGTTCTGCCGGAGGAGGCGGAGTCTAAGATCGCTCCACACCAGTCTCCATTCAGGTCCGACCTTAGACTCCGCCTCCTCCGGCAGAGCCAGCGCTGATTGGCCGAAGGCTGGCCAATGCATTCCTATGGGAATGCAGAGACTTAGCAGTGCTGAGCCAGTTCTGCTCAACTACATCGTGTGCCAGTCAGCCCATCTGATATAGCAGAGCCGAGTGTGCACACTCGGCTCTGCTATATCAGATGGGCTGACCGGCACGCTCGGCTCTGTATATCAGATGGGCTGACCGGCACATCAGATGTAGCAGAGCCGAGTGTGCACACTCGGCTCTGCTACATCAGATGTGCACACTCAGCTCTGCTATATCAGATGGGCTGACCGGCACATCAGATGTAGCAGAACCGAGTGTGCACACTCGGCTCTGCTACATCAGATGTAGCAGAGCCGAGTGTGCACACTCGGCTCTGCTACATCTGATGTAGCAGAGCCTAGTGTGCACACTCGGCTCTCCTACATCTGATGTAGCAGAGCCGAGTGTGGATATAGGAATCCATAGGAATGCATTGGCCAGCGCTGATTGGCCAGAGTACAGGCACCATCAAGGAACCAAAGATAGCTGAGCTGAGCATCTTTTTTTTAGGGGGAGGGAACCTTTCTATAGTTTACCTCAAACAACAGAGAGGCTAGATTCACCCGAGCAGCAGGCACTGGCTATGTTTCCGAGCTCTTACGCTTTCATCATCTGATTGGAGCTCTAAATCATGTCCCCTTTCCTTCTCCTGCTTGATATAATCCAGCTTAAAGTAGAAACCTACTCCCAACTGGGTTCCACTAGCATCTAACCGAAGCTCCGCTATTGGCCAATCAGAGAGCCGGTCTGTGGAGACTTGGTAAGTTGCTAGGAAGCAATAGATGCTACAGCAACAGCGTCCTGGCAACACAAACCTTCATAATGGTAAGTTAGCGATCAATAAGTCAGGACATTGGGGGGACAATAACATGGCTATAATGCGAATCCAATCAGAGCAAGGGGAGAATTAGGGGAAAATAATGATAAACCCCTCAGATACTACCAATATAAATTCCAGATAGCAGTCAGTTTAAAAAAGGGCAATGATGGTGCATCAAAGAAACATGAACCGCAAACTCAGGAAAAGGACAGAATTAGAGATGAATGAACAGTAAAATATTCAATATTCGATATTGGTTTCAAATAGCCGCTCAATATTCGACTATTCGAACGAATATCGAACCCCATTATAGTCTATGGGGAAAAATGCTTTGTTTCAGGGGATCCCACCATTCGACTCAGGAAAATCACCAAGTCCACTATGACACTCCAGGAAATGATGCCAACACCCTGGAATGCACCTGGGACAGCAGGAGAAGCATGTCTGGGAGCATCAAGTACCTTTTTATGTCGGGATCCCTGTCAGCTTGCGATATGCGTGAGCTGACTTTTTCTCATAGGAATGTATTGACCAGCATTGATTGGCCGAATGCCATACAGAGAACAACATACAGAGAACAGCATTTGGCCAATCAACGCTGGTTCTGCCGGAAGAGGCGGAGTCTTATATCGGACCAGAACGGAGACGGCTGTGGACTGATCTTAGACTCCACCTCCACCAACAGAACCAGCGTTGATTGGCCGAGTGCTGTATTCTGTATGGCATTCGGCCAATCAACGCTGGTCAATGCATTCCTATGCCGAGATGTAGCAGTGCTGGCTGTGCTCTGAGCTCAACTACTCCGAAGATGCAGCCGAGCTCAGCGCATGGCCAGCACTGTTACATCGGAGATGAAGCAGTGCTGGCCACGTGCTCAGCTCGGCTACTCCGAAGATGCTACATCGGAGATGAAGCAGTGCTGGCCACAGTGATTAGATGGAGACAATAATGCCCTCCATGTTTCCAATAGCATGATACAACAACCATTCAGCTGATAAAAATTATATAATAATCCAGTGTAAAAGCTATGCAAAATATGCACTTCCCACAACCCTCTGGATACCATCAACAGAGTCCACTAAAAACTATCCCCATGGAATATGTGTGCTGACTGCATTGGTTTAGTCTGAATTCCCAAAGTACTACTGAGAAGTGCTGAAAGGTTAATCCCAACATTGTATAAGTGCTCCATAGACTCCTAAGATCACATTTATCTACTGTGTGGCAAAAAAGATTATTTTGACTTCCCCTTAAAAAAACATAACAAACTTCTTTATATTTCAAAGGAAAGGCTGATATAAATTTCCTATCTTGTACATTATTACCACACTATTGTTGCTTTATTGATTAACAACATATTGGGTTTGGTTTTGCAACTCATCTCTTTTGAAATAAATAGAAGTGAGCGGATATGTTTATATACATGAAAGCAACCAAGTTTTTCTATTACTAAACAATCCCTTTAAGGCTAAGGCCCTGTTGTAAAAAAAAAATCCCTGCGGAAAAGACTGCAGCAAGAGACAGATGAAGTTTTTTCTGCAGAGTTTTCACAGAAAGTCCATGTTGCATTTTTACAACACAGGTTCCCTGTCTAAATAAGGTCTCCCTTATATACTGTATACTATACTGCAAGTGAACCCGGCTTTGCACGGGTATATTTCATTTTTTGTGTAGTGGCCCCATAAGAATTGTCCAGTTTTGCAATGGTGTATTTTGCATATCGTTTGTGTGTGTGTCCATAAGCATCTCATTTCTGATACCTGTGAAAAACCTGCGATCGGTTGTTATGAAGACCTGGAGTAAAGCTGTGTGTATGTGACCTTGAGTAACAGCGCCCTGCCCCTTTAATGCTGACATAAAGTAGTGAAGAAAAATGGCTGGGTTGCTATCGAAACCTGGAGTAAAACTCTAATATGTGGTACTTTGTGCAGAGCCGTTGTTAGGATTGTGCAGTAACTGCAGCCATGATATGGGTGTCGCTGTCTGTTCCTCTGCACAATCCAGGGTTGCATGGGGTTAATCTGCCTTGCAACGGCTGGGCGTGGTCGACTCATTGATGGACTGGTATGTCGACCAATGGACGCTCGGATTGGGCAACTGGGCTATTTGCTGGTGACCGCCCCTTGCCTATATAAGGGGGCTGGTCTGGATGCCCGGCACTCTAAGATTGAATCCAAATTCAAATCCTAACCTGAATTGATGTGTGTGTGGTGCTTGGGTTCCAGCCTGTCAACACTTAGTGGCCCTAGTTAGAAATATTCCCTGAGTCAGCAATGCCATTTATAGTTGGGCAGCATGCTGCCTGGTGTGTGTGAGTTGTCAGTCAGTATTCATACTGACTAGTTGTTAGGCTGTAGCTGCATTGGGGGTTGGGTGGCTGGAAGCACACAGGGTTTGTTGGTCTCTGGCTAGTCCAGGAGTGCTGGCTAGCTAGTTAGTTTATTTGTTCGGCTGCTCTGACTGCACAGGGCTCTGTGAACGGTAACAGAGCACACCTGGTCCTTTTATTTAGGTGGCAGTGACAGTAACTGTTAGACAGTGTTCACACCAGGTTGTTTAGCAGTCAGTAGCCCAGAGGGCTCCGTAGGGTTTTTTTTTTTTAATAAACCCTGCTGCCCATAACAGCCATGTATCTAATCTTCCGGTGTGTGGTATTGTGTGCAGTGGTGCGTATCTAATCCTCTGCCATGTGGAATTGTGTGAAGATGCCTGTATCTAATCCTCTGGCACTTGGTACTTTGTGCATAAGCGCGTATCTAATCCTCTGGCTTGTGGTACTGTGTGCAGACATGCTTATTTAATCCTCCAGCGTGTGGTACTGTGTGCTGACTTGTGTATTTAATCCTCCAGCGTGAAGTATTGTGTGCATATGCACGTATCTAATCCTCCAGTGAGTAGTACTGTGTTCAGACACACATATCTAATCCTTTGGCGTGTGGTACTGTGTGCAGACGCGTGTATGTAACCTTCCCTTGTGGTATTGTGCGTAATAGCGTGTATCTAATCCTTTGACGTGTGGTATTGTGTGCAGTGGCGAGTATCTAATCTTCTATCGTGTGGTATTGTGTAAAGACATACGTATCTAATCCTCAGGCATGTGGAAGTGTGCACAGACGTGAGTATCTAATCCTGTGGCATGTGTAACTGTGTATAGATGTACGTATATAAACCTCCGGTGTGTGGTGCTGTGTGCTGACATGCGTATCTAATCATTTGGCATGTGGAACTGTGTGCAGACATGTGTCTCAAATCTTGCAGCATGTGGTATTGTGTATAGACATGCGTATCTAATCCTGTGGCATGTAAAACTGTGTGAAGACGTGCGTATCTAATCCTCTGGCATATAGTACAATGTGTTGAGGTGCGTATCTAATCCTCTGGCGTGAGGAACTGTGTGCAGACTCTTGTCTTAAACCTTCCTGGACACCTGAAGTATCTGTGTGCCAAATTTGGTGAAGATCGGTCCAGTCGTTTGGTCGCGCATAAAGAACAGACAGACAGACAGACAAATTCATTTTTATAAGATAGAGAGAAGAGATAATGAAAGTGTTCACTCTAGTCATCTAATTAGCAGTAATACAAAAGCTACTACTTTAGGGACTATTCACATTTCTGCATTTCATATACGGTTTACGGATTCATTTCAGTGTATTTATTCATACATCCATTTATTCCTTGTATGTGGATGCATGACGGGTGGGTTTGGGTGTTGGGGATGAGCACCTGAACAGCGGCCACGAACTCCCCTGTGTTTTGAGACCCCATCAGAAAAGCGCATTTCAAATGATTGTTACTGTCATTAATGTATATATCTGCATTATTTTTCAGTACCCGACCTACCAGTTTCCCAAACTGTACCATAGATGAAGCTACTGTGCTGTATAGTTGGTGATAGTGACCAAAGCGGTTGGGGAGAAGGAGGCATTTGGACATGTAGGAGGAAGGACATTGAGTAGCTCTCATATCATATTTATCTATAAATTTACAAAACTTTCTTTTTTCATTTTCACACAGAATAAGGCTTTAAACAATCCTGTATTATAATGTAGACTCCAGTAGACCTGCACTTACAATGCTGTATTTAAATAAAGTACATTTATATAATTTTGCATAATTTAGATGACATACATCTAAAATATTATGTTATTCATATCTCTTATTTTCAGCTTATAATAATGTTGGCTGTTTGAATCATATCTTTATTTATCATAGAGGAATTAAATTGACTTATGGAAAAGCTATAACACCTAGAATTAATTGCCAATTAACAAGAAAAATATTTTATGCATATTCAACCGGAGAAGAAAAAATCATATCTGTCATTATTTTATATTTATGCATCTCCAGTTCTTGGATTTAGACTTTTGCATAACATTTAAACTTTCATTATAGTTTTATTTGTTATTTATTAGTCCCTGATTTCAATGAATCACGAAGTGGAAATGTTTGTTGATTTTATTCATGCCTAAATGTGAATTTGACTATTATAGACATACTTTTGTTAAATATAAGTGTTATACTCATACAGAAGGGCATGCTTCTAACAGAGGAATCACATTGCAAAGATTAAAATATGATCCATGTATAGGCCTAGTATTTGTTTCATCCTCCAGGCTCTTAGCACACTCTTTGCGCCAATGTTCCTACCCTTTTTTTTGCTAACAATGTACAGTTTCTTGTTACTCAGTAGAAAAGAAAATTGCGTTAACCAGGACCCTCTCCAAGCTACATTGAACATTAGTAATATAATTGTAGGGGGCATTCACACTACGGCTGCTGTCCGTCCCCGGGTTTCTGTCCTAAACCCATGGGAAACTGAATAGGGCTTGCTGGCAGTCAGCTTTAAAGGTAACTATGGGTGTCCATATGCTGTCTCTCTGCCTGAAAGCCTTTTTTTTTTTCACGGACACAAAGTCCTCCATGTACGACTTTGTGTCCATGCAAAAAAAAAATGGTTTCCCCCTTGGAGAGGCTGGGTTCTAACTCTGACTGCTGGCAAGACATCTCCTGTCCAGTTTTACCTTAGATAAGGATGCAAACTCCAGGATGGACAGCAGCGGTAGAGTGAACGCCCCTTTAAATCCTTACTGAAGGCATTTACCAATCCCATCTACCTGGTACTCAACAAATCCTGAGAAAGTGTCTGTCTTAATCTTCCTTCACAATGGAATTATGATACCATAGTTTATATGAACAGAAATTGAAAAATGATGAGTCCATATTGGATGGTGACACGCCTGTGTACTGCTATATTGGATCATTCCTTTGCTATAATGTTAAGTTTGAATTTCTATTTTTGAGCATCATGTTTTCTTTTGAAATTTTCCAAGTTCACATTATTAGATGACCGCTAAGTAAACAACTACGTGAAAAGACAATGGCCAACTATCTGTTTGATGGTTCTAGAAGCCATTGGTGTCACTCAAATATGGTTGAAATGCATTTCCAACATTTATTTGTTGCCAATATATTCAACCAACAAGTCCTTGCACTGTAGAACCTTGCAAAGTTGCCAGCAGAACACGTCTGAGAGAACACAACTGTTGCGAGGACACATCTTCATATTTGGATAGATGAGCTTTAAAAGATACGATTACAGGTCTTGTATGAGAAAATATCAATCAGCACAGTCATTAAGTTATTGCAGCCTTGATAGTATAATACAATATGTATTATTGGAATATGTACTATTTGAATTGGTAGCTTTATAAAATGTGTTATTTGGAAGTACTTAAAAAAACCATGTAATGTCAGGTGTAGATTATCTGACTTCTGATAATCATATTTTACTGCAAATGAAGTTGCAGACATAGATGAATGATCATCCAGTACATTTGTGGGGCCCACCAAAGCAGGATTTACTTTGTTTTGTTTTTTGTTCAGACACATAGAGCAATTTTAATAGGTGACTGATAATCCAGACCATATGCCTAATAAATATGGATAAGTTTGTCCTTGTGAGACAACCCCCTTTAAGTCAATTTGCCTATGGGAGTTTGGGGCTTGTCAGGTAGTTTGTAACCACAAAGGATAGCAGATTATTCCCAGAGAAGCTCAAACTAACAGAATGTACATGAAGAAGTGTCTAATGGCGGTGCCAATACACTGGTGTCAAGAAACAGATGGCACACTCAGTTGTGCTTCTACAATATTTGAACTTATTATCCATTTATAGAAATCTGAAAAGTATCAACAGCCTGATACTCATATATTACTTTGGACCACAAAGACAAGTCTAATATTTTGTGACAATCCCATGGTATCAATGGCATAGCTAGAAGGGGGGCAGAGGGTCTAGTTCATTGACTCTGTTGTATCAGCATCTGCAAAACGTCTATACATTTGAAATACATGGTAGAGGAGGAGGCTGGAGACTTCCTTCTCTACCACTCTTAACTTACAGGCTTTCTAATGACCATTGCAGTGATTGGAAGCAAATTTTATACATAGCCTGTGTGTATCTCTTATTCTGATTCCAGGTCCTCTGGTGCTATTGTAAGGACAGTGCAGCAGCTGCGGTCGAGGGGACGGGTCACAGTCTGCTCCTTGGTTGTTGCGCTTTGCCAGCTGTCACATTTCCCTACTTGATTCTGTCCTACTTGTAGGAGTTAACTTTCCTTGCAGCAGCTGGGCATGGTCGGCTGTCTGACTGACTAGGGTGTCGGCCAATGTGAGCTCGGCGTGGGCAGCTAGGCTGTTTGCTTGGGACCACCATTTCCTTTTTGGGTCCACTCCTTAAGAGATAGATTCCTCAGCTCGCTGCACTATTCTCATTGCAGATCCTCATTGCTGTGTGTTTGTATGGGTTCCTTTCTGAACAATCTTTAATTGGCCTTAGCTAGAATTGCCCCTGAGTCAGTAATCTCATTGTTAGTTGGGCAGTAAGCTGCTTTGTCCTGACTAGACTGACTTGTTGTAGTAGCGGCTGCTCTGAGCTGCACAGGCCTCCTCTGTGAGTTAACAGAGCACACCCGGTTGGTGTAGTAGGCTATCAGACATGATAACTGCAAGCCCTTGTTCACACCAGGCTTTTCCTGCGGTTCAGAGCCAAGTAGGGCTCTGCAGGGTTTTTGTTTATTAGTTTTCATTAATAACCCTGCTGACCATAACAGTTATAGAGAAGAAGACACATGACCCAGGAAGAGAATAAAAAGTGCACACAGAATGGATTTTGGTTAAAATTGTAGGAATCTTTCCCTTAGAGTTGTGGGAATCTCTGCTTTATTTAGTGTTGTGGAATCTCCTACCTTAGGCAGGCTGCTACCTGTCGTACTCCTCAGCAGGTGGCTGAGGTGGTTGCAGCCCAGTAAACTACTGGGAGAACACGGTCAAGTTTTGTGTTAGTCTTGCAGTGCAGTAACTACAAGACTTTATAATTCATTTAAGCGGCTGCTCTGTACTGCAAGAGGCAGCTTCCCTGTGAAGCACTCAGTTGGTGGTGTTGCCCGGCAGTGGAGTTAACTGTCTGGCCTTGTTCACACCAGGGTGCTCTGCGGTTCAGAGCACAGTGGGCTCCACAGGATATTTATTATTTAGTTTTTTTCAATATATCCTGCTGACGGTAACACCCCCACACATAGGTAATTAATAGAGATGAGCGAGTACTGTTCGGATCAGCCGATCCAAACAGCACGCTCGCATAGAAATGAATGGACGTAGCCGTCACGCGGGGGGTTAAGTGGCCGGCCGCCATCAAAGCGGAAGTACCAGGTGCATCCATTCATTTCTATGGAGCGTGCTGTTCGGAACGGCTGATCTGAACAGTACTCGCTCATCTCTAGTAATTAAGTAACAGTATTACTTATGTGTGTATAGGGGGGTATTACCTGAGTGGCACTATTACATGACCTCCCCAGGGACACTTTCTGATAATCTGGTGATGTTCCATTTCAAAGTTTTCGAAATGGAACGTCACCAATACTCTTCCTCCTCCACCCAACCCCATCAATACTTACCAGCCTTCCTGTCCGGGAACAGCTCCTCTCCTCTTCCTTTCTTTAAATGCTTGCACAGTCTGGAGATGGCTACAAGACATGCACAGTAGAGATGGCACTCCATCTCTACTGTGGGGGGCCTCACAGGTACTTCCGGTCTATAGACAGAGAGTCCAGCTGTTCACAATGAAGGCGAAAGGAGGAGCCATCTCCCAGAGCAGAAGATAGGTAAGTATAATGTGAAGGGGTGAGGGAGGGTCTTAGTAGTGGTCGGGATAGCTTAGCTAGGGAGACAGGGAGGGTGTGTAATGGAGTAATTGAGTAGGGAAGGAGTAGTGACAGGAAGATAGTATGGAATATACACAGGAAACTACATAGCAGGAAGCTATCACCATGTAAATAATGCAGAAGATGTCAGGAGCTACCAGAGAATCCCAGAAATAACTAAAAACACTGCTAAAAGTATATGGGTGCCCTTTTAACTCATTATTAGCACTAGCAGACTTTTAAAAAAAGTGTCTGGAAAACCCCTTTAATTTAAAGAGCATAAGGAGTATTATTAATTGAGGAGACACATAGGGTTTTACTAATTTAAGGGAGCACACGTGAGGTATTATAAATTAAAGGGGAACACAGGGAGTATTATTAACCTAAAGGTGCACATAGGGGGTATTATTCATTTCAGGAGGATTTTTATTTTAGATATTTTATAATTGGGTGTTGCAGCCGCATGGGTAATTTGTGTAGGTGAGGACAATGTCTAGTGCCTTGAAAAGTGAGGAACCAAAGATGTCTGTGTCACAAGCTTTATAGAGACAAATCACTACTGGTAGAAGTGGTTATGATGAATCAGATGGAGAAGACAGAAAATGTCAGAGATGTCAGCTGTAAGCAACTATATTTTTCCTGTTCTGTAGTCTCTTAAATGGTCTGCAGAGCCCTGTGTATAGTCAATATCTATCACTAAATGGTCTCTGTATGGTGGTAATCTATGGGATCCACAAGGGTAATCTAGTAGGTCTCAAGTGAATGAGATTTTATTAATTTTTTTTTAAATGTAGATTCTGAGCCCCATATAGGAATCACAATGTACATTTTTTTTTCATTTAAGTATGTTTTTTGTACCATGGGAGGAAATCCACGCAAACACGGGGAGATTTCATTAATCTTATCCATACATTGTGAAAAAAAGATATACGGAAAAGCTGAGCATGTGTTTTTGAAAAATGCACAATGTTAATGTTAGCTTTTTCGTGTTTTCCCAATAAATGTAATAGGGGAAGAAAAAAATGCAGATAATGTTTCACTGAGTTTATTTCTGCAGCATTTTTCAACTCTGTTTTGCTACCTGCATCAGCCTTAAAGGGTTATTCTCAACTTATAAAGATATGGCATATCGCTAAGATATTCCATCTACTCATAATTGGTAGGACACTTAACAATCCACATTTTTCCTACATGAAGGCATATCCAGACAAAGACTGTTTAAGGAAATGCAGGATGACTCCATTTCCTTTCCGGGAAAACCACACTTTAATTTTCAGTGGACTTCTTTCACTTGAATTCTTTGGTGCTATACATTAGCATTGTGCCTATATCGTTACATTGCTTTATGGTAGTCCTTATTAAGTACAATGCTGCTAGCTGCATTCCAATAAATATCTTCCTACATCGGAGCATTCCAAGATTACCATATTTACTACAATATAGATAACCTAAAGTTCAAAAGGTATTTGCTTTTATTGGCTTTATATCAACTTTTTTATATTATCCTGTTGATTTTTATTCATTTCCATTGAGTTTTTATTTACAAAGCATATTTAAAACTTATTCCCTATCCCATCATTCCAACTGAAAACTTATAAAATTAAGAACTGAAAGTTGAGAACTATAAAGTACACAATATTATGCTTTGAAAGTTATATCCTCGGTGTTAAAATTGCACATGTGTTGTCTTTATTTTCAAAAATAAACTCTATTGTAAGCTGTTTAATTTTTCCTTTGAAATGGCACAGATATAATGTACAATATTTGGGAGAAATGCCAAAAAACAACAGGGTAACCATCTGTACCAGGCATTTTTCCAGATTGAAGAAAGGGCAATTCATCTGAACTACTGTATATTCATTGTACAAGAGGCATCTGGTTTTCAAAACAGTAAACCCATTAGTGTGATGTGACAAAGCTATAAATTAAAAAACATATTTATTATAAACATCCTTCGGATTTTGGCACAGCATTTTCTATTTTGCCATGCACTATGTGTGTGCCATGCATAATAATGTTCTCCTCGTTTACAATTAATAAGTTGCGTTCTAAATTATTTAAATTATTATCTGATTCTATTACAATAATTTGATGGTAAAATAATACTCAAATGGCGGCTTATACAAATCCCCAAATTATAGCGTTGTATTTATCCAAAACAGCAAGACATGTTCTGGCAGTTGAAGATACTTTAAGGGTCAATCGTCTGACAATACTGTATGCACTTTATGGCAGAACGTGAAGGGTTCACTATTATATTTTTCATAGGCATTTCATTCGTCGCTACAAATATCTTAATGATACTGAATGTGTTTCCACCATTGCACAGTTGTCATATTATGGAGCACCACGCTATGGATGGATTCAACATAGACCAATAATGTGGATATTTGTAGAGGTGATAAAAACTTTTGTAAATGAAGGAAATTTCTTTGATCTACTCTATTTATACTTAAGGAAAATCTAAAGCTCTAGGCTTAATGGAGTGTTATGTCCCCAGTCAATAAACAAAATACAGTACAGATTTTAGTTTAAGATTACGTAGATGTAGCAAAGTTTAATTTTTGCGACAGAGATCTATACTGTCACCTTTTCTCTCTGATTTTCATATAGTGACAGCTGAAAACAGATGGTTAGCAGGGGTCCAACACCTGGGAGGGCACGGACCCCACTAATCTGACATTGATGACCTATCCTAAGTGTCAGTTATAAAAATAGTTTATTATTATTATTATTATTATTATTATTATTATTATTAATTTATTTATATAACACCATTAATTCCATGGTGCTTTACATTTGGGGGTTACATACAATACACAGAATATACAGGTAGATATAATACTAACAATGACTGACTGGCACAGTGGGGTAGAGGGCCCTGCCCGCGAGGGCTTACAATCTATGAGGGAAGGGGGGTAGAGACAGAAGGAGAGGGGGAGACTGTACAGGTGGGGGTGCGGTGATAGTGTTATTGGAGGCTGTAGGCCTTCCTGAATAGATGAGTCTTCAGCGCCTTCTTGAATCCTGTGATTGTGGGGGTCAGTTTGTCAGGAAAACCCTTTAAGGTCCTGACCCCATGTTGTGAAAATATTGCAGCAAAAATATGCAATACTTTACAGTACCTGCAAAGTGAATGGGATTCTAATCCCACACACACATTGCAGAAAAAAAAAATCCCCAGCAGAAAAGCCGCGATTTCAAAAAACACTTACACATCAATTATAACTACGAAAATGAGCAGAAAGTCCACAGAGGAAAATCCAGCGGATTTTCTATGAAAAAAGCATTTTTCACTGTGGCTCGCTATGCCTTAGCCTTAGTGAGTATTGTAGGCACAAAACAAGTCATGACCTTTACCACTTGGGGCATGATCACTCAAGTAGGTGACATGCACTGGCTACCAAGATTTGTGAGGTCTACACAATTAAAGAGGACCTTTCACCACTTTTGGGCACATGCGGTGTTATATACTGCTGGAAAGCTGACAGTGCACTGTCGGCTTTCCCGATCTGTGCCCGGTGTAAAGAGCTTACGGTGCCGGTACCGTAGTGCTCTATGGTCAGAAGGGCGTTTCTGACCATTAGCCAGCGACGTCCTTCTGCCTCGCGGCGCCTATCGCGCTGTGCTGTGGAGCGGGGAGGAACGCCCCCTCCCTCTCCTGATAATGCTCGTCTATGGATGAGCTGTGTGAGCAGAGGGAGGGGGCGTTCCTCCCCGCTCCACAGCACAGCACGATAGGCGCCGCGAGGCAGAAGGACGTCTCTGGCTAATGGTCAGAAACGCCCTTCTGACCATAGAGCACTATGGTACCAGCACCGTAAGCTCTTTACACCGGGCACAGATCGGGAAAGCCGACAGTGCGCTGAATTCAGCGCACTGTCAGCTTTCCAGCAATATATAACACTGCATGTGCCCAAAAGTGGTGAAAGGTCCTCTTTAAGGGCCCCTTCACATGGCATAAGCGCTTACGCCGTGTGAAGGGGCCTTAAAGGGGTATTCCCACGTCGCATACTCACCAGTCTTCACTCCTGTAAAATCTTCTTTCTTCCTGGTTTCTTGCATCATTTGGTGGGCAGGGTTTAACATGCAACCTGCCGTTTAGCTCCACCCCCAAATTTGTGTGAAGCTCCGCCCGCCCATATTGGACTATGAAGTACAGGCAGCAGCAACTCCATTCTGTGTTACATACAGAGACTGCCTGTCTCTGCCATAATGAACACAATTGAATTAGCTAGCCTGATAACTGGGAGAACAGAAGAAATGAAAGCAGCTCCTCTCCCCTATCTGAGAGCAGGGAGCTAGGTCACGTGGTGTAGACACAGGAATAGCTAGATACACAGGCTCGCTCCCATGCACTCAGCCCCTCCTCCCTCCCCCCTGAGAGCAGCAGATACATCACTTGACTTTTCAGCAGATGGGTCAAGGGCTGTGTCAACAATGAATTGAATAAAGTAAGATAGTGGACAAACAAACAGTTTTGCTGAAGCAGTGTATTTAGGAAAAGTCTTACATCCACATTAACAAGCAGTATAGATAGGATCCTTGTGATGAGACAACCCCTTCAAGACTTGTAATTTCCCCACTCCTAACAAAAGCTGTATTTTCAGTTTCTCCCACATTCCTTACTTTTGCATCACTATCCCAAATGGATTCCTTCCTAGAGTCTCAGCATGACAATATTGCCTATTAAAAAAAGGAAGCAAAGGGAGAACTTGGACTTATAAATCAGTCCTAGCAATATAAAGTTCTACAACAGAGTGAGCGGAGAACTGCTGTTTGAGGAGAACACAATGCTAAATGAACACTGTGGCCCCTAAACTGCTAAAATCAGCAGAGGGCCCGGTGATAAATAAAGCGGTGACTAAAAGTGATCACGAATCCTGGTGCAAAAATGCAGTTTAACCAATGGAATGTAATTGATGTCACCATATAATAAAGAACACAAATGCTGCAACCATAAAATGTTGAAATAATTATACAATAAATAATACCATCCCTATAATGTCCATATACTGCGCATATAGTAGTATGAAGTAAAAAATAGTATTACTTATTTGTGGGAAAAGGGTGCTTGTCCATAGTTTTTAAACAAACATGGTGGTTATATTGCAAAGAGCAATAGTTTTGTAGAACAATAAGCCTCTGTAGTGACTTATAAGTGTTACAGAGTTGTTGTTATTTAGAAGACAAATCTGTGGCTGTGAACCATTTGAAAATTTTACTTTTATGGGAGCAAATATAAAATCAAATTGTTTTATGCCAAAACTATGGAACCAACAATGTGGTATAATAGAATGTGATAAAGCAGCCTATAGCACATGCGGCAGTGGTGGTAGCAGTGGCAACATGTGTGGTAGTCCAGCAGAGAATGATATGATGACCAGGCTGCAGGACATGTCTGGCTGCGTGGTGGCAGTGGAGGTAGCTGTGGTAACATATGTGGCGGTGAGGCAGGGTGAAATATGATATACCTGGTCCCAGGACATGTCTGCCTAAGTGATAGCAGTGGTAGAAACTGTGGAAACGTGTGGCAGGGCATAATATGATGGATGGACTGCAGGACATGTCTGCCTGAATGGTGACAGCTGTGATAACATGTGTGTCAGTGACGTAGGGCATAATATGATGGACCTGGCCACATGGACATGTCTGGTTGAGTGGTGGCAGTGGTAATAGCTGTTTAGGAGTGACAGGCAGCCTCAGCAGTACAGTAAATGGAACATGATGACACAGGGAGACAGTGACACCACTACACAGAACCTCAGCTGGAGGTGTGTGAAAATGTTCATGGATCCTTGCCTGATTCTTATTAACAAAGGTTATTTCTTCTACACTAGTGGTGGACTGTTTTTTTCCTTTTAGGTGTTATAGTGCCACTAGCAGCAATGAACATCATCTTGGCCATTATGCTTGAAACCGGATAAGATAATGCTCCCGTGGCAATTGTGGCCAGCTCTGTCCTGACTGCTCTAACCTATAGGCCCAGAATCCCATGGACTCACAGTTATCTGCTGGAATATTGGAGCACTCTACGAACTATTTTACCTGCTGCTGTAGCTAGTGGTTGTCAGTTGCTAGTTGTGCCTCTAGTTAGCGCTGTGAGATGAAAAATTTCTGGTTCATCATGTTTCAGATACTGTATTGGTCCTGGCTGCTGATACTGCTGCTTTTACTCCTGACACTTGGAGGTATGACATTGGCAGAGGAGGTGGAGCTGTTCCAACTTTGCAGATAAAACATTGCAAAGGTAGATTGTTTTGTTTCTACACTGTTTCTACACTGTTTTGTTTCTACACCGTTTCTACACTGTTTTGTTTCTACACTGTTTTTACACTGTTTTGTTTCTACACTGTTTCTACACTGTTTCTACATGACTGTTTTGTTTCTATAAATAGAGCAGGGTGTTTTTTTTTACATAAGAACTCAAGATTAATAAATGTAAAAGTGCATGGCAGTTCACATTACACCCATGAAATGAGGGGAGAGCAGTGGAAACAACACCCTGTCCTGGTGAACAGGAAACAGTCCAGTGAAGAGTATCCAAGACAGGTGGATGGGCCCTGTATGGTGTTGAAACCAAGCCTGAACAAATGGGGTGGAACTAGAAACTGCCTTGTTGCATAACAATAACAAGCAAGAATATATAAGTAGTCATTCAACTAGTCTCTTTCTTTCGCATTCTATCAGAGAGGTTCAATTGTTGGGTATGCTGATGCCCTAAATAATCAAAGTTCCCTATCACAATAGGGAACCAGTTAATGTGTAAATCCAAGGAGCTTGCCTAAAAGAGAGAGAGGGATCTGACGTGATGTTGACAGTTTCTTACTTTGCTTGTATAGTATTACAGATGTGCCTGCATCTTTGACTCCCACTATCCATGTGATCTCTGGGTCCAATAATGGTAGCCATTTCTTGTATTCACTACATAGCGCTCATTCCGCAGCTGACCCATTCTGTGCCTGCTAATTTGCACGAGCAAAAGAGTTTCTGCAGAAACACCAATGTCCTTTGGAAATTGGTGGCACAAGTCCTAAGTTTACAGCAAAATCGTTTAACAGTGATGCAGAGATAGGACCTGCACTGCCCGCTGACAAAGAAAAGTGAGCAGTTATCATCAGGTTAGCCTGACTATCAATATGTTAATAGCCTGTTGCTCCAGCACTCTATGATATTTGTGTATTGTAGTCGCTACCATTTGCTTTGAACGGGTGATGTTCTAGTTTAGGAGTGCTATCCCATTGCTGTACCACACCACAGCAGTCAAGTTAATGACTGCTACATCTGTATCACAAACTCTAATTCCAATACCTTTACATATTCTAAACAAGTTGCCTTATAAAAAAAAAAAAAAAAAAAAAAAAACCCTGGTGGATTATAATATACCACATCTGATGTCTGCCCCATTTTGTACATCATTCAAATTGCTTAAATGGCTTTTTAGAAAATATTTTATTTCCTATAAAAGTTTTGTTGATCATTTAGATTGTACTGTCAACCACCCAGATTTATTTTACTTTGAAACTGCTGATACTGTATGTTACGTATTTGGCATATTTCCTTTCTTTGCTTTATAAAAGGTGAAGGTTACAGTAAGACTTTTCAGTTATGTACAAGTACAATATGGACTCACTTTCAAAGGTGACAAAAGCCTTGTAAATCATAAACAAAGTGTGCTATTGATTTTTCCCCTGTTTATTCTTCTGCGCATAAATGGAACTTGGTGAAAATGGAGGTGACATGTAAGTAGCAGTTTTCCCATAAACAATATATATTTTCTGCATTGTTTGAATATTGTTTGTTTCAATCATCAATTCATTTTTTCTAGCTTAGTTTAGAAAAATAATCCCAACTTAAAATGAATAACAGTCCTTCATATCTACAGTAAATTGGATGAAAATTGATTATTTACAAAAAAATTACCATATCATACTATGAGAATTGGTTGTCCAATGATGATTTTTATCATTCTCTTTGAATAAGTCAAACATACATGCAAATACACATAGCTTTATTATATGTGATTTGGAGAATTATTTTGTAACTCCCAGCAGCTTATACCCTAGAGACTGGTGAACCTCTCAAGATTTGTTTTGTATCTGTGGCTTAGGTCCCAGATTCATTTTGGGTTAACCAAGTTTGGAACTAACCACAGCTTAAATTGGTTTAATACATAATATAGAGCCGTCAGGGCTGTCACTGTCAGGGCTCCTAGGAACTTCTCTATTCAATTTCTAGTAAGACAGACACAGTAAAAGTGATGTAAAGGTGACATCTTTGTCTATGGAAAAACAGATGGTAAGCAGTGGATTAAAAATGTTCAAAAATTACCCTTTTGTTAGGGTAAAGGTGCTTGCCCATGGATGGGCCAGATGGGGGAGGGTAGAATATCGAAAGTGTGGGATAGTCTGTAGGTGATATCTGGACATAAACAAAAGGCAGCTCATCAGATAGAATGTGACAGGAAGTGGCTTAATGACCCAACCCCCACCGACCTGCAGTCAACTGCAATCTGACTATTTGATCCGCAAGGAGTCTCAAGTGTGTAGGGAAATCAAGAGGATTAAAGCAGACAAGGCCGGAGGACCTTATGGGAAAAGTTCTTAAAATGTGTGGTGACCAGCTGTGTGGTATTATTACGCACATGTACAATATGAGTCTAAAGCTGGGAGTGGTACCTCAACTGTGGAAAACATCTTGTATGGTACCAGTCCCAAAGAAACCCAACCTGATCAGCTACAATGACTACCGACCTGTAGCACTGACATCCCACTTGATGAAGGTCCTAGAGAGACTGGTCCTGACACACCTACGCCCCTTAATGAGCTCCGCTCTGGACCCCCTCCAGTTTGCCTATTGGCCGGGCGTTGGGGTAGATGATGCCATCATCCACCTTCTTCACAGAGCTCTCTCTCACCTGGAGAAACCCAGGAACTCTGTGAGAATAATGTTCTTTGATTTCTCCAGTGCGTTCAACACCATTCAGCCAGGGCTACTGAAGGAGAAGCTGAACCTTGGTGGTGTGGACCATCACCTGTCCGACTGGATCCTAGACTACCTCACAAACCACCCTCAGTATATCAGAGCCCGGGACTGTGTGTCTGACACTGTGATCTGTAGTACAGGGGCACCACAAGGTACAGTTCTTGTCCCATTTCTCTTCACACTGTACACTGCTGACTTTAGGCACAACTCATCCAGCTGTTACTTACAGAAGTATTCTGATGACTCTGCAATAGTAGGCCTCATCACTGATGGCGACGATAAGGAATACAGAGACTTAAACCGGGATTTTATTGAATGGTGCCAGCAAAACCACCTCAGGATTAATGCTGCGAAGACCAACGAGATGGTGGTGGACTTTAGTAAACGGAGAAGTGTTCTGACCCCGGTGGAGATCCAAGGGACATGCATTGAGATAGTCAGGACCTATAAGTATCTGGGTGTGCTCCTCAATAATAAACTAAACTGGGCTGATCACCTGGAGGCGCTGCACAGAAAGGTCCACAGCAGACTCTACCTGCTCAGGAGGCTGAGGGCCTTCAGAGTTCAGGGGCCACTTCTTAGGGACTTTTTCAACTCTGTGGTTGCTTCAGCCATGTTTTTTGGTGTAGCCTGCTGGGGGAGCAGTATATCAACCAGGGACAGAAATAGACTTGACAGGCTGATCAGAAGGGCCAGCTCTGTCCTGGGGAGCCCCCTGGACCCAGTACAGGTGGTGGGTGACAGAAGGA
This sequence comes from Leptodactylus fuscus, assembly GCF_031893055.1. Lineage (NCBI taxonomy): Eukaryota > Metazoa > Chordata > Amphibia > Anura > Leptodactylidae > Leptodactylus > Leptodactylus fuscus. The sequence goes on along the minus strand of NC_134266.1, from coordinate 201,357,257 downwards.
TACTGCCTCCCTCAGAGTATAATGAGGATATGCTCGCACTAGAAGACGTTGTCTTAATGTAAATACTCAACCCTCTCTAAAATCTTGAGTGTCACATGCATGCAGATGTTTACATTCTTTCAGTTGGAATGAGAACTTCTCTATAATATGTGGAAGTGTACGTTCTTTACATTCATACTCACTATGGTTAGCAAACTTTTTATCTGTCTATATCGCCTCCTGCAATGAACATGTTATCTTACAGAAAAGCTTTTTCACCATCTAAGAGTATTTGCATAAGTCTTAGGGATGAGTCTAATAATTCCTGTTCCCATTTCCTATTTAGCTCAGTTGTTCTAAGCCGTTGTGCGAGTAACAAGAAATTACTAGATATCATTAGTTTTCCCTATACCCTAGATCAGTCTTTCTCAAAGTGGGCGATAACGCCCCCTTGTGGGCACTGGAGGCCTATAGGGGGGCAGTAAAGGGCACAGAGAAGATTTTGGGGGGCGTTGAAGTGGTTTAGGGGGGGCGATGGCTAATTTAAAGGGGTGTTTTATCATAACAATGATTCTATCTATACTGCTTGTTAATGTGGATTTAAGACTTTTCCTAAATACACTGCTTCAGCAAAACTGCTCTGTTTGTCCACTATCTTACTTTATTCACTTCATTATGGACACTAGCACCTGGCCCCCTGCTCATTGCTGAGGGAGCCACATGACGTAGCTCCCTGCTGTGTGGGGGGGAGAGGGGGGGGGCTGAGTGTACAGAGCCAGCCTGTGTCTGCACCACACATACACATCACATACACATCACCTAGCTCCCTGCTGTGAGATAGAGGGGTGTGTGTGGAATAAGTGCTGCTTTCTTATATAAAGCAGTCTAAATCCTACTGGGCTAAAGGACCTGGTCTCTCTGTTCACTAGGATAAAGCTTTATTATATAGAGCAGGCTGCTAGTGGGCAGAGGAGCCAGGTCCTTTAGGAAACTCTGTACAAGGTAAATCCAAGTCTACAGGACCTTTTGATGACATCACAGGCCCTTCAGTCATCCCATAGGATCACGCTATGTGGTGGGCGGAGCCACATGCTAATTTGGGGGCGGGGCTAATTGACGCGAGCAAACAGGAAGAAAGAAGATTTTTAGGCAGCTTAGAAGGCAGATCAAGCTTCATGAGGCTACTCCTTTAAAATTGTTTTTTTGCTTTTAACACAAACTTTACCGCTCCTTTACACTTAACGTGCGTTTCCTCGTGTAACGCCATCTAGGGGACTAGACAGTAACTATTTCCTGTCCAAAAGTTGTCAAACTGTACCATAGATGGCAGTAAGCTCCAATGCGAAGCGAGAAGTTTCTAGTCCATTCTCGAAAGTACTAGGCCCACCCGCTGCCTCATATAAAAGCGCATTTGGGGGGGGGGGGGGCGCTAGAAAATAATTAATTCTCGAAGTGGGCGGTAGACAAAATAAGTTTGAGAACCTCTGCCCTAGATGATTAATTGGGATACAATATTATTTATCTATATGAGCCAGTAGACACTTGATGACTTGATGGCTCCACTATACATACAGTATATTTTGCTCAAGTGTCCGCAAATAGTGGGATATTATAGACTAGGGGACAAACAGGCAGTATGTATGTGTATATATAATATATATATATATATATATATATATATATATATATCTTGGTTTTGACTTTGCATTGGCGGTTTTAGCTCATGCAGCCTGCACAGATATAGGAGTAGTTGCTGGGAATAAATGGATTCTACCCTTTAAGTGCATTAAGCTGCATGTAGCTGCCTTTTGAGCCATTAATCCATTTATAGCCGTGACCACATATTAGATGCTGCTGTCTGTGGTTTAAACCCACTGAATTCACAATCATTGGCACCAAATTTGGAAATAGGGTCAAGATCTTTGTTTACTGGGATTTGGAAGGAATTTTTTAACATACTTATTAATAAAAGTTATATTTCATTTATTTTTCTAGTTATAGCATATTCCTGTTCAATGATCCTTCTTTACATTTATGGTTGGAATAATCCCTCTGTGATTTTGAAAAGAAGTTAGTATTACAAATGAATGTAAAGACATAGAAGACTAAGAAGGGAACAAAGACAAGTTTGTCATTCTGCCTTGTGACATACAGACATCTCATCTATGAGAGACAGGGAATTCTAGTGAGATTGACACAATTGACAGATTATGAAGACGGTAGATGCTGGAAAATGAATCAATGAAAAAAATCTCATGTATGAACCTTTTAGTCTAGGTTTATAAAGAGTGGATATAAAAGGGACAGCTCGCCAACTTTGTCCTTTTATCAGATTAGCGGAGTGAGTCACAGGCAGCATAGCATATGCATAGTCTGTGCACAGGGTCCCAAGGGGCAGGAGGGACCCCTGCCACTTTAAAAGCAACTACTGTTTATTAGTTTGTGGGTAAGCTACTGAACAATATGTTGCATACCTCACAAATACTGGTAAATAAACATATATAGTGCAATGGATAGTGCCATGAGCTTTTGGAGAATATGCCAAGGTTACAGACTTCTCATAGTAGGACTATTTTCTATCATAATGTTCAAAGCCTTGCACTATATGGATGCTACTGCTGCTTTTGATTTGTGTTTTTTTTTTTGTTTTGTTTTTTTGCAGCATGGTAAAAGGGATTGGGGTAGTCCTAGTCTTACAAGCCTTACACTGTTCTTGTGTGGGCAAGGTTTTTGTGCTGTGCCTTAAAACATGTGGGCATTAGGGCTACAAAGAGCCACAGCTGGTATATGGGTTAGTGTGGGGCTGCATGCGTCCCCATGCCCCCAATTGATGTCTCAGTAAATAAAAAAAGAAACTTTCCTCTTAGCAGGGGTCAGACTCAGAGATGGCAAAAGAGAACAGGAGAGTTTGTGCTGAGGTAAAAATGACATTAGGAATTAGCTAGCAATTGGTGCTGAGTAAGTAATAGTTATTAAGGTTTGCCTCTAAGAATTAGGACCAAAGAGATCTTTAAGTTTCCAGCCTGAGATGCAGTAATAGTCTGTCATAGGTGAAAGAGACTAGTCCATCTGTTGCAATTGCATCTACCGTTTGAGTAAAATGAGTCCATCTATAAGGAGATAAATGAGTCACACCAGAGTCTGGAAGTGAAGCAGGAAAAGGAGTGTCATTCCAGTGGCAGCAGAGAAACCAAGACTGTGATCTGTGAGACTGGGACTGTCTCACACTGACTGAAAGAGAGAGATAAATAAGGAAATGTGCCATACTGCAAGAGAGTCCAACCCAGGTTACCCCTACAAAGTGACTCAAAGAGAAAGATAAGGACTGGCTTCCAAACAGGCTGTACTGTGATGGGATCGTCCTAGACTGTGGTGGTCTTTAAGAAGTCAATATTAGCAGAATATCGCAAGTGTCTGTCAAGTATTGCAAATGTCAGTCAAATGTTGCAACTGTCGGCAAAGTATTACAGGTGCAAGTCATCTTTTGACTGTTACAGTCAAACTGGTTGTGTTACGAATTCTACAGCTAGCCATCTCTGAGTCCACCTGAGTTGTACTTTCATCCTTGAATGGGAAATAACTCCAACATCACATGGTCAAAAGATCCTATATAGTTATGTATATAAAGGGCATTTGTGACCCTGTTACACATATGCCTTCTAAGCAATCTTCTGTAAGTTTCACATATATACAGTGTAACGTGTACTCTGTTCTGAAAAGTTGTGGTGAACAAAAGAGGTGAGACCTAGCATTGTTTAGTAAGGTGGACTGTATTGCTCAATAATAATGTAATATGAGGGAATACAATGCACCCTACAATGATCTCTCAGACTGGTGTATTGTATTTTATTTGCATCTATGTATGGGAACCTAGTGAAGAGGGGAAAATGTGAATAGCAGGTTTTCAATACATTGGGTAACATATTATAGCATTATATTTAATTGGTTTCATAAAAAATTGGAGCGATAAGTATAAGTATCAGTTAAGTATAGATGCATTTGAGTAAGTACTGCCCCACAATGTTCCCAACCACTACATAACTGCAGTCGGGCTACTGGTTCTTTTTCCTATAAGTAAATGCAAAAAAAAGTTGCGGTACTCCCATGCTTGCGGAAACACAAGATAAACTTGTGTTTATTAGTCCATATTCAATTATGTTTCAGTACTCCATTAGGATTTTTTTCTGCATTGCATCACATCTCTAACCACGCCAATATCCCCATTGACCTATCTAATTCCTATGTGCGCTTAGTGATCCTGAACTATGTATTGCTCCTTTAAAAATCCCGCACACCATAAAGCCACCTTATTTCAGTATTGTATAATACCCTACTGGTGCCCCCACATATAATAATGCCCCCTTAATGCACTTACACATTATATTGTCTTCTATGTCCTCAAAACACTATAAAGGCCCTTTAGTTCCCCCTACAAAGTATAAAGCTTAGTGCTCCCACACATTATAACATCCCTTTAGTTCTCCCACACATCATAATGTCCTGTTTAGTGCTATTACATAGCAAAATGCCCCCCCACACCCACACCCACACACACACACACACAGTGTAATTCTCACAAAATGATCCTTCATGGCCCATATAATATAATGCTACTTTATGGCCTTCATACAGTATAAATGCCCTAAATGGAACTCCAACACAGTATAATATCCCCTTTTGTACCTCTACTAAGTATAATATCCTACACACAGTATATTGGCCCTCCAGTGGTCCCTACACTGTATATTGCCACTGATGGATAGGTGATAAATATTTCTCCAGTAGGGGCCAACAGCCATCAGCTTCCATTGATATGGTACGGATATGTTATGAATGCCTGAGATGGGAATAGCCCATTAATTTATTGTCTATGTAAAAGATTGACGTCTTTGTTTCAGAAATATAGATCTCTGACTGCTATAAACATATGTTAAGAAATCAATCTGCTCAAAATGTGAGTCTTAAGAAATACATGGTGGACATTATGCCTAAGCTTTGTAAAATAGCTTGTGAAATCCATGCTTACTAGAGATGAGCGAGTAGTACTCGATCGAGTAGGTGTTCAATCGAATACTACGGTATTCGAAATACTCGTACTCGATCGAGTACTACTAGCTGTTTGAAGTTAAGATTTGATGCAGTACCAGCATTGATTGGAAGAATGCTATACATTGCCAATCAACGCTGGTTCTTCTCCTACCTTTAGAAGTCTTCTCCCTGCGCAGCGTCCCCGCGGCGTCTTTCGGCTCTGAATTCACTCTGCCAGGCATCGGGCCTGGGCAGAGCCGACTGCACATGTCCTCTTGTAGTGCGGGCTTGCGCAGTCGGCTCTGCCCAGGCCCGATGCCTAGCAGAGTGAATTCAAGGCCGGAAGAGGACGCGGGGACGCTGCGCAGGGAGAAAAATCCAGCCCGACCCTCACTCATGGACTTGGTAAGTAGAATTTGATTGAATGTTGTGTACCCCTGAAACGAGCATTTCCCCCCATAGACTATAATGGGGTTCGAAACCCGTTCAAACAGTTGAACAGTGTGCGGCTGTTCAAATCGGATTTCGAACCCCGAACATTTTAGTGTTCGCTCATCTCTAATGCTTACCATTCATTTTATTAAATTCACAAGTTGTACTTACGAGACTTGTTGCATAGATGGCTATAGAAATTGATCTTTATACAATAGACATTAGTGAAATTGTGCTCTTAAACGTATTATCTGTAAATGACTAGGGTTAAGTTAGATGTTAGATAACGTTAGATTATCAAGAAATTATATTTATTTCTGTACTTTAAGGTAATTTATATGGAAAATATGTAGATAAACTTTGTTGTGTTGTTTGATAGTACACAGTAGAAGACTTAATCATTGGAGCGATTGGAAAGATTACTAATTGCAATGCTTCACAAAATTGATGCAATTAAAAGATAGCAACATTTTCAATTTGAATTTACAAATTTCTCTTTGAAAAGTCATAATCGGATTAGTTAATACAGGATTCACGAAAACTGTAAAAAATTGATTTTTGTTTTTGGTATAATAAGATTAACAATGGAACTTTTATTTTCACAGCTGTTTTACTAAGGACATTTGTTGTTTAGGAAATATGCAAACCCCATCTTAATTTTATTACTAATTAGGAATCTGAAAGCCTTATGATACAAAATGCAGCTCTTATTACTGTATAGATTTTGTGTTATGCTTGATTTATATCTCTATAGATTTTGTGTTATTCTTGATGACTAGTTTTAAATATTTTAATGCATTTGGATGACCACTGAAAGGAAAATTATTACTGAGAAGGCAATCCTTTGCATTTTCCTATACCGCTTTATGTTTACTCAAAGTATAATCCTGTCCATTTCCTAAGACATTACAGATTTACTAGTTAGGGAATATTCATATTGAGATGTAGCAAGGTTGCATTTGGCATTTAACTGTTTCTTTTTTGTGAGCTGTTATAATAACTCACTAGCCTAAAAACAAATCCCATATCAAGTACAAAGACAGCAGACTTGACATGCCACCGAAACTGTCACCATCAAGTAAAAAAAAAGTTTCTTAAAGATTTTATCTGTAAGAGACAGAAGAAAATCAAGCTCTGCTTTTTATCATATCTGAGATCAACAAGTGTTTCTCTCCATCCTCTAACTATTAGAATGCAACTCAATACTATTAAACTGATAAGCCAGTACCAAGAAATAGAAAAAAGTTTAATGGTTTTTTTTACATGTAACCACACTTAACTGATCCCTAATTTAGTTAACTAATTCAATTCCTCATTAAAGCATGAAGACTGCATATTTAACATTAGAGCAGTCTTCATTGTGGTCTGATCTTAGACTCCGCCTCGTCAAAGACGAGCCTCCTGCAGAACCAGCATTGATGGGCCGAATGCTATACACTCTATAGCATTCGGCCAATCAACGCTGGTTCTGCAGGAGGGATGCTGGGGATTGCTACTCAAAGGTAAAATACTATCCTGCGGTTCTATCATTCTCCCCACACTGTGTCCTGCTCTGTACGGTTATTTCTCTATATGTGGGCTCGGACTCCTTTCGCTTTGCTTTTACTCATCCTGCAGAACCAGCATTGATTGGCCGAATGCTATACAGTGTACAGCATTTGGCCAATCAACGCTGGTTCTGAATCAAATTTTTACTGCGAATAGCGAGTGGTAATTGATCGAGTATGAGTATTTCGAATACCGTAGTATTCGATTGAATACCTACTCTATCGAATACTACTCGCTCATCTCTATTGGATATCATTCAAAATGCATTTTCCAACATAGTCAAGATGAAGATAGATGTGCCTTGGAATCCTTTAGAAAACTTGTGTGGAACCTGTGACGTGGTTTTTGGAAAAGATAGTATGAGGTGGTCTTCTGTGTTAGTTGTAAGAAGCCACAACTACTGGAAGAGAGGGCAGCATCCATTGCTGCATTGGGGCCAAGCTGTACCAAACCAGTCGGTTTGAAAGAGATAAAACTTAGCTGACTAAAAAAAAATCACAATTGTTTTCTGTGATATGCCATAAAATCTGTAAAAACTATATTGCTTTATGACTTTTCAATATCCAGCGGAAGCTAGTGGTAAAGAGGAGCACAGAGCCTGGTGATTGTTTTTGAGCTAAGTTTTTTCTCTTCCAAACCGACAGGGATTTTTTTTTGTCTAGAGGGGTGCCCTGAGTCTGAAAAGGTTGTAAAACATTGATGTAATGTATGCATTAAGTTTTTCTGTGTCCAAGCATAACTATTCCAAAGTATACACTTAGCTTATTTTTATGACTCAATAGTTGAGAATTTGGATATTTTATTGGCAAATTTCCTGCCTCTAATTATACATCAAGTTCCAAAGAAAATGTTTATTTATGTAACTGGTCTTAAGTAGACACTAGGGTAGAAATCAGATAAAATACTTTACAAGACGTGTTTTTGTTTCATTTGAAGGCTGACAGCAGAATTGGCCTCAATATGTGTAATTTAGTCACTATGCTACTGGAAGTCTATAGAAGATTAATGAATAGTCAGGCTCTGTGGCAGTTGTGAAGAGATGCAGGATATAGCAAACTGGCTACCATCTGTTCACCATGTCTCTTATAGCTCTTTTAAGGAAAACATTTAGCAGCAGGAGATAAGCAGATGGGTAGTTTTTAAATATTAATATTGTTTTGTTGTTTGAAGACATAGAAATAATGTGAACTTGTGCATTTAAATATTATTATTCTAATGTGTTTGCATAAATAAAATGTATATTAAATGAAATGATCAGGCCTAGACTCTGTGCACAGTTTGCACAACTAAATGTTATATTTTCAGTCACTATGTTGTTCAACTATAAAGTACAGCTCAGTTGAGATCAAGGTGGTTTATACACATGGAAGATGGCATTTTAAATGAGAAGCTGTGCCAAACCAGACAACCTATAATTTTAATTAGTGATCACTGGTCCCAGGGAAACCACACTAGAATTATGGTATTTGAAGGTTATGTCACTGCACCTCCCATTCTACTCTCATAATGTATTAAATAGTGTGTTAGCAATTTAATGGACTTCAACTATTAGTACAGTACTTAGAAGCCTACTATATACATGATATAACGTGCAAAAACTGGCACGTTTCGTAAAATATCAATAAACTGAGATAGGGACAGAACATACATTTTATATATGTTATACATTTTGGTTGATCATTTTTCTTTGGGTTGAAATGAACCAGAGAATTCTAAATATTAATATCAGTTTTTCACATCAATGTTGAAGACTTGTATTCCATTCTTATTTGCAGATTCGCTTTAGTCCATACCAATTTATAGGTTTTCTTTTCACAACAGGACACTGCACCAAATACCCATCAAATGCGCCTGGAAAAAGTTTGCAATGGGAAATTTGCTGCATTGTTCATGCAGTTGTGTTCTCCATTGTTGTATTGAAATGATTTCACGAGAAATTTTTATATGTCTTTATACGTCTTTATTAGAGATAAGCGAGTAGTACTCAATCGAGTAGGTGTTCGATCGAATACTACGGTATTCGAAATACTCGTACGGGCATGCGCAGTCGGCTCTGCCTAGGCCCGATGCCTACTAGAGTGAATTCAAGGCCAGAAGAGGACGCGGGACGCTGTGCAGGGAGAAGACTTCTCACTCATGGACTTGGTAAGTAGAATTTGATCGAATGTTGCGTACCCCTGAAACGAGCATTTCCCTCCATAGACTATAATGGGGTTTGAAACCCATTCGAACAGTCAAACAGTGTGCGGCTGTTCGAATCGGATTTCGAACCTCGAACATTTTAGTGTTCGCTCATCTCTAGTCTTTATACGTTTCAAGCTACAGATGGACAGAACTGTTCTGGCATTTGAAATTCCCCATATGGGTTTTAACGCTGCATTCATTTATTTCTATTTGCTATGGCAAAGGGTATTATTATTATTATTATTATTATTATTACCGTATTTTTCGGACTAAGACGCAATTTTTTTCCCCCAAATTTGAGGGGAAAAGAAGTGTGCGTCTTATAGTCTGAATGTGGCGCCTGGCATCCGTTGTAATAGAGAGGTGGAAGCCGGCAAGTGATAGACGCCGGCACAGGTGCCGGGGCCTGAGACATCGCTGCGCTCCTCTGCCCTGCATGCATGGCTTCATGCAGGGCAGAGGAGCGCAGCGATGTCTCAGGCCCCGGCACCTGTGCCAGTAAAAAAAAAAAAAAAAAGCTTTAAAATTATATAATAAAAATATGAAATAAATAAAAGTTCTAAATCACCTCCTGTCCCTAGAATATATATATATATATATATATATATATATATATATATATGTAGAAAATCATATATCATAAACCACCGGGTTTTTTTTCAATACAAGGTGATCTAAGAAATAGATATTCCCCAAAATGGTATAACTAAAAAGTACTTCTGGCCCCGCAAAAAAAAAAACACTCTATGCATCCCCGTACAGCTGCAGGGTCACCTGTCAATGTGGCCTTGCAGCTGTTGCAAAACTACAACTCCCATATATTAAATATTTTACCAGTTTTTGCTTCAAAATTTTTTTTCCCTATTTTCCTCCTCTAAAACCTAGGTGCGTCTTATAGTCCGAAAAATACGGTATTTATTTCTCATGTTATATTATTATTTTCTATATTTGTTTCTGGGATTTTAGAGTTTGATTTGTCTTTTTATTCACTAATTCTCAGTCCCTTTCACATATATTATATCAGTCTATTATGGCATAGTTTGAGATATTCACTCTTTGAAATGGTACCCAATTATTTTTTTAAGTAGCGGAGTTTATTTGGGGTTCTCAGTCTCCTTTAACTGTATCTATGTGGCTTTATCAAAACTACTGTATTTTTAAATTGCTTTCTTATATGCATGTTCAGTGTTTAGCTCAATAAAGATTTGCACATATCTGTTGTGTATACTAATTTGTTTGAAACAATTTTTGATTTGTGATACTTTAATTCTTTACAACTATTTGGTTTGGTGCCAATATTGACATTTGAATTGGGATTTCAGGGGTGAAGCATGGGAGTATGCGGAGGCGACAAAGTGCAGAGACACAGTATGGATCAGCTGGCTTCTTCATGTTACAGTGGCAGCAAACAGTGCGAAATGCACAGCAATCCCGCAGAAATCAAGAAATAATAGTATAATATAATTATATAATAATAATATAATTTACTGATAATTGGGTATTTATGAAAAAATTGTGATGCTTGCACAGCAATCTACAATTTATACGGTCACTCAGCCCATCCTAGGTCAGTTTACTGATATATTAATGGAAATTCAAGTTTAACTCTCTGCTTCTGGATTTTTGTCCAATTGTATGTAATTCAAAGTTGCTTTGATACTCCTATGACACTTTAGGCAGTATGTCATTCTGGTGTTGTCCTAAACCCAGATCTATGCTAATGCTGGATATTCTAGAGTTTTTCATGTCTTCTTAATAAAATTGAAATAGCTGCATTTCTACAGCAAACATGGGATTTATGCTTAGATCTAACATAACTGTGGCAGCATTGATATGTGGTCTAATAACCAGGCTGATATAACAAGGGAGTTAAAAGTACCTTTCTGCTGTATGGATGGTCCTCCAAGAATTGGTAGGCTTACCCAGAGAACAAGCCGAATGTCCTGTTGAAGAAATGCGTTAGCTTATATTTAACATGTGTGGTGATTGTTTTAAACTATAGTTCCTCTGCCCGTAAATGGAAAATAGTACCAAATATTACTGAGAATATACAGTCTGTCAATACAATTTATACATATGAATACATGATAGTCAGGAATAGACAACTAGTTAAAAAATGTTGTGACAAATCGTACATTTGAAGTAAGTCTGGTTACACATTTTCAGCACTATAAACTAAGACACCTTTTTTCCACTCTTCTTTCCCCTTCTTTTTGGAATAGTGAGCTTTACTTGATCCATATTATGCGATCATGCTCAAAGAGTCACCTGGACTACCATGTATTTGTATTTGTTTCTGTGTTTAACATTTTTGGTTCATTAATAATCAGAAATTATTAATAGAATTGGAAACACACACAATTGTTGCAGTCTCATTCTACATGTAAAACTGGTCTGTATGTCAGTGTGGACTCGATAGGACTTTGTAGGATAAGCAAGTGTTGTTTATGAAGTCTCTGTACTTGTATTGATATCGTGTTGATATCCTGTTATACCATGCAATATGGTATTGTTCCTGTGTTGTCTTTAAACACAAAACTTAAAACTTACTGTTTAGAAAGATCTATATTTTCTCTGAACAATACAGTCATGGCCAAAAGTTTTGAGAATGATACAAATATTAATTTTTACAAAGTCTACTGCTTCAGTTTTTCTAATGGCAATTTGCATATACTCCAGAATGTTATAAAGAGTGATCAGCTTAACAGCAATTACTTGCAAAGTCAATATTTGCCTAGAAAATGAACTTTATCCCCCAAAACACATTTCAACATCATTGCAGCCCTGCCTTAAAAGGACAAGCTAACATTGTTTCAGTGATTGCTCCATTAACACAGGTGTGGGTGTTGATGAGGACAGGGCTGGAGATCAATCTGTCATGATTAGGTAACAATGACACCACTGGACACTTTAAAAGGAGTCTGGTGCTTGGCATCATTGTTTCTCTTCTGTTAACCATGGTTATCTCTAAAGAAACACGTGCAGTCATCATTGCACTGCGAAGAGTATCGCAGCTAGAAAGATTGCACCTCAGTCAACAATCTATCGCATCATCAAGAACTTCAAGGAGAGAGGTTCCATTGTTGGCAAAAAGGCTCCAGGGTGCCCAAGAAAGACCAGCAAGCACCAGGACCGTCTCTTAAAAGTGTTTCAGCTGCGGGATCGGGCTACCAGCAGTGCAGAGCTTGCTGAGGACTGGCAGCAGGCAGATGTGAGTGCATCTGCATGCACTGTGAGGCGGAGACTCTTGGAGCAAGGCCTGGTCTCAAGGAGGGCAGCAAAGAAGCCACTTCTCTCCAGAAAAAAACATCAGGAACAGACTGATATTCTGCAAAAGGTACAGGGAGTGGACTGCTGAGGACTGGGGTAAAGTCATTTTCTCTGATGAATCCCCTTTTCGATTGTTTCGAAGTCAGGACCAGTTCAAATTCCACAAACAGTGTAGGTGAAATGAAAGAAATCCGCGCTTACCGACTGGAATCTTGCCAATAACCTTTATTAAAACCTTCCACACACACAACGCGTTTCGAAACCTATGGCCGGTTTCTTCATCAGGTGTACATAAGGGTAGTATAAAAACATCATACATCCTCCATATATATATACATATGACTAGGACGGGGGAGGAGAGAAAAACCCACCCCCTCCTCATGTCACTACGTCCTATTTCAGGGAGCCATACAAATCACATTTCCCAACAGGTTATATTTTAAAACATGATCCGAGTGTTAAACATTTATAATGTACAAAAGCATAAAAAAGAAAGGGTTGTCATTACCTATTGCTGGCACATGTCCACGGCGTCTACCGTTCCCTTGCTACACATCATTATTGGGAAGGTTGACCGGAAGGTCTCATGCATATGCCGGTTGAGCGCATATGCGCTCCAACCACAGGAAGTGGTGTATACAGGGCGCACATGCTCTCCTCACCCCTGCGTTCCATATGCCGGAAGTGGCACGATCCACCGGAGAACCTTCCCACCTAGGTATATCGCTGGGTGACTAAATACCTCGCTCATCCCAGCTACTAAAAAATAAAACATACATGTTTTCCATGCTCCAATCTGTTATATTCCAAATTGTTTATAAATACACGCTGGTTGCCCTATAACGCTATTTGGGTAGTTTCTCAATATTCCTATAACCACCTCTACATAATTAAAATATAAACATAAACAAATAAATAAATAGAAATTGTATAAAAAATATGTATATAATAAAAGATGAACAGATAAACTCCCACACTTAAAAATATACATAAATATATAGTAACTATACCCTCTACCTATACATATAGGTAAATCTGGTGACCAACTGAACACACTGAGTCCAATTGGATTAAACAAGGCATTGGAAGATATAACCTCTTAAATAGCTGATCTTCAGAAAAGGGGATCCGGTATTTCTGGTGAGTAGACAGTTTACTCTATATGTATAGGTAGAGGGTATAGTTACTATATATTTATGTATATTTTTATGTGTGGGAGTTTAACTGTTCATCTTTTATTATATACATATTTTTTATACAATTTCTATTTATTTATTTGTTTATGTTTATATTTTAATTATGTAGAGGTGGTTATAGGAATATTGAGAAACTACCCAAATAGCGTTATAGGGCAACCAGCGTGTATTTATAAACAATTTGGAATATAACAGATTGGAGCATGGAAAACATGTATGTTTTATTTTTTAGTAGCTGGGATGAGTGAGGTATTTAGTCACCCAGCGATATACCTAGGTGGGAAGGTTCTCCGGTGGATCGTGCCACTTCCGGCATATGGAACGCAGGGGTGAGGAGAGCATGTGCGCCCTGTATACACCACTTCCTGTGGTTGGAGCGCATATGCGCTCCACCGGCATATGCATGAGAGCTTCCGGGCAACCTTCCCAATAATGATGTGTAGCAAGGGAACGGTAGACGCCGTGGACATGTGCCGGCAATAGGTAATGACAACCCTTTCTTTTTTATGCTTTTGTACATTATAAATGTTTAACACTCGGATCATGTTTTAAAATATAACCTGTTGGGAAATGTGATTTGTATGGATCCCTGAAATAGGACGTAGTGACGTGAGGAGGGGGTGGGTTTTCCTTTCCTCCCCCGTCCTAGTCATATGTATATATATATGGAGGATGTATGATGTTTTTATACTACCCTTATGTACACCTGATGAAGAAACCGGCCATAGGTTTCGAAACGCGTTGTGTGTGTGGAAGGTTTTAATAAAGGTTATTGGCAAGATTCCAGTCGGTAAGCGCGGATTTCTTTCATTTCACCTACACTGTTTGTGGAATTTGAACTGGTCCTGACTTCGAGATTTTGTGCACGCCTAGTGCGGTTGTAATCTGCTGCTTCTGGCTTTGTTACGGATTTGTGTGTGGGGCTGTTTGAGTGCTGTGATCATATCACAACACCAACAGGTGATTACAGTCTCATTATAAATTATATTGCACTGTATCACCAAAGGTAATGCACCAGGTGTCGCGCGGTGCTTTTTTGTGTTTTCTTTTCGATTGTTTGGGACATCTGGAAAACAGCTTATTCGGAGAAGACGAGGTGAGCGCTACCACCAGTCTTGTCTCATGCCAACTGTAAAGCATCCTGAAACCATTCATGTGTGGGGTTGCTTCTCAGCCAAGGGAATCAGCTCTCTCACAGTCTTGCCTAAAAACACAGCCATGAATAAAGAATGGTACCAGAATGTCCTCCAAGATCAACTTTTCCCAACCGTCCAAGAGCAGTTTGGCGATCAACAATGCCTTTTCCAGCATGACGGAGCACCTTGCCATAAAGCAAAGGAGATAACTAAATGTCTCAGGGAATAAACCATAGAGATTCTGGGTCCATGGCCTGGAAACTCCCCAGATCTTAATCCTATTGAGAACTTGTGGTCAATCATCAAGAGATGCTTGGACAAACAAAAACCTACAAATTCTGACAAAATGCAAGCATTGATTGTGCAAGAATGGACTGCTATCAGTCAGGATTTGGTCCAGAAGTTGATTGAGAGCATGCCAGGGAGAATTGCAGAGGTCCTGAAGAAGAAGGGTCAACACTGCAAATATTGATCTGCTGCATTAACTCATTCTAACTGTCAATATAAGCTTTTGTTACTCAGAATATGATTGCAATTATTTTTCTGTATGTGATAAAAACATCTGACAAGCACACATAAAACCAGAGGCCAGCAGATCATGTGAAAATATAATATGTGTGTCATTCTCAAAACTTTTGGCCATG
This sequence comes from Leptodactylus fuscus, assembly GCF_031893055.1. Classification (NCBI taxonomy): domain Eukaryota; kingdom Metazoa; phylum Chordata; class Amphibia; order Anura; family Leptodactylidae; genus Leptodactylus; species Leptodactylus fuscus. Next base: position 201,341,840 of record NC_134266.1, on the reverse strand, counting down.
ACTGTATTTTCTCTTTTTCTTCACTATTTTTCAGTCCCTTTCACATACTGTATATCAGTCTACTATGGCATAATTTTAGATATTCGCTCTTTGAAATAGAACCCAATAAATTTTTCGGTAGAGGCATTTATTTGGGGTTCTCAGTCTCCCTTGACTGTATCCCATGTGCCTTAATAAGTACTTCTTTATTTATACATTGCTTTCTTTCAGAGTAAATCATAATGGTTTGAAACATGAATTTTCTGACATTCATATACATGTACCTATGTTACATATATTATATAACCAGTTGAATTTATTTCCAGGTTGCAAAATCTGTAATGGGGATACTACCTGCCTTGTGCTATTTACAATAGTGTTATAGATTATGTAGCAAAGGGACATTTGAGGCCCCCTCACGGTCCAGGGCCTGGTAGCAACTGCTACCCCTACATCCCCTATAACCCTAGCTACTGATGTTTTGTACTACATACCTGTAATTAAGGATATCCTTCAGTGGTTTCATGGTGCCTGATTATACCAAAGCAATGACCTGGTACTTTTTTTTTTAGAGCACTTTATAATTCAATTCTTTGGTCCATATGTAAGTCAGGAGGAAAATGACTGACTCTGAGTGCAAACACTAGGACATTGATACCTACATTTGAAAATAGTTTTTAGGGGTTACGTGTGGTTTTTAGTGTGTGAGGCTGACAAAGGGCAGGGTGTCCCAAAATATTTAATTTTTAGGAAGAAAAAAAACCTGGAGAATTTTGGTAATGCCCGTATTTAGAATAATCATCCATATTTACAGTTAAAAAATCTGGACAACATAGTGCTGCACTGTCTTGTTTAGAATAATGCCAGTCACTCTATGCTGTGCCCTTCGATATTTTACTCAGTATAATTCACCCATAATGGCACAACACAGTATAATACCCCTTTAATAGTTCCTGCACAGTATAATTCCCTTTTGTGGTCCCCACACAGTATAATGCAACTTCAGTTTTTAATGACCCCTTATGTCTCCTATACAGTATAATGTCCTTCATGGCCTACACTGTATAATGCCCCCTTAGTGGCCCCACATAGTATAATGCTCCTTTACTGACCACTATAAAATATAATGAACCCTTAATGTAATGCACACAGTACATCTTCCTTCTGCTGGTCCCCAGAGAGTATAAATCCTCCATTACTGACCGCCACAAAGCATAAAGTCCCTTGAACTGACCCCCAAGCTCTGATAGCAGGCTTCTACCTATTGTATTTCTCCTTTTGGTAATGGCATTTACTTACGGATCCTCAATCCCAAGTCCTGCATCCTTTTTGCCTCCAGCCTGCCAATGCATATTATATCTGGACACTGAATAACATCAGGATGCTACATTTTGACATTGTTCTACATCCACATGCAATGTGTAACAATGCTTCTCAAAGTGGAGGCAGTCCTAAGCAGAATTTGGAGTCAGAGCAACAAATCACCTAGAGACAAATATGAAGAGACAGGGACAGTTACTTTTCCACAAACACTGATGGATGTTATGATGTTTACATTAACAAACATGATGATGAGAAGCTACTGAAGTAATACTATATACTGTACTGTTCCTCACCCCCATTCCTCACCGCTCTCACAATACAGCGCTATAGGCGCTGCTGTGAGGAAGGGCATTCAGTCTGTCAGGAACGCCCTTCTGCCGGTGAAGAGCTACAGTACCGGTACCAATAGCTCTTCACCAGGGGTACAAATCGTGAAAGCCGACAGTGCAACGAATTCAGCACAGTCAGCTTTCTAGTGGTATATAAAACCGCATGTGCCTCAAGTAATGAAAGGTCACCTTTAAGGGCTCGTTCACATCTGCATTGTCCTCTCCGTAATGTCCTCTCCGTAGGTTTCCGTTTCCTGCATAAAACAGAGCAGGAGACGGAAACCTGCAGGACTCTCTCACCCATTCATTTGAATGGGTGAGAAAGCTGTCCGGCTGTGAGCGGCGGTGAGCGTTTTATGCTCTCCGCCGCGAAACCGGGTTTTTTAATCCGGACACAGAGTCGGACATGCAGTACTCTGTGTCCAGATTAGAAAATCCGGGTTCGCGCCGGAGAGCATAAAACGCTCTCTGCCGCTCACGGCCGGACCCGGTCTGTGCTTTCCGTCTTCTGGCATGCAGAAGATAATGAGGATAATGGCTTACTAAAGGCCTTCTATCTCTTCATATAATCCCAGACAGACTTGATGATATTGAGATCAGGGCCCTGGGGGGGCCATATCATCACTTCCTGGGCTCCTTCTTTATGTTGAAGATAGTTCTTAATGATATCGGTTATAGAGATGAGCGAGTATATGCGATTGAATACCCCCCTGCATAGCTTTTGGTGTAAAAAAAAGCACCAGGGAAGGTGGGAGGGGAATTGAATGTTTACCACGTGGTATTTGACCAAATACACCAATAACTATGCAAAGGGAGGTATTCGATTGAGTACTACTATTCGATGGAATACTACTCACTCATCTCTAGTCGGTTGTATATTTGGAATTGTTGTCCTGTTTAAAGTTAGGTAAATACAATATGAGATAATATGAGATGAAAACAACAGACAACAGAATCCACTGTATCATTATTTATTTAACAAAAAAAAGCCAAAATGTAACAGCTGTATATGGAAAACTAAGTAACCCCATGAATCAATAGCAGTAATAATTTAAAGTAATAACTCTCTGTATGAACTTATGTCTCTCACATTGTTCTGGAGGGACTTCAGTTCACAACATGTATTCAGTTAATTTAGGTTTGTGGGTATTTGTTTATACATAGCTCTACTGTAGTCGTTTTTTCCCACATTGCTTCATTATTTTGGCCTAGTGTTTGTTAAATGCTGTGTAATTTGTCATTGAGGTTGTATTTACCTAATTACCTGTCATTCCTTAGAGGACATTCACATGACCAAGTTTCAGCTGTGAAACTCAGTCTGTGCATTGGCCAGCACAAGAAGAGGGACTTCTAGCAATAATAGTTATCTCGTACTGATTATAATACAGGATAATATGTTACTGGGAGGAAGGGACTACTAGCAGCATACATAACTATACAGCTAGGAGTCCCTCTTTGGCCAACACATATTGAGTTTCACAGCTGAATATCATGTGAATATTCCAAAAACTAACCGCTACATCTGACTATGTATGTCCAACAATTGCAACGGACGACCCCAGACTGTGGGGGTCAACAGCAATAATTCAAAAAGGATTTCGTCCAGCAATCAGATTATTTAAAATGTAACTTTTACTTCATTAAATATAAAAAAGAAACATATACATGCTCCAGGAACAAGAAAAAAGGAAGCACAGCTTACGCGTTTCAGGATATGATGTTGAGTCCCTTAGTCATAGCATGCTGATTGCCGGCCAAAATCCTTTTTGAATTATCATGTGAATATGCCCATACCTTATATGTGCAGTAGCGTAACTAGGAATGGCGGGGCCCCGTGGCGAACTTTTAACATGGGCCCCCCCTTCCCCAACTGACATCAAAGACCCCCCTGCATTCCTGCACACAGTATTATGTCCCGTAGTGGCCCCTGCACACACAGTATTATTCCCCATAGTGGCCTTTGCACACAGTACGATGCCCCATAGTGGCCCCTACACACAGTATTATGTCCCATAGTGACCCCTACACACAGTATTATGTCCCATTGTGGAAACCTATGAACAATTATTATACTCTGGGGTCTTTTCAGACCCCAGAGTATAATAATAAGAGACCCAGGGGCATATAAACATAAAAAACACTGTTAATTACCTCTCCCTGGCTCCGCTGCACTCTCCACTGATGTCGGCCATCTTCAATGATGCACAAGACATCACGTGACCTCGGTGGTTTATGAAATAAACATCCTTTTGCAATATGCTATCACAAAGTGATATGATAGCAAATATAAGTGAGATGTTGTATATCTTTCTATATGTGATTACCCAGTTCTTGTTTTGTTAACTGAAGCCTTTCAAGGATTTTGTCAGCATTTCCCTATATTGCATTGAATTGTTTTAATCAGAAATGTAAGTACTTAACCAAAGAAGAGTTAAATGGGCCCATCTGTACAAAGCTGATTGATATTGAAAGAGGAGGCAGAGTAATTTTCCCTCTATTACGAGGACAAATTGGTCTATGTTACTTAAATATTGATAAAGTCAGAACATTTCTTAGTTTAACTACCTCACATCACCATATTATGATCCCCAAATGACACAAGAAAAGGCATACGTACTTGCATCACATGTTCAGGGTAAACATTAGGCTCTTCACTTAAGATGTTCTACTTGTAGAAAATTATAGCTAAAAAGTAACAAATTAGGGTTTTTTAAGTGTTGAGCAATTTAGCACCAACCTCATGTTGAGACATTTAATTTTGTTTTTCACTTTGATTACGTGTGTCACATTTATCAAACATAGAAACAACATTTAAATATTTGTTATTACGTTCATCTAATTGCATCCTATTTAAATAATCATGCTACTTACTCTTTCCAAATTATTGCTGTTATATCTATTAAATATGGAAAAATTGTCATCTGTGATTGCAGACTTGATTTATTTATTATAATTATTGCTAGGTTTAAAATTGGATAAAATTCAAGATTTTATTAAGTCTAATTATTTAAGTGAATCACATTAAATTCTGTAAATGCAAAACATCTCTAAAAATAAGCTCCAGAAGAAGAAATTGATAATCAAAACACACTGCGGGGACAGGTTAGACCTCATGTTTTGCCACTGGAACAAGTTAAAAGTTAAACTTTACATTTACTTTTAGAAAATCATGTCATTTGTGGGGTAAAGATGCAGAATGTACTGACATTTCACTGTAAGGAAAATTAAATGATGTTTTTATGGGTACAAATAGATCTGATTTTAGTTATGTCTTTTAAGATTGCATTATTTTTTTCATTTTTTAAAGTAAACAACTTAATTTTGTCTATGAACAAGGTTTTCTCGCTTTGGATGTTACTATATTGCTAGAATATGTCATCAGTGTCCAACCGATTGAGGATCTGATCTCCAATTGCTAGAATATACAGTCCTATGAAAAAGTTTGGGCACCCCTATTAATCTTAATCATTTTTAGTTCTAAATATTTTGGTGTTTATAACAGCCATTTCAGTTTGATATATCTAATAACTGATGGACACAGTAATATTTCAGGATTGAAATGAGGTTTATTGTACTAACAGAAAATGTGCAATATGCATTAAACCAAAATTTGACCGGTGCAAAAGTATGGGCACCTCAACAGAAAAGTGACATTAATATTTAGTAGAGCCTCCTTTTGCAAAGATAACAGCCTCTAGTCGCTTCCTGTAGCTTTTAATCAGTTCCTGGATCCTGGATAAAGGTATTTTGGACAAACAATTCAAGTTCAGTAAGTTAGATGGTCGCCGAGCATGGACAGCCCGCTTCAAATCATCCCACAGATGTTCAATGATATTCAGGTCTGGGGACTGGGATGGCCATTCCAGAACATTGTAATTGTTCCTCTGCATGAATGCCTGAGGATTTGGAGCGGTGTTTTGGATCATTGTCTTGCTGAAATATCCATCCCCGGCGTAACTTCAACTTCGTCACTGATTCTTGAACATTATTCTCAAGAATCTGCTGATACTGAGTGGAATCCATGCGACTCTCAACTTTAACAAGATTCCCGATGCCGGCATTGGCCACACAGCCCCAAAGCATGATGGAACCTCCACCAAATTTTACAGTGGGTAGCATGTGTTTTTCTTGGAATGCTGTTTCTTTTTGGATGCCATGCATAACGCCTTTTTTTATAACCAACTCAATTTTTGTTTCCAAAATGAAGCTGCCTTGTCCAAATGTGCTTTTTCATACCTCAGGCAACTCTATTTGTGGCGTACGTGCAGAAACGGCTTCTTTCTCATCACTCTCCCATACAGCTTCTATTTGTGCAAAGTGCGCTGTATAGTTGACCGATGCACAGTGACACCATCTGCAGCAAGATGATGCTGCAGCTCTTTGGAGGTGGTCTGTGGATTGTCCTTGACTGTTCTCACCATTCTTCTTCTCTGCCTTTCTGATATTTTTCTTGGCCTGCCACTTCTGGGCTTAACAAGAACTGTCCCTGTGGTCTTCCATTTCCTTACTATGTTCCTCACAGTGGAAACTGACAGGTTAAATCTCTGAGACAACTTTTTGTATCCTTCCCCTGAACAACTATGTTGAACAATCTTTGTTTTCAGATCATTTGAGAGTTGTTTTGAGTAGCCCATGATGCCACTCTTCAGAGGAGATTCAAATAGGAGATCAACTTGCAATTGGCCACCTTAAATACCTTTTCTTATGATTGGATACATCTGGCTATGAAGTTCAAAGCTCACTGAGGTTACAAAACCAATTTTGTGCTTCAGTAAGTCAGTAAAAAGTAGTTAGGGGAATTCAAATCAATAAAATGATAAGGGTGCCCATACTTTTGCACCGGTCAAATTTTGGTTTAATGCATATTGCACATTTTCTGTTAGTACAATAAACCTCATTTCAATCTTGAAATATTACTGTGTCCATCAGTTATTAGATATATCAAACTGAAATGGCTGTTGCAAACACCAAAATATTTAGAACAAAAAATGATTAAGATTAATAGGGGTGCCCAAACTTTTTCATAGGACTGTACGGTCCGAGGTGCTAGGAAATTATGTCTGTGTGGCCACTGTTGGATCTTAGCTTTTTGGGTAGTTTCATTGTCAACCTATGCATCTCCAAAAGAAACCTAAGTAGAGTCAACAAGAGTGACCCTACAGTGAAGCATTAAGTGGGCTATTTATTTTTTTATTTTTTTTATTGATGTACTGTCCTTTAAGTCAGGAAGCATCTCAGCTATTTCAAATGGTACCAAATGAGTGGATGGGGGGGGGGATTTGTCATGAACCCCCTCTCCTAAGGAAGGATAAACCACACTCACTGTTCAATCATGTAGAGTTCAATGGAAAATGTGAACTTTACTTTATTCCACACAAAGACACAACGCGTTTCGAGTATAAACCTCTTTTTCAAGTGTAAAAAGTACTCAACATGTAGCCCACAAACCTTCTGAAATGGCTGTGCTTGGTATTACAGTCCTATTTACTTAAATGGGAAAGAGTGGTTGGAAAACTATAATGCCAGACACAAGTGATACTAAAGAGTATGAAGTTTTCCTAATAAAAATAAAGTGGATGCAACACTTGAAGGGTTTAGGCCCCTTCAAACATATCATTGGCGGGTGTGCAGAAAGTCACTGGTCTAACTAAGGGCCAAATAATCATTTGTTAAAGTGGGCACATGTCATATAATAAAAGTCTTTAGTCACTAAAGAATAGCATTCATCAAAGCCCGCACCTACAAATTTACAAAGAGGGGTTATCTGGGAAATAACATAGTTTACTGATGCTTTACTACCAAGACCCGTTTATTACATTTTGGAAGGCAACTGGAGAGGCTAGACCTCTAGTGACTCCCGTGTGGTGGCCCTGAACCTTGGTCTCATAACTGACTTCACTCTACTCAATGGAACTGCAGCTGGAATAGAAGGGAGTTGGTGATGGCAAAGAGAAGGAGCAAGTGCAAGGGAGACGGAGGAACAAGTATCATGGCGTCCCCAGCTGTCTCCAGCAAAGTAAATAAATTAGTCTCCAGGTATTATGGCATAGAATAGTCATAAATCTTCACCAGTACCGGGAATGTACAGGTAAGCTTTGTTACTCACCAGATAACCCATTTAGGGATCAGTAAGCAGCACAAAAATTACGGTAGGGAATTTATTCAATCCATAAATTGTAACCTTATCTATACTTGCTGTCTACTTACTACCTTACTCTGCCACTCATCCTAGCTCTTAATAAAAGTTTTATGACCATAACATACCCCTTACTTTTTTATATCACATCATACTGAGCCCCTCTTACAAATCTTTAGATTTCTTCTGTCGGTAAATCATTGTAATAGGGTGTAGTGCAAAAATCATATCAGATAAATATATGTTGTTCTTTTTATTAAAAAAGAATTCATCTTTTTTTCAGAAATTAAATGATTTACTATTTATTTGTCTTTAAAATTTCCCATGTCACTTAATCCAATTATCCTTCTGACACTTTCCCATATTATATAATGGTTTCATATTATATAAGACGCTTCCTCTTTTATCCTTGCAGCTTGGCATGTATACAGCTATCTATGCCGGCAAGAGAGACCCGTGACTTATTTAAACTATTGTGTGTTACTGTTTGTAAAGGAAAGCAATGTTTTATTTATGTGCATCTCTATGTGCTATAAATCTAAAGTTCTTTGTTACCAATAAAGACATAACAAAGCATCTACAGGTTATTTACACTGAATTCTAAAAGATATATTGTAATAACATTATTTTCTTTAAGGTCAAACAGCCCATATTTTCTTCCGTTTGCCATGCTGAGCCGAAAAGCTGCTGTCTTCAGCAGCAGCAAAAGAGAAGACATTAACAATCTGACTCCTGTGAATTTATGAGAAGTACATTACTAAGACAAACATTTGAGCCATGCAATTCCATTCGGCCTTTTTGACTGTGTGTCCATAGCAAGTCAACGGCTAAATTGAAAAATCAATTCCAATTTAAATTATTGGAATAAAGAACACCAGGAGTCAGAGATAAAAAGCCTGTGTTCTCAGAGATCCTTTTTAATTGGAAAGTCATTTCTTCAGGGTATTCTAATGGTTCTGGGGAAAGATTGCAAAATAAAGTTGATGGGCTGGGGGAAGGTTAATAGCTAATGTGTTCTTCCTCATGCACAGCAGTGTCTTGTGTTTGTCACAATCCTTGAACATGTGTAAAGGCTGCAAACCTTTTAGACATTAGAATGCTGTTTCTTTAATATGTATCTCTTTGAAATGATGTCTAAATGTTATAGAGTAATAAAATATAATGATTGTTGCGTGTGACATATAGTTCAGATTATAAAACTTACAATAATAATAAAAATTATAATAATGATAATAAATGCTAAGATAAACTGTGAAGTTATTCTATAAAATAAATATAATGATGAAAATACGCCTTAAAATAAAAATCCTGTTTTGATCAACCTTAGCAATACAGTGAGATAGAAGACAGATATAAAATGTGGCATCCTTGAAATAAATCTTCATTATCTTATTTTCAGCTTTAGTTTTCAGTTTTATGTAAATCTTTTGCTCCTATCTGGAGACTGTCATTCATCTGCTATTGACAAAATGTTGATCCTACACCAGTTTCAGATGAGCATAATATAGGTGTGTCTAGCATTTCTGGTGTGGGTCTCATTCACACATCCATAATATGCGGATGTATGAGGCCCTAATATTTACGGGCAGTGCCCCATCCTGCTAATTTGTGGGTGGCATGCTGCCCATGGTTGATCCTTTTTCACATCTATGAATAATAGATCCATTTTTGTTCTAATAATTCCATATACTTTTCAAGGGATTCTACCATTAAAATCAATTTTGCTTTGTCGATCACACATAGGAATAGCCTTAAGAAAGGCTATTCTTCTCCTACCTTTAGGGCCCCTTCACACGGAGGATACGCTGGCTGATTCGGAACGTGTAAACGTTCTGAATCAGCAGCATTTAAAACAAGTCCCATTGCTTTCTATGAGAGCCGGCATACACACGCTCCCCATAGAAATGAATGGGCTGCTTTTACCCATTCATTTCTATGGGGAGCGCACGTATGCCGGCTTCCATAGAAAGCAATGGGACCTGTTTTAAACGCTGATGATTCGGAACGTTTACACGTTCCAAATCAGCCAGCGTATCCTCCGTGTGAAGGGGCCCTTAGATGTCTTTTCCGCGCCGCTGTTTGGTAAAAATTTGATTGTGATGGTAGAATTCCTTTAACTGTCTGTAGTGTAGATATGGGAAAGCAGACAACACATATGTGTAGCCCATGATTTTCACTCACCCATAGACTTTATCTCCTAAGGCTGAGTTCACACGGAGTTTTTTGGTCAGGATTTTGAGGTGGAATCCACCTCAAAATCTGCCTAAAAAACCACCTCACAATAGAGACCTATGTAACACGCTAGCGTTTTTTTTTTTTTTTTTTCCGTTAGCGTTTTTTTTTCCGCTAGTGGAAAAATAAAGTCATGACCTTTCTTAAAGTGGATTCCACCTGAAAAAAACCAACAGGAGTCAAAGGGAGGCGGAAAAACCACGTCCTTTTTCTGCAGGAAAACAAACCCATTGAAGTCAATGGGAGGCTTTTTTTTCAGCGCTGAATCTGACGTGGATTCCACACCAAATTCAGCCCCATTTTCTGCTAGCAGAAACAGGAACCCATTGAAGTCAATGGGAGGCTTTTCTTTCAGCAATGAAATTCCACACCATATTCCTCACCATTTTTCTCTGTGTAAACAAACCCTCAGGGTCCGTTCACACGGAGTTTGATGCTGAATCAACTTCAAAATCAGCCTCCAAAAAAAGGTTCCCAATAGAACTCTCTCGGGCTGTGTTATCAACATCATTTTCCACAGAGAACTAAATGATCCTGCAGTGTATCTTTTGTTTCTTTCTTTCTTTTTAGTTGCTATGACTCTTAGTATCTCTCTATCTGCCATGAGCTTGTATGTGTTTTTCTTTTGCTATATACTACTGTACTATCCATGATGCTGTATCACACTGAATTTCCCCATTGTGGCGCTATTAGAGGATTATGTTATCTAATATTAATGCTACTTATTGTTAAAGGGTTTCTATAATGTGGCTTTATATGTAATATATAAATACATTGTTGTAACAATACACAACATGCTTGATGAAGATTCACAAAAGTGTTGCAGTTTTTAAAATAAAAACTAACTATACTGAACATTGTTTTCACACAGTTGGGGGGAATGTACTAACCCATCTATACCAGTTTTCTAGAGTAGGTGGGTGCAGCACACAGCTCAGGACATCTTTGGTGCAGGAAGCACCAAAGATGTCCAACAATGTACATCTCCCTCACCAATTATTTACCAAATTGGGTGCAGCAGAACGAAGAGAGCATAGGGGGCCGGGGGAGGGATGTCTTGACTCTACAAAATTATTATAACTCACACCAGAAAACTGGAGTTGTATATGACATCTACAGCAGTTCTTGATGGGATTGCATCTGATTTACTAAGAGGCAGAAGAAGCCTAATATTTCAGACATGCCTAATGCCAGGCAGAGGCTTTATTAAGACTGGAGTAGAAAACGCCAATGTAAAAAGTGACTAATATCACTGCATGTAAACCATTTGTATACAATTGTTGAAGACAGAAAAACATATTTTAAATCATTTTTCACATGCTACAGGGAAATATTTTATGTATATATAATGTGGTAAAGTGTATGGTAAAGTGGTGGATGGAGTGTATATCTCACCTGGTTTCCTCAGCCAGAGCGATAATTTATGCTCTCATGGGCTGGTTTTCTGGACTGGAGGACAGGTTGGTAGTGGGAGCCTTCCAGTCCACACCCCTACTCCACCATGGGTTTTTCCCTTCGTCCCAGGTACATACAGGTGAGGGTTCCTCATGACTATTACTGGGGAAGGAAACCTAGTAAAGGAGGGCTGGAACTGCCACAGCCAGAGAGTGAGAGGAGAACACTCCTGGGACAGCCTGTGACATTTTGCTGCTACATCTGCTGATGTGTGTCTCGCTTGCCCTAGGTTAGTAAGGAATGCCAAGTGTATGGCTAGGGCCGGACAGATCTAGGTTTTCTTTTGTTTGTTTTGTTTGCTTGGTGTTTTTTGTGAATAAAACACCCCTGGACTTTATACCCACTGACTTTCTGAACTGTGTCATTGCCGTTCCCCAACCATGTGAGCTGGACCCCCTTACAATAAATAGACAATAGTCTTTTTTTTTATCTATGTGATGTTCTTATGTACTAAGGATATTTATACAAAGCTTCTTGTATCTTAGTACTTCAAGAAACACTATTTAGATTGAAGACTGGTGGAAAAGTAAAATATAATAATAATTGTCCTTTTCTTTGGATACTATTGATTTATAAGCTTTCCGTAAGGCTGGCTCATTTTTTCAGAGCAATTTAGTTATGGGGAAATTTCTGTGAAATACATTGATTGCTTTATTGATTGCAAAGTCAATTGTTATTTTCTCTCTGTTTACCGTTTATGTCCTGACACATTTTGACATAAGGGCCAGCTGTGACTTATGTCTCATCTTTGCATACTGATAATGTACATGTCATCAGACACATTTCTTTGTCACCCACAACAATTTAGCAGCTGTCAACGTTTGTATACTATTTATTTTACCATCTATTTTATAATCCTGTAGAAAGTGTCTCATTGTTATTTAGTGGTAGATTTATTAGTGCTAAATATGAAGTGAGATTAAAAAGTGTTTAATCCATTTTCTGAACCAACAATATACACACTCATTGGCAAAAAAATAAGTTTTTGGAATCAAATAAAATGATATGCAATGATGATATACGTAAGTGATAACAATAATAGTGAGAACAGATAAGTTTACTGAGTACAACTATACAATTGAAAGGAGGCTATATTATCCTGTTGGAACACCTCTTGCCTAGGTACAAAATGTTGGGCATGGAGGCTTCATATGTTATCCTCTGGCAGATTTGCCCACCGATGTTGAAGCTGTGCCTGTAGATCCTGCCCATAGGATGCCAAAGCTGGCATCCCGGCTGGTCCCATAAAAGGTCAATTGGCAATATACCTTGGGAAGCCAAGGAAGTGTTGGAATCTGGCAGCAACGTTCCTAGGAAGCTCTTGCTAAGTGTGGGTGACCATTATCCTGCTGAAAAATGCCAGCTGGACGCCCTGCCACAAGAGGCAGCACATGTTGCAGCAGGATCTCCTGCACATATTGCTGAGCTATTAGTGTTATTTGGATCACTACTAGGGGTGACCAGTGTTCATACGCAATGATTTCCCAGATCATCATGACAGCAATTTGAGCAATGTTCCACCAAAGCTAAGACAAGATTGAAGTGCTTACCACTAGGCCTACAGACTTTAGACTGACAATCAATGGATACCAAAAACAACCTGGATTTTTGTGTAAAGAAGGTACCACCTGTGTCTGGATGATGGATAAAAAATAGAGATGAGTGCACAGTGAAATGTTAGAAGTTTGAAATTTGATTCGAGTAGCTGCTCAATACCAAATATCGAACCCCATTATAGTCTATGGGGAAAAAATACTTGTTAAGGGGGAAGCCACTATTCGACTCAGGAGGGTCACCAAGTCCACTATGACACCCCAGGAAATTAAGCCAACACCCTGGAATGCAACTGGGACAGCAGGGGAAGCATGTCTGGGGGCATCTAACATGCCCAAGTCACTGTATTACGTCGGGATCCCTGACAGCTTGTGATATGCGGGAGCTGACTTTTTCCCATAGGAATGCATTGACCAGCGTTGATTGGCCGAATGCCATACAGAGTACAGCATTCGGCTAATCAACGCTAGTTCTGTTGGAGGAGGCGGGGTCTAAGATCGGTCCACAGCAGTCTCCCTTCTGGTCCGATCTCAGATGTAGCAGCGTTGAGCGCACACTCTGCTCTGCTACACCCTCAGATGCAGCAGAGCTGAGTGTGTGCCGAACCCTGCTACATATGAGATGCAGCAGAACTGGCTGTGACTGAAGTATAAGACATGAAGTAACAGCAGAATAGTGACTGCAGCTCTACATGTGACTGGAGTATAAGACATAATGTAACAGCAGAATAGTGACTGTCAATAGTGACAATCAACGCTGGTCAATGCATTCCTATGGGAAAAAGTCAGTTCCTGCTTATCACAAGGTGACAGGGATCTCGACGAGATAGAGCTGTGTGAGTAACATTCTCACCTAAATAAAGGTAATCCCTAGCTATCCCTGCCAGTACATCTATCCCTGTCTCACAGTCACATAGTTCACAGTCTCATATGACCCGGATAGTAAATCCACTATTCGTATAAATTGTAGGTCACCTGAATTAGCCAGCCAATTACTTTTTCTGATTTTTTTTTTTATGCCTCCGTTGTCGTAGTTCCTGTCCCACCTCCCCTGTGCAGTTATTGGTGCAAAAAAAGCGCCAGGGAAGGTGGGAGGGGAATCAAATTTTTTGTGAGTTTGCCACCTGGTGTTCAACTGGAATCGAACATTTGGAACAGCCTGATATCTGATCGAACATGTACGATCAAATGCTGTTCGCTCATCTCTAATTAAAAAAAAAAAAAACTGTGGACGCAAAACCTAGATCAGATCAGAATTCGTCAAAATTATGGTCCTGTCTATCAAAGTCTGTCAACTAGATAGAATGCCTTTGAGTGCATTGTAGGGGTATGTCTCATATTATATTATATTATATTATATTATATTATATTATATTACTTTGTGATTGCATCCCATTCATAGTTTTAGACATATTTATTAATCTGTCATATGGACCGTCATCAATATGAAGTGTTTCTAGAAGCTCCAAAATTCTGACTCACCATGAGACAAATATTTGATGCAAAAACACAGACAACTATTTGGCACAAAAAACATAGACAAAATCTGTAGATAAAATGTTTAAGAACATAAGCAGACACAAATCATTTCTCTTATTGAGGAGACAAATACTCAGCGCATGATGGGAATTTATTGTGTAAATTGTCGTAAGTTCATTACACTATTGTGAACTTGGTTTACTTTGCACAAGAAAATCTTTGATATATTCATTCTGTTCTGTTTCATAAAGGTATTGGAAAGTGAGACTCTTCTAAACCACTTCCATTCTTTTGCACATTTTTCAAAAGCGTCTAGCATGATTTTTTTCAGTTCTTTATGGTGCACACTGTTCATAAATATGTCGTAAATGCTGTGTACCAGGAATTTTGGTGCAATGTAGACAGAAAAGTCTTATACTTCTATTGATAAATATCCTCCATTGTGCCCAGGCAAGAGGAATGATAAGGTAAGACAGATCTGGATGTTATAGACATCTGAAATTAAAGTGGTGATGAACTACTTTGTATAAAATATTAGCACTTATGTAATGGAGTTGTGGTTTTAATAAAATTCTGGAATGTTTTTTACGCTACATATATTCATTTGGTGCACTGTGGTGCATATCAGCCTCTGCATCCTGCTCAACACTTTGTTACACAATGGGTGAGAAGGTGAAATGTAGGTAGGCAGGAGTGCCTAGTCCTTCAGATTTTCTACTGTACAACTGAAGTCAGAAAACAGGCTACACCAGCTACACCAACTTTTGACTAGTGTAGGGTTGTTATCTGGTGTGAATACAACCACTAAAATTACTAAGAAGCCACAGCCTCTTAAAAATTCTGGTGAGGGTCTATCTTTATGAGGTCACTTCAGCACCTGAATATCTTTTATTTTATTGTACTTGCTTACTTGTCTTTTATTAAAATCACTTAAATTAGTGGTGTGTGGCATCCAAGTTTCTTACTATCCTATGAACCTACTATAAAACATCTCCTGAGAATTAATGAATTAGAAATGATCAAAAAGTCAAATGTACCCCGTGATGGAACAAATAAAAACTACAGCTCACTGTGCAAAAGAGCTGTTACACAGCTCTATAGGTGGGAAATTAAAAACCATGGGTTTTAGAATATGGCAATGTACAGCAAAAATGGTGCTATTAAAAATGATCTCTCAAAAAAACTACAGCTAAAGCGGAATAAAAGTTATGACAAAATATCACTGCCTTCAAGGGGTTAAATGGGTTCTGTTCAGCAAACGTTGCATAAGTGAATATTATAGGAAATTATAAGAAAAGTATAACAAGAAATATTTAATGAGAGTTTCCCTATAAATTAATATTTTTAGAAAAAAAAAGGGGATAAAGTGAGTATCCAAAAAATATAGGGTAGCAAATTAAAACTCAAAAGCTTTTATTAATACCCGCTAAAACATTTACTATAAAATTGCTCCCCCACAAGTGAACCACCATCACCTATCACAATGTAGGATAGCTAGACTACAGATAGTCGCATAGGTCTGATTGGGGGTATAGTAGCCAACACAGGTATTCCAGCTACTAGGATGTCAAGGGGAAAAATATAAATAAACAAGGATCCTCCCCCTCCTTTCCTCAGATCCCTTCAACACCCCATATCAGATTTTGGCTGCAAAAAAATGCCAAGGGGGGAGCGGGGCAGTGACTAGGCTCTCCTTGTTTTGAAACAATCACTTATTTTAGGAAGTGGCAAGCTATCTTAGAGAAGCCTCTGATGAATTACTTGCAGTGAGCAGTAAGGAAACATGTCAGGCTGTTACCAGTGAAGCTAACATTGCTGAAAAGTTAAGCAGTTAGCATTGCCAAGAGCTGAGGGCCAGGAACTCAAGGCTGATAGTGCTGTGAATTTAGGCAGTTATCAGTGCCTGGAGCTATTAGTGTTAGTGTGAGAGTCCAGGCAGCTAAAGGCAAACTGAGTGTAGCAAGTGGAATATGAGGAAGCACTCTGCTATATTTACATTGCTGTTTTAAATAGTTAGAAACATTGTAAACAGCTAGTTTAGTTGCTATTTATACTGACACAGGAGTGAGATAACAATAGTATATAAGAGCATCCTGTGTATCTCCCAAAAGCAACTTACACATTGGATCTGATATGGGGTGTTGAAGGGATCTGAGGAAAGGAGGGGGAGGATCCTTGTTTATTTATATTTTTCCCCTTGACATCCTAGTAGCTGGAATACCTGTGTTGGCTACTATACCCCCAATCAGACCTATGCGACTATCTGTAGTCTAGCTATCCTACATTGTGATAGGTGATGGTGGTTCACTTGTGGGGGAGCAATTTTATAGTAAATGTTTTAGCGGGTATTAATAAAAGCTTTTGAGTTTTAATTTGCTACCCTATATTTTTTGGATACTCACTTTATCCCCTTTTTTTTTCTGAAATTATAAGAAAATTATTAATATATCTTATTAGACAGAAATATTTCTTACTGCTCTTATTGTGCTGATTACCTGATCTCTTTCCTTTCTGCTAATCTGCTTCCAAAAGTGAATGTCCTCTGTTATATTCATCTCAAGATGGATAGCAGGTCACGAGTAAGATTATTCATGTCTATAGAAGTCTATGGAGGAGTAATCAGCATCAAATATACAAATAGAAAGACAACCAAAGCAGTTTACTCATTCAGTAAATTCCTGTACTTCTTTATATATGTCCTGCGACTATTTCTGAATGACAGAGACAGTTGTAGAGCAGTTTTTCTTCCAGTTACTGTAAGCTGAAAGGCCAAATGAAACAATGTAAGTGTTATGGTCAGCAGGATATATTTAAAAAAAACTAATAATATTCTGCGGAGCCCAACTGGATTCTGAACCACAAGGCACTCTGGTGTGAACAAGGCCCGACAGTTAACTTCACTGCCGGGCTACACCACCAACTGTGTGCTTCTCTGATAACTCCTCAGAGAAGCTGCCACTGCAGTACAAAGCAGCGGCTTAAATGAATTATAAAGTCTTGCAGTTACTGCACTGCAAGACAAACACAAACTTGACCGTGTGCTCCCAATAGCTTACTGGGCGGCACCCACCACAGCCACCTGCTGTGGGGCACCAAAGGTAGCAGCCTGCCTAAGGTAGGAGATTCCAGACTACTAAATAAAGGAGAGAGTCCCACAACTCTAACTAAGGGAATAGTGTCCCACAATTTTAACCAAAAGGGTGGAGATTCTCACTACCTACCTAACTGGGGCAACTAGCTGCAAAACTAGTGACTTGCACAGACGTGCACATATAGCATTTGAGGCTAGAGCACCGGATAACCCAAACCTGCCTCCTTAAATGGAGGGAAGGCGGGCCTGATCAGCCAGCCCAGGTGCCCAAGCCAGGTGCCGATAGGCTGACACTACTGTCAGTCAGCAGACTGACCACGCCCAACGGCTGCAAGGGCATTAACCCCATGCATGCTGGACTGAGCAGTTACAGTGGAACAGGCTGCGACCCTCATACTTTGGCTGCACCTGCCGCACAGTCCTAACAGTAAGTTAAACAACTTCTTGTCAAGTTGAACTTTGCTATCATCTTTCCATTGTGAATGAATGAATGTAACATCCTGAGATACTGGTTCTAGGGTGTATTATCCTAGTACTGTAATGTAGTATACTTTTTAAATATTTCAATTTGTTTGACATCTCCTTTTGTCATCCAAGTCTTAAATGTTTCTCTCCATTCAGACAGTCAAAAATACATTTTTTTTCAGCAAATCAAAAACAATATTCCATCCATGAATCATTTTTAGTGATGAATATACTGAAATAAATGCAAGAAAGAGAAATCTTTGAACACAAAATTGATAAATGCATACATCTTCAAGCATTACAATATATGTATTCATAGCAAAAATGGTAACTTCACAGAACAAGAATCAAATTAGGATTAATGGTAGGCGAGAGCAGAACAATGATATTGATTTGCCTTCCAGTTTACTGCTTTCAATTGTTTCCTTTTCGTCAAGTATAACACTTGCTTTTGACTGAATTCCTTTTACATGGTTTGTCCTTTTATGTCACTGTGAAAAATCTTGAATATAGAAATATGCATATAAAGAGATTGATGATAGGTAAAGGATAGATAGATAGATAGATAGATAGATAGATAGATAGATAGACAGACTATGGGTAGGTAGATAAATAGATAGTATCCAAAAGAAAGCAAGTAGGAAGTAAACCATACGTATAGTTAGTAGAGATGAGGGAGTAGTGTTCGATCGAATAGGTGTTCGATCGAATACTACGGTATTCGCAATACTCGTACTCAATCGAACACTGCTAGCTGTTCGAAGTTTAAGGTTCCATGCAGAACCAGCGTTGATTGGCAGAATGCTATACATTCTGCCAATCAACGCTGGTTCTTCTCTTACCTTTCCGAAGTATTCTCTGCGCTGCATCCCCACGTCTTCTTCCGGGTGGAATTCACTCTGCCTAGGCATCCGGCCTAGGCAGAGCCAACTGCGCATGCGCGGGCATACCCTCACATACACGCGCACGCGCAGTCGGCTCTGCTCAGGCGTCGGGCCTGGGCAGAGCCGACTGCGCATGTGCGTGCATGCCCGCGCATGCGCAGTCGGCACTGCCTAGGCCAAATGCCTAGGCAGAGTGAATTCCACCCGGAAGAAGATGCGGGGACCCTGCGCCAGGAGAAGACTTCAAGCAGAATCCAGCCCGACCGTCACTCGTGGACTTGGTAAGTATGATTTTATCGAATTTTGCATACCCCTGAAATGAGCATTTCCCCCCATAGACTATAATGGGGTTCGAAATCCGTTTGAACAGTGTGCGGCTGTTCGAATCGGATTTCGAACCTCGGACATTTTAGTGTTCGCTCATCTCTAATAGTTAGGTTATCCGTTCTGTTTAGTTAGTTGCCCCAGCGAGCAGGTATTTATTTTGTTTTTGCCTGAAGTTAAGGCTGTATTTTGTTTTGTTATTTTGTGTCTGAAGTGAAGGTTTATTTATTTTCCTGTTTTGTTTTTTTTTCTAAATAAACCAATTTGCTGCATTTTAAGTCCCTGTCTTGACTGTTTGGGTCCGCACCACTGCTTCTACCTATCTAACTTCCCCACAATATATAATCGCAGTGAGTACAACACCTCAGCCAGTGGCAAAGTTTAACAAAATAGCAAAATAAAAATAAAACCAGGATGGACAGATACAAAGAGTCTCACTTTTTTGTCTTTTGCATTCCGCATATGGCGAGTGAGACTCTCTCTGTGTTGGGCTTGAATTCCTCCCACTTGCACAAGGCTATGTTATGTAGAATTAGGTATGCCTCTGGGTGTTACTTGTCCTGTGTCCACACTATAAGCCCAAGAGTGGTATGTCTGTAATGTATAGGGTCTTGTCTGAATGAGGTTGCCTTGTTGGGGATGAGGGGCTCTCGTTGTTTAACCAAACTTTTATACACAGCTTTAATGCCGTTTAAGCTTCACATATTGCCCTAATTATAATATGTCCTTGTGTACACATTTATTTTACTATGGAGATGTTGTCTGGCATTTTTTTTTTTGCACTGTGCATGTAGAGGTATGGCATTGCTCATGTCTGACTTGTACTCCTCTCATCTCCCCAAGGCTATATGAATTGTAATAGAGTATATAAGGGATCTTACTTGACCTGAAGTCTCTTTGTAGACTCAAATCCAGGTCCATGAGAGGTTTGTTTGTATAGTGTAGGTTCCTAACTAAATAAGATTGCCTGGTGGGAGAAATGGGCTCTCATAAATTGATCAAATAGTACACTAAGAACCTCACATTTATATATACATGTAAAAACTAAATCAGTAATTCAGTTTTAACTATTTACTAAATATAGATAGATATGATGTTACCCCACACGGTACGATAGGAGGTATTAGCAGTATAGCTATTGGTGGTAGCAGTGCTGTTTCAACTTTTTGAGTTCAAATTTCTATTGCAACCATAGCAACATGCATCTGCATTTCTTTTTCACATTGTTTAGCAGTGTTGACCATTTCTGTGTGTTGTTTGCATTGTAGATAGATAGATAGATAGATAGATAGATAGATAGATAGATAGATAATGTAGATAGATAGATAGATAGATAGATAGATAGATAGATAGATAGATAGATAGATAGATAGATAGATAGATAGATAGATAGATAGATAGATAGATAGATAGATAGATAATGTAGATAGATAGATAGATAGATAGATAGATAGATAGATAGATAGATAGATAGATAGATAGATAGATAGGTAGATAGATAATGTACATAGATTTTGCAGCCACAAATTATCACCTTTATACATTTTTGTAACCCAATGAAAAGATGCAAACTGTATTTCACGCTATAGGTAGTATGTACATGAGTTTCCAGTAGGCTGGAATTCCTGTAATCCAGCACCTCAGTGAGCATGAGATTGTTTTGAAGTTTTACTGGATTTTCTGGAAATGTATTTTTTATTATTCCCCAAGTAGGCATAAAAAAATCATAAACTACCAAACGTTTAATACACAGCTCATTTTACTTATCTACATAGAGATGAGGAAAGCTAAAAAAAAAAGTCACTTAGCTGTACTTTCACCACTGTAATTGCCTAAGTTAACTGATTAGTTACTGAAAACTAGAAATAATTGAAATAATTTTATATAATTAGGATATAGACAAAATCAGTAAGCTGAAGATGTTGCGTGGGAAGTTAAAAGATCGGGCAATGTGGTAAAATAGAAAAAACTATACTACCTACATAATCCCTCACCGCACCAGCCCACCACTTTGGTGGCCTGCACCAGTCCTAGTTTACTTGGCCTGCAGTGATGAGTTACTTATTATTATTATTATTATTATTATTATTATTATTTATTTATATAGCACCATTAATTCAATGGTGCTTTACATTTGAGGGTTCACATACAGTACACAAAATATACAGGTAGATATAATACTAACAATGACCGACTGGCACAGTGGGGTAGAGGGCCCTGCTCGCGAGGGCTTACAATCTATGAGGGAAGGGGGGTAGAGACAGAAGAAGAGGGGGGAGACTGTACAGATGGCAGTGAGGTGATAGTGTTATTGGGGGTTGTAGGCCTTCCTGAATAGGTGAGTCTTCAGGGCCTTCTTGAAGCCTGTGATTGTGGGGGTCAGTCTTATGTGTCTTGGTAAGTAGTTCCAGAGTATGGGGGATGCACGGGAGAAATCTTTGAGACCGTTGTATGAAAAGCAGATGAGAGCAGAGTGGAGTAGGAGGCTTTGGAGGATCGTAGGTTACGTTTAGGCAGGTACTTTGAGATTAGGTTGGAGATATATGGAGGATACAGGTTGTGGATGGCTTTGTACATCAGCATTAGTAACTTGAACTCTATTCGCTGGGCAATGGGTGGCCAGTGAAGGGATTGGCAAAGGGGAGCGGCCGATGAAGAACGGGGGGAGAGGTGTTCTATGTGGGCAGCACAGTTTAAGGTGGATTGGAGGGAGGTGAGAGTATTCACTGGGAGTCCATGGAGAAGGGTGTTACAGTAATCTAAATGGGAGAGTATGAGGGCATGGACAAGCATCTTGGTGGTTTCAGGAGTGAGGAAGGAGCAGATTTGATGGAGTTACTTCAGCCAGTCACAAGTTATGTATGCTAGCAATACTGTTGTGACTAGTGATAGGCTACCTGCAAAACATATCATTACTGCATAGGAGCAGACACCACCTAAGCGGCAGCGCTGGAATGGCAAGGGATTATACAGGTGAATTTTTGTTTATTTTATTACAATCTCTGTTGTTTGGTCAAACAATATAAAATCAGCTTACAAAGTACCACATGATATTTAATATATTTATTTAAGACCTAGGAGAGAGGTTGCGTAGCAAAATATCAGATATTTTCAGAAAAAAACTAGACTATGTATAGTAATTTAACATGAAAGAACAATATACTGTTACAAATGATCTGGATAAGTTGGAGTCTTTGGCAGAGAAGTGGCAAATGAGGCATAACACTGATACATGTACTGTTATGCACTTGGGAGAAGAAAATAAATGATACCATTACACACAAATAGAAAAACACTGTGTAAATCTAACATGGATAAGAACTTAGAATGTTTAATTAACATTACATTTATCTGTGGTCGCTTACTGGATAAAGGACTACCAAAATTAATTGTTATACCAAATGGGTACCCTCCAAAACAAAACAAAAAAATACAACTTTTATTTCTTCATTTAAAAATCTAAGGGCGTCTGCCCCCTGTATAAAGCAGCCGCACTGTAACACTAGTGATACCCGCTACTCAGTGATTAAAAAGATAGGGATAGAGGGTTATTGTACACTGAGTACCAGCTGTGTCTATATCAGTGTAACCAGGACACTTTAGTATAACGCAGCCCTCTCTCCCAAGGAGGGGGGTACCCATTTGGTACATTTATCTGTAGCAACAAGTGTCAAGGAGCTGCTACCAAGCCAAATAAGATCATGGGTTTATTAAAAGAGGCATGGATACACATGAAAAGAGCCTAACTGGTCAGACCATAAATGGAATACCGCATACAGTGTATAACTAAAACATATAATATTACTAGAACTTGCTCATGTTTAAAGGCAGGCAACCAAAGTAATAAATGAAATGAGTGGGCTACAGATACTGGGGAATGGAGGATTTATAAATTGGAGCATACTCACCAATCCCCAACACCTTGTTTTCCCCACCAGTACCTGTTTGGTCTCATCGTAGCGCCTCATTTCTGGAAATCCTCTAGCTCCTGTACCTAATTGGTCTTAGCAGCCAAATGAGGCGTAGGACTCCCAGCAAAAAGGCACCAACATGAGACTGAATGGACACTGGCAGCAGACAAAGGAGCTTTGAGGACAGGTGAGTATGCTTTACACCTCCTGCCCACCACATGGGTTGCTTCAATTCTTGTAAACCTCTTTAAAGTGTTTATCCATCTTTCTTATTTTCATGGAGAGCAATGATATTTATGATAAGGGTCATTAAGATATGTCTAGAGGAAAAAAAAAGATTTTTCCATAATCATAGGGGGCTTCTTTACAATAAGAGCAGTGAGACTATGGAACTCACTGCCAACTGATGTAGTGATGTCTGATAACTTACACAAATTCTAGATGGGCCTGGATGCCTTTCTTGAAAGTTAAAATATAAGTTATGGGAATTTTTGGGATAAAATGTTAGGCTTTGCAAAGGTGTTTGACACTGTCCTCATAGCTGTTGGATAGAAAACTGATTAAAGAATTGAATCCGTCAAGTTGGGGTCGATGACTGCTACTTTATTATGTGTAGTGCAGAAAGAGAGAGAGAGATGAGATATTAAAGGAGTTAAAGTTGTATAGTTTTGAAAAAAGGCATTTAAGGGAAGTCTGATATCTCTTTACAGATATATAAATGGCCCTCAAAAGACAAGAAAGAACTTTCTCAGTCTGGAGCAATAAAATGTCGTAATCTTCCCCTGTGTTTTTGTCTCCTTTGTGTTTTCTGTTTTGTTTTTTCCTTTGGTCATTTTGACCTTGCTGACTTTTTCTTGATATGCCAGTCTCCGATACGACCTGGTTGTATGCCTATGTACTGGCCCTCAACAGGGCCTTAACCGATCTTTTATGTACATTATGCCTTATCCTAGTTTGGTTCTTACATTTGTAAAAGTTCAATAAAATGTGATTACTCTTAAAATGTCTTAATCTCCAGTGTGGGCACGGCTTCTTCATTGTTAGGACTGTGAATCTGTGGAATAGCCTACCCCAGGAACTGGTTGAACTTACTGGACATAAATCTTTTTTCAACTGCATTCTTGTTGAATGACATTGAAAGTGAAATAATTTATGAAAAACACAATTTACAAATATATTAATAGGGCTCAGGGCTCCTTTTTAGTTAGAGGGGATTATTATGCAATCATACTGAATATTTAACCCTTGATAGTGGTTGATCTAAGAATTGTCTAAAAGTAAAAGAATATTCTTATTTTATCTTTTAAGTAACTTTTTTTTTTACCATAAAGCATTTATATCTGGTATAATGTCAAGGTATTTGCCTTTGGAAAAAATACTGCTGTTCTTAAAGGTAACATTTACATTACATACTTATCCCAAGGTTGACTCGGTGTACACCTCTGTTCACATTTGAGATTGATATACAGTAATAAATACTTATTCTAGCAGAATTTTCACATTAGTTTTCTGTGATTTATCTGTGCAGTCACTTTTCACAGCAGAAACCTCTCAGCAAGCTTGTTAAGCTAATGAATTGATGTTTTTGTATAGGAATAAAAGTAAGTAAAGACTAATGAGGACAGTGTCATGACCCAAAATTACAATTTGTGTATTTTTAACCTATGTAAATGTCTCCTCCTTTTGTACACATTAGTGTTGTCCACAAAATGCAAACTGCGTTCACATATGTATAAAATGTGCTTAATAGTGAAGGAGGTAGAAAAATAAAGAATATGCATCTTAATAAATCATGCATCCTTGTGTTATTTAAATGTGTTTCTTCAAGGTTGATTGAAACTTTAACCTCAGTCTCAATAAAGAAGAAAAGCTTCAAATTTGCCAGACCTTGAATTTCTACAAGAATATGTTGAATTATGCAGTGATCAGTCAATTATTCATCTCTCCCGGATCGAGATGGCTGCACTTTAAAAAGCATGCAAAATGGGGCTACAGAATGTGATGCTGTGTCAACACATTTCACTCAAGATTGCTTACAAGACAAATTTTTGTTTCAACATTGATTCTTTTTTTCTTGAGTCTTTCTTCTAATAAGGTACTTGTTTCAAATCAATTTTAGTTTACATCCATAAGCTTCTATTTTAAGCCTTGGTTTATTTTTGATTTGAATTCACACATTAAACAATTAAAGAGAAAGAAAAGAAACGCTGAAGTAACAAGACACAGCTACAATAAGGAAGTAACTCGTGTCTATACAAGACTATTGTATTTGGTCAAGTGGCAGGTTATAAAGCGTGAAAGACTAAGACACAGAACAAAGAATCTCAGCTCAGAGCAGCAATTTCTTCTTAAGTATACTTTTTTTGTAGTTTTTTTTAGCGGTTTAAGGGGAAGTCATTTTAGGAGCATAGAAACACTTGGGGAGATTATCATTAGAAAACAAATTGCCTAAGGTCCCATTTTAGGGGAAAAACTGCTTTTTTTGTTGCTGATTTTGCTGTATTTTTTTAACCAAAGCCTGGTGGTGATTGAGACAAAGGGAGAAGTATAAGTGTCTCCTTTATACTAACCAGCAACATAGACGGGGATTCTTTACAGTAAGAAGGCTATGGAACACTGTGCCCCAGGAAGTGGTGATGATGGATTCATTGAACAAGTACAAAGAGGGCCTGGACGCCATTCTTGAACAGAACAATGTTACGTGTTATGGGCTCTCGATTTTGTTAAAAACACGTTGATCCAGGGTTTTATACTGACCAGATTGGAGTCGGGAAGAAAAAATTTTCCCCCTGAAATGAGGCAATTGGCATAAGTCTCATGGTTTTTTTGTTTTTTTGTTTTTTTTCACTCTCTCTGGATCAACACTGTAGGGTACTGTAGGGTTACAAGTTGGACTTGATGGACTGATGTCTTCATCCAACCTCATCTACTATGTAAATATGGAACAGAACCATACCCATTGTCTACCCACTTGTTGAAAGTACAGTGAGCAGCATAATGTCAGAGTTGCAAAAGTTTTTCACAAATAACCTGAAAATGTTGCAAAGTCCCCATTTCTCAGCTGTTCCCTCCCATGTGTTATCACTTTTGTAGTCCAGTTATTGTAGGTAAAATATAACAAATAAATATTGGGACTCTATGCATTTGCAATACAAAGCTCCTGTTCACTAGTGCCAAATCTGTAACAGAGGTCACCCAATGAAATGTAATACTGCTGAATTGTTATGGGGCAGAGGATCTCTTGGGTCCCATAGAGTTCATGGGCTTAAAATATAAAGATAGATAGATAGATAGATAGATAGATAGATAGATAGATAGGTGGTACCGGAATGTTTCAGCTTTCAGCCTTTTTCAAGCTGTGTATGGTATAAATGTGCAGCATTACATCAATTAATTCCATAATTACTAAATTTCCTACAAATTACAAAATAGCCATAGGGTTTTACATTCAGTGCAAAAATATGCCTCCTCTGGTCCTGGGAAAGGGAGAGGGATAAGTCTGTCTCCCATTTCTGAATAAAAGGTGGTACAAACTCCTGCAGGGGGTCTATCAGGAGATTATAGATGGATGAAAGAGATTGGCAGATAATGCCATCCCCTACACAAATCCTCTCCATGGGCGTGGGCTCAGACCTAAATTATGAAGGGGCCAATAGAAAGCCCAAGAAATGGTGGAGTTGCATCTCACGTCAAGCATCCAATGGGGGCAAATTGGGGGGTGAGGCCCGGAGTTGTATGCCACCCTCAGGTGTCCTGAAGATGGTACATGATAGATCCTCTGCTTGTTCAATGTACACCCTAGGCTTGAATCCACTATGTCTACACCAGTCAACTATATGGGCCAGATGAGTGGCAAAATAATATGGCTTTATGTCAGGGAGGGATAGACCACCGCAGCTCTTGGGGTGGAACAGGAGCGTCTTACTCACTCTTGCGGGTCTGCCCAACCAAATGAATGTCAACTAGCTGTCCCACGTAGCCAGAATCCCATCTACTTTGCAGGTACGGCAAAATAGAGCGTTTTCGCAACATGTTACCCCAGCCTTAATAAGTTATTTATGTTAACCTGTATGGCTACTGTTAGCGCTTTGGCTCAAAAAAAAAAAAAACGCAACGAAATCTGCAACAACAAAAAAAAACATGCTGTTCCATAACGTGGGGCCTTAGCCTACTGGACTCTGCTAGATTATTTTACTGTATGTCTTCTTTTAGTTCAGTTCCTTAAGTATTTTTGCCATGCAAACACTTACTGAAAAAGACTGGTTGTATTATGAACAGCAAAACCCCTAAAAGATTTGTTTTTATGTGAGTGATTAATATATTACTAATGAAAGTCATTATTCTAATTTGTCTTCCATTTCTTCAGTTTGTAAGACATAACTCACCTCTTGCAGATATTTTATGTTCGTGCAGTCTTGATTCATGTAAAACCCAATGCTTACATTTTGAAATCCCAGCCTGATTCATTCCACTTACTGTGTTTCCTAACAAGCTGAAATATATGTGAAATGTTAATTGATGCTATTACAATAATTCTATGATACGTAAAATGCATTTTTTATTAGGAGAGTTTTGATACACAAGTGGATTTTAAAAAAATATGTTAATACATGTATATCATGTGCAATACTAAGTAGTATTTATGATTTGAAAAGGTAAATGCTATAAAATTAAAGCCTATTGCTTGCGGTATATATCGCAATAGTAAGCATTCCTTAACTGGAACTATTGATCTGCCAGACCACTGCCCAGTCCGTCACTGAAGCCCCTACTAGCAGTCAGTACCAGGAAGCCCAATGTCTATTCCTGGACAGCCATTGCTGATTTTTAGCTATAGTAAGCTCCTGACCCTGGAATATACACCTAAATAAAATATACTACATCATCATTATAATAATGGGTACCCTGTCTATTTTGTCAGTAATTCAATTTGCAATCATCACAAAAGGCTTAAATGGAAAGGATCTGATAATTTACTCTAATCCAGCAGTTAGTGCTCTATCATTTATCTATAATATATATGTGATTGACACTGCTAGGCTGACACTACTAGGTTGTAATGTAATTGCAAGGGTGAACCTAGCCTCTCTGCTGCCTGAGGCGAACTATAGAACAGTGCACCCGCCAAAAAAGCATGTATAGAACATATCCCCCATTTAAGGATCAAAAATACCCTTATTTGCCCCCACATAGTATTACACCCCCCTCTCCCACACACATAATATACAACTTACTTTTTTTGCCCACAATATGATACATGACCCCCTTTTCCTGGCTGTCTGCATGGTATATAACTCAATTTTTCTGGCTCTCCAGACGATATATTACCCCCTCCCTCCCCCCAGTATATAACCCTCTTTTTTTCTCTCCAGAGTATATGACCCTGCTTTTTATGGCCCTCATAGAATATGACCCCTTTTTTACCCCCACGCAGCATATGATGCCCCTATTTATGGCCACCTATTTAGGACCCCCATTTTCCTCCACCCCCAGAGTAGCAGCTGATAATTTTTATTCACCTGTTCATGCTCCTGTCTTTTCCTTGCCACATCCAGGGTGCACTGTAGCCTACACTGAAGAACACCAGGATGCTGTACGTAAGGTCTTGGCATTCTTCAGCATTGTGAGGAGGCAGCGCAGGGTGGCCTGGACAGGAGTGTGGGCAGGTGAGTAGAAATTATCATCTGCTGCTTATTGCAATACAATAAGCGATATATAAGTGATATATTACAATTGATTAGAAGAAATATCATGATGTTGTGTACACGTTTGTAAAATGCTAGATACAAAGATTAACTACTTACAGCATCACCAAGAGCTTATCATCGCCTGCCCCGAAACATCAACTGAGGAAGCAACTGGCGAAGACAGAGAACCATTGGGAAAAGCAACACCATGAAGAGTGTCCTCTACGTACATGTACAGAGCTTCTCTCTTCATCAGCGTCCCCTCAACTTCTTATACCCATTAAAGAAAATGGTTGATACAACCTATTGTTGCATAACCTTGAACTGTGCAGATACTGCTTGTCTACCTCATCATGTACCATGGATGGCTAATTCCAAAGTCTCAGATAAGGTAGTCAAAGCAACCTCCAAAAAATGATAATAGGTTCCAATTATAATAAACTGGACGAGAAAGATCACATACATTTGTTCACAAAGATCTGTGAAATAAACAAAATAACTAAGATATCAATGTGCAAATTTGTTGAATAACAGAGTTCATACAGCATTGAAAAAATCTGCTTATGATAGTAAGATACAAATTGGAAAGGATACAAAATGGAGACTATAATAAACTTCAAACAGCCATCCAATCTTACTAGCACTACAAGTGTGTGTGTGTGTGTGTGTGTATATATATATATATATATATATATATATATATATATATATATATATGTATGTATATATAATATAGAAATCACCACACCACCATTCGCCTATAATCCCGGTTTCTCTCGGTATGCAAATTAGCTCTCTCACAGCACTGGGGGCGGGCCCCAGCACTCAGATAGCACTGGGGGCAGGCCCAATGCTGCAAGAGAACTCTCTCCAGTGCCGCCTCCATCTTCGTCAGGAAAGGCCTCTTCATTGTCTTCTTCCGGCGGTGTCTTCTTACTTCTAGGCCTCAGGCCTTGGGCAGAGCAGACTGTGCATGCCCACAGGCCCGAGAAAATGGCCACTTACAATACTATACAAGTGGCCATTTTCTCATGGCCTATGGGTACGCACAGTCTGCTCTGCCCAAGGCCGGAGGCTTTAGACGTTACAAGCCACCGCCGGAAGAAGAGGCTGAAGATGACGCTGCTGCAGAAGAGGAGGAGGCACTGGAGAGAGTTCTCTTGCAGCATTGGGGATGCCCCCAGTGCTGTCTGAGCGCTGGGCCCATCCCCAGTGCTGTGAGAGAGCTAATTTACATACTGACAAGAACCGGGATTGTAGGCAAATGGCGACAAGGAGAAGACAACGAAAGGTAGGAGATGAATAGCCTTAAGGCTATTCCAACGTGGTACCTAGAAAAAATGTCGTCTGAATGATAGGATCCCTTTAAAAAAATATTTAAAAAATTTTAAAAAAAAAAGTTTTAAATCACTCCTTTCCCTAAAATACAAATAAAAGTAGACAATTACTGTGAAACACAAACACATTAGGTATCGCTGTGTCTGAAAGTGCCCGGTCTACTGAATATAGGGTATCTGCAGTGCTCCCGTTCTGTCGGGAAGGAGTTAATAGGAGCACTGCACCCAAAAACTCTGACCATTTTAATTTTTGAAATTTACCAGTAGCTGCTGCATCTCCCCCCCCCCCCCCCCCGGCTTATACTTGCGTCAATAAGTTTTCCCAGTTTTTTGTGGCAAAATTAGTGGCCTCGGCTTATATTCGTGTCAGTTTATACTCGAGTATATACAGTGTGTATATATATATATATATATATATATATATATATATATATATATATATATATACACTCACCGGCCACTTTATTAGGTACACCTGTCCAACTGCTCGTTAACACTTAATTTCTAATCAGCCAATCACATGGCGGCAACTCAGTGCATTTAGGCATGTAGACATGGTCAAGACAATCTCCTGCAGTTCAAACCGAGCATCAGTATGGGGAAGAAAGGTGATTTGAGTGCCTTTGAACGTGGCATGGTTGTTGGTGCCAGAAGGGCTGGTCTGAGTATTTCAGAAACTGCTGATCTACTGGGATTTTCACGCACAACCATCTCTAGGGTTTACAGAGAATGGTCCGAAAAAGAAAAAACATCCAGTGAGCGGCAGTTCTGTGGGCAGAAATGCGTTGTTGATGCCAGAGGTCAGAGGAGAATGGCCAGACTGGTTCGAGCTGATAGAAAGGCAACAGTGACTCAAATAGCCACCCGTTACAACCAAGGTAGCCAGAAGAGCATCTCTGAACGCATAGTACGTCGAACTTTGAGGCAGATGGGCTAGAGCAGCAGAAGACCACACCGGGTGCCACTCCTTTCAGCTAAGAACAGGAAACTGAGGCTACAATTTGCACAAGCTCATCGAAATTGGACAATTGAAGATTGGAAAAACGTTGCCTGGTCTGATGAGTCTCGATTTCTGCTGCGACATTCGGATGGTAGGGTCAGAATTTGGCGTCAACAACATGAAAGCATGGATCCATCCTGCCTTGTATCAACGGTTCAGGCTGGTGGTGGTGGTGTCATGGTGTGGGGAATATTTTCTTGGCACTCTTTGGGCCCCTTGGTACCAATTGAGCATTGTTGCAACGCCAAAGTCTACCTGAGTATTGTTGCTGACCATGTCCATCCCTTTATGACCACAATGTACCCAGCATCTGATGGCTACTTTCAGCAGGATAATGCGCCATGTCATAAAGGTGGAATCATCTCAGACTGGTTTCTTGAACATGACAATGAGTTCACTGTACTCCAATGGCCTCCACAGTCACCAGATCTCAATCCAATAGAGCATCTTTGGGATGTGGTGGAACGGGAGATTCGCATCATGGATGTGCAGCCGACAAATCTGCGGCAACTGTGTGATGCCATCATGTCAATATGGACCAAAATCTCTGAGGAATGCTTCCAGCACCTTGTTGAATCTATGCCACGAAGAATTGAGGCAGTTCTGAAGGCAAAAGGGGGTCCAACCCATTACTAGCATGGTGTACCTAATAAAGTCGCCGGTGAGTGTATATATATATATGCGTGAAAATCCCAGTAGATCAGCAGTTTCTGAAATACTCAGACCAGCCCTTCTGGCACCAACAACCATGCCACGTTCAAAGGCACTCAAATCACCTTTCTTCCCCATACTGATGCTCGGTTTGAACTGCAGGAGATTGTCTTGACCATGTCTACATGCCTAAATGCACTGAGTTGCCGCCATGTGATTGGCTGATTAGAAATTAAGTGTTAACGAGCAGTTGGACAGGTGTACCTAATAAAGTGGCCGGTGAGTGTATATATATATATATATATATATATATATATATATATATATATATATATATGTGTGTGCGTGTTATGAACAATATTTAATGGTCTATATTAATTATTCTAACTAGAAAGTGTTTCCTAACTTTGCAAACACCATACATAGCTCGGCTTCTCTTGTACAGATCCTGAAATCCACCCTCTATGTTAATTACAATTCTGAAAACTTCATTGTGGCTTAATGTCAGCACAGAATTTGCTCGGGTAATTACCAATCTGGGATGTGCCCTCTTTATACCAGGCTCTGCACAGTAATCTTGCGTAGGAAAAGCTAACTGTCCCACTGCAGCCCAGCTAAGCTGTTAATGATGTGTCTGATGACAAGGTCGGCAACTGTTTGCAGCAATGTCGTGCATATGGCCTGGGGATAATATACATGCTGTAATGATAAAAGAAATAGAAAAATACAAATATTGTTTTTGTCAAATTAATAAAAATATACATTCTTATGCCAACAAAGAAATATTTTCATTAAAAGGTATAAAAAGGATAGCATGTTGCTGCTTCTTAGTCATGCCAATGAAACAGGCTTCCTCAGATATTTGATGTACCACATTTTACCATTCAGTATCTGAATACGATGGCATTAGATGGTTCTTTATCTTCCCAGAAGCTGAATGCAAATGCATTCATGGTTTTCCAAAGCTCTTTACAAAATCCTACTTAGGCTAAGGCCCCACGGGCTGGAAACGCTGCGCTAAAGCGCTATGGTAACAACTGCAGCCGGAACACATTGCAGTTCTTCCCGCAGCACTTTGAAAAGAAAGTTCACAGAATTTTCCTCCGTGGACTTTCTGTTACCATTATATCTACAGGAAATGCAGTTGGTGTTTCCGTAGATATAACTGACATGCTGTGTGCTTTCTTCCATTGTCCACAAGAAAATGAAGCTCGAGTATGCTCAGAAGGGAGCGTTACTTTACATCCCTGAGATTTCAAAGCGCAGGATTGAGACTACAGAGAATGGAGGCGGTTACACCTATGGAGGAGTAGGGCATCACAGGATCACAAGCAAAGGAGGGGGCGTTACAAAGGTATGACAAAGGGGGGTGCACGATGACTTGGGGAATGCCCAGAGTGCACGGAGAGGTTCATTTGCATATCGGTTTACCAATATGTGAAAAATGGGGGAGGGGGCTTTTCAAAATCTAGTAGTAGCACCAGAGTAGCCTTTTTAAAGGCTATTCTTGCATATCACTATCTAAAATCACAATTTCCAAATGACAGAGCCCTTTTAGAATGATTATTTTTGGCATCGCACATTACACTTCTATCTAACATTGGTGGTCACTTTAAGATTTGTCTGTTTAAAGTAAGAAAGTCATTTCCAAATGATTCCTTTGTAGCTGCTTAGAAATATGCTGCAGTATTACATAGAGATTTCACTTAGGAAATAATAGCCCAATTATAAAATAATGATTTTGAAGCTTTCTGGAACCTCATAAAATATAATCTGCATCTGAACATCAAATAACTGCTTGTCACAGGAAGAATTGTGAATCTTGTCAAAGTAGTACATTACATAGACTTACATGGACACATTCTGTCTTTCATATCTGCGTTCCTTCTTTCTTGCTGTTTGTTTGATACCTGATGTGTCATTTAATGTCACCTCAGTGTTTCATATACAAAAGATTGTGATTTCTGACATTGATACTTGACTTGTCACTTACGAGGGTTACTTCAGTTTTCAAGTCACATGAAATCTTACCCCAATACTGGCCAGTAAGTTTATTTTTCTATTTTACAAGGAAGAATATGTGTATATGAATTATATTAAAGGTGAATGATAAAACAAAACTCTAGAGCCTGACGTAATCTTACTGTTTTCTGAGTCCGTCAGACTGTTGCACTTCAATATTGCTTTGGATGTGCCTGGCAAAGATATGCTTTGGTTCAATGGTATTTGGCCTTGTGTACACAACTTTGTCTTTTCTCAGGATGTCAGTCCTTTTCAGGGCTTATTTGCATGACTGTGAATAGAAACCATCACATAGGCACTTTACACCCATGAATGTCTATGGGTCCATTCACATGTCAGTACAAAAAAGAAAGAAAAGGAGATGCGCCAACATAGACATATCACCATAACTTACCAATAATATACTGCACTATACAGGAAGCATAGATGTAAACAGTGGGCCAGGAATTGAATGAATACCCATTCAGGCTGGGTTCACAGTAGTGCCCGGTTTCTGTTCAGGTATTTCGTCCCTTAGTCCTCTTAAACAATTCAGAATGAAAAGTCCTTTGTATTTTGATACCCATCAAAGAAAGAGTGTATCAGTTTAGGATGGCAGTGTTAAACAGTATGTCAAAAAAACAGACGTGAATAGACCCATAGACCTACTTGCATTTTAAAATGGCTATTAGATTTGTGAATAAGCCCATAAACAGAACCTTCTATGTCAGATACAGGATGTACCATTGCAAATCTGACAGTGTGGTAAATTCAGCACACTTTCAGGTTTGCGGGTATTTTCCTGGTATCGGAGATATACCGTATATACTCGAGTATAAGCCAAATGTTTCAGCATAAAAATAGTGAAAAAAATAAAAAAATAAAAAAGAGGCTTTAAAAAAATATAATAAAAAAAAAAGTAAATATATCACTCCTTTCCCTAGAATACATATAAAAGTAGGAAATTATTGTGAAACACATACACATTAGGTGTCCTGTGTCTGAAAGTGCCAAGTCTACTGAATATAGGTGATCTGCAGTGCTCCTGTTCTGCCGGGAAGGGGTTAATAGGAGCACTGCAGATACCCTATATTTAGCCAGGCTGAATTCCAAGTTGGGGAAAAAAAACTCAGTCCTCAAGCTCAGGGAAGGGGCAGACAGACAACCAAAACACCCCCTCCCCTTTCCCAGCACCCAGCAACTACTGCACCCAAAAAACTCCCACCATTTTAATTTTTTAAATTTTCCAGTAGCTGCTGCATTTCCCCCCTAGGCTTATACTTGAGTCAATCAATTTTCCCAGTTTTTTGTGGTAAAATTAGGGGCCTCGGCTTATATTCAGGTCGGTTTATACTCGAGTATATATGGTAAGTTCTGGAAGGCCTCATACACACAATAGAGTGTGCAGGCCAAGCATCGGAAAAGGTCTGATGGGCCTGATGCTCCATTCCATTCCAATGATTATAGGGCATCTCCTATACTGATCCATGACATTGGATTGGAACCCTCCATTGAAATCAATGGGTGATGGAAGGTACTTAGATGACATTTCATTCCAATATAAAATTGCCTCACCCTTGTCCATCACACTGAATTATTGCTGGGTGGTGGGGAATTCCCCTCTTCATGGTACACGACTGTATAATGGTACCTTCGGGGCGGATGCTACTTATCACCTAGGGATGAAGCTCAGCAGTAAGGCCAGCTCCTTTAACAGAGCAATAATATTGATATCTCTGGAACCAGGAAAGATATCTGCATAATTGAAAGTGAACTGAATTCAGTGCACTGTCAGCTTATAACTTATACACCATGCTCTATCTTAGAAGAAGAAGATCCTGTTTAAGATGTCTGTTTTCAAGAAAATCTGATCTTCTCTAATTATTCACAGAAACAGGCCAGTTGTAAGGCATTTGTTAGACAATACCTTTCACCTATGTAAATGTGGATACTATTGAATATATAGATGCAAGCACCATGTTACTGATGTTTTTGATAAGGTGGTAAATAGTGA
Organism: Leptodactylus fuscus; assembly: GCF_031893055.1. Taxonomy (NCBI): domain Eukaryota; kingdom Metazoa; phylum Chordata; class Amphibia; order Anura; family Leptodactylidae; genus Leptodactylus; species Leptodactylus fuscus. Next base: position 201,305,989 of record NC_134266.1, on the reverse strand, counting down.
ATTACTGGTTTGAAAATGTATTTTGAAGGGGATTTCTGAGATCATAAAAATACAAAGAAGTAACTACATGTAATGGAATGCCCACGAGTATATCATGCCATCATAATCCACAAGTACAGTCATTATTTTCTTATTTTCATTGCCTGCCATTGTGCAGCACAGTTGCTTTGATACTGTTAGACTTTCAGTGGATGGGATTACTAATGTAACGGGCAACAGTTCCCATAATTCTTCTCTTCTCTTAAAAACATTTGGGCACATTTGAAGTGTACAATCTAGTTTAATTCTCACTTCTAACTGAAAACCAGAAACTATCATTAGAATCCCATATTTTACTACTAACACGTAGGAATAGTCTTAAGAAAGGCTATTCTTCTCCTACTTTAAGAAGACTTCTCCGCGCCACCATTTCGATGATATTCCTGGTTTTCTTCCTTTGCAAATGAGTCTCCAGACAGCACAGAGGGCAGTCCTTCTGCACTCAAACTGCACAGGGGGCGTCCTCTGTGCTGCCTGAAGACTCTCCAGTGATGCCTTTCTTCTTCTGGAGCCTCCTGCATCTTCTTCCAATGACTGCCTTCACTCTTGTAGTGGCCACAGAAAAATTGCTGACAAGACATGCACAGATCTGTTCTCCATGTACTAGTGTTAGGATCTGTGCGTGTAGGTTGCAGTTGGCAATGACAAAATCTCTCAGGCCTACAGATTTAAAAGTCTCACTGCTAGTTGAGTCTGTGGCTCAACCATTTGGGTTCCTACCTCCCATACACAAGGTCCTGGGTTTAAGAAAATCTGTGTCTTGTTTTTATAATAAAGCGAAGGTTAATGCAAACGTTAAGGTATCACATTTCTTCAGTCCCACATCTTCCTCCATTCTATGAAAGGTGTTAATACTATTATATCTCTAGAAACAATTACATGCTGATAATGATGTTCCCATTACAATACAGTTCATTTGCTGCACCGTTTGTTAAGTATTTGGAACATATAAAGGCTATTCAACATACGAATAAATGCTGATCAATATACTCAAAAAAAAACCAACAACATCAAAACTTAGAAATACACATCAATGTATCATGTATATAAAGTTACTATCTAACTCAATTATTAATCTTTAATATAATTCACCATCTATTTTTTGTAGATTCTTTACATGAAATAAAGAGTAAATATTGTAAATGTTCTGATCAATTACAAAGGCTGCAGCAATAAGAAAACACTATGAATAAAATTTTGAGATTTTATTAAGCGTTTGTTGAAAAGAAAAAAAAATTATATACAGTAACCAGAAAAATGGCTGTCATGTTGAAACCAGGCTCATAGAATTACGCTGCCATAACAAAAAATTTCGAATTCTTCCATTATGATTTAGAAATAGATTTTGTACAGATTTTGTACAACAAATTTTGTAAAAATGTCTTTTTTATTTTTTAGAAAACATTTAATATATAGATAAAAATAGATAATTTCATAGATGATATATAAGGTGATAAGTATGATCTGTTCCTATTCTTGCATTGAATGCAGGTACGGGGATGTAATGACCAACCAAATATGTATGTTCAAAAATACAAATGCATGAAATAATAATAACAGCACAATACATCTTCTTGAACTGTGCATGTGAATGGTTCTACATACACAACATTCCTAAATTTTGATTATTATTTTACAACGCTACAATATTTGTTAGCTTGAACTGTTGCCCTCTCTATGAGTCTAGCACTGGAAATTTCTACACTTTGCATAACAGTAACCTGAAAAAAATTGTATTTGTTGTCAAAAATGGATTTTGGGGGGAAAAATTATTGATAATCATGTGTGTCTTTGCCATTTTGTCTTCACTTAACTCCAGTGGGCCCCAGTAATCTCTGTTTCACACTTCAGCCATGATATAAATGGCCTCCATGTGACTTGCAAATCTTTGCAGCAATGATGTTTCCACCTACTATACATGACAGCTGAAACTAGTGACTGGCTGCAGTGGCCGCATAGTGGGGCCACTGAATCATCATTCATTGGAGGTGGAAAATCCAAGACACATGGAATGGGCCGGAGACGAGGTGAATAATATTTATTTTTATATTTTAAACCCTTCTCTTCTGTCATCAATTTTTTTTCCCCAGAAAATCCCTTCAATGCCGGGGCCCCATGGGTCAGAAATGCCACGATTTTCCCGTAGCGGAAGCGTTGCAGGAAAAATTGCGTTTTACAGTAGCTACGAAGTGGATGGGATTCTTGCTATTTCCATGCCCAGTTTGCGGTAAAATCCACAGTGCAGACACAAACCAGCACAGTTTTGGAAATCGCAGCATGTCAATTATATCTACAGAAACGCCGGCAGTTTCTCCATAGGTATAATTGTAACAGAAAATCTGCAGAGGAAAACTCCCCGAACTTTCTGTTTAAAGCACTTGCGGGAAGAATTGCAATGTTTTGACCTGGTTTTCCCCGCAGAGCTTTATTGTTGCGGGTAGTCCCGTAGGGTCTTAGCCTAAATGGGGACTCTATGCAGAAAGCAACTCAATGAAGGTCACAGTAGAGTTAAAAAAGTGAATAACAATCCACTAAAATGCACTTTATACAAACCAAAGCTGTGAGAATAGTGATTTCCAGAGGTCAGCATGAAGCATAGAATATTATATAAGATCATTCATATTTTGGGTGTTCATTTGAAGACAACCATACACTATATCGATATCCTTGTTTACTCTCACAGTTATAGGAACTATTGTGAACTGGCTTATTTGCTGCTGAGAAGTAAAACACAATGTATGGTTTTCAAGAACAGAATTTCCATTAATAGGTAAATATTGCAAAACAAATTGCAATGGAAATGAAGAATCAATAATACATTTCTACATAAAATGGGGTTATCTGAGAAGCCAAACTAATTACGGTTTGCAAGACACAGCATTTTAGTATTATAGTCACAGTAGAAATCACTCTAATAGGGCTGGTAAAAAAGGGGGATGAAGTTCTAACCAATGTGACAGCAATAATTTATTCTAAATACGTACAGTAAATGGTTCTTCGTACCTCCCAAAATCACAGTTGGAATTAGGATAATTATATTGTATATAATATGCAGCTGTATATAAATAACCTAATCCCGACTTTGTTTTCCACCAGTGATATCTTTGGAAATAATACAGATAGCACAATAATCTCCTCCTTAATATCACACCAAAAGCAAGTTTTATGTGTTATAGTCCCCAAAAAATAACTGTTTGAAGTGACCCTCCTCTACCCTCATTTCTTCTACATTTTACACAGCCCCATACTCCAAGCCCGTACTCCATACACAGTTACCAGTGAAGGGCAGGAACATCTCTCAATACAGAAGTTACCCCTCACTCACATATGCGTTTGGTAATCCGTTCGGGGAGTCCACATGGGGACCCCCTGAACAGAATACGAAACACATTGACAAGTGGTGTGCAGGGAAAGCACACGGACACCATAGACTATAATGGGGTCCGTGTGCTCTCCATGTGGTGTCTGCACAAGTTATGCAAACAGAAAAGTAGATCACAAAGTACTTTTCTGTCCGCATGTTCCGTGCAGACACCGCGCGGAGTGCACACGGACCCCATTATAGTCTATGGCGTCTATGTGCTTTCACTGCACACCGCTTGCCAATGCAGTTGGTATTCCGTTCAGGGGGGTCCACATGCGGACACCCCGAATGGATTACCAAACGCAGACGTGAACGAGTGGTACCGCATGATCACTTACAGACAGCAGAAGAGAGGACAGAATCACATGATGCATTATCAGAATAGTCACAAAGGTTTCCGCCTGTACCCATGGAGACACATAAGTTCTGCATTGGAGCTGTTTTCGCAAAGTAAAAATCAAGACTATTTGTTGTTTTTTTCTTTTATTCTAGGCAATTAAAATGTGTATTTCCTTTTATCTCATTAAACGTATTATCTGTAAATATTAATGTTGTGTAACAATATACAGTATTTTCATAATAAAATCAAGCAGTTGTATTAAACTCAGCGGCTATATTTAACCCTTCTAAACCCGACTGGTACATACAGTCCTGCGTCTTCATCATCACTTTAAGTAAACTTTATATTCCCAATTCTTGCAGTGATTTTCAGGTTGAATTTCCCCTATTATGAATGCTCAGGTACATTTTTTGAAGTGTGTTCCATAATTCCATATTTATTTATTTTTTTACAGTTTCCCCTATTTCACCAGAACTACGGTACTTCTTCTAATTAATCAAGACATACTCTTTCTCAAGACTTATTTGAGGTGTCCTTTCTGAAAGAGGCTGTCCCATTAAAGCTGTCCAACCATCAGATCCCTCAAGAATGAGGAAAAATAGTGACTGAAAGTCCCCGTGCCTACTCCATGTGAATTAATCACCAGTGCTCTTACATGACTGGTGTTCCACTTGTGGTTATGGGGCTACCTGAGATTACCGTCTTGACATTGCTACAGAAGTGAATGGGGCACCAGGAGGCATGGGGGACTTTCAGGTCATCTTTCTCTTCATAAGATGAGGACCTGGTGGTCTGACTCCCAGTGGTGTGAAACATATTCCCTTATCCTGGGAAAAGGTGATAAGTGTCTTTAATGGGACAATCCCTTTTAAAACACATGCATCTAAGGGGGTATTCACACTTGCGCTGCTGTCTGCCCGACATGATTCTGCCTAAATCCCAGGAAAAACAGCTTAACAACATTTTTATTTTTTTAATGTAGATTGTGAGCCCCATATAGGGATCACAATCTACATTTTTTTCCCTATCAGTATGTCTTTGTAGAATGGGAGGAAATCCGCGCAATCACGGGGAGAACATACAAACTCCTTGCAGATGTTGTTCCTGGCAGGATTCGAACCCAGCGCTGCAAGGCTGCAGTGCTAACCTCTGAGCCACCATGTTGCCCCGGCTTGGGGACTACTTGCCGGTGATCATTTTAGCCATTCTTTTCAATAGGTTTTTAAAGAAAACAGCCGGTGTCCGTATGCAGCCTCCCCACTGTGAAACCATTTTTTATGCATGTCAGACATGTAGGACCTTGTGTCTGTAAACAAAAACGGTTTCACAGCAATCCATCCCCAACTGTTTTCCCTGGGATTTAGGCAGAATCACTGCGGGCAGACAACGACACAAGTGTGATCATTGCATAAGTCGAAAGTATACACCAAAGTCCATGGTAAGGAAAAGTCCCTTGTCCACTAGAAAAACCACTCAGGCTATGAACTGTTGCTTTCAGACCTTTGCCTGTGCTAAAAATGAACTATTAAAAATTAATTTACAGAAATTTTATTTCCCATACTGATTTTAATACGTTTTAGATATTAAATAAAAAATCATAGTAATATTATACTTTAATGAGTGAAATTTTCAAAACTGAAAAAAAATAAGCCCTACTGAAGAGTCTCAGTATATGCCTATACATTGTAGACACTGGTTTGATTCTAACAAATCAAGAGCATGAAGAAAAAGTAAAAAATAATCCTTTTATAAAACAATTGTTCACCAAATGGGAAGATGAATAATAGTAGTAATATTACTAGTGACAAGGTTCTAAAGATGTGAGTAACATTTCATCTGCAATTTCACAAACCCGAGAATAATATTCATAAAGTCCTGTAGCAGTCGTGATCCATATCAGACTAACCTAGTCGTAAATGCCCTTAAAGGAATTGTTGAAGTCTCTATATGGATGACTCATCCATTTGGATAGACATAAATATTGGATCGGTGTTCCTCCAATGCTTGACCAGTGGGTGGGGTGTTGCCCCCTCATCAGGAATTCAATATCGAAGACTTATTCTATGGACAGACCATTCATAACCAGTCTTAGAGAAGTATAATTCATTGCCGTGACAAACACACACCATAATTCAAGACTTAAGCAGTCATTAGTACCTTCTTGAGAATGAAGACCATCTGACTATAGCTGTTTACCCCTTAAAGACTGCCTGTGAATAAGACGCTACTAAAATAATCATACGTCATAGTATAAAACTGGTATAAGAATTTTTGAAAAAAAAATATTACAAAGTCTTAACAATATTTTATTGAAAAATATTGCTTGGTTCATAAAAAGAATGTGAAATTGTATATACAGTATTTTATTTAAAAATTACAGCGTGAGTTGAAATGTATAGTTCAGGTTTTTTTTTCACAGAAAAGTTATGTTGGGAGTACAGTATGGAAGACTTTACAAGCTCCAGTTGTTTTAACACAAACAATACTTATTACCAGGTCGAAATGAAATGTTACAGGAATAAAATTTCAGATTTGACATTAAAAACAACTTTTAATGTGTTATAACAAAATAAATTACATTTTATGTGCATAAAACTAGATATGTGTAGAAACCAAAATTTGTACACTTTCTAGGACTAATTTATGAGTTCAGTCTTTAAAGGGGTACACAGAAATTAGAAAATTATGTGAAATCTATGTAGGTTGGATTTTTAATAATATTTTCTGAGTGTTTTTCCAGTTACTTATGGTGAAAAGATGTAGTTTCAGTTAACACATCAAAAAAGACAAAATATATCTTCCTTTAGCACTACAATGTACAACTACAATAAGAATATGGGCAGTGATCATACCATACAGTAGTGGGTTGACAGTGACCTGTCAAGTCAATACTCAGTATCAGTGGAAGTATATCAAGTGTTCAAGGTTTATTAAGAACTTTAAAATTAAAAGAATTCTATAAAAATATGTCTGGTGTCTCGACTTACTCGTCGGCCAGAAACCAACCCTATGAGCTATGTTTCAGGGCTTTAATGTCTTAATATACAAATAAAACTGGCTGACGTTAACTCTTCTCTCCACCAGATTCTTAAATTTTTTTGAATTAATACTGTGACTTCAGGACAAATATGTACATGCCTGCATGCGTTAAAACTATAAAGGCTTCTTAAGAACCAACAGCGTGACAAAACATATTGTCTAAAATTATCTTCCTAATCACTAGTAGTCTACTGCATACATAATACCTTCTGTGTGACTGTGTCTATGTACACGTGGCCTGCAACACAAATAGACAAATTATTTTTTTTCCTGATCCTCACGGTGGTGAAGAAGAAAGTTAGACTCATTGTTTGGTTGATTCTGGACAAGAGGCTCAAGAACACAAAGTCATTAGTTTACATTCAGCAAAAAGAGTTCGTTTTTGTTAAATACAGTAGTTCAGTTTCCGAGAGCGAGTGTTTTTTCCATTGTATGATAAAAGTATTATGAAGAAAACATTTTTACTAAGTAAAAATTTTTCAGTCCTATAGTTGTTGACTTTTTTTGATTTTTTATTTTCCATTTTAGTGCATGCCCTTTAAGGAATCTTCCTATCAAACCATCTCTGCTGGTTTAGGTGTGAAAAAAAACATTTGAGATATTTAAGTGGACGCTGCTGGAAAGTTCCGATGTGCTCAGTTAAAGAAATATACAAGTTCCTTTAAAAAGACGATAGAAGAACAGTGGGTCTTGGTTGCTGATAATTACAGTCTTTACAGAATTGCAGCAGCATCTCACAAGAAGTCCAGTAAATGGAGTGCTACTGATAGTTACGAAACCTTTCAGACTCTCCAGTAGTCACAGGTCACCAGTCTGACAATGCTGTATATTCCAGGAACATCTGTATAGAAATGAAGTGTTTCACTTTTAAACCATTTACATCCTTCAGACTTTGCAATCAGTCTCCAGAATGTTCCCACAGAGTCTTCAGCTGTTGTATATCTGTCTTCAGTACATAACACTGGTCTTTAAATACAGTCTTCCATCTGGAAAGAAAATAATAGTGTTGTAGTTAAATTTACCTCTGTAACATCCATTACACCTATGGAAAAACAATGACATTTTACACAAACATTAAACCATAAAGTGTAAGAAAACTATTGCAATATTAAGCACTGGTTAACAATCTGCCACCTGCTACAGCTGTATACATTTACAAACAGTCAATCCAATGGCCAAGATTCGGCTCTGCGCACTCCTAAAGTCACTGCTAAAAACATACTAGACAGATCAGATGTTCCCTTTACAAACATGCAAAAAGAAGAATGAAGAGAACTAAATGGTCTTCAGGTTACTAAGTACTGTTGGGTATATAGGTTTATGGGAAAACTTTGATCTTGTTGCGATCTTTAGTCATGGTACTTATTCCAAATCTACTGGCTTATTTCAGCATGTAGGCCTGAAGAAGAGTGAAATTATAATGGTCAAAGGTTCAGGCATGTTAATGACAAAATCAGTTGTGCACAAAAATCTTTATTTATAGATATGTATTCGCAAGGTCAGGTTAAGGCCAGGACTAATCCAGAGATGTTGGCTGTGATATGACTCAAGATCACTGGGTCGCCTTGCAACTCCTTCACTTATGTTAGTGAATGGAGTCACATTGCTAACCCAAGGGTGCCACGACCATAACTTCAAGTTGCAAATAAGGTGAGCAATGCTCGACGTGAAATTGCAGCACTCTCAGGGTCGAAATACGACTCTATTCACTAACATGAACAATATAGTTGTCTTCTATGCTGTGACTTTTAACATTGATAGTGTTAACCTTACATTATTTTTCGATTTATTTTTGCATACACTCATCTGCGATGCAAGTCCTAATGTGTATAAAATTTAACACGAGTACATTCATAGCCACAATATCAGTATTACGGCATCATTTGTTCTCGTATAAAGTGCTGGAGTGTCTTTTTTTAAACATGACCCTGAATGGGTCGTATCTAAGAACACGACCCCAATAGTTACCATTCTGTCTGATTTATAATGCATCTGTCCTGTGACTCGGAGATTAAACACCTTTACATATGGAGATAACATTACTTCCTCTGTAATATCCAGACTGTTTTTTCAGTTTTCCTTATGTACTTTCCAGTCATGATGTGTATCAGACTATTTCACAGCTGTCACAGGAATATAGTAAGTAAAATAATGAAACATAAAATCTTCTTTTAATTTAACCCCTTAATACTAGATACTAGTCATCTTCCTGTTTTTCTGTATCTTGCGAGTGCCAAATATAGCATACTAGCTGGTACCCGCGACTTCGTCTGCGGTGATTGTAGCAGTGGGTATATACAGGCGCGGGTAAGGTTTTCGTACTGTGTATAAGGTATGGGATATGAAATGTAACTTTGTATCTTGTTTTTGCTGTAATTCAGACAATACATGAGACTTTTGTGTTGAAGTTAATTTGTATTTGAACTGCTATATATACGGTGTTGTGAGAAACTTTACATAGTGACTTTGGGACAGAAGTATTTGAAGTTAACCCTTTCCCGCCGATGGCATTTTTTGATTTTCGTTTTTGACTCTCCTCCTTCTAAACCCCATAACTTTTTTATTTCTCCGCTCCCAGAGCCATGTGAGGTCTTAATTTTTCCTGGGACAAATTTTTCTTCATGATGCCACCATTATTTATTCTATATAATGTACTGGGAAGCAGGGAAAAAATTCAGAATGGGGTGGATTTGAAGAAAAAATGCATTTCTGCGACTTTCTTACGGGCTTTGGTTTTACGGCATTCACTGTGCAACCAAAATGACATGTCCCCTGTATTCTGTGTTTGGTTACAATTCCGGGGATACCAAATTTATATGGTTTTATTTACATTTTGACCCCTTAAAAAAAATCCAAAACTGTGTTAAAAAATTATTTTTTGAAAAGTCGCCATATTCCGACAGCCGTAACTTTTTTATACGTGCGTGTACGGGGATGTATAGGGCGTCTTTTTTTGCAGGACCGGGTGTACTTTGTAGTTCTACCATTTTCGGGAAATGTTATTGCTTTGATCACTTTTTATTCAAATTTTTATCAGAATCAAAACAGTGAAAAAACAGCGGTTTGGCACTTTTGACCATTTTTCCTGCTACGGCGTTTACCGAACAGGAAAAATATTTGTGTAGCTTTGTAGACCGGGCGATTTTGGACGCGGGGATACCTAACATGTATGTGTTTCACAGTTTTTAACTACTTTTATATGTGTTCTAGGGAAAGGGGGGTGATTTGAATTTTTAATCCTTTTTATTTATTTTTTTATATTTTTTTACTTTTTTTAAACTTTTTTTTTGCATTTATTAGACCGCCTAGGGGTATTGACATGGGTGGGCGGTGTCGCGGATTGTCAGAGCGGTGGGGGTCGGCAAACATGGCTGCTCCGGAGCGTTAAAGAGAGCCTCCTGGAGTATCATTAAGGTGAGGGGCAAAGTGGTAAAGTATATGTATATGAGATTGTGTGGGGTTAGGGGCGAGGCTGCAGAGGGCAATAGGAATTTTGTGGCTTGCTATGGTCCAAAGTGTGTGAGATTGCAGAGATGGTGGTGTGAGTTTGGGTTTTGTGGGGGTCCTGGCACAAATGTATGTGTGCTATTGTGACGAAAAGTAGCCTATTGTTTAATCGGGTATATTAACTATGTTTGTGGAAAATTTCAGCCAAATCGGTGGAGCGGTTTTTCCGTGATTGAGGAACAAACATCCGAAAATGCAAACATCCAAACACACAAACCCACAAACTTTCACATTTATAATATTAATAGGATAAGGACATCTGTAATATGTAATAATTATGTAATTATAACCACATGAGCATAGACGTAGCCCATGTGAATATTGTATGATGTGTTCTAACTTAGGTATAGCCACTACATAGTGATCACTGTCGTCTGCACCCGGCTCTGTCCACTGTATAGTGCCAGCAGTGCCAAGTGCTGGGAGCAACAACTTTAACTTTCATACATCTGTTAGACTACGCAAACACACGCTACTACTTGCAGATGTGTCCTGCCTTATATTTCCCCTTGGATGTAGACATCACTAGATATGTGGCATATCACTATATGACCAGCTTAAAAAACATAACTTTAGCACAATTCACAATGCCTGACATAGCAAATGTGTACCGAGAAGAAAAAATAGTGCATAGCGCCAAGTGCTAATAGTGTGATACTGTGATGGATAAAGGTACAAGGTAATCAAATGGAGTGAAGGCTCACCTTCTGTGGTTGTGAAGACAGCTCACAACCATTATGCAGACCACTATGCAGACTGTAAACAAGGGTCTCCAAATTACAGAAGGGACCCCTCAAGGTGGATGGACTGAAACAGCAGCAGCCGCACCTCTGTAAAGCCAAGAACTGGTACTGACATCTGGAACATCCAAGGGTAGGCAAAAAAGGAGGCAGAAGGCGCGCTGCTCCAGGTCAACTTCTTTTATTTAACACACAGCGTGTTTCGGGTTAACCCAAAATGCATTGTGTGCTAGATAGAAGAAGATGACCTGGAACAGCGTGCCTTCTGCCTCCTTTTTTGCCTACCCTTGGAAGACACAGTAAAGGGAAAGTGTTACAGCTGATCATCTAATGCTACGTATCTCTGGTAATTTCAAGCCAAAAGAAAAGAAGGATATGTCTATATGGAAATTGTACAATTTGTATTATACTAGCGTGTGATTATTTTTTATTACCGTTTTTCATGACTTACTGGATGTGCTCTGCTTTTATATGGATAGGGTCAGAACAACCTGTATCCGATCACTTCATGGTAACAATGAAACCGAATGAGTAGATTGATGTTATCTTAAGATTTAAAAAGGCCAATAAAAATCATAATTCACATTGCTGACATAAATCATACAGCTTTTATATATGTATATGTTTTTGAACTACTAACAAAAATGGAAAAATAAATTATATTTTTCAAACTGCTTGATATACTATTTCTTCATTTATTCTATCTTTACTTAGATAAGACAAAAGATGATGATATCTGAAATGACATTAAAATACTGCAGTTGGGTTTCAGGACAGGAAGAATCTCTAGTGTTGGCTTTGTATGGTGTGGTGTATAACCATGTACCAGCAGATGGCAGCAGTGATCATGTAAGAAATGAATGTCATTTATTTAGCAGAGCACAGGCTTCATAAAACACTAGAAGTGTGAGTTTTATAGAAAAGAAAAGAAAAGAAAAGAAAAGAAAAGAAAAGAAAAGAAAAGAAAACACTATACTTAAGAAATAATATTAGACTGTAATTATGGTAAATTTTAATTTTATGTTGCCATAGGACTTAAAAATAAGTTTTTCTACACAAATGGTTCATTATTTAGTTACTAACGTATTTTAGACTTTTTAATTAAAAAAACTAAGAAAATGCCGACCATCAGGTCAGGTGATATTGCTGTCAGGACTGAGACAAATTAGGAGCCAAAACATATCTATGGGCTGCCACGTATCTGCGACACAGAAATGTTAGTGCATAGGGCACAGTTTGTACTCTGTTTCTCCTCTCCCATGGATCTTCTTAGTATATAGTAGGGGCTTTATAGACTACATAATGGTTATATTAGTGAGTACAAGAAAGAGAATGATGGGTATAGTTGGGAGATTAGAGGTCCTAGCTATTTGCCCATATAGGGCCCAGATATTCCTGCTGGTGGCTATAAGTGAGGGAGCGCTACTTGTAATCCAAGGGGCAAATTGCCAGAGTGAACAATTTTAAAGAACACCTGAAATTATTAAAAATGTAATAAGTGTTATGTTATATATTCTGCAGTTAGTATTCTGCTAAATAGGTTTTATTGCTACATACCTGTAATTATGTGGAACCATATAAAAGAACTGAAAGGGAGATACTATGATCTGTATCTACCATGTCATTCTCATACATCATTTTTATCCTATGAAATTAGCTAGTTCAGTATAATGTATAATAAATTATTCATTTTATTTAATGTTATAAATTAATAGTTTGGGTGAACATAAGACATTTTATAATATATCTTATTAGAGGATCAGCTCCTCTCCTGCCTGCTACAATACTCAATTCATTGACATATCCTTCTCCACCAAAGACAGTCTGCTGTTTTATGCAACCTGACGCTGGGGTCACACTAGTGCTCGGACTCCGTTTTCACGTTTGCATGCAGAAGACGGAAAGCTGTCAGACTGGGTCCGGCCGTGAGCGTCAGTGAGTGTTTTATGTTCTCCGCCGCGAAACCCATTCAAATGAATAGGTATGAAAGAGTCCTGAAGCTTTCCTTCTCCTGCTCTGTTTTGTGCAGGAAATGGAAACCTGTAAGAACGGAGACCGGGGCGCAGATGTGAACGGGCCCTGATCTGTCTGTGAGTTCTACTAAAGATTTCTCTGAGCAGTTTAGCAGGAGTGAAGTCAGACTGGCTGACCAGAGTACTAGTGGCCCGGGCTCTAACGCAATAAAGATCCTGCATTTAAAGGTACCATGGTCTATTTCCTAGGGGTTGTTAGAGGGTAGGCCCAAGACTCATTTTATCTGGTGGGTCCAAGGAACCTCAGTCTGACACTAGGAAGAACAGAATTTTCCTCTAATATATTATAACCTTTATTTTGTTCACCACAAACAAAAAAAAAAAAACCTGAAATATCAGTTATTTTTTAATTTGTAACATTATACAATGAAGAACGAGTCTTGCTAGATTTGTCACCGCAATTGCTGTAGATTACTGAATAAAGTCACCTTTTATTTATTTCCAGGCTTAGCTTTTTTTTTGTCTTTATGAAAACTGAACATACTGTACTGTATGAAGTAAAACAGCTCTGTCTGTATTAGGCACAACTGTATCCAATAACTGGGCCTTAATGACAGGGAAGCAGAGGAATGCGAGATATCCATATGGTATCCACATTTGATGAAAACGTTTCCACACCTCACAAATGTATCACGATCACAAAATCTGAGCTCCTAATATGATGTGAGGGATAAGTTATGGAGGTAGACTAGATTTCCTGAGTGTAGTCTGACCTGGACCTGACATGTAATATTAGCATGCACATTTGGGGTTTGTTGTGGGATTTATTTATTTTTGTGTATTTAATTTTTTTTAAACATTCATTTAACATTTTTTAATTGAAGGCTTATTCGCATCTAGGAAAATCGCTGCAAAGATCGGAATAACTTGTCCCAAGTCCCAACTCCTACTGCAGGACATATGGGAACATCTGATCTTCACAGGTCTACATACCACATAGCTAAGTGTGCCATACAGTTTCTATAGATCCTATTCTCCTCTATGGGAGTTTCAGGAACAGCCTAGGACAGCAATCTTCCCTTACGTACCGTCCTAGGAGCTGGGACTTAGGAGCAATTAATCCCATCTCAGCAGTGATTTTCTGAGATAGAAATATTGAATTTTACATTATTTTTCTTTTATTAAGATATTAGTGGGGTTGTCCAGGAATTGAACCTTTGCGGAGCCTGGGTGAGATGTAAAATAAAATGCATACTTGCCTGTCTATGCTGCTCCCCTGCCAGTGACTGTTCAGGATCATTCTGGGGCATTCTTGTGGAAGTCCTGCGCTGAAACCAAGTGGTAACCTCAGGGTATGTTCACACAGAAGAAAAGGTCGCGGAAACCTTTTCTGCATTGTGAACATTCCACGCGGCTGGCATCAGCATTTCTTTGTGGCATCTGGCTCCTGATTAGGCCCAAATGAATGGGCCTAAAGAGGAGCGTGTCTTGAGCCGCGGACACTAGAGATGAGCGAGTAGTATTCGTTCGAATATCGAATCCTATTATAGTCTACGGGAAAAAACAGGAACGTTGTTCCGGTTTCCATGGAAACCAAAGTTCGACACCTTGGATCCTCCAAGTTCCGGAAGTAGCAGAATGAGGAGCACGAGGAGGTTTTTGCATTGAATTCAATGGAATTTTCCCGCGTGGTATTCAACCGATACGAGTATTCGATCGAATAGTAGTATTCGATCGAATACCACTCGCTCATCTCTAGTGGACACAGCGGTGGAATCGGCTGCAGAATCCACAGAAGGATAGGTCATCTCACTTCTTTTTTGCACTACTAGCTAGTCGGAAAAAAAAAAGCAAGCGGCTCCCACTGAAATCAAAGGGATAAATTTTTACAGGCGAATTTTGAGACGGATTCCATGTCAAAATCCACCTGCAAAAAACTCTGTGTAAACATACTCTCAGTGGTCACTGCTAAGGAACCGGTTATATATGTGAGTGATGTCACTGGTCCCGCTCCAGCAACCACTGAGGCCACTGCTTGGTCTCAGTTGCAACATGGTCTGACAGGACTACCAACAACTAGGAACTAGGCGCAACCACTCGACCTAATAGACAATGAACCAGGGACCTGTTTTTTTTTAAATTTTATTTTACACCTCCACCAACAGCCACAGGGGTTGGTGCAACTTCCGGACAATCCATTTAACCATGTATAGATAGACTGGAGCATAATATGGGTTTACTTTCTGGTTCAAGGTCTTAGTAGGAACTTGTATATGGAGAAGGTCTATATAGTTTTATTGTGGAAATACTACACACAAAGTTATGGATTGCTATTTGTTTTCTCAACAGTATATGAATATCCCCAATATAGGCAGACTTGCTAAATGACACATCGAGCCAAAGAAACTTTGGCGTAAAAACAAATGCCATTTTGAATATTCCTCTAAATGAAATTGTATCAAAAAATAAATAAACAGTTGTATACTGTAAGCCGGAGTGAAATGGTGCAGAAAGTATGATAATATGTTTGTTCTGTCGACATTTGAAGCTTAAAGAGGTTTTTGAGAAGACTTCAATTATAAAAACATTTAAAACACACAAAGTTGCACAATTTTTATTTTAATGAAGATGAGAAGTTCATTAAAGAAGATAAATATTTCATTAGATGTTAAATAAAACAAAGAGATTTTTTGGCTTCTCTCAGCACAAAATTCCTTTGAAAGATTAATTAATACATGCAAATTATGCAAATTAGACCCATGCAAATATTTTATGAAGACAATTAAGGGAACCATTAATTACTGCTTTTTTTGCTTCACTGAGATTCATTCATTTAATTTTAATTTCACTTTAACTGTTTTGATGTATAATCTCGCAACTAAGAACTTTATCTTTCCTAGTGGGTCACTTAAACGTATATACATTTCATCAAGCGCAAGGCAATACGCAACGTGGAGAAAGGTATTCTCCAGACCATGCTCTCTATTAAGGGGAATGTCTCGCACAATACAGTCCTAGAAAGAAGTAAGCAGAATGAGAACGTGAGCTCATTCTTGGCTGAGGTTCAACTGCTGGAAAAGCAATTAATTTGCTTTGGCTGTTCTAATATAGGGGAATTAGAAAGTGTGACACAAGACAAATAGAAATAATTAGTTCTCCAAAATGATGTTCTCATTAATATAGTTTGAATATTTGAAATAATAATAGAAAAAAATATTGTGCTATATTGCTTTATCAACATATTAATACATGGCATGATAACACAATGTACCGTTTGACTTCAGTTTGACATTAAAATATTTCTTTTAGGAGAGTGGGATAGACTCTAATTTGGGAAAAGCTACTGAAAATTGCTAATTAGAATATTATGTTTAGTGTATGATTCAATTCTGAGTTACATTATAATATTGTATCTGCAGCAGCCGTCATATGGATGTATTAATGGTGGTTTACCATAGAATGACATGTAAAATCTTTTCAGTTATATTAAAAGAAATACTTGGAGGGGTTGTATTACCACGATGTTACCTGTCTATTTCCCACAGTAGAGCATTTATATATATCATAAAGGGGACCCCATCAAAAATCCCCCTATTTTTGCCAGAGCGGAGAGACTTTAACAAATAAAGACTCTAAGGCCTCGTTCACATCTGCATTGGTGTTCCGTCTGGGGGAGTCCGCATGAGGACCCCCCGAACGGAATATCGAACGCAAATGCAAGCGGAGTGCCAGTGAAAGCAAACGGACCCCATAGACTATAAAGACGTCCATGTGTTGCTGCCAGATCTCCGCAGGGATCCTGCGGACAGGAAAGTTCTTTCCAATCTACTTTCTTGGCTGCATGATTCGTGCACGGCAAGCACACGGACCCCATTATAGTCTATGAGGTCCATGTGCTTTCATAGCACAATGCTTGCAATTGCGTTTGGTATTCCATTCAAGGAGCTCCCCATGCAGACTCCCAGAGACAGAATACCAACGCAGATGTGAACCAAGCATTAAATGTATATACATTTAATCAAGTTCAAGGCAGAACAGAACGTGGAAGTGGAACCCAATTATTATTTTATTGAATGTACAGCCTGAGAGAATATGATTGACAGTACTGCGTATAGAAAAAGTAGACCCTACAGTAAAGAGCAAAATGTCCAACTTTCCCAGTTACGGTGCTATTTACTGTCACCCAATAAAAGGATTTATTATTTATTTTCCTTCCTTTTCATTTGGAAAAAAAACTACTGTTTCCATACAATGTACTTCCTCTGGTGGAGGAGAGTCCTGCATGGGTCCTTACCATCCAGTAATAAAGGGAATAAGACCAACCTCCTCTTCAAAAAGTCTATAACAGTTGTTTGGGCTGCTTTTATGGTGTGTACAACACTGTATTATTGGCTTTAGCCTATATTGTATTTACCCCTACACATTTACTGAAATGTATTGCTTATTGGATTTCATATCCCAGACCAAAGCTTGATAAGACAACTCTGTTCTGAGCTTTCCATCTTCTGCATGCAGAAGACGGAAAGCTGTCAGACCAGGTCCGGCTGTGAGCGCTGGTGAGCGTTTTATGCTCTCCGCCGCTAAATCGTTTTTTTTTTTAAACCGGACACAGAGTACTGCATGTCCGACTCTGTGTCCGTTTAAAAAAAAATGGTTTCGCCACAGAGAGCATAAAACGCTCACTGGCACTCACGGCCGGACATCTTTCAAACCCGTTCAAATGAATGGGTATGAAAAGAGTCCTGCAGGTTTCCGTCTCCTGCTCTGTTTGGTGCAGGAAATGAAAACCTGTATGAACGGAGACTGGGTGCAGATGTGAATGAGCCCTTAGAGGGGATATGTTCACATGCTCACATATTGGGCTCTGAAGAACCTAGAACCATAATTCTGTTGCTGTTTTAAAGAGTAGAGTCTAAACCTTAAAACCCAACCAGGCTTGTGGTATCCTCCAGAAGCAGAGTGAACAGTAGTTGAGAGTCGGAGCTGGGTATACAGCTACCATTCCAACTGATTCATTGACTGTCTGTATCATTAATTTTATATCATAGAGAAGCATGATTCTGGTTTGATATTACAGCTGAGATTCTCAGCTTTAGAACAACACCAGAACAATACTTCTAAGTATTACAGAACCCAATATATTGACACCTGCGCTCCTCTTCCCTATCCAGTGTCACTCATCTTTTAAGAATACCGGCAAGTGCAACTCTTCTCAGCTAATTTTCATACAGACTTTTGAGGGGATTTTTATAAGTAAACAGACTAAAAAGGATATTTCATCTCCTACCTGAAAAGTTCTTTGGTTTTAGTGGTTACATTCCTCATGACAGAGTTTAAAGGTAAAATTATGTTTTAAATACTGCAAAATGTACTCATTGTTAATGCACCGTGCCCATGGCCATATGATGATTCTATACAACTTGGAGGTTGTCACAAAGAAGGGCATCCATAATCTCATAAGAGCCATAGGGAATTTCTTAGCTGATTTTGCTACGCTCTGCTGGATATGATCACATGAACTATGTGCTTCTGAGGTGCATATCTTTGGCATACATTGCCCCATGGAACACCTCCATTACCTGTTGCATTGGCTGGACATGCCCAGATATGTGCATCCAAAGCTGGGCAGGTTTTCTAAACCCAACATGGATTTGTGATAAGTTATTGGAAAGAAATATGCTAACTATCCATGTCTATATGTTATGTAACCCAGTAGGAGTGGGTGAACTGTAGCCGTTGAAGACTCCGCTAGTATGCTGCAACAATGTATTGAATAGGTTTCAAGACAGATAGGAATCCTTAACCAAACTGCAGATCAGCTAAGTGCGGGCACATCCTAGATTGGAGCACAGAGTTGCACCTTCTACAGATGACTGTGCCATGTCTATAGAACCATAAATGTACAAAGGTTA
Organism: Leptodactylus fuscus; assembly: GCF_031893055.1. Taxonomy (NCBI): domain Eukaryota; kingdom Metazoa; phylum Chordata; class Amphibia; order Anura; family Leptodactylidae; genus Leptodactylus; species Leptodactylus fuscus. Next base: position 201,287,075 of record NC_134266.1, on the reverse strand, counting down.
CATGGTTCCTTTATTACAAAGAATGTGGGTATATTGAATGCACAGTTGTTCTCAAATATTGATATAAGAAGAAAACAAAAAAGACCTTGTTTTTGCATTTCCTTTCATGTGAATACACAGATAACATATTTCCTTGTCAGCCAACTGTGATCAATATTCAGTCACAGAACAGAAACGATTACTAAAGGTAAAGTTACTGATTTACAAACTGTTTTATGTTTTGTAAGTATAAGTAACAGAAAAAAATCTATGAGTTCAACATTGAAGTTTATTATAGCACAGTTCTAAAAATTATTTTATTTTATGTTCTTATTGCAAACCATTAACATTAATAATAAGGTTTAAATAAGCTTATCTCAAGTAAATTATCAAAGGTAAATCCATTGATTGACTTTTACCTTTTACAGATATTCAAGGGAATTGAAATTAATGTTGTCAATTTAATATTTAGCTTATTGTAATACAGTCCTATGAAAAAGTTTGGGCACCCCTATTAATCTTAATCATTTTTTAGTTCTAAATATTTTGGTATTTGCAACAGCCATTTCAGTTTGATATATCTAATAACTGATGGACACAGTAATATTTCAGGATTGAAATGAGGTTTATTGTACTAACAGAAAATGTGCAATATGCATTAAACCAAAATTTGACCGGTGCAAAAGTATGGGCACCTCAACAGAAAAGTGACATTAATATTTAGTAGATCCTCCTTTTGCAAAGATAACAGCCTCTAGTCGCTTCCTGTAGCTTTTAATCAGTTCCTGGATCCTGGATAAAGGTATTTTGGACAAACAATTCAAGTTCAGTTAAGTTAGATGGTTGCCGAGCATGGACAGCCCGCTTCAAATCATCCCACAGATGTTCAATGATATTCAGGTCTGGGGACTAGGATGGCCATTCCAGAACATTGTAATTGTTCCTCTGCATGAATGCCTGAGGATTTGGAGCGGTGTTTTGGATCATTGTCTTGCTGAAATATCCATCCCCGGCGTAACTTCAACTTCGTCACTGATTCTTGAACATTATTCTCAAGAATCTGCTGATACTGAGTGGAATCCATGCGACTCTCAACTTTAACAAGATTCCCGATGCCGGCATTGGCCACACAGCCCCAAAGCATGATGGAACCTCCACCAAATTTTACAGTGGGTAGCATGTGTTTTTCTTGGAATGCTGTTTCTTTTTGGACGCCATGCATAACGCCTTTTTTTATAACCAAACAACTCAATTTTTGTTTCCAAAATGAAGCTGCCTTGTCCAAATGTGCTTTTTCATACCTCAGGCAACTCTATTTGTGGCGTACGTGCAGAAACGGCTTCTTTCTCATCACTCTCCCATACAGCTTCTATTTGTGCAAAGTGCGCTGTATAGTTGACCGATGCACAGTGACACCATCTGCAGCAAGATGATGCTGCAGCTCTTTGGAGGTGGTCTGTGGATTGTCCTTGACTGTTCTCACCATTCTTCTTCTCTGCCTTTCTGATATTTTTCTTGGCCTGCCACTTCTGGGCTTAACAAGAACTGTCCCTGTGCTCTTCCATTTCCTTACTATGTTCCTCACAGTGGAAACTGACAGGTTAAATCTCTGAGACAACGTTTTGTATCCTTCCCCTGAACAACTATGTTGAACAATCTTTGTTTTCAGATCATTTGAGAGCGGGCTGTCCATGTTCGGCGACCATCAAACTTAACTGAACTTGAATTGTTTTGTAGAAAGAAATGGTCCAAAATACCTTCATCCAGGATCCAGGAACTGATTAAAAGCTACAGGAAGCGACTAGAGGCTGTTATCTTTGCAAAAGGAGGATGTACTAAATATTAATGTCACTTTTCTGTTGAGGTGCCCATATTTTTGCACCGGTCAAATTTTGGTTTAATGCATATTGCGCATTTTCTGTTAGTACAATAAACCTCATTTCAATCCTGAAATATTACTGTGTCCATCAGTTATTAGATATATCAAACTGAAATGGCTGTTGCAAACACCAAAATATTTAGAACTAAAAATGATTAAGATTAATAGGGGTGCCCAAACCTTTTCATAGGACTGTATATATATATATATATATATATATATATATATATATATATATATATATATATATATATTATAGTTTAACTACAATTTTCCCTTTTCAATACATAGAGTGAAGTTTGTGGAAAATCTTCAGAAATTATGCAACGCAATTAAAAAATAAATAAATAAACATTTTATGTGGGTTTTTTTTATGGTGCAAATTCCTAGCAAATACACTGAACTTTATGGTACTTTATGGTATGACCACCAACTGGACAAATGCTAAAGGCAACCTTACCAATTGCTATAGTATATCCAATGTCTATTTCTATTATTTCATTTGTTATCGCTTAGGATGGTCTTTATACATTGTCTATAAAGACTATTTCTTCTGTTCACAAATATCATATTGCTTTTGCAGTGCCAACATATTTATGTATTCTGAAATCTGCCAAAAGTAAGGTCACCGATTGAGGATGTATATTAATGTTATATACAGTATGGGGAGAGTTTTAGGAGTGATCTTTACCGCAAAAAAATAAACTACTGCAATGTACAATTATAGAGAAAAAGTATCCTGTGCCATTAGTTATAAAGTGACCGGCCGCTCATAAAAGATACGATCCTGCATTGTGCGAGCTGGAGCTGACCCTTTACCTGTTATTATAAACATAACTAAATTAATTTACTGTAATAAACAACAATGCAAATGTGACCTTGTGTTCATTCCAGCCAGATGGTGAGCTGCATGGTTGAATAGCATACTATAACAAGAGAACACTCACATGCAAAAATCTAGATTTATGGATTTTGCACATCTTACCTTGTATTGTCCTTTCAGCATCTGTTCTGGCCCCATTGCGGTCAGATTCTATCTCCGGGGTCAAAGCCTCTGAAAGCAGAGACAAAAATGAATGACATTAGCAGATGAAATACAGCAGGGTTTAACCTAGTGTGTGAGCACTAAGACCATGGCACATAAGGTGTATTTACTTTTCGGTGGCACCACATAACTCACTCCATTTCCCCCTAACCTCAATGTAATAAAAACTGTGACACTGTCTCCCTGTCACCCTCTGACTCAGATATCATCATATTACCCAATTTTTCTTATTATATTCAGTTTTTTATGTCTCTTTTCTACTATAGTTACTGTTTTCCATCTTAGCAGAATTACAGTCTGTACCCATTACTTCAATACTGAATAATAAATAATATGGCACGAATGAGAAATTTTTATATTTTTCAACTCCTCTTAAAATTTGTTACACTGTAAGATGGGCATATACATGTATAAGAGGATTATTACACAAAGGCGACAATGTACAATGCTGCAGGATATGTTGGTGTTATACTGTATATACCAGGTAACAAATGAATCAAGCCAATAATAAAAATAGGCCATGTTATGAACAGAGATGTTGTGGTGGACCATTGTTAATTTTGTAAGCATCAACATCTGCGTCCTTCCAAATATTAACAGGGAAATTCAGCAATGCGACTGATGTGAGAGTTACAGTATTTATTCCCATTATGTGTTTTATATGTAAGGTGCCACAATATAACATAACCAAAGATTAATAAGATTTATTTTCAATATTCAATAATGAGTATTTTGTGAACCCTAGGGTACTATATTTTCAATGATAATGCCAGGCTTTTCTAGTACTATGAAATTAACAATATAAGACCAGTGGTGAAACAAGTACAGATTAAGCCAAATTGAACACGACTTTCAATGCAACGTAAACTCTTGCTAATTATTTTAACTCAGCTTTTGTCCATTGCGTTCAATGGCTTTTGCTCTGCATTATCAAAGTGCAGCAAGTTATCAGATTTAAGTTGAAGATGGCTACATCTGTGACTTTGAGACCCCATAGACAAAACTGAAAGGGAGTCTTATTGTGCAATGACTGGCATTGTCAACATGTGGCTCCAAAAAGTAAAAAGGGGCACAATTCTGTCTCCGATTCCTTCATTCCTTGCAATGTTATTCTTTCCTTCTTTTATTCATCTTCGTCTGGATGCCTCGCTATCCTTCCCTAGTTGAACGACATGAATAAATGTCTTCTTTCAACTATGCTGACTTTATCATGTAGAAAGTAACTTAGTAGGAATGCTTACAGCTCTATAGAAAACCACTAATTGTACATTGTACATTGTAGTATACTGATAATATATTGTAAGTAATATATTGTATATTGCATTGTATTATTGTCCTGTTAAAGCTGATCTGTTATCAGATAGTCAATCAGCAGTCAGCTCTATGTAAGGACAGCATCGTATGTAAATAGCCAAAACTGCACACATGAAATTTGGGGCCAATTGATCAAGACTGGTGCTTTGTGCGCTCCGGCCTCCCAATAATTCAGAAGCATCACCAAAGGTCTTGTGCACCAGAAGTGAATTCTACTCCAGTCAACCACAGGTACAGATTTCAGGTATAACTCAGTCAGTTTTAAGGAGTGTGTTATAGTAAATCCTTGTCCCACCTGAAAGTTGAGCGAGGCGACAAATATTGTTACTTTTACACCAGAAAAGGGTGTGTGCAGGGGTTGATAAATAGTAGAGATTAGCGAGTAGTACTCGATCGAGTAGGTATTCGATCGAATACTACGGTATTCAAAATACTCGTACTCGATCGAGTACCACTCACTATTCGAATGTAAAAGTTCGATGCAGAACCAGCATTGATTGGCCGAATGCTATACAGTCGGCCAATCAATGCTGATTCTTCTCCTACCTTTAGAAGTCTTCTCCGTGCAGCTTCCCCGCGGCGTCTTCCGGCTCTAAATTCACTCTGCCAGGCATCCAGCCTGGGCAGAGCCGACTGCGCATGTCTGCTTGTAGTGTGGGCATGCGCAGTCGGCTCTGCCCAGGCCCGATGCCTGGCAGAGTGAATTCAGAACCGGAAGATGCCGCGGGGACGCTGCAAGGAGAAGACTTTTCGGAGGATCCAGCCCGACCCTCACTCGTGGACTTGGTAAGTATAATTTGATCGAACGTTGACTACCCCTGAAACGAGCATTTTCCCCCCATAGACAGTAATAGGGTTCGATATTTGATTCGAGTAGTCGAATATTGAGGGGCTACTCGAAACAAATATCGAACCTTGAACATTTTACTGTTCGCTCATCACTAATAAATAGGCTTGAATAGCTATTGAGTGACTAAGGCCTCGTTCACATCTGCGTTGGTAATCCGTTCGGGGAGTCCTTATTGGGACCCTCCTGCATGGACTGAGTAAAGTAGATTGCAAACTACTTTTCTGTCCACATGTTCCATATGCAGTCTATGGGGTCCGTGTGCTTTCACTGCACACCGCTTGCCAATGTGTTCAGTAGTCCATCCGGGGGGTCCCCATGCGAACTTTCCCGAATGGATTATCAACGTAGATGTGAACGAAGTCTTACAGTGATAAATAAACTGCTGTGTAGCTATACGGAAGATATATGGCAGCCAGCAGTCAATCATAGCACTCCTCTTAATGCTACTGTTAGTCAAATAGAACAATATGTTTTATGTTCTTCGGGTATAAGAGAATGTACCTGTCTCTATACTATGTTGCCATTATATAGGGCAGCACAGTCTGATGACAGATCTGCTTTCCACTTCTCAGCTCTGCTACATTGGTACTGTACATCATGTCATCACATTCATTATTTGCGCCAGACACAGCATATAATCCACTTATTACATCTGTTGTATCGCATTTCTCTATAGGTTTATGTTATAATAAAATATAAGAAGTAGCGAGTAGCATTTCAAAGATGATCTGACAACACTGTAACAAAAGCAAATTTGTCATGCCAATGACACTATTGATACAAGAAATCTATTGAACCACAGCCTTACCATTAAGGACCCTGAGTCCTTCTGAGGACGCTGCTTGTTTGAGTGCCTGCTCAGCTTGCTCTCTTCGTTTTGTCTCAAATTCCAAAGCTTCTTGCAATTTCCTTTTTGCCTTCTTTTCTTTCTTAAGTCTTTTTTGAATTATTGCTGAAACAGGAAACATCCGATTAATTCCAGTGATGGACTGTCTGTCCTATGCTATGATATTCCGATCACATACACTGCCGAGACTGAAGAAAACTCTTTGACCTGCCCTTAACCTATAAATATTCTTTACTGAGAAACGCACCGCACTAAAACTAACACTCTGTCCCCACTTACAGAAAAAGGTCTATACTGTACGTTTGGTTTGTATAATAGAATAGAACTTGTATAGAGAACTTGTAGAGTAGAACTTGTATAAAATCATAGAATTTAATAGAAAATATATAATATGTAAATAATTTTGACTTATTCACCAGTTTGTTTGCCATTCTCTTAAATTCACCGAAAGGGAATGTTAGACCTGGCAAATTGTTTCACCAAATATATTGGTCAAATGGGGTATACAAAAAACAATAAGACAAGTCAGGGTGAGGGTCCGGAGACAGCTGTTCTAGGTCATGATGATCCTCAAAATGGTCCTGCAATATTTCCCTGAAAAGTGTCTATGTGGTCACCTCTCTAATGCAGGTCAAGCTTCCCTGATTTATGACATGTATGACACATCGCAATACACGCCAATGGCAATCTGTCTGCTTTACCTTAATCTCACATTGCATTACATCATGTATCATAGGAGCAATGTAAGGCCAGAATATGTAGCCAATCTGGTCCTTGGCATGTCTGATATCCATGTCTGGTCTGGATATGTTAGTTTTATAGCTATTTGGCTACATTGAATTACACCTGACGCCAGATTCCAGCAACTGCAATAGCAGACTTACAGACAACCTGCCATATTATAAAAGCAGACCAATATGTAGAAACCATATTGTAGAGAAAAATGAGCTGGCTAGATTACTAAACAGTATATGGTTGTAAGGAAAAAGCAATAAAACTAGTAATTTGCTGATCTTCTTAGGGTATTTCTTTTCACGTATACAAACACATCATATCATTTACCAAGTACAACTACCCAAAGAACTCCTAAGCCCAGAATGAGGCGATTTTTAGGCATGATCATTCCACTGGTAACCCCCCCCCCCCCTTTCCCTTGTGTTAGTGAAGTATAAGCACTGTTTGACTAGTAGTGCAGGGCTCAGGGTATGTTCACAGGGAGTTTTTTGCAGGCGGACTTTGACGTGGAATCTGCCTCTAAATCCGCCTGCAAAAACATCTCCCATTTATTTCAATGGGAGTCACTAGCTTTTTTTTCCCTGGCAAAAAAGTGGTATGCCTTATCTTCCCGCGGATTCCGCGGTTGAGTCAGCCGCGGCATCCGCGGCTCGAGACACCCTCCTGCTTTGGCCCATTTATTCAGGCCTAATAAGGAGCGGCACTGCATCGGCATCCCGTTGCGGCTAGCCACGCGGAAAAGTCACATGGTGGAAAAGGTGTGACTTACCCTAAATGACCTGTACTTTTTTGTCTGTGCCAGGATGAGTAGTGTAGAAAAAAGTCTAAAAGTGATCATTTATTTACACCTTACAATTAGCTGATATCAGACAGTCACAACATCAGTTTTATGTATGAATGAATAAACTGTAATTCTATTACTGATTTCATCAATGATCATCCTGCAGATACACACTGGGCGATTATCATTTACATAGGCTTGGCGCCATTCGGAGCTTAGGGATAATTACAGTATAAGTACATATTTAGTAACATGTATATCTAAATGTCTGGATCTGTGTCCTAGAATATGCTAAATAGATAGAAATAGAATTATGCTTGCCACTATCAGCTAGTGACTGAAATGATCACTGTTAGGGGCGTTCAAACTTGTGCCTATGTCCGCCTACCAAGTCCTCATTCTTATCCTTGAAGAAACTGCATAGGGGACGGCTTCCTGGTGGTCAGTTTTAAAACCCATTCATTTGAATGGGTTTTTAAAGCAAACCACCGGTGTCCATATGCAGCCTCTCTGCAGAGAAACAGGTTTTTTTGCATGGACACAAAGTCCTGCATTGTGTATGTGTATTTTGTGTATGTGCAAAAAAACCCAAAAAAACGGTTTCCCTTTGGAGAGGCTGCATACGGACAGCGGCGGTTTGCTTTAAAAACACATTCATATGAATGGGTTTTAAAAATGACCACCAGGAAGCCGTCCCCTATGCAGTTTTCCCAGGGATTAGGACGGAAACCCCTAGGCGGATACGGGCGCAAGTGTGAACGCCTCCTGTCTGACCACATATATATAACAGAAACAATGTAAAACAAAGAATACAAAGAAAACAATACAGATTTTTTTTTAAAAACACATACCTCTGTTCTTTTGTTCTACTGCTAATTGTTTTTCTAGGGTTTCCCTCAATTCTCGTTCCCTGAATAGTTCCATCTTTAGCTCAGTCTTTTCCATTTGTACCTGTTTCTCTTGCGCTCTTGCATTATCTATTGCCACCTTTAACAAACCCTGCAAAATAAATCAGCATTACTGTCAATATAATGAACATTGAAATATACAAAGTGCTGGCTATATAATGCACACAAAATAAAAGGATCCCATATATTTGCACCACTAGATACACAAATATTTCACAATACAAAATAGAATCATATTACACTACTACCAAAGAAATGTCAATTCAGATTTTGGCATTTCAGAAAATATACGATATATGACAAAATGAGAAGGTGATACATGGTCAAATGGACATGCACAAAAAACCTAGGTCTCCTAACAGAAGTTGCCTTTGAGGCTGCCTTTAAACATGCAGTCTTTAAGGCTAAGGTCCCACATACGCTGCGTTTTTGCTGAGTTTTTCTCAGCAGATTTTCTTCCCTTATAAAACCTATAGGGACAATGCCACTGTTTCTGCTGGTATAATTGGCATGCTGCAATTTTCAAAAATGGGTGAGTTTTTGAAAACGCAGATTTTCCGCAGCATATTTTTTTCCTACAATGTGTGGATGGGATTAGCCAGAATCTCATTCATTTTGCAGGTACTGTAAAATGTAGCATATTTTCCACTGCATTACCATAGCAGCAAAAACGCAGGGCTTTAGCCTTAAGTAGTTTTTAAGATAGACAAAAGAGTGAATACAAAAACAACAAAAAATACTGTATAAGGCCTTATGCACGTCACCATGTACAGCTCCCTCTCATTCAGAGGCATACATTGTTAATATCAGGTGCAATACGTAAGGAAGTATTCTCCCGTAGAAAAATTATTTCTAAGGCTATCTCCCTATTTCGTCCATATTTTTGAAAACTGGAAAACCCCTTTAATACATTTCTTTCCCTCCTTAATTCACTATTATCTACGTCTAAAAACTGGCTGTATAATGTTAGCCCATAAGACCACATTGCAATGTAAGGCTGCTTGCATCAGACTGAGCTGTGTAAGCGGATGTATTTAAACATCAGTATGTCTTGGATAGAGATTGATGATGGTAATAAAGCACCTATAACAAAGAGTTTTATAGTAAACACCTTTTGTACAACTAGATATCATGGGGGAACGTGAATCCTCAGGAGAATAACCCATGGGGTTATCAATATCCATGGTCATCTTCCTTAGATGATTTTGAAAAAAAGCTTCCCTGTTGGTAACTGGGCAGATTTTATTGGCCCAGTGATGGCCTTGATTAGCCATTGTTAGGATCAATGTCAAACAGATCGGAGGGAAAAACTTCCCTGCTGACAGGAGCTGCCATACATATTAAGAAAGCCCTCATTGCAAATTGTACAGGCTAATGTTATACTGTCTACACCAGAGGCGTTACTACCAGGGTAGCAGCAGTAGTGGCTGCACCAGGGCCCGGAACATCAGGGGCCTGAAGATAGCCTCTACCGCTGCAGATTTATTTATTTTTTTAATACTCCAGTAACTTCAGCAGGTAAGGGGCCTTATTTACTTACCAATCCTGGCTCCTGATGACTGACGCTGTTACTTACCTCTCCTGGGCTCCAGTAGGCTTCAGGCCTACTTGGTGATGTCCCAGACTTCATGTGGGCCAGGGCTTGCATCCTTATGCATCACGTCGGAAGCCCCTGCTCACATGATGTCTTGTACATCATTGAAGATGGCCGACATCAGCAGGGAGTGAGCCAGAGCCAGGGACAGGTAAGTAACAGTATTTTTATGTTTGTATCCTCCCCTGGGTTTCCAATTATTATACTCTGGGGTCTGTGCAGGAGCTACTATGGGGCATAATATTGAGCGCAGGGGCCACTATGGGGCATAATACTGTGTGCAGGGGCTACTATGGGGAATAGTACTGTGTGCAGGAGCCACTATGGGGCATAATAGTGTGTGCAGGGGCCACTATGGGGCATAATACTGTGTGCAGGGCCCACTATGGGGCATATTAGTATGTGCAGGATCTTCAGGGAGAGGGGCAGTCAGGGGAGCCCATGTCAAATGTTCGCCTTGGGGCCCCATCATTCCTAGTTCCACCACTGATCTATACATAACTACATATAATCTGTCTTAGGGTAAAATGATATTTAGTACACTATCAATTCTGACCCCAGAGTTGAGAAAGTTAACCTCAAACAGGGGAGCTTAGCAGTGTTCCCAGGCGATTCTGTAGGTGGAGGATTCTGACTCAGATTTTGGTGTGTTACAGTGAATGGTCGCTATGAGCAAGGATCATTACTGAGACATGGAAACCATAATCTTCATTCAAAAAATACAACACCTAAGTGGACCCATAAAGGACTAACAAGGCAATTATTTTGCTATGTAGCTTTACTAGGAGGATACACATGATCCTATGTAGGAAAAGGGTCAAATAAACATATTTTACTCCCAGCATGGACTTTCTCTAGGATTAATTTGATCAATTATAGTGCAGGTTGACCAGGCAAGGTTACCTTCTCTATCACCTTGTATAGTCACCAAATGCTGTACAGTAATTATTGAAATGAATTGCAAAACAGATACATGCTGGGGACGAGACCTCCCTGTCATCTGGACAATAGCCATTTCCTTTTTTAATAATATGTTTTCTGCTTCACATGTTTTAATTACAAACTTGGTCATTAAGGGAAGTAATAGTGTTCTCCTGCATATTAATGGCAGGTTAGGTTATTATAGGCATATATGAGAAATACATATATAGTACCGGTATTTATCTATATTAGCTATTGTACATCCAATTGGGATGAGACCAGCTTCAAAAATTACAATGTAAGTAGATATTCAATATCAGGCAAGTCTCTATATTCCCAGTATCTCTTGTATCAGGCAAATGACTAGATTCCCATGTGAGACAATCAAGTCTGATGCCTCAAGAATAAAACTGCATGCAGAGCTCACCCATGTTTGTTTCTCCCCATTTAAGCTATGGTGAATAACAAGGCCAAGCTAGTGGTTGCCTTTCCATGTGGCACAAGGGTTCAGTGAGGCCTTTTCTGCCAATAACTGAGGTCAGGTCAGGCCCGGTTCACACCTGCATTCGGTATTCCGTTTGGGGAGTCCACTTGAGTCCACCCCCTGAATGGAATACTGTACCCATTAAAAAGCAGTGAGCAATGAAAGCACACGGACTTCATAGACTATAATGGGGTCCATGTGTATTCCACGTGGTGTCCGCACGAATCATGTGGAGAGGAAAGTAGTTCTTACAGCAAATTTTCTCTCCGCATGACTCGTGTGAACAGCCCTCGGAAAACATATGGACCCCATTATAGTCTATGAGGTCCATGTGCTTTCATTGCTCACAGCTTTTTAATGTGTTCATGTGGACTACCGAACACAGATATGAACCAGGCCTTAGCGGTTGGAATTTTACCTTTTAGATATTTGTGACATATATTACCTATGGTCGGAAAGTCTGTTTATGTCTATGTTATATCGATTTTAGAGATAATAGAAATAAATGAAATCTAGTGTTTTCTATGATCAGCCTTTTTATCTGATCACGAAGCCCTGAAAGATATCTGACCACATGATCACTTCTTATACCCCAAATAGTATAATGCTCATTTCTGTGAACCTCCAGAAACATTATGGGATATTCACACAAGTAAATGCTTTTTTTACTAGCCACATTTTATAAGATATATCCTTTCAGGTCTAATGACTGTGTAATATACAAGGCACTGAATTAGCAGATTGGAATCTAGGTCATGTTATGGCGCATTACATTGATAACTGTCAAAAACAACAGACAGAACTCAGGAAAAATGTACAATAAAACCGTGTTCAGATGCTGCCTTTTTGTTGTAGCAGGACAGCAAATCTTTAATTTGAAGCTACTTGCATTATTCAGCAATGCTCTTTGTTTTACTGTACTTCATCAGCAACAAACAATTAGCAACAAATGAAAGAGATCATTACATGAAGTGCCCCTTTAGATCACCCCAATTAAAAATTTAGTTTAGCTTTATTTTAATTCTGAGATACTAAATTCTAATTTTCTGCTCTGATTGATCTTGTTGACTTATCTTTGAAAGATGTACTCTCTACGCAATGTCTAGAGATTATTTAGCAAGATGCCAATGTTGGCACCACTTAATGTGTTGATTGGTTGTATTATCAGAAGCTGAATAAACTACATGAATGAATAGCATGCAATACATGTAGAATGAACAAAATATATCTGTCTTTGAAGTGATTATTTTCTGGGATTTTAGTAAAAGCGACTGATATAGGGATTTTGGTTGGGTTTTATGTACGTATTGGTGAACCAGTTTAGGCTGTACTTAATAGGTATACATATTACTGTATGAATATACATATTTATACAGTAAATTCTTTCAATTTCAGACAATCACCCAAAATTGCATAAAAATAATCTTGTAGAGGATGGTCTTCTCTAAGAAGATGGGTAACATGGAAAACTGAAAATCCATTACAAAAGGACTCTTTCCATCGTGTGACTTCTCCATGTCGCAATGAGATGCCGATGCGCTGATTAGGCCCAACTGAATGGGCCTAATAAGGAGGGAATCTTGAGCCGCGGACGCCGTGGCTGAAAAAAATCGCTAACGGGAAAAAAAAGCGAGGGACTCCCATCCCGTTTTGAAGGTGGATTTTGAGGCAGAATCCACATTAACATCCGCCTGCAAAACATAGGGGCAGCACGGTGGGTCAGTGTTTAGCACTGCAGCCTTGCAATGCTGGAGTCCTGGGTTTGAATCCCACCAGGAACAACATCTGCAAGGAGTTTGTATGTTCTCACTGTGTTTGCGTGGATTTTGTACCATTCTATAAAGACATACTGATAGGAAGAAAAAAAAAAGTATATTGTGATCCCTATATGGGGCTCACAATCTACATAAAAAAAAATCAAAAATCTGCCTGCAAAATCTCTGTATGAACATACCCTAACTGTTAATAAGACAATTTAACACAATATTGTGAAATACTAGATATCCTTTGACCACAACCAATAGGTAGCCTCACGTAGGCACAAATAGGATAGACATCTTGTGAAAGAGTATACCAAAATTACAGTGATCATCTTGTCACATGCATATGTGGATACATCCAGGCTGAAGGACCCTTAAGGAAAGAAGGATCTATACTAGAGATTACATCTTGTTATTGTCTTACTTGAACAGGCCCATCTTGTGAAGCCCTGTTGTCCTGGACTTCTATAGGGAATGACATGTTATGCAGTGAAATATGTTCATAGATTTAAACATATACAGGTTGATTTCCAAAGATATGTGTTGCTAAGGTTTGAAGCATGGAAAACCACTCTATCTGCCAAATATTCTCTAAAAAGTCATATGAGATGTGCCATAGGTGTCGAGAAGTGGTTCCGGCTTCAAAAAATATGGAACATATAAAATAATAAATCCGCAAAAAAAAATTTTTTGACTCTCAAGGAATTTTGACTCCATTTATATTTAATAATATTGCTTATTATTAGAGTTATACTGTGAGACATCAGATGATAGTCCTACCTGGATATTAGTCAGAAGTGTCTCTATGGAAGACAGCCCATCAGGAAAAAGAAAGGGAGAAGGAAAACCTGGAGGTAGCGGTTGCCCATGTCCAGACAGAGTGAGTTTGTCAAAGCTGTCTCTCGCAGTTGGTGTTGAGAGCGGGGTCTCATCTGTATGTGATTGAAACAAAAATATAGAACAAGTTACGCTTGTCTGTTTTTATTAGACCTCAGTAATGGTTTCCCTAGTGGTTTCCAGAACATTTATTGCAAATTGGTTCTTGCTATCAAGAGAAAATGCTTTCTGCTGAATTTTCTTTAATGAAAAAGCTGTGGAGATACAACAAGATAACATTAATGAGTAACTTTATAAGCCTTTTAAATGCGGTCTCTAATGAGACTGAGTTTACAATGCAAGAGAATCTTTCTAAAACAAATATTATCTCACATATACTTGTGATAATATATTCAAACTGACTTTATGACTACCTCCCAATTATCTCATTTTACTTGTGTTGTTGTACTGTGCAGAGCTTGACAAATAGAGGAGGATATTTAACCGAGGGGGAAAAAAATATTGCCATCCAGTAATATTAGGCTTTTATACTGTACATATACTGGAACGGATATATATGGAACTGTGCATGACATGTACTGCATTTACTTTCTCTGAGAAGATATTGCATGCTCAAGAAAAATGTACTTAAACATTTTTACTAAATCTATTTATCCATCAATATAGTAATTATAAGAATTAGGTTCTTCTTAAAGTCGTGTCCAGGTACACTTACTCGCCCGATATGACATGTGGCGTGGAGAGATAAAACTGTACGCTGGGCCGGGCATCGGATACCTATATAGTATTGTACATGGGTCCTATTCTAATGAATGTCCTCCCAGCGCACAGTTACATCTATTACCTGGTGTCAAACCAAGGGGACGTATTGTAAAATAAGTAAGGAAACCAATTTAACGTGCTACTCTGGTTCCATACATTAACTAAGGCCAACAATAAGGTGTAGCTTTCCCATATGCCAAGCAACACCCCCAACATTACAAACTAGATACATCAAAGTATACCTAATATATGTGTGGTACATGCCCTAGACTGTTTAGTTCATTGAGTCCACTGAATGCAACAAGAAGGTTGTTATCAAGTACGCTAACACTTGCTGATGGTTTCCTTTAGCCCTTTTAGCCTAAAGGCCTATGAGATTATATCGGCATGCTACATTGACGTACTACAGTGCTTCTTCTTTTCTACCCCAATGTCCCTGACTTGGCTACCCATTATTAGGCCTATTGGATATAATGCAAGATAAAGAATAAGACATTGTGCATGAATGTCCGTTGAATATGGTATGTGCTTGAAAATATTCCTATCTACTAATCTGTCATCTAACTATATGGGATACTTAATGTAGTAGGAATATCTGTATACAAAATGTAAAAAAGTATGATCTGCTATGGGACAATAAAATAGTATGAAAAAAATGAGTATATATACAAGTGAATGGATGAACTGTATTTTATACTTTACATTAAACGAATGGCCACAGCAAGATACTCAGCTATATAGATTTTCTTGTTTCTTTGAGAATGTGAACCTTCAAATCTACATACAAATGTAATGACTATTTTACAAAATAAATCTTTCTGCAGCAATGTGTTCAATGTAATCTCACAGCAACAACAAATCAGGTTCTATCAAACGCACCAGCAAAGTAAAATACTATACTGAATTGCTAAGCTTAATAAAACTTGTGTCCGGTTCTGTAAAGCTGGAAAATGGGTGGTAAACCTCGGCAAATATGCCACTGGGGCTGATAAAATGCAATATAAAAGTATCTGTGCAATGAGAGTAAAGTGCTTAGTAAAATAAAATACATTGCTCAAGGGGAAAATTCCTACTGTACAGTTTAAGCTGTCATTCAGAATTTCCTTCATTGCAGTGGTTTAGACCGACAGAAATACTGGAGATTATTTACATATCAAGTAATAGTTGTACTGAAGAAATAACTCTGAAGCTGCTTGTCTGGCACATGATAATAACTAAAAATGGGTTTTATTCCCTTTTCTATGGAACAAAGGTCTGGAAAAAACATGCAATATGCAAATTAATTATTTGGCGCAACAAGACAGTTGCTGGTTACATTTACCTCTTTGAAACAACAGCAACGCCCTCATTGCTCCAAAGAGCTCATTTACATACTCATAAAGACAGCGAGGCACCCTCATAATGGGAAAACACAATTTCTAGCGAATCCCATCCATACATTGGATAATATTATGTGCAGCGGAAACTGTGATTTACAAAACTGTTGCGTTTGAAATTCAGCATGTCAATTATTCCTACGGAAATGCCGGCGGTTTCTCTATAGGCATCAATGAAGCAATAAGTCTGCAGAGAAAACTTCGGACTTTCTGTAAGAAGTGCTGCAGGCAAAAACACAATGTGTTTGCACACTATGTGGGGCCTTAAAGAGGACCTTTCATGTGCGCGGGCATAGGCAGGTTTATATACCGTTAGAAGGATGACAGTGCGCTGAATTCAGCACACTGTCGACTTTTCTGTTATGTGCCCCAGGGGAAGCGACATCGGTGCCATTAACGATATCACTTCACTGTCAACGGGGCATTCCTGACAGTCTAGCTGAGCTTGAGGTAAGCCCCACCTGACAGTACTTGTTCATAGCCATGTACTGTCAGAGGGGAAGTTCCTTACTGCCCAGCCATGACACTAAGCTGTGAACAACGCCCTCCCCCCTCCTGATAGTACTCGTTATGGCTGGGTGGTAAGGAATGTCACCTCTGACAGTACAGGGTTATGGAGAGTACTGTCAGGAGGGGCGTTCCTCACAGCCCAGCTAGACTGTCAGGAACGCCCTTTTGACAGTGAAGAGATATTGGTAACGGCACCGATCTCTCTAGCCCTGGGGCACATAACGGGAAAGGTGACAGTGCACTAAATTCAGCGCAGCTTTCTAGCGATATATAAAACCGCATGTGCCTGAGGACATGAAAGGCCCAATTTAAGCGTGAAAACTAAAATACTCCATATACCTCCATATCTTTGCCTGATCATTGTTATAGGCATATAAATATCACTACTCCTGGAGCTAACTTTCAGGACTGTGCAAGTGTACCATTTTTAGTATAACAGCTACTTTGCAACTACTCTGCAATTTACAAGTGTCAGATTCAATAGCAACAGACAGTCTATACCTTTCTTTTTTTGATACATTTGCTGCAGGAAATTTCATGAAAGTTGCAAATAATGTCTTTTCTGTGGACTGCAACTGTCATGAGCTACAATAAGTCTGTGTGTGGCTTAGCCTTAGGACTTATGGACTTATAAATATATGAATGGTTTAGAGATCTATGCTCTACAAATCCTGAATGTGCTCAATGCATAGCATACAATTGGTTAATGCTGAAATTTTGAGAGCCTACAAATTTTGCCAAAGTATCATGCAGAGATTTCTTCTCACATATTCTGCGATGGTATTCCGCAATGCATGCTGTATAACAGTGGTATTATTCCCTAGAGGCACTGCATATAAGTAAGAATACTAAAGCACACAAAGGTACCACATGGACTTCAAAACAAGTTTATACAACAAATCTGAGATACAATCTGTGCAATATAAGGATACAGCCATGACGTAACTGTTTTCATGAGCTTGGTGTCCAATATGTTTCAGACTCCAGCATTTTTGTAATATCTAGTCAAGCTGTAGGGTTACAACTCCCTTTCATATGACATTCAGCCTTTCTATTTGTATCTTTCTTTACATATGCCTTATGCTTTAAGAACTTCTTTCCACTTCTCAGGCATTATTTAATTATCCACTGGGTACCCTAAATAGGACCTGTTGACTTTCCCAATCTGTGCCCCGGGTGAAGAGTTAGCAGTGCCGGTACCGTAGCTCTTCACAGTCAGAAGTGCATTTCTGACACTCTGTCAGGAACATCCTTCTGCACAGCAGCGCTAATAGCGCTGTACTGTGAGAGCAGGGAAGAACGCCCCCTCCCCTCCTGATAGTATTTGTCTATGGACGAGTACTGTGAGCAGAGGGAGGGGGCGTTCCTCCCCGCTCTCAGTACAGCACTATTGGCACTGCTGTGCAGAAGGACGTTCCTGACAGTGTCAGAAACGCTCCTCTGACTGTGAAGAGCTACAGTACCGGGACTGCTAGCTCTTCACCAGGGGCACAGATCGGGAAAGCCTGACAGTGCGCTGAATTCAGGGCACTGTCAGCTTTCCAGCGGTTTATAACACCGCATGTGCCCAAATCCATGAAAGGTCCTCTTTAAGAAAAATTATACCACAATGCAGAGTTATAAGAAAAGCGGTTTCAGAGTCATGATTTCATTGGGAATGCTATTGTCAACTAAAACACGTTTGGAGTGGTGGCAAATAGAGTCCTTTAGCACTTCAACCAAATAACCAAATGCAGCACTGTTGGTATTTTTTTATCTAGCCCCCACTATTTCTGAGCAATTGGTGCCATTAGTTTCAGTGCTATGATAATTAGGCTCTCTATTGGCAAGTGGGTGGTCTTGGGACAGAGCAGACAATGGTTCTGATTCTGAGCTCTGAGACTGCCTGCCTCTGATTGGACAGTGTCAGAGACCTATAAATCATTCCCCTTTCCTGGTCCTGCCTGAGATTACCCACTTGACAGTAAAGAACCTTATTAAATTGGTCAGCAAAAGTAATGCCATTTATAGCTCAGGAACAGTGGGGGTATAGAAAAAATACAACTATACCAGATTCATTTGAGTGTCGCTTATTGAAGGTTGCAAATTTTTGGATTCAGTGGAGATAGGGAAGGGTCCTATTTAAGGGTTAATCCACATGATTTCTTATATCTGTTTAACAGTTGCAAAAAGCAGATGTAAGATGTGTTTGATAAAATTGTACAGAAATGGATATTGTATTTTTTTTTTATATTTGACCAGTAAATCTATGTGCATCCATTTTTTGCATTTGTTAAAAAGATCTGAAAAACGGATGCAAAAAAATAATATATATATATATATATATATATATATATATATATATATATATATATGTGGATGTACCTTAATATTTAATGTGGAGCTTCAACTTTGTAAAACATCATAGCACTGTGCAGACATGACAGCAATTGGGTGCACTTATAATGAAAGTTTTAAGCAATAGTATATCACTGATGATATGATACAGTCCTGGTAGGCACAATCTCCCCATTTTATAAGTCTGTAAGTCAGGTGAAGATGAAACACTTTTTAAATTAAACTATTTATATCCAATTTCTAGCACGAAAATCCGGCACAAGATTTGTTGTGGTCCAAATGTTCTTTTCATATTACAATACCAAATATCTTCTTAAATCTTCCAAGCATATTAAACAAGATGTATGAATCAGTATTACAGATCAGTACATCTAAGGTGAACTCAGATCTGCAGGTTACAATTATACAACAGATGTTTAATGCAGTATAAAACTGTCTCTTGTAAATGACTGATCAGTCTCTTTCCATTTCACAATACTCCCAGATTATTTATTTAGTTCTGGCCATTGCATGAAAGCATCCTATTAAATCAAAACAATTGATCTTGTTCAGCTTTTCATGTTTCGGGATTATTTATGTATTTATGCTTGTTTCTTAAACAAGCGGAAACGGAGAAGGGCAGATAAGTATTTTGTTTATGCTTAGAAATCAGCAGACAGTTTCAATGTAGTCTTTCTACCTCCAAAAACCCCATCATGTCATCATAGCCAACAATAAAATTCATAGAAATTCTGGAGAAACTTAAAGGAGTTCTGAGACAATGACTATAGGTAGATAACTGTCACCATAGACCAAAGAGACATTCTTGGAAACCAGTCACATCACCAAAGTTTTCTGGAGATTCCAAACATACAACTCCAGCCATACCATATTACACTTTACAAATATCTGGATATAATATACATGTTCAATCTTAGGAAATAAGCATCCAATATTGATTGAGATTGTAAGTGATCTGCAGCAGTGATCAAGTTGTTTTTTTTTTCTTCTTGGATCTTTACCAAGTTTATTATATATAGATATACTGGGTGGTTGAGATGACATCTAGGCACAGGGACAGGTCAACCACTATGTTCCCTCCTAGGCCCAGTCCCTTTACTGGCACTGCCGTGACCCCCATCAGCAATCATCTTGCTCTCTGAGATAAGGGGCCCTAATCTAAAGCAAGAGCTATGAAATATAAAAGAACAAAAAAACTTGATAGTCTTCAGTAGTTGATACCTTTTTAATGGCTAACTCATAATGATGACAGATTACAATGTTTCGGAACCTCTTGGGTCCTTTCTCAAGTAAATTTAAAGCCATTTCTGAAGGATGCATATTTATATACAAAAAAGGGGTTAGAATTCCAGGAGGAAGGGGGGTGGAGTGTTGTTAGTAATTGGTAGAGACAATGTAAACCCCTTTTTTGTATATAAATATGCATCCTTCAGAAATGGCTTTAAATTTACTTGAGAAAGGACCCGAGAGGTTTCAAAACGTTGTAATCTGTCATCATTATGAGTTAGCCATTAAAAAGGTATCAACTACTGAAGACTATCAAGTTTTTTTGTTTTTTTATATTTCCAACCCACTGGCTAACACGGTACGAGAACAAACATTTTCCTTATACTAGGAAATAGACTAATATTGAAAAAAAATGTGAGATGGGAGATTACATTTACCCTTATAACAGGCCCCCAGAATGAGTTCTACTGGTGTGTCCTAGACACCTAAGTCCGACACTGTCTAGACCTACTATAATTATTATCGATATAGGTTGCATTTGCTGTTGTAATAATTGTAGGGGTTACCTAGTGTTACCTGTTAAATTTTCTGCATTACAGTGGTTCAACCTTGAAACCATAGCAAAAACATGATATTGCCAAATTGCACTGTCATAATGGTATGCCATAAGTTTATCACAATACTCCATGGAGACTTTGCCATAATATCTTTTACTTCTAAAAAAAAAAAAAAAAAAAAAAAAAAGAGCTTTAAGACATTTTGTCTACACTTATCTCAAAAGGAATACAACAGAATAAAAGAGGTAAGAGCAGCTCCCATTAAGGTATACTCGAGCCATCGCTGTATTACAAGATCAACCATTCATCCGAATGGCTTCCATATAATACTATGTTTTAATGCTACAAATCAGATCAGTTGGTTGCTGAGGGGCCTTGGAGTCGGACTTGGGTGATCTCCCTTGGGCTTTATAGTGAATTTGGTTGTCTTTGACAAGGTAACCCCTTTAACTTTTAAAATCTAACAAAACCAATTGAATTTTCCCCATGGCACCCTCCATAAACATCCTCCAATAAGGAAACTAAAGGCAGCTTATTTTCAGGAATAACCTACTATGTTTTCCTAGTGTTTACTCATGGGACCATAAAAGGTCTATAAGGGTTCTAATAACTGATACTCTTATATGAAAATATTTTGCCACAATATACAGTAGCAATATAACATCCAGTATTGTGCCAACCTGTGATCAATTTCACACTGTGTAATACTGTATAATGGTGGATAAGGCTATTAGCTAACACAAACAATGATTTCAACTTCCTTATAAAGGAAATTAATTGGTAAGGAAACAAGGACTAAAAGAACAATAAAGAAATGCAATGTGCACATTTTTCCATTTAGCTGGTGTCACTAAGGTTCACCATTTAGATTCCTTACAAGTTTACAATTCAGTCGTAGAGGTCACATCCATTATGATCCTTGTCATCTTTTTGATGACATCACATTCTATCCATCAAAGGTTTCTATAGCAGCCTTTCCATCTGTTCATAACATCTCATCCCACAAAGTCATGGGATAGCAATGGCCGCAATTACATTAGTCGTCTACGGTCAAATCATTTCCTGTTATTAGCTCCAATATTTATCTTTCTCTTTAAATGCTGCAACCTAGAGATATACTCATATGTGGCATTTAATAAATCTAGGCTAAAACAATATATTCCTGAGAGCGATGCTGGGAATTGTATCTAGAGCGGAGTGCTGTTTGCAGACACGGCAGTCTGCATCTTAACTGTGTATTTACACTGAAATATGCGATATCAACAAAAACATATTTCTTTAACATAAATATGTTTCATTATTTAGATTAATGGAGAAAGTACTATTGGCATTTTCCTTTGGCACATATTTCATTTCAGCTGTGATCAACATTGTACTAAAATAAAGTCAAGTATAACAGCCGCTCTCTGCCCATCAAAACTCACAGACGTCTGCCAAGTACTTGTAACAGCTGGTGTTACATTAATTAGTTTAAACTATTTATTTCATCCATCTCCAGAGCAGATTGAGCAAAAACATTAGAGATTATTCTAGCATCTGTAAGTATGCTGCAAACATTCACTGAAAGAAACTTGGAATATTAGTTGTAAGCTAATGCATGATTTAAAGCTGAAGATGGTTTGTTTAGAATGTAAAACTGTGTGATTCAGTGATCTGAGCAATATAAGCCCAGTGTACATCTCGAAGACTAGACTAAAAAGCCTGCAAATTGCTCTTTGCAGTTACCAAAAAGTCTTAGAAAGTATAATTAAAAAGAGATTGTAATTCTTGGCAGAATGGCTCATTAAACAATGTATGTCAACTACTGGATGACTCAGAATATTAGTCAAAAATTTTATGTTTATTAACTGGAATGAAGCCCTAAGAACGATGATCAAACTGCTGTTATAAGTGGTTGTAACAATCTCAATTAAAATTACTTTGATGGACTGAGATAAATATTTAAATGGAATTATACTCCTAAAATCCATATCCTCTTGCCTTGCATCTTTTTTCAACGCATACTAATACAGTTTACGATATGTTAGCTCAGTTTAGCTGCATTAAGTAGACCAAAGGAGACCAATCTTATAAATGGAGTTAATGAAATAATAAGCTATATAAGAGGTGTACGGTAGCTTACAAAAAGTGATGGGATCTGCTTATTAGACAAAATATAAAACTTAAGAACTGAATCCACATTAAATCAGATCATTTACTGCCTTCCAGATTGGGTGCGAATGGGAGGAATGGAATGGTTTAAGGAACCGGCAGAAAGAAGTTGGCATATCTTACAATCCATAGATCTGTTACAAAATATTATCTCATGATTTACGCTAAAAGAAAAGATCTTTGAAGGAGCAAAAGCAAATGCAAATCACTTAACCGGTTAAGGACCAGGCCCAGAAGTACATTAAGGACCGGGCCTCTTTTTTCAAAACTGACATGTGTCACTTTAAATGGCAATAACTTTGAGACGCTTTAACTTACACAAGTGATTTTGAAATTGTTTTTTCGTAACACATTATACTTCATGTTAGTGGTAAACACTAATCAATATTTTTGTATTTATTTATAAAAAAACTAGCAAATTTGATGGAAATTTGGAAAAAATTGCAATTTTCAAAATGTGAAATTCTCTGCTTTTCAGGCAGATAGTCATACCATCCAAATACATGAATAAATATTATCTCCCATATCTCTGCTTTATATCGGCATCATCTTTTGATCGTCTTTTAATTCATTTTGGATGTTACAAGGCTTACAAGTGTAACAGCAATTTTCCAGATTTACAAGAAAATTCCTCAAACTAATTTTTTAGGGACCACTTCAGTTCTGAAAGGAATTATAAAGGCCTATATAATAGAAACCCCCATAAATCACCCCATTTTCAAAACTACACCCCTCAAATTATTCAAAACAGCATTTGGGATGTTTGTTAACCCTTTAAGCATTTCATAAGAATAAAAATAATATGGAGGTCAAATTTAGACATTTCATTTTTTTTCACTAATACATTCATTTAGACCTAAAATTAACACATTCACAAAGGGTTAAAGGAGAAAATACATCTCACATTTTGTTATGCAATTTCTCCCGTGCACAGAAATACCCCACATGTGGGTGTAAACTGATTTTTGGGCACACGGCAGTGCACGAAAGGGAAGGAGTGACACTGGGTGTTTGAACAGCATATTTTGCTGGAATAATTTTCAGGCACCATGTCACATTTGCAGAGCCCTTAGCGTACCAAAACAATGGAAACCCCCCAAAAGTGACCCCATTTTAGAATCTACACCCCTCACGGAATTCATCAAGGGGTATAGTGAGCATTTAGACCGTACAGTTGTTTCACAGATTTTACTAACATTGGAATGTGTAAAAGAAAAATTACTAAAATGTCACTTTATCCCCAAAGTTTTCATTTTCACAAGGGGTTAAAGGAGTAAAAGCCCCCCAAAGTTTGTTAAACAATTTATCCTGAACACGGCAATACCCCATATGTGGCCATATTCTGCTGTATGGGAACATGGCGGGGCTCAGAATGGAAGGAGCGCTATTTTGCTTTTGGATGGCAGATTTTGCTGGAATAATTTTTAGGTGCCATGTCGCATTAGCAGAGCCCCTAGAGTACCAATACAGTGGAAACCCCCTAAAAGTGACCCCATTTTGGAAACTACACCCCCCACAAAACATATCAAAGGGTAGAGTGAGCATTTTGACCCTACAGCTGTTTCACAGATTTTATTAACATTGGGACATGAAAATGAAAATTTACTTTTTTTCCAACAAACTGTCAATTTAGCCCCAAATTTTTCATTTTCACAAGAGGATAAAGGAAAAAAAGCTCCCTAAAGTTCGTTATACAATTTCTCCTGAACACAGAAATGCCCCATATGTGGTAATAATCTACTGTATGGGAACATGGCGGGGCTCAGAATGGAAAGAGCGCTATTTGGCTTTTGAAGGGCAGATTCTGCTGGAATATTTTTCAGGTGCCATGTCGCATTTGCAGAGCCCCTAGTGTACCAATAAAGTGGAAACCCCCTAAAAGTGACCCCATTTTGGAAACTACACCCCTCATAGAATTTATCTAGGGGTTTGGTGAGCATTTTGGCCTCACAGCTGATTCACAGATTTTATTAACAATGGGACGTAAAAATGAAAAATTACTTTTTTTTCCAATTAATCGTCCATTTAGCGCCATATTTTTAATTTTGCAAGTAGCTGAAGAATTAAAAGCATCCCAGAGTTTGTTACACAATTTCTTCTTAACACGGCAATACCCCATATGTGGCCATAATCTGCTGTATGGGTATACGGTGGGGCTCAGAATGGAAAGAGCGTTATTTGGCTTTTAGAAAGCAGATGTGGCTGGAATAGTTCTCAGGTGCCATGTCGCATTAGCTGAGCCCCTAAAGTATCAATACAATGGAAACCCCCCATTGTGACCCCATTTTAGAAACTACACAGGTGACAGTAAACTGGAATTCACCAAGAAGTGACCCCATTTTGTAGGGACAATTTTAGGGCCTCTGCAAATGTGATGTGGTGTCCAAAAACAAAGAATATAAATCTGCACTCCAAAAGCACATATTGCTCCTTCACATCTGCGCCCTGCTGGGTACCCAAATAGCGGTGTATGCCCACATGTATGACACTGGTGTACCCCGGATAACGGACTTAATGCCATATGTGGGTATAAATGGCTGTTTGGGCACAGCCGGGCACAGAAGGGAAGGAGCGCTATTTTGGTTTTTGGAGCACAGTTTGGTTTTAGGACACCATGCCACTTTTGCAAAGCCCCTGAATTGCCAATAAAGTGGAATCCGCAGACATGTCACCCCATTTTGGACACTAGCCCACTCATGGGATTTATCAAGTGGTGTAGCGAGCATTTTTAACCCCTGAGTGTTGCATTTATTTAGTTTCCAGAAATGAAATCACAGCTGATAATGAGAAGTTAAAAATGAAAAATTTCCAGAGATTCGCCATTTTAGTGCCCGATATGTTGTGCCCAACTTATGTCAGCAGAGACACTCCAAAAACTGGTAAGCGGGTATCCCGGGCACAACAGCTTTTAGAGCGTTCATCTCTGATACAAGGCGGGCACAACATATTACGCACTGAAATGACGTATTCCTGGAAAAATGGTCATTTTCACCTTTCACAATCAGCTTCGTATTCATTTATGGATAATAAGTTATAGCAACACTTGGGGGTTAAAAATGCTCTCTGTACCCCTGGAGAAATCCTTCAGGGGTGTAGTTTCCAAAATAAGGTCTCATATCAGGGGATTCCACTTTACTGGCGTTTCAGATCTACAAAAGTGTCATGGCATCCAAAAACCAAACCGTCTGTGCTCCAAAAACCCAATAACCCTTCTTCCCTTTTGCGTCCAGCTGTGCCCTAATATCAGTTTATACTCACATATGACATTACGTCCGATATAACGGGTACACCAGTGTCATACATGTGTCATAAACTGCAGTTTGGGCGCACAGCAGGGCGCAGAAGCGAAGGAGCGCGATGCGGCTTTTGGAGTACAGATTTTGATGTTTGGTATCTGGATGCCATGTCATGTTTGTAGAGCCTGTAAGGTACCAGAAAAGTGGATTCCCCAAAGGAGTGACCCCATTTTGAAAACTGCACCCCTCAAAGAATTTATCAGGGGGTGTAGTGAGTATTAGTATCCGGACGTGACTGCACAGCGGATGGCGAAGAGGGAATATATAAGCTGTGCGGAGAACATTGCAGACACCAAATTCCCTACTATGTCCCAGTAGCTCCTATGATTGGGGGAGTCACTCTGGGGGTCACTTTGGGGGTCACTTCTGGTGTTTTTTCGCTCATAAGCTGTAAATCTGAGGTGTCCCCTGATATTCGCTCGCACAGCTTATATATTCCCTATCTGCCGCAGCCAGTTGTGTTCTAATAATTTGGCGATTTTTGGGGGGTTTTGCCTTGACATTGCTAGATGCTATATTTTCTTTATTTTTCTGGTGACATGGCCATATAAGGGCTTGTTGTTTGCAGGATGAGATGCATTTTGTAATGGCACCATCTTTGGGTGCCTACAACTTACTGATTACATTTTATTAACTCTTTCTTGCTGGATTAAAAAAAAAAAAAATCAATCCTGCATTGAGTTTTACATTTTAAATTTTTCGCCATGCAGCGTACAGCATAAGTAACATGTGTCCTTTATTCTGCGGGTCGGTACGGTTACGGCGATACCTCATTTATGTTATTTTTTTATGCGATACTAAGTCTGCAGAACAAAAACACATTTGGGGACATAAATCAGTGATTTTTGCATCGCCATCTTCTGAGAGGCGTAACATTTTTATTTTTCGGTTGACAGTGTTGGTTGAGGGCTTATTTTTTGCGGGAAAATGTGCGCTTTTTATTGGCACTGTTGTGGGGTGAATATGACTTTTTGATCACTTTTTATAGCATATTTTGTAGGATGAGATGGCAAAAAATCATTATTTCCGGCGAGTTTTTTCCGGTTTTTTTTTCCGACGTTCACCGTGTACATTAAATATTATTTCAGTTTTATTGTACAGGTTGTTACGGACGCGGCGGTACCAAATATGCATTGCTTTTTTTAATTTTTAGTGCTTTTTTTATATAATTCATTTTGTATAGAAAAAAGGGATTTTTGGACTTTAGTACTTTATTACTTTTTTCATACACTTTATTTATTTTTTTTTAACTTTTTTTAACTTTTTCATGTGTCCCTTTAGGACACTTGAATCAGTTGATGCTTTGATGAAAGCATCAGCTGATTCTACACAGTAGCAGACAGGACACGAGCAGGACATGAGCCTGCTCGTGTCCTGTAAGCTGCAGAGGAAGTGAGACACATCGCTCACTTCCTCCACCGCCTGGCAGGATCACCAGGTATGTGGGGGCTCCGGTAGTCTGGGGTCACTGGCCAGACCCCAGACTACCTTCTACTGACATCGGCACCCCCCGATCTCGCCGCGGGGGGTGCCGATCTGGTTAACTTGTCGGCGGATCCCTTTCGATCGCGCCGCGATGTTTGACGGCGCGATCGAAAGGGTTAACACGTCCAGTCGGACTCAGTTCCGACTGGACGTTATGGAGGAAGGGGTTAGGTGTTAGTAACACCTAACCCCTGTCCCCCCCCGCACCCCTCCCCCCGCCAGAAAGGTACCTAAAGGCCGGACGTATTTCGGCAATAGTCCGGTCTTTAGGTACCAGCACATGAGGCCGTAAATTTACGTACGGCGGTCCTCATGTGGTTAATATGACCAGTAACAATTATTTTACCTTATCACCCTGTTTTTACATTGACTTTGTCTCTATACCTGTCCTGTAAAACCAATGACAGTCCCACCAACTGGACAACAAAAGTAGCATGGTTTATACAAATGTGCATTGAACTGTAGTTTGGATTGGATGGAACAATTTGGACACAAAACACCATTGACAGAAAACGGAGCTCACTGAGCATATGGCCTATGATTTTACTTATATAAGTTACCATGCTTTAGATACAGTAACTGTCATATAAATACTCATTCAGCCAGTGACTCTTACTTCTGACCACGTCGTACACTTTACATGCTCAACTAAATAAAGTGCACATGTATTCTCGACAAGGAAAGGGCAGTATTTTATGTCCATTGCGAACAAAAGTATCAAGTATGTTGGATTCCATCTTTCTTCCCTCTGATATCTGCCTTTGGAGAACAGCTGGGACACCTTCATACATATTATATCTGCTAGTCCCAATAATACTGGAATTTTCCGATGAGTTTGGGCACCTGAATTTAGCTCATTGTTAGTTTTGCAGGTATGTGCCAGAGATGTTGGTGCCATTAAATTCAGTTACCCATATCAATGGTCAGAGGGACCAGCCTGACAACTCAGTATTATAACTGGAGGATACTGTCAAGATACGTTCCTCACCACCCAGCGAAGGACACTGAGCCAGTCTCTCTAACAGTAGCCAAAACTATTGGCACATACTTGCAAAACTGACAGTGTACTGAATTCAGCACAATATGAGCTTTGGAGCGTTATATAATATGTCACATTGTAGAGGACATTTAAGGTCCTCTATAATATAGTGTAAGTAGAAGTACTACCATGGACAGGTCCATCTATGACTTACACTTGCACCAGTTAGTAAGCCATGAGTACGGTTACCAATTAGACCACTATCACCATTAATATGATTAGAAGACAAAGACTGTACAAATATTATATTCCATGTTAGAACCAAAATACATAGGAGTTAATGAATGTGAGTCAAGTTGATAAATCTTATTAGTTACTCAGAATGCAGTTGACTGAAGGGGGTGAAGGACTGAAGCGACACATAAATATACATAATTCTGCAGGACAAGCAAATTTCCACATTAACTCTATTTTAAAATGTGGATATTTTACTGCAGTCTGAAATGACAATTACTTATTACAACTTAATGCTTGGTCACAAACACATTTAATTACAGTCATTTATTCTGCAGAACTATGCGCACAGGTTTCACAACCATTTGCTTGTTATTACCCTTGGGTAGATTACGATAGGATGGGACATAAACCACTGTTGATTAAATATCATAAAGACTTGATGAAGTACAGTCATAGGTTGCATTACAAACCAGCTTTATCTAATTTTAGGATTTCTTTGAGGAGAGAAAGAAAAAACTAAATACAACAGACCAAAGTAGATCACAATGTTAACTTATGTAACTTACTATGTCAATAAGGGCGGGTTCACCCCAGCGCCAGATCTCCGCTTTGTGGGTTTCTATCTTCTACCGACAGGAGATGGAAACCCGGCAGACAGTGTCCGCCCGTGAGCGTCTTCTGGTCTCCACGGCGAAACCATTTTTTTTTTTTTTTAACCGACCTCGGAGACCAGAAGACGCTCACAGGCACACACAGGCGGACACTTTTCAAACCCATTCAAATGAATGGGTTTGAAAACTGACTGCCGGTTTCCATCTCCTGTCCAGTTTCTTGAGCAGAAGATGGAAACCTGAAAACGGAGATCGGGCGCTGGTGTGAACTGGCCCTAACTGTGAAATCTATTGTGACAAGGATCCAGAAGATCAGAAGGACATTCTCTTTGTAGAACAACTACTGATAGAAATGCATGCATTTCATACATTTACAGTACACCTTAGGGTTATTTCTGATTTCAAGAATTTTGTCCATTGTCAAAGAGATCCCCAGCTATCATAATCTTAAAACTGTATAAAATAGGAAGGGAGAGATATTCCATACTGATCACAATCAGATGAAGGATAATCAAATAATAGCACCGTCATATTCCGCAATAGTTCATAGACCTGACAGTCACTGTCCCACATAGGACGCAGGATCTATATTCCTATTCAGTATGTCTTTGGAGGAAACCCATACAAACAAGGAGAGAACATACAAACTCCTTGCAGATGTTGTCGTTGCTACGATTTGAACCTAGGACTCCAGTGCCGCACGGCTGTAAGGCTAACCACTGAGCCACAGTCCTACCCGTTCACAGCCTTGGTCATAGAATTTTCTCAAATTAGATTTATTTCTTAAATTTTTCAGAGAAAGTAAAATATGTTGGACTGGTTCTAAAAGTGATCTGATCTGATGAACATCTTAATCAATATGGTTATAAAGTGAAAATGGTTATCACAGAGATTAACCTGTTGTGGACCACAATGGTGTGTTATTTGGCTTGGATGGGGATCCCACTATTATTCCTACTTTAGCCCATTAATTGTTCGGCTAATCTGGTCTATTATTTCCTTGTCTTTAAAATTATTAACATTCACTGGCCAAAGTGTATGTACTATTCATAAATAATAAGTCTCACATTAAAATACAATAAAATCCATAAGACCTGTATGGCAATTGTATGATGAAGAATGGAATAATAAGTGAATTTGTCCAAGCAATTCCGGTATATAATAACCTCACTATTTAACTATGGAATACATACTTGGCACATGTGATCCAGATGTATTAGTGGGTAAGATTAGCAGAAGTACAATGAAACTGGAAAAGGTTTCATCATATGTACTAGTATGTCACGCTTCAGAAGTAATATAAATATAGTATCACTTTACAGTATCATTTACTTTGTGTTATACAGAAAGATCATAACAGTACATTTCTTAGAAAACCCCAAAATGATAACTTAAAAGTTTCCTGTGCACTATTATAACTAGGGACAGAGGCTCATGTCCTGAAATGTTCTACACTATCAAGTAGAAGGAAGCTCTTCATAAGTTATACTTATCCTACCCCATTATTCCTGAGAGCCACAGAGTGGTGAGCAGACCTTTCAAAGTGGCTGCCTGTGCAGTTGTCACTTTATCATGGACTAAATAAGTTACAAAGAGCTGTACAAGATCAAATATCCAAAGCTTATCCTTAAGAAAGGTCATCCAAGAGAGCCCGATACCTGGAACCCCCACCAATCAGCTGTTTGTAGAACAGTGTATGAAGCTGTCTACTTCATACAATGTGTTTAAAACATCTTAGCATTGGGATACTGGGTGGTGAATCCTCACAGATCTGATCCTAAGGTTAGGTTATTAATATCTGATTATGGAGAACTCTTTTAACATTAGGGTAAAATTGAAGAAAAAGCTTAAATTTACAGTTAACAATTTTTCCTCATTGCCTTAGCAATGAGATGATCACTAAAAAGCGCCAATTTTAATTTAGGAAGGATTGTTTTGATTTGGAGACCCCTTTAAAGAGGACCTTTCACCATTTTTCCCATAGGCAGTTCTATATACTGCCAGAAAGCTGACAGTGCGCTGAGTTCAGCGCACTGTTGGCTTTCCTGATCTGTGCCCGGTGTGAAGAGCTTACGGTCCGGTACCGTAGCTCTTCTATGGTCAGAAGGGCGTTTCTGACAGTTAGCCAGAGACGTCCTTCTTCACAGCACAGCCAATCGCGCTGTGCTGTGAGAGCCGGGAGGAACTCCCCCCTCCCTCCCTGATAATGCTCATCTATGGACGAGTACTGCGATCAGAGGGAGGGGGCAGGGCTAACTGTCAGAAACGCCTTTCTGACCATAGAAGAGCTACGGTACCGGGACCGTAAGCTCTTCACACCGGGCACAGATCGGGAAAGCCGACAGTGCGCTGAACTCAGCGCACTGTCAGCTTTCCAGCAGTATATAGAACTGCCTGTGGGCAAAATGGTGAAAGGTCCTCTTTAAGTAACTTTGAGAGAGAGTTAATAAACTTGAAACTATTTCATTAAAAGCAAAAAAAAAAAACATAGAATTTACAAGTATCAACTATTTTAAATGGAGTAGGATAGTAGGATGGAGTAAGTTATCGCCCAATTATTATAGTGGGGGATGTAAGAGAACATCTGCGCTAGCATTTACATTTGATAGCCTTGAAATACGTAAGATAGTGGGTTCCCTGTTGTATGTGGTAGCAGTGTCAGCAGTATAAGCAACACTACAAACATGGCTACAACCCCCAGGCTTCCCCATTGAGACTTTTCCTGGATCAGCTAACATGTTTAATAAAAATTTACAGGGCAAAGAAAAAACATCAAAACTCGTACTGTACATGTCTCTATGAACTCCACATGTTCATACATAATAAAATGTAAAGGTATTCCCAGTAATATGTTCGATATGTTGTATTGTAATTGGAATAAGACATGTTTTATTGTCAGATGTATTCTGAATAACTAGTATTATCATAAAGGTTATGGAGTGAAATGTTTTTATCCACATAATCCCGAATAATCATTTACAGTATGTCCTATTGCAGATTTGTTATATACAATACATTACTGATAAAGATCTCGACCGGTCCCTTAATCATTTTTATTCAAATGATTTCCTAAGCAAGAAGGAATTTATGGCCGTTTGTAGGACAACTTGTACCGTTCATTGTTATTTAATACGGCTCAGGTTAAAAGGCCAAATGTTGTATTAACTTTGCAAAGCTTTTGAAAGTTGATATTTCAAAGACATTTTTCTTGTGGTAGTCACATTGTTTGTCTCGTTCTATAAGGACACCAAATCCTAAAAGCTGGCAAGAATGCATATGTTTATTTCACCACTGCTATGCAATTATTGAACGCCACTTAATTATAGCAACAGATGCTCGAGTGTAGGAACCAGAAAAATCAAACGCCTCATTTCCAGGTTATTTTTTTCCATTGCTTCTGCCAGCAGCAGATGTGTGAGCCCCTTGTGCTCTGGCGTAAATACTTATCAAATCCTAACAGGTCACCTATGTCACAAACAACATTTCAGATGCAACTGTTTCACCTGATAATAGGCTCTGAAAATAAAACTGTGAGCTGTAAATACATTGTATTACGAATGAAATGCCATAATGTGAAATTGCTTTTTCTCTGACTACAACAAAAGTCCTTGACAGTTCCTGGCAGTGATAAATCACCCTCCCATTAATTGTCTCCTCTTTCATTGGAAGGTGAGACACTAAAAGGGGCCGTCAACTAAAATGACTGTAAAGAAAACTTGGCAAAAAAGTAGAATGTCATTCCGTCGTTTTTCAAATGCTAGCACGACCATTCACACAGATCAAAATATTTCAACTGATGTCTTTGTTACGGGCTCCGTGTGTAACATTAGTGCTAGCATTTTTCTTAAACATACTATACTCGTATGCCAAAAAATGGATGAACGTGCCAAATTTACATGTAAGCTCATAAGGAAGCAGGTTTTTTTAACTATTTGTTTTATGCCGTTCTATTAACAAATCAACTTCATGCAGATATATATTGTTAATGATTAAAATGTATTTGTATAAACCAATGTATAATGTTAATTTTATATTTGTATGGAAATAATGATTGCATTTTTCACTTATTTTAATCAATTTTTAAATTTAGGATATGGTACTTACAAGATTGTTTTTATAAGAATGCAAAATATTAACAGATCAAATTGATAAAATGTTGTCATCCTTTAAGATCTATTGTTTAAAAACTGAACCTAAGCTAAGGCAGCACAGCGATCAGTGGTTAGCACTAGAGATGAGTGAGTAGTGTTCAATCGAGTAGGTGTTCAATCGAATACTACGGTATTCTAAATACTCGTACTCGATCGAACACTACTAGCTGTTCAAAGTTTAAGGTTCGATGCAGAACCAGCGTTGATTGGCAGAATGCTATACATTCTGCCAATCAACGCTGGCTCTTACCTTTAGAAGTCTTCTCCGTGCAGTGTCCCCGCGGCGTCTTCTGGCTGGAATTCACTCTGCCTAGGCATCCAGCCTAGGCAGAGCCGACTGCGCATGCGCGGGCATGCCCTCGCATGCGCAGTCGGCTCTGCTCAGGCGTTGGGCCGGGCAGAGCCGACCGCGCATGCGCAGTTGGCTCTGCCTAGAACCCGCTGCCTAGGCAGAGTGAATTCCAGCCGGAAGACGCCGCGGGGGCGCTGTGCCAGGAGAAGACTTCAAGGGGAATCCAGCCCGACCGTCACTCGTGGACTTGGTAAGTATAATTTTATCGCATTTTGCATACCCCTGAAACGAGCATTTCCCCCCATAGACTATAATGGGGTTCGAAATCCGTTCGAACAGCCGAACAGTGTGTGGCTGTTCGAATCAGATTTTGAACCTCGGACATTTTAGTGTTCGCTCATCTCTAGTTAGCACTGCAGCCTTACAGAGTCCTGGGTTCGAATCCTGCCTAGGGCAACAACTGCAAGGAGTTTGTATGTTCTCCTTGTGTTTGCATGGGTTGCCTCCCACGCTCCAAAGACATACTGATAGGGAGAAAAAAAAACAAAACTTATGCTAAGGTCACGTGGACTACAATATAAGTTTGCGATACAAATTTGTATTGCATTGCAAGTCGGTGTACTCCTTTGTAGCTTGGTGTTGTGCCTCTTATAAATATCAAGTATCAAAGCTTCTAGGATAGAGCATCATACGCTATAAAGCATGTAGCAATTTTCTTCTTTATGGATTATGTAAGACAAACAACTCTTATTCACACGACTGAGTCTTGTTTGTAAATCTCAGTCCGTGTTTGCTGGATTTCCTGCCTTGAACAATATGTGGAGACGGACTCCTAGCATTAAAGTTATCTATTATACTCATTCCTATAAGCTTTGGAGGCCGCATTGATCAACAATATGACCTGACCCTGAAATATACGGTCACGCAGGTCTATGGCAAGTGGGTGGTGATATCTGTGAGCCAACTATTTATCACACAGTTTATGGCCACTTTAACACAACTAAATTATGGCTCCTATATCTGGTGTCAATACCACTGTCTCTTTTGAGCTTTAGATTTATCTTTTTCCAAATCTCCTGAATCTTCCAATTTTACTTTTAATTCATAGATAAAACAAGTAGCAAATTGTCTCAAGATTGCCAGAGAAAAACCATATCCAGAATTCTATATTATATATCCAAACCTGAGGATATCGCTATTCGTGATACTTGTTGTAGTAGTAATTTTAATACTATTCTCTATACACAAAATATTCCATCTTGAAATGTAAATCAAACAGAATGTCATAGAGGAATAATAAATATATTCTACTCACAGTTTTATTTGTACAGTGTGCGTTTTTAATCAAGTTAATATCATCCGGACATTAAACATTATGCACTAACATCCTGTAACAGCTACATTTCCTTACACCGCATATTGAAACTGTTCTTGTGTAAAATTTATAAATATAAACTCGTTATTTTTTGAAGATTGCTCAGCTTTCAATTTATTATTTTTACATGATAATTTCCTAACTTCATGTTATATAGGAAATTATAACTAATCAGCTTGGGAATATACAATAAAGTATGAGCTCTGTTTTATGGTGCATTTAATGTGATTCCTTGGATGTTATGCAAATTTTGGACTTTCATAGAAAGTAGAGTCAAGCAAATATCTAAACAGAAACCTCAAATAGATCACAAACATCCATCAAATTAAAATAAAGTTGTTTTTAATACCTTTAAGAAACTTGATAGACTTGAATAGGCAAAAATATTTAAAAAAAAAAAAAATGTTTTCAACTTCATGGCAACTTTTATTATTTTCATATTATTGTACTTATTTATAGTATCTCCTTATCTAATGTATTTAAAAATTCTTAGTGTAAAGATGGACTCAAGTAAAGATAACTTACACTATGAAACTGTGATGGGAACAGAGTCTATTTGGTGGATAAGCAAAGAAATGTCTGATGAATTCCATATATAAAAAACTTGAGTCTTCAGTAGTTGATACCTTTTTTAATGGCTAACTAAGGCTCCGTTCCCATGGAGTAACGCGCCACTCATTTAGACACGTAAACATGTGTCAGAGCGGGGCGCTTCAAAACAGATACTATTGATTTCAATGGGTGCCGGCTTACGCGCACTACACATTGAAATCAATGGGTTATAAAGCCTCCCATTGATTTCAATGTGTAGCGTGCGTAAGCCGGCACCCATTGAAATCAATGGGATTTGTTTTGAAGCGCCCCGCTCTGACACGAGTTTACGTGTCTAAATGAGCGGTGCGTAACTCCATGGGAACGGAGCCTAATAACGATGACAGATCTGTCATCATTATCAGTTAGCCATTAAAAAAGGTATCAACTACTGAAGACTCTTAAGTTTGTTTGTTTTTTTTATTTCCTACCCACTGGCTAACACGGTACAAAAACAAACGTTTTCCTTATACCGAATGCCATATAGACATAGAAAAAATTTTCTTGCCACTTAATGAGTTACCACCCTTAACTTTAAGGGTGGTTTCACACAAAGTTTTTTGTAGAACTCTACAGTAGTTTTTCATGCAGTTTTATCAGCCAAATCCAGAAGGATATAGAAGGAGGGCGGAATATTCTTACTCCATATTTCCCGTTCATTTGAAGCTTTTTCTGGCTTTCACCCAAATAACTAAATGGAAAATTGCCACAAAACTGTGGAGTTTTTCCGAAAACATTGTGTTTTGTTTTTAGATATCAAGCTGCAACAAGTTATCAACGTCAAATTAAAGTTTGCTACATATGGACATTACTTAATACATTGCTCATTGGCTTTTGTTGTAATAAAAAGTATAATTTTTGCCAGGTCACTTTATATTGAAACATCTAGTTAAAGTTGCAGTATGGTGAAAAAAAGTATACTTAGACCTACCAGCTACATGTTTGATTATTTTTGAATATTGCACATCTAGTCTACTACATAACTGTTAAACTTAAAACTATCAATAAAACAGTCTCAGAATGAACAATGTATCTCATATAATGCAGTTATTGCAGGTCAATTTGAGGTGAGGCATCAATATGAAGACTTGAAAGGGTTTTTATAAAACAATATCTCTACAATTTGCCATCACTTTATAACTGGTGAAAATCTGACATCTAAGACCACCAGTGGTCCTGAGATTGGAAAGAAGCACTGATTTGGGGTAGGCCACACCTTGACTTTGGCCATGACTCCTGTCTACCACTGTTTCACTCATGTTAGTTTCTAAAGAAGTCGAACATTGTGGTGGATTTTTCACAACAGCTGCGACGCCCTTTGGTTTGCAATGAAACTCCATTCACTAACATTAGTGAAGGAGTCATAGAACTATGCTCCATTAGTCGTGTGATGGGAGTCGCAACCAAAGTTGCAGTGTGGCCCTAGACTTGGACTTGTTTTCTTGATCACCGAATAGTGATCCCAACCGCTCAGTTATAGCTCAAGTGTAAGTTCATAGCTCATGTGGTAATATATACACATTATCAATATTTACTATTAAATGTATCCATCCCAATATGATGATAAAGTCTTCTACTAGTACTTGTAGTCTTTCCCTCCTATTAGAAAGACATTTAATAGATGCATATGCACCAACCAACTTTTCTTCATTACATAATCTTGCAAAGTGCTGTAAAATGAAAGGGTCTATCTGGTGACAGATACCCTTTAAGTAGTTAAGAATTTAATATAACATCCTTCAATATGAATTCATTTGTAAATTGCTTGAGAGATTTAAAATATTTTATTCCTGGTACTGTATAAGGATTAACATTTTAAAGCCTTGAATCCAGCATATGGAGATAGCATATTTGCAAGTCCATCTCTAGAGGAATTCAAAATGCCCTTAGCTTGTGAAAAACAGCAATGTTATTTTTTTTAACATTTCCTATATTTAGAGATTAAATCGCTCACTGCACAAATCCATTTGGAAGAGGCGAGAAGGTGAAAAGGATAATCAGTACAGTCACTGGTCCGTGTTTCCTAAACGTTTCTGAAAACATTACTGTGTGTAGGCATAAAATTAGCGGCAGGACCTTAAAAAGGCTGGCATTTAGCGTGACTTTTTGGAAAGTGACACCCTCATTTTTTTCTTGTAGGATATCATTAAATTTCAATCGCCCTATGGCAGTGCCTTTCCATTAATAACCAATTCACTGTGTCACTTTGGCTCTCCTTTGAAATAATGAGTCTTTGCTTCGCTTTAATAAATTTAAACATATTCTCAAGGCTAGCAAAGATAGCAAACTGCAGATGGGCTGCGAGAAAAAAAACATGATTCATAAATCCTTAACTGCCTGAGATTGTTGTGAGCAAAACAAAGTAACACTCATAAAATATTAAAGAATCCCAGCTGTATGACTGAAGCGTCATTAACAAACATTGACTATTTACCATGATAACTAGAGCTGGTGGGTGGATTGATACAATAAAATTTGCTTTTTAAAGCACACTTTCATTTGCACATCCATTCTTTAGCCAGCTTGACAAAATGGAAGAAATAAGCTATAATTATTTATTATGTGTTGAAAGATAAATAAGGTAATTTTAGTGAATGTTTGTCTCTGTATCAGTGGGTGTATTCACTAAAATTCAGTCATTTATGTTATAGATTGTAATTTAATTCATATAATACTTGCTTCTAAAATTTGCTTCGAAATATATACTAACACGATGGGCCAGATTTATTAATATTGTCTAAAATTAGCACAGCATGCTGTACATCTAGGCCAGACAGGCAGCAAGTTTGTCACAGCAGTCTGTGTGTGACAGATTTGATGTGTCTTGATAGACACTTTCTTCTCCGTTATCCCACCTCTAGAACTTCTCTAAGGGCTATTACACAAGCCAAGTTTGGGCCAGGGAACTAATTTACTGGCCACAATGCAGGTCGGCTGATCTGAACTCAGGATGTCACTTCAATTCCACTGAGCCGAGTTTGGGCCCAAACGGACCTGTGTACAATGGGCATCTATGC
Source organism: Leptodactylus fuscus (assembly GCF_031893055.1). Lineage (NCBI taxonomy): Eukaryota > Metazoa > Chordata > Amphibia > Anura > Leptodactylidae > Leptodactylus > Leptodactylus fuscus. The sequence goes on along the minus strand of NC_134266.1, from coordinate 201,248,187 downwards.
CAGTTTTTTACTCTATTTGCCCTAGAAATTAAGTCCATTTTACTTCATAAATCTTTCCCAATGTTTTGCCCTTTGGTTTCCCCACATCTCTGTATTGCTATTCGCACTGCTGTGTAGCCCACTATATATATATATATATATATATATATATATATATATATATATATATTACAATGTAGATTGTGAGCTCCATATAGAGCTCACAATGTACACTTTTTTTCCTATAAGTATGTCTTTCGAATATGGGAGGAAATCCACACAAGCACAGGGAGAACATACAAACTCATTGCAGATGTTGTCCTAGGCAGGATTTGAACCCAGGGCTCCAGCACTTCATGGCTGCAGTGCTAACCACTGCCACTGGCATACATACTTTACGTAATATATATTAACTGTTCTAAACACCTGTTGTGCCAAGGGGGAGGAGCTTTTATTAAAAGAAGTGGAATATTCCATAAATGGAATAGGGCTAAAGATGCAACAACATGTACCAAAAATGTGCCCCAAAAAATGGGGCACTTTTTTGTTGGAATCTAAGGGTCCATTCACATGGAGGAAAATGGCGCTTTATTTTGCGCTGAATTTTCAGTACTGAAAAAAAGCCTCCCATTGACTTCAATGGGAGCCAATAGCTTTTTTTTTTTCCACTAGCGAAATTTTCCGCTAGTGGAAAAAGAAAGCTAGCGGAACCGGTTGAAATCAACGGGAGGCTTTTTTTTCAGCACTGAAATTCCACATCAAATTCATCACCATTTACCTCTGTGTGATTGGACCCCTAGATATCTAATAGGTGGGCTAAAATTAGACTAGACTAACCAAGACATATTATTCAGCATGAAACTCTTTGATAAATCTGATGAAGACTCAGAGTCCTTAGTTTGCGCTGTTTTACCTTTAGACAGTAATAGTGTGATTTTAAGCAAATTGTTTTAATAGACTCTTCTTTTAATTGACTTAATTCTGAAATCTCAATAACTTTAAGCTACTGTCCATGAAAACCGCAGATTATATAGCAGATATAAAGTACATAGGCATATTTTTCTTTAAGGCATTACTAAGGCAAACTAAGCAGATAGTTATATGGTGTATATGAAAAAATGAATTCAGCAACTTTACAGAAAAGTTAATGCAAAAAATATAATATCTATAATACAAAACACTAATTAGTTCCAGAGTTTTCATTTTGCCACAGAAAATAAAATCTCCATTTGCTGAGTGTGCTCGAACAAGGCATTTTTGATGTAGACTCTATGATTAAGTTGTAATTTAATGTGCAGTTCTTCTGCATGTAATAGTTTACATTCAAGTAAAACAGCATCAATATGTTTCTGGCAATCTAAATGTCATGTCTAACTCATGTTTCAATTAAAATTATGCTAACTAAATCTCAATCTGGAACTTAAAAAAAAAAAAAAAAAAAAAAAAAAAATTGTGCTAACTTCATTGATGAGACCATGTGCTCCAAGATTGAAAAAGCATGTGGTCTACATGGTTAGAACTCATAACCCTCCACATCTACTCTTCACATTCTGCATATGAACTTGTGTTTAAATCAATAAAAACGTGGCAAATTACTAGAACTAGCTTTCCAAAAGGAGTATTAGGCTAAGGCCCCACAGTATGGAAACACAGCTTTTTTTTTTGTTGAAATTTTTGTTGTGTTTTTTGAACCAAACCCAAGAGTGTCTACAAAAGGAATGGGAAATATATAGGAAGTTCTTATACTTCTACCTCCTGTTCAATCCATTCCTGGCTTTGAATTCAGCGCACTGTCAGCTTTCACGATCTGTGCCCCCGGTGAAGAAATATCGGTGTCGGTACTGTAGATCTTCACCGTTAGAAGGGCATTCCTGACAATCAGTCACGAACGCCGTTTTTCACAGCAGCGCTTATAACATTGTACTGTGAGAGTGGTGAGGAACACCTCCCCCAGTAATCGTCTATGGACAAGCACTATCAGGAAGGGAGGGGGCGTTCCTCCCCGCTGTCACAGTACAGCGCTACAGGCACTGCTGTGAAGAACGGCATTTCTGACTGACTGTCAGGAACGCCCTTCTAACGGTGAAGAGCAACGGTACCAGCACCAATAGCTCTTCACCGCATGTGCCCCAACTCATGAAAGGTCCTCTTTAAGGGGCTTTGTGTAGGTGAGGACAATATGGATTGGGTGCCTGGAGAAGTGAGGAGTCAAAGATGTCTGTGTGGCAAACTTTACAGAGACAAATCACAAGCTGGAAGAAGTGGTCATGGCGTTCCAGAGGGAAGAGACGGGAAATGTGAGCGATTAGTCAGGGACGTCTCCGGTAAGTCACCACAAAATGTTATGAACTGTATTCACTGTAATGTTACCCCTAGCAATCCCCCCCCCCACTCCTCAGGCAGCAGAAAGGCTAGGTTCACCACTGCCTACCTCCATACTATCCCCTTGACATCCTTTGTTGTCTTAATCATACCACTGTCCTGTTGCAGTTCTCTATGCATCTCTCTGCCATGTTCCACTGTGGAACGCATGTGCTACTTCTGGTCTTTGGCAATGCAGATACCGGAGGTGCTTTTCTACACCCCCATGTTTAACCCTGCCCCCAACCACACCCCTTCCCCACCCATTCCCACCCCCACCGGGCCATAGAAAAAATGTCTTGCTGAAACTGGTCCCTGGTGGAAAAAAGGTTGGAGACCACTGCTGTACACTATCGAAGGTGCCTATTAACTCCCCATACAAAGTATAATTTCATGGCCTGATGGTTTCATGTATGTTCAGATTATGGAAAGTAGACAATTCTTGTATAAAATCAAAAAGGGCAAATAAATTGCATACAAAAGAGATCCTTTATGGGTTCATAGGTAATTTCTAAGCAACATGCTTCCCTTATGTAAGTAATAGTAGTGGTGTTTTACAAATGTATGTTCCACTTCTAACTAAAAACTGATGAGAAATCTAGTGGCCGAACTATCCCATGATTCCAATTAGTAGAAGAGGACTGGACGCAAACTTCTTGGAAATTGAGTGATCTCAGAAATTGCGCTTCCAAATGGGTGGATATTAACAGCTCAACAGCTATTTACAGTACACTTGAGAAAGGGCTAGTATAAGCCCGAAACACATTGGGATTTGCTAATAAAGCCGATTTAATATCCATCCGTGTTGGAAGTGCAATTTCTGAGATCTGGGACTTCCAAGAAGTTTGTATCCGGTCCTCTTCTACTGTTATTCCACACCTGGGGGTGTTAGGAAATCTGCATCTACAGTCCACCCAGAGAAGGAACCCTCTGACAAATTGGCTCCTATGCCATCAAAAGAGTTGTACTGTATTCACAACTCTATCAGGTGAGAACCTGTCAATCTTTATATCTGTTAATTCGTACCAAAGATACTACACTATGGACTGCTCGGTGTTGTTTTATATTCTTTTTTGAATTATTCAAATTAGAAAAGGCTACAAGAAACCAATATTTACTTGACAAGTTTCAGGCTTATTTTTTATCATCTGAAAGTTGGATTATATGGACTAGTAAATATAACTATGGAATATATTTCACCTGAGACATCTTGCCTATCAGCACAGTAATGTGGACTAAGTAAAATGTTGAAGTCTGAGCTCCAGTTCCAGGAACGGCTGCCCTTACAGTGCTCTTCTGTTCCAGTGTAAAATTCCATAACCCTTTCATTGTGCCAATATTGATGAACAATGGTGAAGTTAAAACTTTAATATTCACGTCCCTAAAACCCCATTGAATGAAGGAAGGCAGATTTTTCATGTGCATACAAGTAATGCACAAAAATTCAACTCCCTACAAGCAATGGAGAACCAGATACTCTTTCTCTATGGCTTTGTTCCCCAACAATCCGACCTCACTATATTTCACTTCTGGTAAAGGGGTTGTCAAATTTTGAGAATATAATTATCACTGTGGAGTCCCATATGGGCCACAGCAGAGGGCAGATAACAAGCAGCAGTTCCCACCTTGGAAGCCTTATCTGTCTATATATTATATTCAATAACTGGATGATTTCATTGACCAGATGATAGTCTCTCTCTGGAAAATTCTGTCCGCCATTCTGTACTTAATAAATAAAATAAATATAGTCAAGTTCAGTACACAAAGTCATTACAGTACATAATGTAGACACCTTGGCCCAACGGCACTACAATATCACAAAATTATGACATATGTGCTAAAAAATGGAAAACCAACTTACATAATTTAGACAACTAAGCAGAGACATATCTATCAAAATGTTTCGGCTATCTTTTCCAATGGTAAACTATTGTAGAGAAGGTCTATTCTTAGTACACAATATGGCCAAATAAATCCTCCAAAATAAAATGTGTACTACTATAATGCAATTGTTATTGTAATACAAACATATAGTAAAGGGTTTAACATAAAGTAAGACAAATATATTATTTCTTGATACTTATCAATGAGAGGAATATTAAATTTTTCAGAGAAAGCACATATGCAGGTGACAGGAAATGATACTTCTTATCTTTTAGTCTGTCAAACATGGTTCAATAACATACATTCGCTGAGTAAGTAAAGTGAATCCCTTAAGAAAATTCAATTCTCACTATTTTTCAGAAGTAGAGCACACTTATATTTCCCAAACAGTTTAAACTCTGTGTAATGTGATGAGAAATCAAAAAATCTGACACAAAATGAAAAGGCAATAAAGGGACATTTGAAATGTTTTCACTGTAAAACATCCTGCCAAGTCGGTTTAACATTCATCTTCGGGATGTCGCTGGCTTCACTGAGCTTATGAGAGCTGATACAATGTCTTGATAATATGATATACTTTTTGCAAAGAAAATTACTTTCATGAGGATACTTGTAGGTTTTATATGTCGCTGCAAATGACTAAAGCTATATCTGTATATGTGTGTAATGTATATGTGTGTTTATTTGGCAAATGCCCATATATATATATATATATATATATATATAATTCACAACTATATAATACATTTTAAGCAAATGTGGATGTAAGTAGGCCATTTTCATAACTTACTGAGCCTCCCATTTATAAAAAAGGAGGCACTGCTTATATAACAAAATAGGGGAGATTCACCTTTATTCCAGTTTTTTGGTGTAGAGGGATGATGCTGTGGTGCCATTTAGTGCAAGGCCCTTTCGTGCCCTAAAGCCTCCATTCCATGCTTCACTCGCCACATTGCACAAATGTGGGTGGAGCAGGGATGCCTCAGCCTGGCACATTCATCATCACTCACACTAGTTATAATGAAAATCTACTACAGTTACAAATTGCCATAGATTTCCATTCTGGATCTGAAACATGCAGATGACGAATTGAGAGGTTGGTGTCTCTTCATAAATCACTAATTCCCTGCACCAGCCGGTGGGACATATGATAAGCCTGGCCCAATAAATTTACCCCAGTGTCGATATATGTAGGAACATAGTTAAAAGGGTTCTGCCACCACCTTGCTCTTCTTCGCGGTAATTATGACTTTCAGTGCTGGACATCTTCCATTTGTTACCTGGGGATCCAGATCTCCTCTCCCTACGCGGCCTTATATTCGGTGTATTATCCACAGTTGTTTTGTGAGTTGAGAGTCCTCCTGGACAAACAAAGCCTCGGCTATGGTTATTGTGTGGTCTAGGGTGGGCCTCTTTCGGATTTGCTGATATGGTCGACCCTGTGACATTGGAGCTCAGGTCCTTTGATTATCTTACCACTAATCTGAATCTTCCCCAGGCCGAGTGGCTTCACTAATCTCAGGTTGCCCACTTTGTTCGTTCCCTCCATAAGTCCATCAGGGTATCACTCCCACCAGCTTTCGAGAAGATTTGTCATGCAGGCAGTCTACCAGGGACTTCATCTCCTCAATTTACCAGCTTCTTGCCTTACAGATGACTGGTTTTCCTGTCAGACACCGCTATATGTCTAGATGGGAGAAGGTGGTGGGTAAGCCCATTTCCCCGGGACAGTGGCAGGTCATTTGGTCTCGGGCTCAAAAGTCCTCACAGTGCATGACCTTTAGGGAAACGCAGTATAAACTCCTGATGTATTGGTATCATACCCTTGCCCTTCTTCAAGCCTTGAACTCGTCGATTCCCTCAGGGTGTTGGCACTGCCGTGCACTGTATCATGTCCTCTTGTTCTGGGCTTCTGGAGGGAGGTCAGGGTTTTGGCAGATGCTCTTTTCTTGCAGGGGGTCATCAGGGTTTTGAAAGATGCTCTTTTCTTGCAGGGGGTCCCTCTTGATCTCCTTGTCTATCTTCTGAACCTCTCCCCTAGACACCTGGATAGCAAGGCCTCCAGGCTATTTCATTACCTTAGTACTGCGTCAAAGACCCTCATTGCTAAAAACTGGAAGAATGTAAACCCTCCCTCTGGCCTTGAGCTCTTGGCCCGAATGAAGGATCTGAGGAGTCTTGAGTTCTTGACTGCTAGCCTTAATAATTCTCTGGATGCCTTCCACTCTATTTGGTCCCCCTGGGACGTGCACTGCATCCTGCATGGACTCTGATTCTAGGTCAAGATTATGTGACAAAGGCAGTTTAGCTACATTTCTTAAGAGGAGAAGGGATTGACAGGGTATGTTTCCTGACTGCTGGGTGGCTCTAACATGCCGGTATGCTTTGGCCGGGGTATCAAGATTCAAGACTAGGGTTTAACTACAGATTTTGCGACAACTGTAAAGAGACATAGAGGGTGAAATAGGCCACACACTGACCTACTGAGCAAGCAATATCAATCTCAAAGCCCATCCTCTGGAAGTCCACTGGTTTTGGAGCATAGCTCCGCTTACTGCAGTACAGTACCTACCTATAGTAACTTTCACACTTGCAAATATCTCCTTATGAGTAAGGTCACATGACAAGGTGCTCTTACACAGCTATTCTGTTTATGCTACTATGGCAACCCCAGAGGAAGCATTAATGTAAACCATATCTCCATTACTAAAGCAGTTAGGAGAATACGAGAAAAACATCAAAGCAAGACAACATGTATTTAAATATATCTGTACATTCAATAGGGGCTCCACTATAAATGTGCTATAAATTCCAAAGTTTACAATCATATATTGTGAAACACAAACTTGAAACTATGTACATTTGTCTAGGATCACCTTGGTCAGCAAACACTCTCAAAGAGATGGATTTGTCCCTCAGGCAATACTTTGCTAGACCTCTCCTCTTAGCATGTCTACTAAATGCATCTTGTTAACTCACATTACTATCAACAGGAGCTAAGACAAAGCTGTCTAATCTTTGCATACAAAACCAAAAGTCCATATGTTGCAAACACTTATATGACTGTTACTTAACAAGGCTAAATAGCATGTTGTCAGGCTTTAGACACTTTTAATCACATAATCCTAACAGTATGTGGAAAGCAAGGCAAAGGAAAAATCTGCTGTAACAAAGACACAGTTACAGTTCACCTTCAGTGAAGAACAATAATGCATTATTAAATTCACTTTCCTGCTCAGTGGTTACACTTAGCTGACCACAGCAAATTTGCTTTCTGCCTGGTCTTCACAAGTTGGCAGAAAAATAGATTCTGTCACATTTAGTGGGTTCTGAAAATGACAGGATGCCTCTCATGGTTCAACTATAAACCATAATCTTTCACAAGTAAATATAATTACAAATGCCTTTTGTCACGTATTTCTTCAGAAAGATATTATGTAGGGAATATTGTTGCAGCAAATATCAGCAGGAGCTCAAATGTCAATAGAAAAAGAAGTGATACTGGACAAGGAATTCTATGAATGCTTTTATCAGTTGTTCATAGGTTACATTCTAATATTGGACACTGGAATATAACTCTATCTATCTATCTATCTATCTATCTATCTATCTTTATGGTCAACATTTACTAATAGTTATTTGCTAACTAATGGACTTGATTCAGTCCAGTATAATGTAGAAGATTCCCACTGGAGATAATAGTGTTGTCTAAAATGTATTTATTAATACAACATGGTACAAGTAGGATTGCAGAGTATAAATGAGTAACGTTTCGGCTGGTTAAGCCTTCTTCAGACTCAGAAGCACCAGTATCACATGGTATAGGTAAGGTTAGATCCCATCATTAGGGCTAGTTCACATGGGCAATGAGGGGGCAGATTATGGTGCGGAATCCATGTCATAATCCACCTCTTCACAGTGGTGGTCTATGTAGACTGCCAGGCTACTTTTTGCCGCTCACAGAAAAAAGAATCAACATGTCATTTCTTCAGGCGGACTCTGATTCAGGCACAGCGTCTGCCTCGCGACACCACCCTCCGGAGTAGGCCCATTCATTTGAGCCTACTCCTGAGCAGAGAGCCACGACGAGATGTCGTGCACTGCACTGGCATCCCATCGCGGCAGCCGCCCCGGAATATGCCCACACATACTTGTATGTTAACTTACCTTTAGAGTCGAGTTGGATCCAAAGGTAACCTTGTCAATGATATAGGAAGTGGAATGTAAATGAAGCTCAGAAAGGTGGGTCCTTGAGATCTAATGGAAAGGCTCAGTACCGTATTATAGGGATAACCAGGGTCCTATATTCAGGCTTATTCTGTCTGTGCTACAGGGAAACTGGCACCTCTTTAGTAGTCCCTCAATGAGCCCTCCTGCTTGAGTGATATGTCCTGTTCCCAGACCTTATGATGGTGGTATAATGATGTAACATGGCCCTGGCGATCTACGTTGTTGGCGGTAATGGAATGGAATGTGATTCAATCCAGTATTACATTTACAATGTGGTTTTCTTCCATTTGCATTTCTAACCTTCTTTAGCACCTTATATGACACAGTCTTTCCTGCTAACAAACTCTTTGGACACTATCAATTTCTTTCTCCACGTAGTGACAATGAATTTAAAAGGATTGTCCACAAAATAGTGTCTAGATCCTTAGCCAGTAGAAATTCTACACAGCACATTATAGCTGAGGCCAATCAGAGGCCTCAGCAGCCATAAGACCTATGATAGTAGTCACGTGTGGCGCAGGACTTCCACCAGTAAAGGATCTCTACGTGCCAGACCTGACAGCGTTGGACAGTGGAGTACTGTGACATATGAGTATGAATTTTTTTGGGGGGGAGAGAGGTTTCACCTTCCCCAGCCTCTTCTCTGAGTTCTGAAATTCATGAATAACCCTTTTACTAGTGCTTTGGAAAGAACACTGTACCCTTTCAATTCCTAAGTGAATTGGGTACTTAAAATTCCCATAGCTTATAAGTCCCATAGCTCTTTTATTTGGGATACCCTTGTAGATTAAAGGGTTTTGGGGCTATAATTTTCTGGTGTAAAATCATAAAGAAACAAAATTATTACTGATTGTTTCTATAATCACATTTTTTATTTTAGGTCCCTTTGTTATGGGAATTTAAAAAAAAAAAAAAAAAACCTCTGTTCTTCACAAATTGGCAGAAAGCTTCATTGTAGTCATATACACTCAGATTTCTTACCAACAACTATAATTATTGAGGCAACTCCTTATTCATAGAACATACATATTTGTCTTTCCTTACCTTCCTTCCTAGCTGAGCATCTCTAGATACGGTATCTTTGTCATAAGATGAACAGCTTTTCACAGCAATATTGTTTTGTGATATGTGCCTACGTTTTGTTACTCAGTGGTTGTGTTGTGAATTTCAAGGGTTTTGCTAGCATGTCTCAATATTGTATTGAATTGATTTCATAAAGTATTAGAGTCTAGAACGGGATTCGAGCTAAGTAAAGGGTGGGCACATAGAGTCAAGTGCTTCAAGGGTTATGCCATGCAAATTACTCAGCATAGGGGATAAATTGCTAATCTGTGGGGGTCCAACCGCTGAGACCACCAATCCTAAAAACATAGGGTGTTTTATTCCCTTTGAGAATTTAGCTGTGGTGGATGCAGATGTGCCTTTGCTCCATTGATTTCAAAGGGCGTGCCGAAGATAGCAGAGAAGGTGCTGTATTTCAGCTACTGTATTTCCACCATTACCACTGAAGTGACTAGAATCTGTGTCCATCAAAGCTACATTCTCAAAAGGAGAACCCCCCACCATTCTCAGGGTCAGTGGGGGTCTCAGGAGTTGAATAGAGGATAGATTATTTTTGGTGATAACCAAATCAACAAATGTTCATAAACAGTTCTATTCTGAGCGTTTTCATATATCAAGTATTTATCTGTAGATAACCTGAAATTATTATCTGAACCATTACCATTATGATAGTAGTATTTGCTTACCAATAGCCCATTTGCACAAGAAAACTACTGCTTTCTCTAACTCTTTTTCAATTCCAGACATCCAAAATAGGTGAATTAAAATTATTACAAACATACTTCACAATCAAATTTATTTAATACAGTATTGTGTAATAAAGAAAGCCTAGTAAGACCACATTTATCAGAAAAACGGGTAGAGCGAAGAGCCAAGAGCTAAAAGCATATATTGTGATATTTTAATTTGAAAAATATCCACTTCCAATAACCAAATTTTTTTTTTTATGTAACGCCCAGCTAAACTGCATCACCTGAATCTTACAGAATATTGTAAATCAATAAACATTTTCAGCATATCAGTAGGCCTTCACATGTACCTAAGATATGTCCTTCAACAGCACATAAAACTTAAATTCCTAGAATGTACAATGGAGGAAGGAAATCAAGGTGGCAGCTGCTGTATGAATACATTATTATCCAGCTGTAAAAATATAAATGGCCATTAGAGTTGATTATTTATGAGTCATACATTGATTTAAGGATCTGGTTCAGTGATTGCCGAGGTAATAATTGCACTTGTTAATTAACAACTTGTTACTTACATACCAATACTGTAAAAACCACACATTTTTGTTATATAATATCTACATTAAACGTGACATGATTTACAAGATTACAAGTCTCCACTCCACTGCCAAACGTTGCAGATCACTCTGTGCCAACGTGCAATGGAACTGGTCAGCAAAAGATAATTACGGATATCTTAGGTGATCATTTTTATGTACAAGTGATCAATTTTCAGCCACAATATACTATAGCTTTATCCTTGATCTTTTTAAGCACTAAAGGTTTTTAATTTTTGCCTCTATAAGTCTATGGTAAAACATACCATTTCCACTGGTGAAATTAATATAAAGCATTTTTTAAAACCATATTTTCTGCTGAATGTGTGGTTGAGGTTTCAACAGCCAAAAAGGCAATATTTCGGCAATATGTGGCCACAAGATGGCTATTCCTAAAAACAGCAAAAGGTTATATCCTCTCCATATAAAATCCCAATGAAATTCGAACAGAACATCATCGGAGAGGCCATTGATTTGTTACTGCGGCCACCGGATCAGTGTGGGAACAACCGCCATTTATATTGGGAGTATTTGATCTTTTGTAAATTTTAGTAATTTCCAGTTTATAGACCCCCTTTAACTCGCCTAACTGAAAATCCATGTAAGCAATGTTTGGTAAGACTCCTATGCCGTAATGTGTATTCCTTTATCTACTTATTTAACCTGCTTTATAATAACAAAAGAATTTTAATTTTTAATCTCGCAACTTTTGTTTGCAGCCATCGAATAATTACCATGAAAATAAAGCCAGTGCAAAAATTGCCATAAATTATTCCATATTTTTAACTATTAAAGCCATAAAAATTAAGAATTAAGACAACTGTAATAATATTCATAGCAGCGCAAGATGTAACTAAGCAAAGTGATCAGTGAACAATCCTAATTAAAATGCCCGGTATACACAAAATGTGGACTGAAGGTACTAAAAACAAGTGAACACTTTTATTTTATTAATCTAATGCATCATGTATAATATCATTACAGTTTTTGTATATATCATTAATTTTATTCCTTTCATTTAAGCCTTTTATTGGGATTACTTCAGTTATTAGTTGGTCTAATGTATTGGTTACCTCTAAATCTCGCTTTGCAATCTCTTCTTATCTTGTTGCATAAACCCCTTGCATGTTATTCAAATTGCTTCATTTATTATGATAGCTTCCCCATGTAAATTGTGCTGACTGCTCGCCCTTGCACAGTCCTCATTAGACTAATGAAAACCTTCAAACGAAAAAACTAAACAACCTGCCAAATAAAGGTCTGAGGTTATTATGAAAATTACAACTCTGGGAGCTGGGAGAAGCTCTGTTCATTAATTCATGCTCAGCAAATTGCTAACTAATTTAGTTGCACTCCTCTGCATTAATGGATTATTTTATAAAAATGTTTTCCACAGCCCAAGACCTTTGGTGCATGCTTTTGAGAGGCTTGAATTCTAATCAACCTTAGCAGTACATTAGGAATGTAATATCTAAATAATAATTGGGATGGCATATGGAGGAAAATAGTGTTTAAAATCCCATGAAAGGTAGTTTTGGTTTGCAGCTTCATCTGTCATTTTCACAATAGTTAAAACAATTGTACTTGTTTAATATTCTACAACTGTAATAGATGACACTTGCTTTAATAGCAACGTGGAGAATGAAAGAAACGGTAGAGTTTGGTAACCATTAATGGAGCGGTTCAGAAGAGCATATGAAAGATATTGCTCTGTCTCCTCTAGAAGCTATGTACCAGGATAATCATGGAAAGAACATGCTTGACGTGAATGGGAATAAGACCACATTTTAAGAAATTTCATCTTAGATATTTGGACAATAAATTGTATTTGAAAGTGTACAAAGAATAGGTATTTTAGGACTATGCAAAAAAGAAAAAATCTAGAATTTTGTATACTTTACATGTTAACAATTGGTTATATTGTTAGTATACACTAGTGTCCTGATTTCTCAGCCAATATTATATATGTAACACAATGCCAGTTTGTGCGTATATAAGAGAAAAATGTACAGTAGTATTCCTCTTGCTATTACTGTGCTATGCTAGATGTTATTTTATTCTTATTCTAAAACTGTCCATATAGTTCAGATACTGTAGATGCCCGATGAACTCTTGTCCAGCCAACAGGTATTCCTCCAATGTCCCCCTTACACATATCTGCCCAGTAAATGTTCATATGTTCTGAATGGAGAGGGGATAAAGCCACCACCAGACGCCTTTGGTATTGATTTATCTGCCTGAGAACCAAAGCATCAGGTATGCTGGAATTGAAATGGCTGATACGGTCTTTCTCCTACATCTGCCATTAGAAGATCAGGAACAGTCAGTCATGTGGCAATCCATGGGTTTAGCCTAATATAAATATGGGTAGTTTTACTCTAAGGCAGGATTCACACTACCGTTGGTGTCCGCTCAGGTGTCCTTTTAAAAAAAAAAAAAAGGACACCAGCGGACAGTAACTGATGGCTATCGGTTACTGTCTGTTATATGTCCGTTGCCCATACACCTCAATTTTAAAAAAATAATGGACACTTGCTGTCTGTTTTTTCAAACGGACAGAAAAGTCCTGCATGTAGGATGTTTTTGTCCGCTAGAAAAAAACGTACATGGTTGTAAACGGACACGAAAGGTCCCAAACGGACACTAAAGGACACAAGATAAAATCCCATTGAAATGAATGGAAATTGCAAAGGGACCAGCTAGTGTCTGTTGCTAAAATCTTGAATGCCCCCTAATTCTACAAGCATCAGACACATGCAATGTACAATGCCCATATTCATTTAACAGTGATCTAGCTACCATAGGCACAGATGCATCCGTGTAACATTAAGATAAATGGATTGGCAGCAATGTTGATTATTAGAAAAATGGACCAATACCAGCCAAGAGTTTTATTATGTGAGCATGTATTTAGGTTTGTGCAAAGTATTATGAATACCTACCAATATCTTCTCATTGCCAAGTACATTCATACGTACATAAGAACGCTAATTGATAACAAAGGGCACTGTATTGAGGCCAGTTAGTTTTAGAATGCAGTACATTTAGAACACATTGTGGGCGATTTACTAAGCTACTATAAATGCAGCAAAATTATGGGTTAATTTGCACCATAAAACGGAACTACATGCCTTTCTTCAGTCAGATTTATTATGTGTACATGTTATGTTATGGGTACATTATACCCATAACTTAGGTTTAAAACGCACATAGAAGATGATCATGACCAAAGTAAGCCAAACCAATAGGTGGTGTAGAAAAGAAAAAAGTGTCTAACATCACATAGTGGGAACCACTGTGGCAAATCTGCCGCATTGTCTTCTTACTTGGAAATGGGATATCCGCTTTCTAATATTTATGGCCTATCTTTAGGATAGACCATCAATATTAGATCTGAGAGGGTCTGATGGCTGATTCCCCAAGGCACTGCAACTCTCGATAATGTTTACATGCCTGAAGGCACACTACTCACTCGCCCTACAAACTGTAGCAGCGACTTACGATAATGCAGTACCTAAAGCTGTCACTACAGTCTGTACAGCTTATGATCAGTGTGGGTCTCGGTATGTAAACACTACCAGCTCCTGCACTATCCCAGAGCAGATGCAAGGGTCCCGTGGGTCAGACCCTCACAAATCTAATATCAATGGCCTCTCCTATGGATAGGTCATAAATATTGGACAGTGGATAACACTTTTAAGTTTAACGTTCCCTAAATTTTACAACAGTAATAATAAATCTCCCCCAATATCTATATGATAAGGTAGTTTTAAGAAGAAATGCAATCTAATGATATTTAGATGAAAACCAACCTTTTTCCATGTGTATCCTTTTTGCTTCATGCCCTGCTTCATGCCCAGCAAGATCCCCTTCTTTTGGACCAGGTATAATGTTTGGAGACAAACCCATCAACATCTGATTCATGGAGAGGCCATTTTGATGAATAGCTGGAGAAAAATAGAAATATTTGGTAAACTATTGCAGCAGTTTATGAAAAAGTATGTTTATTAAATTGTTCCCCATTTTACTGAATAGTTTGATACTAAGAATCTCTGATCCTTAAATTATATATAATACTATAGATTAGAAACCTAAATAAAGACAAACCAGTCTTTGAATTATTGATGTCCTTGTTTAAAGAATAGAGTTATCCGACATCCACATCACCCAAAGGATCTGTCCCCTCAGTCAATCAAGTAATGGACCAAATTTAATTGGTACAGTGAATGAAGTCAGCCAGACTAGACTACAGAATCAGTTGGATCTATACCTCACAATGTAGCAAACGTTACTGTAAGAGTTATGCAATTCCTGCAAAGATTCTACATCAATACTATGCAAAAATCTAAAAAAATTCCAGAATAAAGCAAAAAAAAAAAAAACATGATGGTTTGTAAACTACTAAGAGCTCTTTAAAACAGAGAGAGACAAAAAGAGAAAGATAGAAAGAGTGTTGATACATCCATAGATACTAGAAGCTTGAAGTGGCAACTCTAAAAAGGATTATACAGCCACGTGCAAAGTAAGTACAACAGTCTCATAGGTCTAAGATCTATTTAAACGTATGTAGTTTGTAATGTGAAATCTAGTAACAGATCATCTTTAATCCCCTCCTGAAACAAACATGTTTCCATTTATCTTTTAATTCTTTTGTTTGCTGGGACAATTGTATTTTAATGGCACAATTTACTCTTCCATTTAAGTCATTGAGAAGCTGTAAAATAATTGTCTGCTGAAATGGGGAACTTTATATTATGGGTCAGTACAATTATGGCAATGCTAAATTTACTTAAATTTATTTCAAGGAACAAGAATAAACAAACACACTTCATGCTAGGTTCACGCCTGCGTACCGGTTACCGTTCATGGGGTTCGCTTAAAAATCTGCTTAAAAAAGCAGTAACTCGTGGAAAACTGTGGACCCAATAGACTATAATTGGGTCCGCCAGGTTTCTGACCGAAAAATGAAGAAAAATTGTGGAGAGAAAAGTCTTGGTTTCACGACTTTTCTTTATATATTTTTAGGGTCCATTCACACGGAGGAAAATGGTGAGGAATTAGGTGTGGAATTTCAGCACTGAAAAAAAAACTTTTTTTTTCAGTGCTGAAATTCCACACAAAATTCCTCACCATTTTCCTCTGTGTGAATGACCCTGAAAGAGGAAAGGGGAAAGAAATCCCCGAATGGAGATCAAGCACAGGTCTGAGCCTAGGCTAACCAAGACAAATTGGTAAAGAAGGTGAATACATGCAAACCCACATGACCAGGCTGGATGCATAACATAAAACACAAATGAGGTAGAGCTTTGAACCACTTAGAATCAACTATTTGGCAATTCACTGAGCCTTAAAGAAAACCTTTCACCACCTCCTCCAAGTCCAGCTCTTAGCATAATTTAATAAGTGCCCTTTACTGATTCCAGCACAGTTAGGATTTTATCACTAACTCTCGATGTTCCCGAGCAATAAGTGCTATTAATGTTGGTGACTGATATGTTATTTAGGCTCTGTACTGTCAGATGGGAGGTGTCAGATAGGAGCCTCTACACCTCTAAGTGTAGCTCTGAATTACACCCCCTTCCCTGCTCCTGCCTGAAACTGACAGTACAAACCTTTCAAAAAAATTCCAACTACACTAAAATCAGTGATGTGTCAGCTATTAACAGATTCTAAGAAATGGAGGAGGTGGAGGTGGTAAAAAGTGTTCCTTAAAGATCAGAAGAGAATCAGTAGGTCAACATAAAAATAAAAGGAAGAGACAAAAAGCAGTAGGGAGAAATGAGAAAAGAACCAAAAAAAGGGGAGATGTGGATATGGTGGAGGGGTGGAATCCCCCTACAACAACCCACCACAGACACACCAAGTCCCTGACACTCACAAGGCACTCAATTGACTGCATGAGGTCTCGGTAATCTTGAGTGCCCTGGGAATCTCAGATTTTTGCATGTTTTACCACTTACACAAAATAAAGGAAAAAAAAATATGAAAAAAATGCCATATTCTGAGACATAACTTGGAGTTGTACAAGGTACAAGGCTTGTTTAATTGGTGAGCAGTAGTTTTAATAGTACCATTTTATACATATAGTATATATTCTGGATCACTTTTAATTCCACTTCTGGACTGCCTGTTGGGTATATATACACATTCGGAAGGTAAAAATTGATGTGTGTTCAGCTCACCCTGTTATGGTCGACACCCATTCCATAGGCTGCTCGGATGTGGAAGGACCTTGATCCACTGGTAAATACGAAAAATTTTGAAGATATCCAGCGCCTTCGGTAGGTTAAAAATTAACTTTTATTGTTCCATTAAAAAATATACTTAATAGACTACCAAAAGGTAATGAAACAAATATACTTTGCGTAGAAAGGTTGACAGCTACGCGTTTCAGAACCTTACTAGTTTCTTCATCATGGCTTGACGAAGGAACTAGTAAGATTCTGAAACGCGTCGCTGTCAACCTTTCTACGCAAAGTATATGTGTTTCATTACCTTTTGGTAGTCTATTAAGTATATTTTTTAATGGAACAATAAAAGTTAATTTTTAACCTACCGAAGGCGATGGATATCTTCAAAATTTTTCACATTCGGAAGGTGGTTGCCTTGTTCTGCAGGAACGTACCAGTATGTCCAAGCAGAATTCAGCAGCTGCACAAAATCATGCAGCTGCTAAAACAGGGAGCTGACTAACTACTGCCAGAGCTCCCAAAGAGAAAGCAGGGATGGTTTATTAAATTCCCTGCCCTACCATCCTCTGTGTATACAGCGTCCAATGAGAGCTGTATACACAGTTATGGATACGGACGTGATGCTCTAACAGGCTCTGATTTCGGTGGTCCTACAGAACCCAGATCATCTCTATAGTAATGGGCAGGAGGCTATGTTCCTCCTTCAAGTAGGGCTAAATGTTATGAGCCTCTGATAGAGCCCCTTTAATGTAAATATGTACAGCATTAGTAATAACTCAGAGTGACATAGTTACAGTTCTGTCTATATATATGAAAATAATAATTTTAAATGACACAGACCCACTAGACTGCAAGACACTGCAGTGAGGTCCACAGGCCCCCTGAGGGGCAGCCGCAAGCCTGAAAGGCTACCCACCAGTTAACTGCACTGGCAGTGGTGTTAGTGCGGTTACAATGTGAACAGACTGCAAACAAACTCTCACCAGTTAACCTCACTGGGAGAGCGCACCTGTGTATAGCTGCTGAGTGAAGCTGAATGAAGCCTTGCAACAGACCTCTACTAAATCCCAGCAGAGGAATAGGCACTAGTAAAAGCTTCAGCCTGCTACTCAGGAAAGGCTGCCAGGGGTTAAACGCCACTCCTGGTCAGTAACATAAAGGGCTCCCTAAATGCTAGGAGCTACAATGTAAGTAGACAGTTCAATAGGCTTTACAGATTCCCACTGGCAGAGCCAAGGAATCCTAACTAGATCCCTAGACTGCTCCTGCCTATCACTGGAACCTAGCCATGACCTCCTGTGTCAAATTATTAATGTCAAAGTGTGAGCACTGGGCGGGCGTCGGCTCACACTATATAAAGGCAAGTCCCCGCCCACAGGGGCGGTGGCATAACTTCACTGGACATGCTCAGTATGGGCAGAATGGGACTTAGCCTCTGAGTGCCTCCAAAAGGTCCAAGCATGCTCAGTATGCAGAAAACTGGAATTAGAGTCCATACAGCTCACTGCACGACGCCAAGGGAGAGGGTTGGATTGGCCCGCAGGTGGTGCTGTGCGCTGGACAGGAAACCTGCGGAACCCCATCCTAACACATATAGATGTAGCAGAGTTAACCCAAACTTCTGCAACTGGATAAACTACTGCAGTGTGATATGTTATCGCAGAAGACAACAAAAATCAATGAAAAGTCATTGATTAAGGATTTTATACCAACTTTTCATTGTTTTTTGTTGTCTACTGTGATAAGATATCACGCCGAAGCAGTTTAACCAATTGTAGAGGTGCGGGTTAACTCTGCTACATCTGTCTATGCAACGAGGATAAGTATAGAAGAGCCCATATTTTTGAAAATGTATTTTAAATACCAGTTTCCTAGGTAACATAGCTTTATTTATTTTCCTTTCGCTGTATTAAAAACTTGTATGTAGCAACCAACTGAATGACTCATGTACTCAATGTAGCAATTGTCAAATAGTGCATCCTGCACCATCAAGATATACAGTTGGCATGTAAAGTGTGAGCAACCTAATGGGGTGATAAGAAATGTTACAGGACCAAAAATATTCATTAATAGCAGACTTGTGTCTTTACAAATTTAGATCACCGCTACTGTAAAAGCACAAAGATTTATTCTAAGAAAATGAGAGTTTATGACATGCTTATAAAATTATATATATATATATATATATATATATATATATATATATATATATATACAGAATTTGTGCTGCTAAACCAGGTATATGAGGCTGAAATATTGCAAGCATTTATAAATTAGTGTATACAAGATAGATAGATAGATAGATAGATAGATAGATAGATAGATAGATAGATAGATAGATAGATGAATGCACCAGTCTTTAATCTGCTAACTTACTATATCATAATATCACACATTAAAACCCATTAAAGGTCAGTTTAAAAGGATATTTTATATACTGCATTTGCTAAGTTAACTCAAAGCCCCTGTAAATTTAACATAATACAGACATCCTGCTACAATGGATAATAGAAACTATAGAAACTCAAGATCGGCTGTAGCATCTAGGCAGTTAGCTAGAGAGAGGGGGTTCCTTCTGGCATAGAAGAGTTGTATGGAAACCTCCAGAGGCAGGACCTAATAGGCTGTCTGTCAGCTTTATTCTGAACTTTTGCCATGTTTTACACTGTATGAACGTTTAGGACATTGCACCTCAAAGTCCCTTACTGGGGCTAAAAAATGTGAACTAAATACAAGTTTTCAAAAAACTTTAGAAATTAATACCAATTTAAAAAAATTGCTAAACATAATAAACATAATAACAAACATAAAAACGGAACATAATTGCTATAACTACATTGTATTGACCTGTATGGTAAAATGAGTATTTTATGTATGTAGAACTATTTTTAAAAAAAAAAACAATTCATACACAGCTTTTAGTTTTATTTATCCGATATCCCAAAAGTGTTCCAGGTCACTATTTTCAACTAAGGGGGAGTTCACACGGAGTAACGTGTCACGTGATGTGGCACGTAATACACCGTGTGAGATTTTGCGGGCCGTATACGCTCCCATTGTTTTCAATGGGAGCCAGGATCGTATACGCGGCGTTATGTTGCGGCTGTGATTTTGAAATCAATGGGAGCGTATACGGCCCGCAAAATCTCACACGGCGTATAGTGCCACAACACGCAGCACATTACTCTGTGTGAACTCCCCCAAAGGGTTTTTTTTTTTATTATGCAAAAGTAGTAAAACATGAAAAATGGGAATGATATAATAATATCAAGGCTAAAGCCCTACGGGACGATACACAGCGCTAAAGCGCTGCGGGAACAAACACGGCGGGTATGCATCACGGTTCTTCCCGCAGCGCTTTGAACAGAAAGTTCACAGAGTTTTCCTCTACAGACTTTCTGTCACCATTATATCTATGGGAATGCCGCCGATGTTTCGGTAGATATAATTGACATGCTGCGATTTCCAAAACCATGCCGGTTTTGGAAATTGTAGCGTGTCCGTGCTGCAGTTTTACACACAAAGCGAGCATGGGACTCGCATGACTCTCATCCACTTTGCCTGTACTGAATAACGCTGTGATTGTTCGCAGCGTTTCTGGCCCGTGGGGACCCGGTCTAACTCACATATTGGGAAGATTTATGTAAACTGGCTAAAAAAACTATCTTTGTTGCCCATATCAACCAATTTTATTCATTTTTCATTTTTTCAAGTGCAAAATACAAAATGAAAACTGTTGCTATTGGCAACAAAGACAGTTTTATCTTTTAGCCAGTTTTCATGAATCTGCCCCATTATATATACCCCAAAATAGTGACCTTAAAAATACAACAGAATATAATTGTGGAGATAATAAAGATACAAATCGTGCACTTAAATCCCTATTTATTGATTCATTGGTTAACCACAACTTTTTTCACAAGTTATAAAACTGCACTATAAAGTTCTTATACATCGTCCCTATAGTTTATCTAGATTTATACAGATACATTTTGCAATACATCAGCTATTTTGCAGCATGCTCCACTGCAAACACGGTGCATCGAACATTTGTTTATCTAGGAAATTAATTATAGGAAAACTGTCTTTATTAAAAGTACAGCAGTGTCCGTCCTTAACTATCCTCTTGGCTGGACATGTCCAGATATTTGTATGTTTGTTAACAGATATAGAAGACAGATGAAAGCGAGTAACAAGCATGCAAAGAAATTGTATAGCGCAATTCTCCTGAAAGAGGGATGAAGGACCACTACTTCTATGTGCTCTTTATTAGCAATTTAATAGCTTCCCTTTCAAAAGCCATATGTAAAATGAAGAAGATTGCTTGTTTACTTTGGAAATGTATAGAAGTATATGACATACGAATTCTATCCGATGAGCTTTCAGTCCGTGCTGGAGAACTAGAAACACTGCTGCTTCTGTGAGATGAAGGGTGACTTCCCGGTCTTCGGCCGTCTTCCAGAGAAGGTGCAGGGGATGGACTATCTGGAACCCGTTCCTAAATGTGACGTAAGTAATAAAAAGAGAATTTATTTATATTATCAACATGTTTTATAAAATAAGAACTTGTATTATTTTATATAAATACAGTACAAATAGCCTTTATACACTTAAAGAGTATTTTGCCTTCACATAAAAAAATATAGGGGCGATCCAGATTTCCCCGACTTTCCTTTAACTCATTATGCAAATCATGTGTTTTATGTCGGCTTTTAAATAAATTCAATATTTATTAGGAAGCCCAGAAATATCTGTAGATTTGCGGCTGAAAGAATAGACTGCGGTGTTTTATGGTGCCATTTTGTAGATTTTTCGATTTTTATGGCTAATAAGGTCATAAAATATATGGAGTTATATTTGGCGTAATCCTTTCAATTGCAACAAAATGAAACATTGTAAAATGCATGAAAATATCCCCCTCCATGTCTTCAGCATGTACAGGTCATGGCAATCATACACGGAGTGATTCATGGCTGTCAAGCTGGGCTATCCCAGCCTGTTACAGCTCCTCTGCCATTCACCCATCTCATATATCTAAACATTCTATTACAAAAGGACATCTAATGCTCATCTCATTTCAGAAAGGGCAGATTCAAAAAATCTCTCAGCGTGAGGCCAAGGCAGCGACATAATACAACCCATAAAACCATGTATAGTTCTCAAAATGTAATTTCAGACAGGTTGACCTAAGGTACTAGTTTCTTAGTATCATTTTAAAGCTATTTATAATCGCTATAATCTGAATAATATTTTCCATTCTGACAATAAAAGTAACCTTTTTATTTATTCATCTTTCATGTAGCAATCTTATTCAAATCTCTATAACAGCACACAAAGCATTCGTGTCTATTCAAAAGTGTCTTAACAGTATAGAAAAAAGGATTATGTGAAAGGATCATTCCAGTTTAAAGGTATTATAAAACATACTACAATATCCACAATTCATATTTTATGCATAGCATGTCACTGTAGGGCAGCCTTTACAGACAAAAACTTTACCATTTATTTTAAGTCATTGCTTAAGGCACCACTTTTTTTTTTCCTTATGCTATAGTATTATTCGGGAATATATGTCCAGATGCCAGAAAACGCATCTTTCAAATTTAATAGGTCAGATGAATTTCAAAGGATTCAACTTTAGAATCCCTCTACTTGCTTATGCGGGCAGAATAGCATGGTCAACTACCCTTTACCACCCCAAAAATTAACACTGACAGAGAGCAGGTTGAACAAAGCTCAAAATTGAAATCAATACAAATATTGATGACCTATCCTCAGAAAAGGGTCTCGATATCAGCTGACACCCAGCTCCCCGTCAATCAGCTACTGCACATCAGTTCCCAATCACTTGGTTTGACCCTCAGCTGCAGTGACTCAGCTTTGCCCCTACACAGAGAGGTTTGCTTCCTGCTCCATTCTCTATGCATCAGTTTCTAAGAATAGCTAATCGATGGTTATCCATGTGCTACCCGGCTGTCGTGAATGAAGGGCCTTGCTTCCGGCTGAGGCATCATTCATTCAATGAACAGGAGCCACAGAAGCAGGGCCGCAAAATCCGACAGGAATAGGACCTCTTCCATATTTTGTGACCCGGACTAGCGGCCCACACACGGGACCATGTAATTCACGGTCATGTATAGGGTCCCATAGAAATGAATGGGTCATTGTGCAATCCGGGAAAAACACAGCTATCTCACTGACCATTCATACGTCCATCTGGAAGGGGGTTTATCCTTGGTTAACATCTGTGTTTGGTAATCCGTTCGAGGAGTTCGCATAGGGCCCCCCGAACGGACTAACGAACGCATTTGCAAGCGGTGTGCAGTGAAAGTACATGGACCCCATAGACTATAATGGGGTCCGTGTGCTTGCCGCGAGATCTCCACATGGAACATGCAGGCAGGAAAGTAGATTGTTAAGTACTTTCCTGTCCCCATGTCTCGTGGCAAGCACATGGACCCCATTATAGTCTAAGGGGTCTGTGTGCTTTCACTGGCACACTGCTTGCCAGTGCGTTTGGTATTCCATTCATGGGGGTCCCCATACAGACTCCACCGAACGGATTACCAACGCAGATGTGAACAAGGCCTTAGACTCTTGTAGATCTGGTATTAGTAGTGATGGATCATTAGGATAGGTCATCAATATTTTTGCCCCAGAAAACCCCTTTAAGGATTTTACACTCGCGCATACTTTGGGTTTTGCTTTCCAATGCTGCCATACATTATCATCAGACAACTGCAGATCTCAATGGTCATCAATGATTTGGGTCTATAAGGGCAACATGTGTCTACAGTCACAAACATATATATGGATGGGACTGCACAACAAGAAAGATTTACTGAATTAATAAAGGCACCAAAAAGTAGTTTTTAGAGAATTTAGGACATGGACATTCAGTATTGAACTGTTATTTGAACTATTAGAACTTATGATCTATTACTTTAAATGCAAGTAAAGCAACATAAAAATTAAATCAATTAGAAAATTACCTTTATTACAGATGTTTCAACCCTGGATGGTGGACTTTGTACTTGTGCAGCTGCAGCCATATTTGCGATGGTGCTGAGGTGGTTCATTTGGCTCATGGCCATGGTAACAGAGGCTGGAGGTAGGCTTACAGGAATTAGTGGATGGGGCATCATCATAAAAGGAAGTTCCAGACCTAGAAATACAAATCAAAGAATAGATTTACTTACAAGATAAAATATTCTAAGTAATATATAGTCTGCTACATGATTATGTATAATATGTCATTTAACTTAGTATACATAGTTTATGAGGATAATGTCACTCCTTAAGGAGAGACCACCTATTAGGTGTGTGGAGACTTATACAGCCATAGTCGCTCCACTGTAAGGGATCATGGGAGAAATATGCAAATCTGTCTCCCAAGACGTAAATAGGGAGACAGTGCTTCTGTTATGCTGCCCTCTATAGGAAGCAACTTGAACATCATTCCTGACTTTCCCAGAAGCCTTTACTGCATAATGTGGGATTGGTAAAAATCCCACATTATGCAGTAAAGGCTTCTGGGAAAGTTGGGCATGATGTTCAGGGTGCTTCCTATAGAGGGCAGCATAACAGAGGCACTGTCTCCCTATTTACGTCTTGGGAGACAGATTTGTATGTATACTTAGTTTGTAAAGCTGAAAAAGTAATTGAAGCCAAGGATATCTTACTTGCCTTAACTGATGCCCTTGTGAAAGAAGTTGATAAACACTTATCTAGTAACTAGAGATGAGCGAACACTAAAATGTTCGAGGTTCGAAATTCGATTCGAACAGCCGCTCAATGTTCGTGTGTTCGAACGGGTTTCGAACCCCATTATAGTCTATGGGGAACAGATACTCGTTAAGGGGGAAACCCAAATCCGTGTCTGGAGGGTCACCAAGTCCACTATGACACCCCAGGAAATGATGCCAACACCTCTGGAATGACACTGGGACAGCAGGGGAAGCATGTCTGGGGGCATCTAACACACCAAAGACCCTCTATTACCCCAACATCACAGCCTAACAACTACACACTTTACACACTCAATACCACCTCTCTGACAGTAGGAAAACACCTTGAAACATGTGTATTTGGCACTTGCAGTGAGGAGAGCTTGTCACCAGCAGTGAATTTGGCCCTTGTAGTAAGTTGAGGTTGGCACCAACATTTGTTTTGAAAATCAGGGTGGATTGAGCCTCTAACCAGCAGAGTTTGGGCAAATTCATGGTGGAGGGAGCCTCTAAAAACCCCAGTTTGGACCAATTCATGGTGGAGGGAGACTCTAAAAACCCCAGTTTGGACCAATTCATGGTGGAGGGAGCCTCTAAAAACCCCAGTTTGGACCAATTCATGGTGGAGGGAGCCTCTAACCAGCCCAGTTTGGGCAAATTCATGGTGGAGGGAGCCTCTAACCAGCCCAGTTTGGACCAATTAATGGTGGAGGGAGCCTCTAACCAGCCCAGTTTGGACCAATTAATGGTGGAGGGAGCCTCTAACCACCCCAGTTTGGACCAATTCATGGTGGAGGGAGCCTCTAACCAGCCCAGTTTGGACCAATTCATGGTGGAGGGAGCCTCTAAAAAACCCAGTTTGGACCAATTCATGGTGGAGGGAGCCTCTAAACAGCCCAGTTTGGGCAAATTCATGGTGGAGGGAGCCTCTAACCACCCCAGTTTGGACCAATTCATGGTGGAGGGAGCCTCTAAACAGCCAAGTTTGGAGCAATTCATGGTGAAGGGAGCCTCTAAAAACCCGTTTGGACCAATTCATGGTGGAGGGAGCCTCTAAAAACCCCAGTTTGGACCAATTCATGGTGGAGGGAGCCTCTAACCAGCCCAGTTTGGACCAATTCATGGTGGAGGGAGCCTCTAAACAGCCCAGTTTGGGCAAATTCATGGTGGAGGGAGCCTCTAAAAAACCCAGTTTGGACCAATTCATGGTGGAGGGAGCCTCTAATTAGCCCAGTTTGGACCAATTAATTGTGGAGGGAGCCTCTAACCAGCCCAGTTTGGACCAATTAATGGTGGAGGGAGCCTCTAACCACCCCAGTTTGGACCAATTCATGGTGGAGGGAGCCTCTAAACAGCCAAGTTTGGACCAATTCATGGTGAAGGGAGCCTCTAAAAACCCGTTTGGACCAATTCATGGTGGAGGGAGCCTCTAAAAACCCCAGTTTGGACCAATTCATGGTGGAGGGAGCCTCTAACCAGCCCAGTTTGGGCAAATTCATGGTGGAGGGAGCCTCTAACCAGCCCAGTTTGGACCAATTAATGGTGGAGGGAGCCTCTAACCAGCCCAGTTTGGACCAATTAATGGTGGAGGGAGCCTCTAACCACCCCAGTTTGGACCAATTCATGGTGGAGGGAGCCTCTAACCAGCCCAGTTTGGACCAATTCATGGTGGAGGGAGCCTCTAAAAAACCCAGTTTGGACCAATTCATGGTGGAGGGAGCCTCTAAACAGCCCAGTTTGGGCAAATTCATGGTGGAGGGAGCCTCTAACCACCCCAGTTTGGACCAATTCATGGTGGAGGGAGCCTCTAAACAGCCAAGTTTGGACCAATTCATGGTGAAGGGAGCCTCTAAAAACCCGTTTGGACCAATTCATGGTGGAGGGAGCCTCTAACCAGCCCAGTTTGGGCAAATTCATGGTGGAGGGAGCCTCTAAACAGCCCAGTTTGGGCAAATTCATGGTGGAGGGAGCCTCTAACCAGCCCAGTTTGGACCAATTCATGGTGGAGGGAGCCTCTAACCAGCCCAGTTTGGGCAAATTCATGGTGGAGGGAGCCTCTAAACAGCCCAGTTTGGGCAAATTCATGGTGGAGGGAGCCTCTAACCAGCCCAGTTTGGACCAATTCATGGTGGAGGGAGCCTCTAACCAGCCCAGTTTGGACCAATTCATGGTGGAGGGAGCCTCTAAAAAACCCAGTTTGGACCAATTCATGGTGGAGGGAGCCTCTAAACAGCCCAGTTTGGGCAAATTCATGGTGGAAGGAGCCTCTAACCAGCAGAGTTGTGGGAAAGCAGGGTGGAGGGAGCCTCTAACCAGCAGAGTTGGTGGAAATCAGGGTGGAGGGAGCCTCTAACCAGCAGAGTTGGGGGAAATCATGTTGGAGGGAGCCTAGTATTAGCAGAATTGTGCAACGCTTATGGTGGATGAGTATGAGGATGCGGAGGAATTGGAGAGGTTGAGTACAGACATGGAGTTTCATGTTGGGGTGCTTTACACAGGTGGGCACAAAAATGAAGGCTCTATCCAGTGGTGGTTCATTTTTATCAAAGTGAGCCGGTCGGCACTCTCAGCTGACAGACGGGTGCGCTTGTCAGTGATGATGCCACCGGCTGCACTGAACACCCTCTCAGATAGGACGCTGGCGGCAGGACAGGACAGCACCTCCAAGGCATATAGGGCAAGTTCAAGCCACAGGTCCAACTTCGACACCCAATACGTGTAGGGCGCAGAGGGGTCGGAGAGGACAGGGCTGTGGTCGGAAAGGTATTCCCGCAACATGCGCCTATACTTCTCACGCCTGGTGACACTAGGACCCTCCGTGGCGGCACTTTGGCGAGGGGGTGCCATCAAGGTGTCCCAGACCTTAGACAGTGTGCCCCTCGTTTGTGTGGACCGGTGAGAACTTGGTTGCCTACTGGAGGAACTGCCCTCCCTGCCGCCAACGTCACATGCTGGAAACATCTCCATCATATTCTGCACCAATTGCCTGTGGCAAGCATTGATGCGATTGGCCCTCCCCTCTACCGGAATAAAAGACGAGATGTTGTTTTTATACCGGGGGTCAAGGATAGCAAAGATCCAGTACTGGTTGTCCTCCATGATTTTGACAATACGCTTGTCGGTTGTAAAGCACCCCAACATGAACTCAGCCATGTCTGCCACAGTGTTAGTTGGCATGACTCCTCTGGCCCCACCGGAAAGTTCAATCTCCATTTCCTCCTCATCCTCCATGTCTACCCATCCGCGCTGCAACAATGGGACGATTCGAAGTTGCCCGGAAGCCTCCTGTATCACCATCACATCATCGGACAACTCTTCTTCCTCCTCCTCCTCCTCCTCCTCCTCCATTAAACGCAGTGAAGCGGACAGATGTGTGGACCTACTCTCCAGCTGTGACGGATCGGATGCTATCCCTAACTCCTCTGTGTGATCTGAGTTATCCCTGATGTCAATCAGGGATTCTCTCAGAACACACAAGAGCGGGATTGTAAGGCTCACCATCGCATCCTCAGAGCTCACCCTCCTTGTGGACTCCTCAAAGACCCGTAGGATGTCACAAAGGTCTCTCATCCATGGCCACTCATGGATGTGAAACTGAGGCAGCTGACTTTGTGGCACCCTAGGGTTTTGTAGCTGGTATTCCATCAAAGGTCTCTGCTGCTCAACCACTCTATTCAACATCTGAAACGTTGAGTTCCAGCGTGTGGGGACGTCGCACAAAAGCCGGTGTTGTGGCACATGCAGGCGTTGCTGGAGAGATTTTAAGCTAGCAGCGGCTACTGTCGACTTGCGAAAGTGGGCGCACATGCGCCGCACTTTCACCAGTAGCTCTGGAACATTGGGGTAGCTCTTTAGGAAACGTTGCACCACTAGGTTGAAGACGTGGGCCAGGCATGGAACATGTTGGAGTCCGGCAAGCTCCAGAGCTGCTACCAGGTTCCGGCCGTTATCACAAACGACCATGCCTAGGCCCAGGTGCAGCGGCTCAAACCATATTGCCGTCTCATCGAGGAGGGCATCCCTCACCTCGGAGGCAGTGTGCTGTCTGTCCCCCAAGCTGATCAGCTTCAGCACAGCCTGCTGACGTCTACCAACGCCAGTGCTGCAACGTTTCCAACTCGTAGCTGGGGTCAATCTAACAGCGGAGGAGGAGGCGGTGGCGGAGGAGGAGGCGGTGGCGGAGGAGGAGGCGGTAGAGGAGGAGGAGGAGGGGGGTGTTCTTCTCGTGTCCCTGCCAGGAATGTTAGGCGGGGAGACGAGGTACACCGGGCCAGTTTGGGAAGCAGTCCCAGCCTCAACTACATTCACCCAGTGTGCCGTCAGTGAAATGTAGCGTCCCTGTCCGCATGCACTTGTCCACGCGTCGGTGGTCAAGTGGACCTTTGTGCAAAGCGCGGAACTAAGGGCCCGCCTGATGTTGAGTGACACGTGCTGGTGCAAGGCGGGGACGGCACACCGGGAGAAGTAGTGACGGCTAGGGACGGCATAGCGAGGTGCCGCAGTTGCCATCAGGTCCAGGAAGGCGGGAGTTTCAACAAGCCGGAACGCCAACATCTCCTGGGCCAGCAGTTTAGCGATGTTGGCGTTCAAGGCTTGCGCGTGTGGGTGGTTAGCAGTGTATTTCTGCCGCCGCTCCAATGTCTGAGAGATGGTGGGTTGTTGTAAAGAAACGCCTGATGGTGCCTTTGATGGTGCAGGAGAAGGAGATAAGACAGGACCAGGGGAGGATGAGGTAGAAGTCAACAAAGTGGCGGAGGCAGATGAAGTGGTGTCCTGGCTCGTCCTCTGGAGTGCATCGCCAGCACAGTCAGCAGTGGCAGTGGCAGAGGCAGAGGCAGAGGCAGTGGCAGTGGCGTGAACGGCAGGCGGCCTTTGTCCTGCCGTTGCTGCCTGCCACTGATTCCAGTGCTTGGATTCCAAATGACGGCGCATTGAAGTGGTGGACAGGTTGCTCTTCTCAGAGCCCCTAATCAATTTCGAGAGGCAAATTGTGCAGACAACACTATATCTGTCCTCGGCGCATTCCTTGAAAAAACTCCACACCTTCGAGAAACGTGCCCTCGAGGTGGGAGTTTTTCGGGGCTGGGTACGAACTGGAACATCTTGGGAGATTCCGGGTGTGGCCTGGCTTCGCCTAAGCTGCTGACCTCTGCCTCTGCCTCTAGCTACCCTTTTTGGTGCTGCACCTGCCTCAACATCCACACTACTTTCCCCGCTTGACATCCCCCCTGTCCAGGTCGGGTCAGTGTCCTCATCATCCACCACTTCCTCTTCCAACTCCTGTCTCATCTCCTCCTCCCGCACAATGCGCCGGTCAACTGGATGCCCTGACGGCAACTGCGTCACATCATCGTCGATGAGGGTGGGTTGCTGGTCATCCACCACCAAATCGAACGGAGATGGAGGAGACTCTAGTGTTTGAGCATCTGGACACAGATGCTCCTCTGTTAGGTTAGTGGAATCGTGACGTGGAGAGGCAGGTTGAGGGACAATGAAAGGAGCGGAGAACAGCTCTGGGGAGCAGGGACAGTTTGGGTTATTGTTCTGTAAAGCTTCGGAATTTTGGGAGGAAGGAAGACAAGACTGTTGGGTAATAGGAGGAGAGGAGGCAGAGT
The DNA here is from genome assembly GCF_031893055.1 of Leptodactylus fuscus. Classification (NCBI taxonomy): domain Eukaryota; kingdom Metazoa; phylum Chordata; class Amphibia; order Anura; family Leptodactylidae; genus Leptodactylus; species Leptodactylus fuscus. The sequence goes on along the minus strand of NC_134266.1, from coordinate 201,217,853 downwards.
CTGACTGGCTGCTGGACAATGTGCTGTAAGCGTTCTCTGACAGCCATTGCAAGACCTGTTCCTGGTTCTCGGGCCTACTAAGGTTTGTACCCTGCAGTTTAGTTAATGTGGCAAGCAACCCTGGCACTGTGGAGTGGCGCAATGCTTGCTGCCCCACAGGAGTAGGCACGGGACGCCCTGTGGCTTCACTGCTACCTTGCTCCCCAGAACCATTCCCCCGACCTCGCCCACGGCCTCGTCCACGTCCCTTTCCGGGAGCCTTGCGCATTTTGAATTCCTAGTTAGAAATTGGCACTGTATAAAAGTAGTAAAAATTGTGGGTGCACGTAACCCCAATATATTCTTTGAATTCCCAGTCAGAAACTGGCACTATATGGCAGTAGCAAGAAATGAGGGTATTTGTATTCCCAATATACTCTTTGAATTCCCAGTCAGACAATGGCACTGTATACCAGTAGTAAAAATTGTGGGTGCACGTAACCCCAATATATTCTTTGAATTCCCAGTCAGAAACTGGCACTATATGGCAGTAGCAAGAAATGAGGGTATTTGTATTCCCAATATACTCTTTGAATTCCCAGTCAGACAATGGCACTGTATACCAGTAGTAAAAATTGTGGGTGCACGTAACCCCAATATATTCTTTGAATTACCAGTCAGAAACTGGCACTATATGGCAGTAGCAAGAAATGAGGGTATTTATAACCCCAATATATTCTTTGAATTCCCAGTCAGACAATGGCACTGTATACCAGTAGTAAAAATTGGGGGTGCACGTAACCCCAATATATTCTTTGAATTCCCAGTCAGAAACTGGCACTATATGGCAGTAGCAAGAAATGAGGGTATTTGTATTCCCAATATACTCTTTGAATTCCCAGTCAGACAATGGCACTGTATACCAGTAGTAAAAATTGTGGGTGCACGTAACCCCAATATATTCTTTGAATTACCAGTCAGAAACTGGCACTATATGGCAGTAGCAAGAAATGAGGGTATTTATAACCCCAATATATTCTTTGAATTCCCAGTCAGACAATGGCACTGTATACCAGTAGTAAAAATTGTGGGTGCACGTAACCCCAATATATTCTTTGAATTCCCAGTCAGAAACTGGCACTATATGGCAGTAGCAAGAAATGAGGGTATTTGTATTCCCAATATACTCTTTGAATTCCCAGTCAGACAATGGCACTGTATACCAGTAGTAAAAATTGTGGGTGCACGTAACCCCAATATATTCTTTGAATTACCAGTCAGAAACTGGCACTATATGGCAGTAGCAAGAAATGAGGGTATTTGTATTCCCAATATACTCTTTGAATTCCCAGTCAGACAATGGCACTGTATACCAGTAGTAAAAATTGTGGGTGCACGTAACCCCAATATATTCTTTGAATTACCAGTCAGACACTGGCACTATATGGCAGTAGCAAGAAATGAGGGTATTTGTATTCCCAATATATTCTTTGAATTCCCAGTCAGACAATGGCACTGTATACCAGTAGTAAAAATTGTGGGTGCACGTAACCCCAATATATTCTTTGAATTACCAGTCAGAAACTGGCACTATATGGCAGTAGCAAGAAATGAGGGTATTTGTATTCCCAATATACTCTTTGAATTCCCAGTCAGACAATGGCACTGTATACCAGTAGTAAAAATTGTGGGTGCACGTAACCCCAATATATTCTTTGAATTACCAGTCAGAAACTGGCACTATATGGCAGTAGCAAGAAATGAGGGTATTTATAACCCCAATATATTCTTTGAATTCCCAGTCAGACAATGGCACTGTATACCAGTAGTAAAAATTGGGGGTGCACGTAACCCCAATATATTCTTTGAATTCCCAGTCAGAAACTGGCACTATATGGCAGTAGCAAGAAATGAGGGTATTTGTATTCCCAATATACTCTTTGAATTCCCAGTCAGACAATGGCACTGTATACCAGTAGTAAAAATTGTGGGTGCACGTAACCCCAATATATTCTTTGAATTACCAGTCAGAAACTGGCACTATATGGCAGTAGCAAGAAATGAGGGTATTTATAACCCCAATATATTCTTTGAATTCCCAGTCAGACAATGGCACTGTATACCAGTAGTAAAAATTGGGGGTGCACGTAACCCCAATATATTCTTTGAATTCCCAGTCAGAAACTGGCACTATATGGCAGTAGCAAGAAATGAGGGTATTTGTATTCCCAATATACTCTTTGAATTCCCAGTCAGACAATGGCACTGTATACCAGTAGTAAAAATTGTGGGTGCACGTAACCCCAATATATTCTTTGAATTACCAGTCAGAAACTGGCACTATATGGCAGTAGCAAGAAATGAGGGTATTTATAACCCCAATATATTCTTTGAATTCCCAGTCAGACAATGGCACTGTATACCAGTAGTAAAAATTGGGGGTGCACGTAACCCCAATATATTCTTTGAATTCCCAGTCAGAAACTGGCACTATATGGCAGTAGCAAGAAATGAGGGTATTTGTATTCCCAATATACTCTTTGAATTCCCAGTCAGACAATGGCACTGTATACCAGTAGTAAAAATTGTGGGTGCACGTAACCCCAATATATTCTTTGAATTACCAGTCAGAAACTGGCACTATATGGCAGTAGCAAGAAATGAGGGTATTTGTATTCCCAATATACTCTTTGAATTCCCAGTCAGACAATGGCACTGTATACCAGTAGTAAAAATTGTGGGTGCACGTAACCCCAATATATTCTTTGAATTACCAGTCAGACACTGGCACTATATGGCAGTAGCAAGAAATGAGGGTATTTGTATTCCCAATATATTCTTTGAATTCCCAGTCAGACAATGGCACTGTATACCAGTAGTAAAAATTGTGGGTGCACGTAACCCCAATATATTCTTTGAATTACCAGTCAGAAACTGGCACTATATGGCAGTAGCAAGAAATGAGGGTATTTGTATTCCCAATATACTCTTTGAATTCCCAGTCAGACAATGGCACTGTATACCAGTAGTAAAAATTGTGGGTGCACGTAACCCCAATATATTCTTTGAATTACCAGTCAGAAACTGGCACTATATGGCAGTAGCAAGAAATGAGGGTATTTATAACCCCAATATATTCTTTGAATTCCCAGTCAGACAATGGCACTGTATACCAGTAGTAAAAATTGGGGGTGCACGTAACCCCAATATATTCTTTGAATTCCCAGTCAGAAACTGGCACTATATGGCAGTAGCAAGAAATGAGGGTATTTGTATTCCCAATATACTCTTTGAATTCCCAGTCAGACAATGGCACTGTATACCAGTAGTAAAAATTGTGGGTGCACGTAACCCCAATATATTCTTTGAATTACCAGTCAGAAACTGGCACTATATGGCAGTAGCAAGAAATGAGGGTATTTGTATTCCCAATATACTCTTTGAATTCCCAGTCAGACAATGGCACTGTATACCAGTAGTAAAAATTGTGGGTGCACGTAACCCCAATATATTCTTTGAATTCCCAGTCAGACACTGGCACTATATGGCAGTAGCAAGAAATGAGGGTATTTGTATTCCCAATATATTCTTTGAATTCCCAGTCAGACAATGGCACTGTATACCAGTAGTAAAAATTGTGGGTGCACGTAACCCCAATATATTCTTTGAATTACCAGTCAGAAACTGGCACTATATGGCAGTAGCAAGAAATGAGGGTATTTGTATTCCCAATATATTCTTTGAATTCCCAGTCAGACAATGGCACTGTATACCAGTAGTAAAAATTGTGGGTGTATATAGCCCCAATTCTATTGCTAGGGGACTTGCAGGGTATTTCTGGGGTGAAGGTGGGGGGGCACACCGTTGGAACGGGTATCGGGGTATATATCGGGTATACGGGAATACACTGACAGTGTATTCCATTCAGGATCCTGGGAAAGCTGGGTTGCGGCGATTGAGCCCGTCAGTGCCACGTTACACTGACAAGCTTCTCCCTGGAATTTAGCTCTTACAAGAGCTGTTGGTTGTCTTCTCCTTCCTATCCTAGCCTGTCCCTGCCTACCCAGAATCTAAGCCCTAGCTAGCTGGACGGAAACCTCCGTCCCCGGTGAATTGCAAGCTCAGAATGACGCGAAGCTGGGCGGCGCTGTTCTTTTAAATTAGAGGTCACATGTTTTCGGCAGCCAATGGGTTTTGCCTACTTTTTTCAACGTCACCGGTGTCGTAGTTCCTGTCCCACCTACCCTGCGCTGTTATTGGAGCAAAAAAGGCGCCAGGGAAGGTGGGAGGGGAATCGAGTAATGGCGCACTTTACCACGCGGTGTTCGATTCGATTCGAACATGCCGAACAGCCTAATATCCGATCGAACATGAGTTCGATAGAACACTGTTCGCTCATCTCTACTAGTAACCTCTCATAAATATGCCTGGATATTAAAAACACCAGTAATGTAATATTCACATTGCACAGGTTTTCTATTTGGATTGGGTTTTGGATTTTTATGCTTTGGGTTTTTCCCTTTGTATTGGCAGGGTCCTTGTAAAAAGCTGATACAGGTTTTTTAGTTGCTTATACACCCTGTGATCTGCTATATGTGCAGCATCCTTACAGCACGTGCTCATCTGTAGTGCCACTTAATAAATGAAGGGTAGATGAAGCATTGCACAGTACATGGTCCGCATATTAAAGGAGACATTTCTTGCTCTAGAATGAGAGATGCTTCCCTCTTGAAATTCAGAATTCTGAAGAAGATTCTGGTGCATTATATTTCCAAATAGAACCAGATTGTCCAGCGGAAGTTTCTTCTGTTACCTTTATACTTTTGTAAGTGGACACTCCCATGATCATCATTTAAATATGAGGCCCCATTGTTTAGACAACTACCGGTAGATCTGTGCTGATAAGATCCTGATACCATTGCATATTACATTGACATTGCATATTATACTTTCCGGTTGTGCTAACTTATTTGCAGCGAAGTACAGTATGAGATTCTCATACACTATTCAGCATTCTTCCTCCAAATACATCCTTCATATGCATCCCAGGAAAACATTTTTAAAAATTTGAAAAAAAAAACCCAGACATATTGGGATGACTTTAAAGTACCGTAGTTTCTGGCGACTTGAAAGTGATAATAGTTACAGCAATTGACACACAGCCATTTTTGCTCCAAAGATTACGACTTTTGAATTATATCCCTACAACTTAATACAAGAAGCTTCCACTTATCATTATGTGCCTCCTGCTATAGCAGTTCATGTTGGTGACACATGTATACATAAGAGTAGGAATATCTGCACAATCCGAGCCCAGAAGTGAACACAGGACAGAATATTTCAAGGCTTCAGCTAAGCAAGTGAGAGAACCAATAATTATTCATTAGAAAGGCTGAAGCATTTGTATCATCTCTTTTTATCATTAATAAATAAAATTAAATAAGTAAATAAAAATATAAAGTATACTGTATACAGGAATGGCCAGACCCCCTTCCCAAACCAGGAATATGCGACATGTTTAGCAAGCAGCCAGTCTACTTAAGACACAGTCTCTGATATGGTAGTACAATTCTATCATACCACATACCCAGAACCCTGGCGATGGGAAGAGAGGGGAGTAATCAGTCAATGATTGCCCTACCACCCCTATTCCTTAGTCCCTGCCCCACCAGAAGCTCAGTAACTGCAACTAACACTGTATTGTAGCCCTTTATGACATTATCTAACTGTATGTGCGTGTTCTGTTCTCAGCCTTGTGGCCCAATAAAATGTAGAATATCAATTTGATATGTATACTGTATAGTACTAATGTGTAAAAAAAAAAAGTTAGTTTTTTTCTCCTAAGGTCCTGGTGAAAGCACCTGACATAATGTTGCCTTATGAGGGATGAATGGCAGCATGTCGTACCATTTGGCAGAAGGTGGTTCTGTTGTAGAGAGTTGAGAGGATGAGTAACTGGAAGGTTATGCTGTCCAGGCAGGGTGGCATGGTTAACAGAGGCTTGTGAGCCTTGGGTAGGGAGAGACTGAAGCTTTTCTTTCTCCCAAGAACCATCACTGCTCCCTGTAGAAATGAATATACATTGAATTGAATTTAGGGTGTCTTAAATATCCATTAACAAGATCATGGAATCAACATATTTTCTTCACTTTATATTCTCTACTGTCATATTAATTCCATAGATTAGGAGAGTACAGAAGTATCTCTCTAGATACAAGGTTCTTTTATAGTCTATTTCAATAAATGTATATTTATTTCTGGACAGAATTTTACTTTCCATGCTTGATCCTCATTAAACTGAGCAAATTGGAAACATCTAACCTTAAATCATATCTTTTTTAGTGGCTGTGAGAAAATCCAGAAACTAAATATATAACTTAATAACACAAAACAATGCTGGTAAACAAGGAACCTGAACAAGTTTCCACTAGCCCTAGATAAGGGATGCTTTCCCAAGGACAGATCCACTTAAGCTAAATTTATCATTGAACTGTTTTGTAAATCATGAAACCTCATGTAGTTAATATAACTATGGGTGTATAACTACAGGCCTATAAAAATAGAGATAATACAATGTAACAAAGTAAGCTATGTGGATCTGACAAATCCATGTACCCTGCATTAGGCCTGTATCATATATTGTATGAAATTTGTACTATGTATTATACCTAACTTAAACCAGTATATCAAAAAAAGTGATGACATGCTGATACAATACAATACGATATGCTGCTACTTCATCATCAATGGAGTACAAGCTCTGGAACCTGAAAATCACCTTTATGATCTGGCTTTTTCCCTGCATGGAAGTTCTCCTGTCTACCTGTTGCACAGGAAACTTCAAAACAATGTCCTGCAAGTGATTGCACTTGGAGGGACCAAGAAAAACTCACGGCCTGGGCCTGAAGATAAAGAACCACACCTCACTAGGAATTACTATCCATAAATAGAGATGAGCGAACAGTCAAATGTTCGAAGTTTGATTCGAGTAGCCGCTCAATACTCGACTGTTCGATCGAACATCGAACCCCATTATAGTCTATGGAGAATAAATTCTCGTTTAGGGGGAAACCAATATTCAACTCAGGAGGGTCACCAAGTCCACTATGGCACCCCAGGAAATGATGCCTACACCCTGGAATACAACTGGGACAGCAGGGGAAGCATGTCTGGGGGCATCTAACATGCCCAAATCACTGTATTATGTCAGTATCCCTGTCAGCTTGCGATATGCGGGAACTAACTTTTTCCCATAGGAATGTATTGACCAGCATTGATTGGCCGAATGCCATACAGAGTACAGCATTCGGCCAATCAACGCTGGTTCTGCCGGAGGCTCGTCTGTGAGAGATGTAGCAGAGCTGAGTGTGCGCTGAACCCTGCTGCACACTCAGCTCTGCTGCATCAGAGATGCGCTGAACCCTGCTGCACACTCAGCTCAGCTGCATCAGCGCCGGGAAGGTGGGAGGGGAATTGAATTTTTAGCGAGTTTGCCACCAGGTGTTCAACTGGAATCAAACATCTCGCTCATCTCTATTTATCAACACTATGCATTTCGGGGATCATACCCCTTTATCAAATGTACAAGGGACAAATTAACAGCGCTATCAATTTATTCCTTGTACTATTAATAAAGAGGAGTGTTGTCAATTTCTTCCTTGAACACTTGATAAAGAGGTATGAGCCCCAAAACGCGTAATGTTGGTAAACAGAAGCACGGTTCCTTTTCTTCACACCCATGGCCGTGAATTTTTCTTAGTCCCTCCAAGTGTATCTTCATACACCATAGTGTGACTACTGGATCTTGCTGCTGTTTCCACCCAGAGAGTAACCCTCTGGAAAATCGGTTCCACTGTGATATATGGTGGTTGTGACTGGGTTCCCAACATACCATTTCCTAACTCACTTATTTGTGATTCTCCTGTTTTATGGTTTTCCATTATGTACCGCTCGGTGCTGTTTTTCTGTTTTATTTGTCTTGCAAGTGAATGAGACTTGCAATTCTCTGCAAAGTAGGTATACAAAAAAAGCATTTTGCAAGGAACATTTATGAAAGTTCTACAACAATATTGTTTATACTACAAACAGGTTTATTCCTCTGTCCTTATGTGTTAGTCCTTTTCACAATACTTTAAAACATAATGAAGGGGCCACACGGTGGCTCAGTGGTTAGCACTGCAGCCTTGCAGCGCTGGAGTCCTGGTGTTCAAATCCCACCAAGGGCATAAAACCATCTGCAAGGAGTTTGTATGTTCTCCCCGTGTTTGCATGGATTTCCATCCCATATTCCAAAAAAGACATAATGATAGGGAAAAATGTACATTGTGAGCTCTATGTGGGGCTCACAATCTACATTAAAAAAAAAAAAAAAACATAATGGGACATATTAAGTAATAAGGTGCAAACTTAGTCTAGACAGTCTGGATGCCAGATTTATGTCTGTAATGCTGAATGAAAAATCTGGCATATCTTTAGACTGTTTCGGGGTAAAAATAACGAAAACTTTATCCAAAGATGCTGATGGTACATGGATGGATTGGACACTAGGATGTACAATATGTGGTTTTTTTTTCATAGCCCTGAGTATAGAGCAGCCTAACGAAGCGAAAGCTGAACTTGAAATATGATCAACAAAATAGCTATCCAACATATCCTATATTATTATTTATCTGGGGTCTACTAGCTATGACCCATAGCCCAACTCATAGCAACACGAGTCAGCTTAGGTTAGGGGCAGTCTAGCACTATTATGCTTATCCTACTAATAGATATCACTGAGATAACCTGGAATCCATATAACAGGTTCACAGCAAAGTGTCCTCCTATTAAATAATCTCTTCCATTGTCCCAAAAAAGCTTCAAATATTCAAGGGTACAATAAAATATTTGGTTTGCATTAAGTTTCACACGGCCCTATTAACCCAAATAGAAGTGTATTCCAAAGTATGTTAATTGTTACATTTTATTGTCACGTAATACAGAAGAAGATTTGCATATAATATCCATTCGCATTGTCTTTCTGTGTTCTTCTAAAATGCAACCTCCGAGCATTTTATCCTAATGAATAAATGAGTTTGTCCTTTATGTATAAAATATAGTTTATATTTGTTGCAACAGATTTTTAATAATAAATGATTTTAGGTTTGCTTGAACATATTCAATAAAGTGTGATTAATTTGGTTTTTCAAAAATGCAAACTAGACATTACTATATTACTTTGCAAAATGCACAGCTTGCAACATTATTGTCTCAGTGGGATCTTAAATTGAATTGTAAAATGTGTCTTATTTCCAGTTTGATTTATGTAAGAAATTGCAGAGGATAATGCCCTTTTTGAAGTTTCATTGCTTCCTGAATGAAAAAAATAGTACTCAAGAAAGCATGTTATGTAGAGCTGTAAATTACTGGAAAGCTGTAATGCATATTTGTGACAAGGATGTCATGTTCCCATGTTTGATTTTTATAACTTGTTTTTTTTTATTGCTGCTTTGTGTTGTGGCACATGATATGATGAATCTTACAGTACACATGTTCAGTGATTTTGTTGCTGTAGCCTAAGTAATTACAAAATCTCTTTCTACTCTAAAAAAGGGTCTTCCGGTGCCCTAAGAATTAATCTATGATACCATTTAACTTAGCTTTTTGAAGTAAATATCACTAGATAAAAGCCAGCTGCCTCTGTATAATGGCATACTTGAATGAATGTAACAGTGTTTGAAAATGAGTACAAATCTTCTAAAAAGCTTCATTTCCATAAGAAAGCTTAGAGATCTACAAAAGAATAAATTCTGAAACAGAATTAACCAGTAGAAAGCAGAATATATTAAAGGCCAAACAAATTTGCACCTTGTTTGCATGGGCAGGCTGTTTCTTTTAGCTTGTAGGTGGATATCATTAGCACTGCTGGCAAAGAGTAAGATATCCTTGTGAAATAACACGACACAGTACAATAATGGATGGAGCAGTAAACTATTCTCCTTTATATAGATACCTCTGCAGTCAGGCTCTTATCTGGGTGCAAGTGGCCTATTACATGTGGTATTAAGAGGCCTGTATTCCCTATTCTACTAGGAACCTATTGAAGTCAATGGGAAGCTTTTTTTCAGTGCTGAAATTCCACATCAAATTCCTCACCACTTTCCTCCGTGTGAATGCACCCTTAGGCTAGGAAATGATGCCAACACCCTGGAATGCAAGTGGGACAGCAGGGGAAGCATGTCTGGGGGCATCTAACATGTCCAAGTCACTGTATTACGTCGGGATCCATGTCAGCTTGCGATATGCGGGAGCTGACTTTTCCCTATAGGAATGCATTGACCAGTGTTGATTGGCTGAATACTATACAGAGTACAGCATTCAGCCAATCAATGCTGGTTCTGCCGGAGGCTCGTCTGTGAGGAGGTGGAGTCTAATTTCAAACCAGAATGGAGACTGCTGTGGAGCGATCTTAGACTCCACCTCCTCCGGCAGAACCAGCATTGATTGGCCAAATGCTGTACTCTGTATGGCATTCGGCCAATCAATGCTAGTCAATGCATTCCTATGCCGAAATGTAGCAGTGCTGGCCATGTGCTCAGCCTGACTACACTGGAGATGCAGTCGAGCTGAGTGCATGGCCAGTACTGCTACACCGGAGATGTGAACCCTTCTGCACACTCAGCTCTGCTGCATCAGAGATGTAGCAGAGCTGAGTGTGCGCTGAACCCTGCTGCACACTCAGCTCTGCTGCATGAGAGATGCGCTGAACCCTGCTGCACACTCAGCTCTGCTACATCAGAGACGCGCTGAACCCTGCTGCACACTCAGCTCTGCTGCATCAGAGGTGCGCTGAACCCTGCTGCACACTCAGCTCTGCTGCATCAGTGCATCTCTGATACAGCACAGCTGAGTGTCCAGCAGGGTTCAGCGCATCTCTGATGCAACAGAGCTGAGTGTGAAGCAGGGTTCAGCGCATCTCTGATGCAGCAGAGCTGAGTGTGCAGCAGGGTTCAGTGCATCTCTGATGTAGGAGAGCTGAGTGTGCAGCAGGGTTCAGCGCATCTCTCATGCAGCAGATCTGAGTGTGCAGCTCTGCTGCATCTCAGGTGTAGCAGAGTTCAGCACCTGGCCAGCTCTGCTGCATCTCAGGTGTAGAAGAGCTCAGCGTACGACCAGCTCTGCTGCATCTCAGGTGTAGCAGAGCTCAGCGCATGGCCAGCTCTGCTGCATCGCAGGTATAGAAGAGTTGAGTGCACAGCACTGCTACACCTGAGATGTAGCAGAGCTGTGTCAACTCTGCTATACCTGAGATCGGACCACAATGGAGACTGCTGTGGACCAATCTTAGACTCTGCCTCCTCACAGATGAGCCTCTGGCAGAACCAGCGTTGACTGGCCGAATGCTGTACTCTGTATGGCATTCGGCCACTCAACGCTGGCCAATGCATTCCTATGGGAAAAAGTCAGCTCATGCATTATTAGTGACGCAATACAGTGACTTGGGCTTGTTAGATGCTCCCAGGCATGCTTCCCCTGCTGTCCCAGTTGCATTCCAGAGGTTTTGTCCTCATTTGCTGAGGTGTCATAGTGGACTTGGTGACTCTCCTGAGTCGAAGAGTGGTTTCCCCTGAAACAAAGCTTTTTTTCCCCATAGACTATAATGGGGTTCGAATAGTTTAATATTGAGGGGCTATTCGAAATGAATATCTAATATTTCACTGTTCGCTCATCTCTAATCATCAGTACTACTCACCCCATCCACTCCACTTATGCTTCTTCCAGCGAGACAGCTCCTCCTTCTGTACTGGCAGGGTGCGTGCTCGTCTCCTCTTCTCCAAGCAGTGTGTGTGCACTGCTGCAGGTAAATCATCTCTACTGCATGTTTACGCATGCGCAGTAGAGGTGACTCATCGCTGGAGAAGGAGCACGCACAAAGTACAGAAGGATGAATCGTCTCACAGGAAGAAGCATGGAGGGTAAGTGTATAATATGGGTTGGGGGTTGGGCTGAGTAGGTAGGGAAGGACATATAGAATAGCTAGGATAGGAGGGATATCTAGAGAGACAGGGAGGGGGTTATGGGAGGGGGAGTGTAGAAGGGGGGAGAGGTGAGAGTGGTTAGGAAGTAGCAAGATGTAAACAAAAGTCTCTAGGGGTTCCCAGAGACAACGAGATATCAGTCAAAACACACTAAAAAGTATATAGCTACATTTATTAACCCATTAATAGCACCAATAGACAACTATTTTTTTAATTGGAAAACTCCTTTAACTATTTTTAATATTTCACTACCCCCCTCCCCCTTCCTTCCCAGACCCCTTCCCCTTCATAGACTGTAAGACCAACTGTATTGTAGTTTATGTTTAAATTACAAAAGGCAGAGCCAAATAGAAATTTAACACTGGCAGGTCTGGGAGCCTTCAGAAGGTCCCAGTCTGCCATGGAAGACTTCTGAATATTCTATCTATCCTATTTATGTCCACCCTGTGTGGAGTGGGGGGAGGGGATTAAGGGAGGTATGAATCGCAATTACAGCTTTTCAATAGCTTTGTTATCATGCCCTGAGACTGTGTTGCATTGATTTCGCAAGAAATAGCATTCCTTAACCAAACTGCAAATCAGTTAAGTATAGAAACATTTCCAGTTGAAATGCATTTTAGGTTATTTATGGATTATGGCTATGATTTATGTATTATGATTATGATGCACTTCCTTACAGTTCAAAGATCATTTGTGGTAACTGTCTTTTTTCATTTTTATATTTTCTTCCCCCGCAAAAGGGTTTTCTGCAAAAGACATTTATGGCAAAACATGTCTGATCACTCTTTATTAAAGAGAATACAAGAAGCTTCTGCCATGGAAAACTCAATGCTGACCGCAAGACAATTCATTTTTTGCTCTCTACTTTTTTGTACAAAATAATTATTAAATGCATTTAATGCAACATGTACATCACAAATATGATGTGAACACAGCTTTATACTACTATATATTATACACGTGACAATTTTTTCCTTATCACAGTAAAGAAAAGCATAGATGTTGCAGTTTATCAAAAATTCATTGAGACAGCTGCAATATTATCATATTTTACAATCTGTATTACATTGCCAAATCCTATCCCAACAGTAGGTTTAATTACCCAAACATACAGTCCTCTACCAAGGGTCTAATTACCCAAACATACAGTCCCAGCTACGGGTCAGATTACCCAAACATACATTCCCAGTCACAGGTCTAATTACCCAAACATACAGTCCCAACCATGGGTCTAATTACCCAAACATACAGTCCCAACCATGGGTCTGATTACCCAAACATACAGTCCCAACCATGGATCTGATTACCCAAACATACAGTCCCAACTATGGGTGTAATTACCCAAACATACAGTCCCAACCATGGGTCTAATTACCCAAACATGCAGTTCCAGCTACAGGTCGGATAACCCAAACATACAGTCCCAACTATGGGTCTAATTACCCAAACATACAGCCCCAACCATATGTCTAATTACCCAAACATGCAGTTCCAGCTATGGGTCGGATTACCCAAACATGCAGTCCCAATTATGGGTCTAATTACCCAAACATACAGTCCCAGCTACGGGTCTAATTACCCAAACATACAGTCCCAGTTACGGGTCTAATTACCCAAACTTACAATTCCAACCATGGGTCTAATTACCCAAACATACAGTCTCAACCACGGGTCTAATTACCCAAACATACAGTCCTAGCTACGGGTCTAATTACCCAAACATACAGTCCCAACCACGGGTTTGATTACCTAACTATACAGTTCCAGCTCAGCTTTCGTAGTGTATAGACTCTGTGAATATTTGTGAGGGCAGGATTTACACAAGTCCCTAACCTGTTTGTTACAATTTACAGAGTTTTTTACACTATTATTTTACTGCACAGGTTGACGCCGCCAAAGACAGGCTCTGCTCACAATACATATTCAATACACTATTGCGAGCAAAAGACTGCAATACCCAGCACAACCACTGGGTTGCCACACATAGATATAGTGTATTGTCTCCCGAAACAGCACCACAAAATGTTTTTCTCACAGATGGTCATCTTGTGCCACATATCTACATTTTGACCCCTATATACAAATCCCCATCATTATGCATTACAGCCTACTATAACACAGGACACTTGCTTTGTCTTGGCGACACCCCTGAGCAGGTTTACCTAACCCTTTCATGACATAACATATAGTTAATATGGAAGACATTTCTCTAGCAAAGATCTGCCTCTCGCATGTCAGGAAAATATGGTACCAGCGTCAGCAGAAACGTATGAAAAAAAAGTCTTGAAAAAGCAGAAAGGCTCAACCTATTTAATAGACAATTATGGATGAGTGCATTATCTCACTCAAATTAAGCAAGATAAGTTAACAAAGCTTGCCAAGTGAAGTGCTTCCTTTCAGAAATGTTGCTTTGTCCTGTTATTCTACAGCACATAAGTTATTGATGCATGACAGCTTAAAATATTTTTGCCATTAACTACAGCAAGCATGTTATTTTTGTTATTCATGGAGAAAGCTGCTTTTAGTTAAAACATAAAAATGCTAGTTACAAGGTTTCTGCAAACATAACTGCCATTCCATTAAGTAAATGGTGCTGTGAACAGTAAATAGTGGCCCCAAGGGAAATGTATGTATTGATTTTGCTTCCATGTTGGTTGGCTTATGTTTGCAATTGTCAAATCTAATCTTAGCTTGTGTAATAATAACTATGCTCATGACTACTTAGAGAAAGAAGAAAATATTAATTATAAAATATTGATAATTTCCTACCCTTTTAAATGTACGCTGCTGTGTTTATGTGCTTTGACATTACATTGAATACTAGAAAAGCTAATAAATAAACAACACAGTAATTATACTGACATAATTCTCCAGCCCGGAGAATAAATGATGCAAATTCTGAAAGTATTGGTGCATGATGAACGTCAAGGCTTATAAGCACATTTGTGAGTGTGTGAAGCTGCAGTAATTGCCTCCGAATCAAGATTCACAATGAATGGATGAGTCATATTAAAATATTATCAGCTCCAAATATTGTGGCGAAATTCATTCCGGCAAAAGGTTGAGATTACGATTTAACTTTCCGTAGGGAGTCACAGGGAGCAAGTGTATTCACTAAGAAGGCACTAAGTATTTGTCCACTTACATTCTATAGTCATGCTTTGTCCTATAGGGGCATTCCTTTGATCATTCCATTTAATAACATATGAACATATTATATTTCATTACTGTGAGAATTCTCATAGTAGATTGAGGCACACAGGCAAAATATAAGTATACCCTCATTTACCCTTCCTGATACCTGAAGAGTTCATGTCATTTTAAATAGAGGGTTAAATCCATTGCTTGCCTATATAATTTTAGTTTATTTTTACCAAAGAAATTTTATGCTGACAGTCAGGCCTGGTTCACATCTGTGCATTGGTTTCCATTCCGTGGGTCCACTTGGGGACCCCCGAACAGAAACTCAATCCGCACTAAAAAAGCGGTTACCGTAGGAAACCTGCAGACCCCCCCCCCCCAGACTATAATGGGGTCCGTGTGGTTTCCAAACAAAAAATGCGGAGAGAAAAGTGCTGCTTTCAGCACTTTTCTCTCCTCATTTTTCATGCGGAGAGAGCAACAGAATCCCCAATTGCATATGTGAACCAAGTCTCAGTATAATTATGGGTTTATATAGGATTTTTTAAATGGTTTACTACTTTTGCACAGTCAAAGCGGCCATTTTCTTGTAGCGCGGGCATGTGCAGTCGGCTCTGCCCAGGCCCGATGCCTGGCAGAGTGAATTCAGAGCCGGAAGACGTCGCGGGGACGCTGCGCGGAGAAGACTTCTAAAGGTAGGAGAAGAACCAGCGTTGATTGGCCGACTGTATAGCATTCAGCCAATCAATGCTGGTTCTGCATCAAATTTTTCCATTCAAATAGCGAGTGGTACTCGATCGAGTACGAGTATTTCGAATACCGTAGTATTCGATCGAATACCTACTCGCTCATCTCTAATAAAAACCATTCTATATCTGTAATTTTATTTTGATAGAAAATATGGCTAATTTTTCTTTTTATTATTTTCTGTAAAACAATACATATTGGGAAAATGGATAATTATCTGTTTGTTTGGTTTTTTTACATTTACACTTAGTCCCATACTGGGACTTGAATACTTGGTGGTACGATCACTACAATCATATATTGCCATACTTCTGCATAGCAATGTAAAATTATATGCAACAATAATTTGCAATCTTATAGATATGGATATAGATATGGTTGTGTGTGAGGTGGCTCAGCTCCTGCACCGCTGCCAATCTTATGGCGTCCTATTACGTCAGTTTGCTGAAACAAGTTTCCGCCTCTTACATAATGGTACTCAAAACTGGGAATCAGTTTAAAAAATTATTAGTTGTACAGTGGAACCGCACTCCAATGGGTTATGCTTAGAGATGAGCAAGTGGTATTCAATAGAATACTACGGTATCCGAAATACTCGTATTTGTTCGAATACTATTCGCTATTTGCAGTAAAGATTCGATTCAGAACCAGCGTTGATTGGCCGAATGCTATACATTGTATAGCATTCAGCCGATCAACGCTGATTCTGCCGGAGGCTCATCTGTGATGAGACGGAGTCTAAGATCAGACTACAGCAGGGCCAGTTCACATTAATGCTTGCCTCCCGTCCGGAAGGAGTCCGCAGGAGGACCCCCTTGAACGGAATATCAGCGCAACTGCAAGTGCTGTGCAGTTAAAGCTTATGGACCCCATAGACTATAATCATTTGTGCGGGCAGTGCGCTGCAAGCACATGGACCCGTTATAGTCTATGGGGTCCGTGCGCTTTAACTGCACAGTGCTCCTCCTAAACACTCTCCTCCTGCTACTTCTGGACTTGGTGACTCTCCTTTAGTCGAATAGTGGTTTCCCCTGAAACGAGCATTTTTTCCCATTGACTATAATGAGATTCGATATTCGATCGAGTAGTCGAATATTGAGGCTCTACTAGAAATGAATATCGAATCTCTAATATTTCACTACTTGCTCATCTCTAGTTATGCTTCTTAATGGTTTAATTTGTGTCACAATAAATGTAACATTTCAGGTTAGATAACCCTTGATCAGTGTAACGTCTCTGCCTGTTTGGGCCTCTGCACCACCCTCCACACGCATGCTATGGCACAGGAGATGGGCTCATTTTGATTCTTTGCTTAGAGTTTTTCATTGCACTGTGTGAATACTGCTCTATTACCTCTCCTCTGTAATTGAATTTCCACCACACCCATCTCCTGCACCTTATTCTCTCTGTTCATCAAATGGTTAATTATAGTCTGGCCTGTGTTATGGACAGCTTGTCTACCAATCAAGCCTAGGGCGGGTCTTTGGCTTCCTATATACAAGCCAATAGCCCACACAGTCATGCTGGCTATTGAGACTTTGTCTTTAGACTTTGTCCCTGCTATGCTTCTCTGTCTGCTACTATTATATTACTGACCCCTGGCTTCAGTTTTGACCATTCTCTTGTATTTTGATTCTGTACTGCATTGCTAGGCTGTTACTGAACCCTTGGCTAGCTGACCTCCCTTTGTTTTTGTTTGTCTTGTCCTCGTTCTGTGTTGTCAACTATACAGGAATGGCTTTGTCAACCAGTTGTCCCCTGCCGCCTAAGGCAGTGAGGCAAGCAGGTAGGGGCAGCGGTGGGTTCAGCTTAGGGCTCACTGTCTTGCTGTGCCCCTTCCTCCAGCAGCTACTGGGGAATTGCTCCTCTATCAATTCCCTTACAATCAGACAATGAAAATAGTGAAAATTTCTTCTTGACGGTGGTCAGCTGCTGGCTGTCAGTTAAGAGCGTCTCAGATGTTATCTCTTGTAGGTGAAGTAATCTCCTGTAAGGATGGTGAGGGTGATGTTATCTCCCATAGGTAAGTACTATGCCCAGTTAGGCTGTGAATACAAATGGACTTGGGATGGAAGAGTCTGGGCAGCATCATCTCTATTTGGGGATTGTCAAATACATAACAGTGTCCCTTGGTTGCTTCTGTAGCTCTTAGAGTTTCATACAGTAGTAGTATGTATGTTTTACTTTCACTCTATAGAAACTCCTGTAATGCTATGGATGAAGAACAGTGAACTAGTTAGCTGCTCCCAATGATAACCTGTGGGCAGGTGATAAATGCTTATTGTGGGAAATGAGAAACAAAAATACACTAAAATATAGCCATCTTTCTAAAATATTTTCTATTAAAAAATAACATTTTCATTACAGGTCTAGTGTCTGTAGACCTGTCTTTATCTGAGTTTGTCTAGAATTAGGAAATTTGAGATCCATTCAATATTATGTTATTGTGTTAACACAATTCAATAATTATTCCTCTGCAATGTTATTTCCTTTGTGTGATTACGTTATTATTCCTTGGCTGTTGTTGCTCTCATGCTGTTTTATGTGTTTTATAGATTTGTTTTATGTCCTTGCTTTCAAGTAAAGCTACATAATAAATGGTCTTTTAGCTCTTAACCTCTGTCACCCTCTTTGAGTAACACCTGTAAAAACCTAAAGATCTATACCAAAATAACGTATTTGGTAATTTCTCATGAACGGATTGCTTCTCTAATTACATTGCCTTTGAAAACTAGTAAAGATCTTTGCAGATACGAACAAATGCAGCACATTCTTAGTGTTTTGCTATCTCTATGAAATATGATTTATTGAGTGTTGTCTTAAACCAAAGGAGAAGGAAAATTAAATTTGCTGTACCAGTGCGGCTAAACCATATCACTGGACCTTTATAGCCAAGAACACTATGCTGTCACTTAAAATTGATCTTCAGATGTTTGTAAATTATCCAGGAGAAAAAGTGCCTATTGAGGAACATAACTTAAGGGCACTTTATATTCTTTAATGGAGATGCCTATTTAAGGTGAGTGCCATAAAATAGGCATAAAATATATATATATATATATATATATATATATACAATGAAGTTAAATACAATAATTGTAAATACATCCATCTCACTGCATTGATCCTTGTTCAGTTTATGTTGTTTATTGTATTATTACTTTTACACAAAATCTTGTTAAGTATAGATGAATATATACATATAATATAGATTGTAAGCCCTCGTGGGCAGGGCCGTTTACCCCACTGTGCCAGTCGGTCATTGTTAGTATTATATCTACCTGTATATTTTGTGTATTGTATGTAACCCCCAAATGTAAAGCACCATGGAATTAACTGCTTCTACATACGTGATCTTCCTTACTTATCCACTTGGTATGTCCACATATATGCATCTCAAGATTGAAAGCGTTTAAAGGCTATACTTTATTCCAATACAGTGTGCTTTCCTTTGAATGTCTATGTGATGCTACCTATTGTTTTTTCCTTGAATTGCAGCCTTTCAAGGGTTTTGCCTGATATTGTATTGAATTGGTTTCATAAGAATTTGGAGTCCATATTCAAATTTGAGTGTTTAGTGGTGGACACATCTTTATATTATTTAAGTCTTTTTCAAAAGAGAACAACTAGAAGATGTATATAGAAACCCAATTTTTTAAAACATGAAAGAATAAAATTTAAAGGGGAGATTTATGAAAATTGCCAATTTTCATGTCCTACGCCAGTGGGTGATGTAGCATATTTATGGTGAGGTGCATGCTTCCTCATATATCAGGCATACCCTCCACCAGGCTCCCATTTTTGGGAAAGTGAAAGTGCAAACACACCAACTGCGACAATTTATGTTGCAACTAGCAGTAAAAAAGTTGCAAAACAGGCATAGGCCCGGTTCACATCTGCTTTTGGGTCATTCTGTTTGCATCTCGGCATGAAAAATGCAGAGAGAAAAGCGCTGCAAGCGGAAACCACACAGACCCCATTACAATCTATGGGGTCCACGGGTTTCCTAAGGTAACCACTTTTTTATGCGGAATAGGTTTCCATTCAGGGGGTTCCCAAGTGGAAATCCATGCACAGATGTAAACTGGGCCTTATTATGATAATAAGTCTGCCACGATCTTATTTTATTATGTCATGCTTTTGTGCCTGTTTTACCATTGACACTTCCTGCTCAGTGCTTTTATACTTCTACCAGATCTCCTAGCAGCCACTTAGAATTCAGCTAGGCACAGAGTTAGTATTATTATAGACATATATGCTGAACTGTCCTCACATATAGCCTGGAACTGTAATAAAAAACAATAATGTCATATTTAAATATTTTTACATTTAAGACAAGAATATTGCCTGAAAATATGGTTTACAGCTTGTGCACACTAAGGGTCGGTTCACATTTGCGAATGTATTCCGTCTGGTTAGAGTCTGCATGGAGACCCCCTCGGACGGAATACAATCTCAACTGCAAGCGCTGTGCAGTTAAAGCACACGGAGCCCGTAGACTATAATGGGGTCCGTGTGCTTGCCGCTCACTGCCCGCACAAATCAATCGCTTGGAGTTGCGATTGTATTCCATTCGGGGGGGGGGGGGGGGGAACCTCATGCGGACTCCCCCGGACGAAATCCAAACAGTAATGTGAACAAGGGGTTAGTATAATATAAAGAAGTCTTCAGTTCAACCCTTTCAGTTCATACATTTATAGAAAGCTTAGATCACCTTCATTTCTCTGTTCTAATAAAGCATAAAAGATCATAAAGTGACCCGTAAATACATAAATTTATGAGTGTATCGTGAATAGTCATTGTTACTAGAGATGAGCGAACACTGTTCGGATCAGCCGATCCGAACAGCACGCTCCCATAGAAATGAATGGAAGCACCTGTGACGCCGGCCGGCTGCCAGCAAAGTCAGCGTCACAGGTGCTTCCATTCATTTCTATGGGAACGTGCTGTTCGGATCGGCTGATCCGAACAGTGTTCGCTCATCTCTAATTGTTACTCATTTCATAATAATAAATAACAAGCACCTACCGCTATAGGCAGCTATACTTGTAGACTGGATGCTCCAAATCCAGAAACATTGTTCTGGGATCTTTTTCCTTCCATAGGTTTAAACTTGATATTCTATATTGACCAGTTATTTTTTGTGTCTATTATGGACAGAATTATTTCTTCTTAGAAATGCCTACTGTTTGTAAGACATTAGTTATAGCTGAATTCAGCTGCTGCTTTACTCTGCAGGGATCACTTTTTATTGCTATTGATTATACAGCCATATTTTTGGGACCTCATACAGGACAACAAAATGTTAATTTTTCTTATCATTACAATTTGTTTTGCATAAATCCATATTTTCCCTGAATACAAAAAAAAGGTATCTTAATTGGAGAAAGTGACATCTTCCCTGTTCTCAAGGAGCCTGTAGTCCCTCTTTCCCAGGCTGCAGCTCTCTGTAAATGTTCATAAATCTCTGCCATCCCTAAACAATTTGTCACCTGTTCTAGAGGAACGTAGACAGGCAGGAGGAAGGGGAAGCAGTTGTAGTTTCTCTGTCTCTGGAAAGGGGAGAAGGAGTGCTCGGGGGAGGGGGGATCTGAGTGCTAACACAGCAATAATATCAAGGATCGGCCTATCCAGAATACATATAACTAGAAAATGTATATTTTCAAAAATTTGTAGAACAGCCCGTTTCTTGTGGCACAATATCTACAACTATCAAAGAAGTGACTTCAGAAAATAGATGGTTGTATATTCCTGTTCACATTGTACCATATGCATATTACTATTGGAGATTGCTTTCTATATTGGTGTTATTTTTACAGATGTGTATCCTAGAAATGTGTATTTTATTTGTATAACATTTTCCCTTATGACCTTCGTTTCTCCTTAACCCTATTTGGAACAAAGCTATGTAGACCCAGTTGGCCTTCTGTTTCTCTAATCTGCAATTATTTATGTTTTGTTCATGCTGTTCTATCTGCCTTGGGAGTAAAATTGTATTTGGTGAAATATAGAGCTAATTATACAATGAACCCGGCAACAAAAAGACAGAGCAGATGTTACTTTAGACGTGCTAACAGTCCCCATGCTTAATGCATGCACAGTAAAATGCACATATTTAAAGAGAATATATAAACAGAAAGGAAACAACACACTAATATACAGGCAGCGAGTTCACAAGTTCAGAGCTTAAAGTACATTAATTGCTTGCTTTACATCTTGTAGGTTTTAATACCTAATGTAGTTATACGTAATCTGAAAGCTTTTTAGAAATGGAATACAATAGAATTATATTGTGCTCAAGTAACCTGTCCTAAACCAGTCTAAGAGACACCAACACTGCTATACTAGCCAATGATACAATCCTTTAACCAATGCATTATTATTATTGTGATATCAAGCTGCATTACAGATGTAACAAAGTTTAATATTACAAATAACATGTTAACTATTCTGTGGCACACAGTGCACTTCCTGATACTCAGAGGCCTACATTTACAAAGGTGGAAGTGCCTCGAAAATGGGCCTCAACTTAGTACATTTTTGGCGCAGCTCTGCCTCTGTGTTTCACTCACCACTTTTTTAGACAGTGGGTGGAGCAGGGCGGGAATCGAGGATCGGGTATGCCCTGTTCCGCAGGATTTACTATAACTTATGCCAGTAAATCTGCCGTGAGTTATAGCACAAATCTAAGACAGTCACTGAACCGGAGCTTCTTAGTAATTCTAGTGAGTCGTGCACCTGGCAGAGAGTAAATGTAAAGGGATTCTATCATTAAAATGACATTTTTTGTCTCTAACAGGTAGGAATAGCCTTATGGAAGGTTATTCTTCTCTTACCTTTAGATGTCTTCTCCACACCGCCGTTCGGTAGAAATCCTGGTTTTCCTTGGTATTCAAGTGAGTTCTCTCGCAGCACTGGGGGCGGTCCCCAGCAGTCAAACAGAACTGGGGACGCCCCCAATACTGCAAGAGAAATCTCGAGCACCATCTCCATCTTCGTCTGGAATGGCCTTTTTCTGCGTCTTCTTCCGGCGCTGGGGTCAAATTTTTACGCATACACAGTAGAGCCGACTGCAAATGCCCACGGCCATTTTTTTGTGACGCGGAGAGAAGCCGTTCCAGATGAAGATGGAGGCGGCGCTGGAGATTTTTCTCGCAGCACTGGGGACGCAGAAGCAGAAGTACAGCAAAGTTGGTCAGGTGACTGAGAGTCAGAGTGACAGGAGGGGAGACAGAAGAATGTGACTTTTCCCCTCATTCTGTGCTCTGCAAATCTATGAATGGGGATAGGGGACAGACACCGCTTAAATAAAAAAAACAGTTTGAATGCTACTTTAAGAAGATGGTCACACAATTTACATTAAAGCCAAGTATTGGCATTTGCATTCTCAAAATACCCTCAAATTTATTACATAATAATTCCCCATTTTTAGAAGATGCAGGGAAATGTTTTTATTACTGTTCCTATTATCGCCTATGGAATTTCCTAATGGCATATGGTTATAGTTAGACTCTGATCCATCAGAGCTTCATTGCCTTTGATGGACATTCGATAGTTTGTCATGTTATTTTACAGTAACTAATAAAATAGTTAATTACAGTCAATGTGATCTATTAGATTCTATTATAAATGAGGCAGTTAACTTATCAATACTTGGAACACATCCAGTTTTGGACCCATGGCACTATAGAACTGCAAGGCTACACAATATTATATAGTGCAGCTGTCTTTATTTTGTTATAATACACCCTCCTTCTAGGGCTGGGAAATTAATTGAAATCAAAGAACTTGCTCACATCAATTATTTTGTATCCATATTATTTTGTCTCCTGTCATTGGCTAAAGGATATGTCACAAACTGTGGACTATCCATTCATGATTAGTAATACATGAATAACCAAAATTCAGGGTCAAGATGTAGCATATAAATAGGGGGTGTGGCCTGTACAAAGGGGAGTTTCCTAAAATAATCTATAATTAACCGCAACCGAGTCAAAATGGTCGATTAATCATGATTTTGATTCGGGTCATAATCGAACAGCCCTCCCTACTTTGCATGACAGGGCCAGTGCTAATATGTTGAAGCCTTTCCTGTCCATTTTCTTCTGTTTTTTTTTTTTTTTTTTAAATGTAGATTGTGAGCCCCATATAGGGATCACAATGTACATTTTTATTTATTTTTTTCCTATAAGTATGTCTTTGTAGAATGGAAGGAATTCCACGCAAACACGAGAAGAACATACAAACTCCTTGCAGATGTTGTTCCTGACGGGATTGGAACCCAGGACTCCAGCACTGCAAGGCTACAGTGCAAACCACAGAGCCACCGTGTTGCCCCTCCTGTTTTCTTCTGTTTGTACAGACATATTAGAGCAGTGTGGGGCGTAACTGTGCAGTAAAGTTAATACCTAATCATAGGATAACCACATTAATACATTTTGTCAAGGTTTCGTGACTAGGAAGCATCTAAAGAGATGTTGTTTGGTAATTATATGGATGTACACAAATACCCAGTGTGTAGGGTCTTGAAATCATGCGTATCTAGCAAAGACTTTTCACTTTGAGCCAGTCAAATCAAGAATGCATATGACGAACAAGTAATTCTATTACTCAGTGTACTAGACTGCACGCCACATTATGAAACAGTTCAATTTACAGTATTTTCACGCTAACATATTAATTATAGACAACAAGGATTTGTCAGGTTCATTTGAACCAGTAGAGGATATTTTCTTTATCTTTCTATGGTAATTAACAAGAGTTCTAATCTGGATAATGTTAATGACCACTGCTCTTAATTTAAATCCCAGTTAAACCAAGCTTATTAAGCCCCTATTTAAGGAGGTTTATGTGATCAGTGCAGACTACAACAGGGCTGGGTTACCATATAATGTACCAGTTCAGAAATAAGTAAAATCTTGGCTTTTTGTTGTGTTTTTGATTCAACAATAATATGAAAAAGTATTAAAACATCTGGAGATGCTTAGGAAATGTTTCAGAGAAGACCGTCTTGTGCATTCTACAAACACACCAGAGGTGGATATAACAGTATGCATCTTTGTGGTATTGTTGTTTTACTTAAAAAGTGAAGTTTTACAGTACAAAAGTCTTTAAATAATAATAAAAACAGTCAAATCACAGTCTCTAAACCTCATGTTGTTGTCCTGATCGTATTTGTGTTATGGTGTACTCAGGGTCGACAACTGGGTGAAAGAGCCTTGGTGTCTCCTTTCCAGCACATCTCATCTGGTGGCAAGTGAGTTCCTCTGAAAGTCACCACAGTAAAAAAAAAACCTGAAGTTGTGTGGTTTTTGCTGCAACGCACCAGCTGGAACTGCTGTAGATCTTCCACAACGTTCAGAGTTTGCATTGCAGAGGCTGAAAGCTAAAGGAGATAGCAAAAGCAATAATTGACATGCCCCTACACATTATAAAAGCCCCCTTAGTATATCCCCAAACAGTATAATGGACAACTTATGGTCCCACACTGTATAATGGTGTCTTTATTATGCTCCCACACAGTATAATTGCCCCCTTATTAGGCCCCCTCACAGTATAATGACACATTATTAAGTCCTCACATAGTATAATGGCTGCTTTATGACCCAAGATAATATAATGACCCCTTATTAAGCCCCAAACAATACAATGACCCCCTTATTATGCTCTCACACAGTATAATGACCCTGTATTATGGCCCATGTAGTATAATGGCCCCCTTATTATGCCAAAACACAGTATAATGACTCCTTATATTATAGTGTTATATTAAGAATAATAAACTTTTTGACTTTAATGATTTTAAGATATTAAAGGGGTTGTCCCGTCACAAGGATCCTATCTATACTGCTTGTTAATGTGAATGTAAGACTTTTCCTAAATACATTGCTTCAGCAAAATTGCTTTGTTTGGCCACTATATTACTTTATTTATTTTTTTGTGGCCACAGCCCTGACCTAGCTGCTCCTGAGTCAAGTGATGTGTCTGCCTACTCTCAGGGGGGAGGGAGGAGGGGCTAAGTGCAGGGAGGGAGCCTGGTGGGGGGGGGGGGTAGTTTACCCTTTGGGGGAAGGGGTCGCCAATACAGGGTTAGACGCCGGCACAGGTGAAGCCAGCAACATCTCTATGCTTCTGCCCTGCATGAAGCCAGCAGCGGCAGAAGCGATGCTGTTATTCCGCTCCGGGGTCACATATGCAAAGCCAAGCGGCGAGATGCCGCCGGCCCTGCGTGCGCGCTCATACACCAGTTCTAACCTTCACAATGCGAATACAGACCCGACACCCTGTCGGGTCTGTATTTGCACTGTGAAGGCTAGACTGGTGTATGAGCGCGCACGCAGGGCCGGCGGCATCTCGCCGCTTGGCTTTGCATATGTGACCCCGCCCACCAATGACGAGCCAAAGCCGGAAGACAGAAGAATTCACAGAAACGAAGACTGGTGAGTATGCGACGGGGGACAACCCCTTTAAATGAATAAATTACTGTATTTTTTTTTACTGTATCTGACAGAGAATTTACTTTAACAATGACTGATATAAAATATATGCATAAATTAGTGTATTATTTTCTCTTTTATAGTGTATTTTTCTAATAGTGCTAATGGCATTCTAAAGACTGAAATGGCTTATGTTATACAACATATGGGAATGAGAGCTAACCTGCAGTAACCCACCAGGGCCACTTGTCAGTATATGAAGTCATCTCCTTTCAGCTCCATATACTACATGTAATTTTGATGCTAATGGATCCTAATATCAGTTGATTGGTGAGTTGCCCGATGTCGGCCCCCCACTGATCTCATTACCTATCTTAAGATTCTCAACATGTGAAGCATAAAAAACACTATAAGAGCACAAAAGCCTCAAAGACAGGGAATAGCAGTAGGGCTGGTCATAAATATCAGGTTGGTGGCAGTCCAGCATACAGAATCCTCACTGATTAGCTGTAAACTAAGCTGAAAGGAGAAGGCTCTGTATACTGTATAGCAGCCATAGCAAAGTCCTAAAGCTCTGCTTCTGTTCAAATATCAATCCACCAAAATAAGAATGGGTACTTAAAAGAAAACTGGAAAACTCCTGGGGAACATATAGGGTGGCAACACACTTTGGTGATTTCCAATCAGTGGATGTGAACTCATAGGGGTCTTTCCTTCAACACACAAACAGCATCAATAGTAAAATAAGGTAGGATTAAACATTCTCTCAAAATGTGGTATGCGATCTACGGGGCTAAGCTCTGGGCCAAATGTTGTGGCATGGTGGGTAACAACATGTCTCAGTGAGACTTTGGATCAAACCAATTTTCTGTATTCAAATTCATGCAAAATGTATTATTAATGAGGTCAAGCATGCACATTGCTGGGCCATTGAGCTCTATAGGTCTTCTGGACATAGCCAAGTACTGCAACTTTAGGAGTTCCGTGTCTATGTCCTCTGGATTGGTGATGAGTTTCGACATTAAGAAAAAGTCATGTTTACTGCAATTACACATTCTAAGAGTTTGATGATTTACTCAAATTGTATTGGTCTGTATTACTATAGTTGACAAGTACTTGGACATTTGTGCTAGAAATTCAGATGACCTCATGGCTTCTACTTAAGAGCGGGCCAGAGCCAGAGGTGATTTTATCCTCAGCTGCTGGTAAAAATTCCATGACTCTGCTTATGTATGAATGAAACTAAATGATCTTTCCAATAATAGAAAAATTGATTTAGCATTTTGGTGTAAAGAGAAATAGCATTATAAATGATCACTACTGCTAGTTTTCTTAAAAATTGTCTGCTGCCATTTTTCACAATATACTATAGATATCTCTGGTTGAAGAAAGGCATTACTAATGGCATGTTCAATCACTGAGACTATATATTAAAGTGCAATCAATAAAAAACAGACAGGATCTTAGAAACTCCTAGTTACAGGTATCAAATTTCTCATATACTTAGCAATATCCTTTTAAACTGATTGCTTTCGTCAAGGCTACTTGTTATCATTTGTGTGCTCTTTTACTAAAATAGAATACATGTCATTGCCATTAATATTTCAGCTGTCTGGTGAGATTTGCAATCTGCATGCTCCAAAATACCTTTTTTTATTTTAAGCCACTACATGTAACAGATAAATCCAGTGCAATGAACACGTACTGTATGCGGTGTCATGTATTATCCCTTTAATAATGGTAAAGCGATACAACATCAAAAGGTCAACAAGGTCCACAGATCAAGGCATTTACAATACATGGGGAATTAGCAATTTATAAGCTGCATAAATAGAGGGGAAAAACAAGTTTAATTGTAGTTGTTTTACGTTTATGTCCACTTTTAAATACCCGTGACAGCAGGTAAGTTGAATATTGGCACCATATAAATACTTAAAAAATATTTACTGTGTTTAATTGTACAGCTGGGATATCAAATTAAAAAGTGCCCCAAATTGGAAACAATATTTTCCATTTTACAGTAGCAATGTCTAAAAAAAAATGACCTATTTATGCTTTGTAGTAAATGTACTGGAGCGCTGCCAAGGCGCTACCAAACATTTGCTATTGCAGAGAACGCTTTTAAAAATCAATTAGTAGTGAATGCATTCCATGCAAGTGCTTAAAAATGTCAAGTCTGTGCTACTCTTTTATTTCTAGTTGTGCATCATTAGTAAAAATTTCTATGCTTTTTATTGAACTAATTACTTCTTTTTCTCAGTGAAGCCTTTATAGACTTTAAGTGGTTGGAACACATACACACTGCATTAAAACATTCTTTATCATGCATTGATAGTTTGCTAAAAAACAAACACTCTTTTTATACAAATTGTCGATTGTTTACCCCCAATAGAGGGAAAATAGTTAGTTTGGAAAATAAAGACCTGGTTATACTCCAGGCCAGAAATAGACAACCACTGAATTCAATTTAGCAATAGGAAATAAACAAAGTTATATTTAAAGGGAATCTGTCTGGTCAATAAGGAACACTAATCCTTATGGACCCGCAGTTTAGTGTCACAAATAGATCTCTTGTCTAAGCTATCCTGCATTAAAAAACTGAACCTTTATATTTATCTTGGTATGAGTCCAATGACTCAATTCGGATTTATCTCTGGTGCTCCAGGAGCCTGAACAGTTCTTTAGTGAAGCCAGAGACATGCACCTCATATTCAATGCACATGTGCCCGTGGTATGATGCATTCACACTGACAAGGTGTATGCCAAAGGCTACAATAAAAAAAAACTACACTAGTGCCCAGAGTACAGCCAATGGGTAAGTATAAAAGTTTTTTTTTAAACTGTGGCTCAATCTACAGTAAACTTTGTTCCATAAGGACCTATGGATGGTTTAGTGTCCCAAATCATCTTGACAGGTTCCCTTTCAGCTGACCATGCACAAGATAAACATTGGCTGGACCACTGATTTGAGTAAGATCTAAGTCTGGGAGATTATAACCTAATTCAAAGTCATGATTAATCGGTTATTTCACCTTGATTAGTGGCGTTTATTTAGGTTATGCCCTGTTTAAAACCCCACACCTTTTAAAGTTTTTAGAGTATGTGTTGTTTGAGCATCTCAAGATCAGTCTTGAGATGTTTGCCTGGGGGTTTAATTTGGGCTGAATGTGTCCAAACTGAAGTCACGTCGGTTCTCTAGGGTGATGTTCAGTTTTGTATATTTTTCAATAACTTGCCCAGCCCTAGCAAGATGTTCTGATCAACTAATGTGCATAGGGAGTTCCATAAAGTAGATGTCAGTGGAGAGAAGGATCAGGTAGTTAGAGTTTAACTTGTTCAATAGACCTGTTTTTAAAAAAAGATATGCCCCCCTCCAGAGATTCTGGCAGATCCTTCCTCCCCACTCCCCATTTGGCTCAGAAAGCTGAAGAACATCCAATTTGTTATTAAACCAATTCAGTCCAATGGGTTGTATTTATTAAAGGGGTTCTCACATTGCAGTCTTTTAGCCAGGCTGTATGCAGTATCTGCTTCTCACTTCGTATATTTCTCCCCCTCCATCCTGCTGAATGGGACAAACAAAACTTCTGCAGGTCAGAAAATCTGTAGATTCTTGTACAGGATGGACTCCATATTATCTGTGTGTTTACTTAGACAGATAACAGACCAGTCTTTACCAGCAAAGTGCAATTATCTGAATGGATTGCCCTGAGTGAGTGATGTCACTTGTCCTATCTCCAAGGTCCTTGGTTATAGAAACAATGGGAGGAATAAGGTCACATACCAGGCAAACAAAGCAGAAATTCTAAAGCAATATATTTAGAAAAAGGGTTTAGTTTACATAATCTACCAGTATACAGTCCTATGAAAAAGTTTGGGCACCCCTATTAATCTTAATCATTTTTTGTTCTAAATATTTTGGTGTTTGCAACAGCCATTTCAGTTTGATATATCTAATAACTGATGGACACAGTAATATTTCAGGATTGAAATGAGGTTTATTGTACTAACAGAAAATGTGCAATATGCATTAAACCAAAATTTGACCGGTGCAAAAGTATGGGCACCCTTATCATTTTATTGATTTGAATTCCCCTAACTACTTTTTACTGACTTACTGAAGCACAAAATTGGTTTTGTAACCTCAGTGAGCTTTGAACTTCATAGCCAGATGTATCCAATCATAAGAAAAGGTATTTAAGGTGGCCAATTGCAAGTTGATCTCCTATTTGAATCTCCTCTGAAGAGTGGCATCATGGGCTACTCAAAACAACTCTCAAATGATCTGAAAACAAAGATTGTTCAACATAGTTGTTCAGGGGAAGGATACAAAAAGTTGTCTCAGAGATTTAACCTGTCAGTTTCCACTGTGAGGAACATAGTAAGGAAATGGAAGACCACAGGGACAGTTCTTGTTAAGCCCAGAAGTGGCAGGCCAAGAAAAATATCAGAAAGGCAGAGAAGAAGAATGGTGAGAACAGTCAAGGACAATCCACAGACCACCTCCAAAGAGCTGCAGCATCATCTTGCTGCAGATGGTGTCACTGTGCATCGGTCAACTATACAGCGCACTTTGCACAAATAGAAGCTGTATGAGAGAGTGATGAGAAAGAAGCCGTTTCTGCACGTACGCCACAAATAGAGTTGCCTGAGGTATGAAAAAGCACATTTGGACAAGGCAGCTTCATTTTGGAAACAAAAATTGAGTTGTTTGGTTATAAAAAAAAGGCGTTATGCATGGCGTCCAAAAAGAAACAGCATTCCAAGAAAAACACATGCTACCCACTGTAAAATTTGGTGGAGGTTCCATCATGCTTTGGGGCTGTGTGGCCAATGCCGGCATCGGGAATCTTGTTAAAGTTGAGAGTCGCATGGATTCCACTCAGTATCAGCAGATTCTTGAGAATAATGTTCAAGAATCAGTGACGAAGTTGAAGTTACGCCGGGGATGGATATTTCAGCAAGACAATGATCCAAAACACCGCTCCAAATCCTCAGGCATTCATGCAGAGGAACAATGACAATGTTCTGGAATGGCCATCCCAGTCCCCAGACCTGAATATCATTGAACATCTGTGGGATGATTTGAAGCGGGCTGTCCATGCTCGGCGACCATCTAACTTAACTGAACTTGAATTGTTTGTCCAAAATACCTTTATCCAGGATCCAGGAACTGATTAAAAGCTACAGGAAGCGACTAGAGGCTGTTATCTTTGCAAAAGGAGGATCTACTAAATATTAATGTCACTTTTCTGTTGAGGTGCCCATACTTTTGCACCGGTCAAATTTTGGTTTAATGCATATTGCACATTTCCGGTAAGTACAATAAACCTCATTTCAATCCTGAAATATTACTGTGTCCATCAGTTATTAGATATATCAAACTGAAATGGCTGTTATAAATACCAAAATATTTATAACTAAAAATGATTAAGATTAATAGGGGTGCCCAAACTTTTTCATAGGACTGTAGATAGGATCCTTGAAATGGGACAACCTCTTTAAGATCTGTACACTAGTTTTAACTAATTCTTTGGCTGGTCCAAAATGCCCCAGATTATTAAGAGACTCCAGCCTATTAATAATTCAGAAGCACCCCCTGCTTCTAGACTTTTGAATCCAGAAGAAAGTTCTAGAGGTTATTGGGAAACGTAGAAACACAGAGCCTAACATACAATGGCTTTCTTTGAAATACTATAGAAAGCATACAGATTAAGTCATCTTGAATGAAACCATTGTGATAGCTGCAAACAAACTTGCAAATAATAATGTGACAGTGTTTTAGTAATTAGATAAATGAATTGTGAGAGGGGTGATTGTGTAGTGATATGCTCGCTTAACTAGCCTTTTTTTCCCCTCAGTCTCTGTCATGTTGGATTTAGAAAGGAAACTGAATGACCTTTGAAAAAGTGATGGAAATGAAGAGCTAAACAGAACTGGAAAGGACAAACCAATTAATATAAATGTGTTGCACATGAACATACAAATTTCATTTTGTTTCCCAATAAGACCTAGAACTTTCTTCTTGTATCTCGGAAAAAATAAAAATACATACTTTCTGCGTGTGAATTAATTCAAGTAGGTCACTAACGTATTTCCCAGTGGCTGACAGGCCACAACTAGATTTAATATAGCAAAAGAAACCACAAATGATGGACTTAAATAGATTGGGATGTAAAGGCAGAGAAAGCACAATGCAACTCTAGATAGAAATTGTAATAGCATACGGCTCTGCAATACTGTAGTACAAGATACTTAAAATCCATCATGTACATAGTGGAGTCATTTATTGTAATGACAAATGAAATGTCAAAATGACAAAGTGGATAATATTGATGGTTTCTAATGTTAAACTGTAATAGTACTGGGCAGTGCTGCTGTAAAATATTTATTAGAGAGAGCCTGTCACCAGAACAAGCCCTCTACATTAGCTCATCAACCAGATGCCTTAATAACCCTGGAATGGAGCACCTTCTATATGGTCTTATAAAACCTCTTATATAGGAACTTCCTGGCCCCTCTCATCCATAGTGGTCATGTAACATCACATGATATTACTCATTGCAGCCCAATACAGAAAATCTAGAAACTAGAAGAACCCCTAATAACTAATAGTAACTTTATTTATACAGCGCCAACATATTCAGGTACAGGAGCAGACAATATACGACATTACAATGTGGCAAAGAATTAACATATACATTTTTGAAGGATTAGGGAGACACATGAGGTAAGAGGGATTTTTTTGAACAATGGTTGAGACATATTTTAATAAATAAGGCCATGTAACTGAAGTTACATCAGCCCATCACCAGCTAGGATATACGAACATACAGATACTAAATGAATGGAGTGCAGGGTAACTGGAGCAGTCACGTTCTGAGGAATAGAGTAGAAAAGATGGCTTACGATAAGAAATCTTAGCTTAGTGTGAGGAGGTGGAGAATAACGTGATCCGGTCATATAATAAGTCTGTATAAACAGATGTGAAGCTGCAGTCATTGGTATTAATCTAATTCACTAGGGCAAAGCATTCCAAATCATTGGTGCAGCTCGAGAAAAGTCTTGATGAGATGAGAGTTGGATGTGGATACAAGTTTAAGGTCATTGGCAGAACAGAAAGAACGGTTATGGTAGTAAACAATGACGAAGGAGATGCAGGGAGGTGCAGCGCTATGGATGGATTTATGGGTGATTGTTATCATTTTATATTGTATTCTGTGGTGGATGGGGAAGCAGTTTAGCAACTGGCACGAAGCAGATTCACCTGTGTACCACTTTGATAGAAAGATAAGTCTGAATTTAGGACAGATTGTAAATGGGAGAGTTTAGTAAGAGGAAGAGCAATTAGTAGAGAATTGCAAGAGTCATGGTGAGAGTGAATTACAGCAATGATGAGGGTTTTTGATATTTCCTCAATGAGAAAAGGTGAATTCTGGAGATGTTTTTGATATGCAGGTGATAATAGTGAGCAAGTTTCTGAATATGTGGGGTGAAGGTGTGGTGTGGGGTTAAATCTGTTAATGGTTTGCCCAATAGGGGCTGTATAGGGAGAGAAGAGGAGGAGGCCTAGGACCGAGCACTGTGGAATCTAAGCAGCATGGGGAAGTGAAGAAGTAACATTAGTGATTTATACACTACATGAGCAGTCAGAAAGATAGAAAGAAAATCAAGAGAGTATCCCTAATGCCAAAAGAGGACAGCAAAGTTAGAAGGAGCTGGTGGTCCAAGGTGTCAAATGCTACTAAAATATCCAGAAGAATAAGAGGTGAATAGGAAGTGCAATTATTATAGATTTCATTTCCATTTAAGCTATACTTATCTATTCTGTCGCAATTTACAACAGTTTACCCAGTTAGGATTTGTTTACATGGCCAATTGGCTGCAGTGGTAATGTGTATACAGTATATGGATACCCAACTGTTCTATCTATATAAACAAATCCTGATGAAGGGGAGCAGGACAGGTAAGGAGGACAGGTAAATATACTGTAGTTTGTTATTTCAATCATTCCTAGCACTTGCTCTAAAGTTTATATTAGGACAATGCCTTTAACAGTTTATTAGTAGCAGATTACAGATAAATGATACTTCACTGTCAAGTCCAACTTTGGATTTTGCACTAAATTGTTTTGCTAACTTATATATGATATACAAGTGGCAAATAAACATTTGCTAAACTATGCTTTTTCCGTAGTTATTGCTTTTTCTATGTGCGCTACCCAAATAGATACAATAACTCTGTATCACTTTGTGCCTGCCAGGCTGGCTGGAGTAGTGAGTCTAGAATATGGGGCAAGCACAAGAGAAATCTTGGCCATAGTTTAAAACAGGTTGGAGATTGTTTGCATTGGGAGGGAAGGTATCAGCGGATTAGGTCAAGGCTGTATGGTGGTTGGTCTTACACGTCATTGCCAATATGTTAAATGTAAGTATATACCTATCATATACAGTATACCCATTATTACCTACTCTATCATACAGATGTGTACTTTTTTTCTTTGGTTCTTGGCTTGGGATACCCACAGATGAGAGGGGACCGAGGGGACAAGATAACCAACTTTGAAAAAGAAACTCAAAAGTTTTCCATCTTGCTCCACTCATCTCCGAGGCATGGTAAGGTAGGACACATAAGATCCAGTTCCTGCACTCCTCGGACACTTGTGTTTGATTCAGTACATAATACTAGGCTAAGTGATACCAGATAGGTCCCGGTCAGAACATTTTTCTAAATCATACAAATAACTCTTCCCGTATTTACTTGATTGTAGTCTCTGTGGCATAATCCTGACCCCAAGGAAGGAAAAACACTTCTCGGCTGAACAATTAATCAACAGCTTGAAGTGACAGATATGGCGATTCAATCCCTTGTTTCAGAATATTAAATGTAGGCCACATTCCTCAATCTGTAAAGCCACAGAGGGAAAAAGTCCCTGTTGCATTTGCCCTTTCATGGAGAGGGAAATATTATTAGAAAGGACATAAACACACTAATTAAATCACAGCAGTATGGCGGAGATGACAGCTGGTACAGCGTGTGACTGAGCTGATCCATATCTGTAAGCAGGAGGCACTTCACGTCCAATCCATTCACTATTAGGTCCTCTCAGACTTGCTGTGCAGACATTAAATAATAGCATATCATTTCCATGGATGAAATGATTTCCAGAAAGAGCAGAAAGCCTTTTTAGCCACTAAGCTTTTGTAAAACAGCAATAAAAAAACATTACCTACCAGCTAGGCTTTTTTTTTTTTCTTTTTTTTTTTATAATGCGATAAAGATGTAATAATTCCATTACCTTTCATCAGCAGGATTCTTAAAAATCAACACTCTTGGCTTATCACACTGTGAAACACAAATAGAGCTAAAGGCATGGTCGGCGAGGCACCGCTAAAGCTATATTAACTAAGGGAGATCAGCCCCTTTGTGAAAGAAACCGTATCTATTTCATTAGGACTGGGTCTAATTCGAAACTGTTGAAAATGAACTGAACATACTGTTTTAATAACAGCATTCCAAATTGTTATCTGCCTAGTAATTCTCCCTGCAATGTATAAATGCATGTGTCGGTGTTGTCATGAAGACCTGCTGTTTGAGGAAACAAGGCGATTTTTTAACATATTCATGTTGTGGCTGTAAAATTGCACAATTGTGTTTTTTTTTACCACTTGTGATAGGAGTGCGATAGCAGATGGCTGATTTTATGCGAGCTAGGAGACACACATATACGAGATTCATTTTCAAGGTCACTTTACATAACAAACAAGCTGAAAAACACCAAGGTGTGCGCTAAAGTGTTGAAAACTGGGAATAGTTTATCTTATGTTATCTGCCAGCAAGCAAGGTGAATTTCCTGTGTTACCATCACAGTAAATACCTATAAAATAGCATAGGGGGAGGGAAATTATTAGACGTGATTAGAATATTGATATATTAATGTGATAGATGCTTAATCTAGGTAGATGATAGATAGATAGATAGATAGATAGATAGATAGATAGATAGATAGATAGATAGATGATAATAAATAGATTTATATACAGGTAGATAGAAATAGAGATGATAGATAGATAGATAGATAGATAGATAGATAGATAGATAGATAGATAGATAATACATTGATACATAGATGGATAGATACTGGCATCTACATAGATGATAGATATGGCATATACATAACAAATAGATAAGTATAGAGGCACGTATATAGATGGATAACATAAATAAATAGGTAGAAAGTTGATATGGAAAGCTAATGTTTAAATATAAGAATTTTCATATACTGGATATCCACAGTCAACAGACATGACAGAAAAAGCTGGTTAGCAACAACCCTAGATAAGGATCAGAGGTGTAACTTGAAGCTCCTCAAAGCAAAATCTGTAATGTAAAGGTGTCTCCGGGCCCCTACAGATATGCCTCTGATAATGACATACATGACAATTGCCCCCATTTATTGAACAATTCAAGTTTTTTATTGTAAATTGTTCCAAAAAAAATTATGTGATTTCTTATTGCTTGCCAAATCTAAAAAAATGACAAGAAAAGTAGGTGGGGACTTTAAAGAAAGGAAATTTTGGTCAAGTTTCAGATGGGAGCATTCAGTCTATAAAACATGGACCATACATTTATCATCTATATTCTGGACTTCAGGCACCAAAGAGTCGTATGCCTTTTATTAATTTTGGTACAAGTCACTACAACCATCTATTTGACTTAATCAGATGTATAATACACCATTCTTAGTAAGTGAGGAACTACGTGTGTAGAATAGAAAAAACTCACATCAGTATTCCAGTCAGTAACCACATTGGATAGGGGATAACTTGCTGATCAGTGGTGGTTCAACCCCAATTATTTTAATGGGAAAATCAGAGATAGGCAAGTGCAGTGTTTTGGCTGGCCCATTGAAAGGATTGGTGTGTACTACCTTCCATTTAAAACAGAATCGCAAATCCCATTGATCAGCAAGTCCCATCATAATAGAGAAAATTCATGAAGTTCTGCACTTTGAAATTGTGTCATAAATAAAGTTGTAAAGTTGAATTTTATGACCTTCAAAGTTCATTTGCACAAAACTTTGTAACATATAACATAATGCGGGCAGGTGAACAGACATGGTACTAGTTGTCCACCAGACTGAGAATGTGCTTTTTAAAAAGTCACAAAAATTGGTGCTATCTGAGCCCAGCAAGAGAGCGGTGTAGCAAGTGGCATGACATTTCAGGAAAGAAGTGTAAGGCTAGGCTCACATCTGGGCCGGGTTCTCCATCAGGTCATAGGTCACAGTGATGAACAATAGAGAGACGGACTGCTAAAACTGTGGGTATCTACTGACACCGGCTGTCGCCATTGACCATGTAGGACTTTTCTCTCTGCCGAATTCTGACGGATTCTTCAGCGGAGTCTCCACTCCACATGTGGACTTAGCCTTAGCTTTATTAATGCGCTTAAATTATCAAGCATCGTGGCACATTTGATACATATCGAGCAAATTACCCCCATCTCATACACCAACAAAACTGACAAATTCTCCTTATGATAAATTCCCCCTAAATGACTCCATTTAATTGTGTACAAGATTTTTAGGAATACAATTATATGTTCATACAGGCTTTAAAAATCTAATTGGTGCATAACATTTCCGTGCCGTAACCAAATCCATCACATTAAGCGAAACTCTGATTTGCATAGAGCAGGTCCACTCTCTCCTTTATACTGACACCAAGTAACGCTTGCTTTTATAACTTGTAGTCATTCTCAGTTCTTTCTCTCACCACTTACATTTTACCCCTCTCTGTCCCCATCTTGAGGACAAAGGCAGAACTGCATCTGAGAAGAAAATCAACCATTCTGCTTGCCAGTGACGCTCTATAGATGAAGTACAGTACTTGCATATAAATGTGGTATTAGTACAATAGGAAGGAGCATATGAAAGCAATACGCTACAATGTAAACCAGTTTATAACCTGATCAACATTTTAATAAACCAGGGTATAAGTTATCACAGTATGCATTAAATCCTATGAAGACATTTAATGACCATATTACCCAATACTGATAAGATCCCACTGCTATATGACTATTTTGCAATATAATAAATATTAACTGCACAAATTGGAATTCCAAATACTTGATGTATAAATGAGCATGATGTATTATAGTCTGTTATCCTGTAGGCGCCATGATAAATGGGTATTACATGTAGAACACAATACTTTCACAGCGCTTGTCATATTATATAGTACACAGGGAGTTGGAATAAATGTCAGCTTTAGATATAGGACTGGTAACAGAACTCCCGGTTTGTAGTATTAAGACTATGACATTATCAAATGGGATAGTGTAGATATACTGTTAGTGGCGTAACTACCGGGGAAGCAGCGGAGGCAGCTGCCACAGGGCCCGGGACATTAGGGGGCCCGGCGACAGCCACTACCACTGTGGTTTTTTTTTTTTTTTTTTTTTTAATAGACTGTTACCGGCTGGAGTAACTCTAATAGCCCTACTTACCGATCCTGGCAGGGGCTGGGATCGGTAAGTGACACTGCGGGCCCCGCAAACATCATTATTATACTCAGGGGACTTTTCAGACCCCAGAGTATAATGATTGGAGACCCGAGAGAGGTAAGAGAACATAACAAACAGTCTTACTAACTCTCCACGCTCCGTGAAGGTTTCGGGGCCTACTTGTGTGACGTCTCAGACGTCACATGATCGGGGCCTGCGTCCTTATGCGTCGCGACGCAGGCTCCAGCTCACATGATGTCATTGAAGATAACCAACAGCGGGGAGCGCAGGAATAGGTAAGTAACAGTGTTTATGTTTGTATCCCCCTCTCGGCCTCTGATTATTATACTCTGGGGTCTGAAAAGACCCCAGAGTATAATAATTGTTAATGGGTGTCCACAATGGAGTATAATATTGGGTGATGGGGCCACTATGGGGCATAATACTGGGTGATGGGGCCACTATGGGACATAATACTGAGTGAAGGGGCCACTATGGGGTATAATGCTGTGTACAGGAGCAACTATGGGGCATAATACTGGGTGAAGTGGCCACTATGGGGTATAATGCTGTGTGCAGGAGCAACTATGGGGCATAATAGTGCGCGCAGGAATGCGGGGGGAGGGGGGTTGGTCGGAGTCTTTTGCGTCGGTCAGGGGGGCCCCATGTCGAAGGTTCGCCACGGGGCCCCGCCATTCCTAGTTATGTAACTGTATACTGTATATACACAGATACAACATCTTATAGTATACAGAGCACAGTATATGGGCATAGACGTTACATCAGAATAGAAAGCCACTGACATGCTAAAAGAAAATCCAACCAGTTCTAACGTAGGCCAGGAAACCAGATGGAAGGAACTTTTTTGTAACACTAAAGTCAATGAAGACAGGTACAACTAGAAAGTCCACTATAGAGAACCTTTTTTACAAATCGCCCAACAACAGTAGAGTGAACAAAACCTTACAAGT
Source organism: Leptodactylus fuscus (assembly GCF_031893055.1). NCBI lineage: Eukaryota > Metazoa > Chordata > Amphibia > Anura > Leptodactylidae > Leptodactylus > Leptodactylus fuscus. Next base: position 201,178,052 of record NC_134266.1, on the reverse strand, counting down.
GTATATTAGAGTACTGAGCATTGCTATTGATGATTCGTACTTACAGGGCTTCACAACTTACCAGCATGCTTATGTACTTATAGCTCTATTATTATATACCTCTAAATACCTCTGTTTTACCAATGTAGATCCTGGATCCAAAAGGACCAGGAATATCTGAGCCTAGAGCCCTTTCTAGGTCAATAGATACTTACCATCTTCTTATCTCATGACTGTCACCACCTGAGTAATATCTAGAAACTTGTCTTATATCTAAAATAACAAAGACTGCCATGTATTTAGAAATGAAAGCAGACGGTAACATTAGAAAACATAAGCCCACCATAACATTACAGTTTATTTCCTAGTCCCAGGGAAGCAGCAAATAAATGCTCTGTCCCAGATACCGCAGCCTTTTGAAGAAATCACAATCTAGGACAAAAAGCGGGATGCTAACATCACTGCGGAGGTTCAAGATGCTATTTTCAATGATAATAAAGTCATGTTAAAATTAGAATAATAACTTTATATAGCGCCAACATATTTCGCAGCACTTTACAAGTCACATGACAAGGGACATGAAAAGACAGTATTTGATATTACAATAGGAGGACTCTGCTTGCAAGAGCTTATATTCTATGATGAAATAGTGAGACAGAATAGGACTTGTTTTGGTACAATGGTTCCGCCATCTTTTAATAAATAAGGTAATTTCATTGCAGCTGTATGAGCCTGTCACCAGCTAGTATCTGTGAATATACACAGATACATTGCCCTTCAAGCCACAATATACTGGGTAAGATGGTCCGCAATAGTGAATACTATCAAAACTATCTTTGAGTGTTCATTAGCGTTAGGTAAAAGTTAACCAAACGTAACAATTTTGATGTGACCGTATAACCATAAAATACTTTCCCCCAATGGTAAACTAGACATCAAAGTAAAGACGTTTTGGGCGTGTTGGACGTTTTTAACATGTCTGATCCTTTGTTCCTGTGAACTGGTGGGATTTGTTGCGGATTTTGGGGCGGATTCCATCCAGAGTCTGTCTCCCATCGCAGAGATCGCAGCAGGATGTTGAAAATATAAACATCCTGTTTGATCTTGCCGTGGATTCCGTGGCTGAATCAGCTGAGGATTCCGTGGCTCGCGGCTCTCTGCAGATCAGGCTCATTCACCCCATCACAGGTATTCCACGGCCAAAAAATAGTGGGAGGAAAGAAAGAAATTCCTCTTCATTTGAGGAAAATGGTGAGGAATTTGGTGTGGAATTTCAGCACTGAAAAAAAAAGCCTTCCATTGACTTCAATGTTTACAGCTGCATCTGAGGTCCCATTATTAGCCCCTGTTACAGATTTCAGTACAGAAAAATAGCGCAGTATGCATTGCAATTTTTTAAGGTAAGGCGACAAGCATCATTACGTAATCCAAAAAATCCCATAATAAGGCCCCACTATCTGTGGCAGATTACATTCCATTCTTCTGCTACTTTGATGAACAAGAAAAGTGGAGTTCAGAAGGCATATGTGAATTCATCCTCACTTTTGGGTACAGCCATGAAAAGGGTAGCATCTGAATAGGGTTCTTGAGATTTCCTTAGTGGTCTGTTCCTCCTACACAGCGGTAGTTAAATGGCCTTCTATAACCCTAGAATTGGTGCGACTGCGTGAATCAGGGAAAATATAGTGGATTTAGGAATTGTCTGGAGATGCAAAGTATAAGAAGCCCTTAGGGTCATTATAGATGCGTAGAAAAATACAGATTTTATCAACTGATTTTTTTTCTTCCTTTCCTTGGTCAGTCAGCATTACTTATCAGATCACCTATTTCTCATGTAAAAATATTATAAATGATATTCATTTAGATAATACATTGATTTGCATATCTGCATTAAAGAGTCTTATTTCTCTTTGTCTCATTATATAAGGATTTCATTCAATACGAAGGCTTTAGTCATACAAAACATGTTATGAATTGGAAATATTGTCATTGAACTATAGACTGTTGCAGAGCAAGCTTCTGATGGCTTCTTCACCCGACTATTTAGAATCTGCTCACAGCACTGCCAGCTTAACCAAAAAGGATTAACTCTCATATCCAACTGAGAACACAGATAATTCTCTGTAATTGGTAAAAAATGAAGATGAATGGGTCTGAGAGATAAGGAGCAATTAGCTCATCAGCAGTTACAGCTGTGCACTCAATCCGACTCCATCTCTGGAGTCTTAGTCCTTTTTAAGGGACCCAAGCAGAACAAGTGTACAAAAAAATACATGAAATGAAAAAAAAAAGAGTAATATGAAAAAAAAAAAAAGTACGAACGTAACTAGCAAACATGATACCGTACTGAAATCTTCTTCAGGCATTACCCTACCGTTCCACATTAACCCATCCAGTTATCATTGACACTATGGCACCTCCAATGCTCTCGGTATAAGTTCTATTAAATATATTTTCCTTTGGACATAAAGCAGATTACTAGTGTAGACACTCCTAAATTCCCTGTCAATCGTTTCATTATAGCAGCATCATCTGTTAGAAAATATAAGCAATTCCCTCATCTAATTATTGGGAGGATTTTAGGTTCATTAACATTGCCAAGGCAGAGAATCAGATGTGCAACTGCAGTGCTGTGCTCAGTGGCCTGAAATTTCACTTTCCTTTTATTTGATTTCTCAAGGTCTTGCAGACTTTCTGTAAAATGGTGAAGTTGCAAACTTTCAAGACAGAGAATAAAAAGGAGGGATACTAGACGCAAGCCAGCCATCTAAAATGCCGTATGTCGATATCTACCACTCTTGTCAGGTCACTTCACACCAATGATTTACCCTTGGATTGTCCAAACAGTATTTTCCTGTTAATACTAAAATAAGACCAACCTACTATTGTTGCTGACTCTTTCTAATCCAGGGCCCATTTTAAAACTTTTTCCAGGGTTTTAGTTCAGGTTTCCAAACTGGTTCTGACTTTAGGTCACGTGATCTGAAACAGCACCTGACACCCAAGTCTATCCTATTCATCCCTTCTCTCCTGTGTTCAGAGGTAGTCAGGGACTGCAAGACTAGAACATAAAAACAGTACCTGTGAATATTGAAAGGGAGGGAGGAGGCGGATAACCTAACCCAAAATTGCAAACCGCCCCGAAACCCAAGGTTTGGCCAAAATAGAACCCCCAAAGGAAGTAAGTTTAAGAACAGCTTTGGTTAACCCCTTTAAGCCAAAGGTCTTCTATCCATAATCAGCTTGCTAGAAATAATAAATTTAGACGATGCTCTCAAATAATCCAATGCTTGACTGTAACTTTACCAATATAAAGGAGCAAAATACGTAGAAAGTTTTATGTATTTACCATTGACTAGGTTATGTTTTCATGCTCACTAGAATATCTACGTTAAAGATGGCCATACGTATTAATGGAACATCGACTAAACCGGTCATCTTCCAGGAGATAAGCTGCCACTAAAGATTGTAACAACTATTTACACCCCATGAGTAAATGGTCAGCTGTCTTATGCATACATATAGATGGGTTGGGGGGATTAGAATAACATTCTTAATGCAGATTTTGGTAATAATCTGTGCTATATCTATACTGTACACAGTCACAACAAGTCAATAGTCAGAAAACATTTACATAATATCAGCACCTTTACCTTGACTGAAAATGTTAGCAGAGAAATGCGTTAGCTATTCCCATCAGGATCATAAGACTTAAGCATGCACTTCTCCCTTTCGCTATATTCTGTGATTGTTTATGACTCTATTATGCCAAGGAATTATGATGTCTAGTATTTCCTATGTTTTAAGGCACACAGCTTCAATGTCTTCATGATTGATTCATTTCCTTAAGAAATAATAACATTTTTGTATGTATGTAGGTTAAACAATGAGATTTTCTTGGGGCATCTGTTTTGAGATCATATTCTGAATACGTATGAACTCATTTCCTCCTGGTGAAGCCATTTACTATTGTTGATGTCTGTTTACACGTTGTGTGTGTCAGATATTATTACTGAGTGGAAAATTCTCCCTTGAAAACAATCCATAGATTTTTCAAATGTACAAGGCAGGGAAAAGTTGTTCTGCTTCTGTTTTATTGTACTGTGCATGGGTTGGAATAATCTGACTAATCCTATTGAATTCAAGTTTCTCAGGATAAGTCAAGAGAGAGACCTATATGGCTGCTAATATGTCAATGGGATCTTTAATCGGTTGGTTACTTTTGATTCCCTTAGAACCCCTTATTAAGCAGAGGTATGGTGCTTAATCCTTTCCTATAAACATTATGTGACATTGGACAAAAACATAAGGATACCTGACTTTGAGTTTTTCATTTATTAGTGTATCCTCAGACCTACAAAATAGAATTTACCGATTGAGCATAATGTTCCAATATACTGTATAGGATACAGAAAGCAAGATAACAGTCTATGTAGTAGTAAACCGGTACATTACATACAAATACATGAAGGGACAATACAAAGAACTTTCTAAGGATCTTTATACTCTTAGGCCAGTGACAAGAGGACACCCTCTACGTCTGGAGGAGAGAATGTTTCACCAGAAACATAGAAGGGGATTCTTCACAGTAAGAACAGCGAGGCTCTGGAACTCTGTGCCCCAGGAAGTGGTGATGGCGGATTCATTAAACAAGTTCAGAGAGGGTTTGGATCTCTTTCTCAAAGAGTACAATATTACGGGTTATCGATTCTAGATTTTAAGGACATGTTGATCCAGGGTTTTTATACTGACTGCCAGATTTGGAGTCGGGAAGGAATTTTTTTCCCCTGAAATGGAGCAATTGGCATGAGCCTCATGTGTTTTTTTTTTGTTGTTTTTTTTTTTTTTTTGCCTTCCCCTTAACCAACACTGTAAGGAATTGTAGGGTTATAGTTTGGATTTAATGGAATGGACTGTTGTCTTCATCCAACCTCATCTATTATGTAACTATACAGGCAAGTCAAGAAACAAACACGTTAGAAAACAAGGGCAGTTTTTGTAAATGCCTGCAAATACTGCATCTCTGATCTTGTAGTTATAAGTTTTCTGATGCTATCTGCTAACATAGAGGTAATGGTGGTCTTATTGCTGCACATAAACCACATCAGTCTTGCTCAGGAGGCAATAAGTTCCTTGGGATAGCAGCCACCATCAAGCAAGCAAGTGCACATAGGAAGATACACTTCACATTGATAGGACACCAACTACTGCTGTGACCAGACTTAACTGATCTCCAGGTTGGTTAACTAATGCCACCAATTTAGCAAAACATCACACCGTAAAAACCTTGAAAAGCTTCAATTCACACCTTTGCCCCTAAAATACTGCTATAGAGTAGCCAAACATGGACACAAATAGGATAGTTCATTTATCCCTTTGTCTGAATTTATCAGGAGATCATGTTGCTCTGACTTATAACACACACACATCTCCATACGCCCTGCCAAGAGGACAGTACGCCTGCAGTAGACTTTTAAGTTATGCAGGTTATGCATTCTTAATGCAGGTTTTGATAATGTACTATGCACAGCAAAAATATTTACATAATCTCAGTATCTGTATGCTGTAGGTTTCAGCTTTCTGTTTTTTTAGTCAACATGCGGACCCAAAAAATGGAACGCTAACCCACTTAAAAAGAGGTTACCCATTCAGAAAAAAAATGCATTTTTCAAGAGGATTCTGGGAAAATGTTAGCATAAATCATAAGCAATAATTTTTTAGCCTTACAAATATGTAAAATACATTAATATTTACTATTAATATTTAGTAGATCCTCCTTTTGCAAAGATAACAGCCTCTAGTCGCTTCCTGTAGCTTTTAATCAGTTCCTGGATCCTGGATAAAGGTATTTTGGACAAACAATTCAAGTTCAGTTAAGTTAGATGGTCGCCAAGCATGGACAGCCCGCTACAAATGATCCCACAGATGTTCAATGATATTCAGGTCTGGGGACTGGGATGGCCATTCCAGAACATTGTAATTGTTCCTCTGCATGAATGCCTGAGGATTTGGAGCGGTGTTTTGGATCATTGTCTTGCTGAAATATCCATCCCCGGCGTAACTTCAACTTCGTCACTGATTCTTGAACATTATTCTCAAGAATCTGCTGATACTGAGTGGAATCCATGCGACTCTCAACTTTAACAAGATTCCCGATGCCGGCATTGGCCACACAGCCCCAAAGCATGATGGAACCTCCACCAAATTTTACAGTGGGTAGCATGTGTTTTTCTTGGAATGCTGTTTCTTTTTGGACGCCATGCATAACGCCTTTTTTTTTATAACCAAACAACTCAATTTTTGTTTCCAAAATGAAGCTGCCTTGTCCAAATGTGCTTTTTCATACCTCAGGCAACTCTATTTGTGGCGTACGTGCAGAAACGGCTTCTTTCTCATCACTCTCCCATACAGCTTCTATTTGTGCAAAGTGCGCTGTATAGTTGACCGATGCACAGTGACACCATCTGCAGCAAGATGATGCTGCAGCTCTTTGGAGGTGGTCTGTGGATTGTCCTTGACTGTTCTCACCATTCTTCTTCTCTGCCTTTCTGATATTTTTCTTGGCCTGCCACTTCTGGGCTTAACAAGAACTGTCCCTGTGGTCTTCCATTTCCTTACTATGTTCCTCACAGTGGAAACTGACAGGTTAAATCTCTGAGACAACTTTTTGTATCCTTCCCCTGAACAACTATGTTGAACAATCTTTGTTTTCAGATCATTTGAGAGTTGTTTTGAGTAGCCCATGATGCCACTCTTCAGAGGAGATTCAAATAGGAGATCAACTTGCAATTGGCCACCTTAAATACCTTTTCTTATGATTGGATACATCTGGCTATGAAGTTCAAAGCTCACTGAGGTTACAAAACCAATTTTGTGCTTCAGTAAGTCAGTAAAAAGTAGTTAGGGGAATTCAAATCAATAAAATGATAAGGGTGCCCATACTTTTGCACCGGTCAAATTTTGGTTTAATGCATATTGCACATTTTCTGTTAGTACAATAAACCTCATTTCAATCCTGAAATATTACTGTGTCCATCAGTTATTAGATATATCAAACTGAAATGGCTGTTGCAAACACCAAAATATTTAGAACAAAAAATGATTAAGATTAATAGGGGTGCCCAAACTTTTTCATAGGACTGTATATGGTATCTTTGTATTGGTGCCAATATAGAAGCACTGATAAACCTAACAAAATGTAAATGTACTTATTTTGAATAGAATAAAATATGAAATAATCACAAAAAAATACTGATATATATATATATATATATATATATATATATATATATATATATGCAAAATATGTATATGCACTACACTATAACCTTCCAACAGAAATCCCAGACCTTAAATACAGACGGAAGAAATGACTTTCAGCCTTTACTTTTCAGTCGTCCTTTGTACTATCACCTTCTCTATTCTTTCACAGAAAAAAAAAATGACTTTGCCACAATTGTACCTTCAAGAACATTTATGTGTTCACTAAACCAAGTGTCTATTTGCCCCTATTATTAAAATATTACATTCACTTTCTTCTTAACCTCCTCCTCTCCTTCTACACAAATATAGCAATTTATATTAATGTTCAGGAAAATTGTGTGTATGCCATGAACAGCATTGTCTTATCAATAATATGGCCCATATCAAGCAACCTGTCACAAGAAACTACTTGATATAAAGAAGAGATTGCAGACATCTCAGCAATCAATATTAGGACGGCTACAGTATGGAAGATTCAGCTACTGCATATCATTTTGTCAGCATCTATTTCAATGACCAAATGAAGCATTAATTCAAATCATAAATCTATGGTGATTTAAATCTAGGAATGAGCACCTGCCTGCTTTAATGATTTATTTTGTACATTTCAGTAAGCAGGAGATTTGTCCATATGAACTGACAGGTCACCTTCAGATGCCAGCAGCCGACTGTTTATCACCAAGCAGACTAACATCTCATCTTAGCAAGTAAATATTAAACTAAAAGAATCCAATTGATTCTGGGTGAGGGGGATAAGGCGTCACGGCCATATTTTATTTTCCTCTCAGGCCATTAATGCTTTATTTTTCTAAATCCCATGTTTTATTTTCCATCTTCCCCCAGAATGGTAATTCTCGTCGAAGCATCTGAACTCAAGGTTATCATTTTAAATTGGAATGTAAGAGATAAAATAATTACCTATTTGCATCTTTGGCTGCCTGCGCCTCCCTTTACATTTTGACCTTTGCAATTCGCCAGTAACAAGTTCACAACTGTTTGCAATACTTATTTGGATTAATAATATGCTCTATTAAAATCACAATTTCTCTTGGATTACCGACTCATTAAACAAGCATGTAAATATCTGCATAGAATGAACCTTGCTACTTCTGTAGAATCAAGGTCTATTGAGGAGGCAGTGAGGTGTCTCGAATTGGCACCTCACCAGATTTATGAAATCAGTTAAAAAATAAGTGGTTCAGGCCACATTTGTAGGGGTAAGTGGGTATCCTCCAATGTGCTCAAGGTCTGTTAGTATGCTTTTTGCCCTCTGTGACTAAGAAACAGGGAAGGGTTGTATGCTGTCGGTTTTTCTCAGAAATTGCTTAGGAAATAAAAAATTTTTTTTAAAATTAATGCCAGAAATATCTTATTAATGAGGGTTGACACCAGACCCCAACACTGATCAGTCTGTATACTCCACATTGCTAGATCCCCAGTGGTGTAACTAAAGTCTTGTGGGCCCCGATGCAATCTTTTGTCTGGGGTCCCCTACCTCATCCTTACAGTGAATTCTTGATAGTGATGGTTACAGGTACTAAGGAGTTCAATCACCCTTAGTGTGGTTAGGGTAATCTGTGGGTCTCCTTGGCTTATGGGCCAGATGGAAGCTGCAATCTCAATACTGATGTCAGTGCTTATGGGCCCCCTAAGGCTCCTGGGCCCTGGTGTGACTGCACCCTCTGCACCCCCTCAAGTTACGCCCCTGTAGATCTCCAATCTGATATGTATAACCTAATAGACTTAAACAGCTAAGGTAAAGCTATAGTTAGTAAAGATTTGTCAAATATAATTTATCAAATGGTGAGGTACATGTTGTTTGAAAGATTTGGCGCATCTTGACACATGCTTGATTGTTTTCTCTTCTTTACACTACCTCTTGGTATACTTTATATCAGCATTTTTCAACAAAAATGGTCATGTATGCTGTACCAGTTTTTAAATGGACATCGATGAATCCAGGCAGGTCCCATTAATTGATTCCATTAGGTTTATGGCGGGGTTTTGATATTTCTTATAGCTGCATACTCCACTATCACTGCCCTCAAAAACAGAATCCATAGTGGAAAGAAAATTACCTTGCTAAGTAGAGAGCTTAGAGGGGATTTCCCATGAATGACATTTATGACTTATCCATACAATGTATATTGATAGAATCCATATTCATATCAAATGCATATCTGATAGATACAGGTCCTACCTACGGGATCCACACCTTTTTCTAAAATGACCCTCCTGCCCCAGCCTCTATGCCATAGTTTCTATCTCATCGCGACCACACTCAAAAGACTATCCTAAATGATCGGGCTTAAAAAAACAGCTGTTTCTGTAACTACCATAGAAATGAATGGAAGTTAAGGAAACAACATAGCTCACATTGTTCTATATTGTTTCTGTATCTCTCATTCAGTTTTACAGGATTTGTGGAAACAGTATAGCTGTTTTTGTATACCCAACCATTGATTACAATCTTCTCAGTGAGGTTGCAGTTAGGTAGGAGTGGGACCAGGCGCTGACAGGAATTTCGTTTAGAGATAGGTGTGGGTACCGGAATTGGGACCAGCATCTATCTGGAATTAAATCCTGTGTATATGTCATAAATGCTTTCTTATGCTAGATTCCCACTACTTGGGGACCGTAAAACATAAACCTAATCCGCTTAAAAAGCAGTTACCTGTCGAAACCCACGGACCCCTAGACTATAATGAGGTCTGCCGTTTTTCTGCCCACAAAATGCGGTGAGAAAAGTTCTGCTTGCAGGACTTTACTCTCTGCATTTTTCAGGCGGATTTGGGGAGGGAAACCCCGAACAGAGTTTGAACGCTAGTGTGAACCCATCCTTTAATCTTAAATTGTAAATAATATTTTAGTCAAGATAGACAAAAACACTTGACTATAGAGGAAAACCATAGTAATTATGTTAATAGAAAATAAAATTTACCCTACACAAAATATATGCATAAACTCTATGGCGTAATATTCTAAATCTATGGAGATTAGCAGTAATCTCAGATTCTCTTCTCTTTTTTTCTTACCAGTATTTCCTTTATTTGTGTGTCTTAATATGTGATTTTAAAATGTTATTTTGTAAAACGGAACACTTACAAAATCCCAAAAAATACCACCAGCCTTTTCAGGCTTCTGTAGAAATGTCATCTATCTGTGGTTTGAATGAGTTCACTGATGCTTACCAACACTTGAATTGAGATCCCCGTTGTCAGAGTCTGCACCGTGCTGGGTATTGCTGCTGTGGTAGTTGCTCATAGCTTCTAACTTTATTTTCTTAACCTTCATTGCTTCAGCTATTGCCGCATTGGTAGCAGCTGCCGCCGCTGCAGCCGCTGCTGTTAGACCTGGAAAAGATTAAAGGATATATTAGGTGATATGTATCAGCAGTCATATGTGTTTATGCATTGTATGTATGAGTATGATATTTAATAAGGGATGTACAATATCCTATGAAGGTGATTTCAGACTGTTACCATTGACAGTCTTAGTTCTGCCATATCAGTTCACCTATTTGATTCTTTAACAGGTGATTAGGCCAATAAAGAGTCATACCAGATGGCACTCTATATATTTTTATGTAAAATATTTCAACTCGCCAATAAATTACTGATTCCATAATCCCAATAAAATACCCTTTGCCTCTCTCTTTTATGTGGTTGGCAATAAATGTTAAGTTTCATATAATATTTTTACATGCCTCTTGAGCCAGGGATCTGTCAATCGTAACAGAGCAACCATTTTTGCCATTATTTTAATGTTTGTGTTTCTTGGGGTTAGTCTATAAGTCTCTGGTATAGACATTAACAGTTTTAATAACTGATGGATATTATTTAGATAACAGGAAAAAAAATTTCTCAAACCGAAGCCAAAAGCTACAGATACAGTAAACTTGGATACCTACAGATCTATTGGATCATTTCAAGGAATCTTGAAAACTGAGCTAGTTCTTGGTGGCTCAGTGGTTAGTACAGTTGCCTTGCAGTGCTGGAACCTTAGGTTCAAATTCAATAAAGGACAACATCTGTAAGGATTCTACGTTCTCCCTGTGTTTGTGTGGGTTTCCTTCACACTCCAAATGGAATTTAGATTGTGAGACCCATATGGGGAAGTGACTGCCAATGTCTGTAAAAAGCTGCAGAATATGTTGGTGCTATACAAGTAAGAGAAATAAATAAGTACTTGCTTTAGACACAGTTTTAGGCTAAAGCCCCATGTGGCTTTTTTTGTTGCAGATTTTGTAGCGGTTTTTTGAGCCAAAGCCAGGAGTGGATTGAGCAGAAGGTAGAAGTATAAGAGCTTCCTATATATTTCCCATTACTCTTGTAGCCATTCTTGGCTTTAGCTATATATATATATAAAAAAAAAAACGCAACAAAATCTGCAACAAATAAAGTTTTGTTTCCACAACATTGGGCCTTAGCCTAAAAGGATTGATTAATTGAGGAAACGCCTTGCTAACTGTATAATACAAGGCCATGTGACTGTTGCAGCCAAACCATGACTTTAATGAGTCACTGCTGTAACCAATAATAGACCGCAGCAGTCACATGGCCATGTCGGAACATCATTAATAGATGGAAGCACAAAGACCAGTATCAGAATAGTGCTGGGGGAATGGGAAGGTGGAGACTGGACAATCCCTTATTACAATTAATGACATTAATTATTGTTATTGAGAACCAAAAACTGCCTTTCAGCTTAACTGTACTCAATTTGGACACATTGGGGCAAGTTTAATAGACTAGGCAATTTCAAGATGCACCAAGTCTACCACAATGGCTTATAGTAATGTGAGTTTACACCACCTATTAGTTAACGTAGTTGCCAATAAAAGCTATGTCAACTTTTTGGCACACTTTTTGAAGAACAGTTTTGCATCTTAAGTCTTGCAACTTTCTAACAATCCCCACCTGTTTTCCACCAAGTACTCCCCCATGTCGAACAAGGAGCACAAAGTGTCTGAAAGGTGGTGTAAGGAATGTTCATTATCATTAGTAAATCTGTCCCATTATTTAACAGCTCAGCTAATATGGAGGGGGAACTCTTAATTTTAGCACCTACTTTCTAGTTCTTAAGCCTGGACAAATAATGCATTAGGATTATCTGATGCTGCTATCCCTTTTTATATCCATTAGGTTAAAATATAGTGTTTCATGTAATATATACATACGTTGTAAACATTTTCAGAGCAATTCAATCAGATCTTGCATTTTAAAAATGTATAGCCAACAGTATTTGTAGAAAATGTTTAGCAATCTGGATATCAGACAAGTAAAGACAGACATGTGGCATGTGGCAATAATACGCAGTATTGGTTACAAACCATCTGATAGGCAGATGGCATAGAACTGATTCCACAGCTGAGATGTAGTGGCATGTCGTTAAAAAACCTTGTTTGTATTCTAAGTGTTACCAGAGCCATATTGATATACACAATACATCATGGCGTTATTGCAACAGTCTTGTTAGTTTCAAGCATAAATGCTCAATTGTTTTAATCCCCGAGGAGATTGTTCTATGAGTCAAAATGAACACCAACATGGACATCAAACAACCAGAAGCTGGATTTACCTTCCTCTCACCTCTACAGGATCTATCTTAAAGTAGTTTACATTACAGTAGACATTAAAATGTAAATTCACCTTTGGTGAATCTAAACTTATATATTAAGTAATTACATTACATTTTAATTCCCCAAAGCTTCGCTGTCATCCTGCTCTGGCAGACAATAGTCGGGATTTCATTGTCCTTAAAGACTTGTTTATTAAAGGAAGACTACCACATTTCTGTCATTACAATAAAATTATATTAATGAATTGATATTTTTGCTTTTTTTTAATCAATATTTTAACACCATACATGTTGTTAGTGATTAATATCCTAATTCTTAAGCAGACATTGCCTAAAGCCAGAGAAAGAGTGACTATATTTTATTGTGCAAAAAGGAATATTAATATAGATTTCTCAAGGGATGAAGCCATAGTGTATTACCGATACTTCTACATATTCACAAATATCAATCAAAATGATTTAGATTGTAATTCTGCTTTACAGAGGTGTCCACTCAGGACATATAGAGGAGGAATGACCAACAACGGGAAGACACCGCGCTTACTCCGAGAATGTTTGAAATCACACGCAACTTTATTTAGGTCACATCAACCGAAATAAAGTTGCGTGTGTTTTCAAACATTCTCTGAGTAAGCATGGTGTCTTCCTGTTTTGGTCATTCCTCCTCTGTATTGTCATCTCATGTGGGTGTTGCAGGGGTGAACCTACCCCTTTCGGCGCCCGAGGCGAACGACAGAAATCGGAGGGGGCGTGGCGGAGCGTGAAGGGGGCGGGGTGAAGTAAAGAGGCGGGACTTAGCGCCATTCGCAGGCAGGGATAGGACCTGCTCTTTGTCTGAGTGTGAGAGGCGGCCGCTCGGTGCTAAGCCAGTCCAGGACAGCTTGTCCTGGACTGGCTTAGTTAAGCAAAAATGCCGCCCTCCCTGGGGCCCTGACATAACGCCGCCTGAAGCGATCGCTTCAGGTCGCCTCATGGGAGGTGCGGCGATGGGGTGTTGGAGATCCCTGCTGCTTTACCATCTCCCTTTTCCTGTACTACCTATGTTGTCATATACTCTAAAGAATCATTGGAGTTGACAACAGATGGTTGCTCGGTGCAGTAATCTGGTTTACACTCAGAACATATGACACGTATAGAGGGTAGGGTACTGCAATCTCGCAATAGCTAGGGCAGAAACCCAGGGCACAAAAGTTTCTTGCTTTGGGGCTCAACACATTCATTACATTATTTGGTTCTCTACTGACTTGTCACATGAAAAGTGCAGTTTAGTGCAGATGGCATCTTATAGAGTAGGAATAAAGCAACAGAAAATCATGTAAATCTCTGTTCTTTGTTATACTTTAACTTTTTAATCCAACTCTATATTAATCTGCTCAGCTCCTTCTGCTCCATAACATGCTATTCATAGTGTGAAGTGCATTTTGATATGACAGGAACACTTTAATGCGTGCTCTGTAATCGTTCATTTTCCGTCTAGAAGTGTGGACATGCTATCAGTTTTTCCCTGTGACAATGCTGACCACCATCACCAAACTCCTGTAAATAGTTAAAGGGAGTCTGTCAGCACCCAAAATGGTATTAAAAGAGGTCTGTCAACAGGAAAAGAGGTATCAGACTAATGACAGTACCTTGAAGGGCGGCTTCTGAACTTTGCAAATATGTCTTTCTTATTCTGCCACACAGTTCAGTGTTCATGAACATCATCAGTTTATTCTTATGTAAATTAGCTGAAAAGGGCTTTAGGGGTGTCTTCACCTACACTGGGGCTTCATTGCACTAGATAACCAACCCTAGCAGTAGAAAACACTCCCATAAAGCCCATTTCAGTTAATTTTCATAAAAATAAAATGCTGATTTTCATGAACATGGAGCTGTATGGCAGAATAAGAATATGATCTTTGGAGAGTGCAGAAGGAGCTCTACAAGGTGCTGTCATTAGTCTCATACCGATTTCCTGCTGACAGACTCCCTTTAAACCAGCCCCAATACCTTGTAGTATAGCTCTGAGTACTATAGGGTACTGGGGCTGGTTTAATGTTTTTTGGTGCTGACAGAAACACTTAAACATGTGCAAGAACCTCAGAAAATGGGACTGTTTTAGGTAGACTTCCCCTTTAAGTTTTAAACTGATTTAACTTTGTCATTTAACACTTTAACCTGGGATGCATAAATGAAATGCACTGCAATACAATTACCTTAATACATACGACACACTCTGAAAGAGTTATGTAAAACCACAGAGGTGGTATGTTACATAAAGAACAAGAACAGATTGGATCCAAAGAAAGGAGACAGACCATCAAGGTGTATAAAAAGCTGACATTTTAATTACTGATGAGTAAGGGCTAGTTCACACGTGAGTATAAGGGGAGGTTTTTGACAGCGGATTTCGCGTCCAAAACCTCCCCTTATAATGGTGGTCTATGGAGACCGCCGGGCTTCTGTTCTCCGCTAGCGGCGAGCTATGTCCTTTCTTCAGGCGGAAGCCGCGCTGTCTCAGTCGCGCGGCTTCCGCCCCCCGCAGCTCCCTCCTATGTCGGCTCATTCATTTGAGCCGACAGCAGAGGGTTAAGCCGCTACAGCGATGGTCGCGGCGGGCGGGTTTTGACAAGAGAGAGACGCGGCTCGCCGCGTCTCTCTCTGTGTCAAAACCCGCGCGGGCAGTTCACGTGTGAACTAGCCCTAAAAGTGCCAATGAATTATCTCAATATTTTCTGTAGAAAGCACACTCTGCCTATAAGGAACTATAACATTGGGAATATACATGGATTATTTACCTTCTCTTACAATATAATGGTATCAGTGACATTTCTAATACTGGGCAAGGGGGTGCAACCACCTTGACAGGTCTTTGAGGGGTAGTCAAAATTTAGATGCAGGAAGCAGTGCAAGTGCCCCGATTCAGTAAGAAGTAATGCCAATGATATGGCCATGGACGCCTCTCATACTGTGGACAGCCTGCTTGCCTCACTGCAAGCAGTCCCAGCAATTTTAGAAGCACTATGACCCCTTCCAGTTGTGTTTGTGGGTGCACTGAGAGGGACGATATACTGTGTATGGACCTAATGGGACTCTTTGTGGGTGGGGGCATATGAGGACATTAAACTGTGCGAGAAAAACTTTCTGTAAGAAGAACTGAAGGGGCATTTTCCTGTGTGGGAAGTATAAACAGGACTTTATACTGTGTGAGAGGGCATAAAGGGCATTATATTGTGGGATAGCACAGCGTAGAAATGGAAGATGTCCCCTGTATCTAAATTTTCTGCTTAGAGGGGTATGGGACGGCACTATTTTGAAGTTCACCGTGTTGTCCAAATTACCTAGAAATTGCCCCGAATGGTTTAATGAATTAATTATAATAGCCCTTTTATTTGGGTCCACTATTATTGAAATATTTCTATTAAACTATGAGAGAGTAGAAAAATGGCTGCAAACTACAATTAGCTCATAATACTTTTTCACATTGGATATGCCAGTATTTATCCAATACTGTGTCAGAGGCTTCACCAACCAGAGGACCCCTTATTACTGGGATGTGACCAGTCTGACCCTAATATCTGCATTTACATATTGTATAAGCACTAATTTCCTAAAATAGATGTATAATAGAATTTGTCATGATATTACATTGTGTCAATTTCCATTGGACTCTGTGTAATCCAAGTAATATTTCATATCTCGTGAGAGTTGTGACTAGCAAATGGAAAACTCATCTTTCCCACATTTGTATATATGTACAACTAGGATAATTGACTATAGAAGCAGTAGCCATCCAACACATTGCAATTCACTGTGGCTCCTGTGTCAGTAGACAAGGTTGTTTATGCCCTACAGTATCCATTACCCTATAGACATAATACAGACTGCCAAAAAGCTGCCTGCAGTTTGCTAATGGATTCACAATGCAAGAAAATTCCCTTTGATGCTGCAAGCTTATTATTAAAGCACTCTTCCTTGTAAAGTAAAGAACTCCAATAATAAGTAGACATGAGGGAATTGCTGTTTATGCAACTCCTTGATATATATTAGCATAGGTTCATCTCCATTTAATTACTTTTCTCTCCTCTATAGTGTGATTCTCTATACTTACTCTATATAATTAGAGAATGCCCAATAGAACAGGGAACATGTTCATGCCACACAGTTAGCAGAAGTGATTAGAATTATAATGCCCACTATGTGCTATTCAATAGTATTTCTGTGTGTATTTCAGAGCCTAAGGTACAGTATTATAGTATCTAAGCCAATACACTGCTGCAATTCAATAAAACCACTCTGGTACTCCGTTATATACAGCATTATTACACATGGCTACCGCTTCTCTGCTGTTGATAACACAAGAAATGGGTTAGTAGATGGAAGTCCTTATAGTTAATGGGGTAATCCACCTTATTACCTTTATGGAATCTCCATAAGATATGTCATAAATGTATAACAGATGAAGATCCCACATCTGAGGCCTGTACCTATCTCCAAATCATGGCCACCCCTGAGCCCTGTCTCACTGCTGCTGAGTAATAGAAGATGGCTGCATGTGCATGTCTGTCTCTATTCATTTGCATAGGAGTTACTAGAACAGCATAGCACAGCAAGCTTAAACTGACTGTCCCATCTCAAGGATCCTATCTATACTGGTAACTTATTTAAAGAAAACATTTCCTAATATTGCTTTAGAAATCCTGCTTTGTTTGCCTGCTATGTGATCTTATTCTTCCTATTGTTTACACAGCATTTCCATAATCACGGACCTGTGAGATAGGACAAGTGACTTCACTGACTGCTCTGCAAGTAGGACAATCCCTTCAGCTAATTGCAGTTTTCTGAGTCTGTTATCATTCTATGTAAACACATAGATAACACTGAGTCCATTATCTACAAGCATCTGCATATTATCTGATCTGCATAAGTATTGTGATACTTCAGTGTCCTGTTCAGCAAGAGGGGGAGGGGGATACAGGAAGTGAGAAGAAGAGACAATAGATAAACTGCTGAAACAGTGTGATGGGAAACCCCTTTAACTCTTTATACGGAAGACAGTGCACAAAGAGACTGTTTTATGTATGTTTGTGAATATATATATATATATATATATATATATATATATATATATATTCAGAATTAACTACACTGTGTTGCAAAACTTTTCCTAACTTTTTCTATGACAGCAGAGTCAAGTTAAGCTTTGCTCACCTGTACTTAGATATATACATATAATTTTGGGCAGCTGGAGTTAACAGTTTTTACTACATACAACATCCGTGCATTCTCAGAGAACACTCCATCTATTACATTATTCATTTAATGTGTAACCTTGTGAAGGATCATAAATTGTTACTTTATCTAATCAAAGCAGACTTAATAATGCAGAAGGGCAAAGGTTTAATTTTGTGAAGTATTATTTTACACTGGCGTTAGTAAAAAACTACAAGGGGAAAAGGCAAGAAAACCAGTAATAAATGATCCTTTATAGCCTAGGGCATTGGCCTAGTTAATAAACTTTCATTGAAGGTTTCTTTCAACTGTTCCGGACAATGAAGTAAAAAAAAAAAAATCTTAAATTACAGCCATGTGTGAGTTTTAAGGCTCTCATTCCTTTTATCTCCACCTCCACAGTTTAGGGAAAAAAAGATAAATGAGATATGTAATTGATTCTCCCTGAATGAAAAGCTTTGTCTAGAAAAACACAGTAAAATAATATATTTGCAATAGCCCAGACTAAAATAGATTTACAATGATGTTATGCTGTTTTATCACAGCAATGTTCCTAAAGTTATTGAAGGTAGCTATACTGTGGTGTACTTAGCATTTGCCTTACAGAAACGCAGAGACGTTTTAATATAAATGCTTCAAGGAGCCTCTGACATTAAAGCCGCTTGGATTTTACAAGCATTCTAAAGACGGCTAAATGTATGTACGTACTAATAGTCTAATATATAATGTTAGACAATGGACCCTAAGACATGTATTCATATAGCAAGCCTCAAGACAATATAAAAAACTGGCCAACCACTTTCAAGAGGACCTGTTAGTGCTCATGTGTGTTTTTCATGGAGCTTTAAGTTACGTCTGTGTGTTTATTCCCCCCATCAATTTGTAAAGACATATCTCTGTGACCGGAGAAATGGTAACACCCAGATTCCAATTGTTTCATGAAGTTCTAGAAAATGTTGCAGAATGGTCCAATGTACGGAGACTTATAAGGAAAGATGCTACAGAAATGTTATTACATGATAGAAGTACTGACCAGTGTGACATCAGGATCAGAGTAGGAGTCGTGGCAATTTTTTGGAGGAGTTGTAGGAAAATTACAGACACTTATTCTGGCTTCAAATTTTATACATATACTTCGTCTGCAGGTTGTTGTTGGCAATGAGCCGCTTATAATTAGCCAAATGTGGTTGGTGGCGTCCACGTGTCTGCTCTGCTACATCTGTGCATATGCGCAGCAGCCCCAGCTGTATGCACATCCGTATAGAGAGCAGAGCAGGCTGTGGTACTGTGCTGCCTCAGCTCGGCTACATCGAGTAATTTGGATAACAGGGGTTGTGTTGTCTGAGTGTCCTAGCAGCGTCTGTGTTAACAGTGTATATAGTGGTATATAGTGGTATATAGAGTACATACAGTGTATACAGTAGTACATAGTGGTATATAGTAGTATAGAGAGTGTAAACAGCAGCATATAGTAGTATATAGAGTACATACAGTGTATACAGCAGTATATAGTGGTATATAGAGTACATACAGTGTATACAGCAGTATATAGTAGTATATAGAGTACATACAGTGTATACACTAGTATATAGTGGTATATAGAGTACATACAGTGTATACAGCAGTATATCGTAGTATATAGAGTACATACAGTGTATTCAGCAGTATATAGTGGTATATAGATTACATACAGTGTATATAGTAGTATATAGTGGTATATAGAGTACATACAGTGTATATAGTGGTATATAGAGCACATACAGTGTATATAGTGGTATATAGAGTACATACAGTGTATACAGTAGTATATAGTGGTATATAGAGTACATGCAGTGTATAGAGTAGTATATAGTGGTATATAGAGTACATACAGTGTATAGAGTAGTATATAGTGGTATAGAGTACATACAGTGTACAGAGTAGTATATAGTGGTATATAGAGTACATACAGTGTATGCTTTCACACTGTTCAACTACCTCCTGTTTATCCCCGCCCCCAAATTATTGTGTAGCTCCACCCACCACATAGCGTGATCCTATGGGACGGCTGAAGGGCCTGTGATGTTATCAAAGGTCCTCAAACGTAGTGTGTGTGTAAATTCGTGCTTAACAGTCATGTAGTGATGTAATTTACTGGGATAAAATGTAGCCTATATGTTAATCGGGGTTCCTATCTAGCTATGTGCCAAATTTCAGGCAAATCCGTTCAGCCGTTTTTGCGTGATTGAGAAACAAACACACAAACCCACAAACTTTCACATTTATAATATTAGTACCGTATTTTCCGGACTATAAGGCGCACATAAAAACCTACGATTTCCTCAGAAATCGTAAGTGCGCCTTATAGTCCGGTGCGCCTTATATATGGATGGAAGCGGCGGCAAAGTCTGCGTGCTGCTTCCATACATACATAAAAGGCATCGTAAGGGTGCATTCAAACTACGGAACGCCAGCATGTATCACAGCCGTACACGCCGGCGTGACAGCAGGGCTGCCGGACACTTCCCATTCATTTCTATGGGAGCTGGCATGCGAGCGCTCCCCATAGAAATGAATGGAAAAAAGCAGTCCATTCATTTCTATGGGGAGCGCTCGCATGCCGGCTCCCATAGAAATGAATGGGAAGTATCCGGCAGCCCTGCTGTCACGCCGGCGTGTACGGCTGTGATACACGCTGGCGTTCCGTAGTGTGAATGCACCCTTAAAAGTTATATTAAACTACCCCCCCCCCCCCCCGTTTTAAAATAAACCGTGAAACAGAACGTGAAACTTACCGACCGGTGCAGGGTGGGCGGGCATTCAGGCCTCCTCTTCCTCCGATGTCCTGACCACTTCCTCCGGCGCTTGCTAACTGATAATGGCCTGGGCGCATGCGCAATATCATAATGCTTCTACTACGGCTACTGCGCATGCGCCCAGGCCATTATCAGTTCGCGAGCGCCGGAGGAGGAGGACGGAACATCGGAGGAAGAGGAGGCCTGAATGCCCGCCCACCCTGCACCGTTCGGTAAGTTTCACATTCTGTTTCAGGGTTTTATGTTAAAACGGGGGGGGGGGTAGTTTAATATAACTTTTACGGTTGGGCTCTATCAGCATGATTTTGTTGATAGAGCCCCTTAACTCCTCGCCTGCCGAGCGCTTCCAATAGAAGCGGCTGGCACGCGGGGGGTTAAGTGGCCGCTGGCAAAGTCTGCGTGCCGCCGCTTTCAATAACATATAATGCACACCGGACTGCGCCTTATAGTCCGGTGCGCCTTATATATGAACCGAGACGGACTATAAGGCGCTCATGGGCAATGCGCCGTATAGTCCAGTGCGCCTTATAGTCCGTAAAATACGGTAGGATATATATATATATATATATATTGTATTATTTAATTATCAATACACAGAACCTTCCATAGAAATCAAAGTCCAGGTTCATGTGCACACTATTGTTTGAGAATGACGAATCCACAGACTGGTAAGCCTCATCGGTTTGGAGCAAAGTAGACACGATAAAAGAAAGGATATCCAGCAGTCAAAAAGAGTCCAATAAAACTTAATTTTTAATCAAAAAAGCATATTACAATAAAAAAGGAGTGCTGCAAGTGAAAAAACAACCCCTATGTGCATAAAAAGTGTCTGGCTGACGCATTTCAGAGTACACCCGTCTCCTTAGTCATGGCCTAAAGATGTCAGAATCAGACTGTGAAATAAAAGAGGAGTTGGGACACAGTGTTGGCGGTTTGGCATATCTACTCCATAGTCATGGTGACAGGTCCTCTTTAAAGGGATTTCTTGCAGCCATATTTCATGCAGCCTGGCATACGTATGCCCAATGACTTATCCAATTAAATTAGTGTGAATTATGACAACCTTATTTTCTCTCATGGGTAGGTCTCTAGAAAAGTAAATGTGTAAGGGCAGTCATATCTCCCTGAAATCTTTTACTCGCTACATCAGTTAGGCCTCCAGTTGTCCATATTTGCTTGGCATGTATATATTTGAAAGTATGGATTCTTACAGTAATGTTAGTATTTCCATAGGATTTGTCAGTGAGCTGATATCACATTCACTCTCCAAACACTTCACTAGAATCTAGTCTATAACGTATAGAAGTCTATAGTCTGTGGATACACAGCAGACCATTCTTTACTTGTCGAGCTAAGAGACTGTAAGAGACTCCCAGAAACTTGTATATTATTTCCAATTTAGGTCACTCTTGTACATTTCCTATAACAATTTTGGGTATATTCTTAAATAGATCTAATAGGTCATCTTTAAACATATCTCCTTGTATGACTGAATTACAAAAAGTCCATCTTTGACACTGTGTCTAAATAAATTAAAATGGAGAAGCACTGGACACATTTATTAATATGTAATACCCAGGCATGATGCATATTACCAGGAAACATCAATCAAACATTGCAGATACCATTTGTGTAAAGTTCTAATTAAATTTATTAGGTAAAAGATTGCAGGTCGACAAATACATGCAAGTGGCAAAAAAACAAACTGATGAAAGTATTTTTCCAGGAATATGTATATGTAGTAGCATCAGAATTAGGAATAAATGACCAGCCCTTCACACATCCTCTACATTATTTTAACTCTAAAGCGGGGTTCACACGATGTATTTTGGCACGTAATGTGCCATGTAGACGCCGCGGGATCTTTTGCGGGCTGTATACGCTCCCATTGTTTTCAATGGGAGCTGGTACCGTATACGCGGCTCTATTTTGCGGCCGTGATTTTGCGGAGGCCGCAAAATAGCGTTGCGTATACGGTACCGGCTCCCACTAAAAACAATGGGAGCGTATACAGCCCACAAAAGATCCCGCGGCGTCTACGTTGCACATTACGTGCCAAAATACATCGTGTGAACCCGGCCTAAGGGAGTGTTCACATTACCGTCAGTGTCCGACAGCTACTGTCCGATGTTAATGTCCGCGCGAAATCTTGCGCGGACATTAGCATCGGACACTAGCTGTGTCCGTTACATTTTGTAATTATTTAAATTCACATGTAGGTTTTTGCTGTCCGCTTGAAAAGTAGGACATCTTTGTGAACGGACAGGCATGGATAGTAAAGGACAGGCACGAACAGTAAAAGAACGCACCCAATGTCCATTTAATTCAATGCAAAATGTAATGGACACAGCTAGTGTCCGATGCTAATGTCCACTCAAGATTTTACACGGACATTAGCAATGGACACTAGCTGTCGGACGCCGACAGTAGTGTGAACGCTCCCTAACGATAGATAGAAGAGAGACCCCTGAAAATTCTGCATGACAGTCTGAGATAAGGTATCTTACTTTGTAGTTTTACATTATATTGCTATAATACAAGATCTTTACATGAGGAAGAAATGGAATTTAACATAGAAGAAGAAAAAACAAAATTTCAAAATTTTTTACAGAACTAAAAGTGAAGATTGGCTTTTTAAGAGTTACATAATATTTGACTGTATAGAGCTTATATACCCTGTTTACCCTATAATTGTGAGAAAGAGTGGTGGAAGCTACCGTGACCCTATATAACAGAAAAATCAAAGTGAACAAATCCCCAAGCCTCCATGTGTGTACTGTGGTCCAAAAACGACTGACTTGCACTACATATCCATAAAATGCCACATGCTGCTCAATGCTACCGATCAATGATTGAGATTACCACTGAATCGTGTCTGTAGTGTTGGACATAACCTTCCCTATAAGCCATAGTTCACAAGGAGAATTCCTTCATAATATTACATCTGATCGAACATCGAACTGTCAGCTTGAAATGCAGCCATAATGCAGCCATGTGTATAAAGCCTTAGGATAGGATATATGAATGAATATACAAATGAGTATATCAAGGTCTGCACCACTTTGCCCATTGGTAATCGTAAGATAATTTTGTTATTAAAATGCATTATAGGAAAAGTGGAAACCCTAAAGGTCAAATGTAATACATTCAGAACATGAGACTCTGTATTTCATATACTTGACCCTTCCCAAAGACACTTCAGATTAGTTCCAAGTTCATCATCAGTTTGCAATTTGTGCACTATTATTTGTTATTTATGCTAAGCTATCTTCATCCAGAAATAATGCCAAATCTTAAAATGACATTGCTGGGAATGGAAACAATCTGATCTTATCCAGTTGCACTTTTCTATTCATTGTATTAGAACATAATGGACATATTGAGTTTTCTGGGAACTAACATACAAAACAATTTGTGAACCTGAGCATGTGATGCAATGAAGCATTCTAAATATAAGCATGTACTGAAAAATAATTTACATTCTAAATAATAAAGTACGTGCTTGAAGCCGAGAGTGCTTAGTATGATCACTGAACACAGTATTATGCCATTATACAATAGAGTGGGTTCCAGATGAAAATCACTATCTATTTACCTAAAAATGAAAATAAGTAAGATCATGGAATGGAAGACAAATGATGAGTGCAAAGCCTCAGGACTAAAGGTCCTATTAAACAGTTCAAGTAGCTGTGGATATGGTGCCAGGCCAGGCTGCCAGTCTTGTCACTGAGCCGAGTGAATCTTTCATTGGTTACTGTCTGCTCCTTGTTATCAGCTATACAGTTCTGCAGGTTATTGTAGCCAGTAACAAGGAGCAGGGAATAGTCCATTAATGTTACACTCTGTTCAATGCAGACACCATAGGCCCAGCCAAGTGTGTTGCCAAAACCTTAAGGCCGGGGCCCCATGGGCCAGAAATGCTGCAATTTCCCGAGGTGGAAACGCCGCAGGAAAAATTGTGGCATTTTACATTAACTGAAAAGTGGATGGGATTCTTGTGAATCTCATGCCCACTTTGTGGTAAAAACCGAAGCGCGGACATGACTCAATTTCCAAAACCGGCGCAGCTTTGAAAATCACAGCATGTCAATTATATCTACGGAAACACTGGTGGTTTCCCCATAGATATAATTGTAATGTAAATTCCGTGGAGGAAAACTCCGCAATTTTCTGTTTAAAGTGCTGCAGGAAGAACCACAATGCTTTGCCGCCATGGTTCTTCCCGCAGCACTTTATAGTTGCAGGTTGTCCCATGGGGCCTTAGCCTAAGGAGTTTTTAAATGATGTCCCATCTTTAGTGACAGGCCATGTGGCATCACGTTCATAGGTCACATGGCCTGATTCAGCTTAATCCCATTCAAGGTTATGATCTGAAGTGCAATACCAAGCACAGCTGCTGTAGAAATGTATAGAACTGTGCTTGGTAAGCAGTGAAGAGTCTGCAGCACTCACCTGAACATAGCAACCTCTTGAAACAGCTTATCAGCTGGAGGTGAGGATGTCAGATCCCTGCTTATCTTTAATTAATAACCTATTCTATGCATGCTGATGCTGCCGATTACCAATGCAATGATTGTTGCTTCTCCATGTACTTTGCAATTGTCTGTGTATAAGGTTTAAAAAAGTCATTAATATTAGATCTGTAGAGATCTGAAACCCGTGACCCTCGCAGATCCCTGGGTCTTAAGGCAGTGCAGAAGAACCGTGCTGCTCACTCACTGTACTTTGCTCCATTGACCCCCACAGATCTAAGGATAGGTCATCAATCTTAAAAACCAGATAACCCCTTCAAAACTAATGATCCTCACAGATAAAATGTCTAAAAAAGCAAAAAAAAAAAATTGGAGGAGTCTTCAGTAGTTGATACCTTTATTAATGGCTAACTAAAAATGATGACATATTGCGAGCTTTCGGGATTACTAAAATGATCCCTTCATCAGGCTGGTATAACACAATATCTGCATATTTATACAGGAATAGAGTGTTAAATGCAAAATAGATGGAAAGCAGAACATGCAAATAAACAGTTCAAAAAAACATATATATCAGTTCACAGGAAGGTTCTCTGGGTTTATGGTTCCTTTGATCAGTCACTTGGTGTCTAGTTGTTGTAAAACATCATAAAATCCTGTGACTGGTTTAGCCCCCTTTGCAGTTTGTCAAAGGTCATCATGAGTTTGTATTCCAATATTCTCCTATGTTTTCTGCTGTTCAATGCAGACACCATAGGCCCAACCAAATGTTTGGCCAGAACCTTAAGGCCGGGGCCCCATGGGCCAGAACCGCAGCGATTTGCCCATGGTGGAAACGTCGCAGGAAAAAGTATGGCATTTTATATTAACTGAAAAGTGGATGGGATTTTTGTGAATCCCATGCCCACTTTGCGGTAAAAACCGCAGCACGGACATGACTCAATTTCCAAAACAGGAGCAGTTTTTGAAATCGCTGCATGTCAATTATATCTACAGAAAGCAGGCAGTATCCAAAAGTACAAAAAGCTGGGCACTCACCGTTGGAAGAGTATAAAAATTCTTCAAACCTTTATTTCAAACATCCAAGCAAAATACATGTTGAGCTTGAAAAAGTGCTAGCAGCACAAAACGGCTGTCGCTCTCCTCTCCCAGGCGTGCCTCCTCCCGTATTGTATTTTACATGGATGTTTGAAATAAAGGTTTGAAATATTTTTATACTCCTCCAACGGTGAGTGCCCAGCTTTTTCTATTTTCTGGACTGCATATGGACTTTTTTACTTGCTGTGAGCACCACCAGTGAAGTATATGGAATTTACCCCTGACCTCCCACAGCATAGTCTGTATGCATACAGTAGTGCCACCTCATCCTTTACATTTTTTTCTTACGTCTTTTTACAGAATCCAAAAGTAGTGAATACTTTATTAATCCTTGTGTGTCACTTCAGTACCAATACCTAGGGTCTTTAGGTAGGGTTGAAAACAGTCCTATAGTACTTGGACTGACACAACCCACATGGGCTACTAAGGCCCATACTACTTTTGCATATATTTAGATTGTTGCCTGTTTTTGTTACTTTTTAAATCAATGTATCTATCTGTATATTTGTTATCTGATTTCTTCTAAATCCACATACTTTATTTTGTAGAATTCTGGATTAGTAGAAATGTTATATAATTTTTTCCAGAGCTCTAAATTCTACGCCAGTGTTCTGGTATCACATAATTTTACATTTCCATTTTCACAATTTGACTCACAATCAATGACTGTTCCAAAAGTGAAAGGGATGTAAAGAAAATGTTGCTTTCTCCAAGAAAAATCATTGCATGATGGCATACGTCAGGGTAAGGAATACAATGATCTAGGAAAAAATAGAACCCTGTTGACTCCCATTGTTCTTAAAACTTTTGTCTAATGGACATTCAGAAATAGTAACGTGGCCTTCATGGCCCAACAATAAATTGAAAGTATGTGTGACAAGTGCTGTGGCCAATGGAGCAAATTCCCACAGGTATCAACTGATCATTGTGAATGATCGCTCAATATGATTCTTCTTAACTGTTATAGTCATGTATATTGCTACCGTACATGATATGCATTCAAAAAAATACTGATACTTGCTGATGGTTTCCATCAATCATCATACATACAAATATTTTTGATAATTCTCTTCATTTTCAATAAAGATTTTTTGGTCCAGATTCGCAACAATGTTTGGTCTGTTGCCTAAGACAACTATTGTTATGACATGCATGTGTAGCCAGGAAAAAAACTATTTGCTATTTCCATTAAAAATTTCAAGAATGTCATCTGTCATAGATTTAAAGCTATATATAGCAACTAGCAGAGCAAAGCAAACCAATGTTTTTATAGGAAAGCTTCAATCACATGCTTGGTAGTTTTGATGATGGAAAGGGCAAAATGTTCTGCTATATAATATAATAAGTGTCTCATCATAATCTTATGATTTTATTATAAGCTTATTTATTCATAGCCTAGTTATGTGCTTCAAGACCCATAAATGGAGGAGAAAACCAAAGTGGTTATTGGGGGAGGTTTTATCATGAAGGGGTTGGCTGTGTTCCCATAATTAGTATGAGTGATGTTTGATACATTTGCTGTCTCTTTAAGCCAATAACTTCTGTCCTGAAATGTTGCTCCACTTGTACGCCACTCCCAATCTAGTAAGATTGCAATGATTTTTGTAACTTTTTAAAAAGTCACATTTAAGTGGAGTGAGCAGCATAAAATATGGCCTCATTTGTGAGGACAACCATATTTTGAGACTTTTGGACACCGGAATTCTGGGGCACTTTCCTCCATCAACTTTTTCACACTGGAGATAAAAAGAGATAGGTAGATGCCAAGACTGGAATCTCTTCATACAATCCTTATGTGTTTCTTGATAGGTTCATAAAAGTTTTTAAAAAATTGAAAATTTTACATGGGTGCTACTACTTGTTTTGGAGTTTGTTGTGTTGTAAGAAATAAACTAAACCAGAGTCAGCAACGTGAAGTATATGGTCAAACTTTGCTCACACCCTCTTCATAGGGAAGCTCTGATAGTCTCACTATTTGTCCGTCTAACCACATTTTGAGCAGAGTTTGACGTATATATCTCCTTAATTATTCCCTTAGGAGAACCGCAAAACTGTGGTAAGAATCATGTCGGGAGGAGGATATTTTAGGACAAACATAGGCAATGTAGTGGGACCACCCTTGTAAGGGTGGGAGTCATATTTTGGGATGCCAGGGTGTTAATAGGGTAACTTCCCTCTCTAGGCCGATATGTTGACTCCCGCTGTGTTATCTAGTCTCCTCTGTCTCTCTTTCTCTCCATTTGATATGTCAAGTGGTAACGTTCTAATTTTTATATATTTGCAAATATAAATGTTAAATTTTAAGTATTTTCACTCATTGGGAATAGTATTTTATTGTGCCCTAGCAATTCTAGAAGGATGCTCTATTGGTATGTCTTCTGTTGTCCTTCTATTTGTTGCTCTAAGAAATAGAAAAATAAAACATGCGATATGATAATCTATCAATGTATTGGAAGGCAAAACAAAGTCAAGAAGTTAATGGAACCAGAAATAAAATATTTATTAGTGTATGGGTAGAGAATAAAGATGAGCGAATAGTATTTGATTGAGTAGGTATTCGATCGAATACTTCGATATTCGAAATAATCATACGTCGAATACCACGTGGTAAACACAGTAAAATTTTACACTATAAATATACAATGTATACGGCTTTTTTTTCAATGCCTACGTTGTCCTAGTTCCTGTCCCACCTCCCCTGCATAGTTATTGGTGTAAAAAAAAGTTCCAGGGAGGTGGGAGCAGAATCGATTTTTTACGCATGGCATTCGACCAAGTACGAATATTTCGGATATCGTAGTATTCGATCGAATATCTACTCGATCAAATACTATTTGCTCATCTCTAGTAGAGACTAAATCATGTGATCATTTATGTCCTTATCTATGTCTCTGTCTTTATTGCTTTAGGTATAGTGAAATTGTTGATCACTGACTGTGTCTAGTATTCTAGGCTAATATCATTGGCTTTAAAGGGCTTGAACTACACAACTATTCCATCTGTAGCCCAATGAACAAGAGTGACAGCTTCTTGGGAAGAAAACCTACTCTTAAGGTGACCATAAACCTAAATCAGTCACTGACTGATTGCTCATTCAGTCAACGGTTATACCGCTGAACTCTGCCGTACTTAGTTAGCACGTACATGTTTTTAATGGGGATAGGACAGTAAGTCACTGCCAGATACTTCTGGTGGTGGCTTATCTTTTGGGGATACAAAGGCTCCGTTCCCACGGAGTAACGCGCCGTGCATTCAGACATGTATACATGTGTCAGAGTGTGAGCGCTAAAAACAGATGCCATTCATTTCAATGTGTGCTGGCTCACGCGCGCTACACATTGAAATCAATGGGTTAAAAAGCCTCCCCATTGATTTCAATGTGTAGTGCGCGTGAGCCGACACACATTGAAATGAATGGCATCTGTTTTGAGCGCTCAGACTCTGACACGTGTATACGTGTCTGAATGCGCGGTGCGTTACTCCGTGGGAACGAAGCCTTTAAGGATCAAGCATTATAGAATTCACCATGGCTGATTCTTCCTTCCCCAAACATTTTTTTTGGGGTAGACATCGGAAGTTCGCATGCACATAAGATACTTGGTTTATTCCACCAGATATGTATGGGGACATATGGACAACCCCTATAAAAAAGAGATAGTGGTTAATATTAGAACAAGTCAAGATCACCAAATCTTATATACTATTACTTCTACTAGGAAATCTTTCTAGGAAAAGAAAAGACTAAGTAAGCCATGTACGTATTTTTTTTTTTTTATAGTGTTCTAACTATGGATTGTACAAATGTCAATGAGAGCACACACATGTAAAGCATAAAATGCTGTAGAAATTCTTATGGCTTTTATTATTTCATACCCCCAGTACATACATTATTTCCTATGTCCAAACCAAATCAAGTCTGCCTTGAAAGCTCATTTGTTTTACTTAGCGTATTCTTTATTTTATCTATTTTTTTTAACAAGTTTCTAAATTCTCCCACTCACTGTAGAAGTAATTATACTGAAAAAAAAATCAAATGATAGAGTCCCTAAACCATGTTTGTTATTTTCCCAGTGGAAAATATCTTATGAAGCAAAGAGTGGCTGTGGGAATCCAGAGGAGGAAAAACATACACTATAAAATATAATTAAAAATTGTGGAGGCTGCATATGACAAGAATAACCATAAAAAGCAGACACAAACCAGCTGGCTGTTAACAACTTTTGAGTTATAAAAATATTAAACCTGCTGTAAAGCATTATGTTCAATTTAAATAACCACAAAGCAGGCATTAGGATTCGATGCCGAGGTTTTTGGAAACATTTTATGGCAGCATAAAATGGGAAAAAAAAAGGTAGATGAGGGAGTTAGATAATAAACCAATTTCTCAATTTTGGACAGAGATTTAATAAATTAGCATTCAACAAATTCATCCTGGATTAAACCGTTCTCATCCTTGATATCATTAAAGGGTTCAATACAAGAATTTCCAAATAGATAACTGGATCTACCGTGTTGCTACCAATTTTCCGAAATTCAACTTTCACTGAATCTGAGTAATATCATTTACCTTTGAAAAACTATGTGTGGGTTTCTTATTATAAAAGCTTTTATCTGCCCATCAGAGTCCAGAAGGACAGAAAGGCTAGCTTAAACACGTTTCGTGGCCCCCCAATGTTTGAAGATGAAGTCATATCTGCCAGTAGTATGTTATAGAGCAGGATTAGCTGAGCAGATTCTGTATAATTTGTACCTGCGTAATTCTATGGTTATGAGTCCAATGGGCAGTCCTAACAAGCGATTGATCTATCTGTCTATTAATGCTCAGAAACGGAACGCTGATAAAAAAAGAGCAGAAATTTTGCTCAATAGATTACAAGGAATACGGAATCTTTTTATACCAAACTATATATCAATTTGCTCAGCTGCTCTTCCTCTATAACATGATGTGATAAACTGGAAAGCATGATAGGTTCTCTTCAAAGACTGTTTTTATACCAATGAACTATACCGATCAATTAGCTGATCCATCTTCTTCCAGACGCCAGAAACTATTGCTGCCCCAAAAACAGAAAGACAAGGCCAGCAATTTGCAATGACCGCAAAAAAATGGCGCTCCAGCAAGTGTGGCCATCTCCAAAGGCAGTGAAAAGCTCGTTTTCATATTGAATAAAAATTACATTTCACAGCAGTAAGATTACACTTTGAAGCAAGAAAGCTATGTTCACTATGCCACTAACTGACCCTACAACAGCATATAGGTGGTGTGCA
Source organism: Leptodactylus fuscus (assembly GCF_031893055.1). NCBI lineage: Eukaryota > Metazoa > Chordata > Amphibia > Anura > Leptodactylidae > Leptodactylus > Leptodactylus fuscus. The sequence continues at coordinate 201,146,386 of NC_134266.1, read as the reverse complement.
AGTGACTTTGTTGGTGGTGAAATCTCTTTAACCCCTGTAAAATGGACTTGGACATACAATACATTCAGTAAGCATACAGGTAGAGGACATAGCAGCCTTCAGGCGCAGAAGGCTCAACCCTTTTTCCGGGTGGTGGCTTTCTACTTTCTAGCTCTTTTATAATGGTTCCTGATATAATATATGTATAGAAAAGAGCAAAAAAAAAAAAAAAAAATAGAGCTAGTCCGCACGACTCCAGGGCTCTTGAAATTAAACTTTTAATTTTCCATTCTAAGATATAGTTCTCAGGATACAAAAAGAATACAAAAAAGTGAAAGTCAGAAAAAAACATACATGGTGATTTCAAATAATCGCTGAAGTGTTTTGAGGTTCTTCCTTCCTCTTAGTCATAGCGCTACCTGGAGTCGTGTGGATTAACTCTATTTTTTTTTTTTTTTTTTTGAGGAAACAAAGTTGTGCACCCCCAGGACTCGGAAGTCACATACACGGTGAGCTACAGTTTAATATTTATCTATTGATAATATATGTATGTTCTGTTGTTGATGTCATTCAGAACAATGATTTCCTGACTTCATATACAGCTCTTGGAATTCTAGTTACCGCTGGTTTTAACGTACAATCTCTTTAGCATTCTCAGGGGCATTGTTAAATTACATACCACTAATAGAAATAGACACCAAAAAAATATCAGAATATACACGATAAAGCTAGAGAAACAACACATTACGAGTTATTTGCCATTATAATAAACTTCAGGCATGCTCATTCCATTATCTTAAAGGGGTTGTGTTACCAGGAAATGACCGATTGTTTAATGTTAAATGTACTTTTTAGGAATCTTTGGTGAAATTTTTAATTTTCTGTGTTCTTTTGATAAAAAAAAATAATCCTAAAAATCTTGCCATTCTAGTTCTTGCCACTACACCTAAAATAGTCTGTGACTAGGGTTGAGCCGATCTCGAGATTTCAGGATTGATTTTAAAATCTGATTGTGAAACTTGTTCAATCGCCGATCGGGATCCGATCTTTCCTGATCCCGATCGCTCAACCCTAATTGTATATTATATATACGGTAGGCTTGAGATGATCTTGAAATTTCAAAATCCGATTTTTGATCATTTTCCAGCCGATCCCGATCATGAAATGTGCTCGATCACCGATCAGGTTCAGATCTTTCCCGATCGCTCAACCCTATCTGTGACTTCTTGTTTCCTGGAGATGAAACATGGGCCTATGGCACAGTGGTCTGGAGCAGATCCTATAAATTCTATGGGAGAGTTTTCTAGGCATGCTATAGGACTTCTGCAGGGGTCATTGCACAGATGAGAGTAGATGAGCTGCGAAATCACTTATTGTGACTGTGGCTGTGTTGCATCTACATATACATGATAACTGTGATCATGTATATGTAGGTCATTTTCTGGCAATACATTGCCTTTAATTTCTATGCATAAAAAAGTAAAAAATGTGACAGTCATGTAATTTTATTTTTTTTTTGCAAAAGTGACAATTTTACACTGTTGTATACCATATAAACACTAAGATTCTATTGCTCTAAAAGTGTAAAGATTCCTGAAATTGAGACATTTTTCTCCAATTTTTACATTGTCATCTCATATTTTGTACCCAAGTTGACCAAGGTTGTAGAACATTCAATTACAATGCTGGAGAACAAATAATAACATGAAATAATGCAGCCGCATTTACACGACTAGCATGCCTCGCTGCAGGGAATTAAAACAAACAAAATAAAATAAAATCAATCTTACAGTGAGTGAAGTTTTGATGTATAAGTGTTGGCAGCTTTCACTGCCCAAAGCACAAAGTGAATGTTGCCATTTTAGAATTTCCTTGATTCAGTGCGCTGCTTCATGCCGGGCATTTTATGCCTGAGTTATGGCTAATCGAATCACCTGTTTAATGTTAAGGAGGGTCAAGGCTCTATTGATTGGCAGTCATCATAAGGCATCAAAGGTTTCCATTCTGTAACATTATGTCTTTGTTGTGCCTTGGTACAGATAGCTTTCTTTCTAGTTTCCAATTATGTCTAATCCTGCCTGACTCTACTTGATGGTTTACTTACATCTTTACGGTTTCATTGAGGTGATCATAATGTGGGAATTTATGCTGCTTTGTCATATATTTGCTTGCAGTTTCAGAATTAAAATATTTTTTTTTAATAAAGGGTCTTCTCTACTAGTGGCTGTTTGCACAGGTGGAAACACAATATCTGTGTCTGTTTTACAGTATTGCACTGCAATGCACGACAGGGTGCCTACAAAAATCAATAGAGATGAACAAACCGCAGCAAATATGTTGGTCCTTTACAACATGTGAATTTCCTATTATAGAGTCACAATTGCTGTGTATAAAGCCACACATGGGTAAAAACAGCTTCTTCTGTTTTCGACACAACCTATGCGGGCCTTTACATTGAAATGAAACCACTAGTAAAATGTTGATCCGGTATATTTCCACTGATCCACTCATCCCTAGCAATGGATGGCAGTCATACTTTACATGCTCCAGATGGCCAAGCTGAGAACCAATTTGTTTTACTTTCAACTGGACATGCTTTGCTACCCATAGTCATTTCTAATGTAGGGCTGGTTCACACAAGCATTTCCAGCAGCGTTTTTTTTTTTTTTTACTTTTTATAGTAAAAGAAATCTAATAAAAAAAAATTCTGTGACCAGATGTAGCTTATTTAATAATAAATTCTGTTACATGCAGTTTTTTCCGTGATTTTTTTTATATTTACATTTCGTAGAGGTTTTAGCTTCTCTTTTCAAAATGCAGCATGCATTGGGTATGACCTTTTTTCAGGCGCTTTTCTACTGATTTCAATAAAATGGAAAATTTTATCAAAAATGCGTATTAGGAAAAACAATGTGTAAGGCCCCTTGGAGACGACCATGGTGTGGGTCAGTGAGCTATCCATGTATTTCACAGATAGCCACTGACCAATTCTCTTCTATGGGCCCCTACACACGACCATGATTTTCATGGTCCCATGTGTGGGCCAACAGTCTGGGCCACATCAGATAGGACAGATCCTATTCCTGTCCTATTTCGCGGCCTGTGCTTCTGTGGTCCTAATATTTAATGAAAGGAGCCGCGGAAGCAAGGCCCTTGCACAGACCGCACACGGGGACATCGCTGTGTCCCCTATGTCCATACTTTTAATTCATGGCAAGTCGGCTGCAGCACAGTCATCTGCAACTGGCCTAAAAGTAACCTAAGACTAATGTCCCACACTGTGGACTCACAGTACCAGCAAAGTGAATGAAACGTTTTTTTTTTAGCTGAGTTTCCACAATATGGATCCTTAGCCTAAAGGGATTATCTCCACGTGATGAGTGGTCATTTCACCAGGACTAGTATGGACATTCTGGTTTAATAATCATTTTCATCTGACTCATAGACGGAGGTCTTGAGCAGGAAAGCTATGATGGTCATATGCCCTAAGAGGATGCTAGAAAACGACAAGCCCTTTAAGCTAAAAAGGTGATGGGATGTATGGAAAAACTGTGATAAGGACATATCTTAGAGTTTTGGAGCTCAAGATTGGTGGAAGTCCTAAATAAATGATGTGTGATGAATTTCTGACTGCTGAGAGTCCCATTCATGGAACCATAGTGAGTTACAGGAAAAGTGGGCGTCTCGTGCCCCCCATTTGAATGAAGTACTGGTTCAATCTTTCTGAAACTGGTGGAAATAGCCATCTACAATGCTCAACTATGTTCACAATAATCTAATCATCATGTTACTTATGGCATGGGAATAATGGAGAAAAAACAACATGCAAATTATGGTATGTCCTTGTTATGTTACATCTGTCCATGTAATAAAAGGAATGTGAAGTCTTTATTAGCATGTTATGTTTCAGTAACACAGCCATGTTTTCTTTTGATTAGTTACCAGGAAGGAAGCCGGTGCGTAGCTCTGAAATGTGCCTTTACATAAAGCATGACATATTTTTAGAACGTATTCTTGAGAGGAATGTGTACACTTATCTAAGTCATGCAGTGAAAGATGGACTTGTCATTAGCTCCAATATAATTTTGTTACAGACAAAGCAGTTTGACCACAATGAAGTTATTTTCTGCATCTGGAGTAAACAATTGCAAATGTCTTTCTCATCAGTGGAAAGAAATAATAACAATAGCTTTGTAATACAATCCACAATGAAGTAATGTGAGCAGGAGCTATTCTAAGCTCTCTGGATAGTTAATTAAATGTAGGAACACATTATGCTGGATACCAATAAGACCAATTATAATGCATGTGTCGCAAATATGGGGGAAAAATGAAAATAAATGGATCTAAATTGTGATTATCTTGTAAAATATCTAAAATAATTCTGACAAGTTATTATCCCTGTACAAGACAAAACATAAAGGGTTATATTAAATCGTGAATTGTATTTTTTTTCAGATAATTTAGATTTCATTTAGTTCTACTTTAACTTAAAGGGGTTGTCCAGGAATTTTTTTTTTTTATTTTAGTCCAGGGAAGGTGGAAAAAAATGTTAAAAAAAACACCAAAACATAAAAACATACTAAACTATCTCTAATGTCCGGAGTGACGTCCTATGTCCTTTCCTTAGGCCACTGATCAGCTCAAAGGTCAAGTGACTGGTGAGGCCAATTAGCGACCTAAGGAAAGGGACATGGGATGTCACAGCCGATGAGACAGCTGAGCAGCAGGTTTTTTTGTTATTTTTTTTTTCACCTTCCTGGCCTAATCCTGCAAATCCTCTTTAAATTGGTGTTGGGAGAACCAATCAATGGGTATAGATGGCATCTATAGGTTACAGATGAAAATTACAGTTGCTGTATATTTATGGGGGAAAAAAAACATAAATTGTTTCCTGCTGAAACAATGAAAGAGGATCTTTCACCACCTCCATCAATTCAAGTTCTTAGCATCTGTGAATAGTTGACGTCCCACTGATTCCAGTGCAGTTGGAATTTTCTCTCTAGCCCACATCATTCCCAACAACAAGCAGCTAGCTTTGGTGCCTGATAGCTATTTAGACTCTGTAATGTCAGAAGGGCAGTGTCAGGCAGGGGGTGTGATTCAGAGCTCTAATCAGACATAGCAAGTGTTAGAGCTCATAGTCACACCCCTGGCCTGTTCCTGTCTGACATTGCTTTTCTGACAGTATATAACATAAATATCATATGAGGCACCAAAACTAAGAGCATGGATTGCTCAGGAATAGAGGGCTAGAGAATAAATTCCAGTTGTTCCAGAATCAGTGGAGTAGCATCTATTAATTTATGTAAAAAACATGGAGCCCTGAACAGAATTTGGAATTCCCCTTACAGAACACCTTTAAATTACCCAAATATGTCACACTATATTTTTGTTCAAGGTGGACCAAAATGGTAAGCTGAGTACCCAATACAGGACATATCCTGACTGATTAAGACTGATGAATTTTGTATGAAATAACGTAAAAGAAAGAGACTCCTTAGGAGCTTACAGAAGAACACTAGAATTGGTTTCAAATGTGTATCTTCTGCTGAACTTTTGGGGCCTATTAATGTGCCACAATCTAGACCCTCTCAAGGCTCCTATTGTTCTTTGGAGGGCTAATCTAACACTGCCAATAGTAAAAATGTCTTACAAAGCCTAGGACACACTACTATGTATGAATGCTTAGCCTCCTACAGTCTATTTAATTACATTAACATAAGCAGATACTTTGCAGCTGTATTTATCTCTAGGTATATAGACTTCAGGCTGTGCCTATAGACATTCGTAGGATAAAGGTGACTGTGGAGCTGAAAACATATAAATGACTTCACTGAACAATGGGTACCGATTAGAGATGAGCGAACAGTGTTCTATCGAACTCATGTTCGATCGGATATTAGGCTGTTCGGCATGTTCGAATCGAATCGAATACCGCGTGGTAAAGTGCGCCATTACTCGATTCCCCTCCCACCTTCCCTGGCGCCTTTTTTGCTCCAATAACAGCGCAGGGTAGGTGGGACAGGAACTACGACACCGGTAACGTTGAAAAAAGTAGGCAAAACCCATTGGCTGCCGAAAACATGTGACCTCTAATTTAAAAGAACAGCGACGCCCAGCTTCGCGTCATTCTGAGCTTGCAATTCACCGGGGACGGAGGTTTCCGTCCAGTTAGCTAGGGGTTAGATTCTGGGTAGGCAGGGACAGGCTAGGATAGGAAGGAGAAGACAACCAACAGCTCTTATAAGAGCTAAATTCCAGGGAGAAGCTTGTCAGTGTAACGTGGCACTGACGGGCTCAATCGCCGCAACCCAGCTTTCCCAGGATCCTGAATGGAATACACTGTCAGTATATTCCCGTATACCCGATATATACCCCCGATACCCGTTCCAACGGTGTGCCCCCCCACCTTCACCCCAGAAATACCCTGCAAGTCCCCTAGCAAAAGAATTGGGGCTATATACACCCACTATTTTTGCTACTGCCATATAGTGCCATTGTCTCACTGGGAATTCAAAGAATATATTGGGCTTACATATAACTTCAATTCCAGGGAGAAGCTTGTCAGTGTAACGTGGCACTGACGGGCTCAATCGCCGCAACCCAGCTTTCCCAGGATCCTGAATGGAATACACTGACAGTGTATTCCCGTATACCCGATATATACCCCCGATACCCGTTCCAACGGTGTGCCCCCCCCCCTTCACCCCAGAAATACACTGCAAGTCCCCTAGCAATAGAATTGGGGCTATATACACCCACTATTTTTGCTACTGCCATATAGTGCCATTGTCTGACTGGGAATTCAAAGAATATATTGGGGTTACGTGCACCCACAATTTTTGCTACTGGTATATAGTGCCATTGTCTGACTGGGAATTCAAAGAATATATTGGGGTTATAAATACCCTCATTTCTTGCTACTGGTATATAGTGCCATTGTCTGACTGGGAATTCAAAGAATATATTGGGGTTACAAATACCCTCATTTCTTGCTACTGCCATATAGTGCCAGTTTCTGACTGGTAATTCAAAGAATATATTGGGGTTATAAATACCCTCATTTCTTGCTACTGGTATATAGTGCCATTGTCTGACTGGGAATTCAAAGAATATATTGGGGTTACAATTACCCTTATTTCTTGCTACTGGTATATAGTGCCATTGTCTGACTGGGAATTCAAAGAATATATTGGGGTTACAAATACCCTCATTTCTTGCTACTGGTATATAGTGCCATTGTCTGACTGGGAATTCAAAGAATATATTGGGGTTATAAATACCCTCATTTCTTGCTACTGCCATATAGTGCCAGTTTCTGACTGGTAATTCAAAGAATATATTGGGGTTACGTGCACCCACAATTTATGCTACTGGTATATAGTGCCATTGTCTGACTGGGAATTCAAAGAATATATTGGGGTTACAAATACCCTCATTTCTTGCTACTGGTATATAGTGCCATTGTCTGACTGGGAATTCAAAGAATATATTGGGGTTACAAATACCCTCATTTCTTGCTACTGGTATATAGTGCCATTGTCTGACTGGGAATTCAAAGAATATATTGGGGTTATAAATACCCTCATTACTTGCTACTGCCATATAGTGCCAGTTTCTGACTGGTAATTCAAAGAATATATTGGGGTTATAAATACCCTCATTTCTTGCTACTGGTATATAGTGCCATTGTCTGACTGGGAATTCAAAGAATATATTGGGGTTACGTGCACCCACAATTTTTGCTACTGGTATATAGTGCCAATTTCTAACTGGGAATTCAAAATGCGCAAGGCTCCCGGAAAGGGACGTGGACGAGGCCGTGGGCGAGGTCGGGGGAATGTTTCTGGGGAGCAAGGTAGCAGTGAAGCCACAGGGCGTCCCGTGCCTACTCCTGTGGGGCAGCAAGCATTGCGCCACTCCACAGTGCCAGGGTTGCTTGCCACATTAACTAAACTGCAGGGTACAAACCTTAGTAGGCCCGAGAACCAGGAACAGGTCTTGCAATGGCTGTCAGAGAACGCTTACAGCACATTGTCCAGCAGCCAGTCAGACTCTGCCTCCTCTCCTCCTATTACCCAACAGTCTTGTCCTCCTTCCTCCCAAAATTCCCAAGCTTCACAGAACAATTAGAGATGAGCGAACAGTGTTCTATCGAACTCATGTTCGATCGGATATTAGGCTGTTCGGCATGTTCGAATCGAATCGAACACCGCGTGGTAAAGTGCGCCATTACTCGATTCCCCTCCCACCTTCCCTGGCGCCTTTTTTGCTCCAATAACAGCGCAGGGTAGGTGGGACAGGAACTACGACACCGGTGACGTTGAAAAAAGTAGGCAAAACCCATTGGCTGCCGAATACATGTGACCTCTAATTTAAAAGAACAGCGCCGCCCAGGTTCGCGTCATTCTGAGCTTGCAATTCACCGAGGACGGAGGTTTCCGTCCAGCTAGCTAGGGCTTAGATTCTGGGTAGGCAGGGACAGGCTAGGATAGGAAGGAGAAGACAACCAACAGCTCTTGTAAGAGCTAAATTCCAGGGAGAAGCTTGTCAGTGTAACGTGGCACTGACGGGCTCAATCGCCGCAACCCAGCTTTCCCAGGATCCTGAATGGAATACACTGTCAGTGTATTCCCGTATACCCGATATATACCCCGATACCCGTTCCAACGGTGTGCCCCCCCACCTTCACCCCAGAAATACCCTGCAAGTCCCCTAGCAATAGAATTGGGGCTATATACACCCACAATTTTTACTACTGGTATACAGTGCCATTGTCTGACTGGGAATTCAAAGAATATATTGGGAATACAAATACCCTAATTTCTTGCTACTGCCATATAGTGCCAGTGTCTGACTGGGAATTCAAAGAATATATTGGGGTTACGTGCACCCACAATTTTTACTACTGGTATACAGTGCCATTGTCTGACTGGGAATTCAAAGAATATATTGGGAATACAAATACCCTCATTTCTTGCTACTGCCATATAGTGCCAGTTTCTGACTGGTAATTCAAAGAATATATTGGGGTTACGTGCACCCACAATTTTTACTACTGGTATACAGTGCCATTGTCTGACTGGGAATTCAAAGAATATATTGGGAATACAAATACCCTCATTTCTTGCTACTGCCATATAGTGCCAGTGTCTGACTGGGAATTCAAAGAATATATTGGGGTTACGTGCACCCACAATTTTTACTACTGGTATACAGTGCCATTGTCTGACTGGGAATTCAAAGAATATATTGGGAATACAAATACCCTCATTTCTTGCTACTGCCATATAGTGCCAGTGTCTGACTGGGAATTCAAAGAATATATTGGGGTTACGTGCACCCACAATTTTTACTACTGGTATACAGTGCCATTGTCTGACTGGGAATTCAAAGAATATATTGGGGTTATAAATACCCTCATTTCTTGCTACTGCCATATAGTGCCAGTTTCTGACTGGTAATTCAAAGAATATATTGGGGTTACGTGCACCCACAATTTTTACTACTGGTATACAGTGCCATTGTCTGACTGGGAATTCAAAGAGTATATTGGGAATACAAATACCCTCATTTCTTGCTACTGCCATATAGTGCCAGTTTCTGACTGGTAATTCAAAGAATATATTGGGAATACAAATACCCTCATTTCTTGCTACTGCCATATAGTGCCAGTTTCTGACTGGGAATTCAAAGAATATATTGTGGTTACGTGCACCCACAATTTTTACTACTGGTATACAGTGCCATTGTCTGACTGGGAATTCAAAGAATATATTGGGAATACAAATACCCTCATTTCTTGCTACTGCCATATAGTGCCAGTTTCTGACTGGTAATTCAAAGAATATATTGGGGTTACGTGCACCCACAATTTTTACTACTGGTATACAGTGCCATTGTCTGACTGGGAATTCAAAGAATATATTGGGGTTATAAATACCCTCATTTCTTGCTACTGCCATATAGTGCCAGTTTCTGACTGGTAATTCAAAGAATATATTGGGGTTACGTGCACCCACAATTTTTACTACTGGTATACAGTGCCATTGTCTGACTGGGAATTCAAAGAGTATATTGGGAATACAAATACCCTCATTTCTTGCTACTGCCATATAGTGCCAGTTTCTGACTGGGAATTCAAAGAATATATTGGGGTTACGTGCACCCACAATTTTTACTACTGGTATACAGTGCCATTGTCTGACTGGGAATTCAAAGAATATATTGGGGTTATAAATACCCTCATTTCTTGCTACTGCCATATAGTGCCAGTTTCTGACTGGTAATTCAAAGAATATATTGGGGTTACGTGCACCCACAATTTTTACTACTGGTATACAGTGCCATTGTCTGACTGGGAATTCAAAGAGTATATTGGGAATACAAATACCCTCATTTCTTGCTACTGCCATATAGTGCCAGTTTCTGACTGGGAATTCAAAGAATATATTGGGGTTACGTGCACCCACAATTTTTACTACTGGTATACAGTGCCATTGTCTGACTGGGAATTCAAAGAATATATTGGGGTTATAAATACCCTCATTTCTTGCTACTGCCATATAGTGCCAGTTTCTGACTGGTAATTCAAAGAATATATTGGGGTTACGTGCACCCACAATTTTTACTACTGGTATACAGTGCCATTGTCTGACTGGGAATTCAAAGAGTATATTGGGAATACAAATACCCTCATTTCTTGCTACTGCCATATAGTGCCAGTTTCTGACTGGGAATTCAAAGAATATATTGGGGTTACGTGCACCCACAATTTTTACTACTGGTATACAGTGCCATTGTCTGACTGGGAATTCAAAGAATATATTGGGGTTATAAATACCCTCATTTCTTGCTACTGCCATATAGTGCCAGTTTCTGACTGGTAATTCAAAGAATATATTGGGGTTACGTGCACCCACAATTTTTACTACTGGTATACAGTGCCATTGTCTGACTGGGAATTCAAAGAGTATATTGGGAATACAAATACCCTCATTTCTTGCTACTGCCATATAGTGCCAGTTTCTGACTGGGAATTCAAAGAATATATTGGGGTTACGTGCACCCACAATTTTTACTACTGGTATACAGTGCCATTGTCTGACTGGGAATTTAAAGAGTATATTGGGAATACAAATACCCTCATTTCTTGCTACTGCCATATAGTGCCAGTGTCTGACTGGGAATTCAAAGAATATATTGGGGTTACGTGCACCCACAATTTTTACTACTGGTATACAGTGCCATTGTCTGACTGGGAATTTAAAGAGTATATTGGGAATACAAATACCCTCATTTCTTGCTACTGCCATATAGTGCCAGTTTCTGACTGGGAATTCAAAGAATATATTGGGGTTACGTGCACCCACAATTTTTACTACTGGTATACAGTGCCATTGTCTGACTGGGAATTCAAAGAATATATTGGGGTTATAAATACCCTCATTTCTTGCTACTGCCATATAGTGCCAGTTTCTGACTGGTAATTCAAAGAATATATTGGGGTTACGTGCACCCACAATTTTTACTACTGGTATACAGTGCCATTGTCTGACTGGGAATTCAAAGAGTATATTGGGAATACAAATACCCTCATTTCTTGCTACTGCCATATAGTGCCAGTTTCTGACTGGGAATTCAAAGAATATATTGGGGTTACGTGCACCCACAATTTTTACTACTGGTATACAGTGCCATTGTCTGACTGGGAATTTAAAGAGTATATTGGGAATACAAATACCCTCATTTCTTGCTACTGCCATATAGTGCCAGTGTCTGACTGGGAATTCAAAGAATATATTGGGGTTACGTGCACCCACAATTTTTACTACTGGTATACAGTGCCAATTTCTAACTAGGAATTCAAAATGCGCAAGGCTCCCGGAAAGGGACGTGGACGAGGCCGTGGGCGAGGTCGGGGGAATGGTTCTGGGGAGCAAGGTAGCAGTGAAGCCCCAGGGCGTCCCGTGCCTACTCCTGTGGGGCAGCAAGCATTGCGCCACTCCACAGTGCCAGGGTTGCTTGCCACATTAACTAAACTGCAGGGTACAAACCTTAGTAGGCCCGAGAACCAGGAACAGGTCTTGCAATGGCTGTCAGAGAACGCTTACAGCACATTGTCCAGCAGCCAGTCAGACTCTGCCTCCTCTCCTCCTATTACCCAACAGTCTTGTCTTCCTTCCTCCCAAAATTCCGAAGCTTTACAGAACAATAACCCAAACTGTCCCTGCTCCCCAGAGCTGTTCTCCGCTCCTTTCATTGTCCCTCAACCTGCCTCTCCACGTCATGATTCCACGAACCTAACAGAGGAGCATCTGTGTCCAGATGCTCAAACACTAGAGTCTCCTCCATCTCCGTTCGATTTGGTGGTGGATGACCAGCAACCCACCCTCATCGACGATGATGTGACGCAGTTGCCGTCAGGGCATCCAGTTGACCGGCGCATTGTGCGGGAGGAGGAGATGAGACAGGAGTTGGAAGAGGAAGTGGTGGATGATGAGGACACTGACCCGACCTGGACAGGGGGGATGTCAAGCGGGGAAAGTAGTGTGGATGTTGAGGCAGGTGCAGCACCAAAAAGGGTAGCTAGAGGCAGAGGCAGAGGTCAGCAGCTTAGGCGAAGCCAGGCCACACCCGGAATCTCCCAAGATGTTCCAGTTCGTACCCAGCCCCGAAAAACTCCCACCTCGAGGGCACGTTTCTCGAAGGTGTGGAGTTTTTTCAAGGAATGCGCCGAGGACAGATATAGTGTTGTCTGCACAATTTGCCTCTCGAAATTGATTAGGGGCTCTGAGAAGAGCAACCTGTCCACCACTTCAATGCGCCGTCATTTGGAATCCAAGCACTGGAATCAGTGGCAGGCAGCAACGGCAGGACAAAGGCCGCCTGCCGTTCACGCCACTGCCACTGCCTCTGCCACTGCCTCTGCCTCTGCCACTGCCACTGCTGACTGTGCTGGCGATGCACTCCAGAGGACGAGCCAGGACACCACTTCATCTGCCTCCGCCACTTTGTTGACTTCTACCTCATCCTCCCCTGGTCCTGTCTTATCTCCTTCTCCTGCACCATCAAAGGCACCATCAGGCGTTTCTTTACAACAACCCACCATCTCTCAGACATTGGAGCGGCGGCAGAAATACACTGCTAACCACCCACACGCGCAAGCCTTGAACGCCAACATCGCTAAACTGCTGGCCCAGGAGATGTTGGCGTTCCGGCTTGTTGAAACTCCCGCCTTCCTGGACCTGATGGCAACTGCGGCACCTCGCTATGCCGTCCCTAGCCGTCACTACTTCTCCCGGTGTGCCGTCCCCGCCTTGCACCAGCACGTGTCACTCAACATCAGGCGGGCCCTTAGTTCCGCGCTTTGCACAAAGGTCCACTTGACCACCGACGCGTGGACAAGTGCATGCGGACAGGGACGCTACATTTCACTGACGGCACACTGGGTGAATGTAGTTGAGGCTGGGACTGCTTCCCAAACTGGCCCGGTGTACCTCGTCTCCCCGCCTAACATTCCTGGCAGGGACACGAGAAGAACACCCCCCTCCTCCTCTACCGCCTCCTCCTCCGCCACCGCCTCCTCCTCCGCCACCGCCTCCTCCTCCGCTGTTAGATTGACCCCAGCTACGAGTTGGAAACGTTGCAGCACTGGCGTTGGTAGACGTCAGCAGGCTGTGCTGAAGCTGATCAGCTTGGGGGACAGACAGCACACTGCCTCCGAGGTGAGGGATGCCCTCCTCGATGAGACGGCAATATGGTTTGAGCCGCTGCACCTGGGCCCAGGCATGGTCGTTTGTGATAACGGCCGGAACCTGGTAGCAGCTCTGGAGCTTGCCGGACTCCAACATGTTCCATGCCTGGCCCACGTCTTCAACCTAGTGGTGCAACGTTTCCTAAAGAGCTACCCCAATGTTCCAGAGCTACTGGTGAAAGTGCGGCGCATGTGCGCCCACTTTCGCAAGTCGACAGTAGCCGCTGCTAGCTTAAAATCTCTCCAGCAACGCCTGCATGTGCCACAACACCGGCTTTTGTGCGACGTCCCCACACGCTGGAACTCAACGTTTCAGATGTTGAATAGAGTGGTTGAGCAGCAGAGACCTTTGATGGAATACCAGCTACAAAACCCTAGGGTGCCACAAAGTCAGCTGCCTCAGTTTCACATCCATGAGTGGCCATGGATGAGAGACCTTTGTGACATCCTACGGGTCTTTGAGGAGTCCACAAGGAGGGTGAGCTCTGAGGATGCGATGGTGAGCCTTACAATCCCGCTCTTGTGTGTTCTGAGAGAATCCCTGATTGACATCAGGGATAACTCAGATCACACAGAGGAGTTAGGGATAGCATCCGATCCGTCACAGCTGGAGAGTAGGTCCACACATCTGTCCGCTTCACTGCGTTTAATGGAGGAGGAGGAGGAGGAGGAAGAAGAGTTGTCCGATGATGTTATGGTGATACAGGAGGCTTCCGGGCAACTTCGAATCGTCCCATTGTTGCAGCGCGGATGGGTAGACATGGAGGATGAGGAGGAAATGGAGATTGAACTTTCCGGTGGGGCCAGAGGAGTCATGCCAACTAACACTGTGGCAGACATGGCTGAGTTCATGTTGGGGTGCTTTACAACCGACAAGCGTATTGTCAAAATCATGGAGGACAACCAGTACTGGATCTTTGCTATCCTTGACCCCCGGTATAAAAACAACATCTCGTCTTTTATTCCGGTAGAGGGGAGGGCCAATCGCATCAATGCTTGCCACAGGCAATTGGTGCAGAATATGATGGAGATGTTTCCAGCATGTGACGTTGGCGGCAGGGAGGGCAGTTCCTCCAGTAGGCAACCAAGTTCTCACCGGTCCACACAAACGAGGGGCACACTGTCTAAGGTCTGGGACACCTTGATGGCACCCCCTCGCCAAAGTGCCGCCACGGAGGGTCCTAGTGTCACCAGGCGTGAGAAGTATAGGCGCATGTTGCGGGAATACCTTTCCGACCACAGCCCTGTCCTCTCCGACCCCTCTGCGCCCTACACGTATTGGGTGTCGAAGTTGGACCTGTGGCTTGAACTTGCCCTATATGCCTTGGAGGTGCTGTCCTGTCCTGCCGCCAGCGTCCTATCTGAGAGGGTGTTCAGTGCAGCCGGTGGCATCATCACTGACAAGCGCACCCGTCTGTCAGCTGAGAGTGCCGACCGGCTCACTTTGATAAAAATGAACCACCACTGGATAGAGCCTTCATTTTTGTGCCCACCTGTGTAAAGCACCCCAACATGAAACTCCATGTCTGTACTCAACCTCTCCAATTCCTCCACATCCTCATACTCATCCACCATAAGCGTTGCACAATTCTGCTAATACTAGGCTCCCTCCAACATGATTTCCCCCAACTCTGCTGGTTAGAGGCTCCCTCCACCCTGATTTCCACCAACTCTGCTGGTTAGAGGCTCCCTCCACCCTGCTTTCCCACAACTCTGCTGGTTAGAGGCTCCTTCCACCATGAATTTGCCAAAACTGGGCTGTTTAGAGGCTCCCTCCACCATGAATTGGTCCAAACTGGGCTGGTTAGAGGCTCCCTCCACCATTAATTGGTCCAAACTGGGCTGGTTAGAGGCTCCCTCCACCATGAATTTGCCCAAACTGGGCTGTTTAGAGGCTCCCTCCACCATGAATTTGCCCAAACTGGGCTGTTTAGAGGCTCCCTCCACCATGAATTGGTCCAAACTGGGTTTTTTAGAGGCTCCCTCCACCATGAATTGGTCCAAACTGGGCTGGTTAGAGGCTCCCTCCACCATGAATTGATCCAAACTGGGGTGGTTAGAGGCTCCCTCCACCATTAATTGGTCCAAACTGGGCTGGTTAGAGGCTCCCTCCACCATTAATTGGTCCGAACTGGGCTGGTTAGAGGCTCCCTCCACCATTAATTGGTCCAAACTGGGCTGGTTAGAGGCTCCCTCCACCATGAATTGGTCCAAACTGGGGTTTTTAGAGGCTCCCTCCACCATGAATTGGTCCAAACTTGGCTGTTTAGAGGCTCCCTCCACCATTAATTGGTCCAAACTGGGCTGGTTAGAGGCTCCCTCCACCATGAATTGGTCCAAACTGGGTTTTTTAGAGGCTCCCTCCACCATGAATTTGCCCAAACTGGGCTGTTTAGAGGCTCCCTCCACCATGAATTGGTCCAAACTGGGGTGGTTAGAGGCTCCCTCCACCATTAATTGGTCCAAACTGGGCTGGTTAGAGGCTCCCTCCACCATTAATTGGTCCAAACTGGGCTGGTTAGAGGCTCCCTCCACCATGAATTGGTCCAAACTGGGGTTTTTAGAGGCTCCCTCCACCATGAATTGGTCCAAACTTGGCTGTTTAGAGGCTCCCTCCACCATTAATTGGTCCAAACTGGGCTGGTTAGAGGCTCCCTCCACCATGAATTGGTCCAAACTGGGTTTTTTAGAGGCTCCCTCCACCATGAATTTGCCCAAACTGGGCTGTTTAGAGGCTCCCTCCACCATGAATTGGTCCAAACTGGGTTTTTTAGAGGCTCCCTCCACCATGAATTGGTCCAAACTGGGTTTTTTAGAGGCTCCCTCCACCATGAATTGGTCCAAACTGGGGTGGTTAGAGGCTCCCTCCACCATGAATTGGTCCAAACTGGGGTGGTTAGAGGCTCCCTCCACCATTAATTGGTCCAAACTGGGCTGGTTAGAGGCTCCCTCCACCATTAATTGGTCCAAACTGGGCTGGTTAGAGGCTCCCTCCACCATTAATTGGTCCAAACTGGGCTGGTTAGAGGCTCCCTCCACCATGAATTTGCCCAAACTGGGCTGTTTAGAGGCTCCCTCCACCATGAATTTGCCCAAACTGGGCTGGTTAGAGGCTCCCTCCACCATGAATTGGTCCAAACGGGTTTTTAGAGGCTCCCTTCACCATGAATTGGTCCAAACTTGGCTGTTTAGAGGCTCCCTCCACCATGAATTGGTCCAAACTGGGGTGGTTAGAGGCTCCCTCCACCATTAATTGGTCCAAACTGGGCTGGTTAGAGGCTCCCTCCACCATTAATTGGTCCAAACTGGGCTGGTTAGAGGCTCCCTCCACCATGAATTGGTCCAAACTGGGGTTTTTAGAGGCTCCCTCCACCATGAATTGGTCCAAACTTGGCTGTTTAGAGGCTCCCTCCACCATTAATTGGTCCAAACTGGGCTGGTTAGAGGCTCCCTCCACCATGAATTGGTCCAAACTGGGTTTTTTAGAGGCTCCCTCCACCATGAATTTGCCCAAACTGGGCTGTTTAGAGGCTCCCTCCACCATGAATTGGTCCAAACTGGGTTTTTTAGAGGCTCCCTCCACCATGAATTGGTCCAAACTGGGCTGGTTAGAGGCTCCCTCCACCATGAATTGGTCCAAACTGGGGTGGTTAGAGGCTCCCTCCACCATTAATTGGTCCAAACTGGGCTGGTTAGAGGCTCCCTCCACCATTAATTGGTCCAAACTGGGCTGGTTAGAGGCTCCCTCCACCATTAATTGGTCCAAACTGGGCTGGTTAGAGGCTCCCTCCACCATGAATTTGCCCAAACTGGGCTGTTTAGAGGCTCCCTCCACCATGAATTTGCCCAAACTGGGCTGGTTAGAGGCTCCCTCCACCATGAATTGGTCCAAACGGGTTTTTAGAGGCTCCCTTCACCATGAATTGGTCCAAACTTGGCTGTTTAGAGGCTCCCTCCACCATGAATTGGTCCAAACTGGGGTGGTTAGAGGCTCCCTCCACCATTAATTGGTCCAAACTGGGCTGGTTAGAGGCTCCCTCCACCATTAATTGGTCCAAACTGGGCTGGTTAGAGGCTCCCTCCACCATGAATTGGTCCAAACTGGGGTTTTTAGAGGCTCCCTCCACCATGAATTGGTCCAAACTTGGCTGTTTAGAGGCTCCCTCCACCATTAATTGGTCCAAACTGGGCTGGTTAGAGGCTCCCTCCACCATGAATTGGTCCAAACTGGGGTTTTTAGAGGCTCCCTCCACCATGAATTGGTCCAAACTTGGCTGTTTAGAGGCTCCCTCCACCATTAATTGGTCCAAACTGGGCTGGTTAGAGGCTCCCTCCACCATGAATTGGTCCAAACTGGGTTTTTTAGAGGCTCCATCCACCATGAATTTGCCCAAACTGGGCTGTTTAGAGGCTCCCTCCACCATGAATTGGTCCAAACTGGGGTGGTTAGAGGCTCCCTCCACCATTAATTGGTCCAAACTGGGCTGGTTAGAGGCTCCCTCCACCATTAATTGGTCCAAACTGGGCTGTTTAGAGGCTCCCTCCACCATGAATTTGCCCAAACTGGGCTGGTTAGAGGCTCCCTCCACCATGAATTGGTCCAAACTGGGGTTTTTAGAGGCTCCCTCCACCATGAATTGGTCCAAACTTGGCTGTTTAGAGGCTCCCTCCACCATTAATTGGTCCAAACTGGGCTGGTTAGAGGCTCCCTCCACCATGAATTGGTCCAAGCTGGGTTTTTTAGAGGCTCCCTCCACCATGAATTTGCCCAAACTAGGCTGTTTAGAGGCTCCCTCCACCATTAATTGGTCCAAACTGGGGTGGTTAGAGGCTCCCTCCACCATTAATTGGTCCAAACTGGGCTGGTTAGAGGCTCCCTCCACCATTAATTGGTCCAAACTGGGCTGGTTAGAGGCTCCCTCCACCATGAATTTGCCCAAACTGGGCTGGTTAGAGGCTCCCTCCACCATGAATTGGTCCAAACTGGGTTTTTTAGAGGCTCCCTCCACCATGAATTTGCCCAAACTGGGCTGGTTAGAGGCTCCCTCCACCATGAATTGGTCCAAACTGGGGTTTTTAGAGGCTCCCTCCACCATGAATTTGCCCAAACTGGGCTGTTTAGAGGCTCCCTCCACCATGAATTGGTCCAAACTGGGTTTTTTAGAGGCTCCCTCCACCATGAATTGGTCCAAACTGGGCTGGTTAGAGGCTCCCTCCACCATGAATTGGTCCAAACTGGGGTGGTTAGAGGCTCCCTCCACCATTAATTGGTCCAAACTGGGCTGGTTAGAGGCTCCCTCCACCATTAATTGGTCCAAACTGGGCTGGTTAGAGGCTCCCTCCACCATGAATTTGCCCAAACTGGGCTGTTTAGAGGCTCCCTCCACCATGAATTGGTCCAAACTGGGGTTTTTAGAGGCTCCCTCCACCATGAATTGGTCCAAACTTGGCTGTTTAGAGGCTCCCTCCACCATTAATTGGTCCAAACTGGGCTGGTTAGAGGCTCCCTCCACCATGAATTGGTCCAAACTGGGTTTTTTAGAGGCTCCCTCCACCATGAATTTGCCCAAACTGGGCTGTTTAGAGGCTCCCTCCACCATGAATTGGTCCAAACTGGGTTTTTTAGAGGCTCCCTCCACCATGAATTGGTCCAAACTGGGCTGGTTAGAGGCTCCCTCCACCATGAATTGGTCCAAACTGGGGTGGTTAGAGGCTCCCTCCACCATTAATTGGTCCAAACTGGGCTGGTTAGAGGCTCCCTCCACCATGAATTGGTCCAAACTGGGCTGGTTAGAGGCTCCCTCCACCATTAATTGGTCCAAACTGGGCTGGTTAGAGGCTCCCTCCACCATGAATTTGCCCAAACTGGGCTGTTTAGAGGCTCCCTCCACCATGAATTTGCCCAAACTGGGCTGGTTAGAGGCTCCCTCCACCATGAATTGGTCCAAACTGGGGTTTTTAGAGGCTCCCTCCACCATGAATTGGTCCAAACTTGGCTGTTTAGAGGCTCCCTCCACCATTAATTGGTCCAAACTGGGCTGGTTAGAGGCTCCCTCCACCATGAATTGGTCCAAACTGGGTTTTTTAGAGGCTCCATCCACCATGAATTTGCCCAAACTGGGCTGTTTAGAGGCTCCCTCCACCATGAATTGGTCCAAACTGGGGTGGTTAGAGGCTCCCTCCACCATTAATTGGTCCAAACTGGGCTGGTTAGAGGCTCCCTCCACCATTAATTGGTCCAAACTGGGCTGGTTAGAGGCTCCCTCCACCATGAATTGGTCCAAACTGGGGTTTTTAGAGGCTCCCTCCACCATGAATTGGTCCAAACTTGGCTGTTTAGAGGCTCCCTCCACCATTAATTGGTCCAAACTGGGCTGGTTAGAGGCTCCCTCCACCATGAATTGGTCCAAACTGGGTTTTTTAGAGGCTCCCTCCACCATGAATTTGCCCAAACTGGGCTGTTTAGAGGCTCCCTCCACCATGAATTGGTCCAAACTGGGGTGGTTAGAGGCTCCCTCCACCATTAATTGGTCCAAACTGGGCTGGTTAGAGGCTCCCTCCACCATTAATTGGTCCAAACTGGGCTGGTTAGAGGCTCCCTCCACCATGAATTGGTCCAAACTGGGGTTTTTAGAGGCTCCCTCCACCATGAATTGGTCCAAACTTGGCTGTTTAGAGGCTCCCTCCACCATTAATTGGTCCAAACTGGGCTGGTTAGAGGCTCCCTCCACCATGAATTGGTCCAAACTGGGTTTTTTAGAGGCTCCCTCCACCATGAATTTGCCCAAACTGGGCTGTTTAGAGGCTCCCTCCACCATGAATTGGTCCAAACTGGGTTTTTTAGAGGCTCCCTCCACCATGAATTGGTCCAAACTGGGCTGGTTAGAGGCTCCCTCCACCATGAATTGGTCCAAACTGGGGTGGTTAGAGGCTCCCTCCACCATTAATTGGTCCAAACTGGGCTGGTTAGAGGCTCCCTCCACCATTAATTGGTCCAAACTGGGCTGGTTAGAGGCTCCCTCCACCATTAATTGGTCCAAACTGGGCGGGTTAGAGGCTCCCTCCACCATGAATTTGCCCAAACTGGGCTGTTTAGAGGCTCCCTCCACCATGAATTTGCCCAAACTGGGCTGGTTAGAGGCTCCCTCCACCATGAATTGGTCCAAACTGGGGTTTTTAGAGGCTCCCTCCACCATGAATTGGTCCAAACTTGGCTGTTTAGAGGCTCCCTCCACCATTAATTGGTCCAAACTGGGCTGGTTAGAGGCTCCCTCCACCATGAATTGGTCCAAACTGGGTTTTTTAGAGGCTCCCTCCACCATGAATTTGCCCAAACTGGGCTGTTTAGAGGCTCCCTCCACCATGAATTGGTCCAAACTGGGGTGGTTAGAGGCTCCCTCCACCATTAATTGGTCCAAACTGGGCTGGTTAGAGGCTCCCTCCACCATTAATTGGTCCAAACTGGGCTGGTTAGAGGCTCCCTCCACCATGAATTTGCCCAAACTGGGCTGGTTAGAGGCTCCCTCCACCATGAATTGGTCCAAACTGGGTTTTTTAGAGGCTCCCTCCACCATGAATTTGCCCAAACTGGGCTGGTTAGAGGCTCCCTCCACCATGAATTGGTCCAAACTGGGGTTTTTAGAGGCTCCCTCCACCATGAATTTGCCCAAACTGGGCTGTTTAGAGGCTCCCTCCACCATGAATTGGTCCAAACTGGGTTTTTTAGAGGCTCCCTCCACCATGAATTGGTCCAAACTGGGCTGGTTAGAGGCTCCCTCCACCATGAATTGGTCCAAACTGGGGTGGTTAGAGGCTCCCTCCACCATTAATTGGTCCAAACTGGGCTGGTTAGAGGCTCCCTCCACCATTAATTGGTCCAAACTGGGCTGGTTAGAGGCTCCCTCCACCATGAATTTGCCCAAACTGGGCTGTTTAGAGGCTCCCTCCACCATGAATTGGTCCAAACTGGGGTGGTTAGAGGCTCCCTCCACCATTAATTGGTCCAAACTGGGCTGGTTAGAGGCTCCCTCCACCATTAATTGGTCCAAACTGGGCTGGTTAGAGGCTCCCTCCACCATGAATTTGCCCAAACTGGGCTGGTTAGAGGCTCCCTCCACCATGAATTGGTCCAAACTGGGTTTTTTAGAGGCTCCCTCCACCATGAATTTGCCCAAACTGGGCTGGTTAGAGGCTCCCTCCACCATGAATTGGTCCAAACTGGGGTTTTTAGAGGCTCCCTCCACCATGAATTTGCCCAAACTCTGCTGGTTAGAGGCTCAATCCACCCTGATTTTCAAAACAAATGTTGGTGCCAACCTCAACTTACTACAAGGGCCAAATTCACTGCTGGTGACAAGCTCTCCTCACTGCAAGTGCCAAATACACATGTTTCAAGGTGTTTTCCTACTGTCAGAGAGGTGGTATTGAGTGTGTAAAGTGTGTAGTTGTTAGGCTGTGATGTTGGGGTAATAGAGGGTCTTTGGTGTGTTAGATGCCCCCAGACATGCTTCCCCTGCTGTCCCAGTGTCATTCCAGAGGTGTTGGCATCATTTCCTGGGGTGTCATAGTGGACTTGGTGACCCTCCAGACACGGATTTGGGTTTCCCCCTTAACGAGTATCTGTTCCCCATAGACTATAATGGGGTTCGAAACCCGTTCGAACACACGAACATTGAGCGGCTGTTCGAATCGAATTTCGAACCTCGAACATTTTAGTGTTCGCTCATCTCTAAGAACAATAACCCCAACTGTCCCTGCTCCCCAGAGCTGTTCGCCGCTCCTTTCATTGTCCCTCAACCTGCCTCTCCACGTCACGATTCCACGAACCTAACAGAGGAGCATCTGTGTCCAGATGCTCAAACACTAGAGTCTCCTCCATCTCCGTTCGATTTGGTGGTGGATGACCAGCAACCCACCCTCATCGACGATGATGTGACGCAGTTGCCGTCAGGGCATCCAGTTGACCGGCGCATTGTGCGGGAGGAGGAGATGAGACAGGAGTTGGAAGAGGAAGTGGTGGATGATGAGGACACTGACCCGACCTGGACAGGGGGGATGTCAAGCGGGGAAAGTAGTGTGGATGTTGAGGCAGGTGCAGCACCAAAAAGGGTAGCTAGAGGCAGAGGCAGAGGTCAGCAGCTTAGGCGAAGCCAGGCCACACCCGGAATCTCCCAAGATGTTCCAGTTCGTACCCAGCCCCGAAAAACTCCCACCTCGAGGGCACGTTTCTCGAAGGTGTGGAGTTTTTTCAAGGAATGCGCCGAGGACAGATATAGTGTTGTCTGCACAATTTGCCTCTCAAAATTGATTAGGGGCTCTGAGAAGAGCAACCTGTCCACCACTTCAATGCGCCGTCATTTGGAATCCAAGCACTGGAATCAGTGGCAGGCAGCAACGGCAGGACAAAGGCCGCCTGCCGTTCACGCCACTGCCACTGCCTCTGCCACTGCCTCTGCCACTGCCACTGCTGACTGTGCTGGCGATGCACTCCAGAGGACGAGCCAGGACACCACTTCATCTGCCTCCGCCACTTTGTTGACTTCTCCCTCATCCTCCCCTGTTCCTGTCTTATCTCCTTCTCCTGCACCATCAAAGGCACCATCAGGCGCTTCTTTACAACAACCCACCATCTCTCAGACATTGGAGCGGCGGCAGAAATACACTGCTAACCACCCACACGCGCAAGCCTTGAACGCCAACATCGCTAAACTGCTGGCCCAGGAGATGTTGGCGTTCCGGCTTGTTGAAACTCCCGCCTTCCTGGACCTGATGGCAACTGCGGCACCTCGCTATGCCGTCCCTAGCCGTCACTACTTCTCCCGGTGTGCCGTCCCCGCCTTGCACCAGCACGTGTCACTCAACATCAGGCGGGCCCTTAGTTCCGCGCTTTGCACAAAGGTCCACTTGACCACCGACGCGTGGACAAGTGCATGCGGACAGGGACGCTACATTTCACTGATGGCACACTGGGTGAATGTAGTTGAGGCTGGGACTGCTTCCCAAACTGGCCCGGTGTACCTCATCTCCCCGCCTAACATTCCTGGCAGGGACACGAGAAGAACACCCCCCTCCTCCTCCTCCTCTACCGCCTCCTCCTCCGCCACCGCCTCCTCCTCCGCCACCGCCTCCTCCTCCGCTGTTAGATTGACCCCAGCTACGAGTTGGAAACGTTGCAGCACTGGCGTTGGTAGACGTCAGCAGGCTGTGCTGAAGCTGATCAGCTTGGGGGATAGACAGCACACTGCCTCCGAGGTGAGGGATGCCTTCCTCGATGAGACGGCAATATGGTTTGAGCCGCTGCACCTGGGCCCAGGCATGGTCGTTTGTGATAACGGCCGGAACCTGGTAGCAGCTCTGGAGCTTGCCGGACTCCAACATGTTCCATGCCTGGCCCACGTCTTCAACCTAGTGGTGCAACGTTTCCTAAAGAGCTACCCCAATGTTCCAGAGCTACTGGTGAAAGTGCGGCGCATGTGCGCCCACTTTCGCAAGTCGACAGTAGCCGCTGCTAGCTTAAAATCTCTCCAGCAACGCCTGCATGTGCCACAACACCGCCTTTTGTGCGACGTCCCCACATGCTGGAACTCAACGTTTCAGATGTTGAATAGAGTGGTTGAGCAGCAGAGACCTTTGATGGAATACCAGCTACAAAACCCTAGGGTGCCACAAAGTCAGCTGCCTCAGTTTCACATCCATGAGTGGCCATGGATGAGAGACCTTTGTGACATCCTACGGGTCTTTGAGGAGTCCACAAGGAGGGTGAGCTCTGAGGATGCGATGGTGAGCCTTACAATCCCACTCTTGTGTGTTCTGAGAGAATCCCTGATTGACATCAGGGATAACTCAGATCACACAGAGGAGTTAGGGATAGCATCCGATCCGTCACAGCTGGAGAGTAGGTCCACACATCTGTCCGCTTCACTGCGTTTAATGGAGGAGGAGGAGGAGGAGGAGGAAGAAGAGTTTTCCGATGATGTGATGGTGATACAGGAGGCTTCCGGGCAACTTCGAATCGTCCCATTGTTGCAGCGCGGATGGGTAGACATGGAGGATGAGGAGGAAATGGAGATTGAACTTTCCGGTGAGGCCAGAGGAGTCATGCCAACTAACACTGTGGCAGACATGGCTGAGTTCATGTTGGGGTGCTTTACAACCGACAAGCGTATTGTCAAAATCATGGAGGACAACCAGTACTGGATCTTTGCTATCCTTGACCCCCGGTATAAAAACAACATCTCGTCTTTTATTCCGGTAGAGGGGAGGGCCAATCGCATCAATGCTTGCCACAGGCAATTGGTGCAGAATATGATGGAGATGTTTCCAGCATGTGACATTGGCGGCAGGGAGGGCAGTTCCTCCAGTAGGCAACCAAGTTCTCACCGGTCCACACAAACGAGGGGCACACTGTCTAAGGTCTGGGACACCTTGATGGCACCCCCTCGCCAAAGTGCCGCCACGGAGGGTCCTAGTGTCACCAGGCGTGAGAAGTATAGGCGCATGTTGCGGGAATACCTTTCCGACCACAGCCCTGTCCTCTCCGACCCCTCTGCGCCCTACACGTATTGGGTGTCGAAGTTGGACCTGTGGCTTGAACTTGCCCTATATGCCTTGGAGGTGCTGTCCTGTCCTGCCGCCAGCGTCCTATCTGAGAGGGTGTTCAGTGCAGCCGGTGGCATCATCACTGACAAGCGCACCCGTCTGTCAGCTGAGAGTGCCGACCAGCTCACTTTGATAAAAATGAACCACCACTGGATAGAGCCTTCATTTTTGTGCGCACCTGTGTAAAGCACCCCAACATGAAACTCCATGTCTGTACTCAACCTCTCCAATTCCTCCGCATCCTCATACTCATCCACCATAAGCGTTGCACAATTCTGCTAATACTAGGCTCCCTCCACCCTGATTTCCCCCAACTCTGCTGGTTAGAGGCTCCCTCCACCCTGATTTCCACCAACTCTGCTGGTTAGAGGCTCCCTCCACCCTGCTTTCCCACAACTCTGCTGGTTAGAGGCTCCCTCCACCCTGCTTTCCCACAACTCTGCTGGTTAGAGGCTCCCTCCACCCTGCTTTCCCACAACTCTGCTGGTTAGAGGCTCCCTCCACCCTGATTTCCACCAACTCTGCTGGTTAGAGGCTCCCTCCACCCTACTTTCCCACAACTCTGCTGGTTAGAGGCTCCCTCCACCCTGATTTCCACCAACTCTGCTGGTTAGAGGCTCCCTCCACCATGAATTGGTCCAAACTGGGCTGTTTAGCGGCTCCCTCCACCATGAATTGGTCCAAACTGGGGTTTTTAGAGGCTCCCTCCACCATGAATTGGTCCAAACTGGGCTGTTTAGAGGCTCCCTCCACCATGAATTGGTCCAAACTGGGGTTTTTAGAGGCTCCCTCCACCATGAATTGGTCCAAACTGTGCTGGTTAGAGGCTCCCTCCACCATGAATTTGCCCAAACTGGGCTGTTTAGAGGCTCCCTCCACCATGAATTTGCCCAAACTGGCCTGTTTAGAGGCTCCCTCCACCATGAATTGGTCCAAACTGGGGGTTTTAGAGGCTCTCTCCACCATGAATTGGTCCAAACTGGGCTGTTTAGAGGCTCCCTCCATCATGAATTGGTCCAAACTGGGGTTTTTAGAGGCTCCCTCCACCATGAATTGGTCCAAACTGGGCTGGTTAGAGGCTCCCTCCACCATGAATTTGCCCAAACTGGGCTGTTTAGAGGCTCCCTCCACCATGAATTGGTCCAAACTGGGGTTTTTAGAGGCTCCCTCCACCATGAATTGGTCCAAACTGGGCTGTTTAGAGGCTCCCTCCACCATGAATTGGTCCAAACTGGGGTTTTTAGAGGCTCCCTCCACCATGAATTGGTCCAAACTGGGGTTTTTAGAGGCTCCCTCCACCATGAATTTGCCCAAACTGGGCTGTTTAGAGGCTCCCTCCACCATGAATTTGCCCAAACTGAGCTGTTTAGAGGCTCCCTCCACCATGAATTGGTCCAAACTGGGGTTTTTAGAGGCTCCCTCCACCATGAATTGGTCCAAACTGGGGGTTTTTAGAGGCTCCCTCCACCATGAATTTGCCCAAACTGGGCTGTTTAGAGGCTCCCTCCATCATGAGTTGGTCCAAACTGGGGTTTTTAGAGGCTCCCTCCACCATGAATTGGTCCAAACTGGGGTTTTTAGAGGCTCCCTCCACCATGAATTGGTCCAAACTGGGCTTTTTAGAGGCTCCCTCCACCATGAATTTGCCCAAACTGGGCTGTTTAGAGGCTCCCTCCACCATGAATTTGCCCAAACTGGGCTGTTTAGAGGCTCCCTCCACCATGAATTGGTCCAAACTGGGGTTTTTAGAGGCTCCCTCCACCATGAATTGGTCCAAACTGGGGGTTTTTAGAGGCTCCCTCCACCATGAATTGGTCCAAACTGGGGTTTTTAGAGGCTCCCTCCACCATGAATTGGTCCAAACTGGGGTTTTTAGAGGCTCCCTCCACCATGAATTTGCCCAAACTGGGCTGTTTAGAGGCTCCCTCCACCATGAATTTGCCCAAACTGAGCTGTTTAGAGGCTCCCTCCACCATGAATTGGTCCAAACTGTGGTTTTTAGAGGCTCCCTCCACCATGAATTGGTCCAAACTGGGGTTTTTAGAGGCTCCCTCCACCATGAATTGGTCCAAACTGGGGGTTTTTAGAGGCTCCCTCCACCATGAATTTGCCCAAACTGGGCTGTTTAGAGGCTCCCTCCATCATGAATTGGTCCAAACTGGGGTTTTTAGAGGCTCCCTCCACCATGAATTGGTCCAAACTGGGGTTTTTAGAGGCTCCCTCCACCATGAATTGGTCCAAACTGGGGTTTTTAGAGGCTCCCTCCACCATGAATTTGCCCAAACTCTGCTGGTTAGAGGCTCAATCCACCCTGATTTTCAAAACAAATGTTGGTGCCAACCTCAACTTACTACAAGGGCCAAATTCACTGCTGGTGACAAGCTCTCCTCACTGCAAGTGCCAAATACACATGTTTCAAGGTGTTTTCCTACTGTCAGAGAGGTGGTATTGAGTGTGTAAAGTGTGTAGTTGTTAGGCTGTGATGTTGGGGTAATAGAGGGTCTTTGGTGTGTTAGATGCCCCCAGACATGCTTCCCCTGCTGTCCCAGTGTCATTCCAGAGGTGTTGGCATCATTTCCTGGGGTGTCATAGTGGACTTGGTGACCTTCCAGACACGGATTTGGGTTTCCCCCTTAACGAGTATCTGTTCCCCATAGACTATAATGGGGTTCGAAACCCGTTCGAACACACGAACATTGAGCGGCTGTTCGAATCGAATTTCGAACCTCGAACATTTTAGTGTTCGCTCATCTCTAGTACCGATATTTCATTCACAAGTTTTACGGTATATTTTTCTTAGACATAGAGCTGTGAAAGTGAGAGAGGGATACATGGGGGAACACGAGGAAAGCTTTAGAGGTGCTATTTGCTGTATGAAACAAATTCATCTGCTGAGTGTTTGTAATGCAGCCATTGCATAGCTGTAGATGGTGTAGAAATAGCAGTTGCACCTGACACCTTAGGAACAGGCTAAAAGCCCTTGTATTGCAGTACAAAAAATAAAAGAATAGAAAAGGTTTTGGAAAGCAAGCTTGAGTCTATGACATGGAGTCTACGGCCCTCGACAACCTGTACCTACTGACACCTGATGCTGCTAGAGCAGGGGTAGGGAACGTACGGCTCTCCAGCTGTTGCAAAACTACAACTCCCAGCATGCATACTTGCTCTGCTGTTCCCGGAACTCCCGTGGAAGTGAATGGAGCATGCTGGGAGTTGTAGTTTCACAGCAGCTGGAGAGCCGAAGGTTCCCTACCCCTGTGCTAGAGGTTTAAATTGTGTGCCATAAATAGGCTACGTATCAAAATGTAGATTCTATTGTCAAGTCCCCCAAAACACGGGATCATAATGTTTGATACATTACTTATATGCAGAATTAGAATGTTGGGAACTGTTGGAATTTTTATTACATCAGGATTTATTAATGGTGCAAGGCGCAAGGAAGGGAACTGTAAGATGAGCCTTGTCCTCTATGTGCTCCTAAGGAGAAACAGGTGCTTAACCCCTACAGGGGAGATCCTTTAGCTTAAGAACAATGACTATGAACTTTATAAGATTAATGCAATTGATACAATGTTATAAATAAATGTTACAGTACCTGTAGGTGGGATCATCCCAGGGGACATAAGGCCAGGCACACTGTGGGGCATAATATGGGGATTCTCCGGTGAGGTCACACTTTGCGTCCGTTTTGGAGGTCTTCCTGGTCTGGAGCTGGAAGCAGAAAAAAAGTATTTTTTTTTTTTTATTTAATAAAAATGAGGAAAAAAATCAACGGCTGCCTAAAACATCATTTGGAAGTTGTTTCAAGTGGTAACATGGACTGTAAATAAATTTGTTTCAAGGACGGTTGCTTTTGCAGTTAGATGTAATAGACTTCCATCACTAATTAGATTACATGCTGAATTCATTTTCCTCATTGAAGATCAGCCGCTCTTGATGCATAATTCATAGCCTGTACCTCGTTACCTGCTTCTTCATATTAATATCTATACACAGTTTGAATTGCCTCGTTTGCATATGCTAAAGTTCTGCATGCAGCCTTCAGCATGAAAATTATGCACTAACTTGTAATAATTATTACAGTCAGCCTGCTATTGATTTATGAGACTTTTAAAAACCAAATATGTGTAGTACTTGTAATGAATGATATTTTAAGGTTCTTCAGGAAATTAAAAGGCAATGGCTGCCTTAGGAAATGTTCTGCTTGTTTGATTTAATACTACAGTTAGCTGGGAGGTGGAATGAAAGAGTGATTCAGACCTATAGCACATTTTTCGATGATATGTTTTATTACTTCGCACTGCTAGCCTGATATCTAGATGATAAATGACAATACATATCTAACGTGTGAAAAGGTCTTACAATTTCTTTATTTTTTGTCATTTAAAGATTAGTCAAGTTATGGTTTAACCCCTTCCCCCCCGAGAGTAGGAATATGTTATTATGCCGTTTTATTGCCATGGCTTCGTACAGTACAGTGTATTCAAAGGACAAAGCAACAAAGGGAAAACATACAACCTATTATATTGTAACGTATATGCCTATAAGATCACAAACTACAAGTGGTACTTGCTATAACAATTGTGAAGAAATGAACATAAAGAAAAAAATACACAGTCCAAATGATAGAACACACAACAATAAAAACCAATGATGAATACAATATAATATAATATGTGAATATAATATAATACAAGTTGGGAGCACAATAGGAATACTTCTTTTAAATTGGTTCTATAAAGAGTTGAAGGCATATTTTACAAGTCACCCATGTCCGTTTAGTCTGTAACGTATTCATTGTAACCCATACTGTCAGTACTTTGGAATGTGAGGCATGTGAAATACATGAATGCCATTGCTCATGAGCAAGTGTAACAAAAATAATACAAAGCGTTCTAACTCATTTTACTAAGGTTTATATCATTTATATTCATTATAATTGCCCATATGGACTCAATGAGTCACTGCAGTCAGTATATCTACAGAAGGATGCCTCCATAATTCAGCATTCACAGAGGAAAAAAAAACAAAGCTGCTTCTAAAGCCATAAAAACCAGGAGTAATCCATACTTGGTCCAGTTTTAAAGTAGGGAACCCACCGCAGAGCTATTGCCTCCATAATTCAGAATGCAGTGAAAAAAACACTATTTTTTGTGATATCAATGCATGGACAACATTCTGTAGGATTCTTTATAAAAGAGGTATGGTATGGGCCCATAGCTTGGATCCACAGAACTCAGATCGGTCTTTACAAGAGACATGCCCAAATTTTTGTTCCTGATCACTGTCTCTTGTAAACATGCCAACCGATTAAATGGCAAATGATAATTTGCTCATTTGATACTTTGTTTTTTTTGTCAGAACATCTTCCAATTTAAAAGGCGATGTGTTGCCAACAATAGGAACTTATGTTAGTGATAAGTGGCATAACAAGGAGTGGTGAGGCCCCAAGGTGAACATAGGCCTATTAAAAAAACAAACAAAAAACAAATCTGCAGTGGTAGCGGTAGCCACTGGGCCCCCTAATGTCCCAGGCCCTACGGTAGCCACTACCGCAGCTACCCCGCTACGCCCGTTAGTGATGGCTAAATGTGCTACAGACATTCAGATCAATAAAGATCAACCTAAGAAATAATAATAACAAATAAGGAAATTTCTGCAGACTTTCTGTGAATAGTACTGTGGGAAAAACCACAATACATTTCTGCCACAGTTTTTCCTTTGCCGATTTTTCACTGACGCTCACTACGTGGGGCATTAGCCTAAAAGCCCATTCACAGATTTTTGAATGATTATGAGCAGATCGCTGATATGACAGTTTAATTGCTGATTATTTAGTTGCATTTACATCATTAGTATTGTATATAACCAAATGATCATTAGAGGGCTGCCAATAATCGATGGTGCCCAGATAACTATGTGACCGGCCAACTCTCATCTCATCATCAGACCTTGTAAATGGGTCTTAAATAGGCACTGTCCTTTTAACAAATTGTACACATATGAATAGTACAGGAAACTTTGTAATATATCTTATCAGAGAGAGATGCCTCTTTCTGCTCTTGTCAGGCTGTTTCCTTGTCCCCTCTCCCCTTTACTAACTACCTTTCACTCTATCCAACAAAAGACAAACTGCAAGGCAAATGACTCACATGACACATGTCTATTAAGTCTATGTAGAGGGATTGGGAAATAAAGAGTAGGAAATGCAGGAGATAAAAGAAAAAGACAAGTCCATGCTGATGCTAGAGCTTTACAGTTAGATATAATACTAACAGTGATTGGCTGGCACAGTGGGGTAGAGGGCCCTGCCCGCGAGGGCTTACAATCTATGAGGGGAGGGGGGAGAGACAGAAGGAGAGGAGGGAGACAGTACAGATGGCAGTGCGGTGATAGTGTTATTGGAGGTTGTAGGCCTTCCTGAATAGGTGAGTCTTCAGGGCCTTCTTGAAGCCTGTGATTGTGGGTGTCAGTCTTATGTGTCTTGATAAGGAGTTCCAGAGTATGGGAGATGCACGGGAGAAATCTCAGAGACGGTTGTGTGAGGAGCGGATGAGAGTAGAGCGGAGTAGGAGGTCATTGGAGGATCTGAGGTTACGTGTGGGCAGGTATCGGGAGATTAGGTCAGAGATATATGGAGAGGCCATGTTGTGGATGGCTTTGTATGTTAGCGTTAGTAGCTTGAAGATTACTAGATCATTACTAGTCTATTCCAATGGATAATAAAGTCATAAGGCCTTTAATAAATTCTAGTTTTCTAATCTTTATCTCCATTATAGCAAAAGTTTAGTGGAACAATAATGGAAATGTTTGGGATGGTTTCTAGTATATTTAGTATGATCTTCCCATATATGATTGTAATACATTTTTGCGCATATATGCTATATGAATGAATGCATATCAGATGGTCTAGTTATAGGCAAATGTTTGGGAAGGCTTCTAGTATATTTAGTATGATCTTCCCATATATGATTGTAATACATCTTTGCACATATATGCTATATGAATGAATGCATATCAGATGGTCTAGTTATAGGCAAATATTTGGGATGGCTTCTAGTATATTTAGTATGATCTTCCCATAAAGTAATCTTTGTCATTGGTATACATCCTTGCACATATATGCTATATGAATGAATGCATAATATCAGATGGTCTAGTTGTAGACAAATATTTCATAATCAATAGTTATTTTAATAAACAATCGATGTATTATTTAAAAATGTTTCACTATACTTATAGTATTACACCATTACGACAGGGGCTGAGGGATCTAACCAGATCTTCTACATACAGACCTAGTGTATGTCATCTTGAATGCGAGACACTAGACTGCCATATATCCAATCCACATTGTAAATAGTAAATTTCTCCCGTCACCCATCTACTGAACGCATCAGCATGTTGGACTCTATTCATTTGCTAACAGGGGCATGAGCTACAGCAATATTTATGTACATGTGATCTTACAGACAAATGAGACGTCACTTTTTTCCTTTGTGACTGACCATTTTAATACATTAACCAATTAGCACTTTTCGGTTCTCAAAAAGATAAGACAGATACAGATGTAATTCCTGTGGAATTCTGTGTTTCCTTGCCAGGAACAGAAACTGAAGTTCAAACACAAAACAATTACTGCATGCATGAAGTTATTTTTTACTATTGACTTAGTAACAAATTGGATCCCCAAAAGCTTACAGGATCAAATACATAAAAGATAAACATTTAGCTTAATGACATCAACAGTCAACCAAAAACATCTGTGTTTTACTTTAGAAGTGATCAGAGGATATTCCTTTGTTTACACTAAAGATAATCACAAGGTTTGTATTACTGCCTTCAATTTAAGGAAGAAAAAAAAAGAACATACAACCTCCGAGGCCCAGAGGCAGCAATATGTTACAAATGCAGGATTTCTCTCATTTTATGTTTTGTAACCATGGTAAAACAATAGAATTGAACTTTCCCTGAACTTTTCTCCTATAATGGTCGTAGTACATGTTGACCTAACACTACAAGTTAGAACCTGATGCTATCACTTTGACGGCTGCTAATGCTATCAAATTTTTCTGCAACTTTATCAGCTCTATTAAAAGATCAGTTTTAATATACCTGATTGTTGGATACAATTGGGCCGCTAGGGACTGCTGACATCATGCACGCATCCTGTTTCCATGCTACCCATTTACATACGGAACTTATTTAAACAATGAAATTCGTTTACAAGAATGCAGTCACTTAATATATTTACAACTCAATACGTGTTTTTAAATTTCATTTTAAGAGGGTTTATTTTACATTGGAACAAAACATTTCCTTTAAGAATAAAAGGACAAGTAATCTTGTATTATTCATTAGTCTGGACTTTATGTATTATATATGATGTATATATCTAATAGAAAATGGAGCTGTGCACAAAGCAACAAGGTTTAAGCCATAGGATCCTACGTTTCTTGTCTGTTTTTTTTTTTTTTTTTCAAAAAGAAAGGTATAATAATTCTTTTTCATTCATTGTGCTACTACAATAAAAATGATCCCCACAGGAGTCTGTCCTAAGCATGGGGATCTACATGTAGTTCATCATGTAATATAGATAGTGGGGGCACTGTGTAAGCTATTATGTTAGGGCATTGTGCACGCCATTATGTTAGACATGGGCAAGCTACTATGTTACACTTAGGGAACTGTGGGGGCGATTATATTACATGTGGGGGCCAGTATGTTACATGTGGGGGCACTCTGTAAGCTATTATGTAAGGGCATAGTGTGGATCATTATGTTACACATGGGCACGCTATTATGTTACACTTAGGGAAATGTGGGGGCTATTATATTATCTGTGGGGGCCAGTATGTTACATGTGTGGGGACACTGTGTAAGCTATTATGTTAGGGCATTATGCAGGCCATTATGTTACACATGGGCAAGATATTAAGTTTACACTTAAGAAAATAAGGAGGCTATTATATTACAGATGGGGGACATTATGTTACAAGTGGGTACACTGTGGAGGCCATTATGTTGCAAATGAGGGATTGTGAGAACGATTACATTACCTATGGGGGAACTGTGGAGGTTATTATGTTACGCATGGGCACTGTGGGGCCACTGTTACATGTAAAGGGCACTGTGAGGGCTATTATTTTACAAATTGGGCCTTTGTACTATATTTGAAGGCTCTGTTTGGACCCATTACACTACATGTGGAGAACTGGAGGGGGGGGGGCATTGCATTACATTTAAGGGTACTATGGACGCTATTATATCACATGTGGGGGCACAGATGGAGTCCTTATGCTACATGTGGTGGCACTGAAGAGGCCATTATATAAGTCATTATGAGAGGTTGCTACTTTGGAGGTACTTGGTTGGGAGATTCTCACTCAGGACTATTTCTCTTTAAAAAATTGAGAACCACTGATGGAATTTACAGGAACTTACAGTATGTAGTCACATTGAGGAGAACACAAGTTATGTAAGCTATTACTGTTGCTCTGTGCCAGCAGCTGTGATTGGCTGAACCAGCAATTTTTGGGGTTTACCACCCACAAACTTGTGCTTAATTGCACACTCACGTTAACATATCAAACATCCATACCTCTCCTGGGCTCCATTGCGGTGTCTGCTGCTGGTTCACATCCTCCTCCAGACACTTGAATGAAGTCATTAGCTCCATGACACTGCTAAGGCCTGTGATTGGGCCTTAGCAGTCATGTGGAGTGCACGGACATTAAGATATTTGCATTTAACAAGTTCAGTATGAAAAAAAAAAACTGCAAGGAAACCTAACAAATATTTGCAAGAAAAATCTTGTAAGGTTCAGCCAAAAATATCTCCACCCAAAACTCCTACTCCAGCCCTGTTTACAGTGGTATGGTGGGATTTGCAGTTGTATATGAGAGATATGAAATATGGTCAAATCAAACCATAGTTTGAGTCGTCTTAACTTTCTGAGGTATCTACGTACACAGAACACAAACTTACCAAATAAAACTAATTTTAAAACTTGATATTTTTTTGTCACATATTTACAACCCTATAGTTGAACAACATTAGATAGGTTTGGAGCTATCTAGTAGTCAGATAATATGTCTATGTTCCTATATAACCAGCAGAGTCAGCAGATCACAGGTTCCTATAAGCCCTGATTGTAAAAATTCAAATGGCCAGCCCAGGTATGCTACGGATCTGCCCTTATATGCCTCCTTTGTATGGGATATGATTAAGGGTCTAGTTTTAGGGGTTCTGTTTGGGTTTGTGATCTGATTACTTTAGGAGGAGTTTCTAATTTAAGACATCTGGAGGGGTCTGGTTTGGGTTCTAATTCATTTGTTGGTCTGGTCTATAATAATAACTGATGTAAATACTGTATTACTACAATATTTGCAAAATGTCAACCAGACAAGATATTTTTTATTACTCTTCAGCTCTGAGTTTATCATACTGAGATAAATGAATTTTTATTAACATTGTTGAGTGTTCTGCATTAAACTGCCTTATAGGTAAACCCACCGTATGTCTTAGATTTCATAAATTGGTAATTACTAGAGATGAGCGAGTAGTACTCAATCGAGTAGGTATTCGATCGAATACTACGGTATTCAAAATATTCGTACTCGATCGAGTACCACTCGCTATTTGAATGTAAAAGTTCAATGCAGAACCAGCATTGATTGGCCGAATGCTATACAGTCGGCCAATCAATGCTGGTTCTTCTCCTACCTTTAGAAGCCTTCTTCGTGCAGCTTCCCTGCGGCATCTCCTGGCTCTGAATTCACTCTGCCAGGCATCGGGTCTGGGCAGAGTGAATTCAGAGCTGGAAGATGCCGTGGGGACACTGCACGGAGAAGACTTCTCGGAGGATCCAGCCCGACCCTCACTCGTGGACTTGGTAAGTATAATTTGATTGAATGTTGCCTACCCCTGAAATGAGCATTTTCCCCCCATAGACTATAATAGGGTTCGATATTCGATTCAAGTAGTCAAATATTGAGGGGCTACTCGAAACGAATATCGAACCTCGAACATTTTACTGTTCACTCATCTCTAGTAATTACGTTTAAGTCTACATAGGTACAGGGATTATGACCCGGATCATCGTTAAGCTTTGCTTTATCTTTATTTCTCGAAACCCTTCACCGCCCCCATTTTGAGACAAAACTATCAAAACCCTGTCAAAATATTAGGAGCACATACAACGTCCTAATGTGTAAAAAGGGGATTCATTCCATAAAATTTGGTTATAAATATATTTGACAGATCAAAGAACGCTAACTATTAAGAAACTACTAAAGCTTGTCCAATCTCTTAAAAAAAAAAGTTCAATTTGATTTTTATTAATTTATTCAATAATAAATATATAGTACTTCCATACTTACTCCTTTCTAGTAGGAACCGTCATTGTGTAGGCAAAGGGTTCAACTAAACAAGTTCTTTTATACACATACAACAAAATTGTCAATCAAAAGGCGTAAAATATAAAGTCGTCATTGCCCTTTAAAATCCTTTTAACTTGAATTCTCTAATTGTTCCTT
The DNA here is from genome assembly GCF_031893055.1 of Leptodactylus fuscus. Lineage (NCBI taxonomy): Eukaryota > Metazoa > Chordata > Amphibia > Anura > Leptodactylidae > Leptodactylus > Leptodactylus fuscus. The sequence continues at coordinate 201,109,513 of NC_134266.1, read as the reverse complement.
TACTTTATCTCCCTGTACCAGAAAGTAAATAAATTAACAAAATAGCTTTTATCGCACAGAATAACCTTTTAACTGAGGGATTATCTGTGGTTTATTTTTCATTTCTTTCACTGGAGATAGCAGTTCATGCCTCATTGATTAGTTTGCTGAGGTGATGACCAGAAATGAAAACAAGGTCTCTTAGAAATTGCCAGGACTCATAAAAATAAAGGAAGAAGAAAAACATTATAGAATGCAGCGTCGCTTCTACACTTTCTTTTTTTCCAAAATGCAGTTTTTCGAGATTCAAGAGTCAAGGGTCAGAGAAGGTCGATTTAGTTGTGTCAGTATGTGCCAGGAAGTAATTCAAATAGAAGACTCCAGTGGGGTCATCTCTTTATATGTGGATTTTATTTATTTGTGCTTCCTTTAATATGCTTCATGCGCCCAACTATGTCATGTTAGAGACTCATTTTCATAATTAAAGGCAAACGATGGTGAAAGCGGGAATATGTTCATTAAGAAGTCGTTCAGACTCAATGAGGGAGATTTATTCAACTCCTACTTCACTTTCCTCATGTAGAAAAGTCACAAACCTTTGCAAAAATATCGCAGTGGCCATTTTTACACAAACCTTACAAGTTTCCAAAAAGAGGGCAAGGTGAATGAGGAACACCGGATTTATCATAATTTATACCCAAAAACTGGTGTAAATTATACCTAAAATCTATACCACCTATGAGCTAGTGCAGATTTCGGTGCAAGAGCATGACCTTTGGGAGGTTGTGACTGATTCACAAGGAGGCATTGAAATCTAACCCCATTGTGCTTAGCAACAGACCAGGCTCCCCATAGGTGACAACTCTGGATCTTCACATTTTGTCACATTATGGTCATCTCCTTTTGGTAAGCAATGTGATAGTCCAAAGTATTTGCTTTCTGTGGACAGTATGGCGACAACTATTCCTGGTGTGACATATGAACTGAGTTGCGTGCGAGGTTAATCAGATGTCTCCCCTGTAACAGCCATATAGAAGCGTCCTAATCCTCCTCATCTAGGTACAGTTTTACGCTAGATGGAGATTTTGGTGACTGTGAAGGTTCCTGCATATTTACAGAAGGGGGACAAACAGCTACTGGATAATAAGGATAATGCTACGTTTATCCTATAAGAAATACTTACATTTTTAAAAACTTATTAGTTAATGAAAGTACATTTATAACACCTTATGTGATAAAAACTTATTATCAAATGCTGTACTCTGTCATGTTGGGAAATACACTGCAATGTTGCAGAAGAGGTAATTCACAACTCAACTCATATTCTCTTCTTTAACCTCTTTTTCTCATCCTTTTTTCCTCTCTTCTATTTTTTCTCTTTCTTCCTCTTCCTTTATTATATACAAGACTCTGTGTTTTCTTTTATATTCTGTTCATGTATTATAGTTAATTTAAAGTTTAATGGTGTTGTCATTTTTTAATCAATCAATAGTGCTAGCAATGGTACCATAAACATGATAAACCAGTACGCAGGCCATACGCAGCTCCATTGGTTTGTATACAGGTCATGTGGCTGATATCACCAGTTGACATCCTGTTTGTGCAAAGGGACTGTTGTAGTCAATCACAGGCCTCAGGGATGACCTCTTCACAAACTGCTCTTAGTGAAGAGGAGACAACTGAAGCCTGTGATTGGCTGCAGCGGTCACCCGGCACAAACAACTGGGGCACTTGTATACAGATCAAGGGAGCTACTGCTGCTGCAAATGGAGGCCCCATTAACCACATAATTTTTCCAATAAATTCTGACAAGCTCTCAGTGTAATGTTAAAGGGATCCTATCATTGTATACCCTTTTTTTCTCGATAACACGTCGGAATAACCTTAAGAAAGGCTATTCGTCTCCTACCTTTAGATGTCTTATCTGCCCCGCCGTTTGGTAATAATCCCGGTTTTCTTCGGTATGCAAATGAGCGTAGTAGGCTCTGCCCGAGGCCTAGAAAATTGAAAACCCAGGACAGAAAGGCAGAGAGGCGGGATCCTGAAGAAGATGGAGGTGTCACCAGGGACTGCCCCCAGTGCTGCGAGATAACTCATTTGCATACCGAAGAAATCCCGATTTTCTACTGAACAACTTTCTTAAGGCTATTTTGACGTGTTATCGAGAAATAAAAAAGGCTATCCAATGATAGGATCCCTTTAAACATTGCTATTTCTGTATGTCACTTCTCACATGTCATGATATTTTGCAAACAATAAACTGTGACATTATAGACGGTTGTTTAACATAAAGTGACAGGTTTCAGTATATATATATCAAATAAAATAAATTTTTCTTGTAAATCTGAAGGAAATCAAATCAACATGAATGTATATATTGATGAGATGAGTTGAGATCTAGCTACATCCATGCAAGCACTTTTTGACATACCGTATATATAGTCAATCAGATTAATTATTTAATATTAACTATAATCTCATCTCTATGAGTGATATTTGGATGGAACAGTAGAGGTGGCAATGGTGACACCAGTACTTATGAACCATTATCAGTCCTATTTTAGTTAAGGTTTTATTTGATTTGATTTTTTTTTTTACACATGTGGCATAATAACTGAAGATATGGAATAATTTGAAGTAATGTGATCTAAGTGGGGAGTTGATGTTTTTTTAAAAAGTTTCTTGAAAGTTTACAAGATTTCAGACTATGTTGGAGTGTGACGTCTCCCAAATAGATCATATTTTTGATAATGCTTCTTTAGGCAAGCAAAAATTGCATTAAAAAGTAGCAATAATAAATTATAAATATATTATATTATTTCAGATAATAAATGTAATCACTTAGATTATAAAAAAAATTATACTATTATATTATATATCATACTATTAACATAGTTGGCAGAATTTTGCAATAACATTTACAAATTATCGCTATACAGTTTATTCACAGACTACAATGGTCAGTGAATAAAATGCATTGTGTGCTAAATATACGGTAGGTCTGGAGATGGAAGGCAGCCAAACCATGTACTGTACATTATATTTTAATTTTTCATCACTTATTTTGCAGTGAGGGAAAATAACTATAATACTTCTTTTTACATTTGACACTGCACTGACTGTTCACTGCTTTGAAATTTACCTTTAGTTGATAAAAAGTAGATGAATATCAAAATAGATAAATACATTATTAATTAAAAGAAGTCTATGATAGGTGATAATATAAGACAGAACAAGATATAAAGTATAGAGATGAGCGAATAGTATTCGAAACTTTTGAATACCTCGCTCCATAGGATTGAATGGGAGCGGCCGGCGCGCTGCAGGCGTCGGCGGCTGGCGCTTAACCCCTTCACGATCGGCCGCTCCAATTCATTCCTATGGGAGTGGAGGTATTCGAATCTAGGATTCGAATACTATTGGATCATCTCTAATAAAGTGTAAATATAATAATAATAATTCTACCTTCGGTTTTCTTGAATTGACAGAGGTTGTCACATTTAAAACATTCATGATAGAATAAGTAGTTTTTATATATGACATTAACCCCTTTCTTCCCGCAGGCATTTTTCAAATTTTTGTTTTCACTCCATGCCTTCCAAAACCCATAACTTTTTTCATTTTTCCTTATGTGAGGTCTTAACTTTTGCAGGATAAATTGTACTTAGTAATGTCACTTAATGTCATTTAATCTTCAGTAAGATATACTGAGAAGCTGGGGAAAAAATCAGAATGGGGTGGAATTGGAGAAAAACTTTTTTTTACAGACTTTGTTCACTGTATGGCCAAAATGACATGTCACATGTATTCTATGGGTCAGTACAATAGTGAGGATGCTAAATTTAAATAGTTTTATTCACATTTTAACACCTTAACAAAAATCTAACATTCATAGCTTTTTAACATTTTCGTGTACAGGGATGCATAATCCATCTTTTTTGTACGGGGACGGGTGTATTTTTTAGTTATACTGTATTTAGTTATAATATATTTTGCTTTGATTGCTTTTTCAAATTTTTATGATAGGTGAAACAGCAAAAAAAAAAAAAAAAATGATGGTTTGGCTCTTTGGATTTTCTTCTCCCTGCCTGTAATAGAGGTATTACAGAGACAAGGCCTAGAAGCCATCAATAGGCTCCCGGATGTCATTTGAATGTATCGCTGTCCCCTGGATCTCGTTCCAGAGACATGCATTCATACCAAAAGGGTGGCGACTATGTGCTGCTGGGAAAATGGTGCCTTGGAAGAATTAATGCTTGTGATCAGTGCAGACACTGAATGTGGGCATTGCCACTGGGTCTCCATTGTATAACCCTAAGCATCCACCATATTTCAATACTCAACATCATTAGGAATGGAGTAATATTGTATTTTTTTTATTCCGTGCAACATACAAATTCTGTCAGTTTGTCAGTGTACTATACATAAAATATACACAAAGTATATTCTTCAAGCTCTCTCCCTTTCTGTTGCTGTAATCTGAATAGAGGAGATCTCCTTAAAATAGAAAAAAAAACATGAATGGAAGTCACGTAAGATGGGTTCACACGTGATGTTTTCCCACAGTTTTTGTGATTTTCTACTTGTTTTTTTTGTGTGTGTTTTTGAAAAGATGTAAGTAAAATAACTTTACTGTAATTTAAAAGAAAAAAAGTCATAGCCACAACTACATCCCAAATGGCAGATGTTGTATTCTGTTACTCTGTACTAGTATCTATATTTAACTATCACACAACTTCTCGGAGCTTACAGACCATTCATCTGCACTGTTTACTTTGAATAAGAAAAGAAAAGACGCTGTAGCTTGATATAGCAGGTACTTGTGCTATCCTTTCATTAAAAATAACACACAAAGCTGCCTGTTTCTCAGTTCTCTTAACAATTGACAAAGATGGTACAAGAGGCAACTAGGCCTAAAGAGGTATAACAGTGTGTAAAACCTGAATATATATAAATGGGAAAACCGTATTTTATGTGTTTTTATACAACCTGAAATCACTAAGAACTTGCTTTAAATGTGTATTCTATTTCAGTCGAGATTGTCAGATCATTATACAAACCAGGTTCTTTGTTGTGAACCTTTCAAAGTACAAAGAATCTGCTCATCATCAGATGCATCATTTAACAGGGCCTAAAAATAGTCACGTCAGGCATATATTGGACAAGGCTGTGAGACGCACAATACAGAAAGCATCCTAATCTGCACCACTTTGTTCAGATCTACTTAAAACAGCCATTAATAATTCATGTCAATGATTGTATTTATTGAATAAACAAGTTTCCAGAATAAGCCTTTGCCCTCTCTAATTCTAAGTATTTGCCATGGGCCTGAACTGAAAACAAAAAGCTCCTGGAGACCTTTATTTGATCACTTTAGCATTGCTAAAAAATGTGACTGATGTAACATAAGTATAAATAGAGACAGATGATAGATAGATAGATAGATAGATAGATAGATAGATAGATAGATAGATAGATAGATAGATAGAAGGACGGACGGACGGACAGACAGACAGACAGACAGACAGACAGACAGACAGACAGACAGACAGACAGATAGATAGATAGATAGATAGATAGATAGATAGATAGATAGATAGATAGATAGATAGATACTTTGCATATTACTTAACTACCATATATTCAATTATATTTAGTAATTTAAGCAGACCCCAAGGTAATAAATGAGCCTACGTAACACACAAATTGTTCTCTTTTTGTCATATGCTGCTGATATTTCTTCATGTAGTCTCAGACATCACTCTAATAGGTATTGAAATGAGTGTGTCATTTCAGAATTAGCTCTCAGACTCAGGCTCAATACTGGAAATGATTTTTATCATGACATAAATTAATTGCAAAGCCTATAATTTATGGTGAATAGTAGAATCTGATGGCTTAGAGTCTACTGACATGGAGGAAGCTCAAGCAAGCGACCTGCAGAAATAAGTATAGGTGCGTAGGTGCTCAGCGTCAGAGCTACATGTGAATATAGTCAATTATATGGATGCAGAATTTGTAATACAGAACATGACTGTTATGGTACATTTACACTCATAGCCGTAGGTATAGGGGGTGCAGTGGTATCAGTGACTATAAGGCCTTAACCTCGTAGGTCCCTCTGCCACATAAAATATACCACTATTCTAAATGGCACAAGTTAAAGAGGGGCCCCATTGCAGATTTTGCATAAGGGTGCCTTCACACAGAGTTACGCTCCGTGCTTCTTGCTACATTTTACACGTGTAAAAATACACATGTAAAATGTAGCAAGCCATGGAGTTCAATGTTTTTTTTCGTATAACGCGCATCTTTTTGAATGCGCAAAAAGACGCGCGTTATACGAAAAAGCCATTGAACTCAATGGCGAACTACATTTTACACTTGTATTTTTACACGTGTAAAATGTAGCAAAAAGCACGGAGCGTAACTCCGTGTGAAGGCACCCTTAGGGCAGAGAAGCTTCAAGGTATGTCGCTGTTTGCACCGGTCAATTATTGTACAAACCATGTTGATAACTAGTCAATGTAAACAGGGCTTAACACTTCTGACCTATCACCCATGTGAATGGATTATTGTAATCTTGTGATCCTGAAGTTACCACTTACCGCTTTTTTTACAGTAGTTCATGTACATTTAAGTGTATGAGATATCCCACCTTTGTATAAATAAATAACCAAGCTATTTATTGGTAAATTACTATTAAAAAATAATATTTTATCTTTATTCTAAGAGTTGAAAGATTATTGTGACACCTTATGTACATATATACAGTATATATGTTATGTTTCAGTAATTTCTCTCACTAAAAACATGTTTTACTAGAAATACAATTTTTTTTGTCACCTCATTTAGAGACCTACTTGTATATTATTTTATTGACACTGCTATTTGATGGATTGCTTCTTGCAGGCTTTTTAAACTATTTTAGATACTTAGAATTTAATGTTTAACTTTTATTAATTTTTATTTTCAGAAAGAACCTTGTAATCTCATGCCATGAGCGATAATTCAGAATATGTTTTCTGTTGGTGGTAACAATTATGATGAGAATTTTGAAAAATACATCTATTTTTTTCCTATTTTAAACATATCCAATATACCAATCAGTCATAAATTTACACCTCTTATAGATAATGTGAATAGCACTGATACATGAAATGCTATGGTGAGGGGCTAAGACAAATTTGGTGGCAAGTCAACAGTTGATGTGTTGGAAATAGGAAAAATGGACAGACATAATGACTTAAAAAATATTTACGAAGCCAAATTGTTAACGTTGATCTACTATGTTAGAGCATCTCATTGTCAGGTTTTGTGGGGTGTTCTTAAGATGAAATGGTTAGTACCTGCAAAAAGTGGAAATAAAGGTCAATTGGGGGGACTATACTGGAGGGAAGGCTACTGCTCAAATTGGCAGCCATGATAGAAAGGTGTAATACACTCACTGCAATGCAGGGTGCTGTGTACAAGGTTTAGTAGATGCAGACGGTCCCATGTTAACGCTTCTACATGGGGCATGTGAGCATCAAAAATGGAACATGAAGCAACAGAGGAAGGTGAATGATGTGATGAACTCCATATTCTGTTACATCATGTGCATGGCAAGGTGTGCCTGCACTCCTTATGTAAGGAAAAGATAACACCAGGATGCATTATGGGAGGAAATCAAGCCAGCATAGACAGTGATATCTTGTTGGGAAACCTTCCGTGCTCACATTCATATGGATGTTCCTTTGACACATGCTGCATACCTAAACATTGGTGCAGACCAAGTGCATCCCTTTAAGGTAGGTGTATTCCCTAAAGGCAGTGGCCTCTTTCAGCAGGATAATGTGATTTGCAGCACTACAAAATTTGTTCAGGAATGGTTTGAAGAACATTACAAAGTGTTCAAGGTGTTTTCGTAGCCTCCAGATTCCCCAGAGCTCAATCCAATCAGGCGTATGTGAGATGTGCTAGAAAAGCAATGTCCAGACCATGGCGGCCTCACTTCACAGTTCACAGAACTTAGAGGATCTACTGTTAGTATATATGTAGCAAACTTTAACTTGATACTAGCAAGAGAACTTAATTCAATAAAAGGCACTGAAAAATTCAAGTTAAAATGCTTTGCCACAGTGTATTTAACATGCTAAGCGCCAAGATAAAGTTTGTTACATCCTTAAAGTGGTATCAGATGCCACAGGACACCTTCAGAGGTCTTGATGGGTCTGAGATAACAGGAGGTAACAGGAGGGGGGAAGTACACAATATTCATTTTAACGTTATGAGCTCACAAGCACACCAATACTTTATTCACATGGAGCACTGAGATGAACTTTTGGCCTACCAGCGATTGTGGCACAATCCCTTTAAGCTTCTATGTTGCCTACTCAACACAGAAAGGAAGGAAGAAAAGTTATGTCAAATATATTTAAAGTGTTTCTAGTGTTTGTACTGGTTTCTATCCGTTATTAGAAAAGTATCTGCCTTGTGTTAGGTTCACACCGGCGTTCAAGTTGGTTCCTGCTTGGGGACCCAAAAAACGGAAACCCAATCTGCTTAAAACGCAGTTACCTGTGGTCCACTTGCTTGCAGGATATTTCTCTCTGTATTTTTCAAGTGAAATGGGCAACAAAATCCTCGAATGGCAATTAAACGCAGATGTGAACTGAGCCTTAGTAGGCAATGCTGTTGCTGCCAGGCCTACAGTAGTTTGAGTACGAAGTACTCTTTCCTTTCATGAAGATTCAGTCTAATGGTGGTCTTGTCAGTGAACAACAGCCCTCTGAGTATGACTGTGCATACAGCTGTCATTCACTGATAGGACTGCCTTCATGACTCCATATCTGTTTCTAGGCATAGAACTTACAAAGCTATAAATGAATAATATTCAAGTTAAACTCATGTTTCTACCACAATATAATATCTCAATCTGCTTAGCTTCTCCTGCTCCATAACATTATGCCTGCAGACTGTATTTTCATAAAGACATGTTCACTTTAAGGATCAAGCCCTGATTTTCCTCACTGTGCGACAAGGACCCAGCAGCTGACGAAGAACACTTTCACTTTTAAAGAAGTTTTAGCAGCAGAAGAAAAGGATAAAAGAATAAATGGATAACAGAAAGCACAAAAACAAGAGAAATTGAAAAGGTAATAGGGACATTGTAAGACCTTAATGTGATCTAAGTTTAAATTTAGTTTTTGTGGCTTTTATAAACCTGGTAATGGCCCTTTAATTGTAAAACCAGTCAAAATGTGTAAAAAAAAAAATCATTATAAACAGTAGCTAACCACAAAATCCAGCTCCCACTAAGAGGCGTACAGCGAGATTAAATATGGAGAGTTACTTGATGGAATCATCATCCTGTTGCTGTCTCTGTGCTTGGCTGTACAATGAATTGAACAAAGCACATCGGGGTTTTTGTTTTCCTGAGTAACAAAGAAGTGTTAAAGTCATACTTGGATATTTTGGAATCAGGTTTTACATGTATTTCTTTACCCTTTATTAGATAAGATTCCAAGGGATGGCTTCACAAACCAGGAGTGAGTAGGTCTATAGTTAGCCCATCTACCTATAAACCTCAGGTGCTACCTACGTTGCTCTCTGGTTTGAAGAGAATGGAAGATTATAGTATATACCATTTCATAGTATAGAAAGTTTTTGTAAATTGACCTCCAGAGTTTTCTTGCTGCCTGAAATGGGTCTACTTTCACAAACTGAATATAGCAAAAAATCTAGAGCTGGACTATACATCTGCCAAGACATCCACCACCAGTTATAGACGGCAGAAGTCCTATCCGCTTGTCATGAACAGTGAACTTACTCGCCACCTTCCATGAGGGAAACTAAAAGACAATGAGATGCAAAACCTTAAACTTTTGCAAACAAAATAGATCAAGAATGCAGCATTGCTTTGATTGAAAAAAGATTCCTTAGAGCCCAAAAGACGTTATTTTTATCTTGAGTGACCTGTTAGCTGAAAATATTACACTAATATCCGTGCCGACTAAATATTTCAATGCCTAGCCTAGGAAAAGAAAAAGCAAGAAAGAAAATTGTAAAACACAAGAAGCAAAGCTTATAAATTAGAAGAAAATCCCTTTCAAAACAGCCTGCGATCTTTGAATCTGTGCAGGCTTATTATCAATTCAAGTACTGTTTGCTTTACAAAACTGAACAATACTTTTCATCGGAACACAGGACCATTTGCATTAGCTGCTTTGGCTGATTCTTCACTTCTATAAAATGCATTGCATGTGAAACAAGTCTTCAAAAAACAAGGCCTAAAAAAACTACTACTCAGGGTGCCTTTGAGGATATTTAATTAAAATCTAATCCTGCATTCATTAAGGCTCACATAAATTAAGCTGTCATTCATAAGATTTATGGATTCTCATTTGCATATTGCATACAATTCATCAATTACTCAAGTATGAAAGGAGCACATTTCCCTAGGAGCTGGCTGCTACTCTGCCAACATTTGAAATGAGGAAAAGAGCAAGACTGTCAACCATTCGCACAAACTTTCTTCTTAATGTCTGCTCCTTGATTAATCTAATTTTCTAGCCATTTCTTACAAGATCCAACAACAGCCTTTCTGCAACTTTCAATTATTTTCCCTGTCTTCATTGCAAACTGTTCATGTCTTCTAATGCTACTTCATGTCTCAGTGATTATTATTTGTTTGCTAATGATATGTTAAAAATAGGGGTGAGTGGGGAAGTTAGATGTATGTCACATAGTCCTGTAACGCAGAGGACATATTAAAATTTTAATAATGCGATTTTCATTTCGTACGTAAATAATTGAACGAGTGGAGTTAATTCTTTGCGGAGTAATTCCGTTCATTAAAGACAAAAATATTTCTGTGACGTTAAGCTGACATGTATTTAATAAAGTACGTGTAAATGGGTGACGGCGTTTGCAGATAATGTGGTAATAAAGGACAATAAGATGTCTTTGGGTTTAGTGGATATTGTCTTACTGCACCATTTCCGCTCACAAAAATGTTTTTTAAAAATTTCTGCTGCTATTGTCACCACTAGTGGTAAGATCTGAATGTGGATGTATAAGACACCTGAATAAGAGGGGTAAAAAGATCAGCCCCCCAAAATCTGACAAAAGGCAGGTATTGAAACACACAATTGAAACTTGTAGGGTTATTACGGATATCTGAACTTTGTTTTTCTGAATTTATTTTGTTGAAAAATGACTTTTATAGTAGGGTGACCTTATGTTTAAGAAAAACTCCAGTTTGCAGATGCTTTTCAGAAAATATTGCAAAATGGCTTAAAAATACATTAGATAAGCCTTATTTTTTAATCAACCGGTTTCTGTATCATCGGTAGCTTAAAACAGATAAATCTGTAAGGATTTTTAATTTTCCACAGTTTCTCTTTATACCTTAAACACTTATTGCACAAACATAAGTTATGACCTACCACCCTGCTCCTTGTCCCAACCCACTACCTCTCTGCTACAATTCCTCTGCCTGGCATCTGACTTCTATTCATCACTCTCCTGGGTCACCCTGCCCCGTGACAAACTTGCAGCTGCTGCTCCCCTACTTGGACACATAGAGCTGTGTCTCATGTGCTGACTCTGCTTTGCTCCTTCTCCAGCCAATGTCCAGCCAACCCTTCCTCTAATGAACACGACCTGAGCAGTATGTCCATTGTGTATCAGTGACTGCAGAGCTCTTCTGTTCTGTATTCTTAATATGTCTCTTGACATTTCTTATAACTAAAACTACCTCTCCACTGCCCATCCTGGCCTTCTGGCTGACTACAGAGTCAACCCCCGACCATGACCTGTTTACCAATGTTTATAGTATTCCTCCATCCCCAACCTCTGTCCAAATGACTGCTTGCTATTATTGTACCATCGATCAGTGTCTCCTTCCATCCACGCTTCATCTGTTGCTAAGTGATACTGTTCCATGGATCGTAACCTGAGGAATCCCTATAAGAAAGTCTATACCTTCTCACAGGGGAGATTTTCTAGTGTGAAGATCTCATAATCCCTTCAGTTGGTCCACATCATCTCTAATGAGATGCATGACACCGCATAATGTGTCTTGGCCCATGTTCAGCGAATATGGCTGATGCAGTAACCATAGAATAAAGTTAAAAAAGAGCAGAGCAGGTGGACCTTTATGTTATAGTCTATGTATATATTACATGTATTGTGTATATTATTTAAATATTATTTTACAGGTTTTAGATGTTTAATAAAAAACAAATAACCTAAAGTGATATCACGATAGATTGTGCTAAATGACAAATTCAGCTCTTCGAACTACCACATTGACATGCTCAGCACTGCTACATCTGCACCCAAGCTCATTTATACTTCCCAGTAACATAACAGATGCAAATATTCCAGATCTTTCACTGCACACGTAACATGCTGTCTTAATTTAATTGTCTTCTCCAGGGAGATGATCTTAATTTCTGCAGTGTACAAGAAAAGAACGGTCCTTACAAGAAAATATTGGATACCTTCCAACCTACTTGTGATCAGGTGCTAGATTTAATATACAGTGTTCCAGAAGTGTTTAAATTAAAATGTATGAACACATTAACTGATTAAGGAGTTTATTAAAAATATTAAACACACAAAGACACAGATGTATACACACATAAAACAAATGGCAACCCCTATAACAGAAGGATTATGTGACATAGAGATCCACAGAAAGGTGGTCACCTATATAACATTCATTAGAGTAACATTCTAAATTAACATATTGATACTTCTACTAGATAATTACAAGACATATAGATCTGGCTGCCATCTCCTGTAATGAACAACATTCGTTATTGTATATGTAGAAGAACTCTGTCATGACTGTTGGCAGAAAATAGTAATAGTGGTTAGACAGAGTTCACATCTCCATCGGGATTTCTGTTTTACTTCTCTTACATACATAGCTGCAGCCTATTCCGCAACATTTCCATAGATATTGTTATCACCCACTGTCTTCAATAGCGATCACAACCCAAATTCCATCAGTATGGCTTTTTGTATGTTATAGATAAAAAGGTCAGATGACATGACACACACAAATGGGGAATATGGCGGCTCAATGGTTAGCACTGTTGCATTGTAGCGCTGGGAGCCTGGGTTTGAAGGCAGTCAAATGCATCTGTATTGGTTTGTGAAGGTTTCCCCTGGGTACCATGTACTTCTCTCATACTCCAAAGATATATTGATAGGAAATTTAAGTTGCTAGCCTTACTTGGATCACGACAACTTATATTGCGTTTCCCTAAATATCATGCAGGAGGACTTTGAAGCTTTAGACTGGATAATCTGTCAATAGTGGATGAAATTGGTGACCCCGTATCTGTCTCCCAGTGAGACATGTATCGATGAATCAGAAGGGTCAAGATCCTCCAGGTGCGATAGGATTTAGTAAATGGTGGGGATCGGGACTTAGTTGAGGTACCTACCCTACAGAGCCTCTCAAACTGAGTTTGGGAGGGAGACCCATGAACCCCTATAAAGGGAGCAAATTAAATGAACAACCTGTTAGTAGTGAAGCCACTCTGCTTCAGGGAGACCCAAAGTGGAGGTGATCCAATGTAGCATGATCAAATCAGCCACTCGAAAAGCCTGCAGCAGACCATGCGTGGACCAATGCAGAGGTCAGACCCTCCGTGAGCAGTGGATTATATAAAAGGGATACCATAGAGGAGCATTTAGGGGCAAGACGAAACAGTTTGCTACAGGTAGTTCAAATGGATTTAGTGGGACCTATCAAGAAGGGGGAAGGGGTGGGCAGGTTAGGCATTATTTTACATTTTTTAAAATGTATACATGAATAATGAATCTCAGAATAAACAGTGTCATACAAAGGAGTACTATAGTCAGTGAAATTGTAACACATGTAACAATATGACAAAAAAAGTGGCTCTAGCCAAGCATTTAACAGCAGCAGCACATATACTATAGGGGGACATATATTACAAAACAAGACTATATATACTGTATAACAATGACATGTAGTAAATTAACATATAGTACAGTCTAACTGCTACATGTAACAGGATTTAGAATATCTATAACGGTAACAATGTATGACTGAAAGGGAAAAGTAAAAGTAACAGGACGTGTAGAAATAACAGGACATGTAATAGTAACAGGACAGATGTCTATTATTGGACATACAGTTTAGCTATAATCGAACATTAAACAGTAACAGAACATATGACTAAATGGAACATGTGACAATAACAGAACATGGAGCTACAGCAGGCCATTATTTCTAAGGATGGAGGTTTTAATAGAGCGCTGCATATTACATGCTATGCTGTAAATAAAGCCATCAAATGTTCCTGGTCTAGGCCGATTAGTCTAATTGTTGTTGCCAGAGTAACTGGAGACATGAAGTGTATGAATATCTTTATTTATGTAACGTCACACACATTATTTCTCTGTGGCAACAGTCATAGACCATGAAAAAAGCAAAAGCATGCCAGTAGGAATAAATGTACTCCTCTAGTAATGGATGTAAGAGCAGAGATGCTGGGGGCTTAATGATGTTTGACGTGAACATTTTACGAAAAAACAACGTTTTGTAATAAAAATGTTTCTATCCACTGATTTTTTTGTCGACGTTGACCAAAAATATAATATTTTTAAAAAATGGCAGGAGAAAAAGAAGCGCGAAATAGAGGTCTATATAATGTGCTTCAATTCTAATGAATGGTATTCAAAATACTCGTACTCGATTGAGTACCACTCGCTGTTCGAATGTAAAAGTTCGATGCAGAACCAACATTGATTGACCGAATGCTATACAGTCGGCCAATCAACGCTGGTTCTTCTCCTACCTTTAGAAGTCTTCTCCGTGCAGCTTCCCCGCGGCGTCTTCCAGCTCTGAATTCACTCTGCCAGGCATCGGGCCTGGGCAGAGCCGACTGTGCATGCCTGCTTGTCGTGCGGGCATGTGCAGTTGGCTCTGCCCAGGCCCGATGCCTGGCAGAGTGAATTCAGAGCCAGAAGATGCCGCGGGGAAGCTGCACGGAGAAGACTTCTCGGAGGATCCAGCCCGACCCTCACTCGTGGACTTGGTAAGTATAATTTGATCGAATGTTGCCTACCCCTGAAACGAGCATTTTCCCCCCATAGACTATAATAGGGTTTAATATTCGATTCGAGTAGTCGAATATTGAGGGGCTACTCGATACGAATATCGAACCTCGAACATTTTACTGTTCGCTCATCTCTAGTAAAAAGTTATCATTAGTCAGTCTACAGGATTTTACATTTTTGTTTTGGAATCTTGTAGATTTCAGAGGTGTTACTTATCTCCAGATCCTTTCCACTTTTGTCTATACAGTGTTTGTAGGGTAGTGCTTCTTTAAATGGCCAGGTTGCATATGCCATAGACTTAGGAATAATGGAATACTAGTGCACGTGTGACCACTTCTGGGAATTTGGGATCCCAGGTCTAGTAACTATGAGGAACATACACAACCACACATTATTTACCGATCCTATGGATAGTCATTAAATATTTTTGTAGGAAATATTTAATCAGAAAGTTGGGAAGTAATTTGGAAATGCTTTTGAACTGTAAGCTACATGCACATAGGAAGAACAATTATTGCAATATCGCAAGTGATATATTTTGTTGCTGTGTTTTATGCTGCTTACAGTTACATATGTTGTTCTTCTTTCCTGGGCCTGGAACACTGATACGGCAAGTGATGCATCAAATAAAACGCCATCAAATTTCTCTAATAGAAAACTGAGAGGTAACATTGACAAACCTAATGTGCATGCAGATCCTAGCCACTGGAAGAGATTAGTACTATTACCAAGTTAAGCTTCCGCCTGTCATATCCCATTACCTGGCTAGCCAGGAATAAATTGTAATAGTTCTTAACATTTTATCCACTGTTTGACTTCTGCTCTGGAATGAGTGCCGTGGTTATTAATAAAGTGGTAGTTCATGTAACATGACTTTTGTTTGAAAAGAGGTTCATAAATAACAGTGTACTACAAACAGTAAAATGTAATAAGCATTGATCAGTAAATCCACCCGAGGCCTCCCATTCTATTGTTACAATATCCTAAAGGGGAAAATGTATCTATTTAGTGCTAAATAAAACAGATCTTGCTCTTTATTTTGACAGAAGAGTACTGTAGTGTGAGGGAGACTGGCCTCATTTTTAATTACATTGAGGCTGAAATGCTATATGGCGGATAAAATGATAAATCACATCTAAAAGGAAAACTGCTGACATGGAGGAGACCATATAAATTACTAACAAGCTCCAGCCAACAAACTGTTACTTATGTTTGTTGGTGAATCATCCGGCACCCTCGAAATCAAGAGTTTACGTACAGAAATAGTCTAACCAAATGTTATGATTTGTCTACTTAGAATGGGAAATAATAGCATTGCCAAGCTAACATATGAAAATGATCAGCCATTCAGAATATTTATGCATGACAGATGAGGTCTGTGAGTTTTAACAATTCAGATGCAATTAAGTCATCAGGCAGACCCAGCAATGGAGGTACATTAAGAAAACTCATCTATATGGCTGGGTTCACACAAGGTTTTTTGTATAGTTTTAACACGTAATATATTGGAGTATTCATGTGCTATACACGTCAGCTTAGTAAGTACAAAATGTCCAATAGTTGTGTAGCAGCAAATCTCCTTGCTATCTGCTTACTGTACGCTGTACTCTACTCTAATGTGAATAGATCCTATTCTGTCCGTTTCCAGTAAAACTCAGTAAATACCAAGGACTACCTGGTGCAGTCCTAATCCAATCCTAGATCTCATGCATCCAATGCAGATTCCCAATCCAGGCGCTCTTCCTCTTTTTATGTTTAAAGGGATTCTATCATTAGAATTTCCATTTTTAACTAAATACACGTAGGAATAGCCTTAAGAAAGGCTATTCTTCTCTTACCTTTATTATTCTGATCTACGCCACTGTTGTTGAGAAATATCTTCTTTCTTCGTTATGTAAATGTGCATAAGGGGGGTGTTCCTCTGTGCTGTTTGAAAACTCTCCTGCGATGCCTCCATCTTCTTCTTCGGACCGCCACTTCTCCTGTGTCACCGTTGCGTCTTCATCTAAAAGCGCCGACTGCCTATGTCCGTCAGCCATTTTCCTGTGTCCGAACAGGAGAGGCCACAGGAGAATGGCCGACGGACATGCACAGTTGGTGCTTTTAGAAGGAGACGCAACGGTGACGTGGGAGTAGAGACTGTCCAGAGAAGAAGATGGAGGCATCACTGGAGAGTTTTCAAACAGCACGGGAACGCCCCCAGTCCTGTCTAAAAACTCATTTACATAAGGAAGAAAGCAGATATTTCTCGAGAATGTCAGTGCGGATAAGAATGATAAAGGTAAGAGAAGAATAGCCTTTCTTAAGGCTATTCCTTCATGTACTTAGTTAAAAAAGGGAATTCTAAAGATAGAATCCCTTTAGAAGGATACAAGTGTCCCAACACTGCATTGGTGAATAAATAGAGTCTGACTCCATGCCGCTTGGTTACCAGTACTCCTGTTTGCCTCTTTCTGTGATGTCACCCTTGCTATGAGCCCTTAGTGTCACCAAAGTTCTTTCAACTAGTTTCTTATGCAGACCGAACATCTTGAATAGGTGAAAAATCCATAAAACAGAAAGGCAGTCATGCAGTAATCTTCATCAGCTAAACATGAGTTCCCTCATAACAATTGATCATCTAGATAATATGTGACCGTCTGCTGGGGGTCTTAAAACTAAGAACATGTTGATCATGTGAATAGAGCTGAACACATGTGATGAGATAGGAGGACAAGATATCTCCCCCAGTCACATAAGATAAGATAAGATAATCCTTTAATAGTCCCACAGTGGGAGAATTTCAGACTAAACACACTATATGGAGTGGTAGCATTCAGGTATGACTGCACTCCATCCAGACAGAGACACAGAGCTTGTCTTCTAGCGATCAGATACTTATCCTGTCAGTAGGTCCATAGTTCTTATAATGGAACAACCCCTATAAAAATGATACTTTCCCTTTAATGTTTTTTTTTTTTTTTTTGCATGTATCCTCATATTATTTCCTGAACCGAGGCGCTGTCAAAACCAAATAAAGCTGTTACTGACTATATCCAATTATCTTTAGGCAACAACTTAGAGCATAAAGCACAATCCAGCTTATACAAGGCAGTGTTTACATACAAATTAAACAGGAAGTGCTTAATGTTAACATTAATTAAAAAATGTATTTACTAATCACAAATTCCTAAGTAAGCCATCAAAAAAAATTATCTGCTGTTTATGTTTTTCTTTTCTTTTAATTTTTAATGAAATGTAAATAGTAGAGAAAGCTTGGCTTTCCATTGTGCCTCGTGTTATAAATAGCAGGCAGATGTTTACATATGGATCATTTGTGCGCAGAATGAGCTTCTAATTTTAGATGGTGTTATGTTCTAGTCAAAAAAGAAAAGAATGAAAAGTAAGACAAACCCTCTGATCCCCCGAGATCTCGGTGTAAGCAGTTTATGTAGGTTCTCTTATTGTTTTGGCTGCTTAGTCTATTGAACTTCACACTAATGTGGCCTTGATGGGTCCTGCCAGCTGCACTTAAGAGGTGTTTACTATAATAATATCACAAAGCATTATTATTATAACACTGATATGCAAAGAGAAGGCATGATTCTCCTAAGAGTTCACACAAAATCTTCCAGGACATAAAACCAATGTTTTCAGAAAAGATGAAAACCTCACAAACTCACAAGACTCTTCTTTGTAGTTAAAGGGGTACAAGATGATTGTTTACCCCTTGAAGGCTGACCGTCTTTAGAAGTTTCGTGACAAGAACAAAGTTTCACCTTTTGGTATGCGGCAAAGATGAATAGTTTATTTATTTCTTTGTCTGCCCATATGTTTTTCATTCCTTTTTAATGGACATATGGAGCTTTCTTTTAGAACAAAATAGAATCAATATCTTCTGATTTTATAAGCTTTATCTATGTTTTTTGTTTCCTTTGTACTTTAATGGACCCATCCAGACAATGCTGCTCTCCTAGAATTCAATACAAACACGCTTGTTGTCCAACATTATGTACCAAGTAGAAGGGTGCCCATTTTTCTTTTAAATATGTCTTGCCTCCTCTTAAAGGAGTTATCCTCCGTTTTAAAACTGATGCCATATCATTGAAGGGGTTGTCCCATCTCAAAGATCCTATCTATATATCTGGTAGCTTATGTAAATTGAAGACTTTTCTTAAGTATATTGCTTTAGAAATTCTGCTTTGTTTGCCTGCCATGTGAACTTCTTCCTCTCATTGTATATACAGCGTTGCTATAACCACAGACCTGTAGGACAAGTGACATCACTCAATCACTGCTCTTTCTGGCAGGACAATTGTTCAACTAATTGCGGTTTGCTGATAAAGCCAAGTCTGTTATCTTTGTATGTAAACACACAGATAACACTGAGCCTGTTCTGTACAAGCATCTGCATATTATCTGATCTGTGTAAGTGTTAAGTGTCCTGTTCAGCAAGAGGGAGGAGGGGGGAAAGAAATACAGGAAGTGAGAAGCAGATGCTTCACGCAGACTGCTGATACACTGAGATGGGAAAACCCATTTAAGATAGGTCATCAATTTTAGATGGTCGGGTCGGACTATCAAGACCCCCTGCTCACTTTCCATATTTTTGGTAGTGGCAGCTATGGCTACTGTAGCAGTCTCCTGGAGACTTGAATGAGCCACCACTGAAATTGTTATAGTACAGAATACTGCTGCTAAGAAGAAAACAGTGCTTTTGGATAAACATCTCAGCTTTTGTGGCAGTGTTTGAGCCCAAACCAGAAGTGGGTTTATATAGAATGGGAAAGAAAAGGCTTTAGATTACTTTCTGGCTTTGGTTCAAGAAACAGTAGCAGTAGCATTCTGCCATCCAAAAACCTCACTGGGGCCAATATATGTTTGTAAGCCTTGTTGTTGTTTGCACCTAATTTATGTTGTCGTGTATGCCATTTTCTATTGTTCTTCGTCTAGTTTGCTTTTCTAGAAAAGTATCTTGTTATGTGTACGTGGATTAGATGGCACAATATATGCAACTTTTTAAAAAAATAACAGAGCACACCTTCTAACTTGGCTTAAATATGTACCAAAAATCCTTAATGAACATTGGTACCCTTGTGCATGTTACCAAGACAAAGGCAGTGAATTTATGAACCAGAGTGAGACAAATTGATAAGCTTTACTCTCCAATTTCCACCTGCTTCAATTTTGATACACTTGAGTGTGATATTGGTTGTCCATTCCCTTATTAAGTGAAAGTCCTCATGGATATGCCATAAATGCTTCAAATGGAATACCCCTTTAGGCCGGAGCCCCACTTGGGGTAAACACTGTGGCTTTTTTACAGTCTAGTGAATCCCATCTACACATTGTGGAAAAATACGTGTAGTATATACGCTGCGTTTTCCAAAACCATTACAGTTTTGGAATTCGCAGCATGTTAACTATACCCATGGAAACGCCAATGGTTTCCCTATAGGACTGCAGAATTTCTGTGAAAGCATTGCGTGAAAAACCACAATGCGTTGCAACGGCAGTTTTGCCCAAAGCACTTTTTTGCTCAGGCCCGCTACATCAGACCTTAGCCACAAAGGA
This sequence comes from Leptodactylus fuscus, assembly GCF_031893055.1. Lineage (NCBI taxonomy): Eukaryota > Metazoa > Chordata > Amphibia > Anura > Leptodactylidae > Leptodactylus > Leptodactylus fuscus. The sequence goes on along the minus strand of NC_134266.1, from coordinate 201,088,894 downwards.
CATGTATGTTAAGTTACATGTGTCTAAATACTTGGTTGGCAATAAACAGTTTTAACCTTTTCTGTATATTATGGCTGGATTTGTTATAACTGTGTTTGGCAACAGGGGATATGATATTATTTATCATCTATGGTAAGGTCTCAAGGTATAAAAAATCTATACATCGAAAATCTAACTCCTAAGATAGTACAAGAGCTGTGCAGTATGCATAATGACAGTACTCCCTCAATGCTACTTTCTAATAACTCAGAGGCCATGGGGATGTGACAGCATGATGAATACCACAACAGACAGCTCCAATATGGTACCATTTTAAGAGATCAATATCTGACTGCAATATAGGGAGAAAAGAACTGATATTAGTCTACACAGTGTATTACAGATGAGGTACATTTTTCCTTACCTCACCCATGCTGAACCAAAGTAATAAGTCATAGTATCTTAAGATTCACAAGCAGCCACATACCACAATCTGTATATTGCTGTATTACAAATATGTAATTATAGCGGCGCACTTTCTGGAGAATGCAGATTCATTTCTGACATATTGAAGAAATAGGAGCTTAGGAGGAGATGAGGAAAGTGATGTTGTATAGATAAGTTTCTCTTTAACTTATTAAAGTGGGAAATGTAAGATTTTAAATCACTGAGATAGCAAATAAATTATATGGAGGCCAAGCTGTCAATTAGGGCTGATGTTCATTGAAAATGCTCTTGTTCACTTGAATACATTTCTAGAAAATTTTTCAATCCCATCAATCAGTACTAATGGTCTTACAACCTAAATCTGGCCTAGTGCACTTTTTCTAATGGTTTTGCAATAACCCGATAACGGCACCAAGGAAGAATACTGAATCCCTTTCATCTATATGAGACTGTAAGCAAATTGCTCAACCTCAACATTTAAGTTACTAAGAAAATAGTTTACAAACAGCATTTGAAAAGATTTATCTATCTATCTATCTATCTATCTATCTATCTATCTATCTATCTGCTGTATTTCTATCTAAATAGATATTTAGCAAATGCATATTGGATATACCAATAAAGAAAGTAAAACGCGCTCACTCGGACTAAATAGATAAGTAAAAACATGAAAATGTTTATTTTGAAGATTACGCGTTTCGGGGTTTTTTGGAGTCACACAGGATCCCACCCCTTCATCAGATCTAAAAAACAATTACAAAAAAATATATGTATATATATATACTCATGTATTTTATACTAAAAAAAAAATTCCACACACAATAAAAGATATTTCTATGTTTCAAACGTTGTTGTATTCAATATTTTCAATATATTTCTTAATTAACTTTGTTCTATAGTATATTTTGCATAAATAATGTAAATAACCGATTTTCAACAATAATATGCATACATATACATATCCACACATATATATACACATGATCCATTTGAGCCAATGATATGCCCATATACACGTAGATACACGCACCTATATGCATAGACTTACACATCGCACAGAAACATCTATGCGGTTATTTGTGCAGATGGTAATTGGCATAGTTGTATGCACAATAACATAGTATACAAGCCACTCACTGGATGTCAGTGGCAAAGTGATTTCAAAAATACCAACAGTGAAATATTAACATAATAATAAATACCTTTAGATTGTCAGCTTGAAGAGCATGCAGTTTAAATTACACGCTGCTCAGCGTCCTTTTAAACCCAAAAAGGCCGCGAGAATTTTCTAAACACGCCTCGCTCCCATCGCGAGGCCGGCATTACACGCATGCGCCCCATATTCACTTAGCTCGAATGAATGGGATACTCAGCGGGCCTTGGACAGACGCGTATGTGCGATTTTCTCTCTCGTGCGCATGCGCACCGGGGATGCAATCCGAAGTGCGCACGGAGAAAACTCCGGAGATCCCCGAAGTTTAATAATGGCAAGATCTCCGCGAAAGAATCAAGCATGCATACGCCACACCTTCCAGAGATGTAATCATATTAAGGACACGAATATTAAATGAAATAGTTACAAAAGTATCAGATAAATATAAGATTAGAAGCCAATTTCCAGATGTATAATCATATGGTAAACTAACATTATTAAGACGTGAGCTGCATATATATTAATCATATTTGTATAAATAGATAAATAGATTAAATAGATATTTAGTTATAAATAAATCTGAATATTATCTGCCCATTTGTCTATCTACTATCTATCTATCTATCTATCTATCTATCTATCTATCTATCTATCTATCTATCCATAGAGATAGAAAATCAAATTCCTCCTATACGGTAGCTCAGAATGTTTCAATAATGCCAATGAGATAATAAATTCAGACTCCCAGGATCCTTTGAGGAGATGAACACAAGTTTTCAGCTCCTTGAACATAAAGCATCTTACATCTGTGTCCACTGCCTACAAATAATAGCTGTCAATCACACAGCCTTACAGGCTTATCAGGTCAAACAACATGATTGATGTATTGCCTATGTCACTATGTGCATATAGCAGATACAGCGTATAATCATATATCAAACATGATGACATCGAGGATGGGTATTATACTACCTGGCTTGACTTACAAAGGTAGAAACTCACAGCGGGTAATAGATATCACATACAATTATTAAGCAATATAATCTTAAAAAACAAGTTTGAGAAAAAAATCCTTCTCTGACGTGCACTGACATAAGGAATTCATATGGAGTCATAGGCTACTATATGCTTAAAACTCAGATTAAACCTATAGTTAAAAAAGGTGTTACAGGTATTATCAACTAACTATGGAGCACAAAAACAGGTATCCTTACTCGTCATTCCCAGTTGGAGGAGTTGTACAGTGCAATGGAAGAGTATGCACATAACCCAAATAAGATTGGGAAACTCTCATTGTTGTAGTCTGTGGGAACCATGGTGGCTGAACCCAACCGCACTAACATTTATTATGTATCCAGTGAAATCATCCTACTATGGACAATCTTACAATAAACTATCATGAGTACAATAGTGGCAAATAGTGGCCATATAATGGCCGAGGCACAAAGCAAACCCTACTGCAAGGACTTCATAGAGTGGCACATATCGGGGAGACAGAGGAAACCCTCTAAAGTAAGCATGGGTTCATACTTAGGCAGTGAGCCCCACGATCAGCCAGATCTACCCACCACAGACTCTTTACAGCAAACTCTATTGGGGAACTCTTCACCTTTTTATAGCATTCAGAATACATTTACATACAGTTATGTAGTGAGACTGAATAAAGACACCAAGGTTGCCAGCTCATCCCCTTAATTACTGACACATGCAAATTATACAGGTTCTATGGCTAATTAAATTCAAGTAATACACAGACTGAATCCAATCAACCACAGAATGTGTATAATTTATATATATAGCAATCATAACACAGAGGTGGTTGGAGCTCTCAAATCAGTATTTTAGTTTATTATTCTTTTAATAGAATCCAGTTTCTTCTCATTTTTTTGTGTCAATAACAACAGGCAGCAGCCAAGATTTCAATATGAACAAGCTTGCATAATTATTTCCCATTTTTACATTTAATATTCAAGACACCCTTGGGTGCCATATAATTGATACTCAAATAGTGATACACATGCATTGATTATCAAATATTACAATAAAAATTTAAATAACATTTACTTCAGCCATGGTGTGTTGGAGGATTTTGACCCATATGAAAGATAAAACATAATTATCACGCTGTGATTTATGGAAAACATTGTAACAGCTGCTCAGTTTCCGGAAGGGAAGAAATAGATTCTTTCCGTGCCTCGACACCTTTTTTTAAACTTTTAATCAGTATGAGGCAAGTATATGAGGAGCATCTCAAATGTTGCCGTAAATTGAGAGGTATAACGTTTACGGCCTGCAATTTGGGGGGCTGCAAATGTCAGCAGTAGATACCACCCCAGTAATTACTTGTCCAAATGCGCTGACACCTGCTTGGACATTTATCGCTAAGCACTGCTTATCATACCTCTAAAGAGAGTTTCCATTATCTGTTTTCATTGCGGTTTGTCCTATTACAATACAATGATGCCTGCTAAAAATATCCTCTAGCTAAGACCAAGATGTGAAAATGACAAGCCGCATGCGGACTTGGAACAAAAGAAACAATCAAAGTCGGTGTAAACAATAGGGCTGTCAGTTATCGTGCCTGATGTGTCCTCTCTTCAGACATTTTCCTTTCCTTTGCTCTGTGTATTTCAGTGTCCTTGTGTTGTGTCAGCATCACACATGAGCATGTTTTCTAAATGTAATAGAATACTGCGTTATTAGACTGCATGCGACGTTCTTAATTAGGTCTGAGACCGCCAGAGGAGGGCATATGTTCATATGCAAATGGAGAGCGACACTTAACGTCTTTCAAGCCAAACACAAATGTCTTGATTGTATATCTTCAACGGATTTTTCCCTGTTTTTGTAGACGCTAAACCCACTTTGTAATGTTGCTGTATAATACGGGATTCACCCTCGGTAAATTATTAATGAATGGCCAATAATTTCAAATAAATGATTAGATTTCTGAACGTCCTATCTGTGATCCTGAAAACGACAACCAAGGCCTGTAATACAAAGACAGCCACCTGAGAATCGTTCAAGGCCCATAGCTGTCATTGATAATAGGACCAATTTATGGTGAATGCCCAAGGATCATTAGATTCTGTTAAAGGTGTAGTTTATCATTTGTGCAGTGGAATTGTCAGTTTTTCATTAGAGAATTGCAAACATTAAATGAAGTAGAGTATTACTATTGCACTGTATGGTGGCTTCATTATTGGCTCCAAAAGCACTTTGGGATGTCTTAGTTAAAACCTTCATAGCATATTCAGCGAAGCAAACAGGCAGGCCAAAAACACAGCCCACCACAAGAGCTATGCAATATATTTAGTGACTGTTTGCGTATATATATATATATATATATATATATATATATATATATATATATATATATATATATATGAACAAATACATGAGCCACAGCTTTATTTACACCGACTTCATGACGTCCGCTCCTATAAAATCCATTTATGACCTTTTCAAGGGCTGGGAGGATTTTTTAGAATTGCATTTCATTAGACTTAATGTACAAAGTTAAGGAATTTACTAATACACTTTCAGTTAGATTCTGCCATGTTTCTGTCATTTGAAGGTGCTATGTCACCCATGTACAATCCCCTCTGTACTTGTCATATATTGCTTTGTGTCCATCCCATGTTAAGCTCTGGGGAAGCAGATGACCGATTGAGTAACATACACATACATGGCTAATGTGAGTCCCGATTTTTAAGCAACCAGTGTGCTTATATCCACTGTCTGGCACATAATATAAGATAATCCTTTAATATTCCCACCATAGGGAAATTCAGTGTGTTACAGCAGAATGGATAATACAGTAATATATTACAAGAAAGAACACATAAAAGCTCATAGCAGATAGAAAAAAATATATTAGGAGGGGCAACACGGTGGCTCAGTGGTTAGCACTGCAAATTTGCAGCGCTGGAGTCCTGGGTTCGAATCCTACCAGGAACAACACCTGCAAGGAGTTTGTATGTTCTCCCTGTGTTTACATGGATTTCCTCCCATTCTACAAAGACATACTTAAATGAAGAGAAAAAAAAAAAGTACATTGTGATCCCCATATGGGGCTCACAATCTAATTACAAAACTAGGAGTTATAGCAACTAAAAAGAAAAGAAAGACTTAAGGATCATTTAGTTTTCTGTGCAGAGTGATCTTCACTTGGCTTGATGTTGATTATACAGCCTGACTGCGGTTGGGAGGAAGGACCTCCGATAGTGTTCCTTCTCATACTTGGCGTGAAGCAGACGGTCACTGACAGTACTGCCCAGTGCTATCACGGTCTCATACACAGGGTGCGATTTATTCTCCAGCATGGAACTCACCACGGACAGTATCCTTCTGTCACCCACCACCTGTACTGGGCCCAGAGGGCTCCCCTGGACAGACACTAGAAAACAAGTGTACTATAACACAGTTTCTATAGTGTGTCCACTGAACATTGGGTTTGGATACTACATGATGGAAGCAAGCATTAGGTCATGGAGGTGGGTGTCACAATTTAGGTTACCTGACTCCCCATAACTTGACATCAGCTAGATGGGAAGCAAAGGACAGCAAGCAGAGAATGGACTGTTTATTGGCACCAGGAAATACTAAGAAGGTGCCACAATTGGCCTTGTCTGGTAATCTCCTTTATTATATACATCCTGAAAATAGAGATGAGCGAACACTATGTAGAAAAAAACGTTCACAGCCCTGTGGTTTTCTCGTGGTCTTAGTTTAAAAGAATTTTTTTTCTTATGCTACTACAGGTGCACGGATAACCATGGAATCCTGCCGATGCAGGTGCCAATACAAAATTCAAAAAAATCCAATAGTAATCCAGCAACCAGTTTTGCATTAGATTAAAACATTATGTTTTATTAGTCCATTTAAAAAAGGGGTAATTCCTTTGCTTTAACAGAAAACCAGTGACAATAAATGTAAAAAATGACACAGCACTTACATGAAAAAACGTGTTCGGATTACATAGGACAATAGACACACGATGCTTAACCGCCTACGCGTTTCAGGGTCCAAGCCCCTTCCTCATGGCGAAACAGCCGTTCCGAACAGCACGCTCCCATAGAAATGAATGGATGTAGCCGGCACGCGGGGGGTTAAGCGACCAGCCGCCGGCAGTGTACGTGCCAGCTGCTTCCATTCATTTCTATGGGAGTGTGCTGTTCGGAACGGCTGTTCCGAACAGTGTTCGCTCATCTCTACAGGCTGAAAACAAATATCTGTTTTTATTGTATATATACTGATACAGTGAACCACGCTTAGGAAGTGTATAGCAAACACCTAGTACCTAGTATGTATCTATTTGATATTTCTTTTGTTCAATACCTATCCTCCCATCTGTAAATGGATTTGGCACATTTTAAGATTGGACCACTAGCACATTAACACCTACAGATCTCATAAAAGATGTTACCATCCCTTTCCTTGCTATACCATGTGAAATAAACAATCTCCCACTTTTTAGCTCAGCTTGTTTTGCGTTTGCCATGTAATATGTTAGAAGAAAGAAGAAAACCTGAGGGAATCTTAGCAGAAAAAAGGCAGCTTCACCCATCAGAACGTAAAGTGACAAAGTTAATATTTTCCTGAAGTGCAGCCCTATAGTCTCCCACTCACTGTTTTGTTGATAGTGCTGTCTCTTTCTGCAGTTCTGCTCAAATTCTCACCTTGATCTGCCCTTGTCATCAAGTCATTGAAGCACAAAGCAGGGAGCACGAGAGTGTTTACTTATTTCCCAAGTCCATTATCTTACACATTAATCACTGGTCTGGAACTTCTGGACAATGCTGAATCTGTTACCTTTTTAGTTCCTGGCTGCTTTATTTTCTTGCCTGCCAGTTTAACAGTCTTAGGTCAATGTACTTCTAATAACTGCCCAGTCTGACAACTTTTTGTTTCAAAGCATAAAAAAATGATTAAAAATGGCAAAAAAATAAAGTTTACTTATACAACACTGTATTTTGGTTTCTATAGGCGTAATTTTAGACAGAACACTAGTAATGAATAACAACTGTTGGATCAATTCTGTCTAGGGGCGTTTTTATGTGTCGAATTACACCGTCTTTTTGTCATGCGGCCAAGGTGTCATCCAGCATGTGTGAAAGCGCACATAAGCTATCTGTTAATAGAAGCAGGTCTCTATCTTTTGCAATTATTCTTATTTATATAGCGGCGTTAATTCCATGATGCTGAATATTCGTGAATGGGTTTATATACATAGTGTCAGAACAAGTATAATAAACCCAAATCTAACAAGATGACTAATCTGATACAAACAGACCTATAATCTATAAGGGAAGGTAAGTGGTAAGGGTAAAAACAATAGGTGAGGGTAATGAAATGTAATATACCATTATGAAAACTTCATGGAGATTTTCTATGTCTGTCAAGAGTGTCAATCTTGAGATCATTTGCTTCCCTATCCATATAGGTTTTATCTGAACTGCAAGGTAAATATAATTCTATTAACTTATATTGTGTAAGTGAATACTAATGACTAAGATAATTTACTGTTTTGTCATTCCTTAATGGATCAGTGATATACTGTCACATAACAGCTGCTCCATAAGACATCATAGAGTACAACCAATACATACAGTGCTATATAAGCAAAGCTGGATTGTCAGGAGTGATGATGTAAGGTAGTGTCAATCCTGATACAAGGAATAGAAGACTTGTCTAACATCTCCACATCATGTAAAACCTTCCCATAACTATGTATTGTATACATGCATGGAATACTGCTTTGTAATAAAAACTGCCTTAGTGTGAGTTCACACCAGCGCCCGCTCTCCACTTTGTGAGTTTCCGTCTTCTGCTCACAGGAGACCAAAACCTGGCAGTCAGTCTCCACCCCGTGAGTGTTTTATGGTCTCTGCGGTGAAACCGTTTTTTTTTTTTACCTGCATATCCGACTGTGTCTGGTTAAAAAAAAACAGTTTCGCTGCGGAGACCAGAAGACACTCACGGGCGGTCACTTTGCAAACCCATTAAAATGAATGGGTTTGAAAAGTGACTGCCGGTTTCCGTCTCCTGTCCAGTTTCTCGGGCAGAAGACAGAAACCTGAAGGCGGACACCGGGCGCAGGTGTGAACCCGCCCTTATAGGTATCCATCACTGATAATGCTGTGCTGTCCTGTGCATAGGTACAGTGTACAGTGCTGCAGAATATGTTGGTGCTATATATATAAAATGTATTATTATTATGAGCTAAGTTCTCGTTGCCAGAATGTGAGTGACACTCCTAAACACTGGAAAGGCAAGAAGAGTAGGTTTACCTTCTAGATTCATTGACAGTTTAGTGATGGCGCTGTGCATCCATGTTTGTCTCTGTTCCTCAGCAAACACAGATCCCTAGAAATAGGTTGATTTTTTTTTATCATCAAATATTTCTGTTACCAAAATGCACATTCTTATTTTTTTATTTTCTTTTTCCAGGGTTCTACAATCAAATTGTTGAAAAAAAGAAATGAAAAATGTTTAAATAAAAATAAATGTATTATTAAGAGAATTCAGCACAACTTTCCAAGGTGCAGAAATTGTAATGGTGGTGGGGGAAGGGCAACTTAAGAGTGAGAAGTACATAATAATAATAATAATAATAATAATAATAATAATAATAATGTAAAAGCCTAGGTTCAGATAGCATTACTAGCATGGCTGCCATAGAATCTGCAATCCGTATAGCAGAAATGGTAGAGAAAAATACATTTCAGTAGTTAATTCCGCTATTCAGGGCGTAATAATAATGAGAATAATCTGAATAATACTTGTCATCATCTTTATCAATATAACAACGAAACTACCCATTTGTGGCTCTTCTTTATTAATCTTTTTTGTACATAATTCAACTTCTTTTCAATTATGGGAAGGAAATCTTGACACCTTGAATGACAATTGTCAAGTGTATGCCTAGTGAGCTTATAGTGTCTTGTTAGGATACATGTCACAGTGAATAGCAGGCGACTGCAGCCCTGAACACAGTAACAGGTTTTTTTTTTTTTCTCTCGTTTCATCAGTTAACAATTAACATTTTGCAGATCTTTCTAGCATTGAATAGAAGAAAAAAAAATCGAAAATTCAAGTAAATGAGCAGCATCAACAGATTTGCAAGAAGTTTACTTTATTCACAAAGGGCCCTTATGAGGCACTAGCAGGGAGGAATAGGGAAAAATGAGTTTTCACAATATACGTCTTCTCCTATGGAGACTTGTTATCAAGCAGTGAGTAAGAGTGCCTCAAATCTGCATTAAAATACATTTCATTTCATTCACTCATTTGCATTAATTTCTCCTATTATCACTGCAAATGGCTGAATGTCCGTCTACACAATGCAAGGGCCTATAACAAGCATCCATGGCTGCACCAGATGCCAATTTACTCCAGTGAGTCCTTTTCATTCTGTTTGCCGATTCTGACAACTGGAGTTTCCCTCGCAGTCTAAGGGACTTTTCAATTGGATTTGCTCTTAGTGACAAAATTGTTGCTCTGCAGAGAGGAGGGGGCTCTTTGACTGAGCGTCTATCACACAGCCATGGGAAAGCGAGAGGAGAATAATTCTCAGTGGCTTGTGATATCCACTATTTGTTCAGCATTAGGCCCACTTATCTTCACAAGAAAAAGCAACATGTAGAGAGAAAGTGACAGGCAGATATACACTCACTTGCGCGTTTGTTCTTGCTGAGCTGTGTATTCAAACATGGGGCCCCCGTTCATCTGAAAGCCCCAGATCAGCTACACTCAATTATCACAGTTAATCCTTATAGCTCTATAAAGTAAATATTTCATTAAAATTTCAAATAAACAGTCACTGATTCTAATGAAGCAAGAACTCGGAAAGTGGCAGTATCTCACATCTTGCTTCCAGGCATACACTGAAAGGTTCTGCAAGTAAGCAACTATCTCAGCAGTCTTTTCATTCAAGCAGAGATGTTTCTCTCTAAAAGATGCCGGCTTGTCATAACTGGCTTGCTGGTGTGTTACGTTCACATTTACAAAAATTGACTTGCTCGGTTTGCAATAGCTTTGGAAGAAAATTACGTTAATGCATCAAGCGCTGTAAATAGCGCTTTATAGAAGTCATTGGAAAATTTGTCTAGTTTCTTTATAAATTGTGTGCACAGGGTGTTCGAAATGTTTGACTATAGGCTTTGTAGTCACAACTGAGTCCTAATGGTGGAGGAGGTGACATTGTTTATGTCAAAGAGGCATCCAAGTGAATGGCGGGAATAAGGTTTCACAGAACAATACTGTCCAGGGTATCACACTCCCTCGGCTGGTTTGTCTTTTTGGAACTCTAGTGCCACTTCTTTTCCAGGGAAGTAATGCACATCCACATGATGTAAAAGTAAACTTGAGGTAGTATGGTGGCTCAGTGGTCAGCCTTGCAGCGCTGGAGTCCTGGGTTCACATCCTGCCAAAGACAATATCTGCAAGGAGTTTGTATGTTCTCCCTGTGTTTGTGTGAGTTTCCTCCTACACTCCACAGACATACTGATAAGGGAAAAAGAGAAAACCCAATTCACGTCAGGTCACTTTCTTTTAAAGGTACCAGTACTGTAGGTTTTGTAAAAGTGGACATGGCACTCTGAATCATCTACAGCTATGCCGTCCTATAGGCAGCATGTTAAAATGCACTGTGTGTTTTGTTCCTTTATCATAGACATCATTAACTTTCTAAGCAATTTGTGCTCTTCTGTGGGATCAGACAAGGCAAGGTAACCTTTCTCTGCCTCGTATAAATGAGTCTTGGATGCCCATCACGGTTTAGCGAATTCACCGGATTCCTTTCCTGAATCACTTTTGGTAGGTGCTAGCCACAGTCTACCAGGAACACCCATAATATCTGTTATTTTGGACTTGCTCTGACCCTTTTGCATAGTCATCACAATTTGGTTTTAGTCAAGTTTTCAGAAATCTTGTCTAGTTTACTGTTTCCAATATATTAACTCCAATGAGTGTGACTTGATGCAATACATTCATTGGCAAAAAATAATGCACCCAGACAATAATAATAATAATAATAATAATAATAATAATGCAAAAAATAATGCACCCAGATAGAAGCATTGCATTGCTTCAAAATTCTGCACACAGTTATGTTTCAGGCAGATATGTAAATGATCATAGATGTGGTCTGTGAAAGCGCCTATTAAGTATTATGACCTTGATAGCCAGCCACCGTCGTCTTCATTTGCAGGGGAGTTGCAAACCTGAACTGCTACAGACAGGAAACATATCCTCTTTTTAAAAATCCAGGTTCTGCTTGGCCTTGTGGTGAGCCCTTCAGTTCTGTTTATGCTATGGAGAGTAACATTGCTGCAACTGCTGGTGTGAAGATCTTGGAAGTCGCTGTATACAACAGTTGACTACCCCTAGTATTCATATAAGGGACACTAACAGCTAAATGATATGCGTAGTACCTGTTACAACTGCATGTGGTGTCTCACATGGCAGGACCTCCTGCTGGCATTTTTCAGCAGGATAAAGCTCACTCCCACACAACGAGAGTTGCCCAGGGATGTCTCCACCAGATTGCAACATTTCATTTCATCCCACCACCAGATTTATCATAAGTAGAGTATTTATGGGACCAGCTGGGATGCCAGATTCAACAACCTAACAGTGTGCAGGATCTAAAGGTCCAGCAGCAACATCTGATGGAAAATGTGCCACGGAATACCATGCAGAAACCAATATGCCTCCATCCCCAAACATATATCATCTTGTATCCAGGCTAGAGATGGCCAAACAGGGTATGAGAGTCACCTTTCAGTTCAGTTTCCCCCAATAAACTGACATTTGCTTAAAAATTGTTAATATATATATATATATATATATATATATATATATATATATATATATATTATCATTACATTCACACATATACAGTTTCGATACATATTCGATTTCATGGTGCATTATTTTATATTTTGTCAATGAGTGTAAATCGCACCCCCTGACAGATGCTACTATAACCCAATAAGCACTTCTCCACATATATATATATATATATATATATATATATATATATATCACAGGACATAAACCTGAGAAGCAGTAATGATACACTGTTCTCCAGCAAGAAGCTTTACATATGTATACATAAATATTTCAACATAATACAGATTATCTGCAGGTATAATCTCAAAGTTACAAGGAACGTTACGCTATTGTGCATAAAGTATTTCAAATGTTAAAGATGTTTTGCAATAGGAAACTTCACAATAGATTTACATGACTGTTGAAATTAGGAAACACAGTAAATATGTATTTCATTTGATGTTATTGCATAGTTCATAGACACGACACATATTGTACATATAAACCATATGTATCATTCTAATACAAGATGTATCATATGCTTGTCCAATGTTATTCATGACATAATAGACATTGTCACCTATCCATAGAATAAATGAATAAAGTCTGATCATTGGGGCTTCACCCCAGAATACCACCGATAGAGAGATTCGATAGATATGAGAGAGACATGTAAAAAAAAAACCCTTCCCGCCATGAATGTTTCACCTTGATAAGTATAAGCCTGTTTTGCACGATAATTCAGAAGATCAATCGTCACAATTGTACTATAGGCTGTTCATGAGAAAATCAACAGTTGTAAACAATAATGTTACAGTTCAAACAGTATTCCCTTAAGACTGCAAATTTATTATAGCATTCATCTCTAAGACAAAAGATCTGGTATAGGAAAAAATAGGGTTTTTTTTTCTTCTTTTTTTTCATAGCAAAAAGCTCGGTTGTTATTTATGGCTCAGATGAGAAGAATGAGTTTAGGGAATTTATCAGAGATGAAGGTATGAAATGTTTTAGCTTGTTCTTTTCTTTCTAATCCATAAACCATTTTCTCAGCCACCCAAGTGAATTCTAATGGAACTCAAGTGATGAAATAATATTTTTCCAGCCCTTTAACACTTTATTTACTGCTTGTGTTTGACACTATACATCTGAACAGAAAATTAGATTTAATAGGCACTATTTTTACCATTAGATTCAAGGCCTGTATTAAATTATTTGCTAATAATTTCTAATGGACAGTAATTCTACTGCCTAAGAATCGGTAATATAGTCATTTACTGCATTTGGAATAGCAGCCAACAAGTGCGACAGTCTTGCGCCATCTTTAATGTAGGTGCCTATGAGTGTCCCAACTAGTATAAGGTAGACAGGATGTGATAACATTTTTAGTTCTACCACAGTATTAACACTGTCAAATGCTCTTCTAAAATCCTACATGACTGAGCGGAAATCATCATATACAACTGGAATATTCTTCAAGCTAAACTGACAAAGTGTAAAGAGGCAGATAAAAATGTCACCCCGGATAACCAATGTACACTTTTTGTGCACTTAGGTTATTTTGACTATTTATTCATGAAGTTCCACCTGCAGTTTCATCTGCATAAAAACCAGTGTTACTTACCTTATCTGGGCTCTGGTGTAAATTCCTGTTCTCTTCGAGCTTTGTGATTGATGTCATGGACCCAATCAGAGGCCTCAGTGGTCACGAGGGTCATAAAGCATTGTGACGTTTGTGTCTACGAGTCACAATACTTTGTTACAGCTGTCCCTGACATCAATCAGTAGGTCCAAAGGGAACAGGGAGTCCGGGAGACGTGAGTTCTGCAGTTTTTGTTTTGGATCACCTCCTTTGAGCCTCAGTATAATATACTCTGGTGTTTGAAGTGTATGATAATAGCAGTTTTGGTTTGGACATGTTCTGTCCGAATGAAACCACAAGGATGAGATGAATCTTATGGGATTTTCCCAACACACATTTGTATTTTAAAAGGAGCTCTGGTTTAAAAGGGGTATGGCCTACATAGTCTCTATTAATCATAATCAAGGCAAAATGCCTGAATAATTTGCCAATGTTCTACCAGATGCCATACAACCTAATGGGTCCTGTGAATTTGGTATGAGGGATCCATATGGAGAGACAAAATGAAAGTGACCCTTGGATTCTGTGTTGGCTTCCGACCATGGTATCTGTGATCGCTGAGCGGAAGCCATGTTTAAATACATCTGTGATACATGTGTGGTGGATATCAGGGGGGGATTAAAGTCCACAAGAAGTACTTTTAACTTGTTAGATTACACAAAAATACTCACAATAATTATGGGTTGTATTAAAATGAGCACCGTCTATCAAAAATATACTAATCCAGAAGAGAACTGTACAAAATCATCTTTATTAGTATCACATAACTACTAGAGATGAGCGAGCAGTATTCAATCGAGTAGGTATTCGATCGAATACTACGGTATTCAAAATATTCGTACTCGATCGAACACTACTAGCTGTTCGAAGTTAGGATTCGATGCAGAACCAGCGTTGATTGGCAGAATGCTATACACTGCCAATAAACACTGGTTCTTCTCTTACCTTTAGAAGTCTTCTCCCTGCGCAGCGTTCTCGCGTCCTCTTCCGGCTCTGAATTCACTCTGCTTAGGCATCGGGCCTGGGCAGAGCCGACTGTGCATGCCCGTGCATGCGCAGTCGGCTCTGCCTAGGCCCAATGCCTAGCAGAGTGAATTCAAGGGCGGAAGAGGACACGGGGACACTGCGCAGGGAGAAGAATCCAGCCCGACCCTCACTCATGGACTTGGTAAGTAGAATTTGATCGAATGTTGCGTAATCCCGGAAACGTGCATTTCCCCCCATAGACTATAATGGGGTTCGAAACCCGTTTGAACAGTCGAACAGTGTGCGGCTGTTCAAATCGGATTTCAAACCTCAAACATTTTAGTGTTCGCTCATCTCTAATAACTACCAATGTATTCATGGATTAGTAAGTTACAGTCCTATGAAAAAGTTTGGGCACCCCTATTAATCTTAATCATTTTTTGTTCTAAATATTTTGGTGTTTGCAACAGCCATTTCAGTTTGATATATCTAATAACTGATGGACACAGTAATATTTCAGGATTGAAATGAGGTTTATTGTACTAACAGAAAATGTGCAATATGCATTAAACCAAAATTTGACCGGTGCAAAAGTATGGGCACCCTTATCATTTTATTGATTTGAATTCCCCTAACTACTTTTTACTGACTTACTGAAGCACAAAATTGGTTTTGTAACCTCAGTGAGCTTTGAACTTCATAGCCAGATGTATCCAATCATAAGAAAAGGTATTTAAGGTGGCCAATTGCAAGTTGATCTCCTATTTTAATCTCCTCTGAAGAGTGGCATCATGGGCTACTCAAAACAACTCTCAAATGATCTGAAAACAAAGATTGTTCAACATAGTTGTTCAGGGGAAGGATACAAAAAGTTGTCTCAGAGATTTAACCTGTCAGTTTCCACTGAGGAACATAGTAAGGAAATGGAAGACCACAGGGACAGTTCTTGTTAAGCCCAGAAGTGGCAGGCCAAGAAAAATATCAGAAAGGCAGAGAAGAAGAATGGTGAGAACAGTCAAGGACAATCCACAGACCACCTCCAAAGAGCTGCAGCATCATCTTGCTGCAGATGGTGTCACTGTGCATCGGTCAACTATACAGCGCACTTTGCACAAATAGAAGCTGTATGGGAGAGTGATGAGAAAGAAGCCGTTTCTGCACGTACGCCACAAATAGAGTTGCCTGAGGTATGAAAAAGCACATTTGGACAAGGCAGCTTCATTTTGGAAACAAAAATTGAGTTGTTTGGTTATAAAAAAAGGCGTTATGCATGGCGTCCAAAAAGAAACAGCATTCCAAGAAAAACACATGCTACCCACTGTAAAATTTGGTGGAGGTTCCATCATGCATTGGGGCTGTGTGGCCAATGCCGGCATCGGGAATCTTGTTAAAGTTGAGAGTCGCATGGATTCCACTCAGTATCAGCAGATTCTTGAGAATAATGTTCAAGAATCAGTGACGAAGTTGAAGTTACGCCGGGGATGGATATTTCAGCAAGACAATGATCCAAAACACCGCTCCAAATCCTCAGGCATTCATGCAGAGGAACAAGTACAATGTTCTGGAATGGCCATCCCAGTCCCCAGACCTGAATATCATTGAACATCTGTGGGATGATTTGAAGCGGGCTGTCCATGCTCGGCGACCATCTAACTTAACTGAACTTGAATTGTTTGTCCAAAATACCTTTATCCAGGATCCAGGAACTGATTAAAAGCTACAGGAAGCGACTAGAGGCTGTTATCTTTGCAAAAGGAGGATCTACTAAATATTAATGTCACTTTTCTGTTGAGGTGCCCATACTTTTGCACCGGTCAAATTTTGGTTTAATGCATATTGCACATTTTCTGTTAGTACAATAAACCTCATTTCAATCCTGAAATATTACTGTGTCCATCAGTTATTAGATATATCAAACTGAAATGGCTGTTATAAACACCAAAATATTTAGAACTAAAAATGATTAAGATTAATAGGGGTGCCCAAACTTTTTCATAGGACTGTATGTTCACACTACCCTGGTGACCATAAACATTTATTACACCAAACTGATCGAGTATCATTAGATCATGTATAATGAATCCCAACACCTCCTAATACAGCAACACAATAACTACCCCTAGATAACATACACAATGGGAACAAATAACAGAACCAAGAACCTATGGCATACACACCTATGTGAGTCACTGAAACTGGTGTATCTCCAAAAGTCTTCCCTATAGGACATGAACACTGGCAGAATAAAATGCATATTACAAATGTAACAAATTAGAAATATTGCCAAAAGTAGTTGTAAAAGACGCCTTTACAAGCCTCCTAAATTGAAAAAGCAACTTTAAAAGGAAAAGTATGTGTGAAGCTGGCCTTAGATTAGCTGCCATTTAAAAGAACAAGCCCACCAGGAAGTCTGTGCATGGCTAGCTGATTCTTCTTACCGCAGAAGCAGATTTATTATAAGCTACAACAACCTAAGACAGCAGTAAGAAATAGAATATTATCAGGTAATTGACACTCTGGAGATCTGCTTTAAGATCAACTAAAAAATTAAAGAGCCAAAATGTGCTCAAGTTTGCTGTTAGTAATGATCAAATGTAGAAAAGGAAAAAGCACAATATATAATTGATTACTACTAAAAAGTATAACCTCAGACCTCAGACACCACAATCGCATGGCAGATGACAACAATGTAAAATAAAGTACTTATATAGTTCAGAATTTCAACATTTATGTAAACCTGAAGGGATTATGTAGTTTCCTCTTACAAAATAATTTTGTAATTTGACACGCTCTGCTACTGTCTTTACACACTATAAAATAACATTGCGGGGAGAATATCTGCTTCATGGAAATAGCTCAATATGAAGTCATATAGGAATGCCTGCCTGCTATTATGTCGCGGACATGTTGTTATAGATTAGTGCGGTGGCTTAAGCCTATGCCACATGTGTTTGAAGTGACTGACACCCTAATGCTAAAGGGACCTGGCACTCATACTGAATGTATGTACACAGGTGCTGTAAATGGCAGGTATATAAGAAGCTGAAATAACTCATGCTACAGCAGTACTATAACACGTTAGAAAGCCTCTAGCAAATAATGCAGTCAACTGGTTCTCCAGAGTCATCACCAGTGATGGATGAACTGGAAGGATTTGTAAGAGAGTACTCGCAAGGTTTGCCCATAAGTTTCGGATTGGACCGAGCATGATAAGTCCAGACTGTAAACACTACTACTATACTCTGATGATGCTGGGCACGTGATGCTGGAGAAAACACCAAAAGACCAGTGATCCATAGGACACAAGGTGGTGGTAATTCTCAGCTGTCCCTGCCTGCATCACTCTGGTGCATGTGCAATAACTAATCATGTTCAGTGCACGCAGCAGAGTCTGCTGATCTGTATATACATGCCATAGACGTTTCAGGAGCACTTTAGCACCTGCACCATAGTGAATGCAGCCATGGGCAGCCAAGGAAGTGATCAAGTGGACAAATCACATGATCCTCACCATGGATGGACATGTTATGTGATACAGATCCGTTATCAGCATAAAGTAAAATTTTTCTACATCTGTCTATCACAAGTTAAGTGGATTTTCTAAAAGCAGCATAATGTTGTGATAACTTATCACAAAATGATATGCTACCTAACCTATTTGTGTCTAGTGTGGCTCAGTGGGGGTATGAGATGTGAACTGCAGCCTTTCAAAGCATGTTCTGATATCACTTTATGATGTAACAGTTACATTAAAATTTGAGTCCTTGACAAAATTAAGTGTGGACACATCTGTACAGCCAATGGCCATGGACTTGCTTGGGGCCTTCAGTTTCAGAGCTGGGGTAAAGTATGAAGACAAGCACAGTTGTATGCAACACAACATAACAGTGTATGACCTTTATGGAAATTTTACTGTAAAGCGACCATCCTCTTAAATTTGCTCATAAATGTTACTATCATGATATATTTAATCAATAGATTAAAGGCTATTTTATAGCAGCTTATTGCTTGTGTCCTATTGAAAGAATGGCAGCCACCTTTAAATGGATATTACAGTTATTACAACCATTATACTAAATGTATAGGGGTTAACTTTCAGTTCAACATAGGTCTGAATGCTAGGATGCCCCATTTCATGATAGCATAGACAACTTGTACCCAAATGTGTTTTGACCTCATTCATTTCTATGTGACTGCTGTAGATAGCTGAGTATAACTCTTGGCTATCTCTAAAAGCTGTATTTGGAATTCATGTTATGTAAGGGCTAATGGTGCATAGTATATGTTGGCGTGCCACCAGTTTTACACAGGTTATAGCACATGCAGCACCTCTGTGCACATACAATTGCTCTGCACATAAGGTCTATAGAAAGCTAGTTGCTTCTGTTTCTAATATCAGATTTGGCAACAGCCATTTAAACAACTTCACAATATATTTTAGAATATCTTCCAACATAATGGTTCTCTTAAGGGTTGTCCATCTATAATGAAAAGTTGTACGATTTTCTAATATCCTTTCTATATCAATCCCTCATGGTTTTCTAGATCACTGCTTGCTGTCATTCACTGATGAAAATCAGTCCACAGTCATGTGATGGTCAGTCCATGGTCATGTGATGTAAAGTCTATGGTCACACAGGCACACAACTCGTTACAAGCAGAGCTCAGTAATAAGACATCACATGACCATGGACTGACCATCACATGACCATGGACTGCCTATCACATGACCATGGACTGCCCATTACATGACGATGGCCTGCCCATCACATGACCATGGACTGCCCATTACATAACCCATGGACTGATTTTTATCTACTGAAAGTAAACAATGAATCACAGCAAGCAGAGATCTAGAAAACCATGATGAATTGAAACAGAAAGCATATTGGAAAATATCATACATTTTTAGTCTGCAAACAATAACATGTATTTGCTGAAACTAGACAGCCCCAATAAATCCCATTTCATTTCCCCTTAAAAGATAAATTCTTATGAAGCCTGTTAGAGAATTGCATTGTGTGAAGATGGCTGTATAGTGAACGGCAGACCTTATGTTTGAAGACATGCTTCACTATTTGTCAGTTTTTAACCACACAAATCATACTCAGTAATAAAATAGTTGTTCTGGAAACAGCAGATGAATGTCTTCAGAGCTACATTTAAATAGGCCGATCCACTTGGAAAGTACAATGACAATTTCATATCAAAATAGACTAATTCAAGTTATTCTGAGAACCAGGTCACAGCTGAATCTTCTTCCCAAGTCTTTACAAATTAATTAGGACAGAGGTTTAATCAGTGAAGCATAAAAGATGCTCTGTTACAACACATGTGATTAGAAGTAATGCTTAAGGGTTACTATCAGAAACAAATAAACAATTAATATCTATCATATACCCTCCAGTGAGTTACTGCTGTTACAGCTCCAACGCTCCCCAGTCAGTTTTGGTTACCCACTAGAAAATTAGATGTGTCAAGATCACTTCCAGCTTAATATATATATTCATTTCCTGCTTTTCAAGACTGTTTCAAATAATATACATAGCTACTATTAATAGTAATACCATGATTTCTATCTATCTATCTATCTATCTATCTATCTATCTATCTATCCAACCATCTATAAATCCAGCTTCACCTGAAAATGCACAGAATCATCTGATTCTGGTTCGGGCACACTGTAGTTCCAGGCAGCAGTCTCTAACAGCTGATCAGTGTCAGTCCCCTATCAATCCTATGGTGACGTCATCCAAATAAAACATAACCAGAAATCCCCTTCAATGTTTTTCACATTTGTAAAGGAATTTAGTAGGATAAAAACTTACTTTAGCTTACAGATAAGTGAGTATTCTACTTAAAGCATATCCGTCGACTTTTTAGAATCAGCCATCAGGAATAACACTATTTCTAACTATTATTTAACTTGCATTTTACATTTATTGCCAGTTTTCCTCTCAACATGATTCATATTTACCTGACCCAGAGCTTAGTTGCACACTAGGCATACTGAGCTATCTGTGTTGTCTTCTGTATACAGCACACAAGATAGAAAAACAGGTCGGGGTCCCCAATTCCCTCTCTTACACATAAAAGCAGTAGCATGGAGTACATTATGTAGCAGTAATGAGCAGTCTAACAGTAAATCCTCCCGTGGATGAGACAGAACTCTTATTGTACTAAAGTAGAAGCACAGTCTTTGAGTGTCTCTCTGACTACCTGAAACCTTGGGCCCCAAAGCAAAATTTATATTGGGGCCCCCACTTGACATGTTCTGTCTATTATACATGTATCTTATTATGTTTTAGAGAGCATTTTGGGTTCCCTTAGGTTTCAGAGCCTGAAAGGTACCTCTACACCCTCTATAGCAATACTCCTGCTTCTCCTACTCTCTATAAACCTCTATGGGCGGGTGCTATAACCTGATCTCTCAGTAAAGCTGATAATCCACCTCCTCAATGCCTCAGTCTGTGTTCACATCTGGAGATATCTGGAGTAAAGTCCTGCATGTAGTCAACGGGGTATGTCGGTATCCATGTGTAACCACGGTTTTAGTGGTTCGGTTCTCCATCATTTGGATCCTTCAGGTCCCAATCAATGGAGATCAAGGTACTAGTGTGAACTTGGCATCATGTGTATGTATTTAATCAGTGAATTTAGAGTAGGTGACCACTGCAGCAAGCGGGGAAAGATGCATGATAAGAGAAGAAAGACGCATTTTCCTGTTATAAAATATACTGCAACTTTTACTATGTTCAGTTGTGCTATTGACTTATACAAGGTTTGTAAGCATTTCCTAGAGCAATAACATTTCTGGCTCCTCCATTAATAATGATAAGGAGGTCTTCATATCTGCAGTATGTTTATCTATATTGTTCTTGGGCAGGTTGCAGTTTCTTGGATGAGTTGTTTTTGTAGAAGGACATTCCTAGAAAGATTTACCACTAATCCGAGTAGTTTGAGTTTGGACATGATGGCTCTCACTGTGGATCACTTGGGACTCAGGGCTTTGCAAAAGCTTTGAAACCCTTTTCAGATGATACATTTCAACAACCTTAACTTTCATCTTTTCTGGACGATCGTTTGATTGTGACATAGCACTCTAGTAGTAACTCTTATGGTAAGGATCAATATATACTGGGAGCTTAAGGTTCAACAGAGACATGAAAAGATTGATATCAAATGGTAGGAATTGTTTGGCGGCAATTATTGCTTCCAGAGGTGGTATAACCAGTTATTGCAAAACCTTTCTAGCCCTTAAATAAATGCAGTATTAAGAGTTTGCTTAAGTTTCGTTTGTCTAAAGTTACGTTTTGTTTTAAGACCAGAAAGTGTCAGTGTGATGAATATTCAATAAAAGGAGACATCTGGAAAAGGGCATATACTTTTCACAGGCTCGCCTAGTGCCGCTGAAAGCTGTGTAGTCAACTTATGTCATATTATTTATGAAGTTTGGTGTTTGTAAAGAGAAAAGCTCCAGTATTAAAGGGGTATTACTATCTTATAAAGTGACTGGATATTACTAGGATATGCCTTCACTCTTTGATACAGCAGGTAGGGGTCAGACTTCTGGGACCACCACCGCTCCTAAAAATAAAGTGGTCACAACATCCCTTTTACTATTTTTTCATACACAGAGAAGTGAATCAGTTATATTCACTACATAGCCAGATATCTGACGTCACCAATATGCACATACCTATGCACAAAGCGTAGAATGCAATGCAGGGTGTCCAGGGGACCCAGGGGGTCAGAAATTTTTTAATTATAACGTGATAATATATTTTATCAATATGTCCTCAAGATGGAAAAACCCTTTTAAACAGGAACTTGTCAGATGTTTTTTCCAACCTAAACTGGTCCCAGTGTGTGCAGCATCAAATAATGACCTTTCCCATGGTGTTCCCCACTAAGCTCTCTGTTGCTGAAATGTCAAGTTATAAGCTTTTAAAACCTTAGATCAACATATGCAAATTTACCATAACTAGTCACGGGGTGTGGGGAGCAGCGTCATTTAGTCATGCAGTCACATCACCAAATCATGTGATTGACATATCCCTTACTGACATCATCCTGATGTGCCATGACAGTGCCATGACTGTGGGACTAGATGAAGCTACCCCCAACCCCTTATGACTAGTTAAAGAACATTTTCATATACCAATCTAAGGATCTAAAAGAATATAACTTGACTTTTCAGCAACAGAAAGCTTATTCCCGGTTCACACATGCTGATGTGTTTCGTCCGTAAGGGTCCGCATGAGGACCCCTATGGATGGAACACGAGTGCAACTGCAAGTGCTGTGCAGTTCAAGCACACGGGCCCTATAGACTATAATGGGGTCCGTGTGGTTGCCGCACACTGCCCGCACAAATTGTTTGTGCGGACCGAACACATCAGCATATGTGAACCAAGCTAAAGTGAGAGACACCATAGGATAGATCATTACTTGATGCTACACACAATAGACCCTGTCCCTTTAAGGGACATGAGAATACCATAGTTCTGCAACTGCATGGAACCCATCTAGGCACCTTAAAACTAAAACTGTTCCGAGATTGTAGTCTACATGTATTATCAGAGCCGAGCATTCATTTGTATACTCTTGTCAAGTGTTTTTACCATGCAATATAAAAAGGTAAATTTACATTTTTATAATTGACTCTATGGATGATTTTTTTTTTTTTTTAGACAGAACATGTCAAAGTTAATAAATAACATAAAACCAATAGTGTACTGTATATAGTGCTAAAATACCAGCATGTAAAGTAATGACAACGCACTGTATACTTCCTAGTGTCCCTGAATACATGTGAATACAAGGAAAGAACATTGTGTTCTTTATGCAAATGAAAAATGTAAAACCTAACAAGATTTCTCCAGCAGTATCTTTCTGTACAAGAACATCAGAAGTTCAGGAACAAGCTTGAATGAGTGGAAATGGAACATGAATGTCAGCCTATCATCCCATGACACTGAGACACGGTGTACATATCTGAGTACAGTTCAGGCTTTTAGCTCATGTTCTGTGCTCCAGTCACATCAAGGGCTTTCCACATCTATTATATATATTCTGAGCTACTTAAAGTAGCATAGTATCATTGCGAATTACTGAAAGAGACAATGTGGGAGGCTTAAAGGATAAGTGTCTGACACCTACTTGGAGTTGATGCATTGCTCCAATGTATTCATGCTCCTCTTTAATCTGCACAAATCAGCCCCAATGCAGGTACAGATGAGTGAAGATTATCGCTGCAGCTAAACTGAGTTTGCCATTTGGCACAAGCCATTTTTCTTATTCCAAAAAGCTGCTGACAAACCAACTACATTACCACAATTCACAAAAGAAACTGCCTTTTCCTCCAGCGCTGTAGTAAATATGTTATGTTTATAATGCTGTATGTTTTATATGTAATACATTCATTTCTGCTAATATAAAGGTATATAAATGAAATCATTTATAGGCGTTTCCCAGGATGTAACATTAATACCCTTTTCTAATTAAAGCCTATCAATGTAAGATTGGTGAGGGATCAGCAGTAAAGGGGCTGCTTATTGGTGTGTAGAAGACCCCCCACAGATCACATATTGATGCACTGGCCTGAGAATAAGCCATAAAGGTTACAATGCAGAAGGGTCTTTCTAATAATCAT
Organism: Leptodactylus fuscus; assembly: GCF_031893055.1. Taxonomy (NCBI): domain Eukaryota; kingdom Metazoa; phylum Chordata; class Amphibia; order Anura; family Leptodactylidae; genus Leptodactylus; species Leptodactylus fuscus. Next base: position 201,064,220 of record NC_134266.1, on the reverse strand, counting down.
ACATATACATATAGGTAATATTCTCTGCGGCACATTACAATTCATAATGTACATTCACAAAATCAAACATTACAGAGCCGCAATCTAAACAATAGTAGTGAGAGCTCTGCTCATAAGAGCTTATATCTATGAGGCAATAGGGGTGCAGTAAGGGTAAAAGTGCTTTCACCAGCCAGTCATTAAAAAGAACCTATGTGCAGGCACATATATGAAGTGCATTTATGTGCAAGCAGTACTGTTGGAAAAGGAATCAGGTTTTGAGGAATAGTAAAGAAAGGGGCTATACAGAGAAGTTTGATTAGGAAATACAATGGGGAACACTCATATGTATTTTTACGGCAAGCGAATAAGCGAATATTAAGCGAATATGTGGATTATGGGAACTAATCTGAGTGTCTGGGGTAGAACAATCAAGAGAATCGATGCAGCATAAGAATAGTCATGAACAGAGGAAAGGGTGGTTTGAATTATACAGGATGTGTTAGATCATAGGCCCAAAAAGCATGATTTGGGTGGTAAAAACGGATGATGGAGTAAAGACAGGAACGTGCAGCACTGCGAGAACTTTGTGGAAAAGAATGATGAAGTTTAAATTGTATTCTAAAACAGGAAACTATTGGAGTCTCTGGTACGGGGAAGAGGCATTTCATATCATTTGTGCAAACAAATGGGTCGGGGGATATAAAATGGCTTCTAATATATTATCTTTAGAAGTTAGGTCTTGTACAATAGCATTGTGAAGCTTTGGTACACGGGCCTTAATAGCAGACAGCACAGCAGCTCCCATCCTAAAAAATGACAGCTAATGGAGCAGCATCTTATGTGACGCCATCTATCAACATCCCCCTACTGATATGCAGTGTGTCTGGGCTAGTGTCCTGGTTGTCCAAAGGAAACAACCCAGTATAGACATACATTGGGGCAGGTTTATCTATATGGTCTAAAAGTATGACAGTATAAACTTAGACTAGACAGTCTTAAACTGGGCCATATTATCAGAGTGTCTGATGCTGTTCCTATTATGTCTGTCTAGTCTAACTTTACACCTCTTGTAATTTGGCTTAATTTATGCAAGGAAAATTCATCAGAATTTTGTCATGTTATTGCACTATGGTGTTGTGAGTTAAGCCACACCGCTTTCCACAAAGCCACACACTTTCCATGAAGTCACACCCCATGTGTTGTACAACTCATAACAATGTCTAAGGCTAATGCCCTGTGTAATGGGCCGCAGCAAAAAAGTGCTGTGAGAAAAACCATGACGGCAACGATCGTGGCCTTTTTTTGCAGCACTTTTCACAAAAAGTATATATTTCCTCTACAGACTCTCTGCTACCATTATAACTATAAGGAAACCACTAAAGTTTCCATAGGTATAATTGACATGCTGCGATTTCCAAAACCGCAATGGTTTTGTAAATTGCAGCTTGTCTGCTGTGTGTATTTTTTCTACTGAATGCCAACCACTTTGCAGGGACTGTAAAATGCTGCGTTTTTCCATGGCGGCCAAACTGTGACGTTTATGCCACGTGGGGCCATGGCCTAAAAGTGTCTAAAAGACTTGATAAATGTGGCTCACAGCATGTTAATCTGTTTTGGTTTTTTTTGGCACAAATTGCACAGAATTGATGGGTCTCCCCCAATGTGTTTTATCGGTAGGCACTGAACAACGGGGCTGCATCATATGCACTTCTACCAGTTGTCATGTTCTGAAAGGGCACTTTACTGTCCTGGGAGAAGACATGTCTATCACAGTTACATATATATTTCTCTGGTTCACTCCTTTGTACAGATTATATATGAAGCAGTCAACTCTATTAATAAATGATCAGCATGTGTTAAAGGTGGCTTAGAAATTATTGTCTTAAATATGGATATTATAAGAATTGCAACTTATTTTATAACCATTTGTATTTCATGCTCCAATTTGCATACTATACCTTGCCTAATAATAGTAGTACGTCTAATAATAGTAAATTGCTAATCAAACCATTTTCTGATACAGTGTTTCAGTGAAGACTCTTCTGAAATAAGCGACAGATGAACATTCTATTTTGATGCTTTTATAGCATGAACTATGACTAATGACATTAAAATATGTTCTATATACTTTTGCTGATCTCATTTTGCTGTATACCCTGGTGTGTCATCATATTATTGTCATACAATCCAAGTCAAACAATCACTATAACATTTTCACTAAATCGTGTCACCACTAGGGGCAGTGTTCATTCTTGGAAGAACAAGCACTGCAATGGTTCATTGCCATGAACACATTTCTACAAATTGTACTTATTGCTCATGACAACCTATTTCGATCCTATTACAGACATTCATAGAAAATTAAAGTGAAAGAAAAGCCTCCTTATTCCTTTCTATGAAAATGGAATTATGAATTCAAGCCTGGAAAGGGGAAATAAACCGACACAATGGTCAGTGGTCAGTCTTGCCTTGCACCGGTTTCTAAATCGACGCTAGTTTATTGCCGTTTCTCCCTTCGCCAGATATGTGTGAACACTATGTTGTAGTGGAGAGAAACAAACATTGCCGTTCTGGCAATTCTTATTGCCTAATTAAACGCAAGAAAGCACAGACAAATAATTCTTAATAGAAATCGAGAGGATCCTGGAGCAACAAAGTCACATCTTACTCGGAGCATTTTCACTGTGTGTTTTTCCCATTTTTTAAGTTTAACCTCTGTGGATCAATGTGCTTCCTTAAAAGACTTTAATAAATTAAAGTGCAGAGAGCTTTTTTCACCAGGCAGAAAAAGCTGATGAGACAGGTTTAGTTTAATCTCAGGCAATAGAAGTCATTAACCATTCTCTCAGGGATTAAAATATAGCTTGCCCTTTTCTTCTCTCACTTATCATTAGCATCACTTTAATCTCCCAGCGTTTCACACTGCTATTTTAATCATTACTTACTGCCTTTTGACAAGTGCAGAACATGCTTTTTCTCATTGAGGCAATATCCTGGTTTTAGCTGACAAATGTAGGACATAATGTAAAAATATCAAAGTGACATCTCTTAAACACACCTTCATCATAAAAAATCTCGAAAGTTACAATATTCCTTTGTTTAACATATCCATTGAATTATCCACTTGAAAGATGCAAAGTTTAAAGTTAAAGTTTTTTCACCCACTAATCAAATTACTTTCACAGCAGTCACGGAATGGAAATGTCCTCTGTTTCTTGTGGCTGAATGTTTGAGTGGCTAACAGTATGTACTGGCTGTGGCAGCCATCCATGTGACCACCATTGCATGGTTCTAACATATCATAGGATACCCCGTTATGAAATAGGTTACTTCTATCGCCCTACATCAGACTACGTAGTGCTAAAGTATATGGAGTGTTTAAACTCTTACTTAGACCACTTAAAAGGGCTTTGAATCAATATGACTCATTTAATAGGCAACTAAATGTGTTACGGCGAGTGACGCCCGAGATAATAATGGACAGCACTCTAAGGTTCACATCTGCGATCGGGTTTCCGTTCAGGGAGTCCACTTCATTACCCCCGGAATGGAAACCTATACACATTGAAAAGTGGTTACCTGGGAAACACGTGGATCCCATAGATTATAATGAGGTTTGCGTGGTTTCTGCACAAAACATGCAGAGAGAAAAGTCCTGCAAGCAGCACTTTTCTCTCCGCATGTTTCGTGTGGAAACCAAGCGGAAACCACACAGACCCCATCATAGTCTATGGGGTCTGTGGGTTTTCCTTTACATAACCACTTTTTAATGCATATAGGTTTCCGTTCGGAGGGTCCCCAAGCAGACTTTCTTAACGGTAAGGGTTCGTTCACACTTGCGCCCCTGTCCTGCCCCGGCGAAACTGGAAAGGGGACGGAGACCCGGCGGTCAGATTTAAAACCCCTTCACTTGAATGGGTTTGTAAAGGTGATTGCTGGTGTCCGCCTGTGGCCTATCCGCAGGGACACCATTTTTTTCAGCTGGACACAAACTCTTGCATGTCTAACTTTGTGTCCAGCTAAAAAAAAAACCAGTTTCCCTGTGGAGAGGCTGCAGGTGGACACTAGCAGTCACCTTTACAAACCCATTCAACTGAATAGGTCTTAAAGCTGACCACCAGGTTTCTGCCCCCTGTTCAGTTTCCCCGGGGTTGAGGGCGGAAACCTGGCAGAATGGCAAATACTGGACAGGGGTGCAAGTGTGAAAGAACCCTTACCCGAACACAGGTGTGAACTGGGCAACTGCTTACTTTCAGGTCATGTGTAGTCTGATTTTTTTTTTCCCACATGAAAAAAATATCAAGTTATTTCAAAACATTTCTTATACTTTTCAATGTCTCTTGGCCTGTGAAAAAGGTATAACACTCAGGTTCTATCTGTGGAATGTTACGTATCACAGTCAGGTAGGCTAAATGACAGCTCTGCTACGTGTTAACCCCCCCCCACACACACACACACACAAACCTGCTTTATCTTTAGAAGTTATATAAATCACTTCTCTAGTAATGTATTCTATCTATGTAGTCTGATAAGTGAATAAAACACAGCCTCAACCTGCAGCTGTGATTCACTATATTGATGTCCTGGGAACACATTATAAAACAAAATATAAAAAAGTCAGCATATTCATTGAACTATATTTGTAAAAATGCCCATTATATTCAAGCTGAAGCAACCGCTTTATACTACCATCTGGTTACATTAGGGCATAATGAGAAGTCAAAATGTCAGCTACAGTCCAACTAGCCAACTAAAACACAGTCTGTGAGCTTACAACAGAAGAGACTCTGTTAGGATGGAAGCTGGCCATAGGCATGAGAAAGCTGTCAGACTATGATGACTCTCCACTCCATTACTACCAAGCAAGTCTCACACATGATCAATCGATATTACAGGGCATCAAAGGATTTGACTGGCTGAACTCTTGTTTCTCAGACAAATGTCTAATTTCACCAGGCCTGTGGAGTGAGAGTCATAGAGTTTGAGTTGGCTCCAATTTTGGGTGCCAGAAAAAGATCCTGACTCTGACTTCAGCTTCAAAATAAAATGATCCATTATTTCCAAATAAATGTAATGTTTATTAATAGAGATGAGCGAACACTAAAATGTTCGAGGTTCGAAATTCGATTCGAACAGCCGCTCACTGTTCGAGTGTTCGAATGGGTTTCGAACCCCATTATAGTCTATGGGGAACATAAACTCGTTAAGGGGGAAACCCAAATTCGTGTCTGGAGGGTCACCAAGTCCACTATGACACCCCAGGAAATGATACCAACACCCTGGAATGACACTGGGACAGCAGGGGAAGCATGTCTGGGGGCATAAAAGTCACTTTATTTCATGGAAATCCCTGTCAGTTTGCGATTTTCGCAAGCTAACTTTTCCCTATAGAAATGCATTGGCCAGTGCTGATTGGCCAGAGTACGGAACTCGACCAATCAGCGCTGGCTCTGCTGGAGGAGGCGGAGTCTAAGATCGCTCCACACCAGTCTCCATTCAGGTCCGACCTTAGACTCCGCCTCCTCCGGCAGAGCCAGCGCTGATTGGACGAAGGCTGGCCAATGCATTCCTATGCGAATGCAGAGACTTAGCAGTGCTGAGTCAGTTTTGCTCAACTACACATCTGATGCACACTCGGCACTGCTACATCAGATGTAGCAATCTGATGTAGCAGAGCCGAGGGTGCACTAGAACCCCTGTGCAAACTCAGTTCACGCTAATAGAATGCATTGGCCAGCGCTGATTGGCCAATGCATTCTATTAGCCCGATGAAGTAGAGCTGAATGTGTGTGCTAAGCACACTCATTCAGCACTGCTTCATCACGCCAATACAATGCATTAGCCAGTGCTGATTGGCCAGAGTACGGAATTCGGCCAATCAGCGCTGGCCAATGCATTCTATTAGCCCGATGAAGTAGAGCTGAATGTGTGTGCTAAGCACACACATTCAGCACTGCTTCATCACGCCAATACAATGCATTAGCCAGTGCTGATTGGCCAGAGTACGGAATTCGGCCAATCAGCGCTGGCTCTGCTGGAGGAGGCGGAGTCTAAGGTCGGACCTGAATGGAGACTGGTGTGGAGCGATCTTAGACTCCGCCTCCTCCAGCAGAGCCAGCGCTGGTTGCCTGAATTCCGTACTCTGGCCAATCAGCGCTGGCCAATGCATTCTATTAGCCCGATGAAGTAGAGCTGAATGTGTGTGCTAAGCACACACATTCAGCACTGCTTCATCGGGCTAATAGAATGCATTGGCCAGCGCTGATTGGCCGAATTCCGTACTCTGGCCAATCAGCACTGGCCAATGCATTCTATTAGCCCGATGAAGTAGAGCTGAATGTGTGTGCTAAGCACACACATTCAGCACTGCTTCATCACGCCAATACAATGCATTAGCCAGTGCTGATTGGCCAGAGTACGGAATTCGGCCAATCAGCGCTGGCTCTGCTGGAGGAGGCGGAGTCTAAGATCGCTCCACACCAGTCTCCATTCAGGTCCGACCTTAGACTCCGCCTCCTCCGGCAGAGCCAGCGCTGATTGGCCGAAGGCTGGCCAATGCATTCCTATGCGAATGCAGAGACTTAGTAGTGCTGAGTCAGTTTTGCTCAACTACACATCTGATGCACACTCGGCACTGCTACATCAGATGTAGCAATCTGATGTAGCAGAGCCGAGGGTGCACTAGAACCCCTGTGCAAACTCAGTTCACGCTAATAGAATGCATTGGCCAGCGCTGATTGGCCAATGCATTCTATTAGCCCGATGAAGTAGAGCTGAATGTGTGTGCTAAGCACACACATTCAGCACTGCTTCATCGGGCTAATAGAATGCATTGGCCAGCGCTGATTGGCCGAATTCCGTACTCTGGCCAATCAGCACTGGCCAATGCATTCTATTAGCCCGATGAAGTAGAGCTGAATGTGTGTGCTAAGCACACACATTCAGCACTGCTTCATCACGCCAATACAATGCATTAGCCAGTGCTGATTGGCCAGAGTACGGAATTCGGCCAATCAGCGCTGGCCAATGCATTCTATTAGCCCGATGAAGTAGAGCTGAATGTGTGTGCTAAGCACACACATTCAGCACTGCTTCATCACGCCAATACAATGCATTAGCCAGTGCTGATTGGCCAGAGTACGGAATTCGGCCAATCAGCGCTGGCTCTGCTGGAGGAGGCGGAGTCTAAGGTCGGACCTGAATGGAGACTGGTGTGGAGCGATCTTAGACTCCGCCTCCTCCAGCAGAGCCAGCGCTGATTGGCCGAATTCCGTACTCTGGCCAATCAGCGCTGGCCAATGCATTCTATTAGCCCGATGAAGTAGAGCTGAATGTGTGTGCTAAGCACACACATTCAGCACTGCTTCATCACGCCAATACAATGCATTAGCCAGTGCTGATTGGCCAGAGTACGGAATTCGGCCAATCAGCGCTGGCCAATGCATTCTATTAGCCCGATGAAGTAGAGCTGAATGTGTGTGCTAAGCACACACATTCAGCACTGCTTCATCGGGCTAATAGAATGCATTGGCCAGCGCTGATTGGCCGAATTCCGTACTCTGGCCAATCAGCACTGGCCAATGCATTCTATTAGCCCGATGAAGTAGAGCTGAATGTGTGTGCTAAGCACACACATTCAGCACTGCTTCATCACGCCAATACAATGCATTAGCCAGTGCTGATTGGCCAGAGTACGGAATTCGGCCAATCAGCGCTGGCCAATGCATTCTATTAGCCCGATGAAGTAGAGCTGAATGTGTGTGCTAAGCACACACATTCAGCACTGCTTCATCACGCCAATACAATGCATTAGCCAGTGCTGATTGGCCAGAGTACGGAATTCGGCCAATCAGCGCTGGCTCTGCTGGAGGAGGCGGAGTCTAAGGTCGGACCTGAATGGAGACTGGTGTGGAGCGATCTTAGACTCCGCCTCCTCCAGCAGAGCCAGCGCTGATTGGCCGAATTCCGTACTCTGGCCAATCAGCGCTGGCCAATGCATTCTATTAGCCCGATGAAGTAGAGCTGAATGTGTGTGCTAAGCACACACATTCAGCACTGCTTCATCACGCCAATACAATGCATTAGCCAGTGCTGATTGGCCAGAGTACGGAATTCGGCCAATCAGCGCTGGCTCTGCTGGAGGAGGCGGAGTCTAAGATCGCTCCACACCAGTCTCCATTCAGGTCCGACCTTAGACTCCGCCTCCTCCAGCAGAGCCAGCGCTGATTGGCCGAATTCCGTACTCTGGCCAATCAGCACTGGCTAATGCATTGTATTGGCGTGATGAAGCAGTGCTGAATGTGTGTGCTTAGCACACACATTCAGCTCTACTTCATCGGGCTAATAGAATGCATTGGCCAGCGCTGATTGGCCGAATTCCGTACTCTGGCCAATCAGCACTGGCTAATGCATTGTATTGGCGTGATGAAGCAGTGCTGAATGAGTGTGCTTAGCACACACATTCAGCTCTACTTCATCGGGCTAATAGAATGCATTGGCCAATCAGCGCTGGCCAATGCATTCTATTAGCGTGAACTGAGTTTGCACAGGGGTTCTAGTGCACCCTCGGCTCTGCTACATCAGATTGCTACATCTGATGTAGCAGTGCCGAGTGTGCATCAGATGTGTAGTTGAGCAAAACTGACTCAGCACTGCTAAGTCTCTGCATTTGCATAGGAATGCATTGGCCAGCCTTCGGCCAATCAGCGCTGGCTCTGCCGGAGGAGGCGGAGTCTAAGGTCGGACCTGAATGGAGACTGGTGTGGAGCGATCTTAGACTCCGCCTCCTCCAGCAGAGCCAGCGCTGATTGGTCGAGTTCCGTACTCTGGCCAATCAGCACTGGCTAATGCATTGTATTGGCGTGATGAAGCAGTGCTGAATGTGTGTGCTTAGCACACACATTCAGCTCTACTTCATCGGGCTAATAGAATGCATTGGCCAGCGCTGATTGGCCGAATTCTGTACTCTGGCCAATCAGCACTGGCTAATGCATTGTATTGGCGTGATGAAGCAGTGCTGAATGAGTGTGCTTAGCACACACATTCAGCTCTACTTCATCAGGCTAATAGAATACATTGGCCAATCAGCGCTGGCCAATGCATTCTATTAGCTTGATGAAGCAGAGTGTGCACAAGGGTTCAAGCGCACCCTCGGCTCTGATGTAGCAGAGCTGAGGGTGCACAAGGGTTCAAGTGCACCCTCGGCTCTCCTACATCAGAGCCGAGGGTGCGCTTGAACCCTTGTGCAGCCTCGGCTCTGCTACATCAGAGCCGAGGATGCGCTTGAACCCTTGTGCACACTCTGCTTCATCAAGCTAATAGAATGCATTGGCCAGCGCTGATTGGCCAGAGTACGGAATTCGGCCAATCAGCGCTGGCCAATGCATCCCTATGGGAAAAAGTTTATCTCACAAAAATCACAATTACACACCCGATAGAGCCCCAAAAAGTTATTTTTAATAACATTCCCCCCTAAATAAAGGTTATCCCTAGCTATCCCTGCCTGTACAGCTATCCCTGTCTCTTAGTCACAAAGTTCACATTCTCATATGACCCGGATTTGAAATCCACTATTCGTCTAAAATGGAGGTCACCTGATTTCGGCAGCCAATGACTTTTTCCAATTTTTTTCAATGCCCCCAGTGTCGTAGTTCCTGTCCCACCTCCCCTGCGCTGTTATTGGTGCAAAAAAGGCGCCAGGGAAGGTGGGAGGGGAATCGAATTTTGGCGCACTTTACCACGCGGTGTTCGATTCGATTCGAACATGGCGAACACCCTGATATCTGATCGAACATGTGTTCGATAGAACACTGTTCGCTCATCTCTATTTATTAATATTGTATAACTACTTAGATGTGTAGATTACTGCAGATTTACTTTCAGAGGAACTCAATGACTAGTTTTTTTTTTTAAAGGAATTAGAGGAGCTTTACTGCTGCTGACTGCCATGGCTTACAGACATTTATGAAGAAGTCATAGTTGGAGCAGAAGTCAGAGTTGGTCTATGTAAGAATATAGGAGTCAAAGTCAGTGGTTTGGCCTACCGATTGCTCAGCCCTCAATTTTACATGAACTCTGTATTGCCTATATACCTGCAACAGGACAGGCCTAATGTTCATTCGACAGACAGCTATTACTCCCCGCAGCCTGCCTAAGATTTGCTGCTCTGGAGGTGGCTTATCTTCTTCTGAGAGCAAAAGGATTGGGTGTTGAAACTCCATGTCTGACCTTTCATTCCCAACTGTAAAGCCCCTATAGACATAATATAATTGACTGGTCCTGCCAGCATCTCAGCTCAGTTGACTTTGCTCTTTGCTTTGCTCTTTCGGTAGATTCATTTGAGGTTTAATTTCCAAGACCAGCTTAAGAAACTGGCAGTATTCAAAAGAGTACTGAAATATATTACTTTGGAAGGACCTTTAAGGGTGTGTTATAAATAAAGCAACTGACGGCATATTGCTCCAAATGAGCGGGTTTGATGCCTTATTTAGTGTTTTTATGATGTTTCCCCTGTACAATATCATCTACTTGCCTGTAAACATCAGGCATCTTCTTCGGAGTGGCCTGTGGGGGAGTAGCACACCAGCTAGGGATAGAAATAGACTTGACAGGCTGATTAGAAGGGCCAGCTCTGTCCTGGGTGCCCTCTGGACCCAGTACAGGTGGGGGGTGACAGAAGGATACTGTCAGTGGTGAGCTCCATGCTGGAGAACAACTTCCATCCCATGTATGCACCATGACAACACTGGGCAGTACTGTCAGTGACCAACTGCTTCACCCCAAGTGTGAGAAGGAGCGCTATCGGAGGTCCTTCCTACCAACCATGGTCAGGCTACATAACTTACATCAGGCCAAGCGAAGATCAATCTGCACAGAGAACTAAATGATCCTGACGTCTTTCGTTTTCTTTTTAGTTGCCATGATTTCTAGTATCTTTTCTCTCGGCTATTCTGAGCTTGTATGTGTTTTTTCTTGTAATATATTACTGTATTACTGTAACACACTGAATTTACCATGGTCTCTTCTTGTAAACAGTGGAACCTCACTTATCAGCATGTGATAGAAACAGAACATTCTGGTTATATGATGTTGCACGGAAAAACCGTTCAAGCTCTAGTCACATATTATGTAAAAAATAGCTCAGATACAGCACTGTTTAGTTGCTAAATTATAAGTTAATGGGGTCCGTCAAGGGGTGCCTGTCACGTAATGGATATATATCATAGCTTGAAATCCATTTATTTTCTCCTATGAATAGAGATGAGTGAACAGTAAAATGTTCGAGGTTCGATATTCATTTCGAGTAGCCCCTCAATATTCGACTACTTGAATCAAATATCGAACCCTATTATAGTCTATGGGGGGAAAATGCTCGTTTCAGGGGTTGGCAACGTTCGATCAAATTATACTTACCAAGTCCATGAGTGAGGGTCGGGCTGGATCCTCCGAGAAGTCTTCTCCGTGCAGCGTCCCCGCGGCATCTTCCGGCTCTGAATTCACTCTGCCAGGCATCGGGCCTGGGCAGAACCGACTGCGCATGCCCGCACTACAAGCGGACATGCGCAGTCGGCCCTGCGCAGGCCCGATGCCTGGCAGAGTGAATTCAGAGCTGGAAGACAACGCGGGGAAGCTGCACGGAGAAGACTTCTAAAGGTAGGAGAAGAACCAGCGTTGATTGGCCGACTGTATAGCATTCGGCCAATCAATGCTGGTTCTGCATCGAACTTTTACATTCGAATAGCAAGTGGTACTCGATCGAGTACGAGTATTTTGAATACCGTAGTATTCGATCGAATACCTACTCGATCGAGTACTACTCGCTCATCTCTACCTATGAAGTAAAAGACTAATGGAACACCCTATGTTAAAATATTGTCTACTTGATTTACTGAAAAAGTCATAAATTCATAAGATAGTAACTAACATAGTAGACTAAGAGCAACCAGAAATAACTAAGGGAGGCTACTTTTATAAGTTCCTAGAAAAGAATACAAGAGTGGAGAAAACCCATACCTTCCAATGAGTTACATTACATTAAAATCTAGACTTCAGCAGAAGAGTCAGGTCTTGTAACAAAGGAGGCATTCAGTTTTTTATTTGTTTCATTTTTTTCTCACTTTTAAGTCATGTAAAATTCAGAGCAAGTTACTGTCATTTTGACTCTCAGATTGCTTATTTTATGTGTATATAATAAAAAGTTACCCATGGTTTGCCTTAAGCATTTAATTTAATCCATCTGAAATGATCTCATACCACCTTTAACTATTATATAAAACGTAAAAGAGAAAAAAAAAAGTTGCACTATATATTTCAACAATAAAATCCCTTCTTAAGCTTCACAAAGCAGAACAATTCATTATTTGATCTCTCTCCAGGTTCAAAGTCTCTTATTGCGCAACATCAAAGAAGTCCGTATATAATCAAAGACAAACAGCTGTGAAAACATTCTTTTATTACTTTTTATATTATCATTTAGCTCTCATTGTTTGAAGAAACCGGCGCAACTTGTCCAAACAATGAATATCTTCAGGAGACTTTTCCTTACATATATTTGTGTGACTAAATTAAATGGTAATCCAATTCCAATGTGGTTGATACGTAATGATCTCGCATTTGTAGGGAATTTCCACATAGCTCTGTACTGTATATCCTGCCGCTATAATTGAATGCAGAAATGTCTATTTTATGGCTGCATGTTTCATTGTGATGTTTTAACATCGAACTGCTCTTGTTTTCAGCTGTATAGAAGCCATTTATTACGGAACGTATATAATTGCTTCAAGACCCTCTGAACTTTAACTGATAACGCTGTGATTTGCTCATTTACCAAACTCAACAGTAAAAATGAAAATTGGTAGCACAATCGCCTACCTCCTAGGTTTCCTTTATTACTTCATAAATACTATCAAAGGGAGGACTTATAAAGGAACATAGTAAGGTGAAAATGAATGCATATAAAAGATAAAAGACCCCAGCCTAATTGGTGCATGTACAGTCCGGCAGCCGAGCAGTTCACATTTCAGTAAGTGCTCAAGGCAAACCCTGGGTTCCACCACTGATGAATCTAAGAGGAACATATTGCATTTTATAAAAACTCTCAGTGTTCATAACAGAGATAATAGGTTAACACCAGCCTGGGAAATAAGGCTGAATTCATAATGCAAATGCCTAAAAACATATCCATAAGTCCCCATTCATCAGATGAATGGTCTCGGTTGGGCTGGTATACATCACTCTAGCTTTATTCAAACTGCTATGTTTTCGACAGTCTATGGGCAAAGGATGCCACAGTCAGATCCATCAGAAGTATATGACATGAATTTTTCCTGACATATACCTCTGATGCACAGTATAAATACAGTCTGAATAGATCCTAAGGTGTCTATTAATGCTACAATGTAAGGTATAACTGAAAATAGTATTCTGGGTGTTATACAACCAACAATTAAGATAACAGGACAGAAACTTTCTATTTATTTCCCCAACTTTTCAGGGCATATGGATTCTCTTTGGGAAGAAGGGAGAGTCTTTTAGACTATGCAATGCTCCTGGTATACAAATTAGGGTTTTTTGTTTTTTTTTTTCAAAAGAAGAAACGCTGTGCCTCCAGTGCTAGTTACTGGAAGGTAGCTACTCTATAAGTCAAGGCCTGACCCTTTAAACCCCCTCCCCTGATGGCAATCATAAGCCTCACTCAGCCAACCAGTACTCTACTCAGGACTGAATAGGGCCAAACTTCCATATCACAACCTGCTCTACAATGAAAACCAGACCAGACACCCAACTGCAGAAAGCTGTTTTGGGCTGCTTACCCTTCATCAGTGCACAGCACAGTAAAGTACTGTTGAGCTGGGTGATAGGCCTCTGATGGGTTCTTAGGGGTTAAAGGTTGAACATTGACTTATATGATATCTACCTTCCAATAAGTAGACTTGGAAACAAAGCTTTCTTTATTGGAAAAATAGCTAAACAATCCTTTATTTTTAATGGAAACTCAAGTTTGGTTCCCAGTATAACTTTTCATCAGTGAATACTTCAGACTGTCTAATAAGTAATATTTGTAAGTGCCAAGCTGAGAGATGCTTGAGCATTAACCACAAGATGTAACCAAGGTGCACCTCTATGCATTTGTTAACATCAGTAGTTGACCTTCCACTTTATCAACTACAGAATATCCAAGATGTTGGATTCAGTGGCAATCTTCTTGAGACATAATCAAAACTGCGATGGAGTTAGGATATATCCTGACATCTACGATCTGCAATGTTGTGGAAAGAGGTTGTAAGGATTATTTAGTCAGCCCTCCTATTTTCAGCCTACTTGTACTGAGCAGTAAATAAAACTAGGTACTTTTGAATAAAACTTTTGAATTCCTGGTCACTTTCTTCAAGGTTTGCCAATAAGGTAATATTAGATTTTTTTGTCAGTTAGATTTTTCTTGTAGGTTCCTCTTTTTTACCCTGGCAATCTCTCCTCTCTTCTTCTACACAGATATTAACACAGGCTACGGTATTAGGGAATTGAATTCCCAAAATTTGAACCAGGATGCGCGCTCTCTCACTACAGTAGGATATGATACACATGTGTAGTAATGAGGAGAAGTTTATTGGTAAAAGATAACGTGTTTTGGGGTGTTCTGTGCTATACAAAACACCATCCCTTCATCAGATCTCTCTTGTGTAATTGTAGGGCATATGGTTCATATTTTGGGAATCCAATTCCCAATTCCCTGGAAGTCGTGAAGCCACTGGATGCTGCCCATCGAACTCGGAAAACACTAATTACGCTTATTGTTAATCGAGAGCACGACCCATTACTTAATCCAACACCACGCCTAGAAGTTACGGCGGTTGGTTGTTCGTTCACAGGTTCCTAGGGAGCGCGGCCATTCTTGATCCTCACTCCTATTATATACACAGACATTAACAACAATTTCTAACACCGTAATGTACTTGCAACATGTAACGTTCTTACAGTTATATTTTCTCATGAGTTCCATCACAATACCGCTCTAAATATTATTTACAGTATGTCAGAATACAAGTTCCGAAGTCTGTAAAGTAAAACTTCATCTACTATACCATCAGCAGGGAAGGCAGGCACTCTTCAGCCATTCTCAGTGAGAAACGGAAAATGCAATTAAGGTTCCCACCAGGGACGATGAGACCTAAAGAAAAACCAGGGTCTTCACACAAGAGCCGTTTTTCTCCAGATGTAAAGTAGCGAGCCTAAAATCTTAATGGTGTGATGCTAGCAGTTAGGACAACACTCTATCAGATTTTCTCACAGCAGATCAAAGTAAATAATGCAAGGGCAGTGAAACAAAAGGGAAAACTCCAGCATGCTTACATTAAAAGAGATTACAGGAGACTTAGCAAGTGATTGAGGGAATAGATGATACTTTGAGAAACATAAGATGAAGATATTTTCTGCACGCTTATAGCAGAGCCATGAATTGTACAAACCCAGCAGTTAACCCAGGATGACAGGCAAAGAGTAGGAGATTTAGAACAAAAAAGCCAAATAATATAGACATCATTTATACATATATATCTTTAACTGCTGCTCCATAAAACATCAAGGTGCAACAGTCACTCCCTATTGAGATGCAAGCAAGTCTACTGCATGAATTGCTGAATATACAGGTGAATAATTCAGACAAAAATTGTAAGCCTTTATTTTATTGGTCATGGCCATGCAAAGCTAGTTGAGAAGGTTAACAGATATGTTGGAAAGTTTCATTTACCTGCCCTGTAAATGACAGCATTTCTATTGTACTGTATATCATTAAATGGGCTGATTTCACTATATAGTACAGCAACACATAGAGTATTCAGCTCAATATTGGGCCTCTAGGTATAAGAATGACATACTGCAGATGCACTACATATGGTACAGAGGAATATGACCATAATAATTAAGGGAATGGGGCTATGGGCAGATCTAATCACAATGTAAAAAGACCTTTCTAATGATTTTTTTTTATGACAAGGGGACATCCTATAAGCTTATAATAGAATTTCACCAGCCAAGATGGGGATTCTTTACTGTAAGAGCAATGAGAATTTAAAAATAGGGCTGACGTCATCCCATCTAAGTACCGGAGCTTGCCGCTAAGTTTTTACCGCATCTTGTCTTTTGAGCATCTACTATTAAGAATTAGGGCCCTCCTGATGAGCTCTGTAATGAGCGAAACACGTTGAGGCTTATGAGGCATAGTGAGTAGACATATTATTTGGGGAGTCAGATGTTACCTGTAGGGGCAGGAGCAGTTTGATAGACTAACACTACAGATGTGAGCAGTTAATTTTGGAGGCAGGTGTGAGGTGGGGGACGCCAGGGGTGTGGGATGACCAAGCTCCTAAAGATTGACCCCTCTTTCTGCTACTATATTGGTGCCTCCTTTACCATCTCACAATATGCCGCAGGCTCCTAGCACCCAAGATATCTGATTACTCCATGGTGTAGACACAGTTGTATTTGGGCACTATATACTGTCAGGGTGGTGATGGATCAGTAGGAGGGTAGGAAAGCAAATTATTACCTTACTCATTGATATCTTGAGCTAGGTACACCTACCTCTACCAAAGGCTACTAACGTTAGCCCTGCCAGTTGTTGTTACTTTATTGTATATATGTGGGGGGCTGAAGTCTTTTGGGAGGTTTGATAAAAGTAAATTTTTAACTTTTCTTTTGTGTAGGGAACCCCTAGTTTTGAGTCAACTATCAACCCCCTTGTATTTTTTCATCGTAGGCCTGTGTAATTGATGCAGTAAAAGAAAATCAAGTTTTTTTCCGATGGATTTTTTTGTAGCGTTTCCGTACATGGGGCCATAACCTAAAGCAGGTATTCGCTTCAAAGCAAAGTTATCTGCATACTAGTAAGGGAAAAAAATACTTGTATGAATGATAAGCATTGTAAGAAAAAAAAATCTCTGCCATTCTGACAATACATGTATACTAAACTTATCAGCATCCAGATATTTACTCTTATTTTTTTAATGTAGATGGTGAGTCCCACATAGAGCACACAATGTACATTTTTTAACCCTATCAGTATGTATTTGGAATATGGGATGGAAATCCAAACACAGGAAGGACATACAAACTCCTTGCAGATGGTTTTTATGCCCTTGGTGGGATTTGAACACCAGGACACCAGCGCTGCAAGGCTGCAGTGCTAACCACTGAGCCACCGTGTGCCCCCAACTCTTATTTATCTACTCTTAAGTTCTTCATGCCTTAATATTTGCTGCTAGACACTGGCCATCAATTCTAAAAGAGGATTGACAGCAGGGATCCACCAAGGAATGGATAAGCTACAGGGTTTCTAAAACAACAGTGTCAAAGGTCTAGAAGAAAACAATCCCATGCGGAACCAACCACTTGGCAGCAGGGGATACTTCTAACAGTCTGCCTGTCAAATAACCTGTAACACCTTATTGATGATATGTCCTGTGTGTACAACGATAACATCCCTATTTACCATGAAAACACAAATGGACATGGATCTATACAGACCCTCGATATATATATACATATATATATATATATATATATATATATATATATATATATATATATATATATATATATATATATACACACACATATATGTATAGATAGAGGGTGGGGAGTGGATTTAAGGATTCCAATTCTAACAATGGTAGAATAATGCAAAGCAAAGACAGAAGTTGAAGAAGTAGAAGGAGAATAATAACAATAAGTAAAGGAGAAGGAGAGGGAAGAATAGAAGAAGTAAAATTTCATGGATATTTAAAGTGACCATCCAGATCGCAATAAAAACTTTCACCATACATTAATAATGGATAGATAAAATATCAGGGACCCTCCTGTTTAATCTTTCTAGTGTGGTCCCTCCTAGTTCCAATCCTCTGTACGTTTCTGTACAATGCCCACTGGTTTCTCAGACTATGGTATGCACTGAGACCACCCCACCCCCATCCATTCTTGAATGAATCAGGCAATAGAATGGAGTGAATCAGATAGGAGACAGTGAATAGAAGGGACTGCACTAAAAAGATTCAACAGGAGAGTATCAGATATCTTAAACATATAATATCATACATTAAAACCATGGCAATTATTAATACCTTATTAAAAAGTTTACATTCATATCTTAAACATTACCTGCATAATTTTTACTACTCTGCACGTGTCCAATATTACTGAAATAAATAAAACTGAAAAACTGATTCCGGTATAATCTATGCGTTTATTTACATGATTCTCACTTTGTTTTAATCAACCTCTTCCTGTAACAAAAGTGATATACAATGTTTACGCTGAACATAATTTATTCTGGAATAAAATTTTACTTGCTAAAGTGTAATTGGTGTAAACCAATGTTCTAGAAAACAGCTCAGGTATCGATTGAAAATATTTATGTCTGAAATATTTCATGTTAGTCTCATAGTTATTTACTGTAAACCACTCAGTAAAATTCATTTTCAGCAGAATCAATTCCAAGGCTGTATCCGAATGGTGCACATACCCGTTTTAATTGCTTAAGTGAAAGTGTATAAATATTCTGTATTACCTATTAAATGACTCTTTTACATAAATAAAGGAAAAAAGAAAAACAATCGCCATCTGGGACATCGCAATTTGTGCAACTTTTTCATGCTCCAGCTTTGAGAATTTTGCTGACTTTTCTTCTCTAGAACTATTCAGTTTCAAAGTATTAAAGCAAAGCTCCTAGTAAAACAATGACATCACCAGATTGTCGATTGAGCTCATCAGTCATGTATGGTTAAATAGGCCACATGCTAATCATAGTTCAATAAAGTCTAATGTGACGAGGTTACTAAAATGACGAACAACTTTTTATGTGTTTATTTTGTCTAAGTGATGCAATATAATGACTTGATAGTTATGATACTTGACTACTTTATAGGTTTCATGACCATATAGTGGTTGGTGATCATATCTGGCTAGAGTGTAGATATATCTTATATTATATTGTGAAATCAATTCTTATCAGTGGATTTATTTTTTAGCTGTGGAACCTATCCAAAAATTTATATTCTGATGGGGCAGAGACTAAATGCTTCAGTAAAGTGGCCGTGTATACTGTCCTATTGCGAGGCAAGCCTGGTGATAGCAAGTAATTTCATTCGCAATACAATCTTAGCTTCACATCTGCATTTGGTATTCCATTCGGGAGGTCTGCTTGGGGACCCCTCGAATGGAATACCGAACGCATTAGCTTATAAAAGCACACGGACCCCATAGACTATAATGGAGTTTGTAATTTTTCCATGCGGTGCCCGCACAAGTCATGCATAGAGGAAAATAGTTCATGAAGTACCTTTCTCTCTGCAAGTTCCGTGCATACACCACAGGGAAAATACACGGACCTCATTTAGTCTATGAGGTCCGTGTGCTTTCATTGCTCACCACTTGTCAATGTATTCGGTATTCTGTTCCGGGGGTCCCTAAGGGGACTCCCCAAACTAAATACCGAATGCAGGTGTGAACCAACTTACTGGACTTTGCATTGGCTGTTGTTATTTTTACATTTTCTAAAGTAACTTTGTATCCATCTTCTAAAAAAGTGTCCCACTATTCTACAACATTTTTTTAAAACTCATGCACATGACAATGTCATGTGGAAAGATTATGCAGTTATACATAACCCAGATCCTTAGGTCCACCATGTGGGTCTATATAAGACCCAATATTATTCCCTTATGCTTGTAAGAGACAATATCTTGGTGTCCATAATGTGCAGAATTTCTTGAAAATACCGACAAAGGCAAAACAAAAAACTTGCACGCCTTACTGCATGTATAGCAGGCGCCCTTTCCTACCAAGTGCTCTTAATAATATCAATGTCTTCTTAGGCCTGGTTCCCATCTGCATTCGGTATCCCTTTTGGAAAGTCCACATGGGATCTCCCCGAATGGTATACTGAATGCATTAACAAGCGGTGAGCAGTGAAAGCACACGGACCCTATATACTATAATGGGGTCAGTGTGTTTTCCGGGCAGTCTCTGTACAAGTCATGCGGAGAGAAAAGTAGTTCATTAAGTACTTTCCTCTCTAAATGATTCGTGAGGAGACAGCGCGAAAAACAGACAAACCCCTTTATAGTATATAGAGTCCATGCGCTTTCATAAGCTTACAACTTGTCAATGCGTTTGGTATTCCGTTCAGGTGGTCCCCATGCAGACTCCCCGAACGGAATACCAAATGCAGATTCCCATGCAGACTCCCCAAAAGGAATACCAGACGCAGATGTGAACCGGGCCTCATATAACAGAAGGACAACTTACAATGGCAACCTCTGCGCCCCTCGCAGCCTTGTGCATTAGACAAGTTATACAGTAGTGACTTTTTCATGTTATATTGTCTCCATTGAAGAAGCCGGTTGTGTTCACTATCGCCTTTGGTATCATCACTGCTTATAGCTTATAAATTATGACATGAATTCAAAAAAACTTAATTAAAAAATACATAATTGATTTGCATCTAAAACACTCATATGATTAATATATATTAAGATTTTTACCGAAAATATGGCAACAATGAAAACCATACAGTCTCGCTAAATGATTAGTGTTATTAATAATCAATATGCAATGAAATGAAATACTGCTTGCTCAGTGTGACACCGGACAGTATTTCACTAGTCGGTGACAGTTCTATATATCAGCCATTCTGCCTTTCTGACATTCTAGTCTCTCCCATAAGGACAAATAAGATATTTGTTAAACTAACCAGCGAGGTCTTGTAGGGTTTATAATGTGCTCCATCTGTACGATGCAAATAGTCAGGGATGTTTTAGAATTCAACAAGCACAGGCTGCTGGTGGATAACAAATGACTTCATGGCAAGAGGCTTTTGAAATTCCTTCAGAATGTGATATTAAAAACAACTGAACAAATAGTGATAAGGAGTGAATTGTACTTGAAGGCGACTTATTTAAAAATTGCACATGTGAAATAACAACTGCTTCGAGTTATTTTCACAGGAATGCATGTGTCCTATTGTAATACAGGTGTATTGCTGGCTTGAATGGTTATAAGGAAACCCTGACTTTGAAATATGTAAACTTCTCTGTGAATTCACGCAAAGATAAGGATGTTAGGACTCAGACTGAACTTCAGGGACATAGAAATTCACTTCATGGACTTTAGGTATTTGGTGACTTGGATTAGGAGGCAGCTATTAGCTAACCGGAGACTAGTAGACGCTTTAGGATGTAACAGAGAAATAAAGCAATACACTTTATATACTTCTGATTTTCCAATTATAACCCTTTGTAGAATGTAACACACAGAGTATATTAGTGGAAAGACGCAATGCTGTATTGCTAAGCATCAAAGCTTCTGTGCCAGAACAGGAAAGATACGAGTTCTTCTGTGTTAACAGACTCAGTGATAAGAAAATATGATTTCATAATGGGGTTATTATAGCACTAATATAATTTGAAGGAGATGATGTGAAATTGTTAGATGAAACCATAAAGCTATTTAAAAATGTTACATTGGTGAATCGTATTGGTTGTAGCCTAAAAATTATGACATCATGTAAGACTCTGGTTAATGTCAGACTAGAGTTCCTAGGGTCGACAAGTAAAATGTATTCTGGGGGTCCTCTGTATAGCTACACACACAGATTTTTTCAGTAGTAGCCTGCTCACCGACTCCTACCATAACCACTAGTTTTCTTAGCTCATCCTCACATAGTCACAATTGTCATGTAGCATTAAGACACTGCAAAATGACTGGTGACTGGGGAACCTGCTGCAATGTAAAGAAGGAAGGGTCCAGTGGAAGTCACCCACGTAGGGCAGGTTCACACCAGCGCCCGATCTCTGTTTTGCAGGTTTCTGTTTCCTGCCTGAGAAACTGGACAGGAGGCGGAAACCGGCAGGCAGTTTTCAAAAGTGTCCGCCAGTGAGCGGCTGTGAGCGTCTTCTGCTCTCCGCGGCAAAACTGTTTTATTTTAACTGGACACAAAGTCAGAAACCTGCATAACGGAGATCGGGCACTGGTGTGAACCCGCCCTTACTTATAACTCATTCAAAATATATTAATAAAATTGGTCTTAAGAGAGATAAAGACTGCATGGATTTTCAGCTTTAGGCCTCGTTCACATCTGTGTCAGTAATCTGTTCGGGGGAGTCCACATGGGGACTCCCCCGAACAGACTACCGAATGCATTGGCAAGCAGTGAGCACTGAAAGCACAAGGACCCCATAGACTATAATGGGATCCGTGTGCTTTCCACACGGTCTCTGCGTTTTTTTTTTGTTTTTTTTAAATAGTCCGTTACGGGCCCCATTCACTTGCCAATCCTGGCTGGGCCGGGATCGGCAAGTGACACCGCGGGCCCCACAAACACTATCATTATACTCGGGGGTCTTTGCAGACCCCCGAGTATAATGATCAGCGGACCGGGAGACGTAAGGAACATAACAAACAGTGTTACTTACCTCTCCACGATCCTGCCTCCGGCCTCCCTCATTCGTGTCTGACGTCTCTGACGTCACATGACCCGGGTCTGCTTCCCGGGTCATGTGACATCCAACGTCATTAATGCAGGACAAGAGCAGCAGCCGGCAGCCGACAGCCTAGGAGCCGGGCACAGGTAAGCAACTGGTTTTTTTTAAAATGTTTTTATTCCCCCGGGTCTCCGATTATTATACTCTGGGGTCTGAAAAGACCCCAGAGTATAATAATTGTTTATGGATGTCCACAGTGGGACATAATACTGTGTGCAGGGGCCACTATTGGGGTTAATACTGTGTGCAGGGGCCACTATTGGGGTTAATTCTGTGTGCAGGGGCCACTATTGGGGTTAATACTGTGTGCAGGGGCCACTATTGGGGTTAATACTGTGTGCAGGGGCCACTATTGGGGTTAATACTGTGTGCAGGGGCCACTATTGGGGTTAATACTGTGTGCAGGGGCCACTATTGGGGTTAATACTGTGTGCAGGGGCCACTATTGGGGTTAATACTGTGTGCAGGGGCCACTATTGGGGTTAATACTGTGTGCAGGGGACACTAATGGACATAATACTGTGTGCAGGGCTTACTAAGAGACATAATAGAGTTCTGAGGAGGGGGTCGGTTGAGGTCTTCAGTGTCGGTTTGGGGGGGGGGCATGTCAAAAGTTCGCCACGGGGCCCCACCATTCCTAGTTACGCCACTGATATTCAGTATATATATATATATATATATATATATATATATATACACACATTTATATCAATAATATACATAGATAAAGATAACTCCAATATTGAATGTACATTCATTCATAATTGATTGTATAAAGCTCAATCTATAACCTTTAAATATACAAGCAAATAAAATATTATCTCCAAAAATTATAAGTAGTGGTCAACAAACTAACTCAAACTTGTACTAAATCCTTAATTTTATTAGTGTATAAAGCAAGCATTTTATTTGTGCCAGTATTTCTGTATCAATTTGCCCCCTGGCACTGTTTTCCTTTTAGCTGAAATGAAATAGATTACCTAGGGAACACTGCCAGCTTTCTCATTGTAATACATAAAACAGATTTAACATGCTGTCATTTGCCTGCACAAACATATATTTTATTATTATTTATGCTATTAGCTATAACCATGATTAGATCAAGTGTAAAGTACAGTCTGAAATCTGTCTGTTAGCATATGAATTATCGGCTTCTAAGAATAGAGAGTTCCCAAAACAATATGGTTGATGGGGATTTAACTGACTTATCTCTAAAAGAGAACTTCAAATGGGATTGTAGAATAGCGGCAGAACTGTTAGGCTTTGTTCAAATTTAGTTCTTCATTTAGTAGAAATTATATTGTATATCAGCAGTATTCTGCTTTTATCTCTAATGAAAGGATGCAATGTGAATATCACCGTATGGTTATTAACTGGCATACAATGTAATTTGTATTATAGAAAAATATATACCATGCAGTACAAGTTTTTATTATATCTCATTGTACAGGAAAGTCACCTGCAGTCTATACTTTTGTATACAAAAAAGTAGGTTGACATAGGTACATGAATATGGAATACTTTATGTCACATGATCACTTTCACATAATGGGATAAGAATAGAGTCTAAAGTCCAGACTTATGGAGTCAGTTATGGTCAGATAGAAGCAGTCAAGCTCCTCTAATTCATGAAAAAGCTGGTAATTGAATTCTTAAGAAAATAACTATGCAACAAACTATACATCTAAGTATACAATATTCATAATTGTACAATATAACTTAAAATAACCAATCATTGTATTTGGTAACTTTTTTCTGATTCCAACTCTACCCAAAACTGGCCCAGACTCATGTGTCAATGCACATTATTGTAGACCAATCACTCCGCATTACAGCTATCTTTCCTGACTCCCCTATATATATGTATTGTAGGGAGTAGGGAGAGCTTTTCTCCTGCCAGTACAAGATTGTCATGTGATGAAAATCTATGTCCCTAATTATTTTTTTTTCTCACTATCAACTGTAGGGGAGAGTCAAAAGGCCACCAACCCCACACAATAGATGGTTAGAATGTCCAGGATTTGACCACCAAAATGTAACATGTACATATGCCTTTTGGGCCTCCACGAGGAGGCCTATTGAAAGGAAGATATATAGTTCCCAATAAAGGTAGGGGGCTCTTGTACAACTGTTACGTTTGTGCCCCTTAGTCACCCTGACCTACCGCACATAATGGGATAAGAATAGAGTCTAAAGTCCAGACTTATGGTTAAAGGCTACAACTGAAAATGCGTGTATTGTGTAGCTGATCTTGCAGGACACTGTTGGCAACCTGTGTTCTTTTATCAGATCTCTTCCACTTCAAAAGTAAGGGAGAAATTCCAATAAGAGACATATTTTAGAGACTTGATGTATATGCAAAAGCATGTTCACCTTTGGTTCACCATAGGCTAACATGTGCTTCAAGTTACATACTTTCATCAATATCAAACTCTCTTCAAACAACATCCGGATTTCATCATTATTGCTCTACAGAATAGGAACATATATAACCCATATACAAGAGAGATGATCCTGCTAAAAAAAAGCTTTGTAATGGGACTCTATTGATGTCAGTAAATCATAAATTTAGTTTTGTTTTTGGAAGGAAAAAACAAATGACTGTACTATACTGAATGTTAGAACCTGTCACCAAGTACATAAAAGTCCAAATGACATACGTCATTTACTTCTCACTGTGCCCCTTACTGACTTACCATTTGTTTTCTCTCACATTTAAGGACACAGGGTATTTTGTATGTCAATGCTCGGTGACTTTTTTCATATTTTTCTTCCCCGCCTTTCAAAATTCATAACTTTTTAGTTTTCTGTTGCCAAAGCTATGAGAGGGCTTATTCTTTGCATGTCGAGTTGTACTTTCATTTGGCACCATTTTGGGGTACATATAATATTTTGATTAGCTTGTATTAGCGTTTTTAGGGAGTCCGTGTGAAAGAATCCACAATTCTTTCATGATTTTTTGCATTTTGTTTTTATAGTGTCCACTCTGCATTAACAATAATATGGTAACCTTTAGAGATGAGCGAACACTAAAATGTCCGAGGTTCGAAGTCCGATTCAAACAGCCACACACTGTTCGGCTGTTCGAACGGATTTCAAACCCCATTATAGTCTATGGGGGGAAATGCTCGTTTCAGGGGTACGCAAAATTCGATACAATTATACTTACCAAGTCCACGAGTGACGGTCGGGCTGTATTCCCCTTGAAGTCTTCTCCCGGCGCAGCGCCCCCGCGGCATCTTCCGGCTGGAATTCACTCTGCCTAGGCATCGGGGCCTAGGCAGAGCCGACTGCGCATGTGCGGTCGGCTCTGCCCAGCCTGACGCCTGAACAGAGCCGACTGCGAATGCGAGGGCATGCCCGCACATGCGCAGTCGGCTCTGCCTAGGCCAGATGCCTAGGCAGAGTGAATTCCAGACACACAAAAACAGCTATGACTAAGAGACCAAGTGGGTCTTGAAACGCATCAGCAGCTATCATGCGGTACTGACAGCGGTTTTTATGTTGTCTTTCTTGTATTATTTGTTTTTCTAATCTTTTGTATGGAGTCTTGTATGGTTTTAATGGACTGAATTAAAGAAGAAATTTTTTTAAATACAACAGACAAGTGTTGCGGATTCATCTTTAAATGATTGTTATACGAGTACAACGTTGGCCTTAGTAGTCCCGAAGGCGAAGGATCGTGCACCTTGAACGAGAGTAGAGGGTGAGCTAGCATTGACTTTATGTTTATTTAGAGTGAATTCCACCCGGAAGAAGACGCAGGGATGCAGCGCGGAGAAGACTTCGGAAAGGTAAGAGAAGGACCAGCGTTGATTGGCAGAATGTATAGCATTCTGCCAATCAACGCTGGTTCTGCATCGAACCTTAAACTTTGAACAGCTAGTAGTGTTCGATCGAGTACAAGTATTTAGAATACCGTAGTATTCGATCGAACACCTACTCGATCGAACACTACTCGCTCATCTCTAGTAACCTTGCCTGCCAGATCACCATGATTACGACAATGCCATATTTACATTGGTTTTATTATGTTTTACAGCTTTTACAAATAAAATGTTACTTTTTAAATATGGGGTCCTTGGGTCACCGTATTGTGGCACTTAGAACTTTTTTACTGTTTAGTTGATGGAAATATTGCATTTGCGGAGCAAATTGTACTTTTTATTGGTACCAATGTATGACTTTTTGATCACGTGTTATTTGGGAAAGCAAAGTGACCAAAATACTTTATTCTGCACATTGCGGTATTTATATATTTATGGCATTCACCATACGAGGTAAATGAAGCTATTTTTGAACAGTGGGGGCTTATTTGCAGATGGGGATACCTAATATGTTTATTTTTTTTGTTTACGTTGTGTGTTTGTTTGTTTGTTTTTTTTAAAGAGATTTATAAAATACATATTTTTGACCAAGGATCCTTAGACACCCTCACTCAAGTGCTGGAAATCATATATGAAAATGGAGAAATATGGCAACTAATACCAATACTCTAACACTGTCCCCAGTAATGCAAAGTTATAGTTACAATGCAAATTTGTATCAAGAATTAAACACTATAATTCTGCATTGAAACCAAGCGTAAATGTAAGTACAGTTGGCATAATAAATTATGGCGTGTTGATAGGTACCATTTCAAAAAGGAAATTAGGTTTCAGCACAGTTTCCTCTTTTTTTCCTCGGAATGAAAGCAAGGAAGCCATTACACAGTAAATTACCAATCTTAAAGTCACTTGTTATTTTTGTATTCCACCTGTAGAATAAGATAAGATCACTTTGTGTCATGTTTTTGTAGAATAAAAGCAAATCCCAATAAATTTCCACTGTATATTTGTGTGCCGATTTGATATACAGGCCTGTGGGGATAGACCATTTGGTAGAACAGGCACACAGAGGGGAAGGTGGTGCTGAGAAAGAAGTAAGGATCATGTGCCAGAAGTGTTATTGTGTCAGGTTGATTTATTGAATGAGCTTCACTTCACCGAATGTTCAGATATATTTATTTCCCTAAAGGCTGTACAAAGATATGAACAGACCTGCATCCACAGATGTCATCATTGCTCATTTTACCGAGTCATGAAATTTTCTCAACTGTAATTTGTCCATCTAAAATTGCTGTTACAGAGCATTGTCATACAAGTCTGTTTTCTACATCCTAGTACAGTACAACTCAGCCTTTGTAAGTGTTTTGTCTTGTGACAAGAAAAGAGACACCATCACCTTCAATAAAATCACAGAGCATTCCAAGGACTATTTACAAGTATCATTTACAATGGATTCTCTTCTCTGCACATTTTAGCTACAGGCGTCCAATCAAACAAAATATGACAAGATTTCAGATTTTTTTTTTCCGAATAAAAAGACTAGGCTAGGAACTCTATCCAGCACGGATTAAGTTTCACCAAGGGATCCAGCAATGAGCAGTTGCTGTAGCGAATTGGACAATTCAAGGTTTATTAATTATTCATATAGAGTTCAACATAGATGAAAAGAGATGAAGCATTTCCATTTTTTAATCTATTAAACATTAACTCTAATGATAATAATATGGTTGATCATGATGATGTAATAATGGCGAGATCAATATTACTTGATTACTATTGATTACACAAATATCCCAGTTATGTCTGTCAAACCCGGCTTGCACAAGGCCCTCCACATTGGTGTTATAGAGATAGGAGGCTACGCCTAGAAATCCAACACTTGCATCATCAGTCACATTGTCATGGCTGGCAAGACAGAGGATGACAGGGAAGATAGAAAGATAACAATGAAGAAGACAAAAGCACAAGCTCCAATGCAATTGATAAGTAGTTACCTTATATACTGTGGGTGTTTTAATAAATGATGAATGTAGAACAGGATGTAGGGGAGCAATGGTCCAGGGTGATATGTATTTTTCAAGTTATCATTAGAATAATTTGACAGCCAATTTGGTGATTTAACAAGTCTTCTCTGTAGCTACCTAACATAGTCTGAACAGAATCAATGAAGAAACTGATCAATGATTGATTTTATATTTAAGCATTTAGGAGCAGAAGATTATTTACTGGGAACGTTCTCTGGAAGTTACAAGGTCAACTTGGTATTCAATAGTAAACCCAGAAGACACCAGCTGGGACACTTGAATCTGACTATGGAGAACCTGTGCTGCATTATCCACATCTCAATGGGCATTGTGTTAGGCCCAATTTTCCCTGTTGGGGTACTACAGGAAAACGAAACACTAAAGGAGCCCATACACACGATACTAAAGGTGAGGAAAATTTATTAATTAAAACCCAATAATTGCTTATCGGGTTCTTTGTAACAATGAACAATCATTTTGACTGTGTTTGAAATTTCTGTCCTATTGTTTTGAAAGATCAATTTGTCACAAAGAACTTGTCAAAATGATTGTTCTTCTTTCACCGCGTGTCACCGTACTGTATGACGTGTACAGTTTGAATGATTGTACTGACTCCTAAATCATGGCCACATCTGGGAAGCAAATGGTTATCTGCCATATTTGGTTCAATGACTGATCAGCCACCAACCCACTTTTAATGAATGTATATGGCCACCCTTTTTACCAGGTTTTACCTAATTGCCATTGGTTCTATCAGGAAGATTGCCCAGAAAGGACAACCGATTTAACTTTCAATTTTCCTATTTTCATGACCGTCCTCAGCTCATGGTGGTCCCATTACGCACATTTTCCACAAAAGTCAGGGATAGTATAGAGAGAAACCCTGTTGTAATGACCTTGGTCAGCAGAGAAAGCTTTTGCATCGATAAAGAGTGCTCATTTTGATCTTCTTTTTGGCTCTTGGAAAACCATACCATTTTTTTTAATTCTGTCATTGTTTGGGTCTGCAGTGGGAACAAGCTCTGAGAGTCCAGTGATGTCACAAGTGCCTTTGAGCCCATAACTACCCATCCTCCTTTACATGATTGATAGGGAGCTATGGATTACTGAGCTCTCTAGGTTGAAACAGTCTGACACCAGGTATTAAGCAGACACATTTAATGCGTGGTAAAGCATGTCTGTGAAAGAATACTGATTACTGATTAGCAATATTGATCCTTACAACAATGCCCATGGAAGCTACTGCTTGAGGCCTGGTATTCTTAGGACATGTCACTATTCCTGCCTTTTCAATACACTGCAAATCAAATGCTAAGCTTATACATAATGACTAACCAACAATGGACAAATTACAGTCTGTTTACTCAGTTATATAATGATATGTAGTATTATATTATTAACAATTGTACATGCTTCAGTACATTGCTGGTAGACTAGTGTCTTCAAAGAAATAACCTTAAATAGACCCCATGTGTGGTTTTCTTTTTTTACCTTATTTGGCCTCCTTAGCAAGCTGGGCCAAAGTCTAAATTCTGCCTCTGCACCCCATACAGCTATACCCGAAATGCAGTCTACTGATTAGTGAGTATTTAGTGGGAAAGTGAGTGTCAATCAGATCAGTGACAGGAAGTTCAGGAAAGTGACTTCCTCTTTGATCACTTCCTTATCCAGTACATAATGTATCCAGCTTCAAGCTTCCAACAACTGTAGGGGCCATGTGGTGGCTCAGTGGTTAGTATTGCAGCGCTGGAGTCCTGGTGTTCAAATCCCACCAAGGGGGAAAAAAAAAAGAAAAAACCATCTGTAAGGAGTTTGTATGTTCTCCCCGTGTTTGCATGGATTTCCAACCAATATTCCAAAGACATACTGATAGGGAAAAAAATGTACATTGTGAGCTCTATGTGGGGCTCACAATCTACATTTAAAAAAAAAAAAAAAAAAGCTTCCAACAACATATCAATGAATGGATGTATAACAGCATCAACTCTTTTATAAGAAGTCCTTTTAAGCAATTTCTACATTTGTGTCCCTTTAAAAAATGTGTTTAAAGCCCAGCGAGATAAAACTGCTAGCCTCACATTTATGTGTTTGTGTATTTTACGTACCTGTCAGAGAAGTTAACACACAGCTATGCTTATACCGTGTTGTTATATTTAAATATGTTAATATTTCTCATTAAGCCATTAACAATAACCTTCATCCATTTGTGAAAAACATTTTGCCAAGCATGCATATAAAAAATTAGCAAGTGAAGCAAAATCACCTTAATTTGCTTTGGACCAGCAAATAACCAACTAATTTGCAGAAATCCCTGCCAAGCACTCATATTAAATGCTTCATGCTTATTTTATGACCTCTGCTGCACCTCTCCTTCCCAGGCCCTGAATCATATGATCATTAACATATTGCAAGGTCTGAAACTTTATTTTTTACATTCTTTAATTAATGCCTGTTTATAGAAGGCCATAGGACTTCAGATCCAGTTAATGAAACTTCTCTCCCCCAGGCCCCTAGAGCCCAATAGAGAGGCTCCTCCACTGTTGTTTTAGTAGCTTTTTTCCAACTGTTTGTTTATACACACTTAATTGATCTCTTTAGTCCCAGAAGCATTACTGAGACACAACCTGTTCCGAGGCAAGCTAAAGTTTATCCCTTTTATAAAAGCCCCTCATTGCCCAAGGTTATCAGTTTTAATTTAAAAGTTGAAGACTCAGCTCTATCTGTATCATGGAGTAGCTAAGATAAATGATATGGGTCCTACAGTCTTCATTTTTTACATTTGTACACATTAGAGACTATCATAAATGCAAAGTAAATAATTATTCTGGTGCTCTGCACAGCTCTGACGCTCTTTTGCATTCGCTTTGAAAATAAAAAGCGGATAAATGCACAGAACAATGCGAGACCTTAACCCGCTATCCTATCCGTACCCTATGATGGAAGGGGGTCATTTGATATATATTTCTATTACGATTCTTAATAACAACTAAGTGTATTTCTTGTTTTACTGCATCATTTTTTAAAAATGCCCTTCTGGGTATGTAATTAAGACAATTTTTAAAAATAAAATTCAAAAAATTTTAAATAGTTTTTGCAGAATTTTTTACAGCCACTGTCTATCAGTCTACGTCTTTTACTAAAATAAGGTGTCCTTTCACATTAGAGTAACATCTGCTAGACTGCCGGATTAGGGCAGGCAAGGTGACCATCTGATATGAATGGGGATGTCCCAACTTTCCCCCAACTGATGATGTCAGGAGAGAGAAGGATCAGGCATATTGAATTTTAAATGTCTAATTCATTTGCTCACAGAGAATATAAGTCATTGTCATCTCCTTAAGGCTGAGACCCCTGTTGCGAAAACAACACTATTTGATTGCAGCAAAAACATTGGTGTTTTACAGTACCTGCAAAGTGGAGGAGATTCTGGCTAATCCTATCCATATATTGCAGAAAAATATCCACAGCAGAAATGCTGTGATTTCAAAAGCCATCATGTTTTTATAAATCACAACATGTCAATTATACCTACATAGGTATAATAGGGACAAAAAGTTCACAGAGGAAAACCCTGCGGACGTGGCTGCAGCTTGCTACATTGAGCCTTAGCCTGAATGTGTTTTTTTCAGCCACAATATCTATCCTAGAACTTGCTCTATTAAAATCCATGTACTTCTAAGTAGTTTACTACATACAGACTGTACGGCTCTCCGGGGTCCACCAAAAAGGGTATATAAAATCGTAAACAACCCCATTTAAGCCTAGACAATCCTATTAAGACAATGAAAGAACACCCCTTTACTTTATTCACTGTATTATATGTAAACCTGTGCAATTCCTCACCATGCATGTCAAGTGACAAATATTACAAATTCAATTTCTAAAAATAATTATGTAAAAAATTGTTGCCTTATTGGCCATTTCTTAAAGGTGGTATCCAGTTGGTACACTGTAGTACAGCCCTATGCTACTTGAAATGAAAACAGGTGCCAGAGCCAGGATTTGTTCAGGACTGGAGAAAGGTCCATTTCTACTTTACCAAAAGATCATGGCATATGCAACAAAGTTGAAGGAGTGACAAAATGGTATTTGCTGAAAGTAGAGACCAGCAGTGGACCTAGTAAGCACTGGAACTGTTGAGTATTGCAAGCAAAAAAAAACTTGTTACACCTCTCTCATGCTTTAAATAATATACAAGCTGGATGACCTCTTTAGACATCTGACTGGCTCCCATCTAAACTTTTTCCATATATTTCAAATATAAAGGATAATTCAAATAAACCTAAAAAAATATATTCTAAAAAAAATCCAAAAACTAACATTCAGTTATTGCACATATTTGTTACAATTTTACTTTTCCCAAATTAGAATAACCGAACAAATACCCTTTGAGCTTTCCTTTCCCATAGAAAAGCAAAAAAGATGGATCTTTTGATAGCTCAGACATTTCTTTTTCTGTTGAATTCATTTTTCTTGGAGCAATACTTAAAGCAAAAAAAAAAAAAATCTTCCAAAGGTTCGGAATCTTGAAACCTGTAAACAAAATCTGTGGAGCAGATAAAATTTTAAATGGCACAATGCAATTAAGCTGAATTCAATTTGAGCGCACCCTGTCCATCTGTCAGAGAGAAACAAAAGCTGAGGAGTTCCATTATTGCTGAATCCCTTCTCTTGTTAATTTGCTTGCTGAGAGATTTCAATTTCTAGGAAGTGCACAAATTAGTGTTCAGTCAGGGCTAGATCCTCAGTAAGTATGAGCAGATGGTGGAAATCAGCCCTAATCAAGTGGCCAAAGACTTTTTTTTTCTGTCTGATTAAAGTATTTTAATTCCCTAATATTGTCGACTTTTTCAGCAAATACATCTTGCTGCTAATTCCTAAAAGGGCATTTAAGAGTAACTATATTTCATCTTCATGTTCAAGGATTAGACAAGCGCTTGCCAAATTACCGTATTTCACCTGGTCAAAAGGGTACTGCGAGCATATATATGATTTGTGTATTGTGTATTACTGTCCTTCTTTACAATGCTCTGACCTTTCCTACTTCTATTACATATTGTACGGAGCACTAAGATAAAAGAAAAAACAGGTTATTGGATAATAAAGATAATGGGTAGCTCCACATTCACGGAAACTTTTCAGATATATTGGCTACTTCTTAACTCCTTAAAACCCCATAGTTTTTTGTTTTTGCCTGACTGTATTCCAAGAGCTAGATCATTTTGATTTTTTTGCTAAAGAGTTTTTGCATTTCAGAACATTTTTTTCTTGCATGATTCAATGGTACTTCCAAATGAGACATTATGCAAAGTTGAAAAAAAGGAATATTACACTCCTTAGTCCCTTAAACTCTTCCTTTTCTTTATATCTTTCCTTTGATACTATTTTATCTCATATCACCTATAAAACTGAGAAATGCATAAAGAAATACTCCCTTTGTTTCTCAGTAGCTCAGTCATGTCTCCCTTTCTCCTCCTCAGCGTCCTCAGTCAGGCTATAAGACAACCATCTGGAGTAGGAGTCTTTCTGTTGTTGCCCTTCTACATTAGGACAAAATGTTTTGTTTTTTAATGTGGCAAGGGGAGTAAAAAAACAAAACAAAAAAACCATACTCACCTGTCTCCCAACGCGGGCGGGTCCTGTAGCTCCGTTGTTGTCTTCGCCGCGGCAGGTAACTACTGAGGCCAATCAGTGGCTTTAGCAGCCTAAGGAAGGGACCCGGGGGTCACTACATGTTTGGTCTATAATCATGCAGAAGGTTTGTCATGTCTTGCATGTCTTATTTACTTTTAATAACTATTTTTCACCACCACCACCAACTCCAACTCTTTGCAGCCTAATGATTCTACTGTATCCAACGTAGTTGGATTTTTTTTTTTTCAGCCACTACCCTTACTAGTCATTCCAGTTAGTTTCAGAACAATTATGCTGTCTGTTGTCAAATGCGCAATTCCATGTTATCTGCTTCAGCCTAGGACTGCCCACTTGACAGCATAGAGGTTAATTAGCATATTGGGTGCTGAAACTAACTTGTACTTGCTCAGGAATGGTAGGCGAAAGAGAAAAAATTCCAACTGTTCCATAATCAGGGGAGTAGCACCAATTGAGGGATGAAAAGGGTTGGAGTTGCTGAAAGTTCCTCTATAACACACACGTGGGTGCTAACATGGAGAAATTGCTCTGACTGACATTTTGGAGCTGTCACCATTAATTTTAAATCATAATCCAGATAATCTTTACAGTAAAAGAAAATATGTTTATTGCTTGATTCCACAAACAAGGTGTTTCAGGTTACAAACCCTTCATCAGACTCCAGAGCTGGCATCTCTTAATACGAGCTACCCCACTATAGGTGTGCACATGGGACATAACTGGTGTGAGACCCAATCACAGTGCCAATTACTATCCCAGGACCTTAGATATTCAGCAGAGTGTGACAAAGTGGAAAAAGTGTATCTGACAGATACCCTCTGAGGGTGGTATATGAAGGTGATGATCTGAAGCATATATAGTGTGATACATGTTAGGTAAATCTTACCACTATTGTGACAAGTTTACACAGATGTTTTTGTGGCATATTTTTGTGAATGCAGCTGGCCATAAGGGATCAGTTGAGTAAATATCCATTACTACTTACAAACTGTTAAAGTGAGATAATGGTTTGGAGTTACAGATGTGCTTTAGTGGGTGACTGACGCAGCTTGTTGGCTATCTGGGTCTTCTTTCTCAATGATAAACTGCTTCAGGCAGTACTCTGTGCAGAAGCAGTAGTTTCTGGGCCTCCTGCCAAAGTACAAGATAGCTACTGCATTGTCCATGTTGTTTGGATGGATTAGATGTCTGGCCAAACACTTATGGACATGTATGGCATGACTTTTCTACTACTAGCACTAGATTGCTTATATTAAATATAACATTTCCTTTTCCACATCTGAACTATGAGTAGATATAGCTAAAAATGTCACTAAATTTCATAGCAACAAATAAGCTTATGGTATAATGTCAGATCAAGTACTTTCTAGTCTTACAGAATATCTCCTGGATTCCATTAAGGGATTTTCCAAGCCTTAGGATAGGTTATGCATTAGTGACACAGCCTCTTCAGTACTTACTAAGCATAGCACTGTACTTTTGTGCAGTGGCTGTGCTTGAATAGGACTGAGCTGCGGTCCGACCATGTGATCGATGAAGGTGATGTCACAAAGCTTGTGAAGCATAACTAGAGCTCAAGATGCACCACTGCTGCTTCACACAGCTAATCAAAAGGAGTCCTGGGTGTAGGAACCCCAAGGATTGTCAATTGGCCTACTGGGGAAAATCTGTATTACTTAAATTGATAAGCAATCATGTACAACATAGTTGTGATGTCTCCATGGTAGAATTGATCTTAACTTGTTCTCCAAAAAATAATGTCCTTAACAACTAAGTCAACATAGAACTTAAAAAAATTAACTTTAGGACCCAACAAGGAAAAGGTCAAAATTGTCAGGGTTTAACAGTTATAAATGGGTCTATTTGGGTCAAACTATTTATGTATTTACAATCATATGATGTAGGCAAACCAAAGATGACCTAGATGATCTATTCTGTACCATGACCTAGAGCAATGTATTTAACTTGCAGTTTGTATTCTGTTAAGAGTTCTTTTGAATTGTGCTTTCTATGATGGTGCCTTCAATGAACAAGTCACGAGATGTGTAGAATGAAATGATTCAGTACTTATGCATAAGTAATTCAAATCTCTGCGCCAAGAGATATTTAAAAGATCAATAACACGGTACATACATCTTCCACTGGATAATTGAACATAGTGGCCAAGTACTCCTGTGTGTAAGGCCATGTCAAGACCTTGGCTGTCAATGAGGTCTAGCGAGGAAGCTATAAAACATTCTGCTTGATTCCTGGTTCGCATGTTATTGAACAGCACATTTACATAGTATTCTGCACACAGCAGAAAATGACTCCTTCCACTGTGGTGACTTAAATCCTTGCACCGATTGTAATCATCAGTCATCTTAATGTAACATTTAAATGGCAGGTTGCAGTGAAAAAAAGATATATACATTACATTTGACTATAGGTACTATTTGTATCTACTGTATATAGAAAACTGTGAGCCCTTATGAGGACTGTTTTCTGCAGGATCAGACAGGAGTTTTTATTGGGACCATTTTTAAGAAAAAAATAATTAACTTTGAAAAGAGAAAAGAGAGAATGGAAATATAAATTCTGTTAAAGT
Source organism: Leptodactylus fuscus (assembly GCF_031893055.1). Lineage (NCBI taxonomy): Eukaryota > Metazoa > Chordata > Amphibia > Anura > Leptodactylidae > Leptodactylus > Leptodactylus fuscus. Next base: position 201,027,616 of record NC_134266.1, on the reverse strand, counting down.
TTCTTGCAATTTTTGTATGCGGTTTACAGTTGGCTTTATTATATGTGTTGGTAAGAATATGGCGACGCCTAATTTATAGCTTTCTTAATGTTTTGCACAATATGTTTTTGGAAAAAAAGTCAATGTTGTGTTGCCGCATTTTGAGTTTGGTTTCAATAATGCTTAGTATGCATAGGCTCACACCCTTGTTAAGTCCCTAGCTCCAAAGGCAACCCATTGCCACTCCGCCATCATGTCATGGCAGATTGGCAATTGGCAGACAGAGGCAATCACTCCTCCGACTCCTTGGATACAGAGATCACTGTTGACTATGGTATTAAACAGATGAGCACAGAAGTTACAGATTATCTCTCTGTGTTATCATCATGACATAACTGTACATCATTCATCCTCTGTCTAAGGCAATCCATCACGTACACTTATGCTATAGTGAATTAAGGGGTTAATAATTATAGAATTTAACTTTGTTTATCGATCCATTAAAATAAACTCAAACTCTTTAATATTTCTTTTTTTTTCTTCACAATAAGGTTCATAGAATGGTAGTTGGGGTGATCACTAGTCTTGGCAATAATTTTCTTTAAATGTTCATCACTGCAAAAGTAAGAAATCGATTTATTCCTTCAAACTATTTTACAGCTCAATGTCCAAAATGGTTTTAGTGATCAGAGAAGCATAAATAATAAGGCACTGACATTCTCCATAGTGGTGTGAACATAAAGGGAAAAGCATGGAAGTGTCTGCTAAGTAACCCCAAATACCAACTTTTCTAAATGTAGTTTTTACATAGTTAAATACTAGAGATGAGCGAGTAGTACTCGATCGAGTAGGTATTCGATAGAATATTACGGTATTCGAAATACTCGTACTTGATCGAGTACCACTCGCTGTTCGAATGGAAAAGTTTGATGCAGAACCAGCATTGATTGGCCGAATGCTATACAGTCGGCCAATCAATGCTGGTTCTTCTCCTACCTTTAGAAGTCTTCTCCATGCAGCTTCCCCGCGGCGTCTTCCGGCTCTGAATTCACTCTGCCAGGCATCGGGCCTGGGCAGAGCCGACTGCGCATGTCCGCTTGTAGTGCGGGCATGTGCAGTCGGCTCTGCCCAGACCCAATGCCTGGCCAAGTGAATGAAGAGCCGGAAGATGCCGCGGGGACGCTGCAAGGAGAAGACTTCTCGGAGGATCCAGCCCGACCCTCACTCGTGGACTTGGTAAGTATAATTTGATCAAACGTTGAAACGAGCATTTTCCCGCCATAGACTATAATAGGGTTCGATATTCGATTCAAGTAGTCGAATATTGAGGGGCTACTCAAAACGAATATCGAACCTCAGACATTTAACTGTTCGCTCATCTCTATTAAATACAGTTGAAAACTACCTCATGTCCATCACATTAAACAACGGGATGGGAAAAGACACGGCTGGAAGAAAGGGGGTGAGGAAAAATACATTATAAACATAGGAGTTAAAGTTATTTAGCTGCTGTGACCAACTACTGAGCCAGGCTATGCCATTATTTCATAGAGTCTTATGGTGAAGTCATCTGTAAATTAAACCCTTTTTTGTAACCGATGCGGAATATGATGGTACAATATAAGTAAGCAATATAAATAATATGTACATCCATCATAGATTGTATTGCACTACATAGTTTGGTGACATCTGCAAATCAACAGTCAGTGAACCAGAGCTGAACCTTTGTAAATACCACTGCAACTAGGGACTAGTGAGTAGGAATCATTGACAATTTTTCAGCCTGTTTTCTATCCAGTCCCAGACAATATTTTAATAATCCTTTCGACGTGATCATAGCCTTTATAGGGATTCTCCCACAAAACAAGTTATCCTCTATCCAATGGATAATGAATGACTTGCAGGTCAGTGAGGGTACAACTGTTCAGACCCCCACTGATCAGCAGAATGGTGCAGTGGGCGGGCAGCAAAAGTTCAGAGGTAGTGACGTATAGGAACAGAGAAACCTTTTGGGTCCTGGAGCTTAGCACACATTTACTTTATGTGATTTAACTTGGACCTCGTTTACTTTTATCCAGTCCAGTATATTAATTGATGTACTAACAGCACTGCTACCACCGACATCAGCTGCTCTCTCTTCTTTTGTTTATAGAGAGCTACAAGTCCAAAAGTAGCTTAGCATTTCTATCTTCTCTTGGTTCCTGGCTGGTATTGATCTCCCTGTTACCATTATTTAGGGGTTCTGCTTGTTCTGAACTTGCTTGTTAGCTTTTATATCCTTTTAAAGGACCTATCACCAGGTCTCTAAAGAAAGAACACCTACTTCTTAGTCCCCATTCATACAGGGAGCGGATTGGCGGATTTTGGTCCCGAGAGTGACGCAACAGTCGCGGCTTCCCCCTCTGGAGTAAGCTCAAATGAATAGCCTAGGCCAGAAGGTGCTGCCGCGAGGCAGACGCCGGGGCTGAATCAGCTGCGGAGTCCGCCTGAAGAAAGGGCAAAAAAGGGAAAAAAGAAATCTAGCGGTCTACATAGACCTCCATTGTGAGGGGGCGGATTATGGCGCTAAATCCACGTCATAATCCACTCTTGCCCCATGTGAACGAGGCCTAATAGGGGGCTGTCACCCTAAGTATTTTAACTAAATAATCAGGATCTATTAGCCAGGTGAGCAGTAGCACATTGCAAAATAAGATAACACCGCCAGGAAAAACAACAATGTTGCCGCCCACTTGGCTAATAGATTCTAATTTGCATAAATGCTTAAAGGGCTTAAATCGTTTATATGGTTAAGCATATTTAGGTAGAGAAGACATTAAAATGCTCAGGATGTCAGCGTCTATCAGATGAGGTATGCCATTGGGCTTTAGAGACTTAGTGACAGGTCTTCTTTGAAAAATATTTCAGGATTTGTTTTGCTTTCCTCGGCCACCTGCCTTTCATTATATATTCTGGCCAAATTAATTTACTTTTTACAGACTTTATTAAGTGCTTTGGAATTTTCCAAGGTTACCGCTGACCCTTCAGATGTATATTTTTAAATGCCCTTTTTGTCATTTTGTATTCAGTAGAATTGCAATGTCACATTCTAGAATTCAAAGTAAATTTGTGCTTAAAAATGATCTCTTACATGCCGTTGAGCTTATCAGTTCTGAACCACTTTGTTTCTTCCATATTATTTTTTGCAAACCTTTGTTGTATAGTTCACTGAATAAGAAGAAAGCTCAGGCTGATGGTGGTTATTTTTAAACTCTTAAACCTCCAAGTAAATGTCATAAATTTGGCAATGACTACTGTAACGTTTGGTCTCAGAAACTAGTGCGAAAAAGATCAATGACTACTGCTATTCATAAATACAAAGTTCTAGTGTTACAATATATGTAATGTACACGCTTTGTAAAATCAATGCAAAATAAAGTACATTATTTACCTGTATATTCTATATTCTATATAATGGTTTATTATACTTGTCTTTTCTGCCACTATTTCTATTTTTAAAAAATGAACATAAAACATTTTTTAACTCAGCGTAACAACCACTGATGATCTTGACTTTAGTCTTTTACTTGTATTGAGCAGTTATCTATGGTTGCTGGGGAACAGAAAGTCTGATTATAGCGTTTTTCAAGAAGTCCAGAAGAATTCCCCATGATCACAGCTTTAATACCTATAACTGAGAATTTCTAGAAATGTATAAACTCATTAAAAGGAGTTTACCACCTTCTCCAAGAATATTCAACCACCATCAGCATGTTACAGATGCACTGGGGGTGGGCCTTCAGCCCTGGGAGCATTGCTCTTGCTGCCCAAGTAGCATGGGTGATGTCATTGTAGTTGGGAGGATCAACTCTCACTGCTTAGGGAGCGTTCACACTACCGTCGGTGCCGACAGGTAGTGTCCGCTCCTAGTGTCCGCTCAAAATCTGGCACTGACATTAGGAGCGGACACTAGCTGTGTCCGTGACACCTGTCATTTATTTCAATGGGCATCGGGTGCGTTGTTTTGCACTCCGTGCCCGTCCTTCCCTGTCCGCAGAAGAACCCTGCATGCAGGGTTTTTCTGTCCGCTTGAGAAGTCGGACATCTTCACTTGCGGACAGGGAAGGACGGGCACGGAGTGCAAAAGAACGCACCCGATGCCCATTGAAATGAATGACAGGTGTCACGGACACAGCTAGTGTCCGCTCCTAATGTCCGTGACAGATTTTGAGCGGACATTACCTGTCGGACACCGACGGTAGTGTGAACGCCCCCTTAGAGTGGCACAAGCAGCAGAGATCAGTGCTCCAGGAAGCTGAAGTGCCACACCCAGTGCACCAACTGCCTCATTTGCATAAAATGTCAAATAGCTTTTCTCCAAATATACAAAAGTGACATACATAACAAATGTATGCTGTTTATCACCACAATATGTTCTGTAACATGGTTGAGGCAGTTGAAGGAGCTGGAAAGTTAATGTTCCTTTACGGCCCTGTTCACTTCTGTTTGTACACTATGTTAGTTCGAAGGGGTACTATGTCTCCTTAGGTAGATGTCACCTTTTCAAGTCACCAGTTACAGTGTGTAGAGTCTAACAGACCCTGCATGCTCGCCTCCCTATGGAGACATAGTACCCTTCTGACCCATGTCTATGACCTCTCACTCAGCCAAAATAGTACCCTGCTTTTTATTTGAGCGACATTAACCCAAAACAACTGTTTGAGGATGGGTTTCTCCTCCTTTTAGAAAAAAAAATCTAGTTTGGCTTTATTCTCCGACAATAGGGCACATTTATTGAAACTGGCATATTGTACACCAGTCTTACTAAAGGCCCCGAATGTCGCAAGGGTCCTGTGATTAATTAATAGGCTCTGATTCATAAATCAGCCACACTTCGAGCCATAAAAAGAATTGGTCTAGGAGCTACCTTCTAAAAGGTGGCGCTAGAGTTAGGATTCCTTTCTCCATCAAGGTAAACCTATTTGCATATTCCTATACTATCTTTGTATAGGCATTAGGAAATTTCTTGGTACATATGCCAAATCTGACTATAGTATCCCACTTTCCTGACAGATGTCAAAGACTGTCCTTTCCAATCTTTGAAACTACGTATCTCAGGATATCTTTTTTGAGGTGTACACAAAGTACTGTCTGGTGTGCGATCTTACACAGAGGAATACAGTAAAAAAAGTGTACAGGAAAAAAACATATATAGCAAGGTAAATATTTTGTTCTATTATAGGAGAAAATGGGGCCTTTCTTTGGGATATGTATTTTCTTGAGCCCCCTGTTGCCTTTCCTTAAGACTTCTTGTACTATTTAAGTTGGCTATTGAACATACACAGCTTTGAGTTTTCTTGCGTCTACTATATATCTTACACATTTTTTTTATTGCAACACAAAGTGCAGTAACTTTAACATACAAATGTTTTCTATTTTCTGTTCCACTTCCCAACTTTTCCGTATTACAATTATCACAAGTGCCTAAAGTACGAAGTGTAGCAAAAATAATGTCATCACTTATTGCAACTTCTTAATCTCTCCCAACTTGCCAGCAGCTGGTGAGTAGAAAAGTTTGCTGGCATCCTTTAATCTAACATCTGGCAGAGACATTTCAAGCAGCTGTAACATTACGCACCGAGAAGTACAGCACCAAAAAATGCATCCACATAATATGGTCTGGTGGTAATTAATAGATATTTAGCACAATGGTAAGATGCGTAGTAATGGACTTCTTATAGTCAACACTACATAGACAAGTGCCATAAGTAGGCAACAAAGTTATGCAGAACACCGCTGTAATCTGTAGAAAGCAACACATCTTATTATAGATTTCAAGGAACGTAAAGGAGTCATCTTGGTTTCAACACCTTTTTTTAGTAGTTGCTACATTAAAATCTTTATTTATATTAGAGAGGTTGGTTGTTGTTGTAGGTCATCAATATCTGATCGGTGCATGCCCAACACCCTACACACCCACAGGTCAGCTGCTCGAAACAGTGTGACAATGGTTGCGTCTGTTTCACAGGCCAGGGACATCTCATTCAGTAGTCACGTGGCCTGTTTGTGGCTGAGTCTCATTATGGTGAATGAGGCTGAGCTGCAATATCATGCACAGCCACTACACAATGTATAGCACTGTGCTTGGTATTCAGTGGCCAAATCATGGCACTTATGCCATATAGCGACCCGGCCTGTTTCCTGCACCAGTCTACTTAGAAGCATTATAGAGTAAGATTCCTGTGTCTATTATTAAATCTGAACTTTTTGTACAAAATAGTTTTTTCACAAAATGTAACTTTTTAGCCCAGAAAACTAGAGTACAATAAATCATATATTGCCTTTGCTGTGTTCATATAACATTCATATGTCTTTATAAAAGCCCAATTTTTAATACATCTAAAGAAGTTCAAACTGATGCATTTTAGGTGGCATGTAATAAATCATAGCATGTCAGAACATACTGTAGACATACTAAGGATTTAAAAGAAAGCAACACGGAAAAATATAATGTCATATGATACAATAAATGATCTGGTTGTGAGAAACCTTATACAAAACATTACTGAGAACTGCAAAAATCAATACATATATTATTCAATTATCTCTTTCCCAAGCTGTATTGCTCAGTACAATGGCCAGTGATGGCAGCTGACACTACCGAAACGCCACTCTCATGTTGATGCTTACCAGTCATTACCCGTACCTCTGGTTTTAGTTCCCAAGGGGAGAAAGATGATGACTGGATCACAGTATGGAGACGTGGATGTACTGTAGGTACATTATTTAATAACAAAATGGCTGCTCAGGTAATGGGACTCTAGTACTGGAGGTTGTATCCCTTGGAGTTTGTGTTTTTGCTGAAGGCTACATAAAAATGGAGACTTCATACACAAAAACTGACTCTGTATTGTATTGTACTGCATTTCCTACAATGATTTTAAAGTCTGTTGTCCACCATTTTCTTAAACCATTATTCTAAAATTTTTATTGCAGGCTATTGATTTAGACATTATTAATAATATAGTGGAGAGCTACTTATTAAAAAAAATAGCCAAGACATTTGTACAGGTTAAGATAAATCAAAATAATATCTGGCTGCACCTTCATCGCTGATGAAAATTTTTTGATACAGTTTCAAGGTAATGAGAATCTCAAACTAAAAGATGTCGCAGTTGCACTTCTGTACTTGCGGAATAATTTGCCAAAGCAAAAATGAACTTCAAGTACAAACCTCAGTTTTATTATTTTTGAGGATCAATCTTTAAGAAAATCCTAAAAGAGAGTCACAATGGCGGGTCATTTGTTGTGTGTCAAAAAGGGTCAAAACTTTCAATTCAGTGGGAACCTCGGAACCATCAGAATTGGTGCTGTGGGGAACCAAGGAGGTACTAATTTTAATTGTATTGCCATTCTGACCTATTAACCTCTTTAATATATGGGTTAGATTGTTAAACTTTGTATTTTCAACCATCCATATAAATGTAAAAGATTCCATTTATCAGTAAGCAAATGCCAAACCTGTAAAATGTGAGCGCTGGAATGAATCGACACATAGAACCATTAGTGTTAATTTTAGAAACATAAACACAACAATTTTCAATGATCTTATTGTTCCATTTGTTAACTGTAATCATTACGTTTATGGTCAATCTAATGAGAACTTGTTGCCTTCCTTTTATAATGTTAAGAATTTATTTTAAATCAGTTCAATATTCAATTTTGAATAAGCATTGATCTGTAAAGGGAATGTGACTCCAGAAAATGATCGACCTTTTTAGCCAATTTTTTAGCTATTATATATATAATGAAATTATTATATGATATCATATTATTATTTCATATACTATTATATGAAATAATAATATATATAAATAAATATTATATATACCGTGTATATATATGTATATATATATATATATATATATATATATATATATATATATATATGTATATATATATATATATATATATATATATATATATATATATATATATATATATATGTAGTATACAGTGGGGCAAAAAAGTATTTAGTCAGTCACCAATAGTGCAAGTTCCACCACTTAAAAAGATGAGAGGTGTCTGTAATTTACATCATAGTTAGACCTCAACTATGAGAGACAAAATGAGAAAACAAATCCAGAAAATCACATTGTCTGATTTTGTAAGAATTTATTTGCAAATTATGGTGGAAAATAAGTATTTGGTCACCTACAAACAATAAAGATTTCTGGCTCTCACAGACCTGTAACTTCTTCTTTAAGAGTCTCCTCTTTCCTCCACTCATTACCTGTAGTAATGGCACCTGTTTAAACTTGTTATCAGTATAAAAAGACACCTGTGCACACCCTCAAACAGTCAGACTCCAAACTCCACTATGGTGAAGACCAAAGAGCTGTCAAAGGACACCAGAAACAAAATTGTAGCCCTGCACCAGGCTGGGAAGACTGAATCTGCAATAGGCAACCAGCTTGGATTGAAGAAATCAACTGTGGGAGCAATAATTAGAAAATGGAAGACATACAAGACCACTGATAGTCTCCCTCGATCTGGGGCTCCACGCAAAATCTCACCCCGTGGGGTCAAAATGATCACAAGAACGGTGAGCAAAAATCCCAGAACCACACTGGGGGACCTAATGAATGAACTGCAGAGAGCTGGGACCAATGTAACAAAGCCTACCATTAGTAACACACTACGCCGCCAGGGACTCAGATCCTGCAGTGCCAGACGTGTCCCACTGCTTAAGCCAGTACATGTCCGGGCCCGTCTGAAGTTTGCTAGAGAGCATTTGGATGATCCAGAAGAGTATTGGGAGAATGTCCTATGGTCTGATGAAACCAAACTGGAACTGTTTGGTAGAAACACAACTTTTCGTGTTTGGAGGAAAAAGAATACTGAGTTGCATCCATCAAACACCATACCTACTGTAAAGCATGGGGGTGGAAACATCATGCTTTGGGGCTGTTTCTCTGCAAAGGGGCCAGGACAACTGATCTGGGTACATGAAAGAATGAATGGGGCCATGTATCGTGAGATTTTGAGTGCAAACCTCCTTCCATCAGCAAGGGCATTGAAGATGAAACGTGGCTGGGTCTTTCAACATGACAATGATTCAAAGCACACCGCCAGGGCAACGAAGGAGTGGCTTTGTAAGAAGCATTTCAAGGTCCTGGAGTGGCCTAGCCAGTCTCCAGATCTCAACCCTATAGAAAACCTTTGGAGGGAGTTGAAAGTCTGTGTTGCCAAGCGACAGCCCCAAAACATCACTGCTCTAGAGGAGATCTGCATGGAGGAATGGGCCAACATACCAACAACAGTGTGTGCCAACCTTGTGAAGACTTACAGAAGACATTTCACCTCTGTCATTGCCAACAAAGGAGAGAGAACAAAGTATTGAGATGAAATTTTGTTACTGACCAAATACTTATTTTCCACCATAATTTGCAAATAAATTCTTACAAAATCAGACAATGTGATTTTCTGGATTTGTTTTCTCATTTTGTCTCTCATAGTTGAGGTCTACCTATGATGTAAATTACAGACGCCTCTCATCTTTTTAAGTGGTGGAACTTGCACTATTGGTGACTGACTAAATACTTTTTTGCCCCACTGTATGTATATATATATATATATATATATATATATATATTTTTTTTTTCTTAAGTATTAAATCCTGAAATAATAATAGATTGATCATAGACTGTCACCTCATTTACACCGCAGATATTATTACAATAAAAGATAACACCTCTATAGATTACACCACTGACACATCATTGCATCTGCTCCTGACAGTAGATGATGTCACAGCTTATCTACTTCCCTCCCTGCACAATCTGTGGCCTATGGCCATAAGTCTGTTGTAAAGCATATCACTAAATCCTGTTAACTGAGTAGAGGACAAGTTCAGACAAGATGCCAGCTGTCATACTCATGTACAGAAAATAGAATAAAAAAAAACAACAACAATAAAATAAAAAATATTATTTTAATATGGTGGTACATTCTCTTTAAAGAACATCCACAGTCATCACAGTACTTATTACAAATATATAATGGAATGCAATACTTCCCATTGCTTAAATGTCACCAACAGACCATATTCTGTGGCATCTTACATCACTCCTTGTCAATTGACACTTATGATCACTTAAATTTACATCACTCCCTGTCAACCGTGTGGGCTCACAATCAAGTCTGTGTGTATATATATATTTATATATATATATATATATATATATATATATATATATATATATATATAGTGTGTGTGTGTGTGTGTGTGTACAGTGTATACAAATAGAAATCATTACATTGTGTAGGGATACTAATTATATTCTATCACCATCACTACGAAGAAAAAAGGAGACGAGTTGGCAAAAGATACAGTATAATATATCTAGCCTGATATCCAAACTCAAGCCAGACATTAGCAGGTGCTATTAAAGCCCCTCAATAAACACCATGTTACCATGTTATAGTCGAGTAGCTCTCATACTTCCATTCATTTAGCTCACAGTAAAAATGTCTAAACCATGTGAGAAAAATACTACTGTGTAATATAACTGGAAATTTTAACATACATATAAACCTTCTTATATAAATAGAACTGGGCTTTGAGCTTCAGATATGGCTGCCCAGATCAATGATGTCAGCATCTTATAATGTATATTTTGCTTTAAGCTTAAAATAAAGTCTTAAAAGTTCTCTGAGCAACTTGCAATTCATAAACAAGGGATTAGATCCAGCTATAAAGCGTAATCTAATCCTAGTAATGCTTTAACCCTACTACTTACACTTCAAGAGCAAAGGAAACTGTATAGTTCTGAAACTGTAACCAGGATTTCTTTCTTAAATGCACATTAATGATGTCCTTTGCTCCCGACTCTTATTAGATTACAATAATAAAACAACCATGCTCTCTTTATGGTGGGAACACAGCGACCCTGGGGTGATTTATAATCTACTGAAACCCTGTCCATGCTGCTGACCAAACTTTTTTTTAAGGTTGCTATCTGTTTCTTCTACTGATGTCTTCCTGCTGTGACAACACTGTTGGATTGCTGTCAGCGCACAAGTATTTTTCAGGCTGCACTTTATCTTTGCACGCATTTCTTATGTTATTGAAAAGTCCTTACGTGCTTGGTGTGTAGACAGTAGATGACTATGCTAAAACTATCTCATTAGTCTGCGGCCTGCCAAGTAAATAGTGATGGAATGAAGTGGATATCTTTGTGTCAGAGGGCCAGATATTTCTTTCCTCCCAAGATGTTGCCAAATGATGACTTTCTATTAGCGGAACTTTGAATTTAAAATCGCATTCAATAAATCAGATGCCCTAATACTATGCAAACAAGTTTAGAAATCATTAAATTCTTTATCAAACTCTTGTCAGCTGAAACCTATGAAAATAATGTGATTATGATCAAATGTGATCTGCATTAAGATCTAATCATAATTCATTTTCATCACTATTTTGAGGATGGAAAATAAAGAGTGATGGAAATCCTTGAGCAGATTTATGAAATTGTTTTCTAGTATACAGGTGGTAATATTCGGTGGGTTTCAAAATGCATGTAAATGGCAAAATAGAAGGTTCATAAAATTATTATAATGGTTATAAAAAATGAGAAATTAATAAATAAAGTAAAAAGAGGATAGATAGATAGATAGATAGATAGATAGATAGATAGATAGATAGATAGATAGATAATACAGAAAGTTGATGAAAGTATGGATCAATGGATAATACAAAGAGAGGATGGAAACATAGAGAGATAGATAGGGAGATAGATAGATAGATAGATAGATAGATAGATAGATAGATAGATAGATAGATAGATAGATAGATAGATATGATGGAAGTATGGATCAATGGATAATTCACAGAGAGGATGGAAAGATAGAAGATAGATAGATAGATAGATAGATAGATAGATAGATAGATAGATAGATAGATAGATAAATAGATAGATAGAGATAGCTATTGCTAGATTGATTGCTAGATAAATAGATAGATATTAGTAGATGATAGATAGATAGATAGATAGATAGATAGATAGATAGATAGATGACAGACAGACAGACAGATAGATAGATAGATAGATAGATAGATAGATAGATAGATAGATAGATAACTAAGACACCTATGCACCTGCACACCTATCTACACTTTCTATTACAACTTGAAGGCATTTAGCCTCATTCTAGTTCCCTATAACAGAGAAAAATCTATTTTAGCAATTGTGAACTGAATAGTCTTTAACCCACTGCAAAAATACTCCAAAAACAACATCTGAAGTTTCTTTCCCTTCAATAACTGTGTAAGTATTTTTAGTGCACACACCTCAGAAGACAGATGTCATTTCTAAAAGAGGAGCCTGAGAGTTCCCCAAATCTGCTCTATGTGTTTAAGCATAATTTACAAGCCTTAAGCAGGAAGTCCTTTACATATAATTTATTGGAATAGTGCAGTAATTACCGAGTAAAGGCCTATAGTTTACTGTCATTTAGAAGTAACATAATACACAGCAAGCCTATCTAAGTAGACTTTAAATAGATCTGTCATAGGTCGCAGCATTACATAGCAGTCTCTAGCCTTATGACCCAGTGAACCAAAATTCCAGCACTTTACAATAGTGACACAAACCATTAATGTTTAATGGTATTAATATTTGTATGATTTAAATCTATTTAAAGATACAAGTTCTGCTGTGTCATAATATATACAGCAGAAAAGAAATATAGTAGACAGTAAATGTAGATTTTGGAATTTTTTGTTGATACGCGAGTCGTAAACATTTATCTCATCTATGCCACACATGTTTGAAACCCACCTCTAGCAAATCTCATTTATTAGGGTACCCCTTAACAGCACAAATCACAAGGTAGAGAGGCACGTTTATCAAAGCCACCATTTTACAATAAATGTGTAGTTAAAACATTTGATGTCCTCCTTCCTGAAGTCCTTCCCCTGATCAACAGTCACCAATCAATATCTGTAAAATGACCAGCAGGGGGGGCAAGAGACACCGGCCCAGCAAAGTAAGGAGGAGTGTCTCAGCCTACCAAAACACAGTGTACATATGTGCATAGAACAGTCAAGGAAGCTGGTGACCATTTTACCGATAAATGGAGAATTGGAATTGGAAGAAACTTACCAGAAAGTTTACAAAAATGAGGGAATTAGGTATTTTAACTATGCATTATGAATTTAGCATTGAATATTTATTTAGAAGAAGAGGGTCACTTTTAGAAAGAAAAATAAGTATCATACCCTTGAAGAATACAAATCTTCCACCAAAATACAATGTGAAGCCCCGGTCACATATTGTCAGACCTCCAGCCAAGACTCCCTCTTGTGGATTCAGAAATATGGAAGGAGACTGGTGACACAAGTGGATAAAGCTGGATGTCTCCCCGCATCAATTTTGTCCAGCTCAGGAGTAAAACAACAGGCCGGTCATAAGTGATGTATATTAACCCAGCTATATACTGTTAACACACTCAGACATTCAAAACATGAAGGAGTAGAAGACAGGAGTACTAACCCAATTATTATATACTATAATAGACACAGTAGGGCAGATTTATGAAGACTGGCATTACTTAGGGGGGTGCCCCTCTTATATGAGGAGGCGGTGCGCTTAAGGGGGAAATGTATGCCAACTCATAGTTGGAGTACATATCACTAGGGCTGGGCAATTATTACCTAAATCAAAACTGCCATTAATCTGTCATTTTACCTCGATTACAATTAATGGTGATTATTTAGTTCAGGCCCCTTTTAAACCACACCCATCTTAGAGTACGCTCACACTATCGTCATTGTCCGACAGGTAGTGTCCGCTGCTAAAGTCCATTCAAAATCTTGTGCGGACATTAGCAGCGGACACTAGCTGTGTCTGTGACATTTAGCAGTGATTTAAATGGACATCGGGTGCGTTCTTTTACAGTCCGTGTCTGTCCTTAACTGTCCGTTCCCAAAGATGTCCGACTTTTCAAGTGGACAGCAAAACCCGACATGTAGGTTTTTTCTGTCTGCTTGAAAAGTCGGACATCTTTGGGAACAGACTATCTTCATGTGGTGTTGTGACTCATAGACACAAGCATCGGAACGCCACCTGATGCTGAGGCCCACTCAACATTCCTGATATGTCAGCCAGAACCGCACTGGAACAAAGGAGAGGTGAGTAACACTGTTTTTATTTGTTTCCTCACCTCCTCCGCTTTTATACTCTGGGCTCTGAAGAGACCCCACAGAATAATAATAGCAGTTTCTGTTTAGCCTTGTTAGGTCCAAACAAAACTGTAAATAATGTAATAACTGAACCAAAATAACTGACGTGAACAAAACCACTTTGGTTATCCTGGTTGATGTTTGGTTTTGGTTATTTTTTGATTACTCGCCCAGCCCTAGATTTTACTCATCATTTACACCAGTGGTCCCGCCTCCTCTAGCCCTTTTCGATGATGGCGTATAAACTAAGAAGATGCAAGTTTTTATGCAAAAACCCCAATCTGCACAAAAAAAAAATACTTTTTATGCCTTGTAGCCATTTTGTGGTGTACATGGCATAATAAATCTGCCCCAGAGAGGCATAGCATTTTATTGCATATACTGTACTGTCCTTATAATATACATTTGTGGATACATAAGTCTATATAAAATGCACTAATTACTCATTAGATTTGCCTTCCATTTTGCAGAACCTTGAAATTCCAGTAACTATAGAGATCTGTTAGCAAATCATGTCCTTATATAGCTCAATTTTCCATTGGGCCAACGCTTAAAGTGCATTCTCTCGCTTTTTCCTACACAATTATGCATGACTTTTGCCTTATCATGTAGTGAAGATAAAATATGCAACACTTTAGTTAACTTATTTAATTATAGAGTGAGTATATAAAGAAAATATGGGTTATTTGACAACTTTTCCAAAGAGTATTTCAGAAATGTTAAAACCGTACAGATAATTTGTGTTCTGAATTGGAGAAGTAGCTCATAATTGCTCATAATTGCAAATCATGTAATAAATGCTAAGCTCTATAAATGAATTCTGCTCTGGAAGTAAAACAAAGCTTATTGACATGCAAGTGCCAACTTACTGTAATTTAAAAGGGTCTTTTTGTGCTAAGAATAGGAAAACCAGTATCTCAGTTCCAAGTGTTCCTTGTCCTCCACCTTTTACTAAGCAATCTTCAGTAGGGCAGCGTAAGAGTAAATAATCTTATAAAAAAGAAAATAATGGCAGAGGAGAAATACTGGAAGCTTTATTTTATTGTGCTTAGTCCCGGTTTATATTCTGCAAATGTTTTGTGAAAACATGTTGGGATAATTGTGAAAGACTGCCTCTAGTGTATTTGCTGCACTTTACAAGGCTATAAATTGGAAGTAAATACGAATCAGAGATACCTGAATAGCTTATAAGGTGAAGTTTTATTTTCTTAAAGTGTGAGCTGTAAGAAATTGAACCTGCCTTTATGTAATATATATAATATAACTATACATATAACTATACATATGCATATGCATATACATGCATATACATATACATGCATATACATATACATACATATAACTATAACTCCAGATATATATTATTGTGCTATAGGAACTGAAATGTCACATTTGGGGACCAATAAACTCCTTCCATTTTTTCACAATTTTTGTACTGCTACCTGCATCTTCTTGGAGTTACTTATATAGTCTATACGCTATAGAGATTTGTACCCATTTTCGCACACTTTAACCCTTCAGTGATGCTTTTTTTGTGGACTTCAATGTTTGCCAGGAATGTTTCTTGCCCATAAGAGACCAGATGATAGGGATCAAATAAATGTAAGCTTTCTAAGGGCTCGTTCACATCTGCATTGGTATTCTGTGTGGGGGAGTATGCATGAGGACCCACCCCGAATGGAATACCAAATGCAACTGCAAGCAGTATGCCAGTGAAAGCACACGGACCCCATTATAGTCTATGAGGTCCGTTTGCTTTCACTGCACACCGCTTACCAATGCGTTCGGTATTCCGTTCGGGGGGGTCCCCATGCGGACTCCCCGAATACTGAACGCAGATATGAACAAAGGGTAACTAAACATTCTGCCTTCTCCCCTTCCAATGGTGCCTCTGTCTGGCCAGTCAGGTTCTTAAAGGTTGCATGCTATTCGGACATGGCCCTTAAAGGGGTTGTGAGGTATTGTTTTTTTCCTTTGGTTATAAAAGGCCATGTCATTGGGATCAGATACTTAGAAACCATTTTCAAAATGTAATACTGCAATCCCTTTACAATGTCTAATACTGCTATGTCGGGCCACTGGACCACCCCTACACTGTATGTTGAACAACTCAATACAGAAGCCTCTTAAAGGTCACTTGACCATTGTAAATGTTGGTTCTGTTTGCAAATGCTTCCATGTTTATAGAGAACGTTTGTAGATAACTCCATATATCTAAAACATACTTGCCTATATACACTATCACAGAATGTCAATACAGTCACAGCCCTCAAGATCTCAAGTGGTCAGATTGGGGACTAAATATTCACACAATGGAATGAGAAAGCTTGAACACATTTAGAGCTGAATGAAATAAGCTCTTACTTATTAATACAGGAAAGCCATTTACAAGTGACTTTCACACCTATCTGCAAGTAAATGCACATTTTAACAAGCTGGTTTAGTGTGCCCTATTTTTCTTACTAAAGCATTTCAGTTTTATTTGTAAACTGCAATGTACCAGATGTGGGTTAGAACTATTCCAACACTTTTGTTTCTATTTGCTAATATTTACTTCCTCCTTTTATCTGTCAATCCAAACAGATGTGCCATGTTTTATTCGAAATATTACATTACATGTTATGCTGTAAATGAAATAAAGGTATATTGAAGAGGACCTTTCACCACCTCTACCAATTCACATTCTTAGCATCTGCTAATAGGCACCGATCTACTGATTCCAGGGCAGTTGGAATTTTCTCTGTAGCTTTCACCATTCTTGAGCAAATAAGTGCAGTCAGTTTTGGTGCCTGATGTGCTATATAAGCTCTGTAGTGTAAGGTGGGCGGTGTCAGACAAGGGGGTGTGATTCAGAGCTCCAATAAGAAGCTGTCAGTTTCAGATCAGAGTCATACCCCTAGTCTGTTTCTGCCTGATACCGCCCTCCTGACAGTATTGAGCCTAAATAGTATATCAGGCACCAAAGATAACCGCATTATTTCTTGGCAACAGTGGGAGGTAAAGAAAAATTTCTAGCTGTGCCAGAATCATTGGAGCAGCACCTATTATTTGACATAAAGAGCTGGACTTGGAGGTGGTGAAAGGTCCTCTTTAACATTATATTAGCAGTATTATTTTTGGTTGATAGCAGCTCCTGAAAGCTCTCTGTTTCTTAGTGATGACAACTCCATAGACATAAAAGACCAAAGAGTATTGCAAGCACATGTGTCACTGCTTTAATAACTTCTAAAGTCATACCAAATTGCTCTGTGTTCATACATAGAGGTATTCTAGTATCATTGCTTTTACAGGAGTATATAGTGCTACACAGAAGCATCATATGGTAACATACAGCACAAGCCTTAAAGGGGTTGTCCAGGACCTTAAACTGATGGCTGACCATTACTACATTGGTGTGCATGCAGCTATCAGAACCCTGCCTATCAGCTGTTTGAAGGTGGGGGGTGATTCATATTTCTACCAGCAGGCACAGCTCTGTACTGTCTGCAGTCACCTTTATGGGATGAAGCTGCTGTAAAGTGTAACAACAGGCACAGCCACTACCAAAGTACAGCGCTATGCTTGGTAAACAATGATGGAGCGTTTATCTTTAAATGACTGCCAGTAGGAACGTGTATTAAGTCACCTGATGTTTACATATCTGTGGCTCGGTTCACATCTGCGTTTGGCGACTCCATTCCCATCTCCACATAAAAAATTTATAGAGAAAAAAAGTGAAGCAAGCAGCGCTTTTTTTCTCCATATTTTTTGCGCGAAAACTGAGCAGAAACCACACGAACCCCATTATAGTCTATGGGGTCAGCAGGTTTCCTAAAGTCATCGCTTTTTTATGTGGATTAGGTTTCAGTTCAGGGATTTCCAAGCAGACCCCCTGAATGGAAACCTGAATACAGATATGAAGTGGGCCTATGTGTGGATTGTGATAATGGGCATTTAACCCTTTTTAATTCAACAGATTTACCTTCAATGCACCTTTCAGTTCTCATAAGCAGCACTGATAAAACTACAGTAATGCACAAATGCTCTTTTTAGCCCAGTAAATATACTTCGACATGGCTCTGTTGACCTTTTACCATGTTTCATACTCAAGCATCCACTTTAATCTCTGAAAAAATAATAGAAGAAGTGGACTGAAGAAAGTAATCTGATCGACAGCAACACTAATAGAGATCACATACAAAATAGTGATGTTACAGATTGTATGTATATAACCATATATAGCATTTTAGAACCTGACTATGTTTCTGGATAGGAAAAGGTTAAGGTAAAAGAATTGACATATCATATGCTCTGTTTACACTGGATCAGTGGATCCTATAGTGGCTCCTATAGTGGATCTTACAGCGGATCCTTTGGGCTATTCAATCAGCTGCATAGTTATGTAGTAAATAAGAAGTAACAAAACTAACTAGACAAAGAGCCCATGGACAAGAACTACTTCCCAAGGAGGGCAGATTCATTCACTGGATAAATAACCATTTTGGGGACATGCAGTGTTATTTCAGTCATTCAGATTTCCAGAGAAGTAATATATTGAATTGCTACACCTGTCTGGGGGACGGCAAGCTCAATGGGATGTAATGTGCAGCTTGCGGGGAAAACAACGCGTATGGCACACAGATGTGTGAATAAGAAAGTAATGTAATTAAAAACTTACACCTGACAGACTAGACACACGTACGACACACAGCTGTCCCCTCACAGACCATGAAATGTGTCATTAAGATCTGAGAGCCAAAGCAAGCAGCTACAAGGCAGTCATTTGGTGAAACTGAGACGCTTTTCAAGGTGGACAACAGCAAAATGTCTAAGTAGTCAGAACATATCATTCCATTCAGGGAGATTTTGTCCATAGATTTCTACTTGCATGTTATCTACCTGCACCTTAATGGGATCCTACAAAAACCCCTTGGGGCCAAGGCTCCACGTAGAAGGCCAAAAAAACACAGTGGAAACACAGCTTTTTTTGTTGCAGTTTTTGCTGAGATTTTTTGAGCCAAAGTCAAGTAGTTATACTTCACCCACTCCTGGCTTTGGCTCAAAAAAACGCAGCAAAAAAAAATAAAAAATAAAAATTTCCACAACGTGGGGCCTCACCCTAAGGCTGGTCTTACACGACCATATTGAATGTATGGTCTGCAAGTTGCCGAACTAGTGTTGCTGATCCGCAACATAGACTGCGTAGATGTCCATGTCCTGCCGTACTTGCCCATAGAGTTCTATGGGCGAGTCAGTGCAGTGCCACAATTCACGGCCATTACGGACATGTCCTATAAATTGCAGAGCACGGTTGCGGCCCGGCCACACCACAGATAAAATATCCAGTGGTGTAAGAGGCCACATTGAAACCTTCAATTGCGGACCATTTGCGAACTTATATTACGGCCGTGTAAGACCAGCCTTACAAAGAAAGCATGATGAACAACATTTAAAATTTTTTTAGTTTTCTCTGTCGTGAGTTGTGTATGTTATATGTGTCTACAAAAATATATATCTAATGTGCATGTTAAAGTTTGCTACATCTGTATATAAAAATGTATAACAAAAATGCCAAAATTTGTGAAAAAGTAAATGTGGAAACATATGTGTGTCATGGATTGTTAATGCCATCTGCAGTTTAGTTTTTGCTAATCTTTTCTAGCATATAGCAGAAAGTGAAAGTTACTTTGGTGCAGAACATATTCTTAAAAAAAAAAAAAAATGTAATTAAATTGAGCTCATGCGACAAAGGATGACTAGATGTATAACTGTAAAGACTAAAGCAATAATGCAAAATCTGTAGCAGCCCCATGCAAACTGCTATGTACAATTTTACATACTCTGTTAGAAGTGTCAGACCCTGACTATGACCATTCCCTCCGCATCTTCCTATATCTTGTGTCTGTTCTTCAGCATGATATTGTAGCCACCTTACAGGGGAAGCAGTGAATCCTTCTACCACCCCTTCCCACATATCTGTGTTGGGATCCTTGCTCCAATCTGTCATGCTTTAATATAGCATGAACAATGAAAGCATTGAAATAAGAAAAAGTAGAAGATAGAAATATAATTCAAAACTAGTTATATTTTTTACTATGGCTTAAATTACTAATAATTATGATCCAAGGTTATAGTGTATGGTAGCGAACCAGCTAACAGCAAGATCATTCATGTACTGATACAGTACAGTGAGGAGCATATTCATGGAGAATGGCATATACACACTTGGTTAAGTGTCAATGTATTTAAATAATAACAATAACTTCTATAGGGCCAGCATATTCCGCAGCACTTTACAGATCACAGGGTACATGAGCAGATAATATCAGACATTACAGCATATCAGAATGATTCACATATCAAACAACTGGAGCTTACAATCTATGAAGTAATAGGGGTGACATAAGAGGAGCTTGTTTGGTGCAATGGTGCAGCCAACTTTTATTAAATAAGGTAATACAAATGAGTCTGCATGAGCCGCCACCAGCCATATATGTGAATGTAGAGCTACTGAATGTACGGAGATAAATCTGAATTTACAGAAGAAATTGTAAGGTAACTTTACACTATTAACAAATATTGAAAACAGTTGGTCATGTTAAATCTATAGAAATCTTAAGTTTTAAGTTTTAAGTAAGAAAATATATATTCTTATATGAAAATATGTTGACAAAATGGTTACCTATATATTGTTGCAGTTGATGTAGAATATAGGAGAACTACAGCTACTTTATTCATCTGTGTATCAACCTGAGGTTGCAAATATTCCATATAATATTATGAGCACAATTAATGTGGTGCAAGACAAGGATCTTAAACTTGAATGTGGCTGTGCTGTAATACCAAACTCCACCTACCGACAAGCATGGCGCTGTTTCAGACATAAAAACAATGTCATTTACTAAACCTGAGCAACCAGTTTAAGTATTGTTTATTCTGTGGTCTTCCAGAAAACGGAGCATGAACTGGAGTCTTGCATCTATTAATATTTAATATATAAGGTCTTTCCCAGCCTTGAACTATTAGAGAGCAAGCAGCGTTAGTAATTACTATAGCATATAGAATGTCTATACTAAATCTCACTATATTTAGCAAAAAGTTATTTCAGCCAAGGCTTAGATAGACAGATAGTAGGATAAGTAGCTAGATAGATGACGGATAAATAGATATACATGAGACAGATAAAAAAAAATGTATAACATAAAAGTAGATACACTAGATAGTGAAGACAGATGGAAAGACAGATAGATACACAATATATGTACATACATTATATGATTTACAGAAACAAAGGAAATAAAGTGCTAAAAGTAATTCTTTTGACAGAATGTGTTTTATTGTGTTTGCTTTGTGATAATGGAGATATAATTAACGCATGCATGTATGTCTATTAGAATAAAAAGGAAATCGTCTGCTAAAGAGATGCCAGTCTTATAAAGGATTATTATTTATATGATTTCTATCTGTAAATGTAGTGATTTTGTGGAACTTATTACAGTATGTGCATAAGAATTCTTTCTAGGTTTCAGAATTGTGACTTCTCTGTTGTTATCAGATGTACATATTATTACCTATAAATAGCGTAAGCAGCACGTTACACTGTATATAGTGAAAAATCATCCAAACTACATTAAATTCATTTACTATATTTAGTAGAAATAAATTATTGTACACACAGGACCAGACAGCTAAAAATAATAAATGTGTATTGCAAAGTATATAGATTTGAGTCCTTCCTGCTACATTCACATATGTGTGAAATGTTCTCTTTACAAGCAGACTTTCTGTGTGGAGTTGTCCACAATGACAATTGTCGCCATTGATAGTGCTGTCTGTTTGTGCTATGACAGTTAGACAAAAGCTGAAATGTATTAAACATAGCAATCCATCATCTTGCAGATGGAAAGCAGAAGCCAGCGGAGTTCATACACACTGACTACTCATTGCTAACAATGGCTGGAAGGGTAACAGCTACTATGTATTCTCAGCATCATCCACAAACTTCAGGAGCACTGCTGGCCAATGAATGCACAAATGAATCCATAGATCATAAAGTTAGCAAAAAAAAAGATTCCAAGCCTGTTCAATGGCAATTATCAATGGTCTCCAACCAGACGAAGAAAATGGTAAAGACCTACAGAGAAAGAAATCGCTTGTAAATATGACTTTCAGCCCACAAACAAATGTCACCTAAAATGGATGCAAGGCAAAGGAAGACTGCAGATAATATAGAAAACTATGAGCCAAAACCGAGACATTTATCGAAAAGTAAAAAGGCACTTTTCTTAGGATTTCAGCCTTGTCATTTCCAATTTTCTGCTCTTTGGACATGCTTGTATTCAAATTCTGGAACATCTATTCAGCATATCAATCCTAATTAGACAATCTGTGTCTGGAAAGGATGAGAACTGGGTTATTTGCATAATTTAATCATAAATACTCAGTGATACATATTTCCAAATGCATTTGTACAATTATCTTTTCATCCTTAGGGCAATGGTATTAATATGATTAGGCAATATTTCTGGAAAAAAACAGGCAAGTATGCACTCTTTTTAACTGCAGCTTAAGGCGATATGAAAAATTAATTAATTTCTGAGGAAAATCAATTTCTCTACGTGACCACATTAGACATTACTAAACGAAGGCTCAAAGTCCTTTCTCCAGATGAACATTTCCATTTTGTCTTGCAAACACTGATTGTTGAGTGAACATCCCAATAATTATGTTGTTAGGAGAGCTAAAACGATTTTTTTTCGAATATATCAATTATTAATTCATTTTTCGACTACATATGTGCCTATGTAATGCTAGAATACATCAGACCAAAAAGAAACTTTGCTTGACCAGTCACTTAAGAACAAAGCAATTGCACTAAATCTATTTGAGATGATGTTTTATTAATGAATCTCCTATTTAACCAAGAGTAGCTGTTCCTTAGGACGTCAAATACTTTTATCTGAAATGCGATCATTTACATTCGCAGGCATAATGTGCGCTACATAAACAGGCTTATCTGATATGTTTCTCCCAAGTAACAGCATTTGTTATACAGTTAATATTACAATAAAGAACCCAGGTGGTTAATCCCATTTTAGAAAAAGTCACTGCCTTGTATGTTAATTACTGGAAAAAATCTGGGATTTCATATCTAGCTCTCTCCTTTTTTTTTTTTTGCCTCTGAGTGAACAAACACATAAATTACTACATGCAAATTTTCGGTATTCATTTAATTTGCATGAAGGTACTTGAACAAATTTTTGAATCTAAGGAGCTCATTTTTCATGCATTTTGTCTTTCATCATAATCTAACATCTGTCATTTCTTTTTGAAGTTATTATCGGGCCTATTCCCATTTGGACATGGTTGCTGGGTGACCGGTATCTTAGCACCCACTTTGACAGGAACAGATGTGAAAATGATCAAGAGATTTCCCTGGGGTCCCTCAAATCACAAACAAGTTGTATGAAAAACAAACAGCATCCTTGTCATGCACCCACCAAAGACCTTTCTATACCAGACCAGACTCCTTTATGCCTTTTCAATCAGGCTATTCACCATTCTCCACTGTGTTTACCCCTCCCTCACCTTAGACACATCAAAAAAAAAAACCGTAATGGAATGCCAATAATTTAGAGCAATGTCCTGCACTCTCCAAACATTTCCACCGCTGCAGAGCTGCACACATTAATGCCATTTACTACATGTAAACTACTGGGATTTACTAAGTTGTATCAGCTTCATCTTTACACATATAGCAAATGTCACACGACTGCTTTCTACATGGATAGGGAAGTTTAGAATAGAAACATAAATTAATCGTATACAAGATAGTAAATGTGGAATATTTAGATTATATTCAATACACAAGACTATTAAATGTAAAAAACAAATATAGAACCAAAGTTAACGTTTATTTTATACCAGAAAGAAGCAATACAAATGTTTTCTGAAATGAGGCATTTGTTAATTGCTTCCACATTTACAGCAGCTTTATGCCAATTTGCACCTGCATCATGCTGACATCAGACATGTGGGCACTCATTTTCAAGGTGATCCACGTGGGAATTAGGTGCAGTGTAAATACAATTGGCAAATACAAGTTGGCAAATGATTTGCATCCGTTCATTTTTCATTATTGACAGTATTTGTGAAATGCTCGACTACATTATATCATTTCATGGTAGGAAGAGAATAAAGACAATACTATCTAATAGAATATATATATATATATATATATATATATATACATATATATATATATATATATATATATATATTATACAAATATGTATGTGTATGTGTATCCATATAGTATATGCTTATGCGTATGATTTATGTCTAAGGAAAGTCTACAAGGATTACCTGTAACGTTTAATCAAATGGGTTTAAAATAATTTAAAGACGACCTGTACGACTCCAATAATAGGGCTTGGGCTGAAATCTGCTGACTCTTATCCCATGGGATAGCTTGAATAAATGTAATTCTATGGTTTCATAAAAGCAGGTCAAGTTTCTGTCCCTTGGGGTCTCCTAGAAGGTTTGAAACATGGCTGAACCACTACTGCTTAAAAGTTCACACTCGTGTGCACTAGAGATGCGGAAGGTTTAGAGAATACAGTTTTTATATAAGGCTAATGTTAGGAGAATTAAGGGATTGGAAACACAATCCAGATATATTCTAGAACTGCAAGCTGGTATGACCTGATCTACCTGACCTCACATGTGAGTGTAGATCAGATGGGATGTAGACATTCGCACCGTTTTACAAATCGCACATACGGTATAGCAGAGTTAAACTTTTTTTTTAGTGTACAGTGTATATAACGGAGTAGTTTACCATCAGTTGTATGAAAATAATAATAATTATTTCAGTTCTGCTACTTTGACCGACCCTAAAACACTTGTTTCTCCAAAGCTCAATCTGCATAGGTACCCAAACTATATTAGGCTAAAGCTTTCTATATTCAGTAGCTTACTATAGAAGACACATTGCATTAGTACTGTATAATAGAGCCTGTAGTCATTTACCACTGTAGTAATATTGGCTCTGTCCATATAATCCAAAGCAGAGTAATTGGAGACTTATGGTTCCCGCTTCTTGTGGTCTTGGGCAAGCCACATTATCTCCCAGTGTCTGACAAGTAGGTTTATAGATTGCAAGTTGCCTGCTAGAACAGATTACATGCTCCATCTAATCTGCTGGAGTGTCCTGCTATCATTTGTGTTATACAAAATAAGGCTACTGTATTGTAATGCATCTATACAAACAAGATTTGCCAAGGCTGTATATAAGTTAGAAATGTAGTAGAGCTGAATTTGCCATTTAACTCTTCATTCACATAATACGTTCTCTGATAATCAGACGACCAGAGATTACTTGATATCAAGGTGAGCTGAGCCAAATGACAAACTCACGCCCTACTACATCTGTCAGAAATGGTCTGGTCTTACATGTTTTCTGCCTTTATTACATGTATGCTATCAGTCTGTACTGTCAAAGCATATTCATTTCTGCTATGCAGAGATAAAATAATATAAAGAAGTTGTCACTACTACATTTCTAATGATGAAAACTTTCCAAATGCAGATCATGCAGTACCTTGCAAGTCATAAGAAAATATCTTAAGAAATGTCAACAGAAATCTATACCTAGAAGGTATAAATCCAAATCTGTATATATGACAAGAATCACTTCTTACTACTCTTATTCTAGGCTTTTCTATTTATCCAATGTTTTTGAAACTTTACATTTTTGTTCCCATCCTCCCCCCACCTCCCAGCTTAAGTCCCATATCCCCCCTCCCAGTCATCCATATAATAATATTTTACATTAAAATGCTCTTACATATTTGAAATCATGTTTATAGATCAAACCTTATCGATTGAAGTTGTTTCCGGCAGCGTTTTCCATACAATTTTGCCAAATCAGTCAATTTGTGTCTTTAGGATATTATCGTATCCCTCATTCACGCTGCTTAATCCTGATCATTTCATTTACCTGACCCAGCATTTACACTGTGAATTATACATTTGTATTGACTGAATTTATTTCATTTGTATTTGTATAATGAAAATTTTCTATCAATATTTAATCCTAAACAACGCCACTTGTCAGTACTTACCATAGTCTCAATTTCCCTCAAGCATCTATGTCACCTTCCTTAAACATTTGCTGTTCAATTTTTTATTTAAGAAACAGATGTGGTTTTAAAGTGGGCAGGGGGACATTGTGTGTTTTTCGGTGACAGTACAAGTGACTTCTTGTTTGACCTTGGGCAAGCTGCATTTAATTGTGCCTCTGGCTATCCAACTGTAATTGAGTAGTAACGGAATGGCTATAAGTGTAAATTGCTTGGAGGGCCTTTGGAAAGGTAATCTATAGACACTAAATTTTGATTATGACAGGTGATATGGATTTTTCTAAGATATACTTTTCCAAATAAGATAGATCAACAAAATGTGACTTTTGGCTTTAATAAAATGTATCTCAGGCTTCTTGTAACCCTTTCAGCGACAGTGGCTAAGGTTATGCAATCTCTACAGTATATCATGCCATTTCAATGCAGCATCTTCAAATAATGCTGTAAATATTCCCATCGTGAACATATTATATTTTAAGACCCAACACCGTAGCTGCATTATACATGATATATCTATTAATGACTGTATTTTGCATTATAGACATGCTGCAAACCTTCACACTGCAAGACTTTCTTACATATGAATTAATGGCTAGTAAATGTAGCAGGCTCATTGGAAGCAAATAACAAACATTAAAAAATAATATTTTATTAGAGCTAAAAAAAATTGAATTGATGCAGAAAAAAATGGATAAAAATAGGTAATTTAGTTGTGAATTTTAGTAACCAGCAATGTGTGATATAAGTGGATACACCGTGTGAACGGCGCTGCAGAATATGTCAGCTCTATGCAAATATCAAGAAATTAAAATAAATAATAATTGTATATAATACTTGAAATGAATCCCCCCAAAATTGAATGCAGTTCAGAAATGTATATACTTTGTTAGCTTCCATACAGGGACAACTGTAAACTCGACTACATTGAATGTAATGGGAATGGCAAGGTCCACACTCTGGACTTGTCAGAAACTCATCTGTCGAATGTCAAAGTTTACGATCTAAGTAACAATCTTAAAATGTACCAAAGATAACAACATGGTTAATCCTAAAGACAGAAACAGATCCTTAGATGAAGAGTTATTCAGAATCAGATTAGGTTTAATCCTGTTATAAAAATTCAATTTGGAAAGATTATAGAGCAAACTATCTTAGATGTATCCATAGCTCATCCTTCTCCAGCAAACTAAATATTAGGAAATAGTTTCGTGCCAGGCAGATATTACTAATTAGAAACTTAAAAAAGCAGGCACATTAAACTAAATATGACAATATTTCTTATAAATATTCCTAACTTACAAGCAGTGAACCCATAAAACTATAATTAATTATAAACTGACATCATTTCATATTAAGTCTGACATAAATAAATGTAATCATTTGACGGTAACTAAAAAAAAAATCTGTTTTATAAAAAAAAATTATCTATTTCAGACTTTGAAATTAAAACAAATATTTTTACAGTCTTGCTAAATGTATATTTTTTATTTGTAACAATTAATAAATAATTTTAAATAAACTTTACTGGGAATATATTTTATGCTCTGGTGTTATAAACCTCACAAACACAAATTACATTCCTCTGGCATTAGCGAGCAGCTAAATCATTAATTATTAGTTGTAAATGGATGACAACACTATAAAAAAGGAGCAGTCAGTTAGTCCCTGAAGCTGAGATTTCACTCAGGTTGTTAAACTGTAACAAAGAAAGCCCAAAAAACAAATCTTTAATTATAAAAAGAGCTTTGTGCAAAAGATGTAGGACCTAGAAGTAAAATAAACTTTATGAAGGTGCAGCCCTCAGATCTGGGGGAAGTCTATAGATGTCCTATGCAGCATGCATTGTTGAGTGTGCTGTTTTCACTACCAGACATGTATGTCTCAATGTTCTTGATATAACATATACCACAAAATAACAAATAAATGAGCTGAGGTTAAAGGTCAGAACCACAAGCTAAGCAATGATAAACATATCAACTAATTAACTGCAAATGTAATGGGTACGAACAAAAGCATTCCTAAATGGAGCATGAAGTGAGAGAATGTCTGCTACGGTGCTGTGCAAGATATATATATATATATAGTGATTAGTCTTCTAATATACTTAGTATTTCTGGCTAATAACGTCAAGGATGAATCGAGAGACTTTGTGCTGTGTATTACAGTATTTGCAAAATTACTATAGTTTTAAGGTGTTGTTCACATACTTCATTTAATTAAAACAATTAACAAAAAAATATTTGTTTTAGTTAGAGGGATTGTTCATATAATAAAAGAAAATGTTTTCCTAAATGTTTGTCCATGTGTAAAACAAGAGACAACATGATGTATGCATACATCATGTTATTTACTAATAATAAAATCATATATATATATATATATATATATATATATATATATATACATACTCAGATAGATAGATAGATAGATAGATAGATAGATAGACAGATTTCTAATTTAGTGTGTGTTACAAGTTGATTATAATCCTCCAGTCTATATTTGAGTCACTCAACAATGGCTGATCTGCCAATTTTCTTATTAGAAAGTTGGTCTGACCTTTCCATACACTTAAATTTCATGTGTACTGTAATCTTGGCGGATAATAAAACCTTCTAAGGGTCATTGAATTTATGGTTTGTATCCAGCACTGTGACTACCAGTGAAATCTCTCCCCATGGGAAAAGACAGCTCTCTAGTGTCCCAGTAGGTCACTTGCTCTTTTCTTCATCTCCAAACATCTAAATCCCCTGCGAATTCCATGAAGTGTCACATGCTGATCCCACAACCAATGATCACACCTAGACCAAGCTGTGGATGCCACAAATGAACCTTCCCCTGGAGTATAGTTTATTGTGTTTGTTTACAGGAATAATCTTCTGGTTGCCTGTCTAATGTTTCAAGATGACTTTTAGCAGTGATTTTTAATCAGCTTCCCCCCAGACACCTCTTCCAATTCCCCTGCTCCCTTTAACAATTTGCCTTAATGCTTTCTGCTTGTTCCTCAGCACTAAACTTTCTGAATGTTTCCAGAGGGGAGCTAGCAGGTTTATCTCCAGCTAGCCATGCACTTTTCCTATATGAATGAATGGTGCTCTATATTGAGGCAGCAGCTGATAGCCCTGAGGCCCTAATACACATCCCCGCACAAGCTAGAATCACATTGATGTAAGTACAATCATACAAATAAACTGTATTATTAGTCAACCTAAGTATCTACTGTAATAATAATACATATGTCCTATTAAAGGGTTAACTGTCTCGTAGAACTGCTGCAAAACTTTCCTTCTGGATATGAGTCTGGCCACAGACATCAGGATCTGTCTTCAGATACAAGCAATAGTGACTATTGTTGCCAATACATTAAGTCTAAGGTAACGTAATGATCAGACACTGATCAATGATTGATAATTGTAAATATACAATTGTCTAGTCGTGAAGAATGACAGTGAGAAAATAGACTGGCTATGGATTTTCAATAGACCATGCAACATGTATGAAAAGGACACCTGCTTCATTGCAAACTACTATGTGAAGATAAAAGAAGGCCATGTATACATTATATGTGCTATATACACCTCCAATCTAAAGCATTCAATACTACTTGCTGCTTACAGGAAATACATCACGGTCACTGTTGATGAAATGGTTAATAGCCCTTAACTAGACACCAGGCACATTGTGGGATGCACTTGCAAGTTGTCAGCATGCACACCAGAATGAGGTGTCAGGAGATCCCAGGGTTTAGCCTTGCATTTCAGTGGTATATTACAGGGAAATAAATGACATCAGACTGGAATAAGATGAACAGAATGTGCAACTTTGTACATTACTCCAGGAAGTACTTGTAAGTAGCTCAGTGTCTTGGAGAGATGCCAGCTTGGCACATTTGTACCCAGTAACTTCTGTATAAAGTTTGGGACAGTGACACTGTACTCACCTTGCGTTTGTGCAGTCGTTGTATAAGGTCTCAAAATCCTTCCTGGAAATGAGTTTGCAGCGATTGACCCCCGGTTGTATGGCTCCCAATCCTCTCAAGATCCGGACCTGCTCCACATTACACACCACTGGGGTGATCTCCAGCCTCTTGAGCTTGGTGTAGACGGTATGAAGCCCCCCCACCAGATGCTTCAGGAAGAGGTCAAAAGCCTGGGGCAAGCAGATGAGCTCACAGCCCTCCACTGTGAAGGAGGCCACCTTGGCCCCTCGGAGGTCCACCATCCTGCACTCATTGTTCTGAGGGATGTTTTCCACTGGGGAGGGAGTGGAGTAGACTGGTTTGCCGGGCTGCAGGTTGGTGCTGGGGGCGCTGCTGCTGCTGGTGGAGGTGGACGAGGTGGTGCTGGTGGAGGTGCTGGGGATGGCCGCGCTGTGGTGGTGGCTGCTGCCGTTGTTGGTGGCTAGGCTGGGGCTACTACTGCTGCCACCACCTCCTGCTGCCGCCGCTGCTGTCCCTGGGTTGCTGTTAACTATGCTGATACTGGTGGCAGCAGAGCTGCTGATGCTGGAGGTCACCGTGGTGGCAGCGATGGGCTCCGGTCTGTACAGACTTGGTCCCGAGGAAGAAGGAGCCACAGATGGAGTGGGAGAAGCGGAGGCTGAGGAGGACGCAGACGTGGAGGAGATGACAGGCTGAGGGGTCACCAGCTGGGTCGGTGGGATGAGAGCAGCCGGCACGGCCATGGTCACATAGGAGTCCTCCCAGAGTAACACTGCTGGTAAGAGGCGCTGCACGGCTGGGGAGGGGGACTGTCCCACCGGGAACTCACATATAACACCCGGGTGACACCGACACGGATTAACCCCTGAGCCCCCACAAGTGCTCCGGCAGCAGGCACTCAGGCTGTTTGTTTGTCTCTGGCAGGGGCTGAGTCTCTTGTCTTCCCCAAGTCTCAGCAGAAAGTTGAGAGATGAAGGTGAAGAGGAGGAGGAGGAGGCTTGCAGGACCCGGGCGCTCGCTGGCAGCACGTTGATCAAAGATTGAGCACGAATGACAGAGAGAAAATGAGGCTGAAAAGTGCTGCTGCCTCTCTGTGCACGGGTTGTTGTTGTCACACGGTCAGGGGGAGGAGCTCCAACAACTTGCACTCTGCTTCAGGCTCTAGTCCCAGGCAGCCCTGGAGGATGGAGGCGCCCACAGAGGCACAGGACTCCCGGAGTCACACAGCCACAAATACATCCACAGGTAGAGCATTATGGAACATGAACTTCAGGGTTAGTCAGCAAGTGACAGGGGAGAGAAGCCTGTGGGATTTGGAGTATGCCTTCTGTACACAAAGCCTTGGAAGCCTCACATAGGGTGCACGATACCTGATAACAATGACTGGTAATCTTCCACTTGTAACCTCCAGGCTCAAGCAGTTTGTACCAGCATAGAAGATGCTGTGCAGAATGATGGGGAGGGGAGGGGGCTGCTTCCTGAACAAAGTGAAGGGGAATGTCACAAGGATAAAGTTTCCTCTGCTAGCAGTATGGAGAGCAGAGCTAGAATGAGCTGTCACTGCTAGACTGGCTGTATCCTGGGCATCCTGGCAAGTTTGTACTAGGACGCTGCAGTAGTGCTAGGACTAGTGGGAGAGCTCTATTATAGTGGGAGAAGAAGGGGGGTTATAGTAGATATCACAGACAGGACAGGAGAGAAACCTGCATGGACAGCAGCAGTGGCAGGCATGGAAGTTACTTACAGTACTGTACATGTACCACCACAGACTGGTAGGGGAGCTGCACCTATATCTGCACTGGCTGCCAGCTACATGTGCTTACAGGACCTGGCAGTAAAACTACTTATGTGACTGCAGGGACAGGCAGGACAACTACATATATGACTTTAGGGACTGGCAGTTGAGCTATGTGTGTGACTGCAGTGAAGATACATATGCATATATATCCCAGTCCCTACATGTGCTTACAGGACCTGGCAGTAAAACTACTTATGTGACTGCAGGGACAGGCAGGACAACTACATATATGACTTTAGGGACTGGCAGTTGAGCTATGTGTGTGACTGCAGTGAAGATACATATGCAGTCGCATATGACTGCAGTCGCATATGTATCTTCACTGCAGTCACACACATAGCTCAACTGCCAGTCCCTAAAGTCATATATGTAGTTGTCCTGCCTGTCCCTGCAGTCACATAAGTAGTTTTACTGCCAGGTCCTGTAAGCACATGCAGGGACTGGGATATATATGACTGCAAGGACTGACAGTGAAACTACATATTTGACTGCAGGGACTAGCAGTGAAGGTACTTATGTGACTTCAGGAACTGGCAGTGAAGATACCTATGTGACTGAACAAACTGGCAGTGAAACTACATATGTGACTGCAGGGACTGACAGTGAAACTTCATATTTGACTGCAGGGACTGGAAGTGAAGCTACACATGTGACTGCAAGGACTGACATTAAAGCAATATATGAGACTGCAAACAGGCGGTGAATTCACGTGTGACTCCAGTGACAAGCAGTGAAGGTACATATGTAAGTAAGTGTAAGTAAGTGTACATATGTGACAGAAGGGACTTGCACTTTACTGTAATATGATGTCTCCATGCTGGTCTTTATCCATCTCAGTAGTTACAGCACCAGCAGTGTGCAATGACTGTCACAGATGTTCCCTGAGAAATGCTGAGCCTGGCAGTGAAGTTACATTAATGCAGGGACTGGCACAAAAGTCAGATATATGACTGCAGGGACTGGCAGTGAAGGAACATATGTGACAGCAGGGACAAGCAGTGAAGCTCCATATGAGACTGCAAGGACAGGCAGTGAAGCTCCATATGGGACAGAAGGGATTGGCAGTGAAGGTATTTATGTGACGGCAGGGATTTGCAGTAAAGTTACATACTGTATGTGACGACAGGGACTATTTAGCAGCTGATCCCCTGGCAGCTCCTGCACTCATACTCAATGTGTGACAGTCCTTCCCTTGCTCATGTAAGTAGTTACAGTGCCAGTCAGCCTGTAGTAGAAATGCTGGTGCTGGCAGTAAAGTTGTAGGAGTGCTGCATACAATGGTGGGGAGACTCTGAGAGTCCTGTGCCTCTCTCAGCGCTGCATAAGCCTGCCAGATATTGAGTGGCCGTGATTTGGGTGGATGCCACTCCTCCCTTTCGCCTTCGCTGCCAAATGATTGGCTGGTGGCGGGTAGGGGGCGGAGCCTCCTCCTAGCCATAAACAGGTCGGTGCTGGGCACTTGTGTCCTCTGTGTTGGAGGGGATCCAAGAGTGCTTTTCCGTCCAGCGCCGACCTGGATATGGCTGGGAGAAGGCCCCACCCCTTCCCCGCCACCACCCAATCATTCGGCCAGCAAAGGGGGAGGGGCATCCACCCAAATCATGGCCACTCAATATCCGGCAGGCTTATGCAGACCGGCCCTACTAGACTTTCTTACAACAAACCCTTTCCCCTCCACCTTGCCCGCTTATAACAATAACATCATTACACACAGCCCAAAATTGTGGATGAAGTGGCGTCCACCACAGCTTTATTACATATATATCTAAACATATAAATATACTGTACATACAAATATATATATAAACGCATAAGCAGAGACCTTGCTTACCCCCCTTCTGGTGACTGATGATGGGTGTGTTCCCCAAGTGCCAGCTACTGCCTTCAGGAGGGTACACATTGAATGTTCCTCCCGGGTGACCCATCAGTAGTCTTCTTTATCGCTGAAAGGGGGGGAGCAAGGTCCTGCCATATGTGGCCAGAGCTCAGTGTAAGCCTACAACAAAGTCTGACCCCACCCCGTCAGCAGGAACAGAGTCCCCTTTCTGCGAAACCTGGATACCAAAGAAAATGACTCGCAACATCAGACTGAATTGTTGGGGTCACTCGGACATCCAGGCGACAAATCTGTCATTGCCTCCAACCGGCCCGACCTCTGACTGCCTTAGATGGTCCAATTAAAATATCTACTTTTTTGGGAAAAAGGCTACCATTATTATTGCTATGTATACTATATATTACGCACTCTCCCCCGGTAAGATATGTATACTAATTTAATAAGTACTCTCCCCCCAGTAAAACCATTGTTGGTCCCTTTCCATGGCTCCAATGGTGACTTTGCCTCTGATGGTCGCCTCACTCGTGCTGGGTACTGCCCCTTATTGAGGTCGTAATATTCAGGACCTTATGGACACATAAAATTATAATTATTGTACACAATGCAAAGTATCAAGCACCACAAATAAAATTAGCCAATCCTGCTAGTAGTGTCCTGATATTCTACAGCTATATGAAACCAACTTGGTTCTGCAATGTGAGATTTTGGGGGTTTTTTTCAAAGAAAAACTTGGAGTAACCCGTGATATAACAGTAAGCTGAATGTACCTGTTTCCTTCTTGATGAGTATGTGTGACCAGTGTTTTGTAAGACTTCAAGATTGCCTTAGTACCCTCCTATTAAAACTATTCCATTGGACACATGGCGCCTCCTCCCTAGTTGTGTTATCCTTTGTATCATTTTGTTATTGGTGCAGCTGTACCTGTATACGGTATGCTGCCAACTCTTCGGTAAGAGTTAGCTAGATCCCTGAATCAGTGAAAAACTACGGACCGGCACTAAACCAAATGCCACTGGAATTTCTTACCACACTTCCGCCATATATCTAGACAGGCTCAACTTACTCGGCCTATAGATACCAACCGTTCGTGTGACTTTCCCTTTTGCCATGAATTGCCTTATACTATTAATAACCACGTGTCCGGACACACGACTCTCACCATATTCTTCCACATCTGTAGGCATATCTTCCACATCTGCTGGCACGAGACTCCTACACCAATACCTCAGAGATTTTTTTTTTAGTATCTTGGGACTTGCACCCCCAGCTGTGCTTGCCCAAACGATATTACACCACTAAATAATTATCTCCGTCACCCCACTGGCGGGAACACACTAGTATCACCTTTGAAGGGGAGTCGTCCTTCCCAACATACATTGTCTCCAAATATCCTGTCTCCAAATATCCAACATCGCCATCACGCGCCTGAACTAATTTTCTTCTCACCACCATCCATCCAACATACATTGACTCCGAATACCGTCCATCCCTCTATGGCTTGAACACACCTTCATACCAGCCTGTGGTCAGGCCTCACCTGGTGCTTCCTCAGGATGCCCCCTCTCCACTTTCCCCATTGTCTTGAGGAAAATACAGCCTCCAGTTGAGAAGTTATGTTAACTCACCAGCCTGTATATGGCTGGTCCTGACCCAGGCCCTGTATTCTCTTCATCGCCTCCGCGAACTACACGTGTCCGCCTGGTTCTGTAAGAGTCTTTAAAGGGAGAGCATGAAGAGCGCAACGCGCCTGCAGCTGCACCTGCAGGCCTTGGGTTATCCTCAAGCTATCCTAAGACTACGTTGGGACCTATGAGGAAGGGGTTGGTTTATCGGGGCTAGCCGACTCATGTTACTGTGCAGCCCGGGGGGGAAACAACTTGCAGATGTTGTCCTTGGCAGGATTTGAAACCCAGGACTCCAGTAATCAAAAACCACTAGTTTGGTGCTGCTATATCCTATTAAATAAAGATAAAGACACAAGTCTGCGTTTGCATCATATAAGGCCTTGCTAGTGTTATTTAGAGATATCATAAAAGGCCTTCTGTGCAAATAACCTAATAATTATGTTGTATTGAATATGATGGTGCTCATACAATTCATGTTTATGTAATGGACGGAACTGATTGTCTAACCTCTCTGTGACCTATGCACCTAGATTGTTATCTCTTGGGGCAGGGGCCCTCAGTCCCATTGTGTGAAGTGGCTATTTCTTTATGGTGTATATCTCCATCTGACTTGAAACCCTACAAATCGCACAGTGCTGCGAGATATGTTGGCGCTGTATAATAGATGAATTATTATTATTATTATAGAGGAGTTAAGACAGGTATGAAGTGTTAGGGCAGGTATGTGCACCTGGGTGATGCAGCTCACAGTAGCTTGGACACTCCTCACCTTATTCCTTGGAGACTGAAGAGGTTGCCGTAAAAACAAAACAAGGGCCTGCAAGGGCAATATTTATACCGAGTAATAGGGTGGGAGTTAAGGGGAGGGCCGGAGGTGCAGCAGCAGGGCTGTGGGCTCCCGGCCTACGAAAAATCGGACATCTTTGTAAACAGACACTTAAGGACACCCACGGACACTACATGATGTTCCATTTAAAACAATGCAAATTATAACGGACGCAACTAGTGTCCAATGCTAAAATCTTGCATGGACATTAGCATCAGACACTAGCTGTCGGACACCGACGCTAGTTTGAACGCCCCCTTGCCTAAAACTAAAAGCAATGGAATCTCCCTGCCTGCCCAGTAGAGCAAGCTCCTGATACACCTCCAACCAAAGTCTGAACAAAGACATTAATTTAGAGGAGCGGGGGAGGGGCTGAGCTATACTATAGCAAACATGTGACACAGTAGGGAACTAACAGACTGTGCTACAACTTTGCTGCAAAACTTGTTACTATCACTGACTTAGCAAACACTGCAAAGCCAATTACAAATGTGTTATTCTGGATTTCAGCTGCTCCTCTACCTACACCACGTATACAATCCTTCCTCTCCTGGATACAAAATTAGGCTGAAAAAACAAACTATTGTATAAGAATTTCCCCCATTTACAAGCAGAAAATCTCTATAGTTTATCCATTTAATTATTTACAGAGAGGAAAATGGAGGAGAGTGGGAGGACATCAGCTAGCCGGTCCTGGGGACTCTAACTGAGTCGGTCCGGTGGTCTGGAGGCCACCGCTGACTGTTTTAAGCGGAAGGGAGCCCGCAGAGGCCAGTCAGCTTGCTTGTCCTTTCCATTACCGGCTGACTGCTCCTTGTTCCTTATCCCCACGCTACTCATTCAGATTGTTTACTTGGCACTGGAGGGGATCCAAGAGGGCTTCCCCACCCAGCGCGACCTAGATATGTTTAGGAAGAGGTCCCGCCTCCTCACCGTCACCAGCCAATCATTCGGCCGTCGAAGGGGGAGGGGCATACACGCGAATCACGGCCACTCAATATCCGGCAGGCTTATGCAGCCTGACTGGCTTGCAGGCGCTGAGAGAGGCACATGATTCCCAGAGTCACCTCACCATTGTATGCCAGCACTCCTACAACTTCACTGCCAGCACCAGCACTTGTACAACAGGCTGACTGACACTGTAACTATCTTATCTTATCTTCTTATGGTAGAGTTGGAAGGGACCTCAAGGGTGATGATGGTGGTCCTTCCCTTCCTACTTACATGAGGAAGGGAAGGACCACCATACATTGAGTATGAGTGCAGGAGCTGCCAGGGGAACTGCTGCTAAATAGTCCTTGCCGTCACATATGGAGCGTCACTGATATTACCTGCAGTCATATATCTGATTTCTGAGCCAGTCCTTGCCTGTTACATATGCAGCTGCACTGCCAGTCCCTGCTGTCACATATGTAGCTTCAGTGCCTGTCCTTGCTGTCACTTATGTAGCTTCAGTGCCAGTCCCTCCAGTCACATTTTTTGCTTCACTGCCTGTCCCTGCAGTCAAATATGTAAGTTCACTGCCTCTCCTTGCTGTCCCATATGGAGCTTCAATGCCTCTCCTTGCTGTACCATATGTACCTTCACTGCCAGTCTCTGCACCCACAAATGTACCTTCACTGTTAGTCCTTGTAGTCAAATATGTAGTGTCACTGTCAGTCCATGCAGTCACATATATCGCTTCATTGCCAGTCCCTTCCTGTCCCACTATAATAGAGCTCTCCCACTAGTCCTAGCACTACTGCAGCTTCCTAGTACAAACTTGCCAGGATGCCCAGGACACAGCCAGTCTAGCAGTGACAGATCATTCTAGCTCTCCTCTCCATGCTGCTAGTAGAGGAAACTTTATCCTTGTGACATTCCCTTTCACTTTGTTCAGGAAGCAGCCCCCTCCCCTCCCCATCATTCTACACAGCATCTTCTATGCTGGTACAAACTGCTTGAGCCTGGAGGTTACAAGTGGAAGATTACCAGTCATTGTAAAGTGCACCCTATGTGAGGCTTACAATGCTTTGAGTAAAGAAACGTGTAGAGAAGGCATTCTCCAAATCCCACCGGCTTCTCTCCCCTTTCACTTCCTGACAATTACTAACCCTGAAGTTCATGATCCAAAATGATCTACCTGTGGTTCTATTTATCAATCTATTTATATATACAGTATATCTCTATCTAATCTACTGTATCATCTATCTATTTAGTCTATCATCTATGACTATCTATGTCTAGTTTGTGTATATTTATCCTAAATCTATCTACGTAGCTATCTGTCTTATATATTTATATGTACCTATTTTAAATCTGTATCTTACATACTGTATTTATCATATCTATCTATCTATCTATCTATCTATCTATCTATCTATCTGTCTACAGTATCTATCTATTGATCGATCAATCCACTCTATCTACCTCTCTAATTAAGTTTCTATTAAAAGTTTATGATAAGCTTCTAGTTTTTATTTGAGTCACTCAACAACAGATCATCTACCAATCTGCCCAAAAAGTCTTGAAGTTCAAGCAGTTTTGTTTTTATTGTTGTTGCCATTTTCTGGTCATATATTTTTTGAAATGCGTTTTTTCGCACATTTTTTTTACCCTACATAGTTTAGAATAAAGTGTATGGGAAAATTCCTGAAAATGCTTCCTGCTTACAATATGCCGTGTTTTGAAAAAGATGTCTATAAACTGAAAAATACATCAAAAGTGGGAAAAAAGTACATTTTTTTTTTTGCTGCTGCCCATAATTGCCTATTTCTCTAAAGTTAAAATCTGGCCATGGAGCTTTTTGCCACAAAATATGTGGCAAAAATGATGGTAGATAGGTGAAGATGGGGCATCTTGAAAAGGCAAACCGGAGTACCAAAGATCTCCCCTATGCTTTCCAGTACACAGGGTCATTCCTTACCTTTCCAGTCCAATACATTTTACTGTTTGATGATGTATTCTCTACAGTAAGGCTCCATTCACACGGAGTAACGGCAGGCGTTTTTTGTGTGCTTTTTGCACATAGCGCCGCGTATACACCGCGTTAACGCCGCGTATACGCCACGTTAACGCCGGGCAACGCCACCGCTAAATAGCGCGGCGTTAACGCGGCGCTATGTGCAAAAAGCACACAAAAAACGCCTGGCGTTACTCTGTGTGAATACAGCCTAAGAATGCAAATGTTCAGTGTCGCACATTCACAACAGCTGTTATATTTTCAGCGTTTCTTTCTCTAGCTATTCCTTGCCAGAATTTAAAAATGAAAGAATTGTTTCCTCTGCACCATGTAGTGCAGGAGTCTTTATATGCAGCAGTTTCAGGATATCATTAATGACAATGGGAGGCTATTCATACCCACACATGGTGAGAAACACCTCTATTTACAGGTAGTCACGACTAGAGATGAGCGAAC
Source organism: Leptodactylus fuscus (assembly GCF_031893055.1). Taxonomy (NCBI): domain Eukaryota; kingdom Metazoa; phylum Chordata; class Amphibia; order Anura; family Leptodactylidae; genus Leptodactylus; species Leptodactylus fuscus. Next base: position 200,987,871 of record NC_134266.1, on the reverse strand, counting down.
ACTATTCGAAAAAGCCATTTCGAATAACACGCTCCCATAGAATGGACGTAACTGGCACGCGGGGGGTTAAGCGGCCGGCCGCCGGCAAAGTCTGCGTGCCGCTTCCATCCATTTCTATTGGAGCGTGCTATTCGAAATGGATGTTTCAAATAGTGTTCGCTCATCTCTAGTCACGACCACTTACATGAATGCTGCTGGAACCCCAAGGTAGTTTTTCGGGCATGTCCAGATGGGACAATACAGTACATCATACATGCTGCGGATTTTTTTCCAGGTTAAAAATCTGCAGCATTTACAGCAGCAACAAAGCGGGGGGGGGGGGGGGGGGTGTTAACAAGTTTCATCCATAATCTGTCTTAATATTTGTGTAAATTGAATACTTATATAGTTACAGGTACATTATAACTTAAAGGGCACACCTCAGCTACTGCAGTACCTCTTTGTTAATAGGCCTGATCTTTTTTGAAAAAGAAGTTCTGGAGCGGTTTTGCAGAAACATTAGCTGCTGAAGAACCTCATTAAACACAATTACATTTACAAACATACCACTTGAATTTCTGTTGTTTTTTTTTATTATTATTTTACATCCTATTCACTTATATAGCCTTTCTATGTTAAGTAGGTCCAGTAGGTTCGATCCAATAAGTAGGTTTTGCTTCCCGATTGTGACTTCCATTTAAACATACACTCACCGGCCACTTTATTAGGTACACCATGCTAGTAACGGGTTGGACCCCCTTTTGCCTTCAGAACTGCCTCAATTCTTTGTGGCATAGATTCAACAAGGTGCTGGAAGCATTCCTCAGAGATTTTGGTCCATATTGACATGATGGCATCACACAGTTGCTGCAGATTTGTCGGCTGCACATCCATGATGTGAATCTCCCGTTCCACCACATCCCAAAGATGCTCTATTGGATTGAGATCTGGTGACTGTGGAGGCCATTGGAGTACAGTGAACTCATTGTCATGATCAAGAAACCAGTCTGAGATGATTCCAGCTTTATGACACGGCGCATTATCCTGCTGAAAGTAGCCATCAGATGTTGGGTACATTGTGGTCATAAAGGGATGGACATGGTCAGCAACAATACTCAGGTAGGCTTTGGCATTGCAACGATGCTCAATTGGTACCAAGGGGCCCAAAGAGTGCCAAGAAAATATTCCCCACACCATGACACCATCACCACCAGCCTGAACCGTTGATACAAGGCAGGATGGATCCATGCTTTCATGTTGTTGACGCCAAATTCTGACCCTACCATCCGAATGTCGCAGCAGAAATCGAGACTCATCAGACCAGGCAACGTTTTTCCAATCTTCAATTGTCCAATTTCGATGAGCTTGTGCAAATTGTAGCCTCAGTTTCCTGTTCTTAGCTGAAAGGAGTGGCACCCGGTGTGGTCTTCTGCTGCTGTAGCCCATCTGCCTCAAAGTTCGACGTACTGTGCGTTCAGAGATGCTCTTCTGGCTACCTTGGTTGTAACGGGTGGCTATTTGAGTCACTGTTGCCTTTCTATCAGCTCGAACCAGTCTGGCCATTCTCCTCTGACCTCTGGCATCAACAACGCATTTCCGTCCACAGAACTGCCGCTCACTGGATGTTTTTTTTTTTTCGGACCATTCTCTGTAAACCCTAGAGATGGTTGTGCGTGAAAATCCCAGTAGATCAGCAGTTTCTGAAATACTCAGACCAGCCCTTCTGGCACCAACAACCATGCCACGTTCAAAGGCACTCAAATCACCTTTCTTCCCCATACTGATGCTCGGTTTGAACTGCAGGAGATTGTCTTGACCATGTCTACATGCCTAAATGCACTGAGTTGCCGCCATGTGATTGGCTGATTAGAAATTAAGTGTTAACGAGCAGTTGGACAGGTGTACCTAATAAAGTGGCCGGTGAGTGTATATTGACATGTAACTCATAGGCCAACCTTATGGGAGAGGAATAAGCCATCTTGAAATGTGGTCGTGTTAATCTCTTCAGTATCATGAGGCTGGAGTGGATTAGCTTTTGTGTATGATGACCAGCACATTGCACGTCTCTTCAGCACCATTGCCTGGTGAAATCATTAGAATACATTGTGGAATGTGTTCCCAGACCCTGGATTCCCCTTTTAAATCATGTAGCGTTTCTTAACTAACTATTGTTCCTATTTCCCAAGAGCATCAATCACTGAATACATGGAAACCACCAACTAGAGGACTTGTTCCACCACCACAACAACAACAAAAAAATCTGTTTCGAGGAATTAATGAAAAGAATACCTCTGTTAAATGTTTCCTAGGAATTCCTGCAAGAAATGTCTTCCCTTCTTCCCAGTGAATTAAAGACTTGATATAATTTGCTGTTTTGTTTTCTCTCAACCTCGCTTTTTTTCTTCCTCTTTAATTTACTACTAGACAGGCTTGTATTTTTGTTGGGATGTCGCAATTTTGAGTAAAACCATTTTTCTCTTAAATTTATAGTAGCTGTGGCTGCAAATTGTAACCATTTGAGTTTCCTGCTTGTGTCAAGAGATGACTTATTGTACTGAAATCAATAAGGCTGTTTAAAATTCAAAGGCTTGCAAATCGTTCTGTTTGTCCTTTGATAAGGCCTGCACTGATTAAAATGCGACCAAGAAAGCGTAATTGCTGAACTAATTAAGAAGCCTTTAATTTCCTCTCTTTATTTATTTCAAGCAACTAGGTTTAAATATTCGGATCATGGAAACTGGTGTTACTGTAATAAACCTGGTGTCATAAACAGGGCTGAGAGGAGGTATATGCCGAGCTTGGAACTCCTCTTGCCTATATACACCCCACTATTGATTTTTTTTTTTTTCAGATGAGAAATGAGGAAATGTGATGACTATATAAAAGATACTTTATTTCCACTCAGTACATGAACACAATTTCCTATATGACATTTTTTTAAGCTTTCTTCTTTTTTATATTTGTATTTTTATAGTTTATATCATCTTTATTTTCTAGGCTCATATTATATCGATTGCATATATATTTACATTTTCTGCGTAAATGATTAACCCCGTCACATTTAAGGCACTCGCCGTGGTACTTTCCAGGTTCATTGATCGGCCTGGTAGTACAAGGCTGTTGGGATGAATACAAGTGGTGCCAAATCTCTGAGTGTGTAAAAAAAAAAAATATATATATATATATATATATATATATATATATATATATATATGTTCTCTGTGTGTTTGTGTGGGTTCAATATGTCACTCCAATCTCCTCCCAAAATTCAAAGGCATGCCTGGGTTAATAAAAATGGCTGTAGTGGGCAACACGGTGGCTCAGTGTTTAATACTGCAGCCTTGCAGCGCTGGAGTCCTGGGTTCGAGCCCCACCAGGAACAACATCTGCAAGGAGTTTGTATGTTCTCTCCATGTTTGCATGGGTTTCCTCCCATTCTGCAAAGACATATTGATAGGGGGGAAAAAAAGTACATTGTGATCTCCACATGGGGCTCACAATCTACATTTAAAAAATAAAACTGGCTGTAGAATATGTTACCGAGTTGTGGTATATACCTTGTACACTGCTACAGAATATGCTGGCAATATATAAATACCAGCTAATGCATCGTTTACATAGTCATTACAGATAATCTTTACAAGACTGAATTTATTATACATGTATGTAAGAGTCTAGCATTAAAGATGTATTGGCACCAGTGCTGCTGGTGTGATATTAATAGCTATATAATACAACAGTGGCCAAGGCTTATCTGACAACTGTTGATTCATCCACAACTACCAACAGTCATGTAATTGGCTATGTAATGTATACCGACTATTAAATATCCTGACCCTGCAAGCTGCCATGCCCTTCTTATTTCTCTTACACTAGCTGTGTCAGGGGCTTTTTAACCCTTAATGCCCTTGTGCATGCCCTATCATTATACAGTTATGTTGTGCGAAGGAAATTTGTAGAAAACGTTTCACCCTCCGATCCAGTTTCTAGTACTGTTCTGCTAATAGAGGATCCTCTTGTGCTGCTTTCAGATGCGTAATGCTGGTTAATTGATGAAGTATTACAAGAGGTCACTGGTCACGTTCCCAGTTAACATATGGGACATTGGTTTCTGACCATTTAGTGTTAAATATTGCTAGATCTTCATTGTACAGCTTTCTCCCAGCAGGTGGCTGTGCTGAAAGCTTATAATAGAGAGGACATATAAAAGTGCCTACTTCAGTATGCTGCATAAAACATTAGTTGTATTACTTTGCTGCCGGCAGTCTTGGCACACTGAGGTCTACGATAAGCCAATCACAAACTGTGCTAAATACAATAGCAAACGTGAATTCCAAGAAGATTCATTGCTGCCGCTGTCGGTGCCTCATGGGTTAAATTGAAATGTCACCCAGCCTGTTTGCCTAAAGACATTCAACGTAATATATACATGCGTCTGCCAGACCATAAACTGAGCTAAACACACAGAAGTTGTAACAAACTCCTGTTCATAAACTGCATTATCTTTATTAATGATGGCAAACACCAGGCTATTATTTAATTGTACTTTGCCATCATTGCTTGTTTCCAGTACAACGTGTCTTAATTCATCTATCAACAGGTAATAAAAGTTGCTCAAGCAGATATTTGTATCCATTAAGCAGAAAGAGCAATAAGCCAGCTGATCAATAATTTATACAAAGAGTACCAACTGCAGACATAATAACTGTGCTGTTTGCAAAGCAATCTCTCGCTCTCCAGGCTTAACAGTAAACGCAAACTAGCAACGCTGTTAATTTCCAACTCCTGCAGATAAGAATACAAACAAATGGCATAAAAATGCAGTTTGCCTTACAGTAAGAGGGCCTTGGTGGGATAAAATAAAAGGTAATCACGCTGCAATTTCAGCCGTTTTGTGAACGCTTCTCTTCAAAGGCTCCGCTCGTCCATTTAGCGCCTTTCGATTAGCACGGTTATTGGATTACTACATGTAACATTTGCATGTTCACGTGCTTTATGCAAGACACAGTAAAGAAACATAAAGACGTAACAAGGCAGATTTTATAGCTAGAAATATTTTGGTATATAAAGGCTGTCTCTTTGGGATTTGTGCTTATACATTTATAGCAAATACATATTTTAAAAAAGATACAGTATATAAAAAAAATTGTACACGAGAGGATGAATATGGTTGAAGTGACAACCGCAGTAGATACTTAAGAAAAGACACTAGTGCTCATATAAGCTTACTATCTCTGAGTGAATGAGAACTTGTAGGAAATGTGTCTATTAGTATGGTATATATCAGTGTTGTAACTTACCGTTAGGGTATAAAGTACATTTACAATTGGAAGACTTGGTGCAGGATTCTGTGTATCTGTTCCATTCATCTAAATTGCAGAAATCCATGTGCTTGGCGTCAAAACAACCCTATTCAGATGTGCAGTATGCAACAGGATTTCAGTCACAGGAATGTCGGCAACAAATCTGCCACCTGTGAATATACTCTAATAGTATAATAGTATATGGAGTGATAAAAAATGGTGCACTAAGCATAGGAGCTTATTATCTATAAAGAAACTGGTAAGAGCCAACATTTAGGATATGTTACTTAAATTGAACCTTTCACTACCTCTGACATGTACAACTCTTTGCTCTGTTGCCGCTCCACTGATTCCTGCACACTTGGATTTTTTCTGTAGCCCCCTCCATTCCTGCACAATAAGTGCAGTTACTTTTGGTGCCTGATATGCTGTTTAAGGCTCTGTACTGTTGGGAGGGCAGTGTCAGGTAAGAGGGTGTGAATCATAGCTCCAATAAGAGGCAGCCAGTACCAGAGGTCAGAATTACACCTCCTTGCCTGACACCGCCCTCCTGACAGTACAGAGACTAAATAGTATATCAGGCACCAAAACTAACTGCACTGATTGTACAGAAACAGTGAGAGCTAAAGAAACATTTCCAACTGCACTGGAATGAGTGAAGTGATGCCTATTAACAGATGCTAAGAATTGGTGGATGTGGTGAAAGGTCGTCATTGGGGTTGTCCAAAACCCAAACTTTATTTTCTGTCCATCTACTCAACAGACATTGAATGCTGAAAAATTTGTAATGTATTGTAATTACTCAAAGTGTGTCATTTCATGTTATCTCAGGGCCACTGACTTCCCATATAGACCTATCCCTAGTTTATGAGTCCAGTGTATTTATTAGTTTAATGCTTCCATTGCCTCCCTTGTCCTCCTTATCTTGAACTTGACAGTCTGCAGTATATGTAGAAATACAACAGCTCTCTGTCAGTCACTGAGGAGGGTGTATGAGGTCAGGTGGGGCAATATCTTAATGCATACAATGGATGCACCTTTCATATCTATTGGGCAAATGCTTGTTCGGCTGACAGCTATTACTGCCAAGTTTCCCTGTCATCATGCATGTTTGGTTCATCACGTCTCCCCGCCCTGTACCCGCCCACACTCTCCTAACCCGCCCACACTCTCCTAACGTGGCAGGGAGGGGGCAGCGAAGGGAGAAGAAGACTACAGCTGGACCGGCAGCGAGGCGAAGAGCAGCGGAGCAGCCATCTCTGGAGGTAAGTAGCTACTAGAGATGCTACTTTAGTCTCCCATTAGAATGAATGGAGGCAGCTGGCGCAGGGGGTTAAGGCTGTGTGCCGGCTGCTTCCATTCATTCCTATGGAACCGCAGCGGATCCTTCACACTGAGTATACGCTATATACTCAGTGTGAAGGCATTGTGGGAAATACTACTGATCTCGATCCCATCTAAAAAGATTGTGTTCTGAATTCCGATCGCGATCGTGAAATTTTCTCGATCGCCGATCGGAATCCAATTTTTTCCGAACACGATCGCTCAACCCTACTCATAATGCATGTATGAACGAAGCCTAAGATCGAAGGAAAGTTATGTACATTGTTAGAGGCGAGAAGAATTGAAACTGTGGATAAGAGAGAACACATTATTATTATATAGCACAAACATATACAGAGATTATCACCATTTACATTTGTTCCTGGCCTCATTGCTGGTCACAATTTATTTTTTCTTTGACTATAAAACATATCCTTCTAGTAAACGCAAACTATCACCGTACAAGAAGGGTTATGGGTTATATTGTAACACCCTATCAAGCCTATAAATTAAACATGGAGGCTTTTGTTAGGAACTTGCTGAGAATGAGTGTTTTCAATTTCTGGAGTAGAATAAAATTGAGAAATATCCAGTAATTATTTTAATTCATGATGCAAGCCCTGAAGAATAGCAAGACCCCTCCTTGTGCTAACAGGAGGAGAATGCTAATAGGTGCAAGGCTCTGTTTATGGAAATAGATTCCCTTTTATCGACTCCGCTCCTGTGTTGTATATGTTGGTCTATTCAGAGAAAGTCATAACTGAGAACCACCATCAGTATTATATTACTGGAGCATTTACAATGTGATATGACATCACTCTTCATCGCCATTCACTGTTATTAATAAGGGATAGCCATATGGACAGTAAAGCAAATAAACATGCCTTATAAATATGTACATGACGCTAATGGATAGGCTCTCATTCTGCTGTATATAGAAATGTTCTTTCTTGTATTTTCATTAGTCTTATGCCTTTACATATCCTGGGAAAAGCAGCTGGAATGTGAAAGCTATGGTATTTTACTTGCAAACTGGTATGTGACCAAATGTTTCCTGTAACAAATAAGTAATGTATTCAGGAAAGTTGATATCCCTCCTTAATTCAAGCAGGCAAGTTTCTGATGATATTAGACATGTAGACTTTTTTTTAGCCGGATTAAAACATAGATATTATCAATGTTTAGTAATTCAGGAAATACATGATTTCATTCTGTTTTGCGCAAATGCATAATATATATTCAGTCTGTTCTCAATTTATGGAGTTTTGTGGAGCATTCAATACAGAGGATAGGATAATGCTGTATAGTATAAATAATGATCTTTACTTTTTATCCCTATCAGTATGTCTGTAGAGTTTGGGAAGAAACCCACGCAAACACAGGGAGAACATACAACATGTATTGAGATAGTCAGGACCTATAAGTATCTGGGTGTGCTCCTCAATAATAAAGTATACTGGGCTGATCACCTGGGGGCGCTACACAGAAAGGGTCACAGCAGACTCTACCTGCTCAGGAGGCTGAGGGCCTTCGAAGTCCAGGGGACACTTCTTAGGGCCTTTTTCAACTCTGTGGTTGCTTCTGCCATCTTTTTCGGTGTGGCCTGCTGGGGGAGCAGTATATCAACCAGGGACAGAAATAGACTTGACAGGCTGATCAGAAGGGCCAGCTGTCCTGAGGAGCCCCCTGGATCCAGTACAGGTGGTGGGTGACAGAAGGATACTGTCCGTGGTGACCTCCATGCGGAAGAATAAATCTCACCCCATGTATGAGACCTTGGTGGCACTTAGCAGCACTGTAAGTGACTGTCTGCTTCACCCCAAGTGTGAGAAGGAGCGCTATCGCAAGTCCTTCCTCCCAACTGCGACCAGGCTGTATAATCTACATCATACCAAGTGAAGATCTCTCCGCACAGAAAACAAATGATTATGACTATGAAGTCTTCCTTCTTTCTTCTTCTGTTCCTTAGCTGCTATGGACTCCTAGTATATCTTCTCTTCTCAGCATATGTGTGTCTACGTCTGTAATATATTACTATGTATTATCCTGTATCTGTATTACTTTGCTGCTGTAACATACTGAAATTTCCCCACTGTGGGATTATTAAAGGATTATCTTATCAACTCCTTGCAGATGCTTCCCTTGACAGGATTCAAACCCAGGACTCCAGCCCTGCAAGGCTAACTACTGAGCCACCATGCTGCCTATTAAAAATGAAGATTTTTATATAACATCAATATATTTTGCAGCACTTTGCAATTGGTAGGTTTTTTTGGAGGGATGGGGTGACACAAAAGACAAAATTGTACAATGTCTCAGCTATCTTTTATAAAATGGGGTAGCATACATAAAGTTGCAAGAGCCAGCCACTAGCCAGGGCTTGTATACAGATATTTCTTTTTATATTTTTACTGAGTGTTTTTTCTATTTTTTTGTGAAAGACAAAACATGTACCACACAGGTTTACCATCCTCATGTAATACCACGCATGTATATACATATACATGTATTACAGCAGCCGTGTAAATGAAACTGATAATAAACATCTTGGCTCGATATATTGTAAAAATGAAACACGGAATGAATAGGGAAAGCAGTCTAGATATCACAAACTAACAGTTTATAGTCTTGAACTTACTGAGTGAGCTCAAAAAGATGGTGAATACATGAGAGCAGTATCTAACTTACAGGGTTGGCGTGAGTTGGGTGGTTTTAGGGAGAGACAAAGTCCATGGGCCCCTACAGTAATAGTGAGATCACCGATGTCTAATGTGCAACACATGTTACTCAAGTCTGGAATGGTGGCAGCCCGAAAAAAGGTGAAGAAGCCTCAACTTCAATGTTATAATAAGAGGTGTCAGCTTTAGTTTGCAAAAAAGTATAAAAGGTGGACAGTAGAAGACTGGAAACGAGTGATTTGAATGACGAGATGAAAGTAAATAAAATGGGTACAAATTGGTCTGGAAGAAACAAGGGAAAAGGGGGCTAAATGGGTTGAGAAACTGAAGGAACTGTCAAGAGGAAGCCTGATGATATGGGGTTGTTTCACAGCCAAAGGCGCTGGATACTTGACCAAGGTTGATGGTGGTCTCAATGCTGAACCATATGTGAGTATCTTACAAGATACAACCCAATTGAGCACTTGTGGGAAGATTTGAAGAAAAAGGTGTATTCATACTCAAGTGAATCTGATCGACATCATGCCATCAAGAATTCAGTCAGTGTTCAAAATATTTTTACCCTTTTGCTCGTGAGAGTAAGGGAGCAAATATAGCAAGATGGATAGGTCGGAAGAAAGCCGAAAGAGAATATCAATAGGGAGTAGTTGTATTAGATTTAGTGGTCAGGAGATCTTTTTTTTCTTTTTTTTTATGTAAATTGTGAGCCCCCATATAGGGATCACAAACTATATGTTTCCCTATCAGTATGCCTTTGGAGTATGGGAGGAAAACCACACACAGGGAGAACATACAAACTCCTTACAGATTGTGTCCTTGGCAGGATTTGAACCCAGGACTCCACTGTTGCAAGACTGCAGTGCAGAGTCACCGTGTTGCCCGGTCAGGAGATCATTTGTGACTAGAAATAGGGGAGCCTGAAGAGATTTTTTTTCAACAAATATTTGTAACATTTGGCTGGTTAGTTTGTTTCAGGCTGTACCTGCAATTATTATACTCTGGGATCTAAGTGGAGGTTGAGCTGAATAAAATAATAAGCAGTTACACTCGCCTAACTTACAGGGCATCCTCCATAGGCCTCTGGCCTTATGTCATGAAACCTGAGGTCACCACTGTGGCCTGTGATTGGTCTCAGTGGTAACTGGGGGGGGGGGTCAATGTCATGGCACTTAGACCCAGCATCATGAGATTATTGCGCCCCATGAAACCAGTGAAGTCCAATCTTAGGCATTAGAGATGAGCGAACACTAAAATGTTCGAGGTTCGAAATTCGATTCGAACAGCCGCTCACTGTTCGAGTGTTCGAATGGGTTTCGAACCCCATTATAGTCTATGGGGAACATAAACTCGTTAAGGGGGAAACCCAAATTCGTGTCTGGAGGGTCACCAAGTCCACTATGACACCCCAGGAAATGATACCAACACCCTGGAATGACACTGGGACAGCAGGGGAAGCATGTCTGGGGGCATAAAAGTCACTTTATTTCATGGAAATCCCTGTCAGTTTGCGATTTTCGCAAGCTAACTTTTCCCCATAGAAATGCATTGGCCAGTGCTGATTGGCCAGAGTACGGAACTCGACCAATCAGCGCTGGCTCTGCTGGAGGAGGCGGAGTCTAAGATCGCTCCACACCAGTCTCCATTCAGGTCCGACCTTAGACTCCGCCTCCTCCGGCAGAGCCAGCGCTGATTGGCCGAAGGCTGGCCAATGCATTCCTATGCGAATGCAGAGACTTAGCAGTGCTGAGTCAGTTTTGCTCAACTACACATCTGATGCACACTCGGCACTGCTACATCAGATGTAGCAATCTGATGTAGCAGAGCCGAGGGTGCACTAGAACCCCTGTGCAAACTCAGTTCACGCTAATAGAATGCATTGGCCAGCGCTGATTGGCCAATGCATTCTATTAGCCCGATGAAGTAGAGCTGAATGTGTGTGTTAAGCACACACATTCAGCACTGCTTCATCACGCCAATACAATGCATTAGCCAGTGCTGATTGGCCAGAGTACGGAATTCGGCCAATCAGCGCTGGCTCTGCTGGAGGAGGCGGAGTCTAAGGTCGGACCTGAATGGAGACTGGTGTGGAGCGATCTTAGACTCCGCCTCCTCCAGCAGAGCCAGCGCTGATTGGCCGAATTCCGTACTCTGGCCAATCAGCGCTGGCCAATGCATTCTATTAGCCCGATGAAGTAGAGCTGAATGTGTGTGCTAAGCACACACATTCAGCACTGCTTCATCACGCCAATACAATGCATTAGCCAGTGCTGATTGGCCAGAGTACGGAATTCGGCCAATCAGCGCTGGCTCTGCTGGAGGAGGCGGAGTCTAAGGTCGGACCTGAATGGAGACTGGTGTGGAGCGATCTTAGACTCCGCCTCCTCCAGCAGAGCCAGCGCTGATTGGCCGAATTCCGTACTCTGGCCAATCAGCGCTGGCCAATGCATTCTATTAGCCCGATGAAGTAGAGCTGAATGTGTGTGCTTAGCACACACATTCAGCTCTACTTCATCGGGCTAATAGAATGCATTGGCCAATCAGCGCTGGCCAATGCATTCTATTAGCTTGATGAAGCAGAGTGTGCACAAGGGTTCAAGCACACCCTCGGCTCTGATGTAGCAGAGCCGAGGGTGCACAAGGGTTCAAGTGCACCCTCGGCTCTCCTACATCAGAGCCGAGGGTACGCTTGAACCCTTGTGCAGCCTCAGCTCTGCTACATCAGAGCCGAGGGTGCGCTTGAACCCTTGTGCACACTCTGCTTCATCAAGCTAATAGAATGCATTGGCCAGCACTGATTGGCCAGAGTACGGAATTCGGCCAATCAGCGCTGGCCAATGCATCCCTATGGGAAAAAGTTTATCTCACAAAAATCACAATTACACACCCGATAGAGCCCCAAAAAGTTATTTTTAATAACATTCCCCCCTAAATAAAGGTTATCCCTAGCTATCCCTGCCTGTACAGCTATCCCTGTCTCATAGTCACAAAGTTCACATTCTCATATGACCCGGATTTGAAATCCACTATTCGTCTAAAATGGAGGTCACCTGATTTCGGCAGCCAATGACTTTTTCCAATTTTTTTCAATGCCCCCAGTGTCGTAGTTCCTGTCCCACCTCCCCTGCGCTGTTATTGGTGCAAAAAAGGTGCCAGGGAAGGTGGGAGGGGAATCGAATTTTGGCGCACTTTACCACGCGGTGTTCGATTCGATTCGAACATGGCGAACACCCTGATATCCGATCGAACATGTGTTCGATAGAACACTGTTCGCTCATCTCTATTAGGCATCAGTGGTGACCTCAGGGTGCAAAACATCAGCAGCACAGGTGAAGGAGGGTAAATATAAATATTTGTTATTTTTACTCACCTTTCCTGAGCCTCCACTTATTAAACTTTATAGTTTGAGGAGACCCCAGAGTATAATAGTGTTTTTTGAGATAAGAGCCTCATAACTTTTGGGTTTAGGTCAAGCCCAAAACTTTTGAATCAAATCTGGTTTGAACTCAATTACTTTGTTCATCCCTAATTGTGACTTCCATCTGGGCAGTTTCTGAAGTGTAGAGCGCAGAAGCCAGATTGTAAGAGGTAAAAAAATAAATAAATAAAATAGAAATAAAAAGAATAGAGAGAAAGTGTTCCAAAATTTTGCAGATAAAGGGGGTGACCGGAGATTAATGATAGGTTGTGTCAGGATCCTGTTTTGATGAACTCTTTGTTTTGCCAGTCCTGGTTCCTTAGTAAGATAGTGTTTTGTGTGTTTCCTGTCTGTGGCCATCTTTGTTCATGCCAGTTGATTATTGAACTCCTGCACCTGATCACTCACTGCCTGAGTATTGTGTTGAAGCTCCCATCAGTCCTTGTGCCAGGATTGATTGTTTCTAATCGATTCTATACTACTGATGCACTGCAAGCCCCAGCAACTACAACTGCTGCACTGTAAGCCCCAGCTATTACAGCTACACTACAAGTCTCCAGCTACTACTGCACTGCAAGCCCCAGCTATTACCGCTGCACTGCAAGTCTCAGCTACTACTGCACTGCAAGTCCCTGCTATTACTGCTGCACTGAAAGCCCGAGGTAATACTGCTGCACTGCAAGCCCCAGCTAATACCGCTGCACTGCAAGGTTCCAGCTACTACCTGTGGCACTACAGACCCCAGCCACTGGTCTCCAGAAGCCCGATAAGAGAGTCTTGACAGGTTGGTAGATAACAGGCAAAAAGATTTAAGAGTAATGGTTTAGATTTCCCTTATTTCAATTATGGAAGTAAAAGATGGGCTTGTATACACTGTAGTTCATATAAGGCTCTGTTCACACCTTTGTTCAAGGCTCCACCTTTGTTGCAGATTCTGTGTTGTTTTAGAGGAAGAATTGTGCTCCATACAGCAATATTTTCATGTGAAAACAACCAATTCCATGAAACAGAGTGACCCACAGTAGAAGCCAGTGATTTTGTTGGAGCACCTCTGGTGTCGGCGATGCTATGGATTTGGTACAGTGATGTGCCTCCTGTTATAAATGGAAGCCACAACAGATGTAAACGTGCTCTTATTATGGTATGTCATCTTAGAGGTAAGATCATAAATAATTAAGATAATTTTTAGCATATTTTAAAAAATAAAAGAAAAATGTTAGTTTTGTAGATAGTCAGATAATCATATAACAGGTATATACGTTTATAATCATTTGAAATGATTAAACACATTGTTTTAACTTTCTTATGTATATCCCGTAATATTTTGTCAGTGTAAAAAGTAAGAGGAAAAAAGATATCAAACAAAAAACTGAAAAACGCTTCAATAAATCTAAATCTACTTCTTAGATTTTCCTCCTAGAAATGACCTATTTGTTCTCTGTCATTTGGGATTCTTGTATGATGAGAGCACCCTCTGTAGGACAACAAATGAAAATAGACAAACAATGTATTTTCCTAATGTTCTAAATACATAAATATAGATTGTTCTTAGCCATGTAATAAAATGGAAGCTGTCAATATATTTAATATCAGTTCTCTTATATTAAGTGTAACCTCGAAAGAAGCCACTGACAAAGTATTTTAGTGCATTTCCATAATATTACTGAACAGTTTCAATTACATACATATACATTTTGTTGCAACAGCTTTGTGTATGTATGAAAATCTTATTCTGTATGTATGCCTGTAATATAAATATGTCTAAGTATGACTACACAACAAATGTCTTGTAATTTCTGCTACTGTCTGTCATACATGAACATACCATACGGTTAGACCTACATACAGAACCTGTATACATAAACATCACATCTATACCAGACCTGTATGCTTTACAGAATGTAAAAGAATATATTCTAGAAACTGACACTTTAAGGCTAAAGCCCCACGTTGCGGAAACACAGCTTTTTTTGTTTCAGATTTTTGAGCCAAAGTCTGGAGTGGCTACAAAAGGATTGGGAAATATAAGGAAGTTCTTATATTTATCCTTTCTGCTCAATCCACTCTTGACTTTGGCTCAAAAACCCGCAACAAAATCTGCAACAAAAAAATCTGCATTTCAGCAACGTGGGGCCTCAGCCTTAAGGGGTTTTCTCATTTCCCTCTCACTAGTTTGCCTGCTGTCTCTTCTTTTCACTTCCTGTATTCTTCAACAAGCTGGTGGGTGGGCTTTGACTGTTTCATGGACAGGACACTATGATGTTCTTTAGTAACTATAGACATTGCATTTAACATGAAAGATTAATTATAATACAGATTAAATAATATGTACAGTAAATGTATATAACATTACACAGGTTTAGAGAGAAAAAAAACCTTACATGCTGCTAATACTGATCCAAGAGCAAGATATAACAGCTCTGAAAACAAATGCAATCCAGAGAATTCAGCCCAGTTCCCCTCCAGAGAGTGGTGAGTCGCGTCATCCAACCTGATATCAGATAACAGGTTCCTTGACAACGTTGTGTAAACAATGAGATGAATAATTTCACATATAAAAAACAAAAAACTTGCGCGTCTTCAGTAGGTGACACCTTTTTTAATGGTTTATGTCACTGTCCAGTTGTGCCTGTTTCTTCAGAAGTGTCTTTAGGTCCATAAAAATCAGGTAGATTCTGGTATCCTCCATTTTTTTATAAGAAAAATGTTTGTTTTTGTACCATGTTAGCCAGTGGGTAGGAAATATAAAAAAAAACAAAAAACTTCTGTAAGTGATACCTAGTGGGTAGGAAATATAAAAAACTTGCGAGTCTTCAGTAGGTGATACCTACTGAAGACTCGCAAGTTTTTTGTTTTTTATATTTCCTACCCACTGTACACTGGACCAGTTCTATAATATCACTGTACATACAATATTATAGTTATAGTCTGCTAGTCATGAAATCAATGAGTTAAAAACTATGAGACAATTAAAAAGTGTTCCCATGTGCCTGCATGGCCCCTTCCACTCACTTAGTCACATAAAACAAGACATTACAGAGTATACACAGTGTTGACTTGGCTTCCAAGTTCCATAGTTCTTAATCTGATCGAGCATCTGTGGGATATGTGGTGTGAACAAGCCTGGTCTATGGAGGCAACTCCTTCCAAAATACAGGATTCAATGTATCTAGTGCTAATGTTTTGGAGCCAGATAGCACAGGACATACACAGTCCAGTCACATCAATGTGACCACCTGTCAAAATCCAGAATAACCACCTTTCGCAGAGTGGACCGCTGCGAGACGTGCAGGAAGAGAGGGGATGTTGTGATGATGTTCACTGGGATGTTGAACCATGCCAACTCTAGTACCGTGGCCAGCTGCGCTAGTTTACGCGGTTGAGCATCCATGCTGCGAACAACCCGATCGAGGTGGTCCCACAGATTCTCGATTGGGTCCAAGTCAGGGCAATTTTCTGGCCAAGGGAGTACGGTAAACTCATCCTGCTGCTCCTCGAACTACGCACGTACACTCTGAGCTTTATGACACGTCACACTGTCCTGCTGGTAGATGCCATCATCCTGAGGAAAAACAATTTGCATGTAGGGGTGAACATGGTCCGCAAGGATAGATGCATACTTGTGTTGCTCCATCGTGCCTTCCACAATGATGAGTGCACCCAGATGGCTGATGACACCTGCCTTCTGCGATTGGTTATTTAACATTGACATCAAAAGTGGGCGGTGGTCACATTAATATAACTGGACTGTGTATGTAGAGGTCTTGTGGAATTCATGCCTCAAAATGTCCAAACTGGTTGTGAGACATTAATGGGAAATATATATTAGGCAAGTGGTTTTATGATATGACTTATTGCATATTAGCAGCCTAGCTGAAGCAATCTCTCTGTCTTAGTTCAATAGACTTCAAGAGCAACTTCCCTTCTCTGCCGTTAAAATAAGCATGTCTGCCTGTGCCAACCAATTGCCAGAAAAGTATGTTTCTCATATAATACAAATCTAAAATGTAATGATACATCCTGCATTTAGCAAATTCACAAGTTCTATAGTGTACATGAAGGGTTAAGAGAAGGGCTAAATGGGGTCCTTTAAAGAAGTCACTTGTGGTTAGGAAAATGTGGTTGCTTTCTAAAAACAGTGCCATGCCTGTCTATGACATCACACAGAAACTGTAAGTGGTATGGCAAACGTTTTTTGGACAAAGGTAGCTAAGTTTTCTTATCCATGCTAACCTCTTTAATGTACCAGTCCTACCAGATTTACATAGTTGAAAAAATACAAAATGTTAGAGAAAAAAAATTCTAGAAGTTTGTGAATGGGTTTTAAAGCTGACCGCCGGCAAGCTGTCCCCTCTCCAGTTTCTCCAGGGTGTAAGACGGAAACCCTTGGGTGGACAGCGCAGTGGTGTGAACGCCATCTTAATGTCTGGGCTGCAAGCTTGCCTAGTCAGAGTGCAGCAATTTATGTTTCTTCCTTGAAGCAAGTGCAAAAGTATAAGATGGCTAAAATATAAGCTAAAGTGGGTGTTTGTTAGTTTCCATAAGGCAGGACACATTTGAATGGGTTTATTCAACAAAATGACTGGACTTTGTGAAGGACATTCTATGCTCCCGTTACTTGCATTATATGACTTTTGTGTAAGGGTCAACATCCTTACTATTATTGCATGGCACACCAAGTATGACATCTTTGACTTTATTTAATTAACTTGCACAATATGCAAAAAAAAGGTTACTGACCTTTGGCCTATTGCATTTAAGGATCCTTCAAATACTTACTGTTGTGGTGTTTATCTTTGTTTGTGCTAAATGCAGGAGTGTAGCTATATAAGTGCAGAGGTAACAGTCCCTATTAGACCATGGACCTTTAAGGGCCCTCAAGGTTGCTATGCCACATAATATATACCATTATTCTAAATGGGACAAAGTAGGTAGGGACCCCATTATAGATTGTGCACTGGGACTTAAGAACTTCAAGTTATGCCACTGGCCACATGTAACAGTTTTATGGAAGCTATGGGTAGTAGATTGTGGAAATTCCAATGATGTTGGGTTTTCTACTGATTGCTGGATTTGGAGTTAGCAAGGAATTTTTCTCCCCCAGAGATGTTACTACTGACATCAGCCTCATGGGGGAGTATTGCCCCTGGATAAACACTTTAAGGGTTATAAGTTTCACTACATGGACTTGTGTCTTCCTCCAACCTCGTCTACTATAATTTAAAGAGGAAATCAAAGGAAAACTAGTGATCTTGTGGCATGTCATTGAAACGTGTTTGGTGATTATTAGAGTGTAATTTGGAAATCTGGACTTCTACTGCTTTCCTTACTGCACCATATTGAGGGCCAATTCAATGAAATGGTGCTTTGAAGGAATGTTGTGTTTTAGAGCTCAAGTAAATTAAATCTTGCTATGGTCTGAATGCTGTAATTTTGAACATGTGACACAGGTCCTGGAACCAATGCAGTGGCGTAACTACCGTGGTAGCAGTGGTAGCGGCTGCCACAGGGCCCGGGACATTAGGAGGCCCGGTGATGGCCGCTACCGCTGCTTTTTTTTTTTTAATAGGCCGTTACGGGTCTTTGCAGACCCCCGAGTATAATGATCGGAGGCCTGGGAGAGGTAAGAAACATAAAAAAAAACACTGTTACTTACCTCTCCACGATCCGGGCAATCCTCAGGCCTAGTTGTCTGACGTCTCTGACGTCACATGAACCCAGCCTGCGTCCCGGGTCATGTGACGTCCGACGTCATTGAAGAAGGCCGACAGCGTAGGAGCTGGGGGACAGGTAAACAACAGTAGTTTTTTATGTTTTTATTCCCCCGGGTCTCCGATTATTATACTCTGGGGTGTGAATAGACCCCAGAGTATAATAATTGTTTATGGATGTCCACAGTGGAGCATACTACTGAGTGCAGAGGCCACTAAGGGACATAATACTGTGTGCAGGGGCAACTAAGGGACATAATACTGTGTGCAGGGGTCACTAAGGGACATAATACTGTGTGCAGGGGCCACTAAGGGACATAATACTGTGTGCAAGGACCACTAAGGGACATAATAGAGTGCGCAGGAATGTGGAGGAAGGGGTCGGTCGAGGTCGTCGGTGTAAGTTGGGGGGGGGGGGCATGTCAAAAGTTTGCCACGGGGCCCCGCCATTCCTAGTTACGCCACTGAACCAATGGTCTGGGAACTGCACATAAATATAAAAGTTTATACTGCTTGTTGTTCATACTCACACTGTTGGATGTAATCGTCCATAATTATCGTGGAACATGAGAACTTAGACAAAAGTAGGGAGTTTTCTTTCTACTCTATTGCGCTCCCACAGCTACACTACAAATTGACAATGAGAGATAAAATTTTGGCTAATAAATTCTAAAAGAATATAAGTATAAAAAGGGAAGAAGATAAACAAAAATCATTATAACTTGAATGGGACAATACTGCAAAACCCAGTGTAGTCGCTATGTTCATCAATATAAAACTGTGTGTCTTAAAGGGGTTGTCTGGGGTAACTTGATAATTATAAACTAAACTAAACGCCCCCTTACCATCTACCATCTAAATTACTCATTGTTCCAAAAACCTATATTTACCTATATAGCTGGGGTGGTCATGTGACCACCGCAAGCACATTGTATGATTTTCCAGTGATGTTCTGGGGTAAATAGAATGTTGCCTATATTAATTCCCATCCCATCATACTTACCTGTCTTCCGGTCCAGACTTACTGGGCACAGGACGTCCTTTCTTGTGGGTGGCCAGTGCTTTGTCCTCTTGACATCAGCTGGCCTTCCATACCTGCGCAAAGAGCTGGATTACCAATATGCGCAATATCTGGTACTCTTTGGTGCTCTGTTGCACAGGCCTCCTGTCAGCTGCCCAGAGTGCCGGCATGCATGGTCTGTGTGCCAAGAAGAATTTACATCCTATGCCCAGAAGGTCCAGACCAGAAGGCAGGTAATTATGATGGAATGGGACGGGCGGGGGGGGGGGGGGAAGGGGGGGGTGTTCGTTAGGAGGGCTAGTAGGGGGTGGACTAGCAAGGGAAACAGGGAGAGAGAGGGAGGGAGAAAGAGAGGTGGTGTAAAAGGCAAGGCATCATGGTATTTGTAGTAAGGCACAAAACACGAAGATGAACATGTAAACAAATGCAGAAGATGCCAGGAGCTCACAGATAAACCCAGAAATCACTCAAAGCACTGCTAAAGATATTTGGGTGCACTTAGTGCTATTAATAGGTTAACAGACCATTTTTTTGCCCAGAAAAACCCTCTAAGGATTGGCCATCAATTTTATGAAGCCTAAAACCCTTTAAATTTGACTAAATACTAAAAATATTCCCACAATCTTCACTTGCCCTTCAGATACTCTAATAATTGTCTTTTTCAACAGAGCAAACAGCAAAGTGACTTTCTCCAAATTGATACAGCTACTACTATTTTATTGGTTCCTAGAACAAGTATTGTAATTGCCCAGTAAGATATGCAATTGAATAAGCTTTTTTTGTACTGCAGATATTTAAATTCCATTTTTATTGAATTCAGCATAAAATGATCTTTGAAACATTGATATATAAACATTTGCAGTCAATGAAACACATTTTAAGTAGCCCCAATGGTCGCAACTGACACAGCTACGGTGGCCCACTAGTCCCCCTCGACACACTAGGGTTGGGTAAACTTTGATATCCTTTCTGAGTTCCTTTGGCAGTCTGTGAATCGTAAACTTTTGACCCCTGGAGTGAGAAGACTTATTGTACTTAGCCTTCCACTGTCAGAAGAAAATGTCATGGTAAAGGAGCAGTTGGTCAGCAGCATATAGTCAAGGAAGGATGTTTTGAGGAGGCTGTGGCACAAAAGGGGAATGATTACTATGTGGGGGGCACAAACAGGAGATGGGAATGATGGGATGTTTGTATGCACAGACGTTGTGAACAAGTCTCATTGTGTTCATGGATAATGACGGTGAGGATAAGGTATGCATGGGACCCATTGTGGAGTTTTTGCACCATGTCCCATGAGCTTTTAGTACAGCCCTGGTGAAACATTATGTTTTTTACAGGCATGCAATGTTACCAAACCTCTGTAATAAGTATGGCGACACATCCCTACCAAACAATCTAGTTTAGGTTCTAAGCTTCTAAACTCAAAAGCGAACTGCCGGATGATTTCAGGACAGCGATGGCTCGCGGAGGTTTCACAGGTTGCCTCATCTTACCAGAACTTAAACAAAAAAATTAAACACTAGTTGATACCATCTGGGTTACCTGGGGTTTCAGCTGTGTGTCTTTTCTGATACATAGTATCCAAGAAACCATGTAATATGGGCAGCTCTAATAGAACATATGAATGGAAGAAATCTTTTTTTTCTGTTTCCCAGACACATTTGATTTATTATAGTTCCCTCGACCCCACTTGGGAAAATAAAGATAGATCATCATAACACAGCTCTATTTTAACATTGGCTGCTGTGTTTCAAGGGGTTATTTTCTCTGTAGACCATTGCCCTTGGACATCCGGTAGGGGGTTAACTGTTACACTCAGGAAAACTTAGGGCTGCAATTTCCCGAGTGCCCCATGTGAATGTAGTAGTTATTTGTATATATAGTCATCACTTTACTCACTTCTATGGGATTGTCGGAGATACAGTCCCAGAAGTCCCCCAGAAATGAATGGAGTGAATTGGATAACAGTTAGGCACACCACTGCTCTATTCACATGAAGCACTTACAGAAACTTTTAGGCACCTCCTAATCTTGTGACTAGGGGATAAATGCAGAACAAACCCATCAGTATATTCGTACATGAATGAACTGGTTTCATTACAAGGATATAATAATGATTATAAACTGTGACTGTTAGATGATGCACACGTACTGTACAGAGGAATATGAATCTGTGCCGCTTATCCAGACACCAATGGCATTATGTACTTTTAAAGTACTGACAATAGCAATGACTGAATGGGAGAAATGTGATTTACTATCTCCTTTGAAAACAGAATCCCATTTAAAAGCCCTTAATCTTCTTTTGTCAGCTACAGAATACAGTCTAACAAATGTACAAAAGTATTAAAAGTGTATAAAGCTAATAGCGTCAGTTGGTGACTTTGCAGTCATCAGTTTGAGAACAATCCTTGTATATACTTTCGGGAAGATATTGATGTAACACATTGAATTGTTTTTCCATCTGCTCTGCATTACAAATAATTAAACACATTTCATTTTCTTCCAGAATTACAGCTTCAGAAATGTTCATTCGGTGATATCTAGCAAACAGCATTTGACATTTGAAGACTGTTTCACTTTCTTCTAATTAATATCAATCATCCCTTGTGTATTCTATCATGTTTAGTAGATAACAATAATGTGACATGCACCAAGGTAAACAAAGGAAACTGAGCCTTAATTATAAGTTTAGGTTGCAGACAGCTCTGTAGGTGGTATGTTTATGAGTATCATTCAATAATAGAATAGGAATTGTGTATTTCAACAAATGAAGCCAAAAAATATTCATCTTTTCTTGACAAACTACATAAGCAACATGTCTCCATCCTAAGTCTCATGTACTTTATAATCAGAGTTACTAACACTGAGAAAACTCATGCCAGCCGTAATGTATAATAAGTTATTCTTGTATAATGAACCTGTGCTCATAATATGGCAAGCTATTAGTTCTAAGTTGGAGCATCCAGAGCCAGTACTTTGACACTTAACAAGGTCAATGTTGGTGGTGTCACCTGGAGAAAAATTGAATGGTAAATTTATGGTATCCTAAATCATCATAAATCATCAATTATGGTATCATTGGTATCAGTATTGCACAGTGTACAGTAGTTGCCATGATCAATACTACATTAGAGCACAGAAGTGTCATGTTAGACATCTGAACTTTCGGAAGTCTGGCAAGATTGTGTCATGGTTTCTGTAATACACATACAAATTGCTAAATATGTGCAGCAGCTTAAATGGGTTTTGAAGGAAGATGAAAAGTTGTCACAGTACATTCATTGCACTGGACAAGTAACCATACTCATAAAAATGGGGTCCCCCATTATTAGATTTGCAAAGTGCAGTGGTGTGCCATATGTCTCTGTGATCCACTGATCGTAGAAATGGAACGTCACACTTGTAGTTGTGCCAAAGAACAATGATTTATTGGTGTAGAGTAAAACGTTTTTCGATATTTCATATATCTTCTTCAGACTCTACATATAGAACAAAAATGAATAGAACACAAACAACATGCATTCGCATTATTACATGCACAAGAATAAATTTAAATAAAGTAAAAAAGAGCCAATCCATATGGTGCAGGTATGAACGTGATTTCCAAAGTTAGGTGAACGTGCTGAATATCCTAGTAGACATGGTGAAAAAACCAGGTTGGAGGCCTCAAAGATATCGAAAACAATTTTAGTTAAGAGGAAATGAGTATCATATCAATAGTGATATAGTGAGAAGAGAGATAGGAGAAAGGACTACTTAGACTGGGAGTCCATATCATATGAAACACAAGAAAAAGAGTATGAAAATAAAATAAAAAAATAAAAATAAAACAATAAAGATGAAAATTAAAAATAAATAAAATACCTTCAATTCAAATAATAGTACTCCTAGTATAGGGTTTCCTGGGTATTGGAAATGACAAGCTCTGTAGATCACATCAAAATAGAGCTTAATGTCATAAAGCTCAATATACATACACATGGGTAACCAAATGATAAGTATATATTCCTAATATCAGAATGCTATATATATAAACATATATATACATATATATATACATACATATATATATACACACAGAGTGCATCCGTGCATGGTGGACAAGTGGTTAGTATACAGTTCTGAACAGAAACAATAATGTGGTAATGGTGCACTCATGCATGAACAATAAATATATAGTATATAGTACCCAACGTATGGTTAATGGATATATTCAAATGATATACCCATATAAAAGATAATGACATAATGCAAAGGATACCTCATGCTAAACAAACAGAGTATCCAGGAAGATATAATAGGTAGAAAGTGGCTCGCTGTATAATAAAGATCTTACCTCCGCACGGAGAAGCCTGCAGGGTCCGCTGTGTAATAACAGTAATGGTGGGTGACCAATTGGCGCCAAAAATGAAAAAGCCGTATGGCTACAGAGGATGGCGTGTGGCAGTGTCTGGACTCCCGGCTTATGAATCCAGCCGGAAGCCGACACGTGTGTGCGCACGTACTGCGCATGACAGAGTGGGCGGGGATAGGTTACGTGCGGCCGGCTGGCCGCGATGGATGTGCGCATGCGCTCCCGGCTGAGCGTGTGTGCGCATAGGCAGCAAAAGAGAAAAGAAGGAAGCTGATCCTAATGCAAGCGCGCATGCGCTTGAGATGAGCTGACTGGAGTAACGATACCTAGATGCTAGTAAGGCATAGGCTAATAGAAGAAAAAGAAAAGAAGAAGACGGTTTGCTGCATCTATGGTCTGCTGCATCTATATAAAGTAAAGTGTAAACAGGAGGACAATAATGGTTAATGGAACCAAGTAGACCCACTAAAGGCAACAAAAAGAAGTAATAGTAATATGAGTAGATAAGAGATATGTGCCTAAAGAATAGGAACACCAATTATAATAGTGATGTACAAAGACATAAGACTAGTACTCGTAGTGATAAGGAAGAAATAGGGAAGAAAATGAAAAGAAGAATAAAGTAAAAAAATATAAAAATAAAAATAAAACCAAAAATTAAAAATAAAATAAAAATTAAAAATTAAAAATAAAAATAAAAATAAAAAATAAAAATTAAAAATTAAATGAGTCTGAAAAGGATACTATGGATTGCGGACCCTGGAGGCACAGTCGCGGCGGGGGTGTTAGCGAGCCTGTCAAGAATAATAAGACAATTAAGTACAGGTAAATACAAAACAGAACACCAGTAAATGCAATTGTGTGACAAATCAATACATCATTAGATGAATGCATGTATGTCATATTCACGGTTAAGACCCTTCGGTTCAAGGGTCTGTAACCTGTGAATCCAGTATGCCTCGCGCCTCTTCAAAATCAAGATGCGGTTACCACCCCTTCTCGGGATTTCGACATGCTCAAGAATTTGGAAACGAAGTTGCGTAATGTTATGGTTTTTGGCCTCAAAGTGTGCTGGTATGGGAAGAAATAAATTTTTACACCTTATATTGGATTTATGTTGTTTAATGCGGTCCCGGATACGCTGGGTGGTCTCCCCAACGTACCCGAGACCGCACGGACACTTTATAAGATACACTACATAATTAGATTCACATGTGTAGTAGTTATTAATTGGAATGGTTTGGCCGTTCAGGGGATGGTAAATCATATCACCTTTCTGCACATTAGAACATTGTTGGCAATGTAAACAGGGAAAGGTGCCTTTCCGTGGAGTATTTAGGAAGGTTTGACGGGGTGATTTGGTGGCTGATCCAATATCAGCCTTGACAAGGCGATCTCGAAGATTATGTGGGCGCTTATAGCATGGTAGAAAAGGTAGCTGGAACTCGGGAACCCCGGGATATGCCTTGCTTAGGATGGACCAATGGCCTCTGATAATATTGTGTATTTTATGTGCAAAAGGGTGGAAATTATGCACGAAGGGGATCCTATTGGTAGTGGTCCTAGTTGGTCTGATGGGAAGAGGAGAGGTAGTGTCCTGGAGTGCTTTATTTAACACCTTTTTAGGATATCCACGTTGGCTGAATTTGTGGAGCATTTCGGTGTATCTAACTCTCCTCAGATTAGGATCATCCACAATGCGTGTAACCCTATTCAGTTGTGATCTGGGTAATGCTTTTTTAAGGGCGGGTGGATGGCAGCTAGAAAAGTGGAGGAGGCTGTTGCGATCCGTGGACTTAGTAAACAAATCAGACTCAAGACATCCCATTTCTGTAATGGAGACCCTGGTGTCGAGATAGTTAATGGATTCGACACTAAAACTCAGTGTAAATTGCAATTCGGGCCATACGCTGTTGAGGTAGTCGGTAAAGGTCTGTAGTGTCTCAACTGTACCAGTCCAAATACAAAAAATATCATCTATATACCTTCTCCAAACTAGGGAGAATTGTTGGAATAGATCATTAGAGTAGACAAAGTGGTCTTCAAATGCAGCCATATAGGCGTTCGCATATGGGGGGGCCATATTGGACCCCATTGCGGTGCCACGTCCCTGCCCATAGTATTGATCTTGAAAAAGGAAGTAGTTTTCTTCCAATATAATAGATAGTAAGTCAAGTACCAAGTCAATGACTTCGGGATCTAGTTTAGCTTTCCTAAGTAGGGTTTCAGTCGCTGCGATGCCCTTTCCATGTTCAATAGAAGTATAAAGGCTGACCACATCCCAGGTCACTAGGATGCTATTTTTGGGTAATGCTGTTAAACCATGAATTAGGTCGAGAAAACCAGAAGTATCAAGTAGAAAGGACTTAGTCATCTTAATGTGGGGTGTCAAAATCTTTTCAATGAATATTGCCAAGGGTGAAAAAATGGAATCGGTAGAAGCCACTATAGGGCGTCCTGGGGGGTTGCTCAGCCTTTTATGAATTTTGGGTAGTATATAAATTACCGGGGTAATTGGATCCGATTTAGTAAGAAAGTTGTAAGTGTACAGGTCAATATTATTCTTATGAAGGTGTTTGTCCAATGTAGCCTTAATCCTATCTCTGATTCTAAACATTGGATTATGTGTAAGGGGAGTATAGACATCCCTATCATTTAATTGACGATGGATTTCAGTGATGTAGTCATCACGATCCATAATGACAAGGGCGCCCCCTTTGTCCGCGGGTTTTATAATAATGGATTTGTTATCCAATAATGAGTTCAATGCAAGTTTCTCGTCCCTGGTAAGGTTAGTGGTGCAGGTTAGGTTATTTTTCTCAACAGAAGTTCTGAATTTGTCAATATCCCTATTGATCAATGAAATAACAGTCTCCACCGGAGGGGAGTTTTTAGGAGGCATAAAACTGCTCTTGTTTTTAAGACCCAGCTGCTTGCAGCTGATCTTGCTTACCATGTCCCCATCCGATGGTACAGATGGTTCTTTAGCAAAATGTACCTTAAGTCGAAGGGAGCGAAATAATCGTTGTAAATCCAAATCAAGTTGGAACAGGTCGAACTTATATGTGGGGCAAAAAGAGAGGCCCTTCTGTAATAATTCTAGTTGGGTAGGGGTGAGAAAAATGGAAGAAATGTTGACTATCAATGAGTCAGATCCTACCTGGGATCTAGTGGCCATTGGTGTTGGAGAAGCCGTAGGGGTATTGAAACGGCCTCTTCTCCTCGGTAGACCCCTTTGAGGATATGTGGTGCCTTGGAAGGACCGGTCACTACCGGCACTTGAATCTGAGGAATCAGGAGTGTTGGGTCGACGTCTAAAATTTTGTTGCGTTGTGGGGTATCCTTCCTTCCACCTATATACCCGATTGTTCTGGTAATCCTCCTGATCTCTCAGAAACTTCCTCCTTTTTTGTGTCTGAAGGTCCTTCCGATATTGGATTAGTGAAGTATCAATTTTGTCTCGTAGATTAGTGAATTCCAATTCCGTGCTAGTAGCACGCAATTGGGATTCCGTGCTCTCAATTTGGGCACGTAATGTTGCAATATTTTTCTGCAAAAAATTAACAGTTAACGTCATAATATCAAATGAACACTTGTTCAAAATGAGCTCAAATTGATTACAAAAATCTTTATCGTCCTTAAATATTGTAGGGACCACCGACATCCTGAGGCCGCGTGGAATTCTTAAATTCTTAATATATTCTGCCATGGTGACGCAATGCAGTTCCATACTCACTAATCTTTTCCTTTCTTTTTCGTAGTTGCGTGTTTTTGTCTCCATAGGAGCGGAGTTGAGGAAGTCACGGTCATACGTCACGCCCGCAAGTATTCCAGCAGTCTCCTCTGGATTGTACGAGAAGACCAAATTCTCCATGGCTCCGTGAATCCTTGCAAAGGGTAGATACGTGTTTGAGGGATGCAAGGCCCAAATAATGGGTGGGTGTAGACGTAGGGTCCCAACCCCAAATATCGTAGAAATGGAACGTCACACTTGTAGTTGTGCCAAAGAACAATGATTTATTGGTGTAGAGTAAAACGTTTTTCGATATTTCATATATCTTCTTCAGACTCTACATATAGAACAAAAATGAATAGAACACAAACAACATGCATTCGCATTATTACATGCACAAGAATAAATTTAAATAAAGTAAAAAAGAGCCAATCCATATGGTGCAGGTATGAACGTGATTTCCAAAGTTAGGTGAACGTGCTGAATATCCTAGTAGACATGGTGAAAAAACCAGGTTGGAGGCCTCAAAGATATCGAAAACAATTTTAGTTAAGAGGAAATGAGTATCATATCAATAGTGATATAGTGAGAAGAGAGATAGGAGAAAGGACTACTTAGACTGGGAGTCCATATCATATGAAACACAAGAAAAAGAGTATGAAAATAAAATAAAAAAATAAAAATAAAACAATAAAGATGAAAATTAAAAATAAATAAAATACCTTCAATTCAAATAATAGTACTCCTAGTATAGGGTTTCCTGGGTATTGGAAATGACAAGCTCTGTAGATCACATCAAAATAGAGCTTAATGTCATAAAGCTCAATATACATACACATGGGTAACCAAATGATAAGTATATATTCCTAATATCAGAATGCTATATATATAAACATATATATACATATATATATACATACATATATATATACACACAGAGTGCATCCGTGCATGGTGGACAAGTGGTTAGTATACAGTTCTGAACAGAAACAATAATGTGGTAATGGTGCACTCATGCATGAACAATAAATATATAGTATATAGTACCCAACGTATGGTTAATGGATATATTCAAATGATATACCCATATAAAAGATAATGACATAATGCAAAGGATACCTCATGCTAAACAAACAGAGTATCCAGGAAGATATAATAGGTAGAAAGTGGCTCGCTGTATAATAAAGATCTTACCTCCGCACGGAGAAGCCTGCAGGGTCCGCTGTGTAATAACAGTAATGGTGGGTGACCAATTGGCGCCAAAAATGAAAAAGCCGTATGGCTACAGAGGATGGCGTGTGGCAGTGTCTGGACTCCCGGCTTATGAATCCAGCCGGAAGCCGACACGTGTGTGCGCACGTACTGCGCATGACAGAGTGGGCGGGGATAGGTTACGTGCGGCCGGCTGGCCGCGATGGATGTGCGCATGCGCTCCCGGCTGAGCGTGTGTGCGCATAGGCAGCAAAAGAGAAAAGAAGGAAGCTGATCCTAATGCAAGCGCGCATGCGCTTGAGATGAGCTGACTGGAGTAACGATACCTAGATGCTAGTAAGGCATAGGCTAATAGAAGAAAAAGAAAAGAAGAAGACGGTTTGCTGCATCTATGGTCTGCTGCATCTATATAAAGTAAAGTGTAAACAGGAGGACAATAATGGTTAATGGAACCAAGTAGACCCACTAAAGGCAACAAAAAGAAGTAATAGTAATATGAGTAGATAAGAGATATGTGCCTAAAGAATAGGAACACCAATTATAATAGTGATGTACAAAGACATAAGACT
Organism: Leptodactylus fuscus; assembly: GCF_031893055.1. NCBI lineage: Eukaryota > Metazoa > Chordata > Amphibia > Anura > Leptodactylidae > Leptodactylus > Leptodactylus fuscus. The sequence continues at coordinate 200,958,570 of NC_134266.1, read as the reverse complement.
AGTACTCGTAGTGATAAGGAAGAAATAGGGAAGAAAATGAAAAGAAGAATAAAGTAAAAAAATATAAAAATAAAAATAAAACCAAAAATTAAAAATAAAATAAAAATTAAAAATTAAAAATAAAAATAAAAATAAAAAATAAAAATTAAAAATTAAATGAGTCTGAAAAGGATACTATGGATTGCGGACCCTGGAGGCACAGTCGCGGCGGGGGTGTTAGCGAGCCTGTCAAGAATAATAAGACAATTAAGTACAGGTAAATACAAAACAGAACACCAGTAAATGCAATTGTGTGACAAATCAATACATCATTAGATGAATGCATGTATGTCATATTCACGGTTAAGACCCTTCGGTTCAAGGGTCTGTAACCTGTGAATCCAGTATGCCTCGCGCCTCTTCAAAATCAAGATGCGGTTACCACCCCTTCTCGGGATTTCGACATGCTCAAGAATTTGGAAACGAAGTTGCGTAATGTTATGGTTTTTGGCCTCAAAGTGTGCTGGTATGGGAAGAAATAAATTTTTACACCTTATATTGGATTTATGTTGTTTAATGCGGTCCCGGATACGCTGGGTGGTCTCCCCAACGTACCCGAGACCGCACGGACACTTTATAAGATACACTACATAGTTAGATTCACATGTGTAGTAGTTATTAATTGGAATGGTTTGGCCGTTCAGGGGATGGTAAATCATATCACCTTTCTGCACATTAGAACATTGTTGGCAATGTAAACAGGGAAAGGTGCCTTTCCGTGGAGTATTTAGGAAGGTTTGACGGGGTGATTTGGTGGCTGATCCAATATCAGCCTTGACAAGGCGATCTCGAAGATTATGTGGGCGCTTATAGCATGGTAGAAAAGGTAGCTGGAACTCGGGAACCCCGGGATATGCCTTGCTTAGGATGGACCAATGGCCTCTGATAATATTGTGTATTTTATGTGCAAAAGGGTGGAAATTATGCACGAAGGGGATCCTATTGGTAGTGGTCCTAGTTGGTCTGATGGGAAGAGGAGAGGTAGTGTCCTGGAGTGCTTTATTTAACACCTTTTTAGGATATCCACGTTGGCTGAATTTGTGGAGCATTTCGGTGTATCTAACTCTCCTCAGATTAGGATCATCCACAATGCGTGTAACCCTATTCAGTTGTGATCTGGGTAATGCTTTTTTAAGGGCGGGTGGATGGCAGCTAGAAAAGTGGAGGAGGCTGTTGCGATCCGTGGACTTAGTAAACAAATCAGACTCAAGACATCCCATTTCTGTAATGGAGACCCTGGTGTCGAGATAGTTAATGGATTCGACACTAAAACTCAGTGTAAATTGCAATTCGGGCCATACGCTGTTGAGGTAGTCGGTAAAGGTCTGTAGTGTCTCAACTGTACCAGTCCAAATACAAAAAATATCATCTATATACCTTCTCCAAACTAGGGAGAATTGTTGGAATAGATCATTAGAGTAGACAAAGTGGTCTTCAAATGCAGCCATATAGGCGTTCGCATATGGGGGGGCCATATTGGACCCCATTGCGGTGCCACGTCCCTGCCCATAGTATTGATCTTGAAAAAGGAAGTAGTTTTCTTCCAATATAATAGATAGTAAGTCAAGTACCAAGTCAATGACTTCGGGATCTAGTTTAGCTTTCCTTTCGTTACTCCAGTCAGCTCATCTCAAGCGCATGCGCGCTTGCATTAGGATCAGCTTCCTTCTTTTCTCTTTTGCTGCCTATGCGCACACACGCTCAGCCGGGAGCGCATGCGCACATCCATCGCGGCCAGCCGGCCGCACGTAACCTATCCCCGCCCACTCTGTCATGCGCAGTACGTGCGCACACACGTGTCGGCTTCCGGCTGGATTCATAAGCCGGGAGTCCAGACACTGCCACACGCCATCCTCTGTAGCCATACGGCTTTTTCATTTTTGGCGCCAATTGGTCACCCACCATTACTGTTATTACACAGCGGACCCTGCAGGCTTCTCCGTGCGGAGGTAAGATCTTTATTATACAGCGAGCCACTTTCTACCTATTATATCTTCCTGGATACTCTGTTTGTTTAGCATGAGGTATCCTTTGCATTATGTCATTATCTTTTATATGGGTATATCATTTGAATATATCCATTAACCATACGTTGGGTACTATATACTATATATTTATTGTTCATGCATGAGTGCACCATTACCACATTATTGTTTCTGTTCAGAACTGTATACTAACCACTTGTCCACCATGCACGGATGCACTCTGTGTGTATATATATATGTATGTATATATATATGTATATATATGTTTATATATATAGCATTCTGATATTAGGAATATATACTTATCATTTGGTTACCCATGTGTATGTATATTGAGCTTTATGACATTAAGCTCTATTTTGATGTGATCTACAGAGCTTGTCATTTCCAATACCCAGGAAACCCTATACTAGGAGTACTATTATTTGAATTGAAGGTATTTTATTTATTTTTAATTTTCATCTTTATTGTTTTATTTTTATTTTTTTATTTTATTTTCATACTCTTTTTCTTGTGTTTCATATGATATGGACTCCCAGTCTAAGTAGTCCTTTCTCCTATCTCTCTTCTCACTATATCACTATTGATATGATACTCATTTCCTCTTAACTAAAATTGTTTTCGATATCTTTGAGGCCTCCAACCTGGTTTTTTCACCATGTCTACTAGGATATTCAGCACGTTCACCTAACTTTGGAAATCACGTTCATACCTGCACCATATGGATTGGCTCTTTTTTACTTTATTTAAATTTATTCTTGTGCATGTAATAATGCGAATGCATGTTGTTTGTGTTCTATTCATTTTTGTTCTATATGTAGAGTCTGAAGAAGATATATGAAATATCGAAAAACGTTTTACTCTACACCAATAAATCATTGTTCTTTGGCACAACTACAAGTGTGACGTTCCATTTCTACGATATTTGGGGTTGGGACCCTACGTCTACACCCACCCATTATTTGGGCCTTGCATCCCTCAAACATGTGATCCACTGATGACACAACTCTCTTATGTGACCGATTCTGTTGTATTTTATGTAAAAGCAACAGTAGTAGAGAAGAGTTGGTAGCATAACAGAGAGCCATAGCACGGGAGTAGAGGCCACTGAGCACACAGAATTCTATCATCATGCTGTGTGCTGCAAATCTAAGGTGCGGGGGAAACCACATGGATGAGTAAGAATACTTATCTAGTGCAGTGAATGCTCTGTGACCTCTATTTATCTCCCCACACAACCCCTTTAAAGTTGCCCACAAAGCAAGTGAAATTTAGGTGAATGTGCAACTATAACTCTTACAGCCACGTACAACACTTTTCAAACATGAAGTTCAATTATCAGGACAGTAGAGACTACGGAACTAAAATTTGTCATTTTGTAATATGATATTCCTGAAACTACTGATTTTCTGAAATCACGATCCCTGTGAAATTCCTTGGAAAGTTTTCTAAATGATCCCTCTTAGAATAGACTTAAAGAAGAGAGAGCTGTACAGTAAGTAATGAGTCTGTTAATTTGCAAAAAAAAATAAAATGAAGAAATAGGCAGCACCCACTAACATTACTTTTAATACATGCGCACCCTTATTCCATGCTGATAAAAGCAACGGGGGAAAGGTGCATTTGGTCTCTGGAGGTTAGTGATTTTGGGGCTGGAATACTGGAGCACTAACTAGGAAAGCTCAATAAGCAGTTTGGAATGAATTAATCATTTATAGCAATGGCAGGCAGGGATGCTCTGTTATTAAGCTGGAGGCAGTTGTACCTGGGGCATACTGTTGGTTGTACCCAAATACACCACTGCCCCCCACTACTCCTTTGCAGCCTTATTTTTGATACTTCTGTGTGAAGAATTGTAGGCAGCAATAGATTACAATGACTTTAGCAGATATTGCCTATTCCAGTCACTCAGATGGAATTTAATTTAAAACTTCTTACTATTAGAGTTTGAATATGAGTTTATAATCCAAACAAATGCAAATTTAAGATGTTGTTTTTCCAAGAATAATCCTCAAAATTCATTTAAAGAGGATCTTTCATCACTTGGGGCACATGCAGTTTAATACACCGCTAGAAAGCTGACAGTGTGCTGAATTCAGCGCACTGTCGGCTTTCACAATCTGTGCCCCAGTGAAGATCTACCGGTGCCGGTACCATAGCTCTTCACCGTCAGAAGGGCGTTCCTGACAGTCAGTTAGAAATGCCCTTCCTCACAGTAGTGCCTATAGCGCTGTACTGTGAGAGCGGTGAGGAACTCCTCCCTCCCAGTACTCGTCTATGGAAGGGGGCGTTTGTTACCGCTCTCACAGTACATCGCTATAGGCATTACTGTGAGGAAGGGCGTTCCTGACAAGCTGTCAGGAACACCCTTTTGACGGTGAAGAGCTACAGTATCGGCACCGATAGATCTTCACTGGGGGCACAGATCGTGAAAGCCAACAGTGCGCTGAATCCAGCGCACTGTCGGCTTTCTAGTGGTATATAAAACTGCATGTGCCCCAAGTGATGAAAGGTCCTCTTTAAGTTAATTGATAAACATGTTTAATATCCGAATATTCCTTTTTCATTCTGTGGGCAAAGCTCTGTAACAATATTGTGAGTATGTCTAAACAGGTGTGAAAACTACATATGAATATAAAACCATGTGTTAAAATACACCCTTGGATACCTATTATTCATTTAAAACATAAGGTACTTCAACAAAGGATGTAATTTTCACTCAAAATATCTGTTGCAAATGGATATATTTGAATATGAAAGTTGCAGGGAAATCTGTGATAAAATCTGCATATTTGCAATGCTGAGGAATATCTGCTTGCAAAATCTGGACAGAAAATTTGTAATGTATATATAATGATTGGACGTACTGTATGATTATCCCTGTCTATATCTGCTGCATGTTCTGGGATTGCATGGATAGAATGAACATTTGAAACGCATCAACCTCAAGTGTCAACTTTCCCACTTGTACAGTATATAAGTCTGTAGTTTACACCTAGCTTGCATCTACAACATCTGGTGGTAAGTTTAAAGTAGTCTACCATCAGCAAAGATTGGCTGTTAGGGATATAGGGATCATACCTTTTTTGTGTCAAAGTGCAATCTTGCTGTTCAGAAAATCATCTTTTGTTGTTGATGGATGTACTCATGCACAGGCCTCATCTAAAAGAGCACCCATTTCATCTTGGGTGCCATTCAACATTGTTCCCTAAATTAAAGATTGACAAGTCACAATCGCAGAAGAAAAACAGGTGCAGATAAATCCATGCCATGGGTGCACCAAACTGCTTATGTGTATATGATTTAAAAATGTATAGATTCTACATTGACACAAAAAGACCACAAACAGACCTTACAACAGCATATGGTTGAGGCCCCATGTTTTAGAAACACTGTTTTTGTCTGTAGGAAAAAAAATGTTGCATTTTACAGTAATCACATCCTTGCATAGCCTTTAGAAAGGCTATCCCCCACGTACCTTTTTTATGTTAATCACCTCAGTAGTGTTTGAATAAGTCTGTTTTATCCACATGCTAATTAGGCTCCAGCGTGCACAGGAAGTTGTCAGTCAGCGCTCCTCTCTATGCTGTGTGCTGTGTATGAGAGCAGGGAGGAGGAGTCAGCAGCAGCTTGTGCTGTATATACAGAAGACAGTGCACAAAGAGACTTCCGGGGTGCACAGAGAAGCTAATTAACCTATGAATACAAACGGACTTATTCAAAATCTACTTTGGCAGTTTACATACAAAAGGTAGGTGTGGAATAGCCTTTCTAAAGGCTACGCAAGGATGTGATTAGTTAAAAATGACTTTTTCCAATGATCAAGCCCCTTTAATAAGGGATGAAAAACTGCAGAGAAAAACGCAATGTGAAAAACAATGCGTTTTCGCTGCATTTTTTTTTGTGGCGTTTTTTTGCTGTGGTTCGCTATGTGGGGCCTTAACCTATAAGCTTTGGTGGTTGTAGACTCCCTTTAAAGAAAGGTATCACTGTAAATACTCAATGGTTTATTACTGAAAACTTCTTTGTGCAATATGTGATGTTTGTTTTTTTTATTAAGCTTTACAAACATGTGAATAAGTTCTAAGGGGTTAAAACTGAATGGCGAAAACACTTGGAATAAAGCACGTTTCTTCATGTGAATTACAAAAGGGCATTGTTAGTCTGAAGGCACAGCTTAAGGAATGTGAAATTAATTGACACACCTATTTATGTGAATGATTAACAGAACTAAAAGTTTAGAATTTAAATAGCTTTATTTTTATGTGAAGACAGTTTAGGCTTCGTGTATGTGTACGAGCGAGAAAAGAAATATCAAAACAAGCCCGCGAGCATTTTGAAAAGTAATCAGCCAAAGTAAGAGGAAATTAATTCTTTACTTTCCCATAGCAACACTGTCTCTATTCTTTATTTCTATTGCGAAATACACATTTTCAATTATGGCTTTCCACAATAATAAAGCTAAACATATAAAAGAGAATTGTTACGGTTTCTCAACAGTGTGTGATAATGGGACACACATTATAGCCAAGTAAAATGTAAATAAAGGCATTTTTAAAGGGAGAATTGTTAGTGAACCACTAATGAAAACATTTTTTGTTCTCTTTCTCTTAATAACAAATGAATAATTGAGCGTTATTTGCCGTGGGGTGATAGAAACCAATCGTCAGGTTTTTAACACAGGATATTCTAGAACATGAACTAAAGTGCTTTTGTGCTGCAATATCAGTCTGCTATGATTTAGGTCATGGAAATTTATTTTTCAAAACAAGCTGTATTAAGACGAGATCTTTATTCTTTCTTCTCTTGGATACCGTTTCTGTTTTACAAAACATTTTTTATATATAAAGCTGTCTTTATTGTTAACGCATTTTTCTGAATTTTTTTTTTACACTCCATTTATGTTAAGCGTTTAAACAACAGGCACATTGAAACAAAAGCGACAGATAATATAGGACATATTGAATAATGAAATAACAAAAGACTTAAAACAGTACAGTCTTGAAAAGACCCTTTTAAATGAAGAAGATTGAGAGGTGGAGTTTGGAAGACAATGTTGAAGGTTCTTTAATGACATAGTCGTTTCCGGTTATTTGCAGAATTATTCTAGTTAGGCAGTGTTCAGACAAGGCTTTTATCTAGAATTCCTGTTATTATTAATATTTATTATTATTATTATTTATTTATATAGCACCATTAATTCCATGGTGCTTTACATTTGGGGGTTACATACTGTACAATACACAAAATATACAGGTAGATATAATACTAACAATGACCAACTGGCACAGTGGGGTAAAGGACCCTGCCCACGAGGGCTTACAATCTATGAGGGATGGGGGGGGGGGGTAGAGACAGAAGGTCAGAAGGTGAGGGGGGAGACTGTTCAGACAGTGGTGTGGTGATAGTGTTATTGGAGGTTGTAGGTCTTCCTGAACAGGTGAGTCTTCAGGGACTTCTTGAAGCCTGTGATTGTTGTTGGGGTCAGTCTTATGTGTCTTGGTAAGGAGTTCCAGAGTATGGGGGGATGCACGGGGGAAATCTTGGAGACTGTTGTGTGAGGAGCGGATGAGTAGAGTGGAGTAGGAAGTCATTGGAGGATCTGAGGTTACGTGTAGGCAGGTAGCGGGAGATTAGTTCAGAGATATATGGAGGGGACAGGTTGTGGATCACTTTGAATGTTAACGTTAGTAGCTTGAACTAAATTCGCTGGGCTATGGGTAGCCAGTGGAGGGACTGGCAGAGGGGAGTAGCCGATGAAGATGGGGGGGGTTAGGTGAATTAAACGAGCAGCACGGTTTAAGGTGGACTGGAGGGGGGTGAGGGTGTTTGCTGGGAGTCCATGGAGAAGGGTGTTGCAATAGTCTAAGCGGGAGATTATGAGGGTCTGGACAAGCATCTTAGTAGTTTCAGGGGTGAGGAAGGAGCGGATTCGATGGATGTTCTTGAGTGGGAGGCGGCAGGAAGTGTTGAGGGTTTGAACGTGTGACTTGAAGGATAGGTCGGAGTCCAGGGTTACCCCAAGGCATCGGGCCTGTGGGACAGGGGTAATTGTGGTTCCATTGGAATGAGTTTCGATTTTCAGGCACCACATGAAGCTTACTGCCCACAATACAAATGGAATGGGTTCTCCACTCACTATGTGAAATCTATAATTCTGTTTTATTATGTCGTAGAGAGTCATTTGAGCACTCGGATGCTGTAAGGGCCTGGTAGCGATTGCTACTATTGTACCCCCTAAAGCTACGTCACTATACATTTTTAAAAGTAAGGGGTATTAGATCTCTTCAGATGAATAATTGATCCCTAATTTTATACTGATAGCTTTATTGACTGTAGAGTTGCATGATGCATCAAATCTTGTGCTGCTGTTTTGATACTGGAGGAGCAAATGGTTCAATACCAGCCATGTCAATTCTAGGCTGTGCTTAGCTACAGGTCTATCCCACTTTTAACTCCGAACTACAATGAGCAGACCGGTGGAATCTTTTACTACAAAACCCAGCATAGTATTGAAATTGTTTGCTCCTCTAGTGCAGAAAACAAGGTGCATGTACTGCCCAGGACCCGCATATTCTCTTTTCAATGCTTTGAGCCACCCTCCTCCTTCTTTACTCTACTGCCACCAATGATGAGCTTGATTGGGATGGAGGGACTAGGCACTGTGGAGCGGGATAGGGAGAAGAATGCATGAGCAGCACAGGATGTAGGCTCCTAAGGATTTGCCAAAGTTTTTTTGCAACTTTTTTAATGCCGTTTGTAACACACATTGTCAAGGAAGTCAGCAAGGAATAAAAGCGACTACTGATAGGATGAACACTGCAAGACAATAAGCTGAAAAATAAATCACTATTTGTGTAACATGCTAGCCTAGGAAGACGAGTTGCTAATCTATTCAAAGAGTATTTATTTCAATTATTCTTCAAATGAAAATATTATAGTTAAATATAAAATTGGGTTTAAAATACTGCTCTGTAAACTGAATGATGGTCCATTGACCCCTGTCATGGGCAACCTGGACTTTCCAACAGCACTCCACTTTTCCTTCCTCACTCACACTCCCAACCAGCCACCCCTGTGGCTCTACTCCATTATTCTGCCCTTACATCACCTGAATTCAGAGACCTCTGCTTACTTTGGCAGGACACACAAATACATCACATTTATTCTTCTCTGAAAAGATCACAAACTCCATAGAACGCTGTATCCATTTGAATGCCTCTGCATTTCCCCAACCCACTTCATATAATTCTTCTTCATCCTTTTCTTGGATGCAACAAACAACAGTTTACTGATGTACACGGGACCTGGGAGCTTCTTTTCCTCCAGCTGTGTTGCTATACACCTTCCAAGTTTGCCACAAATTCTTCATCTCTTGTAAAACTCAAGAGACCAACGACAAAATTCTCTCTTGCTTTTACGGTGTCCCTTTTGTGCTTCATGAGATGTTCCCATCAGCTTCAGATCACTGCTGGAGATGCAATGTCAAACATGATCAATGCTACAAATCTCGTGGAACTGTTCTCTGTTACACCCCTTCTGGAACTAAGTCTGCCACCTCGTCAAAATGGTTCTACTCTGCATTTCCCCCTATGACATTAATAAATATAATCATAAACTCATAAGATTCTTGTTAGTCACAGCCAGATCTGTAATACCCAGGCTGTGGAAAACCACCAATCCCCCCTCCATGGTGACAAGACTGCAGGAGGTTCTCTGCATGCGCCATATGGAGGAACTTAAACAGGATGATAGTGTACATCAACATGTGGTCCATATGGAACGTTTTTTATAACTCTACCTCCTTCCAAACTGCTTTTCCAACCCCTCGTCCCTAAGAATTCCTCTATTTTTTGTTTTCTTCTTCTCTAGTCTACCCTGACACCTTTCCTCTCACTCCCGATCACTTGTTGCCTCTATATATTGTCTCTCCGACATCCCTTGCACTGTACTATGCACTTACATTAGCGATGAGGCAACCTTCCCCCTTCACTACTGGACACTGTTGCTGATTATTTTGTTATCTGTATTACTTGACTCTGCTGCGATAAAGCTTTTTTTTTTTTTTTCTAATGCAACTTTATATGTTAAACCAGTCCATAAAGTCTTCAACTCTAGTAACAGACTCTCCAAAATCAATACCTTGTGACAGCCATGTTCAATAATGTTCCTCCAGTATGGAAAACTGGGGTTTTCTTCCTGAATCTGCAATGCTTGAAAGTCATGTGTTCCTTATGACTGACTTCACAATATGAATATCAGTATTTTATACTGTGGCAACAGAGCATAATAGTCTTATCAAGTATCGGAGAAGGTTGCTACAGGTACTTTATGCCAACACTTACTGAAAAAAGGGAAAATGTAAGTACCCAACATTTTAGTCAAAGTTTACCACACTTGATCATACCAGATTTCTGCATTAAAACTTATTTATTTTGTGCCACCATATTCCACAGCACTTTACACATGTTTTCAACATTGTCCACACTAGTGCTTAAAATCTAAATTCCCTATCAGTATATCTTTGTAGTGTGGGAAGAAAACCCATGAAGAACATACAAATATTGCAGATGTTATCCTTGGTTGGATTCAAACCCATATCTCCAGTTTTTGGTAATTCCAAAAATTACAGGTAAATTTATTATTATTATTATTATTATTATTATTATTATTATTATTATTATTATTATTATTATTATTATTTATTTATGTATTTATATAGCACCATTAATTCCATGGTGCTTTACATTTGGGGGTTACATACAGTACACAGAATATACAGGTAGATATAATACTAACAATGACCGACTGGCACAGTGGGGTAGAGGGCCCTGCTCGCGAGGGCTTACAATCTATGAGGGAAGGGGGGTAGAGACAGAAGGAGAGGGGGAGACTGTACAGATGGCAGTGCGGTGATAGTGTTATTGGAGGCTGTAGGCCTTCTTGAATAGGTGAGTCTTCAGCGCCTTCTTGAATCCTGTGATTGTGGGGGTCAGTCTTATGTGTCGTGGTAAGGCGTTCCAGAGTATGGGGGATGCACGGGAGAAATCTTGGAGACGGTTGTGTGAGGAGTGGATGAGAGCAGAGCGGAGCAGGAGGTCATTGGAGGATCTGAGGTTACGTGTGGGCAGGTAGCGGGAGATGAGGTCAGAGATATATGGAGGGGACAGGTTGTGGATGGCTTTGTATGTTAGCGTTAGTAGCTTGAACTCAATTCGCTGGGCTATAGGTAGCCAGTGGAGGGACTGGCAGAGGGGAGCAGCCGATGAAGATCGGGGGGTGAGGTGTATTAAGTGAGCAGCGCAGTTTAAGGTGGACTGGAGGGGGGCGAGGGTGTTAGCTGGGAGTCCATGGAGAAGGGTGTTGCAGTAGTCTAGGCGGGAGATTATGAGGGCCTGGACGAGCATCTTGGTAGTTTCCTGGGTGAGGAAGGGGCGAATTCAGTGGATGTTCTTGAGCTGGAGGCGGCAGGAGGTGTTGAGGGCTTGAATATCTGGCTTGAAGGATAGGTCAGAGTCCAGGGTTACCCCAAAGCATCGGGCCTGCGGGACAGGGGTTGTACAAGAATTAGACAAACCCCTGTTGGAGTTCGTGCAACATAAAAAGGTGCTCCATTGTCTGCTTCTGGTGTCCCTTAGCAGTGTCTGGAGAAGGGTCAGTAACCTGGCGCTCAGGACTTGTGATGATAAGAAAACGGCATTATACTGAATGGACACTGGTCACAGGCAATAAAGCGCCGAGGACAGATGGATATCCTTTTTTTTATGTTGCACCTTCCCTGTCTTCCACAGGGGTTTGTCAATTCCTGGACAACCCCCTTAAGTTGACTATATATTTCTATAGTCAAATGAAAAAAGCATAATTTTAAGCCACCCACAACCATAACAAGGTTGTCTTCAAATCATTGTGAGATAATAGGTGAGGTTTAAATACTTGAAAGTATGTTTTTTTCATCTTGTCTGTAATTTAGTTTAAATACATTTATCTATTCAGTCATCTGCACCGAATTATTTCCTCCCCATTACAGCAGAAAATTGATACCATTCAATCCTGATTTTGTCATTGAGAGATCATAAACCAGTTTGACATTTTTTCCTCCACTCTAATATTGCACTTCTGGATAAAGTATAATCACTCTGTGTAAGAAATCAGTCCTAGAGTGTCATAAAAATATATTCTGTGGAATAAAATCAATTCATTTTCACTAAGTATTCTCAGGAAGAAAGATCACATCAATTTACAGGAGCCTATAAATGCAACTTAGTGTATGTGAACCACAAATAGTAGCTACAGAACAAAGACCCTTCTGGTAGGGCCTTTATACTCTTAGTTTTATTAGTTAGATATTGGAAAATACAAGGAAATCCTATGAAAATTGCATTGTATTTTATTTACTTTTAATGTAATAAAGCTCAGTCTGCTTTACCATAATGATTTTAAAAAAATAACCACAGTCTTCATTCAGATACAACTTGCCCCCTTTATTGGCCCAATACAGTATATTGCCTCCTTTACTGACACCCATACAGTATACCGCCCCCTTTACTGACAACCATACAGTATACTGCCCCGTTACTGACACCCATACAGTATACTGCCCCGTTACTGACACCCATACAGTATACTGCCCCCTTTACTGACACCCATATAGTATACTGCCCCCTTTACTGACACCCATACAGTATACTGCCCCGTTACTGACACCCATACAGTATACTGCCCCGTTACTGACGCCCATACAGTATACTGCCCCCTTTACTGACACCCATACAGTATGCTGCCCCCTTTACTGACAACCATACAGTATACTGCCCCCTTTACTGACACCTATACAGTATACTGCCCCTTACTAGCATACACACAGTAAATGCCATATTTGCTGGCCCTCACATAGTATGTTCCCGCTTTATTGGCTTCCATATAGTAACTGCCTCTTCACTGTCTCTCACACAGTATACTGCCCCCTTTACTGGCATCCACACAGTATACCGCACCCTTTAATAGCATCCACACAGTATACTACCTCTTCTTCTGTTTTCCGCAGAGACACATTAGGCCACTGCTGTTACCTTCTAGATTATTCCAGTGGTTAATGGTCTGAATGAATGAAATATTCTCATTGAATATTTTGTTCTACACAGAGTTGAATGTGATGACCACAAAATCACACACAAATCATCAATGGAAATCAAATTTATTAACCAATGAAGGCCTGGAAAAGTGGAAAAACACACTACAGGTTGATCCAACTTTGATGTAATTTCCTTAAAACATGTCAAAATTAGGCTCAGAAGTGTGTGCGGCCTCCGCCTGCCTGTCCCAGATGTGCTCAATCGGATTCAGGTCTGGGGAATGGGTGGGCCAGTCCATAGCTTCAATGCCTTCGTCTTGCAGGAACTGCTGACACTCCATCCACATGAGGTCTGGCATTGTCCTGCATTAGGAAGAACCCAGGGCCAACTGAACCAGCATATGGTCTCACAAGGGGTCCGAGTGCAACACTCAGGAGGGGCCAGGGCTGGTATCACGGTAATATATCCGATGTGGCCGGCTTGCAGGGAGTCCCTGGGTCCCGAATGTGCACCCAATCTCCCTTTTGATGTCCCCGACTACCCTCCCCTGCGTGATATCTGACAATGACAACAGACAACCAGGCTTCGGGGGTAATCGTTGCTTTTCTTTTTACTAGCAGGACAAAGTAATACAAATGTACATATGGAGGACTTCTTCACATACAATACAGCGATCTTTGTAGGTAGTGTCCAATTAGCAGAGGATGGGGCAGAATGCTTTGGATAGTAGTTGCTTGGCAGTTAACTTGTATATACTTGTAAAGCTGGCCTGTATCCAGGGGGTTAGTCCTCAACAAACTGGGTACACGTATATAGAAGAGGAGATACAAGTTATCGACGGCGGGGGACCCTCAATTTCCGTCGAACTAGCTATGGGCTCCTTTAAATATAGATTTGTCCCAAGGACTTACTTGGATAGAGATATACGTGTGAGGTCCCAGATGTACGGATAAGACAAGTCCATCAACTTCAGCGCTTGTAAGATTAGAGCTTCAGAGGAAAACACTCTCTGAGAAGGGCCTTGAGGACAGAGGAGAAGGCATCTCTGTTTGGTGTACCCTGATAGTGGGCAGCCATCATCCGTGCTCCATGTGCTCAGTCTGCTAGCTGTCTCATGTCTTAGCCTTGTAGCCCCACACAAAAGAAATCAGCCAAAAACGTCCCCAACCCCCTCTAGAGAGGGTGGTCACTCAACTCTCCCTCCAGGCCAGTCAAGGGAGCCTGATTGGTCCTGGAGGTCAGCTAATCATAATGGACACTCCCTTTACAGTAACAACTCAAATTACAATGGCAAAGTATAGGCAGGTGCAGTTCACAAAAACATCCACAAGATGGCGCATTAATAGACCCCCTGTGTGCTGGCTTTGGAAGAATAGAAATATATAGAAGGAATGAAGGGGGAGGAAAATATTTACCTTATATGAAAATGTCCATGCTATCTCGGTCTGCAGTAGAGCGAATTGGACTAGCAGTACCGGGACATTACACGAGGATCTCATTTCTGTACCTAATGGCAGTCAGGCCACCTCTGGCAAGCACATGGAGGGCTGTGCGGCCTGCAAAGAAATGCCACCCCACACCATTACTGACCCACTGCTAAACCGGTCATGCTGAAGGATGTTGTAGGCAGCAGATCGCTCTCCACGGTGTCTCCAGATGTGACAGAGTCTGGAGACTCCCTATCCTATCCACCGCATCAGCTCCAGCTTGACCTGTGACTCCATATAGCTACACCACTGGGTCTAGCTTATCTAGCTTGTCTAACTGGGCAAAAGTCAAAGAGCAGCCTTTCTTTTATTACATATCCAATGTCATATAAAGTACAAATGATTCATTCTTCAGCATTCGAGCCAGAAGGGATCCTATGTGTCATTGGGGGTGGGGGAACAGTATTAGACCATACATGACCTGCTAAGAATTCTGGGTAAGGAATATGGTTGGTGAAAAGAGGAACTTGCTCTGCTGGCTTTGTGAGAGGGCTATAGATGTATCAGAAGGGGCACAATGTCTCTCCCTAATAAGAAAGAGCACCCCTCCGCACCCATGCTTAAACACAGCCAGCCAGTCTTATTTGCATATTCCTTATTCAGCATCAGGACCAAATCAGAAACATTTTTAACAGAAAATTGCACCAAAGCCATTGTTGGTTAAAATGAGTAAGGCGGCACTATCAGGTACACATGGGAAAAAAAAGAGAGAGAATATTAATACAGTGAAAACTTTGGGTTTTTCTTAAAGTATATTGTTTGGTGTTTCACAATTCAGCAGTGCTAATGTTTCAATCTGCTTAGTAAGGGTCTCAGGAAAACAGGCCAAAGGAAATACTGTTCTATATAATAGTAGGGTAATATCTGCTAGGAATCAAGTTTTACTATTTACAACTCTTTTGCTTAGAGAAAAACTTCCCATGATGTAGTATTTCCTATGCCCATTGATAAGATCTTCCTAGCCATAGCAATAACCCTTCTAGACAATTACAGAAAAGTCTTTATTTCACTTCACATATTCCCCCAAACAAGTTAAACTGGTTTCCTGTTGAGTCTGTCTGTTTTATAAATCTGAGAATAGACTCCTTGTACAAAGAAGAAGCCTTAAAATGCGATGTATAGCAAGAGCATTAGTTGCGTAAATGATACGTCTATTGTGATTTATTTTGATAGAAGGTTAAAGAGAAAAGGAACCTTTTGCCTTAGTTTGTGGGTCTGGAATTATGGTTACAAAATACAGCTATTAATAATGGTAGAACATGTGCTTACAACTCAGTATCTAATGTATGAATGTAATCTATATATGGAAAATGAGGATATCTGTCTGATGTATACAGCATACTGGATTTCTGGACGTTTGTGATATGAGAAATTGCCAGGAATTGTTTCTAAGAATGGTTATATGGAACAATAGGTACTACTTAAATAACATAAATCTGTCCACGTCTTATGGTAATGAAATACCATGTCTGGATCTTAGTTAAATGTACAGCGTATGTTTGTTTAGTACTAATAGGTGTTATTGAACATAATGGCATAAAGTAGTCGTAAGGGTACAAAGGTAAAGAATGAAGTTATTTACACCAGCTATTGTCTACAGCTGAAACAGTCACCTCTGGACTATAGTTGTACTATATGAAACACTACTTCATGTATTTATTGCACATTAATGTATTAATTATATTTAGTATTTAGGGAGAGATTAAGATTGGAGTCCATAGACCTTCCAGTCCATCTGAACCCCATAGGACTAATATTGTGTTTTCCGTGGTCTCTGATCTCCTTTCTTACCCCCCCCCCCTTCTCCATCTACTGCTGTTGTCTCGTGCCCCATCTTTATCCACCTTTGTTTGTCTTTAACCCTATAGAGACACAGCTCAAAAGTGACTTGAGGACCAGGCCTCTTTTTTCAAAACTGACATGTGTCACTTTAAATGGCAATAACTTTGAGACGCTTTAACTTACACAAGTGATTCTGAGATTGTTTTTTCGTAACACATTGTACTTCATGTCAGTAGTAAATTTTAGTCGATATGTTTTGTCTTTAATTATGAAAAAATAGGTAATTTGGTGAAAAATTTTTAAAAAATGCAGTTTTCAAACTTTGAAATTGCAAGCCTTTCAAATAGAAATCCATACTACCCAAATTTTTTCATAAATATAATTAACCATGTCTCTGATTTATGTAGCAGTCAAATTTTAATTACCCTTTCATTTTTTTCAGATATTATAAGGCTTACAAGTCAAGCAGTAATTTTCCAAATATTCAAGAAAATTTCCAAAACACATTTTTCAAGGGACCAGTTCAGTTCTGAAGGGTACTTGAAAGGCCTCTCTAATAAAACCCTCCGAAAGTCACCCCATTCTAAAAACTGCACTCCTGAAAGAATCCAAAACAGCAGCTAGAAAGTTTCTTAACCCTTTCAGCATTTCACAACAATTACAACAAAATGGAGGTCAAATTTACATTTTTCAATTTCTGTCGCTAATATATTCATTTAGCCCTAGAATTTACACATTTACTAAGGGTTAAAGGAGAAACTGCATCCCACATTTTGTTACACAATTTCTCCCGAACACGATAATATCCCATATGTGCTGGTACCCTAATGTACGGGCACACGGTCGCTCTCAGAGCGGATGGAGCGCTAATTGGATTTTGTAGGCCAGATTTTGCTAGAATACTTTTCAGGCGCCATGTCCCGTTTGCAGAGCCCCCAAGGTGCCAAAACAGTGGAAACCCCCAAAATGTCACCCCATTTTGGAAACTAGACCCCTCAAGGAATTTATCAAGGGGTATAGTGAGCCCTTTGACCCTACAGGTGTTTCACAGATTTTTTTTACCACTGATATGTGAAAATGAAAAATTACTTTTTTTATAATAAAATGTCACTGTAGCCCCAAATTTTTCATCTTCACAAGGGGTTAAAGGAAAAATTGCACCCCAAATTTTGTTACACAATTTCTCCCGAACACGACAGTACCCCATATGTGCTGGTACCCTAATGTACAGGCACACGGTCGCTCTCAGAGCAGATGGAGCGCTAATTGGATTTTGTAGGCCAGATTTTGGTACAATACTTTTCAGGCACCATGTTCCGTTTGCAGAGCCCCCAAGGTGCCAAAACAGTGGAAACCCCCAAAATGTGACCCCATTTTGGAAACTATACCCCTCAAGGAATTTACCAAGGGGTATAGTGAGCCCTTTGACCCTACAGGAGTGTAACAGAATTGGCCCAACAAAAGGAAAAGTGACATTTTTTGCTATAAAATGTTGCTCTAACCCCAAATTTTGCATTTCCACAAGGGGATAAAAGAGAAAATGCACCCCACAAATTGTCAAGCATTTTGTCCCAACTACAGAAATGTCCCATATGTGGATGTAAAGTGATGTATGGGCACGCTGTGAGGTCCAGAGCTGAAGGATCGCTATTGGGATTTTGGAGGGCAAATTTAGCTGAAATCTATTTCAGGCACCATGTTGCATTTGCAAAGCCCCTGAAGTGCTAGAACAGTGGAACCCCCCCCCCCCCCCAAATGACCCCATTTTGAAAACTAGACCCCTCAAGGAATTTATCAAGGGGTTTAGTGAGCACTTGGACCCTACAGGTGTTTCACAGATTTTTTTTACCATTGAGATGTGAAAATGAAAAATTACTTTTTTCCAATAAATTGTCCATATTTTTAATTTTTACAAGTAGTTAGAGAATTAAAAGCCCCCCAGTTTGTTACACAACTTCTCCTGAACATGGCAATACCCCATATGTGGTCATAATCTGCTGTATGGGAACATGGCGGGGCTCAGAATGGAAAGAGGGCTATTTGGCTTTTGAGGGCAGTTTTCTGGTGCCATGTTGCATTTGCAGAGCCCCTAAAGTACCAATACAATGGAAACCCCTCAAAAGCGACCCCATTTTAGAAACTACACCTGTCAAGGAATGTATCAAGGGGTATTATCATTTTGAGCCTAAAAATGCTTCCCAAAAATTAATGTACAAAATGAAAATTTTAATTTTTAAAGAAATATGTCATTTCGGTGCCCAATACGTTGCACCCACTTTGTGTTGTCAGAGACCTGCACTCCTAAAACTATTAAGTGGGCCATCCCGAGGGGCAAAAAATTATATATGTGGGTGTAAACTGCTGCTTGGGCACACAGCAGGGTTCAGAAGGGAAGGAGCACTGCACTTTTTAGCTTTTGGGGTACAGATTTAGAGGGACTTTCTGGGTGCCATGATGTTTTTGTAGAGCCCTGGAGGTGACAGTGAACTGGAATTCCCCAAGAAGTGACCCCATTTTGTAAGCGCAATTTTAGGGTCTCTGTAAAAGTGTCATGGCATCCAAAAAAACCCCCCAAACCGTCTAAGTCTGTGCTACAAAAACCAAATAACCTTCTTCCCTTCTGTGTCTGGCTGTGCCTTAATATCAATTTATACCCACATATGACATTACGTACATTATCCTGGTTACACCAGTATCATACATGTGTCATACATGTGACATAAAATGCAGTTTGGGCGCACAGCAGGGCGCAGAAGCGAAGGAGCGCTATGCGGCTTTTGGAGCACAGATTCTGATGTTTGGTATCTAGACGCCATGTCATGTTTGTAGAGCCTGTAAGGTACCAGAAAAGTGGATTCCCCAAAGGAGTGACCCCATTTTGAAAACTGCACACCTCAAAGAATTTATCAGGGGGTGTAGTGAGTATTAGTATCCCAGACGTGACTGCACAGCGGATGGCGAAGAGGGAATATGTAAGCTGTGCGGAGGACATTGCAAACACCAAATTCCCTACTATGTCCCAGTAGCTCCTATAATTGGGGGAGTCACTCTGGGGGTCACTTTGGGGTCACTTCTGGTATATTTTCCCTCGTAAGCTCTAAATCTGGGGTGTCCCCTGATATTCGCTCGCACAGCTTATATATTCCCTACATGACGCAGCCAGCTGAGTTCTAATAATTTGGCGATTTTTGCGGGTTTTTGTTCTTGCATTACTAGATGCTATATTTTCTTTATTTTTCTGGTGACGTGGCCATATAAGGGCTTGTTGTTTGCGGGATGAGATGTATTTTGTAATGACACCATTTTGGGGTGCCTACAACTTACTGAATACATTTTATTAACTCTTTTTTTGCTGGATTTAAATAAAAAAAATCAATTCCGGCATTGCGTTTTACCTTTTAAATTTTTCACCATGCAGCGTACAGTATAAGTAACATATTATCTTTATTCTGCGGGTCGGTACGGTTACGGCGATACCTCATTTATATTATTTTTTTTATGCGTAACTAATTCTGCAGAACAAAAACACATTTGGAGACCTAAATCAATGTTTTTTGCATCGCCATCTTCTAAGAGGCGTAACATTTTTATTTTTTGGTTGACAGTGTTGGTTGGGGGCTTATTTTTTGCGGGACAATGTGTGCTTTTTATTGGTACTGTTGTGAGGTGCATTTGACTTTTTGATCACTTTTTATAGCACATTCTGTAAGGTGAGATGGCAAAAAATCACTACTTCCGGCGGGTTTTTTCCGTTTTTTTTCTCCGTCATTCACCGTGTACATTAAATATTGTTTCAGTTTTATTGTACAGATTGTTACGGACGCGGCGATACCAAATATGTATTGTTTTGATTAATTTTTAGGTTTTTTTTTTTTATAATTCATTTTCTATAGAAAAAAAGGGTTTTTGGGGCTTGATAACTTTATTAATTGTTTCAAAACTCTTTATTTTTTTTCCACTTTTTTTTTGTTTTTTAACTTTTTCATGTGTCCCCTATGGGACACTTGCATGAGTGAAGATTGCATCACTGATCCTGTTACAGAGTGAGTCACAGGCTGCAGTAAGAGCCTGCACGTTATCACTCTGTAAACAGGAAGTGAGGCTCGGCTCGTGCAGACGGACGGGACAGCACAGCTCCAGAAGACGCCGGCCAGGATACAAAGGTAAGTGGGACTCAGAGCTGGCTGGGGTGACTAATTAGACCCCTGGCTACATAGTAGGGATACCAGCACCCCCCGATCTCGCAGCGGAGGGTGCCGGGGATCCCTACAAGATCGGGCAACCCGTTGTTTGCCGTGATCATGTTTGATCACGGCAATCAACGGGTTAAAACCCAAAATCAGCACTCATGTCTGATGGAGGGGGATGGAGCAGGATGTTAGGTGTCAGATACAACTAACATCCGCTCCAAGAACGCCCGCACTGCGCTGCGGGGATTGTTTACATCCATGACGTACTATTACTTCATGGGTCGTTAAGTACCAGACATCCATGAAGTAATAGTACGTCATGGGTCGCTAAGGGGTTAAGTTTCACATTGTCTTGTTTTATTGTTACCGTTCTTGTATTTTCCTTGTATTGTTTTTGACTATTTTGAAAATCAATAAAAATGACAGCTTTAAGAAAAAGATTGGGGTCCATGTAAAATCAGCTGTCCACTATGTTACCTCATGTACATAGTGGCACATCATTTCCTCCATATTTCTACATACAGATTACTTTTATGTCTCGATACATACTGAGAAAAGTCATTTTGACAAAAACATCTGGAAGAGAAACCAGCTGTACTCCATCTACAGTTTAATTGAATATTCTGGACTAAAGCAATATATTATTTGATGAAAATCTCATTTTTTCAGTTACCAAGATAGCGCTGGAGAGCAACCAAAAAACATTGTTGAATAGGACCTTGACCACACCCATGCCTGGGCCCCAACTCCAGAGACAGCTCACATAGCAGGGGAGTACTGCAGGTGACCTGCAGGAGCAGGTAGACTGTAGACCTATTGGAGACAGACAGGAGGTCTGTCCTAGGAGGACTGGATTCCAGAAGGCACTTGGTTAAGCTTAATGTGAGCCAGACTGCTGAGGATAAACCTCAAAAAAGCATCTTGCCCTCAGAAGTTAGCCAGGGTTCAAGAAGTAAGGTATTGCCCTGAGTGTGGGCTAGGCTGTTTTGCTATTTTAGTTCCTGTTACCATTTACAAGCTGAATGAAGCAATTTCTTTTGGATTGCCGTTACCTGATATGGTGTTTATTTGGCACCCAGCACCACCAACACCTCTGTTAAGGCCAGGAAACCACTACCTTTGATGCTAAACTACCCCCAACTGTCACACCATTTAAATTACACTCAAATTTTTCATTTACAAAGCTAAATTCTATGAAACACGTGGGTTCAAAATGCTGACTATAACAATTGATAAATTCCTTGAGGGGTGTAGTTTCCGGAATGGGGTTGATTTTAGGAGGTTTGCACTGTACTGATGCTATCGGGGCTCTGAAATGCAACTGAAAACTATTACAACGTTATCTCCTCTATACAGTCCCAATTACATTTTCTCCTTTAACCCATTGTAGATGCTTAACCCCTTAGCGACCCTTGACGTAACTGTACGTCATGGGTCGCATGGGGATGTATAGAGCGAGCTCACACGCTGAGCTCACTCCATACACGGCAGATGCCGGCTGTATAATACAGCCAGGACCTGCCAATAACAGCAGCGGTCGGTGCCCGAGCCGATCGCTGCTGTTAACCCTTTACACACTGCGGTCAAACGCGACCGCAGCGTGTAAACAGCGCAGGCGGCATGGGCGCCGCCATGTTTCCCCGATCGCCGCCCTCCTGAACGTCACATGAGGGCGGTGATCGGTTGCTATGACAGCCGGAAGCCTATTGAAGGCTTCCAGGCTTGTCTCTGCCCGAGATCTATTAGACGATGCCAGAGGCATCGTCTAATAGAAGTGCTGGAATTCTGCTATTCACTGCAGTACTGTAGTATTGCAGTGAATAGTATGAGCGATCAGACCCCCTAGGTTTCAAGGTACCTAAGGGGTCTGATCATAAATGTAACAGAAGAAAAAAAAAAGTTTTTAAAAGTATTAAAAAAATAAAAAAAATATAAAAGTTCAAATCACCCCCCTTTCCCTAGATTAGCTATAAAAGTAATTAAAGAACATTAAACATAAACATATTAGGTATCCCCGCGCTCCAAAATGCCCGAACTATTAGAATATTAAAACATTTATCCCGTACTGCGAACGGCGTAGCGGCAAAAAAAATAAAAACAGCCAAAAAGCGTTTTTTTCAACACTTTGCCTCCTATAAAAAATTGAATAAAAAGTGATCAAACCATCAGATCTTTCCCCAAATGGTATCAATAGAAACGTCATCTTGTCCCGCATAAAAAGACACCACAACCAGCTCCATACATGGAAATATGAAAAAGTTACAGGTGTTAGAACATGATGACACAAAATTTTTTTTCTATTTTGCAAAGTTTATCATTTTTTTAAAAGTATCAAAACATTTCAAATACTATATAAATTTGGTATCACCGCGTTCGTACTGACACGTAGAACACAGGTAACATGTCATTTGTACCAAACAGTGAACGCTGTAAAAATTAAACCCATAAGAAAATGGCGCAAATGCATTTTTTCTCCAATTGCACCTCATTCTGAATTTTTTTCCAGCTTCCCAGTACATTGCACAGCATATTGAATGATGCCATTACAAAGTACAATTTGTCCCGCAAACAATAAGCCATCATGTGACTCTGTGAACTGAAAAATGAAAAAGTTATGGCTCTTGAAATGTGAGGAGGGAAAAACGAAAATGCGAAACCAAAAAATGGCCTGGTCCTTAAGGGGTTAAATGTTGCACTTATTGAAAGAAAAATTAACACTAAAATTCTAAATTACATTTTGTTTCCAATCCCTTTAAAGTGACTAAAGGGTTAACAAACCTCCTAAATGTTGTTTTGAAAGATTTAGGAGGGATGTGACTTTGAAAATGGGGGAAGGAGTGAATTCATGGTGGGTTTCTAATATATTTATCCTTTAAAAGCCTCTTCAGATTTGAATTGGTCTCTAAGAAATCGGTTTTAGAAACTTTCTTGAAAATTTGGAAAATTACTGTTTGACTTGTTAAAATCCTAACAATTAAAGGACATCTGATTTGTGATGTTAACATATAACAGATATATGGTAAATTAAATATTTTTGAACTAATTCAGGTGATATGGGACTTGAATCGAGAAGATTTCAAAGTTTGAAAATCTAAGCTAGATTCACATATTAACTAGAGATGAGCGAACACCAAAATGTTCGAAGTTCGAAATCCGATTCGAACAGTCGCTCACTGTTCGACTGTTCGAACGGATTTCGAACCCCATTATAGTCTATGGGGAACATATACTCGTTAAGGGGGAAACCCAAATCCGTCTCTGGAGGGTCACCAAGTCCACTATGACACCCCAGGAAATGATGCCAACACCCTGGAATGACACTGGGACAGCAGGGGAAGCATGTCTGGGGGCATATAAGTCTCTTTATTACATGGAAATCCCTGTCAGCTTGCGATTTTTGCAAGCTAACTTTTTCCAATAGGAATGCATTGGCCAGCGCTGATTGGCCAGTTTACAGAATTCAGCCAATCAGCACTGGCTCTGCCGGAGGAGGCGGAGTCTAAGATCGCTCCACACCAGTCTCCATTCAGGTCCGACCTTAGACTCCACCTCCTCCGACAGAGCCAGCGTTGATTGGCCGAATTCTGTAAACTGGCCAATCAGCGCTGGCCAATGCATTCTATTGGCATGATGAAGCAGAGCGGAATGTGTGTGCTGAGCTCAACTACGGCGGTGGTGTAGCCGGGAGTTCAGTGCACGGCCAGCTCTGCTATGCCGGAGATTGAGCAGAATTGGCCGTGCGCTTCGGTGGTGTAGCAGAGCCGAGGGTGCAGAAGGGTTCAAGTGCACCCTCGGCTCTGATGTAGCAGAGCTGAGTGTGCACAAGGGTTAGAGCGCACACTCCGTCCGGAGATGTAGCCGTGCTGATGCTGTCAACACTGCTACATCTGATATCGGAACACAATGGAGACTGCTGAGATGTAGCAGTGTTGACAGCATCAGCATGGCTACATCTCCGGATAGAGTGTGTGCTTGAACCCTTGTGCACACTCGGCTCTGCTACACAGGGGACTTATTTTGACATATCACTAAGAAGCTATACTTCCTGGCGACCGCAATAATACAGTACAAAATTACTGAAAAAAAAAAAATACCCACAGTGGTATGATGGAGCATATAAGCAGATAGACTGCTAACACTGATTACCACATAGTTAATCTAGTAGCAAGGGTGCTGTACAATGAAGCTCCTTTTAAAGATATCAAACGCTCCACCCATCTGCATTACAAACAAAGCCCCATTGCTACAGATAAATTTGGCGCCAATTCGGCGCATTCCAGTGACATAATACGCTAGTCTCATCATTCTTCATCACCACTAAGGGAAAGTAAATGCAAAATCGTGCTACCGATCACGCATATGCACAGTGGCGCTTTACGTCCCATCAGACTTACTGGCATGCCCAAACATTAGGTGTGTAATGTCGCACATAGTGAACCACCGCCTACCCCTAACACACATCATCCGGGAGGCATGTCTGACCACACCCCTACCAGCCACATCTCGCGCTGAAAGCAGAACGATGTCTCCACCCATATAGCAGCCAACTTAGTGACAACACTGTAGGAGATAAGCAGCGATAAGCGCCACACCAAGACAAGACTGTTAAATGTAAGAATGGAATGAGAAATAATACAGGCGGTGTAATTCAAATTAGATAGCCAGCTCATATACCAACCCATAATTGATGTTCTCATACATAAAGAGACTTTATGTTATAGAACCAATACAGTCCTAGATAAAGCAACAAAAATTGAGTTGTTTATTGTTGTTCCTCTTGGAGCCTCAGTTTTTAATCTGAATATTCATTTAGCTTCACACTGCAATGTCATTTTGTACCAATCTCCACCTCTTGAATGCGGTCTCACAAGATCTATACCCATAAATTGCAAGCATTTCAAATTTCCCCCATGACAGAAGTTTACATGTCTAGTCAAAGGGAAATGTTCGTTCTTGTACCGTGTTAGCCAGTGGGTTGAAAATATAAAAAAACAAAAAAACTTGATAGTCTTCAGTAGTAGTCATCATTATGAGTTAGCCATTAAAAAGGTATCAACTACTGAAGACTATCAAGTTTTTTTGTTTTTTTTTATATTTCCTAGCCAAAGGGGTGTTCCTATCATTACATATATCTTCCAGGTGTTCCCCAATCCATCTTCTGAAATCTCTGTTAGTTTTACCAACATATTCCAATTTACATTGACATGCGGCTGTATAAACCACCCTCCTTGATTGACAAGAGATAAAATGTCTTATCTTAAATGATTTTTCAAGGTTTTCTGAGTACCAACCACATACAGTTATTCTGTAAATTTAAGTGGCTGTGAACCAGCCGGTCTTTAAGGGATCTCCCTTTTCGGAAGGTAATCTGTGGTTTATCTCCCACAGCTGCTTTTATATCGGAGTCCATGGTCAAGATGTCCCAATGACGTTGCAGTATTTTTCATACCTCTGAGGCTCCATTATCAAATGTACCAATGATTTGAACCACACCATAAGAGTCTGTTGTTTTTTCTTTAAAGCTTAATAGTTGGGTACGATCACAAGACAATGAGGACTGATAAGCTTGTCTCAGGATATGATCAGGATATCCACACTTCAAGAAGTGGGATCTGAAGTCTGCTGCCTGGTCCACAAAGTCTCAGGTACTGGCCATGAGGAATACCTTTCTTCAGTGGGTACAGATGGCTACTATCCCACCGTAAGAAGGAATTTGTGGCCATGGCCGTGTGCTCCCCTCCTGTCTTATCTTTTTTGTGTATAACAGTCACAATCTAAGGTATACGCAGTATTTTGGGATTATGTTTTTGTGACTACTACTGTAGGACATCAGTTGCACTTGTTTTTATAAAAGGACCTTTTTTTTAACATAAGTTTACTAAATGCTTGGATACTTAATATTTTCTGTTGCATGGGGGTGTACAATTTTCAAATCACAATTAGTACATCATTGCTCTTTTTGCTGTTTTTGAGCTCAATCATGTCCAGTATTGATAACGCTGTAGGATGCTTGGCTATAAAATAAAGGAACTATTTGAGCCCCACCGCACGCTTCTACGAACTGTAAGCGGCCCACTTGGACCACTGGGAATAGGGGGGTGCACATCCAAATATGAAGTCAGGGTCAGTTAGGAATAGTTGTGGGTATATTGTTCAATCAGTGTTCGCACTGCAGAAGCGGACATAGTAAAAGTGGAAACCATTGCAAAATCTACTTTGAATTGTTCATACTATACTATGTATTTTGATTGTCCTTCTTATTGTTATTTTACCTTTAACGCGCCTTTAATAACCTGCAGTAAATAAACTTTTTTTCTTGAACTTGACCACCACATGTGCATTCATTTCTGGTTGCCAAGTCCAAACCACCTGCCTTGCTCTTGGTTCACACTGTCCCTGCAGCTGAAAAACACCCCCATAGATGATTCTGCCACCACCATGTTTCACTGTTGGGTTTGTATTGGGCAGGTGATGAGTTGCGTCTTGTTTTCTCCACACTTAATGCTTAGAATTCAAGCAAAAAAATTCAATCTTCAATTCAATCAGACCAGAGAATCTTATTTCTCGTAGTCTGGGAGTCCTTCATGTGTTTTTTGGCAAACTCTATGCCGGGTTTTCATAGGTCTTGCACTGAGGAGAGTCTACCTTCAGGCCACTTTGTCATAAAGCCCTGACTGGTGGAGGGCTGCAGTTATAGTTGACTTTGTGGAACTTTCTCCTATCTCCCTACTGCATCTCTGGAGCTCAGCCACAGTGATCTTTGGGGTCTTCTTTGCCTCTCACACAAAGGCTCTTCTCCCACAATTTCCTAGACCTGGCCATCCAGCCAAACTGAGCAGAGTTATGGTCATACAAAACTTCTTCCATTTAAAGATTATGGAGGCCACTGTGCTCTTAGGAACCTTAGGAACCTTGAGTGCTTCAGAAATTCTTTTGTATCCTTGGCCAGATCTGTGCCTTGCCGCAATTCTGTCTCTGAGCTCCTTGGGCAGTTCCATTGACTTTATAATTCTCATTTGCTCTGACATGCACTGTGAGCTGTGAGGTCTTATATAGACAGGTGTGTGTGTGTGCTTTTCCTAATCAAGTCCAATCAGTCTAATTAAACACAGCTGGACTCCAATGAAGGAGTAGCACCATCTCAAGAAGGATCAGAAGGAAATAGAAAGCATGTGAGGTAAATATGAGTGTCACAGCAAAGGGTCTGAATACTTATGACCATGTGATATTTCAGTTTTTCTTTTTTAATACATTTTCAAAAATATCTACATTTCTGTGGGGGTTCGGTCAAGATGGGGGGCTAAATGTACATTAATGAGAAATAAAATGAACTTTTTTGCTTTTAGCAAATGGCTGCAATGAAACAGAATGAAACATTTAAAGGTTCTGAATACTTTATGTACCCACTGTATTTTATGTTATACTTAGAGATGAGCGAACAGTGTTCTATCGAACACATGTTCGATCGGATATCAGGGTGTTCGCCATGTTCGAATCGAATCGAACACCGCGTGGTAAAGTGCGCCAAAATTCGATTCCCCTCCCACCTTCCCTGGTGCCTTTTTTGCACCAATAACAGCGCAGGGGAGGTGGGACAGGAACTACGACACCGGGGGCATTGAAAAAAATTGGAAAAAGTCATTGGCTGCCGAAATCAGGTGACCTCCATTTTAGACGAACAGTGGATTTCAAATCCGGGTCATATGAGAATGTGAACTTTGTGACTATGAGACAGGGATAGCTGTACAGGCAGGGATAGCTAGGGATAACCTTTATTTAGGGGGGAATGTTATTAAAAATAACTTTTTGGGGCTCTATCGGGTGTGTAATTGTGATTTTTGTGAGATAAACTTTTTCCCATAGGGATGCATTGGCCAGCACTGATTGGCCGAATTCCGTACTCTGGCCAATCAGTGCTGGCCAATGCATTCTATTAGCTTGATGAAGCAGAGTGTGCACAAGGGTTCAAGCGCACCCTCGGCTCTGATGTAGCAGAGCCGAGGCTGCACAAGGGTTCAAGCGCACCCTCGGCTCTAATGTAGGAGAGCCGAGAGTGCACTTGAACCCTTGTGCACCCTCGGCTCTGCTACATCAGAGCCGAGGGTGCGCTTGAACCCTTGTGCACACTCTGCTTCATCAAGCTAATAGAATGCATTGGCCAGCGCTGATTGGCCAATGCATTCTATTAGCCCGATGAAGTAGAGCTGAATGTGTGTGCTAAGCACACACATTCAGCTCTACTTCATCGGGCTAATAGAATGCATTGGCCAGCGCTGATTGGCCAGAGTACGGAATTCAGCGCTGGCCAATGCATTCTATTAGCCCGATGAAGTAGAGCTGAATGTGTGTGCTAAGCACACACATTCAGCACTGCTTCATCACGCCGATACAATGCATTAGCCAGTGCTGATTGGCCAGAGTACGGAATTCGGCCAATCAGCGCTGGCTCTGCTGGAGGAGGCGGAGTCTAAGATCGCTCCACACCAGTCTCCATTCAGGTCCGACCTTAGACTCCGCCTCCTCCAGCAGAGCCAGCGCTGATTGGCCGAATTCCGTACTCTGGCCAATCACCACTGGCTAATGCATTGTATTGGCGTGATGAAGCAGTGCTGAATGTGTGTGCTTAGCACACACATTCAGCTCTACTTCATCGGGCTAATAGAATGCATTGGCCAATCAGCGCTGGCCAATGCATTCTATTAGCGTGAACTGAGTTTGCACAGGGGTTCTAGTGCACCCTCGGCTCTGCTACATCAGATTGCTACATCTGATGTAGCAGTGCCGAGTGTGCATCAGATGTAGCAGAGCTGAGTGTGCATCAGATGTGTAGTTGAGCAAAACTGACTCAGCACTGCTAAGTCTCTGCATTCGCATAGGAATGCATTGGCCAGCCTTCGGCCAATCAGCGCTGGCTCTGCCGGAGGAGGCGGAGTCTAAGGTCGGACCTGAATGGAGACTGGTGTGGAGTGATCTTAGACTCCGCCTCCTCCAGCAGAGCCAGCGCTGATTGGTCGAGTTCCGTACTCTGGCCAATCAGCACTGGCCAATGCATTTCTATGGGGAAAAGTTAGCTTGCGAAAATCGCAAACTGACAGGGATTTCCATGAAATAAAGTGACTTTTATGCCCCCAGACATGCTTCCCCTGCTGTCCCAGTGTCATTCCAGGGTGTTGGTATCATTTCCTGGGGTGTCATAGTGGACTTGGTGACCCTCCAGACACGAATTTGGGTTTCTCCCTTAACGAGTTTATGTTCCCCATAGACTATAATGGGGTTCGAAACCCATTCGAACACTCGAACAGTGAGCGGCTGTTCGAATCGAATTTCGAACCTCGAACATTTTAGTGTTCGCTCATCTCTAGTTATACTTCATGGGGGCATAAGTGGGTCACTGTACTGTATTTGACATACAGGATTAATTATGTGGGAGAATAAGTAGGCCATTGTACTTTATGAAGGCCTTATATGGGGGTATAAAGAGGCCATTGAACTTTATGGTGGCATAAGAAGGACATTATACCATGGTAGTATAAGGTGGACATTATAATGTATCTTTGCATAAGGGTCTACTGTAGCTGCAAACTTCACCCATGGTTTTTGATCTTTGATACAAAGGTTGAACGTTACAGAAGACCTGCAGCATCCCAGCAGATTGCTGCAGCAAAAACTATTAATTTTGAGTGTTTTTTTTGCTTTGGTGCCTTTTATAGGAAAACACTTCTGCTGCATGAGTTGTGCAGCTAAAGGGCCCACTGTACCAGCTAACCCAAACGCCTCTAATTTTCTGCTATCTCTGCTAAACATTGAGATTGTACTCTGTAAACCCTCTAACAGGTCAATAATAAAAATATTAAAAAGAAGAGGACGTAGTTGAGATCTCTGTGGCGTCCAAATATGTACCACTAACAGCTACCCTCTGTTTCATATATGTGAGCCAAATACTAACCCAGTTACAATTTTTTTTCTCCTAATCCCAGTATTCTTATTTTATGCACTTTTATTTGATAAGCTACATCTGCACCATTACCCTGGTCTAATACCTACTTACCTACTGATAAAAGCCTATCAGGTTAGTCTGATCATTCATAAACCCATGCTGGTACTGTGTCATAAGTTTATTATCAATGAGATATTCCAATGATAGCATCTCTTAAACGTGTTGGCCTTTAATTTCCAGGCTCATCCTTAGACCACTTTTTGACTATTGCACCTATCTGGCACCTAGTTATTGGTGACTGTAACCTACCATATAACACAGGGCAAGTAAGACATTGCAGCTTTTCATGTAATGTATGTATGTATGTGATGAGTACTTCAGAATTTCAGCCGCCTTTTACCCCCATAAGAAGGGCAAACAGGGCAAAACTATGTGAGTAGTATAACAGAAAACCAATGTTCTGTTAAAAAAAATGGATCATCATAGTCTGGTCAGATACATTAGATTGCTTGTTTTAGACAAACATGTTAATTTTCCAGTTTTAAAAAAATCTGCCTTTTTTTTTAATAGAGGAAAGTTGACGGTATGTGTGTGTTTTGTGTATTTTATATAGTTTCCATTATTAACTAATTAAAATGCTGAAATATTTTTTGTTCCTAATAATGAATTAATATTTGTTTAATCTCTAAAGATTTTCTGAGCGATCTGTCAAGATGGTAAATTTCAAGGGCAATGTAATGTCTTTGGAAGCCCGGATTTGGCAAGACGCACTAGGTTTGAATGATACTTTTGTGAATTATCTGAAATTATGTCAAAGTGAAACCCATTTATATGTATGTAAAATCAGATCTGTTATAGCAAATGATTTAATAAAGTATCATAGCATATTAATTCTAGTGCTCATTTATTGCTCAGAATTACTATGATAATTTGACAAAACGCTTATCACCCAGATAAAATTGTAATAAATACTCTTTACTGCACTGTGCTGGAATAGTAGAAAGCAAAGTTATAATGTGTTGTCACTGTTTAAAAGACTAGTGTCATGCCTTCAGGACATCTATCAAACTTGTCCATATATTATTCCAATAGTGAAATACTACCCAGTGTAAAAGTATGAGAAAAGATGTTAGCTAAATACTGTAATTGTAAAGATGTGCACACACACATATACACAAACACACACAAACCTATATATACACACGCACATACATACACACACATACAAATATATACACATATATATATATATATACACTGTCAGGGTCTGGGGTTGCTAGGTGGCGTGGCATAGACACACAAGTTTTTCCAAAGTTTGCGGCACCAAATATTAATTTAAGGGAGTTTTGCATGAAATTATATCTTTTTTTTCTACTTTTTTTTTTTTTAAATGTTTTTCCTGTCTCTCAAAGGGTCTGAAACCTGGGATCTCTTGCTCTCCGGTGCAATGTACCACAATATTTCTGTGTTGCGGTACCTCACACATAGATTGCCTATATGCAATAGGAAAAGGCAGTCATTGATTGGTCTCCTGGCTGCCATGGCAGCCCCTCAGTCCCTGCAATCTGAAAGTAGTTGTTGTGATTAGAGATGAGCTACTAGCTGTTCGAAGTTTAAGGTTCGATGCAGAACCAGCGTTGATTGGCAGAATGCTATACATTCTGCCAATCAACGCTGGTTCTTCTCTTGCCTTTAGAAGTCTTCTCCGTGCAGCGTCCTCGCGGCGTCTTCCAGCTGGAATTCACTCTGCCTAGGCATCCGGCCTAGGCAGAGCCGACTACGCATGCGCGGGCATGCCCTCGCATGCGCAGTCGGCTCTGCTCAGGCGTCGGGCCGGGCAGAGCCGACTGCGCATGTCCACGCATTACCGTGCATGCGCAGTCAGCTCTGCCTAGGCCCCGATGCCTAGGCAGAGTGAATTCCAGCCGGAAGAAGACGCGGGGACGCTGCGCCGGGATAAGACTTCAAGCAGAATCCAGCCCGACCGTCACTCGTGGACTTGGTAAGTATAATTTTATCGGATTTTGCGTACCCCTGAAATGAGCATTTCCCCCCATAGACTATAATGGGGATCGAAATCTGTTCGAACAGTCGAACAGTGTGCCGCTGTTCGAATTGGATTTCGAACCTTGGACATTTTAGTGTTCGCTCATCTGTAGTCATGATCATTATTAAGTCATATTATTTTCCGACATCAGCTTTTGTGCCTGCAGCATGAATCTGCCATACAATGGCACTGAGCATATAATAGTCAGTGCATTGTAATATTATGGCACTGAGCAGGAAAGAATTAAATGAGACTATATTGATGATATATGGCACTCTACAAAGTATTATATCTGACAGTCTTCTGTCAAATCTGAATCCTGAATAAAGCTTAAGGCATCAGGCAAATAACTATAATTTTTTTGTGTGCTATCTGCTTCTTTTAAGGTTAGGTCCCATTAATGTCCATTTTGTGGTCCAGACTCATTTGTTCTAGTATATGAGTCCATGTAAAACTGTGTTGGCACATCTCATCTGTGCATGGTCCATTCACGTTTTCACATACCCATACACAGTTCACAGTCATGTATGGGGCCTTATATAGAGACTTAAATTTGGCTTCATTTCTCTGAACCGAAACTAGCCTAACTATAATACCTGCTGGCATTGTGCCAGTGGTTTTGATCACCATTTTGAACTATAAGACCACAATTACTTAGTACAGAAAATTAATAAACACATAAACCCAAGTTGAAGAGCCTCCGATTTATGAACCATGAAAAAGAAGCTAATTATGATATTAGATTACCATTCACTTTTGTATGATCCCAACTTGTAAATTGGCCTTTTCACCTTTAAATTAATTTAATTTAATATGTTCAAAAAAAAAAAAAAGATGAAGAAACGCAGATGATTTGTGTTTGAGATTTCATCTCGGCTCAACTAATAATGGCGTTTTATTGATGTACTCATTGGATAATTATAGAATAGCACATTATCTTCAGCATTCCTATTATACCTTTCATTGTGTCTCAAGTTTCACAATGTCACAGGAAGTCATGTTTTGTTCTTCAAACATTTTCTGAATCTCTGCCAACATTTCATCCACTGGTAACAGCGACTTCTGTTGAACTGTAAGTCATGTTTTTAACAACTTGGTTAGAGCTTTATGATGGAGATGCCCGAATTTATAGCCTTCCTGAGAAAACTCTTCACAGAATCTAACACTTTCAGAAGGCTAACTGCCAGGATTTTGACTCATGCTATGCTGACTAGGCAATCTATGCAATTGTTAAGGGAACTAGATTGGCTCCCCTTCAAATACCAAACTAATTTTAAAATTGCTGTGATTTATTCAAGGCAGTGCACATTGTGTTTATTTGAGTTACTATCTCTATATAAGCCCAGATGGTATTACAAATAATTTACAGCTATTTTTATATCAGCCGCAGAATGATCTCTAAAGACATTAGCAGTCTGCCTCCTTATCTGCGGTGGAAAAATCTTTCATTTCTCCATATCAGAGGTAGCAGACTTTTAAATTTAGAGATGTTTTCCCTTTGTTGTATGCTATAAATATCTTTTAAATGAGCAACTGATCTGCAAATTCATTTATTACTTTAAGTCAAGAAGGAACATTTAATCCCAGTGTATATCAGATACAATTGCAAGTGTATGAAGTCATGATATTTGTATCGGATGTCATTTTGGTGGGGTCTGTAAATACGTTCTCACAGAAAATGATAAAGACGCAAATACACAAAGTCAAACATACATAATGAAAAAAAATACATATATAATATCAATAGCCTTGACGGAAACATGTCTTACCCACGTTGGGTGTTATATCTAAGTTGTCAATTAGATACAATGATCATTTACAGCTAGAGATGAGCGAGTAGTATTCGATCAAATAGTAGTATTCGATCAAATACCTCCCTTCGCATAGTTATTCGTGTACTCTGTCGAATACCATGCCGCAAATATTCGATACCCCTCCCACCTTCCCTGGCGCTTGTTTCTACACTAGAGATGAGCGAGTAGTATTCGATCGAGTAGGTATTCGATCGAATAGTACGGTATTCGAAATACTCGTACTCGATCGAGTACCACTCGCTATTCGAATGGAAAAGTTCGATGCAGAACCAGCATTGATTGGCCGAATGCTATACAGTCGGCCAATCAACGCTGGTTCTTCTCCTACCTTTAGAAGTCTTCTCCGTGCAGCTTCCCCACGGCGTCTTCCGGCTCTGAATTCACTCTGCCAGGCATCGGGCCTGGGCAGAGCTGACTGCGCATATCCGCTTGTAGTGCAGGCATGCGCAGTCGGCTCTGCCCAGGCCCGATGCCTGGCAGAGTAAATTCAGAGCCAGAAGATGCCGCGGGGACGCTGCATGGAGAAGACTTCTCAGAGGATCCAGCCCGACCCTCACTCGTGGACTTGGTAAGTATAATTTGATCGATAATTTGTTGCCTACCCCTGAAACGAGCATTTTCCCCCCCATAGACTATAATAGGGTTCGATATTCGATTCGAGTAGTCGAATATTGAGGGGCTACTCTAAACGAATATCGAACCTCGAACATTTTACTGTTCGCTCATCTCTATTCTACACGTGTCTCTATGCAGGGGAGGTATTCGATCGAATATACTCGCTCATCTCTATTTACAGCATGTCTGAAACTTGTTAACATTTTAGAGCATTGTAAGGCAATGTTTAAAACTTATTTGGTCTGTATTAGAGATGAGAAAACAAGCTTATAACAAGCAAGATTCATTAGGAGCTTTCCAAAATTTTCCGATTTACTCTGGGTTCTCTTGGCATCTTCCAGTCTCTTTCAGACTCCGGGGCAACATCAGTAGCACTACGGGACTGCTAATTCTCTATATGATATACATAGATCTACAGATGTAGCAAGCCGCAGGATTGCGGACGGCATTCCAATTAGAATGATGTGCTATGGAAATAGGGGAGCACATTGTGGCTTAATAGCTACATAAAACTGTCTGTAATGCTGGCCCTTGCTATTCTACATCTGTACTTCTTTTTATCCAAAGCCTACAAAGGTAGATTTTATAGAAAGCAAGTTGAACTATCATTATCAAAGAAGTGAATTAGCAAAAACTGTATACATTGAGGCAATATAACCTGTGACCCTAACCTGTGTGTACACCATCACATCTGTGAGAAATGCATGTCAGCAACAACAAAAAATAAGTTCCCTTATTTTAGTTGTGTCCGCATAGAATCCAGCATTTCAAGGTACCAGATGCAGAAAACCTAAAATAGGTACAACATATATTAGGGTAAGTTTATTGTGGTACCTTATCCAGTTAATGTATTCAAATGTGTTTGTAGTTGGAGGAAAACTAAAGTTTTTATGTGCAGAGTGGTGACCAATGATTCCTACTTAGACCGGTCCCCAATTATAAGTGATGAGCCCACTGTTACTCATTGACCACTGCAGCATGAAGTGAGTTGTGACCACTGTGTCAACTGTAACTTATAGTTGGTATCTTGCTCTAAAAGCACTAGTGGTGAAAACAATATTTGCAGCTATTTAATACCGTAGTAACTGTAATCTAAGGAATTTATAGATGTTACAGCCTCCTTTGTCATACCTGCAATTCAGTTATGAGGTGCCTATGCATATGGTGGGGGCCTACTGAAGGTCTCAGTATTAGAGATGATCGAGTAGTATTTGGTCGCGTAAATATTCGAACGAATACTACGGTATTCAAAATACTTGTACTTGTTCGAATACTATCGCTATTCGCAGTAAAGATTTGATTCAGAACCAGCGTTCATTTGCCGAATACTATACACTGTATAGCATTCGGAAAATCAATGCTGGTTCTGCAGCAGGCTCGTCCTTGCTATTCGGGAGAGCTGGCAGCTTGCGCTTATGTGGGAGCTGACTTTTTCTCATAAGAATGCATTGACCAGCGTTGATTGGCCAGTGTACAGCATTTGGTTCTGCCGGAGACTCGTCTGTGAGGAGACGGAGTCTAAGATCGGATCACAGCAGTCTCCATTGTGGTCCGATCTTAGACTCCGCCTTGTCATAGACGAGCCTCCGGCAGAACCAGCGTTGTTTGGCCGAATGCTGTACACTGTATAGCATTTGGCCAATGAGGACCCCCCCGAACGGAATACCGAACGCAACTCCAAGCGGTATGCCAATGAAAGCACACGGACCCCATAGACTATAATGGGGTCCGTGCGCTTGCCACCAGATCTCCGTAGTTCACAATCTACTTTCCTGCCTGCATGATTCGTGCAGGCAGTGCACGGCAAGCATGGGGTCCATGTGCTTTTACTGCACAGTGCTTGCAATTGCATTTGGTATTCCGTTCGGGGGGGGGGGGGAGGTCCCATGCATACTCCCCCGGACAGAATACCAATGCAGATGTGAACCAAGCATTAGACTGTTTATCTGAATAGAATTCAGCTCCATACTCAGCCTCACACAAACAAATTTATGGAGGGGGAAGCAGTTAGTTGATTTTTTGCCTCATTCTGTGAAGTGATAGAATTTTATCTTGAACACAGCAGTGTCAAAAAGACTTTCTCACAGTGCAACAGAGTTTAGCAGCTGCAGAGAGTTAAATTCTATTTAACAATGAAGCACCAATATTAGAAAAATGTCACTATAATATTATAGTTACATAGTTAGTATGGTTGAAATGTAAATATGGCCTTGTGGATATATGAACTCTCTTTATATTAACTTGTGCTCCCTTTGTTTTGCCTTCCACCCTCCCACTACCCTCCCCCCCCCCAGTTCTTTTCCTGTTAGACTTCATTTACAATTTTATTTAGGAAGCTGCATCTTCCTTTCTTTTGTACCCACTGGACTGTTTATACTTGAAAACTAATAAAGATTATAGTAAAAAAAAAAATGACAGAGTCAGATCCTGTGAGCACAGAAGGGAAATATCTGGACCAGTCCCAAATAACCCCACACATACATAATAATACAGTACACTGATAACGCATACATAGTATTATTCACTAATGATACATATAAGTGGGGGTCCTTTCGTCACAGTGATATCATACTTTTATTGGAGTGGGGGATGGGGAAGCCAAAAGAAGGCAGTCTTACCCAACTTTCTCAAGCTTCTTCAGATAATAAAGTACAGATGGAGCCTGGGAAAGCTGGGTACTTACTGTTTCCACTACAAAGCTATCAGTTGTGATTTCATGTTGCCAGTGTTACTCAAGTTCATTGGCCAACTATTAGATTGGTGATGGTCTGCTTTATGGCGCTGGAGGCAGCAGCAACGTGTATGTGTTTTGTTTCATTTTATTTTCTACAATTGCTAACTTTTTTGTGTTTTTGTTTAAATTTTTTATTGCAACCATCCATGAGAGTTGTTTTGGATCATTTTTATTTTGGAACAGGTAACAATTCTTTAATAAGATATATTACAAAGTGTCTTACATTTACCTGTACTACAGGTACTACCTGTAGACACCTGAATCTATTTTATTAAAAGTTGTTTTTACAATTGTAGATACACTTTAAACTATATTTTGGGAAGATTATCAGAAATATTCATTTGTTTTCCATTATTTATATGCCACCAAAATATTCTGCAGACTGTCAACATTCCCTTCAATCCTTGTCTCCAGTAAGAATTGTATCCTGGGTCAATTCCTTGCAGACGAAGTCTTTGGGCAGTTTGGAAATCAGGACTCAAGTGTTGCATTGCATATGTACTGGTCATTTTCAAATATTCAACAAAATATATTTGTGAGGAACTACATTGAAGATATGAGTAACAGCGAATGTTTTTGTTGATATCCATAGGCTATTTTTAACTACAAGAATTAATTTACAAAATTGCTACATTCTGACTAATCACAAACAATGATCTCCATTATATGAGAAAGCTAAATACATTCATGTCACCCCAAGGTATGATATATACCCTGCTGTATGTGATAGATTTCAGAAAATCCTTCAACAAGCTAGGGAAATGTATACAAAATAGGGATATCTATTTAGACTAGAGATGAGCGAACACTAAAATGTTCGAGGTTCGAAATTCGATTCGAACAGCCGCTCAATGTTCGTGTGTTCGAACGGGTTTCGAACCCCATTATAGTCTATGGGGAACAGATACTCGTTAAGGGGGAAACCCAAATCCGTGTCTGGAGGGTCACCAAGTCCACTATGACACCCCAGGAAATGATGCCAACACCTCTGGAATGACACTGGGACAGCAGGGGAAGCATGTCTGGGGGCATCTAACACACAAAAGACCCTCTATTACCCCAACATCACTGCCTAACAACTACACACTTTACACACTCAATACCACCTCTCTGACAGTAGGAAAACACCTTGAAACATGTGTATTTGGCACTTGCAGTGAGGAGAGCTTGTCACCAGCAGTGAATTTGGCCCTTGTAGTAAGTTGAGGTTGGCACCAACATTTGTTTTGAAAATCAGGGTGGATTGAGCCTCTAACCAGCAGAGTTTGGGCAAATTCATGGTGGAGGGAGCCTCTAAACACCCCAGTTTGGGCAAATTCATGGTGGAGGGAGCCTCTAAAAACCCCAGTTTGGACCAATTCATGGTGGAGGGAGCCTCTAACCAGCCCAGTGTGGGCAAATTCATGGTGGAGGGAGCCTCTAAAAAACCCAGTTTGGACCAATTCATGGTGGAGGGAGCCTCTAAACAGCCCAGTTTGGGCAAATT
This sequence comes from Leptodactylus fuscus, assembly GCF_031893055.1. NCBI lineage: Eukaryota > Metazoa > Chordata > Amphibia > Anura > Leptodactylidae > Leptodactylus > Leptodactylus fuscus. Next base: position 200,919,382 of record NC_134266.1, on the reverse strand, counting down.
CATGGTGGAGGGAGCCTCTAACCAGCCCAGTTTGGACCAATTAATGGTGGAGGGAGCCTCTAAACAGCCAAGTTTGGACCAATTCATGGTGGAGGGAGCCTCTAACCAGCCCAGTTTGGACCAATTCATGGTGGAGGGAGCCTCTAAACAGCCAAGTTTGGACCAATTCATGGTGGAGGGAGCCTCTAAAAACCCCAGTTTGGACCAATTCATGGTGGAGGGAGCCTCTAACCAGCCCAGTTTGGGCAAATTCATGGTGGAGGGAGCCTCTAAACAGCCCAGTTTGGGCACATTCATGGTGGAGGGAGCCTCTAACCAGCCCAGTTTGGACCAATTAATGGTGGAGGGAGCCGCTAAACAGCCCAGTTTGGACCAATTCATGGTGGAGGGAGCCTCTAAAAACCCCAGTTTGGACCAATTCATGGTGGAGGGAGCCTCTAAAAAACCCAGTTTGGACCAATTCATGGTGGAGGGAGCCTCTAACCAGCCCAGTTTGGACCAATTAATGGTGGAGGGAGCCTCTAAACAGCCAAGTTTGGACCAATTCATGGTGGAGGGAGCCTCTAAAAACCCCAGTTTGGACCAATTCATGGTGGAGGGAGCCTCTAAACAGCCCAGTTTGGGCAAATTCATGGTGGAGGGAGCCTCTAACCAGCCCAGTTTGGACCAATTAATGGTGGAGGGAGCCTCTAAACAGCCAAATTTGGACCAATTCATGGTGGAGGGAGCCTCTAACCAGCCCAGTTTGGACCAATTAATGGTGGAGGGAGCCTCTAAACAGCCAAGTTTTGGGAAATTCATGGTGGAGGGAGCCTCTAACCAGCCCAGTGTGGGCAAATTCATGGTGGAGGGAGCCTCTAAAAAACCCAGTTTGGACCAATTCATGGTGGAGGGAGCCTCTAACCAGCCCAGTGTGGGCAAATTCATGGTGGAGGGAGCCTCTAACCAGCCCAGTTTGGGCAAATTCATGGTGGAGGGAGCCTCTAAACAGCCCAGTTTGGGCAAATTCATGGTGGAGGGAGCCTCTAAACAGCCCAGTTTGGGCAAATTCATGGTGGAGGGAGCCTCTAACCAGCCCAGTTTGGACCAATTAATGGTGGAGGGAGCCTCTAACCAGCCCAGTTTGGGCAAATTCATGGTGGAGGGAGCCTCTAAACAGCCCAGTTTGGACCAATTCATGGTGGAGGGAGCCTCTAAAAAACCCAGTTTGGACCAATTCATGGTGGAGGGAGCCTCTAAACAGCCCAGTTTGGGCAAATTCATGGTGGAGGGAGCCTCTAACCAGCCCAGTTTGGACCAATTCATGGTGGAGGAAGGCTCTAACCAGCCCAGTTTGGGCAAATTCATGGTGGAGGGAGCCTCTAAAAAACCCAGTTTGGACCAATTCATGGTGGAGGGAGCCTCTAAACAGCCCAGTTTGGGCAAATTCATGGTGGAGGGAGCCTCTAACCAGCCAAGTTTGGACCAATTCATGGTGGAGGGAGCCTCTAACCAGCCCAGTTTGGACCAATTAATGGTGGAGGGAGCCTCTAAACAGCCAAGTTTGGACCAATTCATGGTGGAGGGAGCCTCTAACCAGCCCAGTTTGGACCAATTAATGGTGGAGGGAGCCTCTAAACAGCCAAGTTTTGGGAAATTCATGGTGGAGGGAGCCTCTAACCAGCCCAGTGTGGGCAAATTCATGGTGGAGGGAGCCTCTAACCAGCCCAGTTTGGACCAATTAATGGTGGAGGGAGCCTCTAAAAACCCCAGTTTGGACCAATTCATGGTGGAGGGAGCCTCTAAACAGCCCAGTTTGGGCAAATTCATGGTGGAGGGAGCCTCTAACCAGCCCAGTTTGGACCAATTAATGGTGGAGGGAGCCTCTAAACAGCCAAGTTTGGACCAATTCATGGTGGAGGGAGCCTCTAACCAGCCCAGTTTGGACCAATTAATGGTGGAGGGAGCCTCTAAACAGCCAAGTTTGGACCAATTCATGGTGGAGGGAGCCTCTAAACAGCCCAGTTTGGGCAAATTCATGGTGGAGGGAGCCTCTAAAAAACCCAGTTTGGACCAATTCATGGTGGAGGGAGCCTCTAACCAGCCCAGTTTGGACCAATTAATGGTGGAGGGAGCCTCTAAACAGCCCAGTTTGAGCAAATTCATGGTGGAGGGAGCCTCTAAAAAACCCAGTTTGGACCAATTCATGGTGGAGGGAGCCTCTAACCAGCCCAGTTTGGACCAATTAATGGTGGAGGGAGCCTCTAAACAGCCAAGTTTGGACCAATTCATGGTGGAGGGAACCTCTAAAAACCCCAGTTTGGACCAATTCATGGTGGAGGGAGCCTCTAACCAGCCCAGTTTGGGCAAATTCATGGTGGAGGGAGCCTCTAAACAGCCCAGTTTGGGCACATTCATGGTGGAGGGAGCCTCTAACCAGCCCAGTTTGGACCAATTAATGGTGGAGGGAGCCGCTAAACAGCCCAGTTTGGACCAATTCATGGTGGAGGGAGCCTCTAAAAACCCCAGTTTGGACCAATTCATGGTGGAGGGAGCCTCTAAAAAACCCAGTTTGGACCAATTCATGGTGGAGGGAGCCTCTAACCAGCCCAGTTTGGACCAATTAATGGTGGAGGGAGCCTCTAAACAGCCAAGTTTGGACCAATTCATGGTGGAGGGAGCCTCTAAAAACCCCAGTTTGGACCAATTCATGGTGGAGGGAGCCTCTAAACAGCCCAGTTTGGGCAAATTCATGGTGGAGGGAGCCTCTAAACAGCCCAGTTTGGGCAAATTCATGGTGGAGGGAGCCTCTAACCAGCCCAGTTTGGGCAAATTCATGGTGGAGGGAGCCTCTAAACAGCCCAGTTTGGACCAATTCATGGTGGAGGGAGCCTCTAAAAAACCCAGTTTGGACCAATTCATGGTGGAGGGAGCCTCTAAACAGCCCAGTTTGGGCAAATTCATGGTGGAGGGAGCCTCTAACCAGCCCAGTTTGGACCAATTCATGGTGGAGGGAGCCTCTAACCAGCCCAGTTTGGGCAAATTCATGGTGGAGGGAGCCTCTAAACAGCCCAGTTTGGACCAATTCATGGTGGAGGGAGCCTCTAAAAAACCCAGTTTGGACCAATTCATGGTGGAGGGAGCCTCTAAACAGCCCAGTTTGGGCAAATTCATGGTGGAGGGAGCCTCTAACCAGCCCAGTTTGGACCAATTAATGGTGGAGGGAGCCTCTAAACAGCCCAGTTTGGACCAATTAATGGTGGAGGGAGCCTCTAAACAGCCAAGTTTTGGGAAATTCATGGTGGAGGGAGCCTCTAACCAGCCCAGTGTGGGCAAATTCATGGTGGAGGGAGCCTCTAAAAAACCCAGTTTGGACCAATTCATGGTGGAGGGAGCCTCTAAACAGCCCAGTTTGGGCAAATTCATGGTGGAGGGAGCCTCTAACCAGCCCAGTTTGGACCAATTAATGGTGGAGGGAGCCTCTAAACAGCCAAGTTTTGGGAAATTCATGGTGGAGGGAGCCTCTAACCAGCCCAGTGTGGGCAAATTCATGGTGGAGGGAGCCTCTAACCAGCCCAGTTTGGACCAATTAATGGTGGAGGGAGCCTCTAAACAGCCAAGTTTGGACCAATTCATGGTGGAGGGAGCCTCTAAAAACCCCAGTTTGGACCAATTCATGGTGGAGGGAGCCTCTAAACAGCCCAGTTTGGGCAAATTCATGGTGGAGGGAGCCTCTAACCAGCCCAGTTTGGACCAATTCATGGTGGAGGGAGCCTCTAAACAGCCCAGTTTGGGCAAATTCATGGTGGAGGGAGCCTCTAAACAGCCCAGTTTGGACCAATTCATGGTGGAGGGAGCCTCTAAAAAACCCAGTTTGGACCAATTCATGGTGGAGGGAGCCTCTAACCAGCCCAGTTTGGACCAATTAATGGTGGAGGGAGCCGCTAAACAGCCCAGTTTGGACCAATTCATGGTGGAGGGAGCCTCTAAAAACCCCAGTTTGGACCAATTCATGGTGGAGGGAGCCTCTAAACAGCCCAGTTTGGGCAAATTCATGGTGGAGGGAGCCTCTAACCAGCAGAGTTGGTGGAAATCAGGGTGGAGGGAGCCTAGTATTAGCAGAATTGTGCAACGCTTATGGTGGATGAGTATGAGGATGCGGAGGAATTGGAGAGGTTGAGTACAGACATGGAGTTTCATGTTGGGGTGCTTTACACAGGTGGGCACAAAAATGACGGCTCTACCCAGTGGTGGTTCATTTTTATCAAAGTGAGCCGGTCGGCACTCTCAGCTGACAGACGGGTGCGCTTGTCAGTGATGATGCCACCGGCTGCACTGAACACCCTCTCAGATAGGACGCTGGCGGCAGGACAGGACAGCACCTCCAAGGCATATAGGGCAAGTTCAAGCCACAGGTCCAACTTCGACACCCAATACGTGTAGGGCGCAGAGGGGTCGGAGAGGACAGGGCTGTGGTCGGAAAGGTATTCCCGCAACATGCGCCTATACTTCTCACGCCTGGTGACACTAGGACCCTCCGTGGCGGCACTTTGGCGAGGGGGTGCCATCAAGGTGTCCCAGACCTTAGACAGTGTGCCCCTCGTTTGTGTGGACCGGTGAGAACTTGGTTGCCTACTGGAGGAACTGCCCTCCCTGCCGCCAACGTCACATGCTGGAAACATCTCCATCATATTCTGCACCAATTGCCTGTGGCAAGCATTGATGCGATTGGCCCTCCCCTCTACCGGAATAAAAGACGAGATGTTGTTTTTATACCGGGGGTCAAGGATAGCAAAGATCCAGTACTGGTTGTCCTCCATGATTTTGACAATACGCTTGTCGGTTGTAAAGCACCCCAACATGAACTCAGCCATGTCTGCCACAGTGTTAGTTGGCATGACTCCTCTGGCCCCACCGGAAAGTTCAATCTCCATTTCCTCCTCATCCTCCATGTCTACCCATCCGCGCTGCAACAATGGGACGATTCGAAGTTGCCCGGAAGCCTCCTGTATCACCATCACATCATCGGACAACTCTTCTTCCTCCTCCTCCTCCTCCTCCTCCTCCTCCTCCTCCTCCTCCTCCTCCTCCATTAAACGCAGTGAAGCGGACAGATGTGTGGACCTACTCTCCAGCTGTGACGGATTGGATGCTATCCCTAACTCCTCTGTGTGATCTGAGTTATCCCTGATGTCAATCAGGGATTCTCTCAGAACACACAAGAGCGGGATTGTAAGGCTCACCATCGCATCCTCAGAGCTCACCCTCCTTGTGGACTCCTCAAAGACCCGTAGGATGTCACAAAGGTCTCTCATCCATGGCCACTCATGGATGTGAAACTGAGGCAGCTGACTTTGTGGCACCCTAGGGTTTTGTAGCTGGTATTCCACCAAAGGTCTCTGCTGCTCAACCACTCTATTCAACATCTGAAACGTTGAGTTCCAGCGTGTGGGGACGTCGCACAAAAGCCGGTGTTGTGGCACATGCAGGCGTTGCTGGAGAGATTTTAAGCTAGCAGCGGCTACTGTCGACTTGCGAAAGTGGGCGCACATGCGCCGCACTTTCACCAGTAGCTCTGGAACATTGGGGTAGCTCTTTAGGAAACGTTGCACCACTAGGTTGAAGACGTGGGCCAGGCATGGAACATGTTGGAGTCCGGCAAGCTCCAGAGCTGCTACCAGGTTCCGGCCGTTATCACAAACGACCATGCCTGGGCCCAGGTGCAGCGGCTCAAACCATATTGCCGTCTCATCGAGGAGGGCATCCCTCACCTCGGAGGCAGTGTGCTGTCTGTCCCCCAAGCTGATCAGCTTCAGCACAGCCTGCTGACGTCTACCAACGCCAGTGCTGCAACGTTTCCAACTCGTAGCTGGGGTCAATCTAACAGCGGAGGAGGAGGCGGTGGCGGAGGAGGAGGCGGTACAGGAGGAGGAGGAGGGGGGTGTTCTTCTCGTGTCCCTGCCAGGAATGTTAGGCGGGGAGACGAGGTACACCGGGCCAGTTTGGGAAGCAGTCCCAGCCTCAACTACATTCACCCAGTGTGCCGTCAGTGAAATGTAGCGTCCCTGTCCGCGTGCACTTGTCCACGCGTCGGTGGTCAAGTGGACCTTTGTGCAAAGCGCGGAACTAAGGGCCCGCCTGATGTTGAGTGACACGTGCTGGTGCAAGGCGGGGACGGCACACCGGGAGAAGTAGTGACGGCTAGGGACGGCATAGCGAGGTGCCACAGTTGCCATCAGGTCCAGGAAGGCGGGAGTTTCAACAAGCCGGAACGCCAACATCTCCTGGGCCAGCAGTTTAGCGATGTTGGCGTTCAAGGCTTGCGCGTGTGGGTGGTTAGCAGTGTATTTCTGCCGCCGCTCCAATGTCTGAGAGATGGTGGGTTGTTGTAAAGAAACGCCTGATGGTGCCTTTGATGGTGCAGGAGAAGGAGATAAGACAGGACCAGGGGAGGATGAGGTAGAAGTCAACAAAGTGGCGGAGGCAGATGAAGTGGTGTCCTGGCTCGTCCTCTGGAGTGCATAGCCAGCACAGTCAGCAGTGGCAGAGGCAGTGGCAGAGGCAGTGGCAGTGGCGTGAACGGCAGGCGGCCTTTGTCCTGCCGTTGCTGCCTGCCACTGATTCCAGTGCTTGGATTCCAAATGACGGCGCATTGAAGTGGTGGACAGGTTGCTCTTCTCAGAGCCCCTAATCAATTTCGAGAGGCAAATTGTGCAGACAACACTATATCTGTCCTCGGCGCATTCCTTGAAAAAACTCCACACCTTCGAGAAACGTGCCCTCGAGGTGGGAGTTTTTCGGGGCTGGGTACGAACTGGAACATCTTGGGAGATTCCGGGTGTGGCCTGGCTTCGCCTAAGCTGCTGACCTCTGCCTCTGCCTCTAGCTACCCTTTTTGGTGCTGCACCTGCCTCAACATCCACACTACTTTCCCCGCTTGACATCCCCCCTGTCCAGGTCGGGTCAGTGTCCTCATCATCCACCACTTCCTCTTCCAACTCCTGTCTCATCTCCTCCTCCCGCACAATGCGCCGGTCAACTGGATGCCCTGACGGCAACTGCGTCACATCATCGTCGATGAGGGTGGGTTGCTGGTCATCCACCACCAAATCGAACGGAGATGGAGGAGACTCTAGTGTTTGAGCATCTGGACACAGATGCTCCTCTGTTAGGTTCGTGGAATCGTGACGTGGAGAGGCAGGTTGAGGGACAATGAAAGGAGCGGAGAACAGCTCTGGGGAGCAGGGACAGTTTGGGTTATTGTTCTGTAAAGCTTCGGAATTTTGGGAGGAAGGAAGACAAGACTGTTGGGTAATAGGAGGAGAGGAGGCAGAGTCTGACTGGCTGCTTGTCAATGTGCTGTAAGCGTTCTCTGACAGCCATTGCAAGACCTGTTCCTGGTTCTCGGGCCTACTAAGGTTTGTACCCTGCAGTTTAGTTAATGTGGCAAGCAACCCTGGCACTGTGGAGTGGCGCAATGCTTGCTGCCCCACAGGAGTAGGCACGGGACGCCCTGTGGCTTCACTGCTACCTTGCTCCCCAGAACCATTCCCCCGACCTCGCCCACGGCCTCGTCCACGTCCCTTTCCGGGAGCCTTGCGCATTTTGAATTCCTAGTTAGAAATTGGCACTGTATACCAGTAGTAAAAATTGTGGGTGCACGTAACCCCAATATATTCTTTGAATTCCCAGTCAGACACTGGCACTATATGGCAGTAGCAAGAAATGAGGGTATTTATAACCCCAATATATTCTTTGAATTCCCAGTCAGACAATGGCACTGTATACCAGTAGTAAAAATTGTGGGTGCACGTAACCCCAATATATTCTTTGAATTCCCAGTCAGAAACTGGCACTATATGGCAGTAGCAAGAAATGAGGGTATTTATAACCCCAATATATTCTTTGAATTCCCAGTCAGACAATGGCACTGTATACCAGTAGTAAAAATTGTGGGTGCACGTAACCACAATATATTCTTTGAATTACCAGTCAGAAACTGGCACTATATGGCAGTAGCAAGAAATGAGGGTATTTATAACCCCAATATATTCTTTGAATTCCCAGTCAGACAATGGCACTGTATACCAGTAGTAAAAATTGTGGGTGCACGTAACCCCAATATATTCTTTGAATTCCCAGTCAGACACTGGCACTATATGGCAGTAGCAAGAAATGAGGGTATTTATAACCCCAATATATTCTTTGAATTCCCAGTCAGACAATGGCACTGTATACCAGTAGTAAAAATTGTGGGTGTATATAGCCCCAATTCTATTGCTAGGGGACTTGCAGGGTATTTCTGGGGTGAAGGTGGGGGGGCACACCGTTGGAACGGGTATCGGGGTATATATCGGGTATACGGGAATACACTGACAGTGTATTCCATTCAGGATCCTGGGAAAGCTGGGTTGCGGCGATTGAGCCCGTTAGTGCCACGTTACACTGACAAGCTTCTCCCTGGAATTTAGCTCTTATAAGAGCTGTTGGTTGTCTTCTCCTTCCTATCTAGCCTGTCCCTGCCTACCCAGAATCTAACCCCTAGCTAACTGGACGGAAACCTCCGTCCCCGGTGAATTGCAAGCTCAGAATGACGCGAAGCTGGGCGGCGCTGTTCTTTTAAATTAGAGGTCACATGTTTTCGGCAGCCAATGGGTTTTGCCTACTTTTTTCAACGTCACCGGTGTCGTAGTTCCTGTCCCACCTACCCTGCGCTGTTATTGGAGCAAAAAAGGCGCCAGGGAAGGTGGGAGGGGAATCGAGTAATGGCGCACTTTACCACGCGGTGTTCGATTCGATTCGAACATGCCGAACAGCCTAATATCCGATCGAACATGAGTTCGATAGAACACTGTTCGCTCATCTCTAATTTAGACATTAAATTGTAACCAATGTGAATGTGACTCTGTTTCCCACACTCCCTGTTACCCCTCCCCCTCCTTATATAGGTTGAGTCATTAAAGCCTTAGATTGTTTACCTGCGATCTTACATTTCAGTTGTATGTAGGCAGGAATTGAGCCATCCAAATGGGTTTTTGTTTATATGTTCATGTGATGAAACAAAGGACCTAAATATGTTTCCCAATCTCTTTAAGAAAGATAAAAGGTAATTCATAGGAAGTTTTTAATATAGGAAACAATGGATATGTTGGCTCTATCAGCACAGGATGCAATCTATCCACACACTATTTCCTGTGTGATGAAAATCAGTATAGTATTATGTCTCAGTATGCTCAGATACAAACTTATGTTTACACAATTCATTTGCAAGTTAATAAATTGTAATTCACATTATTAATATTTACATCACTGAAAAAGGGGCTTGGTACCAAACCTCTGTAATGTGAAAACAAAATCCTTAACGTATGAATTATAAAACCTATTTTACAATTTGTTACTGTCATTGATAGCAAACGATTATATAGATACAATGCACATAATTATAAATGACATCATGCATAACCTATTAAAGGCATCATTGATTGTATATCAGGTCTCTCAATTTTTTACTTGACTGATAATCAAACAAAACCAAGAAGATGAATGTAATGGTCTGTGCTCTTTCTCCTAGCAAACATAACCATCAGCTTACCTCTGGTTGACACTATGTAGTCTTTGCTTCTTCATGCTGCTGTATTTCCTTCTATTGCTTAACCTAGTCCAACCATAGACAGGCGTACCCTCCCTGCAACCCAAAGTCCTATTGAGTTTATCTCTGACCTCTCCTCAGCTAATCCCTCTCTGCTCTCACCTGTTTTAGTCTGCTCAGTTTTCTGCTCAGTGCCCGAGCAATATTGGATCTTGTGGTACAGATTTTGCAAAGGTTCCATGTCATTTCACAGCTGTTAGACTCTTGTTTACTGACTTACGCCATTGATCCTGATCTGGTTCCGCTGCTTTTTGGCCTCTTTCTACCCTTGACTTGTATACTTGAGCTGCCCACCCTGACCCTTTAGCTTGTATAGGTTCTTGCTTCCCTGCTGCCTGCCACTGACTTTCTGCCCATACTTGCTGCTTGATCCTCTGGCGCTTTGCATTGGAGTCTTGTGCTATAGATTCTGTGAGGGTTCTACATCACTTCCTAGCTTTGGATTCTCGATGTTTGACCTAACCTGTCTACTGAATATGCTATTGATCCTGATCTGCTTCTGTGTGAACTCTGCTTGTCCTTTACATGTGTACCTGAGCTGCCCGACCTGAACTGTCACCTTGTTTATGATCTTACTTACCGACTGCTGCTACTACTGACATTTTGCCTTTGCTTGACAGTTCTTTGCCTGAACCTCTAGTTTTTTTGCAGTGGAGTTTTTTCCTTGGTTAGCTGCCACCTATATCAGGACCACTCAAAGAGGTGGCAACTAGAGATGAGCGAACAGTGAAATATTCGATATTCGTTTCGAGTAGAGCCTCAATATTCAACTACTCGATCGAATATCGAATTCCTATTATAGTCTATGGGGAAAAACTGCTCGTTTCAGGGGAAACCACTATTCGACTAAAGGAGAGTCACCAAGTCCATGAGTAGCAGGAGGAGATTATTTAGGAGGATCACTGTGTAGTTAAAGCAAACGGACCCCATTATAGTCTATGGGGTCCGTGCGCTTTAACTGCACAGCACTTGCAGTTGCGCTGATAAAAAGTAAGCTCCCTCGTAACAGCAAGCTGTCAGCTCTCCCGACTAGCAAAGACGAGCCTGTGGTAAATCAATGCTGGTTCTGCATTGGTTTCCCCCTAAACGAGTATTTTTCCCCATAGACTATAATGGGGTTCGATGTTCGAGTATTGAGCAGCTACTTGAATCGAACTTCGAACATCTCACTGTTCGCTCATCTCTAATAATTATGATAAAAGTTATAAAATATGCATTACTGAAAACGTGCCATTTTACGGCTGATACAAGGACCTTGTGATTTCAGAGGAGAATAGGGTGCACATTAGACATGTCAACTCACCCGAGCTACAAACTCTTTCACCCAGCTGCCGGCTCTATTAGTATTCACTACAATATGGCATCAGCTTAGTGCGGTGACTATTAATGAGGAGATGTCTGGGGGATCATTTTAAAGTCTCATTCTATTTAAATTTTTGTTTGGGTTTTGAACTCACAGTTTTGTAAATGGAAGCAACAACATAATGAATGAGCCACAGCTCCTGTCTCTTGAGGTGATACAATGCTCCAAAAGTTATTTTGTTTCTTTGCATAATATACTAGTACATATACATTCTATATTGTATGTTGTTTTTTTTTTTTGCTTTTTTTTTTTTGCTTTTTTTTTAAGCATGCAATATGCTGGCACATATATAACTATGTACATTATGCAGGAAAAAAAAATACCTTTGAAGCCTTGGATCGGAAACATTACATAACTAAGAATGGTTGGAGCTGTGGCCCAGTTGTAACGTTTTTGTCACATGTAAACCATATGAGAAATTAGGTAGTATAAAAATGTAAATACCCAGAGAACAACTGAATGTCACTGAAAGAAGTCAAAATTTGTTAATGAATAGAGATGAGCGAACACTAAAATGTTCGAGGTTCGAAATTCGATTCGAACAGCCGCTCAATGTTCGTGTGTTCGAACGGGTTTCGAACCCCATTATAGTCTATGGGGAACAGATACTCGTTAAGGGGGAAACCCAAATCCGTGTCTGGAGGGTCACCAAGTCCACTATGACACCCCAGGAAATGATGCCAACACCTCTGGAATGACACTGGGACAGCAGGGGAAGCATGTCTGGGGGCATCTAACACACCAAAGACCCTCTATTACCCCAACATCACTGCCTAACAACTACACACTTTACACACTCAATACCACCTCTCTAACAGTAGGAAAACACCTTGAAACATGTGTATTTGGCACTTGCAGTGAGGAGAGCTTGTCACCAGCAGTGAATTTGGCCCTTGTAGTAAGTTGAGGTTGGCACCAACATTTGTTTTGAAAATCAGGGTGGATTGAGCCTCTAACCAGCAGAGTTTGGGCAAATTCATGGTGGAGGGAGCCTCTAAACACCCCAGTTTGGGCAAATTCATGGTGGAGGGAGCCTCTAAAAACCCCAGTTTGGACCAATTCATGGTGGAGGGAGCCTCTAACCGGCCCAGTTTGGGCAAATTCATGGTGGAGGGAGCCTCTAAAAACCCCAGTTTGGACCAATTCATGGTGGAGGGAGCCTCTAACCAGCCCAGTGTGGGCAAATTCATGGTGGAGGGAGCCTCTAAAAAACCCAGTTTGGACCAATTCATGGTGGAGGGAGCCTCTAAACAGCCCAGTTTGGGCAAATTCATGGTGGAGGGAGCCTCTAACCAGCCCAGTTTGGACCAATTCATGGTGGAGGGAGCCTCTAAACAGCCAAGTTTGGACCAATTCATGGTGGAGGGAGCCTCTAAAAACCCCAGTTTGGACCAATTCATGGTGGAGGGAGCCTCTAACCAGCCCAGTTTGGGCACATTCATGGTGGAGGGAGCCTCTAACCAGCCCAGTTTGGACCAATTAATGGTGGAGGGAGCCGCTAAACAGCCCAGTTTGGACCAATTCATGGTGGAGGGAGCCTCTAAAAACCCCAGTTTGGACCAATTCATGGTGGAGGGAGCCTCTAAAAAACCCAGTTTGGACCAATTCATGGTGGAGGGAGCCTCTAAAAACCCCAGTTTGGACCAATTAATGGTGGAGGGAGCCTCTAAACAGCCAAGTTTGGACCAATTCATGGTGGAGGGAGCCTCTAAAAACCCCAGTTTGGACCAATTCATGGTGGAGGGAGCCTCTAAACAGCCCAGTTTGGGCAAATTCATGGTGGAGGGAGCCTCTAACCAGCCCAGTTTGGACCAATTAATGGTGGAGGGAGCCTCTAAACAGCCAAGTTTGGACCAATTCATGGTGGAGGGAGCCTCTAACCAGCCCAGTTTGGACCAATTAATGGTGGAGGGAGCCTCTAAACAGCCAAGTTTTGGGAAATTCATGGTGGAGGGAGCCTCTAACCAGCCCAGTGTGGGCAAATTCATGGTGGAGGGAGCCTCTAAAAAACCCAGTTTGGACCAATTCATGGTGGAGGGAGCCTCTAACCAGCCCAGTGTGGGCAAATTCATGGTGGAGGGAGCCTCTAACCAGCCCAGTTTGGGCAAATTCATGGTGGAGGGAGCCTCTAAACAGCCCAGTTTGGGCAAATTCATGGTGGAGGGAGCCTCTAACCAGCCCAGTTTGGACCAATTAATGGTGGAGGGAGCCTCTAACCAGCCCAGTTTGGGCAAATTCATGGTGGAGGGAGCCTCTAAACAGCCCAGTTTGGACCAATTCATGGTGGAGGGAGCCTCTAAAAAACCCAGTTTGGACCAATTCATGGTGGAGGGAGCCTCTAAACAGCCCAGTTTGGGCAAATTCATGGTGGAGGGAGCCTCTAACCAGCCCAGTTTGGACCAATTCATGGTGGAGGGAGCCTCTAACCAGCCCAGTTTGGGCAAATTCATGGTGAAGGGAGCCTCTAAACAGCCCAGTTTGGACCAATTCATGGTGGAGGGAGCCTCTAAAAACCCAGTTTGGACCAATTCATGGTGGAGGGAGCCTCTAAACAGCCCAGTTTGGGCAAATTCATGGTGGAGGGAGCCTCTAACCAGCCCAGTTTGGACCAATTAATGGTGGAGGGAGCCTCTAAACAGCCAAGTTTGGACCAATTCATGGTGGAGGGAGCCTCTAACCAGCCCAGTTTGGACCAATTAATGGTGGAGGGAGCCTCTAAACAGCCAAGTTTTGGGAAATTCATGGTGGAGGGAGCCTCTAACCAGCCCAGTGTGGGCAAATTCATGGTGGAGGGAGCCTCTAAAAAACCCAGTTTGGACCAATTCATGGTGGAGGGAGCCTCTAACCAGCCCAGTGTGGGCAAATTCATGGTGGAGGGAGCCTCTAAAAAACCCAGTTTGGACCAATTCATGGTGGAGGGAGCCTCTAAACAGCCCAGTTTTGGGAAATTCATGGTGGAGGGAGCCTCTAACCAGCCCAGTTTGGACCAATTAATGGTGGAGGGAGCCTCTAAACAGCCAAGTTTGGACCAATTCATGGTGGAGGGAACCTCTAACCAGCCCAGTTTGGACCAATTAATGGTGGAGGGAGCCTCTAAACAGCCCAGTTTGGACCAATTAATGGTGGAGGGAGCCTCTAAACAGCCCAGTTTGGACCAATTCATGGTGGAGGGAGCCTCTAACCAGCCCAGTTTGGACCAATTCATGGTGGAGGGAGCCTCTAAACAGCCCAGTTTGGGCAAATTCATGGTGGAGGGAGCCTCTAAAAAACCCAGTTTGGACCAATTCATGGTGGAGGGAGCCTCTAACCAGCCCAGTTTGGACCAATTAATGGTGGAGGGAGCCTCTAAACAGCCAAGTTTGGACAAATTCATGGTGGAGGGAGCCTCTAACCAGCCCAGTTTGGACCAATTAATGGTGGAGGGAGCCTCTAACCAGCCCAGTTTGGACCAATTAATGGTGGAGGGAGCCTCTAAACAGCCAAGTTTGGACCAATTCATGGTGGAGGGAGCCTCTAAAAACCCCAGTTTGGACCAATTCATGGTGAAGGGAGCCTCTAAACAGCCCAGTTTGGGCAAATTCATGGTGGAGGGAGCCTCTAACCAGCCCAGTTTGGACCAATTAATGGGGGAGGGAGCCTCTAAACAGCCAAGTTTGGACCAATTCATGGTGGAGGGAGCCTCTAACCAGCCCAGTTTGGACCAATTAATGGTGGAGGGAGCCTCTAAACAGCCAAGTTTTGGGAAATTCATGGTGGAGGGAGCCTCTAACCAGCCCAGTGTGGGCAAATTCATGGTGGAGGGAGCCTCTAAACAGCCCAGTTTGGGCAAATTCATGGTGGAGGGAGCCTCTAAACAGCCCAGTTTGGGCAAATTCATGGTGGAGGGAGCCTCTAACCAGCCCAGTTTGGACCAATTAATGGTGGAGGGAGCCTCTATCCAGCCCAGTTTGGGCAAATTCATGGTAGAGGGAGCCTCTAAACAGCCCAGTTTGGACCAATTCATGGTGGAGGGAGCCTCTAAAAAACCCAGTTTGGACCAATTCATGGTGGAGGGAGCCTCTAAACAGCCAAGTTTTGGGAAATTCATGGTGGAGGGAGCCTCTAACCAGCCCAGTGTGGGCAAATTCATGGTGGAGGGAGCCTCTAAAAAACCCAGTTTGGACCAATTCATGGTGGAGGGAGCCTCTAACCAGCCCAGTGTGGGCAAATTCATGGTGGAGGGAGCCTCTAAAAAACCCAGTTTGGACCAATTCATGGTGGAGGGAGACTCTAAACAGCCCAGTTTGGGCAAATTCATGGTGGAGGGAGCCTCTAACCAGCCCAGTTTGGACCAATTAATGGTGGAGGGAGCCTCTAAACAGCCAAGTTTGGACCAATTCATGGTGGAGGGAGCCTCTAACCAGCCCAGTTTGGACCAATTAATGGTGGAGGGAGCCTCTAAACAGCCAAGATTTGGGAAATTCATGGTGGAGGGAGCCTCTAACCAGCCCAGTGTGGGCAAATTCATGGTGGAGGGAGCCTCTAACCAGCCCAGTTTGGACCAATTAATGGTGGAGGGAGCCTCTAAACAGCCAAGTTTGGACCAATTCATGGTGGAGGGAGCCTCTAACCAGCCCAGTTTGGACCAATTAATGGTGGAGGGAGCCTCTAAACAGCCAAGTTTTGGGAAATTCATGGTGGAGGGAGCCTCTAACCAGCCCAGTGTGGGCAAATTCATGGTGGAGGGAGCCTCTAAAAACCCCAGTTTGGACCAATTCATGGTGGAGGGAGCCTCTAACCAGCCCAGTGTGGGCAAATTCATGGTGGAGGGAGCCTCTAAAAAACCCAGTTTGGACCAATTCATGGTGGAGGGAGCCTCTAAACAGCCCAGTTTGGGCAAATTCATGGTGGAGGGAGCCTCTAACCAGCCCAGTTTGGACCAATTCATGGTGGAGGGAGCTTCTAAAAACCCCAGTTTGGACCAATTCATGGTGGAGGGAGCCTCTAACCAGCCCAGTTTGGGCAAATTCATGGTGGAGGGAGCCTCTAAACAGCCCAGTTTGGGCACATTCATGGTGGAGGGAGCCTCTAACCAGCCCAGTTTGGACCAATTAATGGTGGAGGGAGCCGCTAAACAGCCCAGTTTGGACCAATTCATGGTGGAGGGAGCCTCTAAAAACCCCAGTTTGGACCAATTCATGGTGGAGGGAGCCTCTAAACAGCCCAGTTTGGGCAAATTCATGGTGGAGGGAGCCTCTAACCAGCCCAGTTTGGACCAATTAATGGTGGAGGGAGCCTCTAAACAGCCAAGTTTGGACCAATTCATGGTGGAGGGAGCCTCTAACCAGCCCAGTTTGGACCAATTAATGGTGGAGGGAGCCTCTAAACAGCCAAGTTTTGGGAAATTCATGGTGGAGGGAGCCTCTAACCAGCCCAGTTTGGACCAATTCATGGTGGAGGGAGCCTCTAAACAGCCCAGTTTGGGCAAATTCATGGTGGAGGGAGCCTCTAAAAAACCCAGTTTGGACCAATTCATGGTGGAGGGAGCCTCTAACCAGCCCAGTTTGGACCAATTAATGGTGGAGGGAGCCGCTAAACAGCCCAGTTTGGACCAATTCATGGTGGAGGGAGCCTCTAAAAACCCCAGTTTGGACCAATTCATGGTGGAGGGAGCCTCTAAAAACCCCAGTTTGGACCAATTCATGGTGGAGGGAGCCTCTAAACAGCCCAGTTTGGGCAAATTCATGGTGGAGGGAGCCTCTAACCAGCAGAGTTGGTGGAAATCAGGGTGGAGGGAGCCTCTAACCAGCAGAGTTGGGGGAAATCAGGGTGGAGGGAGCCTAGTATTAGCAGAATTGTGCAACGCTTATGGTGGATGAGTATGAGGATGCGGAGGAATTGGAGAGATTGAGTACAGACATGGAGTTTCATGTTGGGGTGCTTTACACAGGTGGGCACAAAAATGACGGCTCTACCCAGTGGTGGTTCATTTTTATCAAAGTGAGCCGGTCGGCACTCTCAGCTGACAGACGGGTGCGCTTGTCAGTGATGATGCCACCGGCTGCACTGAACACCCTCTCAGATAGGACGCTGGCGGCAGGACAGGACAGCACCTCCAAGGCATATAGGACAAGTTCAAGCCACAGGTCCAACTTCGACACCCAATACGTGTAGGGCGCAGAGGGGTCGGAGAGGACAGGGCTGTGGTCGGAAAGGTATTCCCGCAACATGCGCCTATACTTCTCACGCCTGGTGACACTAGGACCCTCCGTGGCGGCACTTTGGCGAGGGGGTGCCATCAAGGTGTCCCAGACCTTAGACAGTGTGCCCCTCGTTTGTGTGGACCGGTGAGAACTTGGTTGCCTACTGGAGGAACTGCCCTCCCTGCCGCCAACGTCACATGCTGGAAACATCTCCATCATATTCTGCACCAATTGCCTGTGGCAAGCATTGATGCGATTGGCCCTCCCCTCTACCGGAATAAAAGACGAGATGTTGTTTTTATACCGGGGGTCAAGGATAGCAAAGATCCAGTACTGGTTGTCCTCCATGATTTTGACAATACGCTTGTCGGTTGTAAAGCACCCCAACATGAACTCAGCCATGTCTGCCACAGTGTTAGTTGGCATGACTCCTCTGGCCCCACCGGAAAGTTCAATCTCCATTTCCTCCTCATCCTCCATGTCTACCCATCCGCGCTGCAACAATGGGACGATTCGAAGTTGCCCGGAAGCCTCCTGTATCACCATCACATCATCGGACAACTCTTCTTCCTCCTCCTCCTCCTCCTCCTCCTCCATTAAACGCAGTGAAGCGAACAGATGTGTGGACCTACTCTCCAGCTGTGACGGATCGGATGCTATCCCTAACTCCTCTGTGTGATCTGAGTTATCCCTGATGTCAATCAGGGATTCTCTCAGAACACACAAGAGCGGGATTGTAAGGCTCACCATCGCATCCTCAGAGCTCACCCTCCTTGTGGACTCCTCAAAGACCCGTAGGATGTCACAAAGGTCTCTCATCCATGGCCACTCATGGATGTGAAACTGAGGCAGCTGACTTTGTGGCACCCTAGGGTTTTGTAGCTGGTATTCCATCAAAGGTCTCTGCTGCTCAACCACTCTATTCAACATCTGAAACGTTGAGTTCCAGCGTGTGGGGACGTCGCACAAAAGCCGGTGTTGTGGCACATGCAGGCGTTGCTGGAGAGATTTTAAGCTAGCAGCGGCTACTGTCGACTTGCGAAAGTGGGCGCACATGCGCCGCACTTTCACCAGTAGCTCTGGAACATTGGGGTAGCTCTTTAGGAAACGTTGCACCACTAGGTTGAAGACGTGGGCCAGGCATGGAACATGTTGGAGTCCGGCAAGCTCCAGAGCTGCTACCAGGTTCCGGCCGTTATCACAAACGACCATGCCTGGGCCCAGGTGCAGCGGCTCAAACCATATTGCCGTCTCATCGAGGAGGGCATCCCTCACCTCGGAGGCAGTGTGCTGTCTGTCCCCCAAGCTGATCAGCTTCAGCACAGCCTGCTGACGTCTACCAACGTCAGTGCTGCAACGTTTCCAACTCGTAGCTGGGGTCAATCTAACAGCGGAGGAGGAGGAGGCGGTGGCGGAGGAGGAGGCGGTGGCGGAGGAGGAGGCGGTAGAGGAGGAGGAGGAGGGGGGTGTTCTTCTCGTGTCCCTGCCAGGAATGTTAGGCGGGGAGACGAGGTACACCGGGCCAGTTTGGGAAGCAGTCCCAGCCTCAACTACATTCACCCAGTGTGCCGTCAGTGAAATGTAGCGTCCCTGTCCGCATGCACTTGTCCACGCGTCGGTGGTCAAGTGGACCTTTGTGCAAAGCGCGGAACTAAGGGCCCGCCTGATGTTGAGTGACACGTGCTGGTGCAAGGCGGGGACGGCACACCGGGAGAAGTAGTGACGGCTAGGGACGGCATAGCGAGGTGCCGCAGTTGCCATCAGGTCCAGGAAGGCGGGAGTTTCAACAAGCCGGAACGCCAACATCTCCTGGGCCAGCAGTTTAGCGATGTTGGCGTTCAAGGCTTGCGCGTGTGGGTGGTTAGCAGTGTATTTCTGCCGCTGCTCCAATGTCTGAGAGATGGTGGGTTGTTGTAAAGAAACGCCTGATGGTGCCTTTGATGGTGCAGGAGAAGGAGATAAGACAGGACCAGGGGAGGATGAGGTAGAAGTCAACAAAGTGGCGGAGGCAGATGAAGTGGTGTCCTGGCTCGTCCTCTGGAGTGCATCGCCAGCACAGTCAGCAGAGGCAGTGGCAGAGGCAGTGGCAGTGGCGTGAACGGCAGGCGGCCTTTGTCCTGCCGTTGCTGCCTGCCACTGATTCCAGTGCTTGGATTCCAAATGACGGCGCATTGAAGTGGTGGACAGGTTGCTCTTCTCAGAGCCCCTAATCAATTTCGAGAGGCAAATTGTGCAGACAACACTATATCTGTCCTCGGCGCATTCCTTGAAAAAACTCCACACCTTCGAGAAACGTGCCCTCGAGGTGGGAGTTTTTCGGGGCTGGGTACGAACTGGAACATCTTGGGAGATTCCGGGTGTGGCCTGGCTTCGCCTAAGCTGCTGACCTCTGCCTCTGCCTCTAGCTACCCTTTTTGGTGCTGCACCTGCCTCAACATCCACACTACTTTCCCCGATTGACATCCCCCCTGTCCAGGTCGGGTCAGTGTCCTCATCATCCACCACTTCCTCTTCCAACTCCTGTCTCATCTCCTCCTCCCGCACAATGCGCCGGTCAACTGGATGCCCTGACAGCAACTGCGTCACATCATCGTCGATGAGGGTGGGTTGCTGGTCATCCACCACCAAATCGAACGGAGATGGAGGAGACTCTAGTGTTTGAGCATCTGGACACAGATGCTCCTCTGTTAGGTTCGTGGAATCGTGACGTGGAGAGGCAGGTTGAGGGACAATGAAAGGAGCGGAGAACAGCTCTGGGGAGCAGGGACAGTTTGGGTTATTGTTCTGTAAAGCTTCGGAATTTTGGGAGGAAGGAAGACAAGACTGTTGGGTAATAGGAGGAGAGGAGGCAGAGTCTGACTGGCTGCTGGACAATGTGCTGTAAGCGTTCTCTGACAGCCATTGCAAGACCTGTTCCTGGTTCTCGGGCCTACTAAGGTTTGTACCCTGCAGTTTAGTTAATGTGGCAAGCAACCCTGGCACTGTGGAGTGGCGCAATGCTTGCTGCCCCACAGGAGTAGGCACGGGACGCCCTGTGGCTTCACTGCTACCTTGCTCCCCAGAACCATTCCCCCGACCTCGCCCACAGCCTCGTCCACGTCCCTTTCCGGGAGCCTTGCGCATTTTGAATTCCTAGTTAGAAATTGGCACTGTATACCAGTAGTAAAAATTGTGGGTGCACGTAACCCCAATATATTCTTTGAATTCCCAGTCAGACACTGGCACTATATGGCAGTAGCAAGAAATGAGGGTATTTATAACCCCAATATATTCTTTGAATTCCCAGTCAGACAATGGCACTGTATACCAGTAGTAAAAATTGTGGGTGCACGTAACCCCAATATATTCTTTGAATTACCAGTCAGAAACTGGCACTATATGGCAGTAGCAAGAAATGAGGGTATTTATAACCCCAATATATTCTTTGAATTCCCAGTCAGACAATGGCACTGTATACCAGTAGTAAAAATTGTGGGTGCACGTAACCACAATATATTCTTTGAATTACCAGTCAGAAACTGGCACTATATGGCAGTAGCAAGAAATGAGGGTATTTATAACCCCAATATATTCTTTGAATTCCCAGTCAGACAATGGCACTGTATACCAGTAGTAAAAATTGTGGGTGCACGTAACCCCAATATATTCTTTGAATTCCCAGTCAGACACTGGCACTATATGGCAGTAGCAAGAAATGAGGGTATTTGTATTCCCAATATATTCTTTGAATTCCCAGTCAGACAATGGCACTGTATACCAGTAGTAAAAATTGTGGGTGCACGTAACCACAATATATTCTTTGAATTACCAGTCAGAAACTGGCACTATATGGCAGTAGCAAGAAATGAGGGTATTTGTATTCCCAATATATTCTTTGAATTCCCAGTCAGACAATGGCACTGTATACCAGTAGTAAAAATTGTGGGTGCACGTAACCCCAATATATTCTTTGAATTCCCAGTCAGAAACTGGCACTATATGGCAGTAGCAAGAAATGAGGGTATTTATAACCCCAATATATTCTTTGAATTCCCAGTCAGACAATGGCACTGTATACCAGTAGTAAAAATTGTGGGTGCACGTAACCACAATATATTCTTTGAATTCCCAGTCAGAAACTGGCACTATATGGCAGTAGCAAGAAATGAGGGTATTTATAACCCCAATATATTCTTTGAATTCCCAGTCAGACAATGGCACTGTATACCAGTAGTAAAAATTGTGGGTGCACGTAACCCCAATATATTCTTTGAATTCCCAGTCAGAAACTGGCACTATATGGCAGTAGCAAGAAATGAGGGTATTTATAACCCCAATATATTCTTTGAATTCCCAGTCAGACAATGGCACTGTATACCAGTAGTAAAAATTGTGGGTGCACGTAACCACAATATATTCTTTGAATTACCAGTCAGAAACTGGCACTATATGGCAGTAGCAAGAAATGAGGGTATTTATAACCCCAATATATTCTTTGAATTCCCAGTCAGACAATGGCACTGTATACCAGTAGTAAAAATTGTGGGTGCACGTAACCCCAATATATTCTTTGAATTCCCAGTCAGAAACTGGCACTATATGGCAGTAGCAAGAAATGAGGGTATTTATAACCCCAATATATTCTTTGAATTCCCAGTCAGACAATGGCACTGTATACCAGTAGTAAAAATTGTGGGTGCACGTAACCCCAAGATATTCTTTGAATTCCCAGTCAGACACTGGCACTATATGGCAGTAGCAAGAAATGAGGGTATTTGTATTCCCAATATATTCTTTGAATTCCCAGTCAGACAATGGCACTGTATACCAGTAGTAAAAATTGTGGGTGCACGTAACCCCAATATATTCTTTGAATTACCAGTCAGAAACTGGCACTATATGGCAGTAGCAAGAAATGAGGGTATTTATAACCCCAATATATTCTTTGAATTCCCAGTCAGACAATGGCACTGTATACCAGTAGTAAAAATTGTGGGTGCACGTAACCCCAAGATATTCTTTGAATTCCCAGTCAGACACTGGCACTATATGGCAGTAGCAAGAAATGAGGGTATTTGTATTCCCAATATATTCTTTGAATTCCCAGTCAGACAATGGCACTGTATACCAGTAGTAAAAATTGTGGGTGCACGTAACCCCAATATATTCTTTGAATTACCAGTCAGAAACTGGCACTATATGGCAGTAGCAAGAAATGAGGGTATTTATAACCCCAATATATTCTTTGAATTCCCAGTCAGACAATGGCACTGTATACCAGTAGTAAAAATTGTGGGTGCACGTAACCCCAATATATTCTTTGAATTCACAGTCAGACACTGGCACTATATGGCAGTAGCAAGAAATGAGGGTATTTGTATTCCCAATATATTCTTTGAATTCCCAGTCAGACAATGGCACTGTATACCAGTAGTAAAAATTGTGGGTGCACGTAACCCCAATATATTCTTTGAATTACCAGTCAGAAACTGGCACTATATGGCAGTAGCAAGAAATGAGGGTATTTGTATTCCCAATATATTCTTTGAATTCCCAGTCAGACAATGGCACTGTATACCAGTAGTAAAAATTGTGGGTGCACGTAACCACAATATATTCTTTGAATTACCAGTCAGAAACTGGCACTATATGGCAGTAGCAAGAAATGAGGGTATTTGTATTCCCAATATATTCTTTGAATTCCCAGTCAGACAATGGCACTGTATACCAGTAGTAAAAATTGTGGGTGTATATAGCCCCAATTCTATTGCTAGGGGACTTGCAGGGTATTTCTGGGGTGAAGGTGGGGGGGCACACCGTTGGAACGGGTATCGGGGTATATATCGGGTATACGGGAATACACTGACAGTGTATTCCATTCAGGATCCTGGGAAAGCTGGGTTGCGGCGATTGAGCCCGTCAGTGCCACGTTACACTGACAAGCTTCTCCCTGGAATTTAGCTCTTATAAGAGCTGTTGGTTGTCTTCTCCTTCCTATCTAGCCTGTCCCTGCCTACCCAGAATCTAACCCCTAGCTAACTGGACGGAAACCTCCGTCCCCGGTGAATTGCAAGCTCAGAATGACGCGAAGCTGGGCGGCGCTGTTCTTTTAAATTAGAGGTCACATGTTTTCGGCAGCCAATGGGTTTTGCCTACTTTTTTCAACGTCACCGGTGTCGTAGTTCCTGTCCCACCTACCCTGCGCTGTTATTGGAGCAAAAAAGGCGCCAGGGAAGGTGGGAGGGGAATCGAGTAATGGCGCACTTTACCACGCGGTGTTCGATTCGATTCGAACATGCCGAACAGCCTAATATCCGATCGAACATGAGTTCGATAGAACACTGTTCGCTCATCTCTATTAATGAAGTATATAGCTAAATGCATTAATAAGACGAGTGCTTAAAGAAAATCAACAGTTGTTCAAAAGTTTAGTGACACTTTAAGCTTGCCCAACACTTGCCGCCCTCCAAATGCTCATGTTATTCCTCATTCCCCCATATACACCCACACTTACTTAGGCCCTGTGTTCATGATACTTTGAGTGGAAAAAGGGGAATGAAGAGCTGTCAGATTAACTCCACTTTCTCCCCCAAAGGAATAAAGTTGTAACCCAACACACTTAATCCTTCTTTTCACCAACATCTTCTGTTAGGGAATAGTCGGTATGCTCACATGGCTATTGCATAGTTGGCCGTTCTAGACATATCTGGCTGAGCTAAATGAATATTGTTGTTTCAACAAATGTTTCAA
This sequence comes from Leptodactylus fuscus, assembly GCF_031893055.1. Taxonomy (NCBI): domain Eukaryota; kingdom Metazoa; phylum Chordata; class Amphibia; order Anura; family Leptodactylidae; genus Leptodactylus; species Leptodactylus fuscus. The sequence goes on along the minus strand of NC_134266.1, from coordinate 200,895,480 downwards.
AAATTATACAGATGATTTTAAGAAACGTTGCGATATATCTTATCTTAGAGAGAATTGCCTCCTTCTGCTCTTATAAGGCATTTTATCTGCTACGCCCCTTCACTAAATTGTCTTTCACTCTGAAAATCCCTACTCTGTCTGTCTGGAGATGGACTGCAGGTCACATGTCTCAGATTACACATGTTTAGAAGACTATGGAGAAGAGAGGAGAGTAGTGAGCAGGAATTGCAGGAAATAAGAGAATAAAGACAGTAGCGTTAGACTAGGTCTATCACAATCAAATTGCATTATACACACCAGTACAGGTCAGTGCTTGTCTATATCCTGCATATTCATGGGGATGTTTCTGAGTGACAGAGATATTGTGGGTAAGGGTGCATTCACACTACGTTTCCTGAAGCTTATTCTGAACGTAAAACACGTTCAGAATAAGCGGTGTATAAAGCAGCTCCATTCATTTCTATGGGAGCCGGCATACGAGCGCTCCCCATAGAAATGAATGGGCTGCTTCTTTCACTGCGAGCAGTCCCATTGAAGTGAATGGAAAGTGCCGGCGTATACGGCAAGCTCTGCTCATGCCGAGCTGTACACGCCGGCACTTCCCATTCACTTCAATGGGAGCGCTCGCAGTGAGAGAAGCAGCCCATTCATTTCTATGGGGAGCACTCGCATGCCGGCTCCCATAGAAATGAATGGAGCTGCTTTATACACCGCTTATTCTGAACGTGTTTTACGTTCAGAATAAGCTTCAGGAAACGTAGTGTGAATGCACCCTAATACTGTAAATTGTAGCTAGCTTCCACGCTTCAGTTCAGAGAGACTTGTAAACTACAGCTATAACCCCCAGAGGTGGAAACTGTCAAAAATTGAAGTCCTATATAGAGCAGAAAGAGTAGTATCCCTAATAGTGATATCCTGGGCATTTGGGGGCAGTTATAATACTAAGCAACCTGGTGTGAGGATGGTTAGTATTTTGCACCTGTACTCCCTCTATAATACTCCCTCATATAACTTTGTGTTTTATTGTACCATTATTGTAAAAAATCTGGCCTTCTGTACATATGATCTGTAACTTTTACTCCAAACAAGAAGAAATCTGACACATGAACTTGCATCTTAGTATGTGAAGTAACAATCACTTAAGACTGCCAACAAAAACACTTTAAGGTTGAAGCCCCATGTTGCGGAAACGCAGCTTCTTTTGTTGCAGATTTTGTTGCAGTTTTTTGAGCCAAACCTAGAGGTGGCTACAAAAGGATTGGGAAATATATATGAAGTTCTTATACTTCTCCCTTCTGCTCTATCCACTCCTGACTTTGGTTCAAAAAACTGCAGCAAAATCTGCAACAAAAATAGTTGTGTTTCTGCAATGTGGGGCCCCAGCCTTAAGGAGCCCACCTCCCAGTGTTAAAATCAGTTGGGCTGGTGACTTACCAGCTTAGTGCCAACTCTGTCTGTGAATGGCCCAGCCAGTATAACCACTGTGTTCCAGAGGGGAAAATGGCAGTGCAAAAAAGCATGCAGAAGCTGATTTTTGCTTTGCTTGGTTTTACTCACCGTTTTTTGTTTTGTTTTTTTTTCCAGTTGCACAGTTTTTCCACTGTCACCAAGTTTTATAGATTAATTTGTTGGATTCCTGGTCTCATCTTCAATAGCATTGTACCTTTGAGGCTTAGAACAATACACTTCACTAATGCCTGTACAATAAGGCTGTACTGTCCTTTGCGTTAGCGGTGCAGAGTTCACATGTCAGGAGTTGCTGGGTCCTACTACTAGTAAATTCAGTTCAAACTGTCAAAGATACCCTATTCATTCCCCCACCCATACCATCCCCCCACCTTTACCCTCCCCCCCTTTTTTTTTTTTTTTTTTATTTCTTTTCTCATTCCAGTTCAATTTCTTATTCCCTAGAGAAGCAAAGAGAGCATTATCATCACTTCTCACCTACAAAATGGTTGTGAATAAGTAACTTCTACCAAACAATTCCTTACTCTTTGTAACATTTAATAGTTATTTATTAGAGATGAGCGAACAGTGTTCTATCGAACTCATGTTCGATCGGATATTAGGCTGTTCGGCATGTTCGAATCGAATCGAACACCGCGTGGTAAAGTGCGCCATTACTCGATTCCCCTCCCACCTTCCCTGGCGCCTTTTTTGCTCCAATAACAGCGCAGGGTAGGTGGGACAGGAACTACGACACCGGTGACGTTGAAAAAAGTAGGCAAAACCCATTGGCTGCCGAAAACATGTGACCTCTAATTTAAAAGAACAGCGACGCCCAGCTTCGCGTCATTCTGAGCTTGCAATTCACCGAGGACGGAGGTTTCCGTCCAGCTAGCTAGGGCTTAGATTCTGGGTAGGCAGGGACAGGCTAGGATAGGAAGGAGAAGACAACCAACAGCTCTTATAAGAGCTAAATTCCAGGGAGAAGCTTGTCAGTGTAACGTGGCACTGACGGGCTCAATCGCCGCAACCCAGCTTTCCCAGGATCCTGAATGGAATACACTGTCAGTGTATTCCCGTATACCCGATATATACCCCGATACCCGTTCCAACGGTGTGCCCCCCCACCTTCACCCCAGAAATACCCTGCAAGTCCCCTAGCAATAGAATTGGGGCTATATACACCCACAATTTTTACTACTGGTATACAGTGCCATTGTCTGACTGGGAATTCAAAGAATATATTGGGAATACAAATACCCTCATTTCTTGCTACTGCCATATAGTGCCAGTGTCTGACTGGGAATTCAAAGAATATATTGGGGTTACGTGCACCCACAATTTTTACTACTGGTATACAGTGCCATTGTCTGACTGGGAATTCAAAGAATATATTGGGAATACAAATACCCTCATTTCTTGCTACTGCCATATAGTGCCAGTGTCTGACTGGGAATTCAAAGAATATATTGGGGTTACGTGCACCCACAATTTTTACTACTGGTATACAGTGCCATTGTCTGACTGGGAATTCAAAGAATATATTGGGAATACAAATACCCTCATTTCTTGCTACTGCCATATAGTGCCAGTTTCTGACTGGTAATTCAAAGAATATATTGGGGTTACGTGCACCCACAATTTTTACTACTGGTATACAGTGCCATTGTCTGACTGGGAATTCAAAGAATATATTGGGGTTATAAATACCCTCATTTCTTGCTACTGCCATATAGTGCCAGTTTCTGACTGGTAATTCAAAGAATATATTGGGGTTACGTGCACCCACAATTTTTACTACTGGTATACAGTGCCATTGTCTGACTGGGAATTCAAAGAATATATTGGGGTTATAAATACCCTCATTTCTTGCTACTGCCATATAGTGCCATTGTCTGACTGGGAATTCAAAGAATATATTGGGGTTACGTGCACCCACAATTTTTACTACTGGTATACAGTGCCATTGTCTGACTGGGAATTCAAAGAGTATATTGGGAATACAAATACCCTCATTTCTTGCTACTGCCATATAGTGCCAGTGTCTGACTGGTAATTCAAAGAATATATTGGGGTTACGTGCACCCACAATTTTTACTACTGGTATACAGTTCCATTGTCTGACTGGGAATTCAAAGAGTATATTGGGAATACAAATACCCTCATTTCTTGCTACTGCCATATAGTGCCAGTTTCTGACTGGTAATTCAAAGAATATATTGGGGTTACGTGCACCCACAATTTTTACTACTGGTATACAGTGCCATTGTCTGACTGGGAATTCAAAGAGTATATTGGGAATACAAATACCCTCATTTCTTGCTACTGCCATATAGTGCCAGTTTCTGACTGGGAATTCAAAGAATATATTGGGGTTACGTGCACCCACAATTTTTACTACTGGTATACAGTGCCATTGTCTGACTGGGAATTCAAAGAGTATATTGGGAATACAAATACCCTCATTTCTTGCTACTGCCATATAGTGCCAGTTTCTGACTGGGAATTCAAAGAATATATTGGGGTTACGTGCACCCACAATTTTTACTACTGGTATACAGTGCCATTGTCTGACTGGGAATTCAAAGAATATATTGGGGTTACGTGCACCCACAATTTTTACTACTGGTATACAGTGCCATTGTCTGACTGGGAATTCAAAGAGTATATTGGGAATACAAATACCCTCATTTCTTGCTACTGCCATATAGTGCCAGTGTCTGACTGGTAATTCAAAGAATATATTGGGGTTACGTGCACCCACAATTTTTACTACTGGTATACAGTGCCATTGTCTGACTGGGAATTCAAAGAATATATTGGGGTTATAAATACCCTCATTTCTTGCTACTGCCATATAGTGCCAGTTTCTGACTGGTAATTCAAAGAATATATTGGGGTTACGTGCACCCACAATTTTTACTACTGGTATACAGTGCCATTGTCTGACTGGGAATTCAAAGAGTATATTGGGGTTATAAATACCCTCATTTCTTGCTACTGCCATATAGTGCCAGTTTCTGACTGGGAATTCAAAGAATATATTGGGGTTACGTGCACCCACAATTTTTACTACTGGTATACAGTGCCATTGTCTGACTGGGAATTCAAAGAATATATTGGGGTTATAAATACCCTCATTTCTTGCTACTGCCATATAGTGCCATTGTCTGACTGGGAATTCAAAGAATATATTGGGGTTACGTGCACCCACAATTTTTACTACTGGTATACAGTGCCATTGTCTGACTGGGAATTCAAAGAGTATATTGGGAATACAAATACCCTCATTTCTTGCTACTGCCATATAGTGCCAGTGTCTGACTGGTAATTCAAAGAATATATTGGGGTTACGTGCACCCACAATTTTTACTACTGGTATACAGTGCCATTGTCTGACTGGGAATTCAAAGAGTATATTGGGAATACAAACACCCTCATTTCTTGCTACTGCCATATAGTGCCAGTTTCTGACTGGGAATTCAAAGAATATATTGGGGTTACGTGCACCCACAATTTTTACTACTGGTATACAGTGCCATTGTCTGACTGGGAATTCAAAGAGTATATTGGGAATACAAATACCCTCATTTCTTGCTACTGCCATATAGTGCCAGTTTCTGACTGGGAATTCAAAGAATATATTGGGGTTACGTGCACCCACAATTTTTACTACTGGTATACAGTGCCATTGTCTGACTGGGAATTCAAAGAATATATTGGGGTTACGTGCACCCACAATTTTTACTACTGGTATACAGTGCCAATTTCTAACTAGGAATTCAAAATGCGCAAGGCTCCCGGAAAGGGACGTGGACGAGGCTGTGGGCGAGGTCGGGGGAATGGTTCTGGGGAGCAAGGTAGCAGTGAAGCCACAGGGCGTCCCGTGCCTACTCCTGTGGGGCAGCAAGCATTGCGCCACTCCACAGTGCCAGGGTTGCTTGCCACATTAACTAAACTGCAGGGTACAAACCTTAGTAGGCCCGAGAACCAGGAACAGGTCTTGCAATGGCTGTCAGAGAACGCTTACAGCACATTGTCCAGCAGCCAGTCAGACTCTGCCTCCTCTCCTCCTATTACCCAACAGTCTTGTCTTCCTTCCTCCCAAAATTCCGAAGCTTTACAGAACAATAACCCAAACTGTCCCTGCTCCCCAGAGCTGTTCTCCGCTCCTTTCATTGTCCCTCAACCTGCCTCTCCACGTCACGATTCCACGAACCTAACAGAGGAGCATCTGTGTCCAGATGCTCAAACACTAGAGTCTCCTCCATCTCCGTTCGATTTGGTGGTGGATGACCAGCAACCCACCCTCATCGACGATGATGTGACGCAGTTGCCGTCAGGGCATCCAGTTGACCGGCGCATTGTGCGGGAGGAGGAGATGAGACAGGAGTTGGAAGAGGAAGTGGTGGATGATGAGGACACTGACCCGACCTGGACAGGGGGGATGTCAATCGGGGAAAGTAGTGTGGATGTTGAGGCAGGTGCAGCACCAAAAAGGGTAGCTAGAGGCAGAGGCAGAGGTCAGCAGCTTAGGCGAAGCCAGGCCACACCCGGAATCTCCCAAGATGTTCCAGTTCGTACCCAGCCCCGAAAAACTCCCACCTCGAGGGCACGTTTCTCGAAGGTGTGGAGTTTTTTCAAGGAATGCGCCGAGGACAGATATAGTGTTGTCTGCACAATTTGCCTCTCGAAATTGATTAGGGGCTCTGAGAAGAGCAACCTGTCCACCACTTCAATGCGCCGTCATTTGGAATCCAAGCACTGGAATCAGTGGCAGGCAGCAACGGCAGGACAAAGGCCGCCTGCCGTTCACGCCACTGCCTCTGCCACTGCCTCTGCCACTGCCACTGCTGACTGTGCTGGCGATGCACTCCAGAGGACGAGCCAGGACACCACTTCATCTGCCTCCGCCACTTTGTTGACTTCTACCTCATCCTCCCCTGGTCCTGTCTTATCTCCTTCTCCTGCACCATCAAAGGCACCATCAGGCGTTTCTTTACAACAACCCACCATCTCTCAGACATTGGAGCGGCGGCAGAAATACACTGCTAACCACCCACACGCGCAAGCCTTGAACGCCAACATCGCTAAACTGCTGGCCCAGGAGATGTTGGCGTTCCGGCTTGTTGAAACTCCCGCCTTCCTGGACCTGATGGCAACTGCGGCACCTCGCTATGCCGTCCCTAGCCGTCACTACTTCTCCCGGTGTGCCGTCCCCGCCTTGCACCAGCACGTGTCACTCAACATCAGGCGGGCCCTTAGTTCCGCGCTTTGCACAAAGGTCCACTTGACCACCGACGCGTGGACAAGTGCATGCGGACAGGGACGCTACATTTCACTGACGGCACACTGGGTGAATGTAGTTGAGGCTGGGACTGCTTCCCAAACTGGCCCGGTGTACCTCGTCTCCCCGCCTAACATTCCTGGCAGGGACACGAGAAGAACACCCCCCTCCTCCTCCTCCTCTACCGCCTCCTCCTCCGCCACCGCCTCCTCCTCCGCCACCGCCTCCTCCTCCGCTGTTAGATTGACCCCAGCTACGAGTTGGAAACGTTGCAGCACTGGCGTTGGTAGACGTCAGCAGGCTGTGCTGAAGCTGATCAGCTTGGGGGACAGACAGCACACTGCCTCCGAGGTGAGGGATGCCCTCCTCGATGAGACGGCAATATGGTTTGAGCCGCTGCACCTGGGCCCAGGCATGGTCGTTTGTGATAACGGCCGGAACCTGGTAGCAGCTCTGGAGCTTGCCGGACTCCAACATGTTCCATGCCTGGCCCACGTCTTCAACCTAGTGGTGCAACGTTTCCTAAAGAGCTACCCCAATGTTCCAGAGCTACTGGTGAAAGTGCGGCGCATGTGCGCCCACTTTCGCAAGTCGACAGTAGCCGCTGCTAGCTTAAAATCTCTCCAGCAACGCCTGCATGTGCCACAACACCGGCTTTTGTGCGACGTCCCCACACGCTGGAACTCAACGTTTCAGATGTTGAATAGAGTGGTTGAGCAGCAGAGACCTTTGATGGAATACCAGCTACAAAACCCTAGGGTGCCACAAAGTCAGCTGCCTCAGTTTCACATCCATGAGTGGCCATGGATGAGAGACCTTTGTGACATCCTACGGGTCTTTGAGGAGTCCACAAGGAGGGTGAGCTCTGAGGATGCGATGGTGAGCCTTACAATCCCGCTCTTGTGTGTTCTGAGAGAATCCCTGATTGACATCAGGGATAACTCAGATCACACAGAGGAGTTAGGGATAGCATCCGATCCGTCACAGCTGGAGAGTAGGTCCACACATCTGTCCGCTTCACTGCGTTTAATGGAGTAGGAGGAGGAGGAGGAAGAAGAGTTGTCCGATGATGTGATGGTGATACAGGAGGCTTCCGGGCAACTTCGAATCGTCCCATTGTTGCAGCGCGGATGGGTAGACATGGAGGATGAGGAGGAAATGGAGATTGAACTTTCCGGTGGGGCCAGAGGAGTCATGCCAACTAACACTGTGGCAGACATGGCTGAGTTCATGTTGGGGTGCTTTACAACCGACAAGCGTATTGTCAAAATCATGGAGGACAACCAGTACTGGATCTTTGCATCTCGTCTTTTATTCCGGTAGAGGGGAGGGCCAATCGCATCAATGCTTGCCACAGGCAATTGGTGCAGAATATGATGGAGATGTTTCCAGCATGTGACGTTGGTGGCAGGGAGGGCAGTTCCTCCAGTAGGCAACCAAGTTCTCACCGGTCCACACAAACGAGGGGCACACTGTCTAAGGTCTGGGACACCTTGATGGCACCCCCTCGCCAAAGTGCCGCCACGGAGGGTCCTAGTGTCACCAGGCGTGAGAAGTATAGGCGCATGTTGCGGGAATACCTTTCCGACCACAGCCCTGTCCTCTCCGACCCCTCTGCGCCCTACACGTATTGGGTGTCGAAGTTGGACCTGTGGCTTGAACTTGCCCTATATGCCTTGGAGGTGCTGTCCTGTCCTGCCGCCAGCGTCCTATCTGAGAGGGTGTTCAGTGCAGCCGGTGGCATCATCACTGACAAGCGCACCCGTCTGTCAGCTGAGAGTGCCGACCGGCTCACTTTGATAAAAATGAACCACCACTGGGTAGAGCCGTCATTTTTGTGCCCACCTGTGTAAAGCACCCCAACATGAAACTCCATGTCTGTACTCAACCTCTCCAATTCCTCCGCATCCTCATACTCATCCACCATAAGCGTTGCACAATTCTGCTAATACTAGGCTCCCTCCACCCTGATTTCCCCCAACTCTGCTGGTTAGAGGCTCCCTCCACCCTGATTTCCACCAACTCTGCTGGTTAGAGGCTCCCTCCACCATGAATTTGCCCAAACTGGGCTGTTTAGAGGCTCCCTCCACCATGAATTTGCCCAAACTGGGCTGTTTAGAGGCTCCCTCCACCATGAATTGGTCCAAACTGGGGTTTTTAGAGGCTCCCTCCACCATGAATTGGTCCAAACTGGGCTGGTTAGAGGCTCCCTCCACCATTAATTGGTCCAAACTGGGGTGGTTAGAGGCTCCCTCCACCATTAATTGGTCCAAACTGGGCTGGTTAGAGGCTCCCTCCACCATTAATTGGTCCAAACTGGGCTGGTTAGAGGCTCCCTCCACCATTAATTGGTCCAAACTGGGCTGTTTAGAGGCTCCCTCCACCATTAATTGGTCCAAACTGGGCTGGTTAGAGGCTCCCTCCACCATGAATTTGCCCAAACTGGGCTGTTTAGAGGCTCCCTCCACCATGAATTGGTCCAAACTGGGTTTTTTAGAGGCTCCCTCCACCATGAATTTGCCCAAACTGGGCTGGTTAGAGGCTCCCTCCACCATGAATTGGTCTAAGCTGGGTTTTTTAGAGGCTCCCTCCACCATGAATTTGCCCAAACTGGGCTGGTTAGAGGCTCCCTCCACCATGAATTGGTCCAAGCTGGGTTTTTTAGAGGCTCCCTCCACCATGAATTTGCCCAAACTGGGCTGGTTAGAGGCTCCCTCCACCATGAATTGGTCCAAACTGGGCTGGTTAGAGGCTCCCTCCACCATGAATTTGCCCAAACTGGGCTGTTTAGAGGCTCCCTCCACCATTAATTGGTCCAAACTGGGCTGGTTAGAGGCTTCCTCCACCATGAATTTGCCCAAACTGGGCTGTTTAGAGGCTCCCTCCACCATGAATTGGTCCAAACTGGGTTTTTTAGAGGCTCCCTCCACCATGAATTTGCCCAAACTGGGCTGTTTAGAGGCTCCCTCCACCATGAATTGGTCCAAACTGGGCTGGTTAGAGGCTCCCTCCACCATGAATTGGTCCAAACTGGGCTGGTTAGAGGCTCCCTCCACCATTAATTGGTCCAAACTGGGCTGGTTAGAGGCTCCCTCCACCATGAATTGGTCCAAACTGGGTTTTTTAGAGGCTCCCTCCACCATGAATTTGCCCAAACTGGGCTGTTTAGAGGCTCCCTCCACCATGAATTGGTCCAAACTGGGCTGGTTAGAGGCTCCCTCCACCATTAATTGGTCCAAACTGGGCTGGTTAGAGGCTCCCTCCACCATGAATTGGTCCAAACTGGGCTGGTTAGAGGCTCCCTCCACCATGAATTTGCCCAAACTGGGCTGTTTAGAGGCTCCCTCCACCATTAATTGGTCCAAACTGGGCTGGTTAGAGGCTCCCTCCACCATGAATTTGCCCAAACTGGGCTGTTTAGAGGCTCCCTCCACCATGAATTGGTCCAAACTGGGTTTTTTAGAGGCTCCCTCCACCATTAATTGGTCCAAACTGGGCTGGTTAGAGGCTCCCTCCACCATGAATTGGTCCAAACTGGGCTGGTTAGAGGCTCCCTCCACCATGAATTTGCCCAAACTGGGCTGTTTAGAGGCTCCCTCCACCATTAATTGGTCCAAACTGGGCTGGTTAGAGGCTCCCTCCACCATGAATTTGCCCAAACTGGGCTGTTTAGAGGCTCCCTCCACCATGAATTGGTCCAAACTGGGTTTTTTAGAGGCTCCCTCCACCATGAATTGGTCCAAACTGGGCTGGTTAGAGGCTCCCTCCACCATGAATTTCCCAAAACTTGGCTGTTTAGAGGCTCCCTCCACCATGAATTGGTCCAAACTGGGCTGGTTAGAGGCTCCCTCCACCATGAATTTCCCAAAACTTGGCTGTTTAGAGGCTCCCTCCACCATGAATTGGTCCAAACTGGGCTGGTTAGAGGCTCCCTCCACCATTAATTGGTCCAAACTGGGCTGGTTAGAGGCTCCCTCCACCATGAATTGGTCCAAACTGGGTTTTTTAGAGGCTCCCTCCACCATGAATTTGCCCAAACTGGGCTGTTTAGAGGCTCCCTCCACCATGAATTGGTCCAAACTGGGCTGGTTAGAGGCTCCCTCCACCATTAATTGGTCCAAACTGGGCTGGTTAGAGGCTCCCTCCACCATTAATTGGTCCAAACTGGGCTGGTTAGAGGCTCCCTCCACCATGAATTTGCCCAAACTGGGCTGGTTAGAGGCTCCCTCCACCATGAATTGGTCCAAACTGGGTTTTTTAGAGGCTCCCTCCACCATGAATTTGCCCAAACTGGGCTGGTTAGAGGCTCCCTCCACCATGAATTGGTCCAAACTGGGGTTTTTAGAGGCTCCCTCCACCATGAATTTGCCCAAACTGGGGTGTTTAGAGGCTCCCTCCACCATGAATTTGCCCAAACTCTGCTGGTTAGAGGCTCAATCCACCCTGATTTTCAAAACAAATGTTGGTGCCAACCTCAACTTACTACAAGGGCCAAATTCACTGCTGGTGACAAGCTCTCCTCACTGCAAGTGCCAAATACACATGTTTCAAGGTGTTTTCCTACTGTCAGAGAGGTGGTATTGAGTGTGTAAAGTGTGTAGTTGTTAGGCTGTGATGTTGGGGTAATAGAGGGTCTTTGGTGTGTTAGATGCCCCCAGACATGCTTCCCCTGCTGTCCCAGTGTCATTCCAGAGGTGTTGGCATCATTTCCTGGGGTGTCATAGTGGACTTGGTGACCCTCCAGACACGGATTTGGGTTTCCCCCTTAACGAGTATCTGTTCCCCATAGACTATAATGGGGTTCGAAACCCGTTCGAACACACGAACATTGAGCGGCTGTTCGAATCGAATTTCGAACCTCGAACATTTTAGTGTTCGCTCATCTCTATTATTTATGTCTCAGCCAATTCATTTGGTAACCAATCTTTATTTGTTACATGTACATGTTATGAGAACAATGTTTCATATGTATATGCTGTAAAATGAAAAACGTAATAAAATCAGAATTGGAAAAAAAAAAAAAAAAAAAAGGAGTTGCTGGAGATAAGTTGACAGTTCCCAGGGCAATTTAATAGTAGCTCCAAATTTGAAGACAATTAGTTATGCCACAAAAAAATCCATGTATCTAAGCCTTATACAATGCAGCAGGAAAAAACAGAGGACCAGCACAACACAGAGTTCTAAGAAAAGATGTTCAAGATTTATCCCATGGGGAATACAAGAATACATTAAAACAGACATTTCAGGAGAACAGAAAAGACATCCTTAAATCTAGTGCCTTATGGGCGATGTCTCCTCTGATTGCAGATGTTTGCTTTCTCTTTCTTCTTCTTTCAGTCCAAATTTCTCTATTGACTTCTAATGACTACAGAGTTTGCTGTTGAGACACATTTTTCCCATTCCTACTGAAGCTTCTGGTCCTAATACTGGCATCCATTTTAGACGAATAGAGCTGCAGAGCCCCCATTGGAGCGAGCAAGAAGACTAGAGATAGTAGTCTAAATAGCAGTAGTTATGGTGACTTGTAGACTCAACCAATTCCTCCATCTCTCTTTCTAAACTGGTGCAAACATGAGGGAGCCTGCAGGATACATAATGGGGGTGGTAGTCTTTCCCCATGGCATGTCCTAATGGAATTCAGTTCTCCTAAGCCAGATGAGAGTCAAAGTGCCCACAGTGGTAGTGGTGGGAAATTGATTTAGGAGATACATGATTGGCAGTCAACCAGTTTATAACTTTACTGGTAACCAATGCAAACATCAGCCAACAGCTTCCACAATTATGAAGGTGCAAAACATACATGAGGGTCCACTGTCGATATGGGCAGAGTGTGGTGATGACAACTCCAGTAACCTGCACTTTGGTCTTAATCTCTAAATATTTGTTTCAGATTCTTACTCTAAATCTATTTATATAGGGTGCCCTGTCCGTCCTATGGCACAGCAGAGTCTGTACTTTAAGGTCTCTATGATTAAAGTCTTTAGACTCCACAAAATGACTGGCACTAGGGCCCTACAGCCTAATACTAGCTGAAGACAATTTACTTCTCCCTGTCTCAGGCCTGCAGCACATAGGCATTTTCTGTACTGGGGTCTACTTTGGAGCATATAATACTGTGCTGGGGTCAATGCTGGGCATATAATACTTTGTGAGAGCTACTGTGCAGTGTATAATACTGTGTGGGGGCCACTGTGGTGCATCTAATACTGTGTAGGGGCCACTGCTGAACATATATTACTGTGTGGGAGCTACTGTGAAGAATATAATACTGTGTGTGGGCCACTTCTGGGCATATAATACTGTGTGGCGGACACTGCTCAGCATATAATACTGTGTGGGCACCATTGTAAAGCATATAATACTGTGTGTGGGGGGCCACTGTGAAGCATATAATACTGTGTGGGGGCCACTGCTGAGCATATGATACTGTGTGGGGCTACTGCTGAGCATATATTACTGTGTGGGGACCACGGCTGGGAATATAATACTGTGGGGGGCACTATGGAGCATAAAATACTATGTGGGGCCACTGTGGAGCATATAATACTGTGTGGTGGCCAGTGTGGAGTATATATACGGTGTGGGGGCCGCTTTGGAGCATATAATACTGTGTTAAGCCCCTTCATTATTGACATCATATTCCATCTGTTTTATAGCAGCCGTGCACTATTATTACAGGCTGTAATAACATTGTTTGGTGATTATAAAACTGATCCTGTGCAATGTGTATAGTGAAGGAGTCACGGTACTCACAAAAGCACCACAGTAACTTCAAAGAATTGATCAGCAGGGGCCCAGGTGTTAGACCCACACTGATCTTTATATCTCTTAGACTGTTAAGACCCTGTACATTACTTCCAGTATTGTTTTTATATACCAGATGCTGCGCTACTTACATGTCCTATGGATAACTGCAGTTTTGGGTACTACAGCTGTATCCATTTCATGTATCTGAGATCACGCTGCAGCAACTGTAACCATCACTGTAAAAAAAATTGCTGTATGGAGGGGCTAGGGGGTCTCAGACAAAAGTTTGTACCTGGGCCCACCAGACTTTTGTTATGCCATGGCACAGAGGTTTAGGGGGGCAATTGCCCTCATTTTCCAACCTCTCAAATAAATATATAGTAGCTGTTGAAAAGCACAAATCTAGATAGACGAAATAGGTTGACACCACAGTAATATATAAGGGAGCAGAGGAAGACTAATTAAAGAGTTAAGAACGAGCAAGGTTTTAATAAGTCTACATAATAGGCTGCGTACTAAACAGGAAGGGAAGCTGGGATGTAATATTGTATAAGATGAACTTTTTGACTTTTCAGTTTCTAGAAGATAAGGCATATTCACAATCCTGACTGATCATCTGGGTGTTTAAAGCAGGAGTAGAACAAGCACATTTGGGCATTTGAAGCAAAGCAGGTACATTTATAACATTGACTGAATGTCTGATTGTTGAGCCAAGAGCACACTATGACATGAGAAAGTAAATAAAGAATAGGACAAGAAGGCTTGAGCCATCTCTACAAAAAAGCATAAAAGTGAGATACGAGAAAACAGTGATATACTGTCATACTTGTCTTAAAATTTGCAAAATATGCACATATTTAATTATTTTACAAAAGATGTTAAAAATCCCAGGAATTCCTCATTCTAAAAATCTCCCAAAAATTCCCTAATTTCTTCCCCTTCTTTGATCCAGTGTTGCCGGACATAACAATCAGGGGTTTACAAAAATCAACAATTCTAAGTATTCCACAAAGGAATCCGTGATTTTCACCTCTCTGTTTTACATAAATCAGTGTCTTGTTATAATGTGTGGCTGAGGAAGGTAAAGTAGTTTCCTAGAATAGGTGACCAGAAATAAGAACATCCTTATCTAAAGTCTATCAGCAGAAAATGTAAACAATATAAGGAATGTGTTATTAGAACATTACATTTTAAGCGTTTTTATGGGTTACTAATTCCTATTCTGTACAGTTAGACCAGTGTTTCCCAACCTTTTCAGACTCCGGGCACCCCTAGAAAAAAGAAAAAATTCCTCAGTGTACCCCTACCAAATAATTTTTACTCAAAGACAAAAAAAATACTGTTTTGATGTGTTTTTAGCGCAGTTTATGAAATTACAGCTGGAACCACATCAAAACTGCATGTATTTTTCTGTTGAAGTTTTGATGCAACTGTAACTGCATCACTAGTGTGAATACATCCTCAAAGCTACATCATGCTTTACTTCCCAACACTTAAAAAAATTCACATTTACTAGCACCAAGATCCCTTAGTGGGCTCCACATGGTATCACGTGGCCCTCAGACACATAACAATGTTTTCCAGTGGCACCAGATACCAAATTATGCTCCCCAGTGTCTCCAGAACCTAATAATGCTCGCCACTGGAACACAGACACCTAGTAATGCTCTCCAGTGGCCCCCAGACACCACATAATGCTACCCAGTAGCCCCCACACACTTTATAATGCTCTCCACTGGCACCAATACATCTAATAAGGCTTTCCAGGGGCTACCAGGCAAGTAGTAAAACTCCCCAGTAACCCCCAGGCAAATAGTAATGTTCTTCAGTAGCTCCAGCAGGGCTGCTTTGATCATATAGCGAGGACCCCGTTGGAACAGTGGGACAGTCCTGCAGCAGGACAGACCAGTCCAGGCTGCCCCAGTTGCACATAATAATGAAGCAGGGAGTACTCCGTTTCGTGCTTCACTATTCTTCCCCTGGGAGCTGCAGGCATGATATGATGACATCATTTGCATGACATTTGCAGCGCCCTGAAGACTCTGGATCAAGACAACAAGGATGAGAGAAGAGGTGAGTTTTAGTGTTTTGTGTGTGTGTGTGTGTGTGTGTGTGTGTGTGTGTGTGTGTGTGGAAGGGGGGGGTTGGTTTGTAAGAGAGGGACATTAAAGTGTGGGAACAACTGCAGGGCTATGAAGATGAGTTTGGATTCATTTTCAAAATGAGAATCTCATCTATAAAATGATAAGATATTCCTTTAATAGTCCCACAATGGGGAAATTTCAGTGATACAGTTTCATAGATGGTACAGTAGTATATAACAAGAGAGAAAAACACATACAAGCTCATGGCAGATAGAGAAATCCTAGGAATCATAGCAACTAAAAAGGAAAGAAACACAGACACACTGCAGGATCATTTAGTTCTCTGTGCGGATTGATGTTAATAATAATAATAATACAGCCGACTGTGGTTGTAGGACACGAGGAGGGGTCACAGCATGTGGATATAACAAGCAGAAATTTTGCAGAGGTGGGGGACATAGTCAGCTATCATGATAACATGTGGCAGTTCTTTGGTAAGTAGTGAGATCTCCTGCTCACAGCTGATAGTTCGGTATCTTGCATCAGCACTATTGTCTTTTTAACCACAAAAAATGCCCCAAATGTCCTTCATCACAAGCCCTCCTCCTCCTTCCTTCTTACCAATGTGTTCTACTGCCCCAAAGAAGTCAGAAATCATCCAGGTATACATGGTGCTGCTTTCTTGCCAAGCTTCCATAACTCTTGGGGTAGGTGGGTGATGGTAGGTTCCCAGGCTGTAGCAGAGTCCCACATGTCCACAGTAGAAGAAAGAAATACCAGTCAGCTGTAGGCATCTTCACACATCAGCAATAGATGCCAAAAAAAGCATCTCCTTGAAGAAGACGTCCACACTTCCATGTGGTTTTTCTTCCATGCCGCATGGTGTCCTGGGGGGATGGTAGCAGGCACATGTGCAAACAGGAAACCAGCTGAACCAGGTCTTGAGTCCATGCTTTACAATAGAAACAAAATACTCCACAAGGTCTTCCATTCGATTTATAGTTGCTAATTCATAGTGCTAGTTTCTTGGTTACCGGATTCTTGAAGATACAGAGAAAAAGAGTGAGAAAGGAAAGATAAAATTTGCTCCCAGCTTGGAGCACTGCATCAAGGCAGCCAGCCACTCAGGGGGCGGCGCCTAAAAAAAGAGCATCATGATGGCCCTTACAGATTCTGAGCAATTCGCTGGTTAAAACGATGATCAGTATTCAGATCCCAATGAAGATCTCATTTTCCTGAAAGTGTTTTTAACAGCAAATTTCTCTGAATCTGTAAGGACTATCATAATGATCTTGGTGTCATTTTAAATATGAGATTCTCATAGTCCTCATTTTTCATAGCCCTAATGAATCCTGAGATAAGAGTGCCATGCTGTATGTGAAAAGCATGGGCCACAGATGTGAAGGTGTGAATAGGACCTTACACTGCACCTAATAAAATGATTTTCTGAGAACTAAAGTGTATTGTCAGATATGTGGCAAACTGTTGGAATAAGGTAACTCTGTTAGCCTTTAAGTATGAAAGACTAGACCTGATGACAGATTCCTATTAATGACAGATGACAGCTCTATTACATTGCTGGTGGCCATGATAAGGCAGTCTAATAGGACTGTACAGAAAGCTAAAGCTTATTATGTTCCTCCTAGACTACCTTTTTGCTCCTGTACTCTATATATTTGGGGCAGTATTAGCTTATTGATTCATTTCTGACTACAAACACTCATGTAGTGCAGCTGATTTAAAGCAAACATGACCTGATGCACTGCCGACAAAGACAATGCAGGAATGCCTGAACCTTCAGGTCGGGGCCCCACGGGTCGGAACGCTGCGATTTTCCCCATGGCGTTTTACAGTAACTGCAAAGTATATTGGATTCTTGCAAATCCCATGCTCACTTTGCGGTAAAAACCGTGGCACAGACATGCCATGATTTCCAAAACAGCACAATTTTGGAAATTACAGCATGTCAATTATATCTACGGAAACGCTGGTGGTTTCACATTAGATATAAATAAAACAGAAAGTCCATGGAGTAAAACCTAGCGAACTTTCTATTTAAAGCAGGAAGAACCGTGATGATTTTCTGCAGCGCTTTATAGACACGGGTCCTCTTGTGGGACCTTAGCATCAGGGAGATCTTTAGAAGTATAAAATAACTAACTACAATATAAAAACATACTGTAAATACCCACATTAATTTATTTCAGTTAATGAAACTAATAAGAAACAATTGATATACTTTAAAGGGGCTCTATCAGCAAAATTATGCTAATAGAGCCCCACATATGCGTGAATAGCCTTTAAAAAGGCTATTCAGGCACCGTAAATGTTATATTAACCCCCGGTCCCGTTTTGAAATAAAAGCATAAAAACATATATGCAAAACTTACCGAATATGCACCATGGGCGGGGATGCACGATGCAACGTCAGCTTCGGGCACGCCTGCCTCTTCTGTCGTCTTGTAGTGACACCCTCTGGTTCCGTGTCTTCTTCTGACTTCTTCTCTTCGAATCCCATGCCTGCGTAGTAGCGCTTCCCTCCGAAGCGCTACTGAGTACGCTCACTCGCGAACTGCCATTAAGTAAAATGGCGAGTGAGCCTGCGCAGTAGCGCTGCGGAGGGAAGTGCTACTATGCAGGCGTGGGATTTGAAGAGAAGAAGCCGGAAGAAACGGAACCAGAGGGCGTTACTACAAGAAGACAGAAGAGGCAGGCGTGCCCAAAGCTGATGTTGCATCCTTTATCCCCGCCCATGGTGCACGTTCAGGTAAGTGTTGCATATATGTTTTTATTTAAAATCGGTACCGGGGGTGAATATAACATTTACGGTGCCTGAATCGCCTTTTAAAGGCTATTCACGCATATGTGGGGCTCTATTAGCATAATTTTCTTGATAGAGCCCCTTTAACACATTCAAATGTGATAAGGCTTTTCTTACAATATGTTCATGACCATCCTTTCTAAGAACAGGGAAAGAGCAGGAAAGGGATAGAGTGTTGAGTGTGATCATACATGCCGTATTCCTCTACATGAGAATGTGCCATCTGTTATTTTATTCAGATTTACAATCACAGAGATGTTTTCAGTCCTGAAGACACTTGGGGCTCTGATAACCTTTTAATATGGCAGCGGGGGAAGCACTTGTGCGCCCTCTTGTGCCAAGACCCAGTGTGTAATAAGACCACACCCTGTAAACACTTACATATCTGCCAGAGACATAAGTGCACGTTAAGATTTGCAGCAGTCTTACATTTGCATCTGTGTTTTTAAGTGTATTACAGCTTATCCTTGGCCTTAGACCTAAATAAAGCTGCCATACTTCAAGATGTGCAAATAACAGTTATATTTCACTACAATGGCCATATGTAACATTCGACCCACATTCCATTTTGCAAATTCTTTTACCCATCTTCTATATTTTTGGCTCTGTAAACTTTTCTTTTTTTCAAACTTATTAATTATGTAACTATCACGTATCCATATTACTAAATCTTTCTATGCTAATATTAGTATTAGAGATGAGCGAGTAGTACTCGATTGAGTAGGTATTTGATCAAATACTACGGTATTCGAAATACTCGTACTCGATCGAGTACCACTCGCTATTCGAATGTAAAAGTTCAGTGCAGAACCAGCATTGATTGGCCGAATGCTATACAATCGGCCAATCAACGAAGGTTCTTCTCCTACCTTTAGAAGTCTTCTCCGTGCAGCGTCCCCACGGCATCTTCCGGCTCTGAATTCACTCTGCCAGGCATCGGGCCTGGGCATAGCCGACTGCGCATGTCCGCTTGTAGTGCGGGCATGCACAGTCGGCTCTGCCCAGACCCAATGCCTGGCAGAGTGAATTTAGAGCCGGAAGATGCCGCAGGGACACTGCAAGGAGAAGACTGCTCGGAGGATCCAGCCCGACCCTCACTCGTGGACTTGGTAAGTATAATTTGATCGAACGTTGCCTACCCCTGAAACGAGCATTTTCCCCCCATAGACTATAATAGGGTTCGATATTCGATTCGAGTAGTCGAATATTGAGGGGCTACTCGAAACGAATATCGAACCTCGAACATTTTACTGTTCGCTCATCTCTAATTAGTATATGAAGTCTGAGCCATTGCTCCATCCTGTTGGAACCAAATGTCCCCTAAGGCCAATTCGTCAAGTCATGGAAAAAAAAAACTCCTCCAACATGTTCCCATACCGGTCTGAATTCACTGTCACTGTGACCTCATTTCCTTCAAAAAACCAAGGACCAACAATCCCAGCTGAGGAAAATGCACACCACACTGTGATTTTAGGTGAATGCAAAGGCCTTTGATGCAATTCTCATGGATTGGTTTCAGCCCAGTAGCTCATGTTCTGTTTGACGCATCCACTCAAATGAAAATGGGCTTCATCACTGAAAAAAGAATTGCGTGCTCAGGAATGTTTTCAAGAAGCACCTCACATGCGTACCTCTGAGAATTGAAGTCGTGTTCGGAGAGTTCCTGCACAATCGCCATCTTGTATGGATGAAGGTCATTGTGAAGAATTCAGATATCAAGAATAATCAGGGAGGCGCACTGAGGTCAAGAAAGTCGGACATATATAAAATAATGCGTACACAAATCTTCATATAACAATGTTACAAAAGCTGAAAATGTTACTGAATTAGTATGTAGTCAGAAAATACCTAGAATACACTACATCCTGTAAATTCCACGTGTAGATGCAGAGGGAAACCATAACCAATCTACAACCAATCCATTAACTCCAAAAACTCCAGTCCCAAATTTTCCATAAATCCTGCTAATCTGGCACATCACTAATGTAGTCCCAAGTTCTTTTGTCTGGTCCATGGTGACTGCGCGGCAAGTGAACAGCAGCTGTGATCATCTGGAATCAGGTACCATTAATACTGGATTAATTGAATTTTACAGTATATATTTTTACACAGAAACACAAATTTAATTCATCCCAATTAGCAATTAAACAGGGCTCAATTATTTGGATAATCAAACAATATGCTTCATCTACTGTTCAGAAAAAAGGAAGATTTTATCCAAAGTTTTAATTATCTTTATTCAGAAAACAATCAGTTGCATTTCTTGAGGGAATGATTCAACGTACTTATAAACGTCTCCAAGGAAGGTTTCCAGATAATCAAATTTTTCAAGATACTTTCCAAACTCCTTATAAACCGTATGAGAAACTATTTATCTTCTGCACATTGTTGTGATAGTAGAAATAATAAAATATTGGTTTATTCTTCTTTATTTGGGTAAACACAGAGGAGTAATACATTGTATTATGTGATGATTGGGAAGAGGAAGAGTTGACAGAAAAAAAAATAAAAAAAAATAAGTTTGTATGTTTACTTGTCAAATTTGTGACATAACATGGGTAACGATTTTTCCGATTGTATATTTTGGTTTGTTTGTTAAAAGCATTTCCTTGACTATTGATCTCATTTAAATTGCTACAGAAGTAAACAATATCATTTCCTATTCCTCTTCTCATTTATAATGAATACATTCCTTTTGTTTGTGTTGGAATTAGCAGTCATTCTTCCCTGTCTTAATATGAAAGCCCATGACATCTGTTTTTTCAATGCACACGGTATAAAAAAAAAAAAAAATCTCATGTCTCTTCTGCTCTGAAGATTTCAAAGGCTTTCACTGTGGTTTAAATCCTTTGAAGGCAAGGTAATCAAAGAGAAAATTTATCAGAGGTACATTTTTTGTTTTCTCAACAATGAAAATAACAAAGCATAGCCATTCCTTAGATTTGATGCACTCAACATCAGACAGTCGCAAAAGACAATCAGGATTTTCAGAGGTTTAGAGAAGTTCTGACACTATTGAACAAGAGAAACGGTTCAGCTATGTTTTTTTTATTCACCTTCAAAAATTACCTTCTGGTAGCAAAGTTTGACAATGAAATAGATCATTTCTATGTTGTGACAAGTTGGTAGACATAGTAAATTGAGTTGCTGATCACTGTCGGGTTATCAAGGACTGTATCTTATCTTAAGGCTAGAAGATATTTCAATAGTGTTTGATAACATTGAGAAAGGTCACAGGTTGTTCACTTTCACCATTCTTCTTCCATTGCTATAAATAGTTTTTGTAGTGGATAAACTAAAAAAAATAAATAATGTGACTTAAAACTATAGAAGTGCTTTGCAATCTCTTAAAATTACGTATTAAGTAAATCTACTCACCGGTCTATTTGTGCCTTGGAGTACAGTAATCCTTCAGGAAAAGCAATGTATATAGGGGTCTAAAAAATGTTAAAGGGAATGTTCTACCTTATGCTTTAGGTATAGATGTGTTCTTTTTGTAAATTTTCTGAGGCTGTGAAGAAACACATAAAGCAGAAACAACTCCTTACAAAATATCACTAAAATATGCCTTTTTAATTATTATCATTATTATTGTTATTATTTTTTAAAGCGGGTCATATTGTGCCACGTAACGGAAAATATTGTGACCTAGGAGGCAATGTAAGAAATGGCACATCTGTAGCTAAAAATAAATGTTATATAAGAGACAAAGGGGAATTTTGAGCTCTATAGGACATGCAAGTGGTAGGGAGCTGAGCTGCTTTTACCAACTATCGTCAATGATAGATTCTATGCTACACAGTCCAGTTATATTAATGTGACCACCGCCTACTTTTGACATCAACGTTAAATAACCAATCGCACAAGGCATGTGTTATCAGCCAACTGGGTGCACTCATCATTGTGGAAGACACGATGGAGCAACACAAGTATGCATCTAGCCTTGTGGACATGTTCAACCCTACATGCGAATTGTTTTTCCTCAGGATGATGGCATCTACCAGAAAGACAATGTGACGTGTCATAAAGCTCGCAGTGTACGTGCATGGTTTGAGGAGCACCAGGATGAGTTTACCGTACTCCCTTGGACAGCAAATTCCCGGACTTGAACCCAATCGAGAATCTGTGGGACCACCTTGATCAGGTTGTTCGTGCCATGGATGCTCAATCGTGTAACCTAACGCAGCTGGACAAGGCACTGGAGTTGGCATGGCTCAACATCCCAGTGAACATCATCGCAACATCCCCTCTTTTCCTGCACGTCTCGCAGCGGTCCGCTCTGCAAAAGGTGGTTATTCTGGATTTTGACATTAATGTCACTGGACTGTGTATGTGCCTATGGTTTTATAGCAGAGGTCTTATGTTTCATTATAACAATGCTTTCTGATAATAATGAGTGGACATGTGACCCTTCTCCATTATACATATACAACCTGAATAGTGATTGCTAAGAGCAGGCAGTGTCTGTTTATTGGGATTGTTCAGTAGAAAGTATAAAACTGGGACACCATTTTTTTTTTCTCATAACATACTGTAATGAAAATTTCACCTAAAAAAATTTCTGAAACAAAATACTCTAGGTACTTTTGCAATTATAGGTTTCTTTTAAGACTTATAAATGAGGTAGTTGAATGATCTTAACTTAAGGGACTATGGGACGACTTAGATCTCATTCACACTTGACATTTTTGCATAGATTTACACAATTTTTTCACTTGAAAAAAGCTCAATGTACAAGTGTTACATGTAAGTATATAAAATTTCAGAATATCTCAGGTATACTCAACATGACACAAGAATGAAAGCTAAGCTCTGGTGGATTTCCAAGAGTAACAAAGATAGATTTACGTCATTGGTGTATGTGGCTACAAAACCTATAAATTAGAAAAAAGTTCTTGGGACATTTCTTAAAACAATCTTTAAGATAAATACATTTTGGGTTTATAATCCATTTAAATACTATTATATTTTCTTCATGTGATATGGGGAAACCATGTTGTCTGTGTGCCTACAGCAGTATTTGCAAAGATTTGCACTAGGAACATAGAATAAAAAGGTTCTGCTGTATTCACTTCCACAAGAGAGTGTTTCAGACACGTTTTGTACCGAGTTCATCTGTATCATCTATTGCCAGTTGTGGGTCCTGTGTAATCTGCCTCTAACTTCATAAAAAGATAATAACTTCCATTGGCTTACTGCTGACCCATTCCTGGTACACAATACAATTTTTCAGTGGTCAAAACAAACAAAATGCTGAAAAGAAAATTGCTTGCAAAAATAGTTTGTTTTTGTCAATTAATAAAAGTGAATGAAAAAAAGAAATTGTGCAGCTGCAGAACTGGGGAGCTGGTTGTAACTACAGTTCCTGTAGAAAAAGCAGGGACAGCTTATTACTGTCCCTGCTTTCCTGATCGCTCTGAAAACAGTGAGTGTCATAAACACAGCTATTGGAGCCTCCATGATGTGGGTTCGCACTACTGCTTCTACTGAGTTACATTCCCCACAATGTATACAGACTAGGGTTGAGTGATCGGGATCCAAAAAGATCGAATCCCGATTGGCGATCGAGTAAATTTCACGATAGCGATCGGGTTCCGATCCCACCTAAAAAAGATCGGGAATGGAATTCTGATCCCGATCGCTCAACACATTTACCTGCACAGAACCACTGCCACTCCCCGGAGCTCCGGACCGTTGCTCTCTCCTCTCTCTCTTCACATGCCGGCAGAACACTGTGTGCTCTCCCGCCTCCCTAGGCTAGTGTTACTTCTGGGAGTAGGTGGGGCTTGTTGTAGCTTAGGAGAGTGTGGGCGTCCACACTCTCCTTAGCCACGACAAGTCCACCTTCTCCCAGCATCAGTCACACCAGCTTAGGGAGATGGGGGCGCCCGGAACTCCGGGGAGCAGTGTACACACCAGAAGAGGAAGCGGCAGTGGTTCTGTGCAGGTAAGTGGGGGGACTAAGTAGCCGGCAGATTTTTTAATCACTACACAGCATGGAGTCCAAAAATTGAAGCCTTCAATTTTTGGACTCCATGCTGTGTAGTGAACAGGATTGTTTTTAAAATCCGATTTTTGATCATTAAAAAATCCCATTGACTTGCATTAGGATCTGAATTGGGATCAGGATTGGTTTTGAATGGAAAATAATCAGAAATCGGATTTTAAAATCGATCCTGAAATCTCAAGATCGGCTCAACCCTAATACAGACTCAATTTGAGCCTAAAACATGCAAATCTGAGGCTGAAACACATTTAGGCTGGGGCCCCATGTGGTGTAAACGTTGCAGAAATGCTGCAGAAAAAAAAACACAGCATTTTACAGTCTCTGTGTAGTTGATGGAATTTTAGAGAACCCCATCTCCACACTGTGGTAATACACATGCAGTGGACATGCTGCGATTTCCAAAACCATCTTGGAAATTATACCTACAGAAATGTGGTTTCCCTATGGGAATAAATGAAGCAGAAAGTTTGTAGAGGAAAAAACGCAATGCATTGCCACCGTGTTTTTTTTCGCAGCACTTTTTGCTGTGCGACACTATGTGGGGCTTTAGCTTTAATGCAGATTGTAAAGCAGTTTTTTATGTATTTTGGAACCTATGCCATACCCTTTAAATCTTATTTCAGAATAGTACATCAAACTGTGTGTTTAACACTGTATGGGTGATTTCAGTCTGACAGAGAGTGAGCAGAGAAGCGAGACAAAGAGAAAGTGAACAAGAGAAGTGGAGAGAGTCAGAGAGAGGAAAAGGAGGAAAATATTGCAAATCACTTGTAACTATTATGGCTGAACAGCGCTGTTGCAAAAACTCCCATTAAAGGAGCATGTGTAGAGCTGGCAGTGTAAGGGTTTTGTTAGTCTTTATTCATACAAAGAGGTGTAATGTATAGCACTGCTGCTAGGAGATGTTTAATTAGAATTGATATATTTTTCAGGTTTTGCAATGTGTTTTGTTATTTATGTATGGATTGTATTTCTTTCTACTCTATCACCTTTTCCTGTTTTAAATGATAATCTATGTTGATATGATAGTTCATTCTACATTAGTGTTCTAGATGAGACAATGTTCGGAAGCAATTTAAATGACATTCATTTAAATGTCAGCTCTCATGCTTATGATTTTTCTGTAATTGGTTATTTAATTAAAATAATTCACGTAGTCATTAATTTAGACTACAACTTGCTATGCACTGACATGTTTTAATTATATGGTATTAACAAAATTGATATCTTATGAAAAACCATTGTGAGATTTTAAAATATTGTGAGTTTCATAGATCATCTTCTCCGTGTACAAGAAAAGTTTTATTACACATGTCAAAGTGCAAAGCATTGCATTCAGCCAAGAAACCTGACATGTTCATCGTATTCATGTAGCATTCTTAATTAACAAATAATGCTAAAATGATGTGCTTTTAGCTTCTGTGAATTGAAATGTGAGATTGCTTGTGATATGCGTGTAACAAATATTGGGCTTTTTGTTCTAATTGCAAAGTATGGGAAATCAGACATTTAATGTGTTCTACGCTCCATGAATTAAAATAAGCACTACATTGCTTTGACCTTTTCAATATTCTGTATTTTAATCCAATCTACTGTGATGGTGTATTTCCAAGGCAATCAGGTTTTGTTAATCACTGGAAAAGTCACTTTTATTATTTTTTTCTTAGTTAAGGTTTCACGCTCCTTAGAGTTGCATGTTTACATGGTTAATATTGTTTATTAAAGAGCAGTCCTACCCTCGAGTGGAATGCCATAAGTTGCTACAAATTGTGCTATATGAATGTTACATCAGTGAGGCACCATTTTAGGTATTCGTATTGGGATCACTTTCTTTAAAGTGGTAGCCCAGGATAAACAATATATTATATGAGGTATCACAAGGTGAAAAAACCCCCACAAACATACCTGTGTCTCCCAGTACGGTCCAGTCCTGCTGGTGCGATGTCTTGTTTTGGCAGAAGTTCCTGATACACATGCACGTTTTACAGAATCAAATGCATTTTTGGAGACCCAGCTTTTCCGCAGATATTTTTTTTCTCCACGATGTGTGGTTGTGATTAATTGATGGTATTGTAAAGTGCAGCAGCCAAAAAGCTGCATTTCCTCAATGTGGGAGATTTGGCAAAACACAGCTAAAAAATGTACAGTAGGAAAAATGCAGTGAAAAATATTATGTTACCTTTTACAGCACTTTTCATTTAGTTTTTGCTAGTTTTTCTCTTTGTTTTTTTATGCAATGTGTATATGAGATTGCTGCTACTGTAAGGCTAAGGCCCCACATTGCAGAAATCTTGAAGCAATTTGTGAGCTTGCATATTAGGTGACCATGGGCTAATACTGTATCACATGACCATGGACTGTATATCACATGACCATGGACTGTATATCACATGACCATGGACTGTATATCACATGACCATGGACTGTATATCACATGACCATAGACTGTATATCACATGATCATAGACTGTATATCACATGACCATAGACTGTATATCACATGACCATAGACTGTATATCACATGACCATAGACTGTATATCACATGACCATAGACTGTATATCACATGACCATAGACTGTATATCACATAACCATGGAATGATTTTTACCCACTAGAATTAGGCAGAATGAATAACACCAAGCAGAGATCTAGAAAACCTCAAGGAATTGATACAGAAAGTATATTAGAAAACGGTACAACTTTTTATTATACAACCAATAACACTAATGTCTCAATATTGGTCTGAAAGTGGCCAACCCCTTTACGTATTGTGCCCCTATTGCAGTAAAGTTCAGTTCCATTTTACTGTTACTTTCTGACATGTTCACCTCCTCGCTGCATTATCCACCAGTGGGGTTCTGTAGCAATTATATAATCTACAAGGAGTATTGTTGGTAGAAAGCTGTATTTTTTCTGATTATGGTACATGGCTTTCATGAACAGTGAGACAGGAAAATGTAATAAGAATAATGTAAGTGAATGTGGAAAACGGAATTTGTCACTGTAATGTGGGGAGCAGATCGTGAACCCATCGTGCTACCAAATCAGTTTGGATAGAGGACAAATCTCTAAGGGCGTTATCCTAGCAGGCTCCCTAGTTTTCACCCTATAATCTCCATATGGGGATCTGGTCTTCATTGAAGGTCGTCCCACAGGCCATTACCTTCTGACGTGATCTCTGTTTGATGACAGCTGATAGGGTAAGTCGGGACAGTAGAAAAAGAGAAAAAAAAAAAAAAAAATGTGTACAGAAACTAAGATCAGGACAGAACATACGAACTGAAAATGTAACCGCAATCCTGGGCAGGACACAGGACATGTAGCAGATGCTCAGAAGCCACAGGTATTAGAGATATATTGTAGAAAGCCCAGAGGTCACAGGTATCAGAGATAAAAACTGGTTGGCATAAAAACAGGACAGACAAAGACTCCAGCATAAAACAGCTGAGCAGCAAGAATGGCATTACTTGCACAGTGTAAGTGCAAAGTTCACACGGGTCCTGAGTCTCCATGATCACACACTACTTTCACTCCATTAGCTTTTGGGTATATCCAAGGGTTCCACCCCTGGAATGACACATCAAATACCACAGGGATGGTACTGCTGATCCCCAGCATGACAGTAAAACATCAAGCTACACTGTATGATGTTTGTTCATTAGGAAGCATGGAAGTCAAAAGGTTGTGATTAATTACTTTCCACCACCTCACATGTAATGTAAAATTGTGATGTGTGTTGTCCCTGCGTGGAAAGGAGACTAAAATAATCACATACTTTTCATGTTCTGAGCTTATTGCTTAAAGGGAACCTAAAAGGTTGGCGTCACCTCTGCATTCCTAGTCACAGTCCTGTGTGTTTATTTTTGAGCTACAGTATATCATGTCTATAAGGTGAGACTTACAAGTTTCTTTGGCAGTCTGGTTATTGCAAGGGTGGGAGAATGGTGTACGCATGCAAGCGCAGCAGAAGCCCACAAGGACTTAGGACAGAAAGTTCACCTGCATGGGATTTCAGGCGCACTTTGGAGAAATTAGGAGAACTGGCTGCTGGAGAAAAGCTGATGTGACTTTAGAATTTGGCATCAGATTTATAACTAAGTGTCGACACTGAATGCAATAGATGCATAACCCTTAAATATCCTGAAATCTTAGTAAATGTTGTTTCCCCAGTTACAGGTGTAGAAGGTATGGCAGGAGCAGACAGAGTAGTGTCTGGAGCAATATATAACAGGCAGCACTGGAGCAGCTTTATAGTGGCACTTCTGGGCTGCCGAGGAATATCAGCTGAAAGGCAGAGAAAACTCAAGCGGAATATGACTGAAAACAATGAAATCAAATCTACTGCAAACTTATCTAGTTTTATGACTCAGATTAAAATCTAGATACATTTAGGTCAAATTGAATAACATTCCAAAGTGTTCTAAACCTTCTAATGCTATACCATAAAAGTATTCTTAGTTTAGCCTTTCTAGAGTATTTTCACTCTCTACAGCTTTTGACATTGATTTTATTGAGTTAAAGGAAATTGCTAATACATCTTTTTTTTACATTATAACAAATGTTCATTTTGCATTATAATTGAATGGTGAGTGTTATGTTCAATCAATAATAAAGGTTAAAGGAGTTTCTTTGCCTGCATTTTTAATGGAGAAGTCAATTAGGATTCAGCTTAATCATGTTGGCTGCCTAAAAACCCAAGCGGTGTCTATTGCTGATATAATAGCGCAATGCAATGTTTTAAGCTGTGGTTGAACTGCATGCAGCTAGCACATTAATTATCTCTCATTTATTGGTATCTTGATATTGTTTTATGTTTTAAGGCTTGGAACTGTATCAACATCATCATTGCCATTTTCAAGCAATATATTTTCTTTTCTCATTCCACTGTAAAATGGATTGTCAGACATTAAAGCACTTCTCTGTACGTTAGCATGTTGTAAGAATGAGCTACTGTATATTTATGCTGTCGGGCTTTTTAGTAGCATTTTCCAGAGAAAGAAATAACATCCCATTTTCAACACGAAATGTTTGCTTTAACATTTGCCTGGCATCTATTTTATATTAATTAAGGTTGTCTGTCACAATATTCCAACATACTGTAGTACATAAGTAGACAGCGCTTTATTCTTCGTAAAAACTAAAAACTTGAAATTCTGTTACTCAGGCAGAATAAAACATAAATGGTAACGTTTTAGTTTGCCTGATAAGTGTTTCTTTTTATAAATATGATGTCTTGGAAATCTGAAGATAAGTGTGTACTGTAGAATGAAAAACTTTTATTACAGAGTAATAGACTATAATTTATTTTCATGGAGGGATACGTCAATAGGAAAGGGGGATTTGGGGTTCTCTACTTATAAATGACATTATTCACATACTGACAATTTGTCCCATTTCTTGCTATGTTAATAGCAATAACATCTTTCAGATTGGGGTGCTTAGAGACCACCAGTGCTTAGGGTGCTTAGAGACCACCAATAAAATTCATTCTGGGGCCCACTATACTGCGACTTGCAAATATTACCTGGCACCCAATAATAATCGTGAACCCAATCCACCTCACTAACCAAACCTTAGGCACAAAGAGTGGTCTCTTTCCATAAACCAACATGTGCAGACTTTTCCCCTGAATCCTCCTTGATTTATAAATAAATTCCTCCTTCAGTGCCATCACATTTATCAGCTGTCTTCAGTTCTAGAAAAATTTATGTTTGTCTCACCCACCACAGAATATTTAACTCTTAAGTCCAGTGACTCATTGGTGGCAGATTCCTTTTTTGTAGATTTTTTCTTTCTTTTATTTCCCTATCCAGGGAACTGACTCCTAGTTTACTTCACAGACATTGCACTGCACAGACACACATTAGAGGATACACAGATGCATACCTAAGCACTACACACATTGCACTCAAACATTTCCTACAATCCACTACTATGAACCATCCCTCAGCTCCTCATAAGACTTGAGTGTTCCTTCACACCCCTAACATATACCTACAGTCCACCCCTACATGACAGACCAGCATCTCATAGCTCACATGGACCTCCGATTCTTTATACAACTTCCTTTACTTCAAAGTAACTAATGGGACATTAACATGACTGTTGCTACTCAGGGGATGTTATAGAATGGAGACCACTTCATTATATTATGTTGTAGCCACTTAAAGGGATATAAAATTACATAGGAACCACTGACAGGTCATTATATTATGGGGTGCCACTGAAGGGACATTAGCTCTTTGAGGCCACTAAGGTGTCATTTTATTGTGTGGGAGGTATAATACTATGTAGGACATTATGATGTGTGGTGGAGGCATGATCACTGTAAATTCAACGGCACTAAGGGATTTAAATAGGAATAAGTGGGGTCAAGGGGACAAAGAGCAAGGCTAGGGTAATTGCTTAATCCCACAAAATCTTTGTGTTTCATCTCCTCTTTGTGTCTTCTGAAAGTTGAGAAGTACATCTTCACTTGTGGTGGTGGTAGGTGGGCACACTTATGAAACCATTGCACTGGACCCACCAATGTACTAATAGAATCCTGCAGGGGAATATTTTACCACTATTATTTGTATAAATGGCTATTGAGTCCCTAACTCTTCATATCAGACAGGATGTAATATCAGGAATAATGATAAGGGCCTTTTGCACAACCTAATCAGCTACATTATTGGGAACAAAAGTTCCTTGGAAGACTTGTTCCCAATAATTACCCTGTCTAATTGTGCTGCTGGTCATCCGACCATTCAGAAAATGTCTTAGTTAGTAAAATGTATATTGTTACATTTAGTCAATAGTACTCCTTTTCATCTTCTAATGAAAGATACAGTGCTCCTGATGACCTTTGCAAGCTTTATAAATCACACTGCATTAAAGGTAATCTGTCACATTGGACATGCAGTTCAATCTGTAGATATCATGTTATAGAGCTGAGCAGACTGATATAGAGCTTAGGGGGGAAAGTTTCTGTAAAATGTGTCATTTATTAATTTATATCTTTGCCCTTTCTGTGCTTAGAAGCAGCCATGTTGTCCTGAAGGGAGTCCTATCAGGGACTGGCAGCCCTCCATTTATGGCTAGTACACATAGATAGTTGTCAATCAATAACATGACCACCTACATGACTAGATGTCTTAGTATAGAAAGAGCAAAGATATACTGTAAATGGACAGTAAGTAATACAGTATGCACACCTGCATTTCACAGCTCTTTGCACAGATTGCAATCACTTGAATGTTCCTCCCAGAATCTGATTTGTCTATTTCATACACAATCGCACACATTACAATAAACATACATGTATACCTTGAAACTCCTGGCCCCAGTGCAAAATCTAAAATGGGGCTCTTACCTCGCTCGTACCATTTAGAATAGTTCTATATCTTTATCCTTTCTCGCCCTATTATATCGCACTGAGTGTAAAGTTAAAGGGTTTTGACATTTTTAGACCAATATTGAGAAAAAAATATTAGTGATTGTATAATAAAAAGTTGTGCAATTTTCCAATGTACTTTCTGTATTAGTTCCTCACAGTTTTCTAGATTTTGCTGTAATTCTTTCTGCTAACTTTCAGATATAAAAATCAGTTCGTGGTCATGTGATAAACACACAAGTGCACAGCTCGTTACAGTCACAGCACAGTAATCAGACATCTGCCTGGTAACAAGCTGTGCACCTGTGTGTTCATCACATGACCATGGACTGTAAATCACATGACCATGGACTGACTTTTATCCACTGGGAGTAAGCAGAATGAATAAGAGCAAGCACAGATCTAGAAAACCTTGAGGAATTGACACTGAACATATATTGGAAAATTTTACAACTTTTTATTATACTAACAATAACAATGGTCTCTCAATATAGGTCTGAAAGTGGCAAACTTCAAGTTTCAAGTAGCCCCTCAATATTCGACTACTCAAATCGAATATCAAACCCTATTATACTCTATGGGGGGAAAATGCTCGTTTCAGGGGTAGGCAACATTCGATCAAATTATACTTACCAAGTCCACGAGTGAGGGTCGGGCTGGATCCTCCGAGAAATCTTCTCCGTGCAGCATCCCTGCGGCATCTTCCGGCTCTGAATTCACTCTGCCAAGGCATCGGGCTTGGGCAGAGCCAACTGCGCATGCCCGCACTACAAGCGGGCATGCGCAGTCGGCTCTGCCCAGGCCCGATGCCTGGCAGAGTGAATTCAGAGCCGGAAGACGTCGCGGGGACGCTGCGCGGAGAAGACTTCTAAAGGTAGGAGAAGAACCAGCGTTGATTGGCCGACTGTATAGCATCAAACTTTTCCATTCGAATAGCGAGTGGTACTCGATCGAGTACGAGTATTTCGAATACCATAGTATTCGATCGAATACCTACTCAATCGAATACTACTCGCTCATCTCTATTCAACACCATAATAGTATGGTGGTGTATTGCTATGGCATGATTTCCAGGTCTCATTTGTAGTACACAGCCAAGACCCTGGAATAGCCACCAAAGTCAGACTCCAGTGGCTTAACCCTTTCAGATGCCATGATGATCAATATATGATCATGGCATCCAGGTGTCTTGAAGGCAAGATCAACCCCCTACCACTCCTTGGATCATGAGATTATGGGGTCTGTGGGGTTGCCATGGTAGTAATGGCCTCCTGTCTGTCTATCCCTATTACACATAGGGAGCATTTGTGTTGTGTAGTGCAATACAATGCATCAAGGTACATTGCACTGATGATGGTATGTTAGCGATGTTACCGGTTCTTTTTCTGTGACCAATCAGTGGGCTCAGTGGTCATGTGCAACTTAGTCTGGTAGAGGCACCAGCGTGCACTGGACGACTGTGTGCTAGGGATAGATTAATGTAATTATTATCACTATTATATTATTATTATTTTTTTATTTTTATTATTTTTTTATTTTTCCAATTCCCTTGCCACCTCCATGGTTTCTTAAATTCGCAAAGGTTTTCTGTCTCCCTCTCTCACTACCTTTGCTGCTGTCTCTTCTTCCCATTTTCTGTGAAGGTCTTTGACTCTGTGGTGGACAGGAAACTATGAAGTATCTCATTAGATATAGTCATGGCCTTTACCATGAGACATTATTTATAGGATTAATAGAAATCAGATCAAATAATGTGTACAGTTAAAGAGATTGTGCAGGCAAAATGTGAATTTTTATAAAGGCGGAAAAAAAAGGTGGAAAAAAAAATCAAAGTCGCCTGTCCCTGGTGCTCTAATGTTCCTCCAGCACAGTATGGTCTAGCATCTTCTCAAAGTGAAACTGTTCGCATGACGTCATGAAACCCTTCTGATGAAGCCACCGATTGGCCAATCATTGGTCTCAGTGGGCCTTAGGAAGAGATGTTACCGGTAGTGACATCTCATGCCCTTTGCTGAGGCCACTGATTGGTCTTAGCAGTTACGTGTGGTTAGGTCTTCCACCACACATATCAATGCTGGACCAAGAAAACTGGACCATACTAGGTGGCACCAGAGCACCAAGGAAAGGTGAGTATAGTTCTTTTTTTCATTGCCCCCAACCTATTTAGATAATAAATTAAATGTCCAGTTTTTCCTGGACAACTCCTGTCATGTATATCACATTACACAGGTTAAGGGAGAGAAAAAAAAAACTTATACATGCTTGTCAGCTCTGACATCAGACTTGCAGTAAACTCAATGTTATCTTTGTGCTTATATAGAGGGATAACCAACACTATCCAAGCCTTTATCAGCAAACTGCAATTAGTAGAAGACAACAGCTCTGAGCAAAAGTAACCCAGAGAACTCAGCCCCCCTCCCCTCCAGAGTAACGTGATCTGTCCTATAATGATAGATAAGAAGAGATGCAGGCCAGGTTCTTTGACAATGTTGGGTAAACAATAGCAGGTAATCCAAGCAGCATTGCTAAAGCAATATAGTTAGGAAAATTCTTGAGTTTGCATAAGCTAACAGTTTAGATAGGATCCTTGAAGGGTCTTTAAAGGGTTAAGTAGCAAAGGAATCATTGGGACCCCCTCAGAGTTCAGGGCCTAGTAGCAACTGCAAATGCTAGACCCCATATAGCACCCACTGAATAAACATATTAAAAACCAGAGAGAAACACAAAAGTAAAATGAACATTTTCTGGTCCCTTGTGAGTACTTGACGAGAAAAGATCTTAATGTTCTCAAACATATATATTTACTACAGTCTGTGCTTTTTTTTACCCAAGTTACAAAAAAAAAAAAAAAAATCAATTACCAAAAAGTTCCTCTAGCGGCCTTCCTTAAAAAAACAGCCTGCGATATTTCATCAATATACCAATTAAAACTAAAATTTACAAATGTCTTTGTTCAATAGAAAGAACTTATTTTACAAATAAGGTTAGACCCTTGTAATGTAGAAAGAAGTCGTTTTATAGCCTAGGAGGATATAACCCATATGCTTAGTTATACGGATATAGCGTGCACCAAGCAGTCAGTTTCCCTTATATTTTAGTGAAAAATGCCTGTTACCTACTAGCTGTGTTTATGACATTAAACTGAATAAAGAGAATAAAAATGCTAAATATATTTCTTTTACTCTCCTCTGAGACATTGTTTCAGGGAATTTGTATGTTGACGACACCTCTAGGAATTTTGTTTTATATTGATACATTTCTTTTGTCAGCATGATAACACCATTCTGGTTCTTAAGCATTCACCAAATACATAACTACAATAGTACATAAATAAATTAAATGTGCTCCCCAGAGAAATTTGTGATGGTATATGCCAGCTTCTTGGGTTGCTCAAAGAAATTCCATGAATAAACATTTTACAAACCTTTTTACACAGCAAGAAACAATACTTTTAACAGAGGCATTATTCACATTCCCGTCACATACTGGCTGCAAATAATTTAAATATATATATCTGCTCACTGGGTTCTAGTAAATAATTTATAGGAATTCCATTAATCAGCCTAACACAGACAGTTTTTCATAATAAAAGATATTTTACAACTGAAAGCGTGCATTTATATAACAATTTGCATTTGTTCCCATGTCTTCCCATTGCTTCCATTAGGTCTAGATATTTTTTTGTTTTCTTTTCACCCAGAAAACACATTCTAGGAAGTTCTAACAGCAACTGATAGCTAATATTGGTTTCAAGTAGACACACCGACTAAGAATAAAACCGGGCCGATGACAGATTCTAATGAGATCTGCTTATGTTTGTTATTAAGTTATCTGCAGACAAAGAGCATTATCACAAAGCTTGTCTTTAGGCAAACAAAAGAAGGTCTAATTGCTTTAATCAACATACCTTATGATTTTTCAGAGAGAGGAAGACGTTTTAGCGGAATCTGCAGAGAAAACTACATTTTTTGAAGGCATTTCAAAGCAAGTGTATGAGACACATACAATACATAAGGAAATGCACATTTTCTTATAGGTCACTATATATGGGTGTTGCGCTTTGTTTCTACTAATGAGAACATAAGGTTTGCATTTTTCCCAGTAATATTTGGGTGTTACTTTGGGACAGGAATTTTGTCTTTTTACATTTGAATGTGAACTCCAAAGTGGCGGTGTCCTTAAATAAGCGTCTGAGAACTTTTTACTTTTCATAGCTATTTATTCCTACAGTTTATTGAATTTGTTAATGGAAGTATTGCAGTATATCGCTCTAAAAGAAGCCAAATAAATGGACATATGTTCTGAAGTTTTAAATTACCAAAGTGGGACATTAAATGTACTACAAAACACTTTTGCTTGCATTTGAGAGCTCGGCAGATGTTTTTGACTGGGTGAGCATAAAAATAACAGTTGTTAAAAAATAAGCCACAAAAGCTACTGCAGCAATAATACAAGACATTGGTACATTTATGGTGACCTATTGTAATGTGTAAAGTACGAGGTAGAAAAACTAGCTGAAAACGGTGATTTGACAGGTTTGGAAGAATTCTGTTTTCTTCTGTTTATAAACCCAAACAAAGGACCAGGTGTCTCCCATAAATAAAAAGGGAGGACCCCCCCGAAGTGTTGTTGCCTGATCTACTCTAGATAGATAGATAGATAGATAGATAGATAGATAGATAGATAGATAGATAGTGTGGGGAATCACTCAGGTAGATGCTCGATAGCAGTGCAGGAAACAGGGACACAGAGACTGGGTTGCACTCAAGTTCAGTATTTATTCACTTCTTGTGCATAAACTGCCTTTGCAAAGGCACAAACAAACAAAATAAAAGCTTTCATGGCTGAGAACTAACTAAACATAAGAAACTACTCCCTGACTATACAGGAGCCTGGCTTCCAGACTCTCACTCTGGTAACAGCAATGGGTCAGATCTGTCAGTGTGGTGCCACCACTCCTAGCACTACACACAACCTAATATCAGGCCTTGATTAGTCAGCTGACCTCCCTGGTGTGGGTTTTTACCAAACACCCTTTAGCTGCCTGGCTGGAACATACCTGTCCTTCCACACCACATCCTTCACTTTCTCACAATAGATAGATTCCTTTAAGTGCATAGTGTTAATACTCCACGACTCTTTTCATACTTCCTAAATTTTTATTGTCTGTGGAGATCACTAAATGAGGGCTTAATGTTTGTGTGATGGGTTATACTTTGATTTGGCAGCATTCTGGGGTAATTTTAATCTTATTGATAACTTTTATTATTGTTTGGGGTCTGTGTGAAAAAAAAACCCTCAAAGTCTTCTTAGTCTTCATTGTTTGTTGTGTTTTATGTTTATGGAATTCACTCAGTGTTAAAAATGAAGTGGCAACTTTGTCCGATGGGTCATTATAATTATGGTAATAGCATATTTTTATTGGTTTTATTACGTTTTACTGCTTTCACTTATTAAATTGTCATTTTTAAAAGTGAACTATTTGCCTGACACCTATAACTTTCTAATTGTTTTGTTGATGCGGCTAGAGCAGAGCTCTTTAATGTTTTATTATTTAATTTTTATATTTTCTTTTTAGGCTAAGGCCCCACATGGCGTCCCGCAGCAACAAAGGACTGTGGGAAAAACAGCGGTGCCTATGCATTGCGGTTCTTCCCACAGCGCTATAGACAGAAAGTTTGCAGAGGTTTACTCTGCAGACTTTGTTTCAATTACACCTACGGAAAAATGGCTGGCATTTCAGTAGGTAGAGTGTTGGCCAAAAGTATTGGCACCCCTGCAATTCTGTCAGATAATACTCATTGTCTTCCAGAAAATGATTGCAATCACAAATTCTTTGATATTATTATCTTCATTTAATTTGTCTTCAATGGAAAACCACAAAAAGAATTGTCAAAAAGCCAAATTGGATATAATTCCACACCAAACATAAAAAAGGGGGTGGACAAAAGTATTGGCACTGTTTGAAAAATCATGTGATGCTTCTCTAATTTGTGTAATTAACAGCACCTGTTACTTACCTGAGGCACCTAATAGGTGGTGGCAATAACTAAATCACACTTGCAGCCAGTTGAAATGGATTAAAGTTGACTCAACCTCTGTCCTGTGTCCTTGTGTGTACCACATTGAGCATGGAGAACAGAAATAAGACCAAAGAACTGTCTGAGGACTTGAGAAGCAAAATTGTAAGGAAGCATGAGCAATTTCAAGGCTACAAGTCCATCTTCGAAGACCTGAATGTTCCTGTGTCTACCGTGTGCAGTGTCATCAAGTTTAAAGTCTATGGCACTGTGGCTAACCTCCCTAGATGTGGATGGAAAAGAAAAGTTGACGAGATTTCAACGCAAGATTTGTGCGTGGTGGTGGATTGTGGTGGATAAAGAACCTCGACCAACATCCAAACAAGTTCAAGCTGCCCTGTAGTCCGAGGGTACAACAGTGTCAACCTGTACTATCCGTCAGAGTCTGAATGAAAAGGGACTGTATGGTAGGATACCCAGGAAGACCCCACTTCTTACCCAGAGACATAAAAAAGCCAGGCTGGAGTTTGCCAAAACTTACCTGAGAAAGCCAAAAACGTTTTGGAAGAATGTTCTCTGGTCAGATGAGACAAAAGTAGGAAAAGGCATCAACATAGAGTTTCCAGGAAAAAAAAAGAGGCCTTCAAAGAAAAGAACATGGTTCCTACAGTCAAACATGGCGGAGGTTCCCTGATGTTTTGGGGTTGCTTTGCTGCCTCTGGCACTGGACTGCTTTACCGTGTGCATGGCATTATGAAGTCTGAAGACTACCAACAAATTTTTCAGCATAATGTAGGGCTCAGTGTGAGAAAGCTGAGTCTCTCTCAGAGGTCATGGGTCTTCCAGCAGGATAATGACCCAAAACACTTCAAAAAGCACTAGAAAATGGTTTGAGAGAAAGCACTGGAGACTTCTAAAGTGGCCAGCAATAAGTCCAGACCTGAATCCCATAGAACACCTGTGGAGAGATCTCAAAATGGCAGTTTGGAGAAGGCACCCTTCAAATCTCAGGGACCTGGAGCAGTTTGCCAAAGAAGAATGGTCTAAAATTCCAGCAGAGAATTGTAAGAAACAAAATAAATGAAAATATTTAATACCCAAGAGTTTGTGCTTGCAATCATTTTCTTGAAGAAAATGAGTATTATCTGACAGAATTGCTGGGGTGCCAATACTTTTGGCCAACACTGTATAAAACCTCACAGCTCACAGTACATGTCAGCTGCAGGGACATGACGACTGGTTGCATTGAAAGAAAGATGACAGAGTACAGAGATATCCTGCAAGAAAACCTCTTTCGGCTATTCACCATCCAACCTGACTGAACTAGAGAGGATCTGCAAGGAAGAATGGCAGAGGATCCCCAAATCCAGATGTGAAAAACGTGTTTCATCATTCCCTCATGGCTGTACTAGATCAAAAGGTTGCAAATACTCAATACTGAGCAAAGGGTCTGAATACTTACGACCATGTGATATTTCAGTTTTTCTTTTTTTAATAAATTTGCCAAAATATTTACATTTCTGTTTGGGGTGTTGAGTGTAGATTAATGAGAAACAAACAAAATGATTTTTGATTTTAGCAAATGGCTGCAATGGATCCAAGTCTACTCCATCAATATTTATCAGAAAAAAATTAAATAATTCAAAAATTAATGTTATGAAATATATTTTCTTATGTTCGGTGAAGCCACATCTCCCTCTTCAAATAGGGCTTGAAAAAGATTTTGATATACTGTATGTATATGCCATGGTGAATGGGTCTGAAATTGAGTGATATTATTGTATTTGTTGTAAGCTTCTAGTGGTGGTCACTTTTAAAAAAAAAAAAAAAAAAAGCCATCACTAGCTACATTAATATCCATTCTTGTGAATGGTGTTATTTACGTGACATATTTTTTGATGATCCATTATAAGAGAATTGTTAGGAACAGGACACGTCCTTTTTATTGTGCCCATTTTCAATGAATCCCTATAGATTCAAGATCTACAGTTGCCCCTCATATGCAAACCCACCATTTTGTCCATTTTTGCCAGCTGAGAATCCAATATCTTTTATGTTTTTGCCTCCTAATGAAAGTCTCAGTTTGTGACCCAGGTACCATACCTAAATTGGAAATTTCGCAACTAATATGCTACAAGCAAATAAACTCTTCCCATTACATATGGTACTACTGTTACCTAGTACAGATATGTTTATGTCTGTATGGGTGAAGTTGAACCAAAATAGACACCTGTTATGACGGAAAATAGTTGTACTGCATTTGTGCATTTTTCTGCTTTCATAGCAGAAACTTGTAGTTATCGTTACGATGAAAGTTTGAGGATATTTCACAAACCAAGAGATTTTCAAAAGAATAAAAATGTCATATTTTTATTTTGTTTTCCCCAGAACAGCACAGAAGTCTTAATGTTTGATGCAGAACGTAAATCATGTTCCCGTCCCATATGCCATGCTAAGTGAGGAAGTTTTCCCATACAATTAGAATTGTTAATTGATTTGAGAAAACTATGCTTTGAAGGTATAAAACTGCTGACATTATTTCAGTAGGGAAATGCACTCCCAGGAGGAAGAACAGAGAAGTACAATTTCTCTCCTTGTTTTGCTGGAAAATACATCTATAAAAACACTGTGAATCATGCAGTAAAAACTTCTGTGCCAATATCATAAATCTCTGATAATAAAGATTTCATTGTTGAAACAATAAAATACAATTTTATTATAACACAGAGTATCCACCTAAACATTGTCCTTTTAGCTGCCTTGAGTTAAATGTATGCACAGTTTTACAGTCTATAAACAGATCTGGAATAAAAGTTAATAAATGTCAAAATTTGCATTTCAAAAAATTCTAGCTGCATTTTAGGGAAGATCAATCTATGAACCTTTCAACATTATGTCAAATGAAATGCTAATTGTACCTTTAGGAATTTCAGAGACAGTGACAAGAAACTAAATGCTCTGTTCCTTTGCATCAGCAAGTCATAGATAATTGTATATCTACTCTTTACTCTTGTGAACTTCTGTAAAAAAAAAAAAAAAAATGGAAGCACGGAAGAAGAAAGGCTTTTCTTTTCTTCAACTCGGCAAAGTAAACTCCTTCAGCCACCCTTCATCAATCTGCCTTAATATGCGTTGTGTTAACATGTTGACAATGGGCAAATCACAAAGTACTCCATTTATTCGTTTTACAATAGGTTTGTCAAAGGAACCCCATGTAAAAAACGTCTTGCGTGGAAATTGTAAGGGAAGACAACAAACCACTTACAAGATATATTTGT
Source organism: Leptodactylus fuscus (assembly GCF_031893055.1). Lineage (NCBI taxonomy): Eukaryota > Metazoa > Chordata > Amphibia > Anura > Leptodactylidae > Leptodactylus > Leptodactylus fuscus. The sequence goes on along the minus strand of NC_134266.1, from coordinate 200,854,413 downwards.
ACAAAAACAGAAGAATTATAGAAACCATAACTGGATTGTAAATGGCTAATTTAGTATTAAGTTAAAAAAATCAAAAACTTTTCTTGTGGTTTGAATGTTCTAAGATGTAAAGATGAAAGTGATCAAACATATCTGACCTACTGAAGAATAGAAAAATGTTGACTTGACTGCAAATGTTGAATACTTTATTTCATCACATGCTATCCTTATTGAATACGAATATTGTAAAAAGAATATCCCATGAAGTGTTTTTTTTTGTTTTTTTTTTTTCATTTCTGACGCTTCTATTAGTTTGTCATTTCAGGCCACAATGTAATATAAGGCTGGCCATATGTTTAAGATAGTTGTGACCCAAACAATTGTCTAGCCTACAGCCATTCCGCCCAAATGCTCATATGCATGCAAAGAACAAGATATAAAAAATATACAGATGATGGGGAATTATGGTTTCTTTTCTTCACCTTCTACAGCCTCCTTGCTAAAAACAGTTTATCTTGGACAACCCCTTTAAACCAGTGTGGTTTTGAAGCTTAAATCCTAATTCTGCTAGACAATAATACTAACTACTGAACCACCATGCTGCACATAAATAGATTGAACTGCCTTGTGAATTGTTTGACATAATTTAGATAACCAATGCTAGGCTTTTCAATGACCAGGCTTGTAAAGGCCTTAAGGGGGTTATGCCATTAAAAGTATTTATCCACTATCCATGGGATACAGGATAAACACCTGATTGTTGGGGGTCTGAATGCTGAGACCCCCACAAATCCCAAGAATGGAGGGTCCACAACTGACCGCAACTAGACTGAATACAGTCTCGACTGGTGCTGGACAGCACTCCTGTTCACTTCAGTGGGAGCACTTGGCTATCTCCAGGAACAAAGGACTTGTGGATAGAAGATATATATATATATATATATATATATATATATAATTTCTCATGGCATAACCCCTTTAATGCCTTGGCAAGTTATAGCGGCTACCTACCAAAGTATATTTTAGCATTTTTTTTGTTTTACAACTTGAGAGCAACCTTTTAGCAAATGTATCATTCTAGTTAGATATATACATTGCAAGGGACCTGACGATCATGTGACCACTGGGTTCAATAGAGGCAGAGGCTCTATGTCTTCCTCTGTTCGCTACATAGCGCTCATTCTGCAGTCTGTAGTGTATGAAGGAGAAGAGATGAGGTAATAAACTTCTTCTAAGTTATCCTCAGATTACAGGCGAGTAAACTGCAGCAACGTGGATAGACATTGCTGCTGACTTAACGCCTGCAGCAGTCTCTGACTTAACTCCCCGCAGCAGTCGGTTCCTATTAGTTTTCAATACCAATAATCATCAATAAAATGATGGCATCTCTTCAAGATCCAGCTTTTCTCCCATCATACATTTTTATTCTTATCTTCATTAAAATGATTTCTTCTCCTAAAATAAATACTAATTTAGGCTATGGCCCCAGGTTGCAGAAACAAAGCTTCTTTTGTTGCAGATTTTGCTTTTTTTTTTTTTTTTTTTTTTTGAGCCAAAGCCAAGAATGGCTTCTAAAGAATGTAAAATATCTAGGTAGTTCTTCTACTTCTATCTTCTGCTCAATCCACTCCTGGCTTTGGATCAAAAAAACTGCAGCAAAATCTGCAACAAAAAAAACCAGCTTTTCCGCAATGTGGGTCCTCGACCTAATACAAATTAACACCATCTCAAAATAATAATTAAACCATGTAATAACGTTTCTACATACAAAACCATAGAACTTCCAATTGCCTTATTTGCTGTGACATATTGATGTACTAATGAAGATCTCCACAAATATATATATTCATTTCTCCATGTGAGCTACAGCAATAATGGGCTTTATCTATATTTCCTTTAGCAATGATTATGAATCTATGTATAATATACGTTAATGAGCGATGCACATTTCTGCCATTACCGCAGTCCTTGTTTAAGGTTTTTCTTCTTAAGAGCACACTTACCACACGCTGAGCATATGAATATTGCTTCACATTAGAAAATGTTTGGGGAATTATTAATATTCTAATAATTATGCAGCTCGGCTGTGCTTACTAAGTTATTTAATCCATTACAACATATGTATATATGCTTTATACAGTGATAGTGAACAATCCTTTTTTCTATTATGCCAAATAATAGTTATTTTAATGATGTTATCCATTAAAGAAACACTTTGACGTTAATTTGCGTTACAAAATTAATCACAATATAAGTAGTTCAATTCACTGTTTACCTCTATTCCCTCTTAACATTGGCATACTATATCTGTGTTTTGCTAAATTACTTGGTGGTCAGCCATTTTGGGAGTATCCTCTTCCTCCATTTCTCTTAGACTGGTGGTACTGTGCAATGTCTGTATACGGTGTACAGAATAAGAGGAGTGGTTCTGTGCAGTGTCCTTATACAATATGCAGGATAAACATAGTAGTGCTGTGTATATGTACTGATAAGAGTAGTACTGCTGCTCTGTGAGGTGGAAATACATAGGATAAGAGTACACAGACAGAAACTCAAACATTTAACTCTCTAGTTCTGGTGCTGGTTTAATAACCTTGCAGAGGTTCTTGAGCAGCTCCTGCTTACATCTGTAGCAGGACCCAACACAGGTCTGGATTGCAGAATTGAAGGCCCCTTTCCTAGGCAGTTGTTTTTTCTTTTTATTGTTTTTTTCCATATAGGGATCACAATGTACTTTTTTTTTCCTTATCAATATGTCTTTGTAGAATAGGAGGAAATCCATGCAAACATGGGGAGAACATACAAACTCCTTTCAGATTGTGTTCCTTGAGGGATTCGAACCCAGGACTCCAGCGCTGCAAGGCTGCAGTGCTAACCACTGAGCCACCATGTTGCCCCTTTCCTAAGTAGTTGTACATGACTACATAAAAGTTGGAGGGCAGTTTACATGGCCATGGGTCACGAGTCTTGAGCCCCAGGTGGCCACTCTTATCACCCTTATAATCTGCTACTGCAGAAGATGGTGAAAGTTGGACTACAGCAATATCAGGAACTCTCAAGGAGTCACTACTGGATTAGCTGAACAAACAGACTGGAGGAAGACAGGGAATTGAGCAGGAAAAGAAAAAGACTAGTGAGGTAATTCAGGAAACAATAGACTGTATATGTGTATTATTCCACAATAATGGAGTAAACCAATAACCTAGTGCTCTTTTATAATCTATGTAAATGTAAAATGTAGGTATTTGTATAATTCAGCAGGTAATTCCAGACTAGGGGGAATGGGAGGAGGACATTCAGGTAGGGACCAGTTTAAGGTGTAACAGGCAGCAGATCTTGGAGTCCCCTGTGGCACCTAATCTGTTTAGCAATTCGCCACTCACAAAGGCGTTGTCTAAATATCTTTCCCAGTTTTCACCCTTTAATCCATGTCTAAGGATCTTATCTTCGGAGTATGGAAGCTATCAGGTTGTTACCCCTCTCAGTGTTCCTGGTGAAGATGGCAGCTAATCAGTGACCAGGCATCCTCCAGTGGGCAACATGGAAGGGAGTGGCAGAACATTAGTGAAGTACAGGCCAAGAAGTCAGACTGAACTGGATGAGCAGACTAGAGCAGTCACCACAAGCAAAGGTCAGCAACGGGTATCAGGCAGATCTGTATCAACAGACAGATGCAGAGTCAGGACAACACAAAGTCGATAACCAATGACTTTCTGATTTTATGATATGTGTAGCTTGATATTTTTGTCAGAATTTTTTTTTTAATGTAGATTGTAAACCCCATTTAGAGCTCACAATGTACATTTTTTTCCCTATCATCATGTCTTTGGAGTATGGGAGGAAATCCATGCAAACACGAGGAGAACATTCAAACTCCTTGCAGATCATATCCTTGGCAGGATTCGAACCCAGAGCTCCAGCGCTGCAAGGCTGCCGTGCTAACCACTTTCTGATAATATCATGTAAAGTAAATTCATTGGGTAGTAAATCTCTTTGCAGATGCTTTGTATCTCAAATTATAAGCATCCATCTTCCCACACAGGGAATACTAGTCAATGAAAAAGTAAACATCGAAGTCTGACTTTACTAATCTAGTGACGCTACCTTTTGGCAGTGTGAGTTTTTCTCAAGCATATAAGACATTACCTCACTGAATAAGTAAAATATACCCTGACTTGGAAGCAAGTTAGAGTTTTCTTCTTCTTCGGTGTTTGTGAAAATAGCCAGTCCTTCCAGCAGAATTACCTGAGTATAGTCGTCCTGCATTGTGATATGAAATTTATTATTCCAAACCTCCTTTTGAGCCTGTGTTGTGAAGAAACTTGGAGTATACAGCTTTGTTTATGGAGGGAATATCTATTACAATGATAGTTGTAATGTCTTTTCCTGTGGACACACAGCTCCTGCTTTCACTGCATAGCTAACATTATCACTTGTACTTGCCACATTCACCGACTGTTGCAATATCATGTTTGATGTATTCATTATTGGCACTCAGTACATTAATCCTCACTGAAGTCCGGTAAATCAAAATTATACCATCTGGCTTCCTATTCATAATGATGAATTTGAGGTTGAGGTGATTAAGTTTGCTAGGCCTTTGCATTTTAATGTAAAAATTAGAGTATTATAAAGGCATTTAGAAATGACCAATAGTTAGAATAAACTTAGTGACAGGATCTAATTTGTGTACTTGCTAGTAAAGCTTAATTTTAATTAGACGACTTGGTATTTCAGCACCATCTCAAATAGACAGAACTTTAGTGATTAGGAAGATGAAGCTGTTAAATTGACAAATGGAGCAAGAAACATTTACAACAGCACTAAGAGGCAAGGGCATTGATAATGATAACAGCAAGCTGATATTCTTCAATCAGGAAGATTAACTATTTAGTGTGAAAATACACAATTTTGCGATAACAACTCGTTACAAGACCCCTGAAACAATATGTGCTCAGTCTTTGGATTTGGGTGTCATTCTGATGCACTGTATTAACAGATCTCAATTGTGTAGTGCTGGAGTCGAAACCTAAAGAAATCATTTCTGGCTTTTGATTTATTTGAGAGATGCATATTTCTACTTATCATTGATTAATGTTACCAGTCTTGGACTGGGGTGGTGAGAGCCCACCAGTAAATTCTGGGGGCCTACTGTGCAGCTATGATGGTTTTAGATAAAGTGGGCCCTGGGAAAAATTAAAAGTGGGGCCCAAATGCTAAAATATTGCACCTACAACATAGTCACACTCTGTTAATTCAATGTGCTGCAGTGCTGATCCTAAGGTATTTAAAGAGGTTGTTTCATATATATCTAAGCTACTCTAAGCCTGGCAGTAGTGGAAGCTCTGTATGGCAGCAGACTTCCTCTCTCACACTCTGATCTGACTGCTGAGTCGCTGCTTGTGAAAATGAGGGGGAGGGGAATGTTAAGAATGTTCTTTTCTCCCAATCTTTTTTCCCCATAGTAGCAGAAGTAGGGCACTTGAAAGAGGCCCTTATGGATGTGGGGGCACTGCTTAATTGTGCTTCCATAATGTTGGCCCTAGCTGCATAGAAGGCAGCACAGTGGCTCGGTGGTTATCACTGTAGCCTTGTAATGCTGAAGTCCTAGGTTTGAATTCAACCAAGGTCAACATCTTGTATAGCCTGCCCATTTTGTGTGGGGGTACACTGGTTTCCTCCCACACTCCAAAAGACATATGGTAGGAAATTTACTGTAGATTGTGAGTCCTATATGGTAAATGAATGACAATGTTTGTAAAGCACTGAAGAATATATTTCTGCTATACAAGTAAGCAAAATTAATAGTAGTTTGCTGCCTAAACTTTTTCTGCTTAGGGCTTGTCCGTAGCCTGATGACCGACTGTTGTCTTCGACTAGAACCCTATTAGGTCTATGAGTCATGGATATGTGTCCAGGTAACAGAAAGACACTGCAGAATGATTGGTGATTGGGGTCCCACAGTAGAATTTAGAATGTGGGGCCCAAGAGCAGAGAATACTGGTGGGTCTTTCTCTGCCCCTAGATATCATCTAAGCCACCTGATGCATTTATATAAAAATAAACTTTCTTGGTTTCCTCAAACAATAATAGGTTGGTTGTCCTGAAACAGTAAAGAAGCCTCACACAATCAATCTACAACCACCATTATAAATGGGAGGTATGGGATTCTTAGTGTAATGTGGATTGGTGTTTTTCTTTAAAGTTCAATTTCAACATGAAGTGATCTTAGAAACCCATAAATCACACTTATCAAGTTTTTTCTTTATTGTGGATGCATGAACGAGGGCTGTGCCACATTGAAGAGCTTTTTAATATTCTAGGATGTTTTGTGACATGCCCAATGAGTTTTTACCTGATCAAAAACAGCAACAGATATGTGTTGGTCAACCACTTATCTTAAAGTATTCTTCAATGTTCAATTCAAACTTAGATAATAAAATATCCCCATAATAACAAACATAAAATATCGCACCTTGTGCACAAAACCTAAATCAAAACTAGTGTCTTTCACAGGAAAGATCTCACCAAAGTGTTGCTTAAATTGGTGGACCTCACAACACGTAGTTATACATGCTTGGGGGATATGATATGCTGGTCAGGCCTATAGAAGAGAAGAAGTATTAGGTTTCCTATTATGCCATAATGTCCAGGCCATCAATTGCAACAATATTTCCTGGCTAAGCATATGGACAGCCATTTTAAGATTGAAGCAATAAACAATTCCCAGAACCTTATCTAAGACTGTAATACTTAGGCCCCATGCACACGCTCTACGGTTGTGTGAATGGGCCCTTAATATTAACATGTTTCGAAATTATTACTTTTTCATCTGTTTTGGAATTAATGCTAAAACTTGCAGGCAGCTCTGATAAATCAATCTATTAACATTTAATGATATCTCATTATTGTGCTATTTATTTCCTAAACACTGTTGTACATCTTCGTACTCTGTATTTGCAAGAAAGAACATAACACACATTCATAAATTGTCGCCATGCATTTCTTAGTTGTACAGTTCAGCATTTGGGGCCAAGTGCCCAGATGGTAAGGTGCACGTGAGTCCCCTTGTTCTTAGTAACAACAGGTTTCGTTCTGTATTCTTACCTGTAATTCATTTAAAACTGGAAGTAATATAACTCTATGGCTATGTATCAAAATGATAGAACTCTGAGCACATATATTGCTTAAAAGATATTTTGTAATAAATTTTGCTATTCAGATTACAAATAAAAGAGTAAGACATACTGAATTGTAGCTTTCCAAATTAGCTTCATCTCAGCTTACTTATTGTACATAACATGTATGGTAGCTTGTGGAGTTGATGGCGATCAATAACTGCATATCCTAAGATTACTTAAGTACTATAGTCTGCATTCTTCTCTAGAGTGCTTGTTTCCTGCTGCACACATGCTTATATATAGAATATTGATATATTGATTTGTTGTTCATTCTATTATTATTATTCCTTTTTGACATAAAGCGTTCAAGTGTAAATAAGAAAAATCTTTCAGTTAATGAAACATTTGGAAAAATGGAATTATTTTGTGGTCACAAAGTCAGAACTTTTTTGTGTATACAAAGGAATATAGAAATATACTTTTCGTTTGCCATTTACAGGAAAAAAAATAGCTTCAGTGTTTTCTTTTGTCAGTGACTGAGGGACGATGAAAGATCCAGTCTTGTGTAAATGGCTATGTCTTACCATCACTCTTAAGCTCGGCATGGAAGCTGTACTATTGACATTAACTTGTGCATCAGTTGGAATTGAAGTGAGTTTAATGTGACCTTGGCTTGGTTGCTGAAGTAGAAATGATCTCTATCAGAAAACCAAATACTACAATTTAATTGTTTTAGCCTTGCCACATTCCAACAGCCATTATTTCTGCATTTTTCTTTGACATGGGTCTTCTTTTTATCTTTTTGTGCCACTAATTTAGGATGAATATAGCATTGTATTTAATTTACTGTATATACTCGAGTATAAGCCAAATTTTTCAGCACAGTTTTTGTGCTGAAAAATCCCCCTCAGCTTATACTGGAGTCAAGCAAAAAAAAAAAAATTTTTTTTTTTTGGGAGGGGGGGGGGGGTCTATGACCAACCGCAATAGTAATGTATAGAATCTCCCATAAAATAGTGGGGGGGGGGGAAAGAAGCTTTAAAAAAATATAATAAAAAATAAAGTAAATAAAAGTTCTAAATCACTCCTTTACCTAGAAAACATATAAAAGAAAATGACTGTGAAACACATACACATTAGGTATCCCTGTGTCTGACAGTGCCCAGTCTACTGAATATAGGGTATCTGCAGTGCTCCTGTTCTGTCAGAAAGGGGTTAATAGGAGCACTGCAGATACCCTATATACAGCCAGGCTGAATTCCAAGTGGGGGAAAAAAAACCTCAGTCCTCAAGCTCAGGGAAGGGACAGACAGACAACCAAAACACCCCCTCCCCTTCCGCAGCATCCAGCATCTACTGCACCCAAAAACTCCGACTATTTTAATTTTTGAAATTTTCCAGTAGCTGCTGCATTTCCCCCTAGGCTTATACTCGAGTCATTAAGTTTTCCCAGTTTTTTGTGGTAAAATTAGGGGCCTCGGCTTATATTCAGGTCGGCTTATACTCGAGTATATACGGTACATGACCTTTTTTGGCTGAGAATTTTTTTTATACCAATATACACCTTTTTTTAAATTTTTTTCCCCTTTTTTAAAATTTTGTGATTAGTCTTTCATTTTAATTTTGCAACTTTTTGGAGTATATGTTTGCTACACTTTCTTTAACATAATTTTCCCTACTAGGGTATTTATCATTTTGATTGCTTATAAATAATATACCTGTGTATTTCAATGAAATATTGTCTGTTCATACATAATACACATGCACACACTTTGTTAGGACATGCATATACGTATGCAATTCTAAAGTCTCTATAACAGAGGGAAACATGTCAAAGTATGGAATTATCTGCTAAGGCACCTGCAGTGGAATCTTATAATATGTTTTTAGAAGAAATTAACCCCCTCCCGATATCCGCCGTACTAGTACATTACAGGCTACTCTATATACATTATACAGAATAATTAATGGTTGCATCATGAAGAACAATTTGTCCCGCAAACATTAAGCTCTCATATGGCTCTGAGAGTGGAAAAATAGAAATGTCCACATTTCTCAGATATGTCTACAATCTCAATCATGGGACAGTTTTGCACTTCATGGGTACAAAATACTTTGTTCTATAGGAATATTGATAATGTTGTAAATGATTAAGGAAATGATTTACTTTGGGTAAAGTTTATTTTTCAGGCTAGCATTAGTAGAGTTACTGAATGACCTCCGGCATCTTTCACTTTTTATCCAGTGTTTTTGATTGCCCATTTTTCATTGGAACATTTACTTGTCACCTACGCTGATTCTAATTGTATTCAATGTATAATCCTTAGGACATGTTCATGATCTAAAGATGCTTGGAACAGTTCAAGTGAGCCTGATATTTTCAATCACTGCCTACTTTTCAGTTGTTTGCATTATTTAATCTCTAACTTCATGCTCCAAGCAACAATCACAGTAAAATACTTTATTCTTTAATCCATTAAAGATTGAAGCATGTCATAAATCAAATTTCATAATGACTTGCCTTCTCTCTTCTGACATTAGTTGCTTCCTCACTGAAAAGCTAAGGAAGCCAATCTGACTTTTCTAAATTGTCATTTTCTGCCTAGTCTTTCTCTATTGTGTCATCTGCTAAACTATTGCAATTTCTAAATATGCTATAATGAACGCTGTTCACATTAAATGTGAGAACTAATGGTTTTATGGATCATACAATATTACCAAGTTAGGGTTCATTTTTCTGTTGAGGTCCACATTTTATTGCAGGAATTAATGCAAGCAACTGAGAAATGCACCCCAATATTTATTTCCCTAATCTTCCTGTGTTCAGAAATCCCACCACTTAGGGCTGTAATATGTTCCCTGACCACATGGCAAGGCCCGAAAGTAACATTTCAACCTATGGCTTGCAGAACATAAATTTTTCTTGAATGATTTATAGGTCCCAATCCAAACCTACAGGTGATTTGCATTAGCAGAACAATGTAGCATCCCATAAGTGACCGCATTTTGAAGACTACACCCCCTAACACAGATATCTAGGGATATAGTGATTTAACTTTAATCCATATATTGTTGTAAGAATTAAGGAAAAGCTAGTATAAAAATTTAAATTTGAGCTGTTGGAGGTTTTTTTTTTTTTTTTTTACAAATGCAATTTGTATGAGATATTTTTCTTACATAGTGCAATAAACGGAGAAAATGTATACTGCTATTTATCTCTCTATTTCTCCTGTGTTCAGAAAAATCCACATTTAGGCCATAAAATGCCGCTTGGTCACAAGTTGGAGCCTTAAAGTAACAGAGCACCCTATTGTGGTCAGGACATAAATTTTGCTTGTAGGCTTCACTCCATATCTACAAGGAATTTGAGCTGACAAACCAATGTAACAACCCCCAATGGTGACCTTATTTTGAAAACTACACCCCCTTAGCATATTAAACTAGAGCTATAATGATTGGTTTGAAGCCACATTTTATTGCAGGAATTAAGGCAACGTCAGTATAAAACTTTGTTAGAATTTTTATTTTTTACAAATGAGTCATTTATGGGACATATTTTAATACATAATACAAGAAACTGAGGAAATGCACCTCAATATTTATTTTGTTGTTTCTCCTGTGTTCAGAAATACCTCCGCTTAGACCATAATATTCCCCCTGAATACAGACTGTAACCCGAAATGAAAGGATCGCACTGTGCATTGAGCTGAAAGAACAGTGTTCACTACTACAATACCACAGTTTTCAAAGTTTAACACAATGCCTGCCAAGGTATTTATCTTGTGTGTGGGGGGGTATAATTAGGATTTTTTTTTTTTTTTTTTTTGGGGGGGGGTAGATATTTTTCCTAGAGAGCCAATTTGAAATATGAAAATGATGACTGAATCAATAAATTACTTAAAAAATGTAATGTCATGGGTGTTTTCCAAAAAATGTCAGAAGGGAGGGTCTAGTTGAATTCAGCTGACAAAGGATACATTTTAAGGCTAAAGGCCCTGTTCACACGGGGAGTGGATTGGCGGATTTGGCACCGAGAGTGACGTGAGAAGCCGCATCACTCTCGGGTCAAAATGTGCCTGCCATGACTGTCGCGACTTCTGACAGTCCCAGCTTCCCCCTCCGGAGTAGGCTCAAAGGAATGGGTCTACTCCGGAGGGTGCTGTCGCGAGGCGGATGCTGGGGCTGAATCAGCCACGGAGTCTGCCTCAAGAAAGGACAGCTCGTTTCTTTTTGTCGTGAGCGGCAACATACTGCTCACAGAAAAAAGTAGCCTGGCGGTCTACATAGACCTCAATTGTGAGAGGGCAGATTATGACGTGGATTCAGTGCCATAATCCACCCCCTCTTGGCTTGTGTGAACTAGCCCTAAGGCATCAGATAGTGAGCCACAGAAAAAAAGTGTTTCCGGAAATACACCAGTTTTTCCTGCTGCACTTTTCACAGAATTCTGAAGACGTTTCCTCTGTGTACTTTCTGCATCCATTATACCTTTAGAAACAATGGTACTTTCCCTGTAGGTACAATTGACATGCTATGATTTCCAAAACCATGATAGTTTGGAAACTGTAGTATGTCTGCTATATATATTTTTTTCGAAATGTATGGATGGGATTCACTAAAAACCGCAGAGTTTACACCACGTAGGGCCACAGCCTAAAACTGTCTTTTTAACCACTTAGCGACCCATGATGTACTATTACTTCATGAGTCAAATGGGGATGTATGGAGAGAGCTCAGGAGCTGAGCTCTCTCCATACAGGGCAGATGCCGGCTGTATAATACAGCCAGGCCCTGCCGCTAACAGCAGCGGTCAGTGCTGCTAACCCTTTACAAACTGTGGTCAGACGTGAACGCAGCATGTAAACTGTGCAGGCGGAACAGGCGCCGCCATTTTCCGTCGATTGCCGCCCTCCTAAGCATCACTGGAGGGCGGCGAATGGTGATGAGTTAATATGACAACCAGAAGCCTATTAAAGGCTTCCAGGCTTGTCATAGCATTGGTTCTATTGCACGATGCCAGAGGCATCGTCTAATAGAACTCCTTTCATTTTGCTATTCACTGCAATACTGTTTCAAGGTACCTAAGGGGTCTGATCATAAATGTAAAAGAAGAAAAAAAAAAGTTTTTAAAAGTATTAAAATTTTTTCAAATATAAAAGTTCAAATCACCCCCTTTCCCGAGATCAGATATAAAAGTAAATAAAGAAAATTAAACATAAACATATTAGGTATCCCCGCGCTCCAAAATGCCCAAACTATTAAAATATTAAAACATTTATCCCATACTGCGAACGTTGTAGTGGCAAAAAAAATTAAAATAGCCAAATAGCTTTTTTTTCAACACTTTGCCTCCTATAAAAAATTGAATAAAGAGTGATCAAAACATCAGATCTTTCCTCAAATAGTATCAATAAAAACATCATCTTGTCCCGCATAAAAAGACGCCGCACCCAGCTCCATATATGTAAATATGAAAAAGTTACAGGTAAAGGTGTCACAACATGGCAACGCAAATTTTTTTTTCTATTTTACAGTTTTTCATTCTGTTAAAGGTATCAAAACATTATAAATACTATATAAATTTGGTATTGCCATGTTCATCCTGACACGTAGAACACAGGTAACATGCCATTTGTACCAAGCAGTGAACGCTGTAAAAATTAAAACCATATGAAAATGGCTCAAATGCATTTTTTCTCCAATTGCACCTCATTCAGAATTTTTTTCCAGCTTCCCAGTACATTGCACAGCATATTGAATGGTGCCATTACAAAGTACAATTTGTCCTGCAAACAATAAGCCATCATGTGACTCTGTGAACTGAAAATTGAAAATGTTATGGCTCTTCAAATGTGAGGAGGGAAAAACGAAAATGCGGAACCAAAAAATGGTGGGGTCCTTAAGGGGCTAATGTAAAGACAAGCTATGTGGGACAGCTGTCATAATGATGAATGATATCTTTTCTGATTCCATGCTTGGAGTATACTCATCTCCTTTTTGTTGCCAATTCTTGTCTCTGTGAAGGCACCTCTCCAGGCAAACACTGCCCTGAAACAATTCTGGTCTCTCTTCCTGAGAACCTGCTGCTCTGCGCCTCTTGTTCCACAAGTATAAATGCTTATATAGTACTACTTATATACTACTCTCTTCAAATTGCACAAATTTCCCAAATGTTTGTATTAAAGAGTGCAATTTGAATCAGGTGCAGTGCTAAAGTCTTATAGCAGGCCCAATACTCTCAAAGGGGGCTGAACAGCTGCAAAACTTGGTCTGAGAGATCGAGCTCTCCTATAAATTCATAATGTTGGACACACACAGACTTTAGGATGGCTTCCCGGTTCCACAGACTGGGATGCAGCTAGATCTGTCAGAATGTCTAATGTAGAAGGACCTCACACTTGTCCCTCTACTGGAGAAGAATGATGTTATCCTTGAACACCACACTGCTTTCACCACTCTAATTCTTTACTCAATAAAATCTTTAGCAAAATCTCTTTGGTTTTGCCTTCCAGGGCCCCTGGAAAAACAGGCATTTCTGTAATGGGACACTTGCATAGAAATTGTCTATATACAAGTTATCCCTTTTTTATAGCAGCATGTAAAGCATAGTTTGTAAGCTTGTGTCCAAATCTGCTGTTGAAATGTACGCATGCTCTATCCATAGATACATTTTTTTGGGGGGGTTCATTTGTGAAAATTTAACGTTGAAGTGGTCTATTGGGCCAAATTTTATATAACTGGCATCAATAGAAAGTGGGCAATGGAAGTTGTTATAACGCAAAAATTTGAGCAGCACTTAATACTTAGCCATGGACATCATAATGTGACATAGTGGAGTATGATATAAGACTATTAGTGCAGAATGACCATATTGTGGGCTTTTGTTTTACAGCCCCATGTTTAGTAGGAGACTAAAACATTTTTTCATCGCAATGAATTTCTAATGTGAATCTGTGTTAGCGGCTATAAACTGCGAAGTAAATATATTTGTTTGCTCCACTATTGTCGGAATAAATAAACTCACAGATTGTAAGTCTTCATGAGCAGGGCCCTGACTGCTATTGTATAAAGTGATTTATTACTCTTCAATTAAAAAAACAAGAATGGCAACTCACCATTACTATATATAATCCACATGTATGTTAGCTCAGGTCTAGCTCTGCACACAACTTGCCAATGCGTTTGATAGTCCGTTCAGGGGGGGGGTCCCCATGCAGACTTCTCGACGGGACTACTAAACGCAGATGAGAACTAACCTTTATACTTCTCCCCTCTGCTTAATTTACTCTTAATTGCAACAAAAAAGCTGCATTTTCGCAACGTGGGGCTTTAGCCTCACCTGGGAAACTCAGTCTGTGTGAGCGCTGGATTTCCTAGCCTGAACTGTGGGCAGAGAGAGGAGCTTCTGGCATGAGATTTATCCATTACTTTAGTAGTCCAGGCATCCCAGCAACCTACTGTCCTAGCATTATAGATAAAAATATTACTAGGAGTCCCACTCCCTGTACATTGTTCACACTGGTAAATCTGGAATGTACACAGACTGTGTTTCATGAGTGAAAGTTGGTTGTTGTCTAGACTAGACTAAAGAATCCAGCTCCTTTTACATATGGAGCTGAACCCGCCTCATACTGCCCCAGCGCATATTTCCCATACATGTACAGCAGATATTACAAAGGGTTAAAGGTGATACCTCTATTATAAAGCAAAAGTCAGAGAACACAAATCCAGGTCCAGAGAAGGAGACTATTTGTGGTGTATGCTAACAATAAAATGGCTGAAGTACACTTGCCCAGAAATCATTTGAGGCTAACCTCCAGAGTTGTAGTAAAGGGTCCCATCTAAATAGGTTGACAGGTCATTGACAGATGAGTTTTTGGAAATTTGATCAAAATGTTAACCAAGAGCTTTGAATAATTAGAATTTTGAAGTGTTGGTTCTGCCGGAGGAGGCGGAGTCTAAGATCAGTCCACAGCAGTCTCCATCTCTAGACTCCGCCTCCTCACAGACAAGCCTCCGGCAGAACCAGCATTGATTAGTCGAATGCTGTACTCTGTACAATCAACGCTGGTCAATGCATTCCTATGGGAAAAAGTCAGCTCCCACATATCGCAAGCTGACAGGGATCTCGACGTAATACAGTGACTTGGGCATGTTAGATGCCCCCAGACATGCTTCCCCTGCTGTCCCAGTTCCATTCCAGGGTGTTGGCATAATTTCCTGGGGTGTCATAGTGGATTTGGTGACCCTCCTGAGTCGAATAGTCGTTTCCCCCTTAAAGGGGCTCTATCAGCAAAATCATGCTGATAGAGCCCCACATTTGAGTGAATAGCCTTTAAAAAGGCTATTCAGGTACCATAAATGTTATAATAAACTACCCCCCGTTTTAAAATAATACCCTAAAAAAGAATGTGATCTACTTACCCATCGTGTGCGGGGGGCGGGCATTCAGGGTCCGCTGTCTTCTTCATCCATGTCTCCTCTTCCTGCAATGTCCTCGGGCCCCGTCTTTCTCCGGCGCTCGCGAACTGACATTGCTATAAAAAAATGGCCTGGGTGCATGCGCAGTAGCATGCTGCTTCTACTACGGCTACTGCGCATGTGACCAGGCCATTTTTTTATAGCAATGTCAGTTCGCGAGCGCCGGAGGAAGACGGGACACAAGGACATCGCAGGAAGAGGAGGCGTGGATGAAGAAGACGGCGGACCCTGAATGCCCGCCCACTGTGCACGATGGGTAAGTTTATCACATTCTGTTTTAGGGTTTTATTTTAAAACGGGAGGTAGTTTAATATAACTTTAGCGGTGCCTGAATAGCCTTTTTAAAGGCTATTCACGCATATGTGGGGCTCTATCAGCATGATTTTGCTGATAGAGCCCTTTTAACGAGTATTTTTTCCCCATAGACTATAATGGGGTTCGATATTCGATCGAACAGTGGAGTATTGAGCGGCTACTCGAATCGAATTTCGAACTTCGAACATTTCACTGTTCGCTCATCTCTAATCCTTATCCTTTATTTATTTATTTATTACAATTGTGTATCAAATGCAGTAACATAGATATGTGCTCATAACTTCCACGCAAGTGGATCTTAAAAGTAATTCATTCAATGGCAACAAATTCAGTTAGTGCACCTTAAATGGGTATTGAACATGTAACTTTTACATCAATGACCAAAAGATCTGCTTTTCTCCCTTTTGTTATGTCAATAACGATTCTTTGAATTATACAATTTCTGGGATTAGAACTAAAATCACATTTTTTAGCTTTTTTTATTGGTAACACAGAAGCCTTTATCTCTTATACGGTACAAACACGACCTATATCAGTAATCATGTCAGGTCTTGTTCTGGAAAAAATGCATTCACTGACATACGCAATATCTTAATAACATATTGAAGTTGCAAGCTACATAGAAATATTGCATTTGTCATGGTAAAAGTGCACTTTGTAAAAAAAAAATCAGTGGATGTATACTCTTAGGTCCAATTATGAAATGAATGTTTTAATCAGCAATACATTTACAGACCTAGAGCAAAAAACACAGCTTATTATAAACATGACCTTTTATCAAGACACGTATATGATATATTATTTATGTACATGGCCAAGCAGCTCCACCAAGAGGAAAACTTATACATTGATATGAAATGTTTCAATTAAATAAAAATGTGCAGTACAATTTACAAGTTGAATATAAGAAATCAAAGAATATCAGAAAAAAATGTTATAGGCCAGAGCCCCACGTGGTATAAACGTGGGACCCATCCACACGTTATGGAAAAATACATGCAGTGGACACACCAGCGGTTTCCTTATAGATATAATCGAAGCAGAAAGTCTGCAGAGGAAAACTACAGGAAAAACCATTAACTGTTGATTTTTAGCTAAGGCCTGCCATATAGGGCCTCACCCTTGGTTCACATCTGCGTTTGGTAAACCGTTCGGGGAGTTCGCATGGGGACCCCCCGAACAGACTACCGAACGCACTGGCAAGCGATGTGCAGTGAAAGCACACAAACCCCATAGACTATAATGGGGTCTGTGTGCTCTCCATGCGCTGCCCGCACGAATCATGCAGACATGAAAGTAGATCACAAAGTACTTTCATGTCCGCATGATTTGTGCTTTCAGCACACAGAGACCACATGGATCCCATTATAGCCTATGGGGTTTGTGTGCTTTCACTGCACACTGCTTGCCAATGCATTTAGTATTCCGTTCGGGGGGTCCCCATGTGGAGTCCCCCGAACAGATTACCGACGCAGATGTGAACGAGGCCTTAGTCACAGATAGCAAGAAAATACAAAAAAAAAGTGCTAATACATGACATGAAGCAAAGGACTTACAGTGCCTAAAAGTAGTATTCAACCCCCTGCCGATTTAGCAGGTTTGATAAGATGCAAATAAGTTAGAGCCTTCAAACTTCAAACAAGAGCAGGATTTATTAACAGATGCATAAATTTTACAAACCAAAAAGTTATGTTGCTCAGTTAAATTTTAATAAATGTTAAACATAAAAGTGTGGGTCAATTATTATTCAACCCCTAGGTGTAATATTTTGTGGAATAACCCTTGTTTGCAATTACAGCTAATAATGGTCTTTTATAAGAGCTGATCAGGCCGGCACAGGTCTCTGGAGTTATCTTGGCCCACTCCTCCATGCAGATCTTCTCCAAGTTATCTAGGTTCTTTGGGTGTCTCATGTGGACTTTAATCTTGAGCTCCTTCCGCAAGTTTTCAATTGGGTTAAGGTCAGGAGACTGACTAGGCAACTGCAACACC
Source organism: Leptodactylus fuscus (assembly GCF_031893055.1). Taxonomy (NCBI): domain Eukaryota; kingdom Metazoa; phylum Chordata; class Amphibia; order Anura; family Leptodactylidae; genus Leptodactylus; species Leptodactylus fuscus. The sequence continues at coordinate 200,836,525 of NC_134266.1, read as the reverse complement.
TTGATTTTTTCCCTCTTGAACCAGGCCTTGGTTTTCTTGGCTGTGTGCTTTGGGTCGTTGTCTTGTTGGAAGATGAAATGACGACCCATCTTAAGATCCTTGATGGAGGAGCGGAGGTTCTTGGCCAAAATCTCCAGGTAGGCCGTGCTATCCATCTTCCCATGGATGCAGTCCAGATGGCCAGGCCCCTTGGCTGAGAAGCAGCCCCACAGCATGATGCTGCCACCACCATGCTTGACTGTAGGGATGGTATTCTTGGGGTCGTATGCAGTGCCATCCAGTCTCCAAACGTCACGTGTGTGGTTGGCACCAAAGATCTCGATCTTGGTCTCATCAGACCAGAGAACCTTGAACCAGTCTGTCTCAGAGTCCTCCAAGTGATCATGAGCAAACTGTAGATGAGCCTTGACATGACGCTTAGAAAGTAAAGGTACCTTACGGGCTCGTCTGGAACGGAGACCATTGCGGTGGAGTACGTTACTTATGGTATTGACTGACACCAATGTCCCCACTGCCATGAGATCTTCCCGGAGCTCCTTCCTTGTTGTCCTTGGGTTAGCCTTGACTCTTCGGACAAGCCTGGCCTCGGCATGGGAGGAAACTTTCAAAGGCTGTCCAGGCCGTGGAAGGCTAACAGTAGTTCCATAAGCCTGCCACTTCCGGATGATGCTCCCAACAGTGGAGACAGGTAGGCCCAACTCCTTGGAAACGGTTTTGTACCCCTTGCCAGCCTTGTGACCCTCCACGATCTTGTCTCTGATGGCCTTGGAATGCTCCTTTGTCTTTCCCATGTTGACCATGTATGAGTGCTGTTCACAAGTTTGGGGAGGGTCTTAAATAGTCAGAAAAGGCTGGAAAAAGAGACAATTAATCCAAACATGTGAAGCTCATTGTTCTTTGTGCCTGAACTACTTCTTAATACTTTAGGGGAACCAAACAGAATTCTGGTGGTTTGAGGGGTTGAATAATAAATGACCCTCTGAATAAACTTTTCACAATTTAAAAAAAAATTAAACAAAGAAATAACATTCTTTTTTGCTGCAGAGCATTTCACACTTCCAGGCTGATCTACAGTCCAAATGTCACAATGCCAAGTTACTTCCGAATATGTAAACCTGCTAAATCTGCAGGGGGTTTAATACTACTTGTAGGCACTGTATATGACTCAATGGAAATAGTATGGCAAAGAGATACCAGATCAGATAAACTACAAAGTCCTAAAGCAGTAGGAAAAAAAAACTGCAGTGATCATATATTAATTGCAAAAAATCCCCTGCATTTACAGCTTCAGAAGTAGGTGATGGACGAGGACATTCTTATACTGCAGATGTGAGGCAAAATTATGATCCCGTACAAAAGGTTTGCACCAAAAGAAAAGGAAATGCAACTCATTCACATGTAGAAAAAAAAATTCCACATTTTCTACAAGAAATCCTCTAGAGATAGTGTACGCTGCATATATTAATAAGTAGAACATGTTCTAGATGAAGGGTCACTTATTTTATCTACTGTAATTTAATAAGTAAAATCTATAGCACAACCACCAGCAAAATTCACATGTAAATTTCATCTGTATAAAGAGTACGTAGATTTACTTGTGTATTTTACTGGTTTCTGCTACATCATTTGCAGTACCCAGCTGGGAATGTATCTTAACCCTGAACAAAGTTTCTTTTAAAGAACAAAGAGAGTAGAGAAAGAAGACATGGAAATAAAATCTAAAGTAAATGAGATTAAAAGAAGAGGGAAATTGTAAAACAGCAGTGCAAGCACATTTATCTGGAGAGCAAAACTTTACTGGTAGGCTGAGTCCCCACATTGCGGAAATGCAGCTTCTTTTGTACCAGATTTTGCTTTGTTTTTTTAAGCCAAACCTAGGAACAATAGGAATAGGAAATATATCGGAAGTTCTTATTAGAGATGAGCGAACATTAAAATATTCGATATTCGATATTCATTTCAAGTAGAGCCTCAATATTTGACTACTCGATCGAATATCGAATCCCATTATAGTTCATGGGAAAAAATGCTCATTTCAGGGGAAACCACTATTCGACTAAAGGAGAGTCACCAAGTCCATGAATAGCAGGAGGAGAGTGTTTAGGAGGAGCGCTGTGCAGTTAAAGTGCACGGACCCCATTATAGCCTATGAGGACCGTGCGCTTTAACTGCACAGCATTGCAGTTGCGCTGATAAAAATTCTAAACATCACAGTGTTCAAATTGCCATAGCTTTAACTTGTCTGCTTATGAAGTCAGGTAAGGGTTTTTTTGTGAGACAAGCTGTATTTTTATATTTTTCTGCTAATAAATGATCAAAATTAAAATTTAGATTTAAAAAAGAGAAAAAAAAGAATACGTTAGCAAAACCAACTGCAAATTGAAAAGAAGTAGAACATCTGGTTGATGTTAGAAACAATCGCAACACCCCTTTGACTGAGGGCTGGAAATTGGGAGCGTCTGACTCTCCAACGGCAAACACAATGGATTTTCCATTTGGATACTTTGGTTCTATATGGCCTCAATGAGAACTTGAGCTTTAATTTCTTAATTTAGGTGTTGAGATACAAGTAGTTATCATATATCCGAACATGTCTTTTTTTAATAGGATGTGCACTTTCTGTAAATCATCATCATCACTGCAACCTACATGTACAGCAGATAGTTTTAAAACTTTGGCAGCAGCACCATATATTTATACCAATGTGACGAAAAAATAACTTTGATAAAATAAAGGCAACTTTTTATATCTGCCCAAACATTTTCTTATTTATAGTCTTAGCATAGAAATTTTGATAAACTTTTTTTCATATCAAAATACAGTTATACTAGAATGGTAAAGTTGACACTGTGGTATCAAAAGTCTTAGCGGAAACATTTACATAAAGAGATTAAAGTTTGGATAGTCTCCTAAAGATCACCACTTGACTACATTACCTAAACTGTATTCACAATGCAAGAATAAGATCTGTATCTAAAGAATATGTAATGGATGTGCGGTGGGCAAAACTATTTAAGTTTTTATCATGGATGACTGATAATTGTATTTCCTTGAAAAGTGATTCTTTAGTGAAATATGTTATTATGAATTCAAGAATACAAAACCAACCATAAGTATTGTAACATTATTCCATGACAAAGTGAGATGACATAACAATTTACTTGTCAGTCAAATGTCAAACAAGATGATTTCAAAGCAATTTAAAATATTCTTATTCATCACTGACAAATGCAGCTTTTTTTTAAACTTTACACTAGTTTCAGCAATGATCGAACACATTGGAAGTTAGCAGTGTTAGAATTGGCACTACTAGATGATTTAAAGAGGACCTTTCAGCATTTGGCGCACATGCGGTTTAATACACTGCTAGAAAGCCAACAGTGCGCTGAATTCTGGGCACTATCAGCTTTCCCTTTCTGTGCCCCTGGTGAAGAGCTATCGGTAACGATACTGTAGCTCTTCACTGTCAGAAGGGCATTTCTGACAGTCATTCAGGAACGCCCTTCCTCACAGCAGCGTCTATAGTGCTGTACTGTGAGAGGGGACGTTCCTTACTGGCTAGTGATGACACTGAGTGGTGAGGAATACTCGACTATGAACGAGTACTGTGAGGAGAGGGAGGGGGCGTTCCTCACTGCTCTCACAGTACAACGCAATAGGCGCTACAGTGAGGAAGGGTGTTTCTGACTGACTGTCAGAAATGCCCTTCTGACAGTGAAGAGCCATGGTACCAGCACTGATAGCTCTTCACCGGGGGCACAGAACATGAACGCCAGCCTTTAGATGTCATATACATTGACCAGTGCCAATAAATTGTGTTTGCCCAGATACTTATAGGCTTGTTATTACACTAGTACTCATTGATGTTATTGTTGTATATAACCATCAGGTTTTACATTCCTGATGAGTCCACGGTCAAAAGAGAGACCTGCAAGATTATTTTAGGGCATTAAAGAGAACCTTTCATGTCCTCGAGCACATGCAGTTTTATATTCCTCTAGAAAGACAGCCGTACGCTGAATTCAGCACACTGTCGGCACTCCCGTTATGTGCCCCGGGGCAAGAGATATTGGTGCAGTTAGTGGTATCTCTTTACTGTCAGAAAGTCATTTCAGACAGTCTAGCTGGGCCATGAGGAACACTTCCCCCCTGACAGTACTGTACGTAGCCCTGTATGGTCAGAGGGGGAATTCCTTACTGCCCAGTGATGACACTAAACTGTAAGGAATGCCCCCCTCCTGACAGTAATCTCCCATAGACCAGTACTGGGAGGGCGTTCCTCACCACTCAGCGTCATCGCTGTACGGTAAGGAATGCCCCCTATGACAGTATAGTGATATGAACAGTACCATCTGGAGGGACGTTTCCTCACATCCTAGCTAGACTTTCAGGAACGCCTTTCTGACAGTGAAGAGATACTGGTAACTGCAATGATATCTCTTGACTTGGGGTATATAATGGGAAAGCTGACAGTGTGCTGAATTCAGTGCACTGTCCGCTTTCTAGCGGTATATAAAACCACGTGTGCCCAAGGACATGAAAGGTTCTCTTTAAGTATGGCTTGTCACTGAGAGAAAAGATTCTTTTAGACGAGGTAGCCATGCATATTTCCTTTGAGTGAGGTTTTCTTTATAGGCTTAACTAAAACAGAGTGTTGCCACTACTCCCTATCACTCCTTCTTATATGTTTTTAACCACACAAACAAGGATTACCATGGGTAGAGGTAATAACAGTCCTTTCATATTCCCTATGGACTTTGTAAGACTAGTCTATAATTTTATTTTAGCTTTTATTAAAAGTTTTTAATTAAAATGTTACTACATCACTGATAATCTTTACTGTAATATGTATGTATATGTAGTGGGTTTTTTTTGTTTTTTTTTTTAAATACAGTAGCAATGGTGGAGATGCCCTAAGGTTAGGATACTAGAAATTTACATATCCTAATAGTAAAATATTTAAATGATATGTGCAATCCATTAATTAGGGTGTACCCTCTGTGTGCTTAACTGTATGTTATCATGATGGATCCTCCCTGTAGAGCAGACTGGACCTTGGTTTGCTAGGTTTCCAAGCAAAACAATGTGATTAATAAGGATGAGCAAACACATTCGAATAGAACTATATTCAATCCCAATTTTCCAAAAGTTTCAGAAGGATGCTGAGGAGAGGGAAGACAAGGTGAGTATAACAGTTTATTTTTAATCAATTCCCATGGGCCTCCACCTATTGTACCTTAGGGTGTACGGAGACCTCAGAGTATGATGGTAGTGCTTTTCTGGTTTTTGCCAACAAGTTCAGCCTGAAACCAATTGGAGGGGTGAACCTCACGAATATTTGTTGAAACTAACCTCATGAGGGGTGCCTATCTCTAGTAGGTAGCCTGTGTTTTTTTCCTAGGTTAGAAAAAGCAAACCATAGCTAAAATATAAAAATTATAAATCTACAATATGTACAAACAGTAGCAAAGCCATAGCCATTCCTTTTACTGGGTAATTTCTAAATACTATCATATAGTTCATAAAATGTGGAGTGTCCTAATAACATTGGCATACACTCCCAAAATGCAGTCCACAGATTACAGAATTATATAGTCTCTAAATTACAATGTCATACTGTGCCATAATACTATCTACAGTAAATTATAGTGTTGTATAAAACCCAGATAACAGCACCAAGGTAAAGATTTTCAGGTGGCGCCTAAGTAACACTAACAGTCATCCAGAGGAGGCCTCAAAATATTGGTGACCCAGGGGTATTTGTCCTCCTTTCCTTTCCCATAATGCTGCCTCAAGGAGAGATCATTAAGTTTAGGGTATCTGCTGTCCTTTCATTGAGGTGCAATTGTAAGACTGTTGTTCTGAATGAGATGTTATCATTTATTGAAGAACATTTACGCTGCAATATCTTTAGTAATATAACAGGCACAATTATCTCATGACTGATAATAATCTAAAGAGTCATAACCATTATAAGACCTGCAAAGTGAACTCAGAGTAATGATTCTAGATTATGTGTATTGACCTGGAAACTCATTTTCCAACTAGAGCTCTTGAAGAAAGATCAGTTGGATATTGTCCAATGTGGCCACTAACTAGTGTGGTTAAACAAATAATAATATTTCTTATATTGTGTCAACGTATTCCGCAAGACAAACAAATCAGTATGAATGTATGAATAAAATCATACATAGTGAACTTATAAATCAATCAAGATGAGCGAGGTCTCTACTTGTTAGAGTTTACAACGTATGAGGAAAAGGAAATGACACAAAAGGTTAAAGTGCATGTTTTATTCAATGGTTCACATATCTTTCATTTAAAAAAGTAGTATAAGGGTGTGCTCACATCTCATTTTGTCTTATATTAAACCTACATGTCTGGTGAGAAAAAGAAATATAAAATCTTAGCATACTGTCATTTTCTATCCTGTAATGTCCAGCAAAAAAACTTGAAAAATTAAGGAATTCAGTGCACTGTCAGCTCTCTAGCGGTATATAAAACCACGTGTGCCCGAAGACATGAAACGTTCTCTTTAAGTATGGCTTGTCACTGAGAGAAAAGAATCTTTTAGAGGAGGTAGCCATGCATATTTCCTTTGAGTGAGGTTTTCTTTATAGGGTTAACTAAAACAGTGTTACCACTACTCCCTATTAGAGATGAGCGAATAGTGTTCTATCGAACACATGTTTGATCGGCTATCAGGCTGTTCGATGTGTTCGATTCGAATTGAACATCACGTGGCAAACTCCAAAAAAATTTGATTCCCCTCCCACCTTCCCTGGTGCTTTTTTTGCACCAATAACAGCGCAGGGGAGGTGGGACAGGAACTACGACACCGGAGGCATTGAAAAAAATCGGAAAAAGTCATTGGCTGCCGAAATCAGGTGACCCCCATTTTAGACGAATATTGGATTTCAGATCCGGGTCATATGAGACTGTGAACTTTGTGACTATGAGACAGGGATAGCTGTACAGGCAGGGATAGCTAGGGATAACCTTTATTTATGTGGGAATGTTATTAAAAATAACTTTTTGGCGCTCTATCGGGTGTGTAATTGTGATTTTTGTGAGATAAACTTTTTCCAATAGGATTGCATTGAGCAGTGTTGATTGGCCAGTCTACGGAATTCGGCCAATCAGCGCTGGCTCTGCCGGAGGAGGCGGAGTCTAAGATCGCTCCACACCAGTCTCCATTCAGGCCCGACCTTAGACTCCGCCTCCTCTGGCAGAGCCAGCGCTGATTGGCCGAATTCTGTAAACTGGCCAATGCATTCTATTGGCGTGATGAAGCAGAGCTGAATGTGTGTGCTGAGCTCAACTACGCCGGTGACGTAGCCGAGAGTTCAGTGCACGGCCAGCTCTGCTATGCCGGAGATTGAACTCTCAACTACGCCGGTGGTGTAGCCAAGAGTTCAGTGCACAGCCAGCTCTGCTATGCCGGAGATTGAACTCTCATCTACGCCGGTGGCGTAGCCGAGAGTTCAGTGCACGGCCAGCTCTGCTATGCTGGAGATTGAGCAGAGTTGGCCATGCGCTCCGGTGGTGTAGTAGAGTCGAGGGTGCAGAAGGGTTCAAGTGCACCCTCGGCTCTGATGTAGCAGAGCCGAGGGTGCAGAAGGATTCAAGTGCACCCTCGGCTCTGATGTAGCAGAGCCGAGGGTGCAGAAGGATTCAAGTGCACCCTCGGCTCTGATGTAGCAGAGCCGAGGGTGCAGAAGGATTCAAGCGCATTGGCGCTCATTTCCTGGGGTGTCATAGTGGACTTGGTGACCCTCCAGAGACGGATTTGGGTTTCCCCCTTAACGAGTATATGTTCCCCATAGACTATAATGGGGTTCGAACAGTCGAACAGTGAGCGACTGTTCGAATCGGATTTCGAACTTCGAACATTTTGGTGTTCGCTCATCTCTACCTATCACTCCTTCTGATATGAAAACCACTGGTGCTTTGTAGAAGTACATGTGTGATGTCATGGGAATAGAGGACTCCTGTCTTATCTTGTTCTAATACAGTTTATGCAATTGTATTAAAGGGAACATTGAATCAGAAAATGTGTGTGTGTGTGTGTGTGTGTATATATATATATATATATATATATATATATATATATATATATATATATATATACTAACCACAAAGTGACCAAAGACAGTTTCAGCCACATGTGCTACCATATGCTTCCTATAAAGTGTAGTCTAATACCCCATATCTACTTGTCTTCTTCCCAATGTATATTGATCTTCCTTGTACTGCGGAATTCTTCTTCACATGAGATGGCAGCATACGTGAGGGATTTTGTCACCTACTGCCAAAATAATTACTAAAGCTTGTTGAGTTGGCCAAATTACAGGAGAGAGGGAGTAATAAACTGCCAGTTGTCTAACATTGAGTTATGCCAATGATGCTTTCCAGTTCCCTCTGATATCTGTACTTCTGGCTCCAACAATGATGCCCCAATATAAGTATGTGACCACTATAACCACCACTACAGACAGTGATTGTCATGGTCACATATTTGTTTTAGGACATTATTGCTGGATAGGAAGTAAAGAGACCAGTGGCGAACTGGAAGTTCAGGAATGGGAGCAGTTAGTCAAGTATAGTTGTTTTTGATTTATAAAGGCCAATTCCAAAAAAAGTTGGAACGCTGTGTAAAATGTAAAGATCCAAGAATGTACTGATTTGGAAATCCATAACCATATTTTATTTACACCACAACATAGAACACATAACAGAAGTTGAAAGACATTTTTCCATTTCAAGGGTCTGGAATTTAGGGAGACCAGTTCAGTAACTAGATTCTTCGTCTGTGAAGCCATGCTGTTGTGAAGGATACATCGTGTGGTTTAGCAATGTCTTAATGAAATGTGCAAGGTCTTCCTTGAAAGATTTTGGAGCATATGTTTTTCAAAAATCTCTGCCATAAGCAGAGATTCAAACCATCAGAGATGAATGTTTTTGAACTTTGCTGAATGCAAACTGGATTGTGCCTGCCCTCTTGAGTCCGCAGGACATGTTATCATGTTTCCCTAAAGGATTTCACATTTTGATTCATTGACACACAGAATAGTTTTCCATTTTGCCTCAGTCCAGTTTAAATGAACTTTGACCCAAAGAAGGCAGTGGTGTTACTGGATGATTTTGATATAAGGTTCCTTTCTTTCATCATTTAGCTTTAACTTGCATTTGTGGATTGCACATCAAATTAAATTCACAAACAATCATTTCTATAACTATTCCTGAGCCTATTATTATTATTATTATTTATTTATTTATATAGCACCATTAATTCCATGGTGCTTTACATTTGAGGGTTTACATATAATACACAAAATATACAAACAAATAATACTAACAATGACCGACAGGCACAGCGGGAAAGAGGGCTCTGCCCGCAAGGGCTTACAGTCTATAAGGGAAGAGGGATAGAGGCAGAAGGTGAGGATACAGACTGTTCAAATGCTGGTTTGGTGACAGTAGTGTTATTGGAGGTAGTCGTCCTTCTTGAATAGGTGAGTCTTCAGGGCCTTCTTGAAGTTTGTGATTGTGTGGGTCAGTTTTATGTGTTTTGGTAATGAATTACAGAGTATGGGGGATGCACAAGAAAAATCTTGGGGCCAGTTGTGTGAAAAGCGAATAAGAGAAGAGTGGCGTAGGAGGTCATTGGAGGTTATGTGTGGGCAGGTAGCAGAAGATTAGGTCAGAGATATATGGAGGGGACAGGTTGTGGATGGCTTTGTAAGGACCGGAGTCAGGGTCAGGCAGTGCAAAGTGACACAGCTGGGAAAGCAACACTGTGCAACTATTGACAAAAAGGGGTCGTAGGCCCTGCAGCTATAACTATGCTGTAGATCTGAGATGAGGCAGACCAATGCACTTCCTAATTGAAGTGCGCCTGCCACGACTCCTACGCTACTGTCCAGGCGGCTAGGGTCAGGGAAGAGGAGGCCCTGAAAGGGTCACACCTATGCAGAAAGCACAGTGTAATGCAATGCAAAACAAAAGACAAAACAGCATGGAACAAGGGAGGACCACAAGTCCCAGCAAAACACAGTAGAGAAAGTGAGGTCAGACGAGCCAGAGGTCAAGCCAGGAGATAAGAGTAAAGTACCGAATCAGAAGACAAGGAATAGTCAAAATACAAGCTAAGTATACAATAACCAAAACACAGACTGAAAGACTCTCAGACAGGAAAACTGACAGAGCAGGAGACCAGGAATACACAAAGTGAATGGCTGGCAAGGATCCATGCCTGGGTGGGGTTTAAATAGCGGCAGAGAAAACCACCCACAACACCTGTGATGACTAATGGCATGGAGAACTGAGAGCAAGGAAAAGATTAACCCTTAATCACCTAAGCACAACCAATAGAACTCTTAATACGTCTCCCGGGGAAGCACCGCGCAGCAAGGAGACCGCGGCGACTCCGTATCCTGACAGGCTTTATATATTAGCGTTAGTAACTTGAACTCTATTCACTGGGAAACAGGTAGCCAGTGAGGGGAGAGGCTGATAAAGAACGGGGGGAGAGGTGTATTAAGTGAGCAGCACAGTTTAGGGTGGACTGGATGGGGACGAGAATATTCACTGGGAGGCCATGGAGAATGGTGTTACAGTAGTCTAAGTGGGTTATGAGGGCATGGACTAGCATCTTTTTAGTTTCAAGGGTGAGGAAGGAGCGGATTCGATGGATGTTCTTGGGTTGGAGGCGGCAGGAGGTGTTGAGGGTTTGAATGTTTGATTTGAAGGATAGGTCATAATCCAGGCTTATCCCAAGCCAACGGACCCATGGAACAAGGGTAAGCATGGTTCCATTAAGTTTGATAGATTGGTCAGGCAGAGGGGCCATATAGGGTGGGGGCCTATGCATTGATATACATTGAGTCATACCTGTTTTTAATGCAGTGCTGCCTGAGGGCCCAATATTAACCCGCAGCACTGTCCATTGTGCACATAGATTTCTCCAAATTCTTCTTTTGATAATTTCATGTACTGTAGTTAGTGAGATATTCAAGCTCTTTGCCACTGTGCATTGGGGAACATTTTTCCATGGTTTTTCACCAATGGATAAAGCTTTGGCATCTTTGCTTCTAGGAGACTCTGTCCATCTAAAAAACATTTTTTTTTTTTTTTTTTGGAATTGGGGTTATAGTTGAATGGACATCCCCTTTAAAAACAGGTAGTATCTAAAGAACAAAGCACATTAGTCCCCTTCCGGATACTATACCAAAACTAAGCATGAATTTTGCATGGATCTTAACAAAAGTTCACTGTGAACTGGTAGTTTAATAGACTTAGAAGTCCACATATAGAAAAAGTTTTAAGTGTAAACAATTATGTATATTGCCTTAAAATTCACATTTAATCTTCCAGCAGCCAGAAGTTTCCCTGAAATCATTTCCATGTCAAAGTTTTCAAAGCTAATCCATGGGGAATGTTGGTATAAAACTGTACAAGGACCTTTCTAAGTAATTACATTTTTTAAAACTCTTCAGACGCCTTTGTCCTCTAAGTCAAAATTCAAATATCAATCAATTTGAGCTCAATTTTAAGGAATAACATAAAAAAGAATGGTAGCCAGTCCAATTGCAAATCGCTTGATGAATCTTCTTTGAAGAGCTGCCAATAATGCTAATCATCAAATGGTTGAATCCACGCTCTGTAAGGATGCATTTGTAAAGAGTGGCTATCTCTGTGACTTTGACAAAGGAACTGCTGACTTGCATCACTGTTTGTCTTGTGATGTGAAAGAGCAAATCGATTTATGGAGCTTTTGCTTGCAGATGTAAGATATGATTTGTATGCAGAAAGACCTCACTTCTGTGTCATTTGTTTATTTATCTGCTTCCCTTCCCAGTCTGTGTATATATAATTAATGCATGCAAAACATAAACAGATTTGAGTTCAGGGAATTGCTCTTTTATCACATTGGGATTAATATTTATATTTAATTGTACAGAGCAGAAGAAAAGGGTTTCTATTAAGTTCTCTTAATCATTTACAAATAAGTCTGGGAAGTTAAAATTACATAGCTGAATATTAAAGAGCAAACTCTACTCATAATTTATATTAACATGAATGTAAGACATTCCAAATTTACACAGAGAAAGAAAACAACAACATCGAAATGACTTTTTTCTTTCAATTTTCCTCCCATCACGCAAAAGAAGAGACCATGTAAACTGCATTCACATTCGTTTTAGCCGTGTAGATGTCATCAACTTTCAATACCTTCTCACCTTGATGCCTTCAGTTCTAGACTTAAATCCAACCAAGGGCAACATCCACATAGATATCCATTTGCATGGAAATATATGATATTAGCAGCTACAGATGTACAGTACCTTGCAAAAGGTTTAGGCAGGTGTGAAAAAAAAAGCGGCAAAGTAAGATTGCTTTCAAAGATGGAAGTGTTAATGGCTTAGTTTGTCAGATAACAAAATGAAATGAATAAAAAAAAAAAAATCAAATCAATATTTGGTGTGATCCAGGGGCATAACTACCAGGATAGCAGTGGTTGCAGCTGCCATAGGGCCCGGGATATTAGGGGCCTGGTGACAGACGCTACCGCTGCGTTTTTTTTTGTTTTTAATAGGCCATTATCGGCTGGATTTACTTACTGATCTTGGCAGGGGCCGGTATCGGTGAGTGACGCTGCGGGCCCTACAAACACTATTATTATACTCGGGGGTCTTTTCAGACCCCTGACTATAATGTGACTATATTGATTGGAGGCTCTGGAGAAGTAAGGGAACATAAAAAAACTGTTACTCACTTCTCCATGCTCCAGACAGGCTTCGGGCCTAGTTGTGTTATGTCTCTGATGTCACATGACCAGGGCCTGTGTCCTGGGTCATGTGACATCCCGGATGTCATTGAAGAATGCTGACACCACCGAGGACTGCAGTCGGTCTGCAATTATTATACTCTGGGGTCTGAAAAGACCCCAGAATATAATAATGTTTCATGGGTGTTTACAGTGGGGAATAATACTGTGTGTAGGGGCCACTAAGGGGCATAATACTGTGTGCAGGGGCCAATATGGGGCATAATACTGTGTGTAGGGGCCACTATGGGGCATAATACTGTGTGTAGGGGCCACTATGGGGCATAATGCTGTATGCAGGGGACAATATGGGGCATAATACTGTGTATAGTAGCCACTATGGGGCATAATACTGTGTGCAGAGGCCAATATGGGGCATAATACTGTGTGTAGGGGCCACTATGGGGCATGATACTGTGTGCAGGGGCCACTATGGGGCATAATACTGTGTGCAGGGGTAAATATGGGGCATAATACTGTATTCAGTGGCCACTATGAGGCATAATACTGTGTGCAGCTGCCAATATGGGGTATAATAATGTGTGCAAGAATACGGGGGGTGAGGGGGTCAGTCAGTCAGGGTCTTCAATGTCGGTCAGGGAGGGAGCCCATGTCAAAAGTTCGCCACAGGGCCCCCACCATTCCTAGTTATGTCACTGGTGTGATCACTCTTTGGAGGAAGAAAAGAACAAGGAAAAGAAGAGGAATGAAAAAAATTGGAGTGCTGACATAATAACAAGATTTAAGGCTTTGAAAATGTGCTTACATTTTCCAAGAATGTCAAGCAAGGTATGCACAGTCTACAATAATATACACATTACACACACATTACTTACATTTACAAACTGTACACAAACAAATGCACATATTATACAGTATATTACACAGGGGCGTAAGTAGCCCTGGGCCTTATAGAAAACATTTGACTTAGGCCACGCCCCCTTTCATGGCCCCAACATAATAAAACTCTCCCTTTTCTGTTCTCCACACAGCATAATGCCCAATCTACATATGGTATAATGTCCCACAGTGGCCCCTTCACCAAGTGTAATGTTTTACAATGGCCCCTTCACACAGTATAACTTCTCATATTGACCTCCATACAATATAATGTTCCACAGTGACCCATCTACACCTAATTCTGTTCCATAGTGGTCCCTTCACACAGTATAATGTCCCATAATGGCCTCTATTAATATTATGTCCCATAGTGGCACTTTCACACAGCTTAATGTCCCTCAGTTGCCCCTTCACAAGGAATAATGTCTGATAATGCTCTCCACACAGTATAATGTCGCTAGTGGCCCCTTCGCACAGTATAGTGTCCATAGTGGTGCCTACGACATTCATTGCATATATAGCAACAATTTTAAGTTTGACAGGCGAACCTCGTGCGGTTTACCCTACAAATTCTCATGCCATTGCCCTACTTACTGATTACCACTATCGGCCTATTTAAAAAAAAAAAAAAAAATTAGCAGTAGCTTCAGACAGAATCTGTTGGAACTCCTTCTACAAAAAAAGAGGCGATGCCTGAGGGATTAATACTGCCAGAAGGCTCTACAGAAGGGCTATGACTAAAGAGTGGGGTCTCTTGTATCATGGGTATAAACCCAAGGTTATTTCATTAGGAGGAGTGGGCCCACCAAATCACTATTGGCCAGTCCCACAATAATCTAATAGCAATCTAATTACAATAAAATGAGCACCCACCATTATAGTACATTGCCTGTTCTTTAGATTTATGCTGAATACAACTGGAAATTTAGCGAACTCATTAGGGAACGTGTATATGCTGACTTTGATGAAGACGCCACAACTCCAGAAAGTAGTTATGAGGACTCTCTACCTTATACCTTTTCATTAAGGTATGAGCTAGTACATTGTGATCTATTATTGTGTAAAGTGGAGTTCGAAACGGTGAACTAATCAAAACTGAAACGGTCACAACATTAAATTACTCTGTCATTTCTGTTGCTTTGTTATGAAAATTTAGGTTTATGTTGTATGATGTATTTTATAATAAAACAAGGTTTTTTTTATTGGATTTATGCATCATACACAGCATTATACAAACCATAAAATATTTAACGAGCGTCAATAAAAGCAAACATATTATTTTTCTTTAATAAACAAATATTTTACCTTTTTTAAATGGATATTTTATATTGTTTTATATAGGAGTTTAGAGTTCTTTAAAACATACCCTCTGTTTTATTTGATGTTCTCTTTTAATACAATGTTCAAAGAAGAAAGACATTCTAAGATGCCACTTACAGAAAAAATAAATATCAAAAGCATTATAAAAAGAGCTTTAAAATATTCCAGTTTTGCATTCAAGCCTTTGCACAATAAAATCACACTTTTGAATTTTCTTTGTTGTTTTCTTTTAATTCAGTGAAATTAATCTTAGATGTAGATGCCTTATTTGCATTAATTAAAACTCCGCCATAGAAGCTCAGTTTAATTGCAATCAAATTTGCTTAATTATGCATGGCAAGAGATTCCCAAAAGACAAAGGTTTTAGTAAGGAATTTTGTTTTTTACAGTGACAAAATAAATTGAAAATGTCATTTTTTTTATGTTTTATGTAAGACTTTTAAATAATATGTGAAGCACCTTATATCTTTTATGTAGAGCAATGTTATTGCTTTGGCAATTATAACAATCTACATTTTTCATTGTTAATTGTGGGTGTCAGCCTCATTAATTTTAATTTAAAGACTGTAATGAAATTAACACAAATTGTGCTGATCTCCTAAAAGTGGCATATCTGAAAATAAAAGTTTGATAAAATACAAATCTTAGGCAGGTTTTCAATGAATGATACTACAAACAATAGAATATATCTGAATTACAGAATTCTTTAGTTAGAGAAGTTATATATATAAAAATTCAGTGAAATGTTATAAATAAACAGTGGTATAAGAAATGGACAAATATTGCGATCATGTTTTGTCTTATTTTAGTTATATTCTAGATTGTGGTGCAATTTTCACATCTTTAATGAACTATAAAAAAAAAAAAAAAAAAAAAAAAATTCTAAATCAACCAAAACTGTTAATATAGCATATCAATCTAGTATCTGCACACAGCAGAAGCAGACCTCCCGAACGGAAACTCGAACACAGATGTGAACCGGGCCTAAGTTTTTGGTTGTAAGGTGACAAAAGGTGAAAAAGTTCAAGGCGTAAGAATTCTTTTGTAAGGTACTATAAGGGCTTCCTTTAATTTTTTTATTCCTATTAAAGCCTAGGAAAAATATATTTTTTTCAGCATAAAATTAATATTTGCTGAAATGTTGCGAGCATGCTTTTTCCTGTGTAAAAAAATGACATGCTACTTATTTTGTGTGGAAAACACAAGGATTAGGCCCACTGAATGACAATGAGACTAAGGTGGGTTCACACTGGGTATTTTGGACCGGAATTTGACGCAGAGGCCATCTCAGATTCCGGTTCAAAATACGGGTAGCCGGCATCCAGTTGTGGCACTCGACTCCGAATTAGTCCCAAATGAGGGAGGGTGGTGTCTTCAGCTGGATGTCGCGAGGCAAATCCACCTGAAAGAATGAGCATGTTGATGACTGGCTCCCATTGATTTCAATGGGAACCGGGTTTTTTATCAAGATTTTGAGGCGGATTCCGCCTCAAAATCCTGACCAAAACATCCTGTGTGAACCCAGCCTAATCCTCATGCAATTCAGCCTCAGATTTCTACTGCAGAAAATACTTAAACAGAGTCTGTCAGTACTACAAATGTTACCTTATAATGCTCAGAGCTGTGAACAATTTTAGAATTTGTTTGTAGAATGGCTACTTTTTTTTTTTTTTAATGAAAACTGTTTTTTTTTATTCCTGTGCCAGATGGATATCCATAGCCATTTTAACATTTCTCTTTGTTTAGTCCAGAGAGCCCACTGCCCCCCCTGAAAGCTATAATGGGATACAGCTCCTCTACTGTGCGTTATCCAATAGTCTTGTGCCAGAATTATGTTACAACTTTGCAGCCAATCATGTTATGCTAATTATATTAGTTCAACCTGTTCTTTGTCTATACACTGTACTTAAACTACCTTTTTCCTGCCATTAAAGCAGAACCCACTATATACACAATAGCTCTGTGTGTGATTCTCTAAGCTAGCTTATACACCATTTTTATTAATATGGACTTCAATATGGTGATACTTAGAGCAGTTGTGCTAATATTCCCATGCAAGTAAGCTAAGTGTGAACCAGGGGCATGTTCTGGGGCAGCCGAGCAACACAGAAAGATCCTCCTATCGCTCAGAAGGAAGTGGGGGAAAGCTCTGATTATGTCAGAGTTGCTGGAATGGGTATTAAAGGGTTTGGCCACTTTCAGACCAATATTAAGCTGAATGGAATTGTTTTTATAATAAAACATTGTACAATTTTCCAATATACTTTTTGTATCAATTCCTCATAGTTTTATTGATCTTTGCTTGCTTTCATTCATTCCGCTTACTCCCAGTAGATAAAAATCAGTCCATGGTCATGTGATATACAGTTCAAGGTCATGTGATGAACATACAGGTGCACAGTTCGTTACCAGGTAGGGCTATGATGACTGTACTGTGACTGTATTGAGCTGTGCACTTGTGTGTACATCACATGACCATGGAACATGTATCACATGGACTGATTTTTATCCACTGGGAGTAAGCAGAATAAATGACAGCAAGCAGAGATCTAGAAAGCCTTGATGAATTGATGCACAGAGTATATTGTAAAATTGTTCAACTTTTTACTATGCAAACAATAATATTTGTCTCTCAATATTGGTCTGAAAGTGGCCAATAGAGATGAGCGAATTGAAGCTGACAAAATGGAATTTGATCCAAATTTCAGGAAATATTCAATTTGCATCAAATCCAAATTTCCTCGTGGTAACGAGTTGCATTTTTTACTAAAATAGCTGCTGCACATGTTAGGACATGGAGCAATTATTTACCTGTGTCACTTTAACCCCTTCCCGACATGCACCGTAATAGTACGGCGCATGTCGGGTCTGTAACTATGGCGACCGCCATAGCCGCCGGGTGTCTATTGCTTTAAGCAGTAGACAACCGGCTCTAATGCCTCCGATTGGTCCCCGGACCGATCAGAGGCATTAACCCCTCCGGCGCCGCGGTCAAAGGCGCCGGAGGCGCCATTTTCCCGGCGGCGCATGGGCGCCGCCATTTTGGCCGGGATCGCCGGCTCCTGGAGCATGCTCCAGGGCTGACGTCCCGTTGCCATGACAGCCGGGAGCCTTGTACAGGCTCCCAGGCTTGTCTGCAAAGCCTCTCTTTTGCAGGCTGGTCTATGCAGCCTGCAAAAGAAAGGATGCTTTTTTGCAATGCATTAGCATTGTAATGCATTGCATTAGTGATCAGACCCCCTGGGGTTCAACACCCCTAGGGGGTCTAATAAATGCAAAAAAAAAATAAAAAAAAAAGTTAAAAAAAATATAAAAAAATATAAAAAGAATTAAAAGTTCAAATCACCCCCCTTTCCCTAGAACACATATAAAAGTAGTTAAAAACTGTGAAACATATACATGTTAGGTATCCCCGCATCTGAAATCGCCCGCTCTACAAATCTATAAAAATATTTTTCCTGTTCGGTAAACGCCGTAGCGGGAAAAATAGTCGAAAGTGCCAAACCGCCGTTTTTTCACTGTTTTCATTCTGATAAAAATTTGAATAAAAGGTGATCAAAGCAATAACATTTCCCGAAAATGGTAGAACTAAAAAGTACACCTGGCCCCACAAAAAAAGACGCCCTATGCATCCCTGTACATTTACGTATAAAAAAGTTACGGCCGTCGGAATATGGCGACTTTTAGAAAAAAATTTTTTTAACACAGTTTTGGAATTTTTTTTAGGGGTCAAAATGTAAATAAAACCATATAAATTTGGTATCCCTGGAACCGTACCGAAACACAGAATATAGGGGACATGTCATTTTGGCTGCACAGTGAACGCCGTAAAACCAAAGCCCGTAAGAAAGTCGCAGAAATGTATTTTTTCTTCAAATCCACCCCATTCTGAATTTTTTTTCCTGCTTCCCAGTACATTATATAGAATAATTCATGGTGGCATCAGGAAGAAAAATTTGTCCCGCAAAAATTAAGACCTCATATGGCTCTGGGAGCGGAGAAATAAAAAAGTTATGGGGTTTAGAAGGAGGGGAGTCAAAAACGAAAAACGAAAATCAAAAAATGCCATCGGCGGGAAAGGGGTTAAACATGATCTGTTGGGGTACCCCATGTCAAACCACAATTCAGATTTTGAAGGCCTATCCGAAGGTCAGTTCATCCATATTTAATTCTCTGAAAACCTCTAAAATATTTGTATTCTCCATAATCAATTGCAATAAGTGCTTGCTGCTGTTTGTAATACTTGGCCCCCTGGTGCCAGTGGAGGCTACTTGCATAAGATTTCTATGATGACTATGATACAAAAATCACCAAAGAAACAGAAGACTAGTGGTGTGATAATTGAGAAGAATCTGTAAGCTAAGTGCATTGGAAAGGCCCAATAAAACTTTGTAAACCCCCCTTTAAGTTCCCTTCCTGATGTTAACAGTAGATGACTGGACCTAAGAATAAGAACATGTGTAAGGAATACATTAGGCAATTTGAAAGTGCGCTGCTTAATATTGAGTACAAATTACTAATGTTTGGTGGCAGTTTTTACATTTCATTTTCAGTTCTTAGATCTTAAACTTCAAGTAACTTTGGATTGGAGAATAGGACTTTAAAATAGTACAGAGAGAAGGTTTGTTGTAAGAGGGTCAGATTTTAGTGTGTGAACCTTCACCATGAAATGGTACCCCACTCAAGGAGGCACAGCAATGAAGGCTGATACATCACAGTAACAAAAGAGAACTGTACTTAGGCTGAGTGACTGAGCATAATGCATACAGTGGTATGTTACAGCCTTTATGGATATACAATGTGATACTTATAGCCTCTAATGGACACACAGCTTGGCATGAGTCCAGTAGAGACTGAGGTTTTGCCACTGAATTTCTGCTCTCTAGTAGAGATGAGTGAGTGATCAGCTGATACGAACAGTACTCTCTCATCTCTACTCTCTAGTCATACAGACTTCCTACTTCCTCCAGAGCAGAAACCTGTTAAAAGCTGTCCGAGGTCATTTGGCAGGATACATTGGATAGGGTCACAGAGCATGATCAAGGCATTGGAAAAAATCTTCAACTGTTTAGCAGGATTCTCAGGGTCATTCCCTTTTTGCGACCAGCACTTGTACAGTCAATTAAATTTTTCTGCATAACTCCTGCAACTTTCAACTGCAACTTCACACCTTTGAGTAATCTGTCCCACTTGACAGACTCTCTGTACTCTCTAGTTACATACCTTCTACTCATTTTTCAATCTAGAATGTGCTAGCGCACATTATATACAGTGGAGAAAAAAGTATTTAGTCGGCCACCAATTGTGCAAGTTCTCCCACTTAACAAGATGAGAGGCATCTGTAATTTACATCATAGGTAGACCGCAACTATGAGAGACAAAATCAGAAAACAAACAAATTGCAGGGTAAAACCAAATAACTTTTATTGAACAACGTCAACAGATGCTCCAGCAGCTTTTCAAGATGAATACAGCATGCGGTTCAATATGAAATGTCCATGACTTAAGTGTTTAGCCAAGGCAATATAGACACTGTAGTACTTGACATACTTTTCTCCTCTCCTCCTCTCGTACCACTCCCTAAATTAGTTAGGGGATGAAGCGGGGCTAAAAGTCCTGATAGGGAAACTGGGTTCCTGGAAGACAGGCCCCTATTCAATACTCCTGTCCGGTATTTCTGTAACTCCTATTGGCGCAGACACTGATGACTCTCTGGAACCCATAAAGTTCTCTTACTAACTCCGGGGCAACCTCCGTACATACCTTGGAATAAAATGGCTTCACTCCTAGAACTTGATATAACTATGTCAAAAAAGACAGAAGCATCTCAATATATATAAAAATAAAACGATAAAACAATTTTTATTAAATAGTACTCAAATGATAAACATTAAATACAAATACAAAAAACACGGGATAGTTGCTTCAAAGATACACTGGATGGTACTGGTAATAAATGACTTATAAGTCCAGGGTCAGTATGCTGTATGTGTTATGGACAAATCACGTAGGTCTGCAATGCTGTTTGTAATACAAAGAGTGTGTACCAAGGCAGGTCTCACACAAAGCAATAGTAATCAGCAAGGAGACATAATAAAGAAAACACTCTATAGAGATTTACACAACAGACCATAATAATAATGTAGATACCTACCACCCGTGTATGCGCCCCGACGCGCGTTTCACCCCCTGTGATTGGTCTTGAGATAGTAAAGCATTGTATGAGAGTGCATAGATACAGTAGAATGGCAGACATATTGCATTTACCATAGACCTATTTAAGACAAGACAAAAAGGACAACCCCAGGGTACATGTAACAAACATAAAACATATAGCAGCTCACTCTGGGATGCTGCAAAATGTTTTCTGTAAGTCTTCACAAGGTTGGCACACACAGTTGCTGGTATGTTGGCCCATTCCTCCATGCAGATCTCCTCTAGAGCAGTGATGTTTGGGGGCTGCCGCTGGGCAACACAGTTTTTCAACTCCCTCCAAACGTTTTCTATAGGGTTGAGATCTGGAGACTGGCTAGGCCACTCCAGGACCTTGAAATGCTTCTCACAAAGCCACTCCTACATTGCCCTGGCAGTGTGCTTGGGATCATTGTCATGCTAAAAGACCCAGCCACGTTTCATCTTCAATGCCCTTGTTGATGCAAGGAGGTCTGTACTCAAAATCTCACGATACATGGTTCCATTCATTCTTTCATGTACATGGATCAGTCGTCCTGGTCCCTTTGCAGAGAAACAACTCCAAAGCGTGATGTTGTCACCCTCATACTTCACAGTAGGTATGGTGTTTGATGGATGCAACTCAGTATTCTTTCTCCTCCAAACACGAGTTGTGCTTCTACCAAACAGTTCTACTTTGGTTTCATCTGACCATATGACATTCTCCCAATACTCTTCTGGATCATCGAAATGCTCTCTAGAAAACTTCAGATTGGCCCGTACTGGCTTAAGCAGGGGGACACGTCTGGCACTGCAGAATCTGAGTCCCTGGCGGCATAGTGTGTTACTGATGGTAGCCTTTGTTATGTTGGTCAGAGGTCTCTGCAGGTCATTCACTAGATCCCCCCCTTCCCTGGTTCTGGGATTTTTGCCCACCATTCTTGTGATCATTTTGACCCCATGATCAAGGGAGATTATCAGTGGTCTTATATGTCTTCCATTTTCTAATTATCGCTCCCACAGTTGATTTCTTCACACCAAGCTACTTGCATTTTGCAGATTCAGTCTTCCCAGCATGGTGCAAGGGCTACAATTTTGTTTCTGGTGTCCTTCAACAGCTCTTTGGTCTTCACCATAGTGGAGTATGGAGTGTGGGTCTTTGAGGTTGTAGACAGGTGTTTTTTATACTGAACAGGTGCCATTACTACAGGTAAGGAGTTGAGAACAGAGGAGTTTCTTAAAGAAGAAGTTACAGGTCTGAGAGAGCCAGAAATCTTGCTTGTTTGTAGGTGACCACATACTTATTTTTCACCATAATTTGCAAATACATTCTTTCCAAATCAGACAATGTGATTTTCTGGATTTGTTTTCTCATGTTGTCTCTCATAGTTGAGGTCTACCTATGATGTTTGTTACAGGCTGACCTCATCTTTTTAAGTGGGAGAACTTGCACAATTGGTGGCTGACAAAATACTTTTTTTTTCTCCACTGTAGTTGGGAAGGTATTGGGGAGGATATCATAGAACCTAGTTGTGTTCTATTGAAAATTTATAGATGAGCCACAGATCAGCTCAGAAACATGGCACAGCTGGATATACCTGGATAAACTAAAATTAATTACTATTATTATAAATTTCTCCTTTAATTTATTCTTGAATTTCCTTATTCAACCAAATGCATTAAGCCATTCTCCAGTTAACATGTACTATAAAGTGGTCCAGAAATAACAGCTATGTCCACTGCATGGAACTATAATATATTATTTTACTTTCATCATGTTACTCATTTCCCAAAAGATTTTATTTTTACATTTAATATTATTGCTTTTCATACAGTATAAATCCAGTAATGTGGACTCTGTATGTAAAATAAAATAATTTCCTGCCATTTCAAAAATCTACATAAACATGATATAAAATGAAAGCTTAAAGAATATTATGTCTCTTTAAATTGCCGCATTAAAATGTATCCTGTATCAAGTTAATAATGTATAAAATAATTAATAGTCATATCCAGCAAATTATTTGTCAGAGTTACTTGCAAATTGGCAGAAACACAAATATTTTAGTTCAAGGATAGATTTATTAACACATTCACAGTCATATCAGTTATTTATGTAAAATATAGCTATGCTGGAGGCAATATGCCTAAGACAGAGTTATTTACATTGCACATACTTATTAAAGTAGATGCAGCTCTTTTATAAATCGCTGCGAAGTTCAGTCAATAATGCGCAAGCCATTCTGCTACTGTTATAAATATGCAAACCTGATGGATAGTAAACTTCTCTAGGTAAACTTGTCAATATCAAAGCTTAAAACAGAAGCATATAGACACATACAGTATTCTGTAACCCTATTCTACAATAGTTATGCTGAATGTGTAAGTGTAAGGCGTTTTATTCTACATTTGTTGCTTAGCTTGTGATAAGAGATGATCAAACCAATTCGGACAAAACCAGATTTGACCAAATTTTCCAAAAGTTTTGGTTTGATCCAAGCTGTAAACTTTTAGGCCTTGATCAACCACAAAACATTATTATATTTTGGGGTCTCCTAAGTCCTCCCTCTTATGGGTTCTGGCTGATGTTACATGCCCCAGGGTCATAGGCCTCAGAGGGGTGCGTCGACATCATGGCGTTTTGACCCAACATGATGTTAACAAGAGGCCGAGAAAGGTCTAAAAAGGACACTTAAAGGGCTGCCGGATAATCAAGAGAGATGAGGCAAGGTGAGTACATTTGTTATTTTACTCACCTTCCCTAAGCATCTGCTTATTATACTTTGGGGTCTGGGAAGACCCAAGAGTATAATAATAGTGCTACCAGTTTGTTCCAAACAAGTTGGTTTGAAACGAACCCGAGGGTTGAACCTTACAAATATTCATTGTAACCAATCTTATGAGGTTTGTCCAGCTTTATTATTGAATTACTTGCACACTTGCACCGCTTTCTGTCCTTTGGGTTTCCGCTTAAATACCCAGAAAAACTGTATATGGGCCGGTAGTCAATTTAAACACCCATTCCTTTGAATGGATTTTTAAAGCAAACCGCCGGTGTCTGTATGCAGCCTCTCCACGGTGAAACTGTTTTGTTTTTTTTTGCACGGACACAAAGTCCTGCATGTCCGACTTTGTGTCCATGCAAAAAAAAAATGGTTTCACCGTGGAGAGGCTGCATACGTGTGACTTATTTGACACAATTTGATGTGCACTCTTTTTGGCTATGTCCCTAGTAGGAGCATTATGGTATATATTGGTCTGCACATTATTAAATATTTAGTGGTGCCCATACTACACATGGACCACAGGACTACACAAGACTTACTGTTAATTAATATATGAAATACATAATTTTATACTTTTATAGCCGTTTACTATGGGCAAATCCACTATCCCTATCATATCACTTTACATAGATTTTGCAATATCATGATTTTTCTTCACTTCAAGATATCCATCATGGCATGAAATCATGACATGTACCAAGTGATGATATGAACACCTGATTGTTTGTCATGTAGAATTTTCCATCTGATAAATGTAATCATGTTATAAATTGAGAATATCAAACATAGGGCCTTTGAAGTTTTTGAGAAATTGAAGCTTCAATACGATTTAAGGGGGCATTCACACGGAGTAACGCCAGGCGTGTATTATAGCCGTACACGCCGGCGCTACGGCAGGCTGCCGAACACTTCCCATTCACTTCAATGGGAGCGCTCGTAAACGCCGCTGTTACGAGCGCTCCCATTGAAGTGAATGGGAAGTGTTTGGCAGTCTGCCGTAACGCTGGCGTGTATGGCTGTGATACACGCCCGGCGTTACTCCGTGTGAATGGCCCCTAAGAGGGAAACAAGGGTGAAAAGTTGTTCATTGGCCTAAAGAATCTTGTTATGTTGTAGTCACAAATATCAAATATTACCCGACAATCTATCTATGTACATGGCTGAGTTTAGAAAATGCTCGGGATAGTCATCCTTAATGGCTAAAACTTTTGTACCTGGAGATTTGCCCAAAAACTAACTCTGTAGAGTTGAATGCACAATAAAATGACAGTCGTGGCCTAGGGAATGTTTTTCTGTTTGACAAATCCATACATCCTGTTTGGTTTATTTCTTACAGTTCGTACAATTTTTTGAACTTTATGAATTGTCTTTAAACAAGGCAATTTAATAAGAAAGCTTCAGAAGTTTGTTCTATATACTCTTGACAGTGTTGACATGAATCATAGCTTCACCAAATGGCCCTGGCAGTTAAGATATAGTGTAAATGAAATATGATAATTTATAACAGGTGGTACAGCTATGTCCTGAACAAAAGAATAATCTAGAAAACACTTGAGCAGTTTATAGCTACAAAGAGTTATGATCTATATCAGTGCTGAACATGAAATGCATCTCTGGCTTTCATGTTATCATTAATGGTTTCTCATTGAACACAAAAATACCAATGGCAACATTTTCAGCCTGGGTAGGCTTTCTAAATTGCCTTTGTTATTTGGCAATTATGTTCATTTTCATGGATATGTGTGGGTGTGCTTCAGCAATCTTAAAACATGCTCAATTAAATAAAATGGAATTATCCCTGAAACAAATACTTGAGATCTCAGTTAATACAGTTTTGATTATAAGAATAAGCTTATACTTCAAGGCAAATGGCATGCGACTTTATCTGAAATCACAGAGCAGATTTTAGAGACTGTGCTGCTTAAGAGCTTGAATATTAGCAATAAGACTACAAAAACATTGAATGAAACCGTAAGTTGTTGACAAATTCAAGTAAGGAGCTCAATAAAAAAATAAAAACCTGAATGTAAATGTAACGTTGAACTATTAGCATTGAAAAGGGATTGTTCCCTTAGTAACATCAAAGGGAATGTGTCATCTTTATATCTGTTCCCATTAGAACTACCGTATATACTGATACATACTATTTCTATAAGCCCTTTTTATTTTCCAATAGATATTTTCATTCTATTATCTTCACATCATTATAGGAAGCCTTTTTGGTAACTTACCTCTCTTTCTCTTCTGCAGTCATTTGGTTTACAGAAGGTACCTGGACCTAAGAATCCTCAGTGCCAGAAAACTGGTGTAGATTGGGCGATAATGTGCCAATCTTTCTTGTACCTAGGTGCGCCACATCCCCATTCTGTGCCTTGTTCTTCACTTTCTACAATCAAAGGCTGCAGCTAGGCAGAGAGCAGGTCAGTCAGGGACAAGGACACCTTGGCCCAACATATTTATTATAGCTCACATCAGAAAGCTGAATAGGAATAGGAAACAGTTGAATAGGAAATCTATGCCATTTCCAGATTGACAAAGATCTCTATTCTGGTGCACTTAAAGGGGACCTTTCATGTCCTTGGGCACATGCGATATTATATACCACTAGAAAGAGCTTTCCCACTTTGTGCCCCGGGGCAGGAGATATTGGTGCCGTTACCTATGTCTTCCCACAGTCTAGCTGGGCTGTGAGGAATGCCCCTCCTGACAATACTCGTCCACAGCCCCCTACTGTCAGGAGGGGCATTCCTCACAGTGCAGCTAGACCCTCAGGAATGCCCTTCTGACAGCTGCCAGACATCGGTAACGGCACCAATATCTCTTGCCCTGGGGCACAGAACGGGAAACTGGAGTCTCTTGACAATTCAGATGCGCCTTGCGCCATTCAAGGCCTTTATTAAGACTGGCGTACACAATGCTAGTTTTAATAAATTTCCGACATTAACTTTTATTAGAGATTGCTGTGAACACAATTATTCATTTTTTGCACCTGTCCACTAATACACTTTTCTGCTCTTATCCTTGATATTATTATTATTGAGGCAGGGATGCATTATTTAGTTAAAAAAAAAAGTGAGGGCAGAACATTGCTATAAAAAAAAAATCATAACTTGCTTCCCCCAGTGGGGGCTTTGGAGTCTTTTTTTTTTTTTTTTTTTTGAAATGTAGATTGTGAGCCCACGTAGGGCTCACAATGTACATTTTTCCCTATCAGTATGTCTTTGGAATATGGGATGGAAATCCACGCAAACATGGGGAGAACATACAAACTCCTTGCAGATGGTTTTTTACCCTTGGTGGGATTTGAACCAAGGACTCCAGCGCTGCAAGGCTGCAGTGCTAACCACTGAGCCACCGTGTGGCCCCCCTTTGGAGTCTTTTAGTTCACCTACACCATGTTCAATTCCTGCCTGAGCATGTTCTGTGGTCTGTGCAGAGGTTGTTGTGCACAGAGAAGGAGGCAGTGAGAGGAAATAAGTCATTTCCAAATTATAAATGGTATATAAGTGGATTATGTGACAGTTTTTTTTTTTTGTTGTTTTTGTTTTTTTTAAATTTAGGTAATTCCATTTTCTATCTTAAAACTTAAACCAGCAGGCATTGACATATCTCTAACCACTTTGGTCAATCCATCAGGTAGGTAGGTGAGTGCGAGGAAATACTTGTTATATAAATCACTGTGACTGTTACATCTCTCGTAGTGATGTCATAGATTAACCATTTGATTTACTCAATAATATTATGGCCTTACACAGCTATCAAACCTATAAGGAGGTCCAGAAGTCTATAATGTGGGTGCACTTAACAGCGATCAGTTTAAGTAGTAAAAGACATGTTATTGCTACTGAATCCATATTTGACAGAAGCAATGTGCATTTTTTCAACTAATTCAAAGGAATATATCACCATTTTTCCATTAATTAAAATAAAATATCATTCTTGTTTCTAATCTGTTTTTATTTTATGATTGTAATTTTTTTATTCTGTTTTTTTATTGTTGCTCTAAACCACTCTCGCCTTGACTACTGTAACTCCTTACTAATCGGTCTTCCCCTCACTAAACTCTCCCCTCTACAATCTATTCTGAATGCAGCGGCCAGGCTCATCTATCAGGCTAGATGCTACAGCGATGCCTCTGGTCTGTGCCAGTCACTACATTGGCTTCCTATTCATTATAGAATAAAATATAAAGTTATTACTCTCATCCACAAGGCTCTCCATAATGCTGCACCTCCCTACATTTCCTCCCTCATCTCTGTCTACCGCCCAACCCGTGTTCTCCGTTCACTTAATGACCTAAGACTTACATCCTCTATTATCAGAACCTCCCATGCTCGTATACAAGACTTCTCCCGAGCTGCACCACTTCTCTGGAATGCTCTACCCCGGACAATCAGATTAACTCCCAATTTCTACAGTTTCAATCGCAAACTAAAGACGCATCTTATCAGACAGGCCTATCACAATTCCTAACGTAAACCCTTCTGTACCGTAATTAGAATCCCTAAAATTAACCCTTCTCCTTTTCAGCTCCCACATTACCCCACATGATATGATGTCATATCATGCTAACTTTATAGGTCCAAGCTCCATCCACATGTTAAAGGACACGACTGTTGACGGCTCATAAAGTTTTATGTTTGTATAATGACAGTAATCTCTATTACAAAATTGTCTGACCCTTGTATAAGCAATGCCGCCCCTGCTACCTCTTGTGTCACCCCCTCTACCTCATAGATTGTAAGCTCTTGCGAGCAAGGCCCTCAGTCCCATTGTGTGAAAAGACTATTTCTTTGTACTCTATATTTTTGTCTGTATTTGAACCCTACAAATTGTACAGTGAATATGTTGGCACTATATAAATAAAAAAAAATATTATTATGGAGGATGTTACTTTCCTACAAGCCTCTCCTCTTATCTGATAACAGCATTTTGTAATACTCTTTACAGCATAATCATAGGGAGCAATCTAGAGCCAACTCCCTTAGGTCAATTATAGGTTGGACTTGATGGACTAATGTCTTTATCCAACCTCATCAACTATGTAACTATGTAATGAGAGAGTTTGAGCTGTAACACCCTCTGTTGTTAGTAGTGATGGGTATCATGTGATGTAATCTATAGAGGTGGTAGCCTCTCTTGTAATCCTAAATGTCTTGTCTGTAATGTAAAAGAGTTGATTGCTGCAAAGAAAATTCAATGAGCTGACTATAAAATGTCAGGTTATTATTAGGTTTAGTGGCCAGAGTCAAATTGAATTGTGAATTGATTCAGCATTCACATTCATTCCCATGTGTCCCTTATTATATATAAAGTATTGACTATACTTTGTTTATTATACTATAGTTCTTATATTAGTCTATGGGTGGTGTACAGGTCGAGAACATTTTTGGATTTTAGAATATTTATTTTATAAAGTGAATTAAAAAAATGAAGCAAAGAAACAGTGGTTATAGATAAAGTACACAATACAAGCAAATGTAAATGACTCTAGGTGTTACGTAAAGGCTTGATAATGTACGTTATTATTAGCTTTGTTAACCAGTGATGCACTGGTGTCTTTACCATCTGCTTTGATAGGTTTTTTTTTCCGCCCGAACCTCCACATTGTTACTGTATTGAGCTTTGATTATTGAGCTAAAATCTAGTTTATGTGTGTTGGTACAAGCTGAATTCATACTGTATAATCTGAAGTAAATTAGATACCCTTCAACCATTATTGTAAATTGTTCATTTTCTTGCAGTACATTCAATTTACTGAAAATGAATGTTGTAAAGCAGTTTAAAATTACATAATAGAAGTTGTCGCATAAACCTTTTCACTAGAACAAAAACGATCAGGATCATAAACCAGTTCATTTCTATACACACAGTGGTTTGCTGGACCATTAACACTTTCATCTCAGTTAAAATATGATTTCTTTTATTGTCACTGCAGTTGTACAAATCCAGATTTATGGGATGGGGAATGGATTGCTCATATGTCTACCAGTAAGTACCTCTGCTGGGATAGCAGAACTGAATTATATTTAAAGGATTTTATATCTTACTCTGTATTATAGGGTGATTTTATTATATAGTATTTTATGATTTCCTATTTAATTGAATATATAGCTACCTATTTATCCTATCAAACACCAAATAGTCTTGTATATAGTCTGTTCAGAATGCCCCATCTTTAAAAGCGAAGTACAAATACTGAGACAATTTAAAGATGGAAGACTGAAAGAACTTCTGCCTAGGTAAAAGTGTATGTACAATAAAATATTAGAGGAACTCTTAAAGTTCAATCATAAATTAATATGGTGGTTCAGAAGATGGTTATAGTTGACTATTTATCCTTAAAGTAGATTTTCCATACCACTTCATTACATTCTAGAGGGGAATAAGTTGGGCAAATATACTTTTCCACCATTGAGTTCTGTATACTTATGAAAATGTGAGACACCCCCCCCCCGTGCAATAAATCCCTCAAACCCACCACAAGCGTCACAGATCGGCAGCTTTCGTTGCAATAGTTTGTATACAGGAACAACCGGCAATCATTTACTGTGGTGGGGGGTGAAGGTCTATCAGTCTTTCTCCATGGCTGCATAAATCTTTGCACGTGAAGATACTGGATCAAATAATAGTAAACTAAATATTCTCTATTTTCCTCTATTATATGCTGTCCTCAGAAAGGGAAGTATAAGAAGCCTAAAGGAGCCACTTAAATACTATTAGCTCTATTGCTAGTGAATATCTATGTGCGTTTTATGACTAATATACTGGCAATCCTCACAGATAACTTATATTATGATGATTATGAACTCATGGCCCTATCTGTCTTTTAGTGTAGCCCTTTAATAAAATTCAGCCCCCCCCCCCTTAAAGTGCCATGTCATATTTGCTTCTTTTTTTTTTTTTTTTACAAGGTTAGAACATTACAAAGGGAGATATATATGTATCACATAATATTTGATCATGTTCATGTTTTTGAACCCCTCTTATAATACAGTATAGGCTATACTGTAAGAACAGCAAGGCTCTGGAACTCTCTGCCCCAGGAAGTGGTGATGGTGGATTCATTAAACAAGTTCAAAGAGGGCCTGGATGCCTTTCTTGAAGAGAAAAATATAACAGGTTATGGACTCTAGATTTTTAAGAGGACCATTCATGGTTTGGGGCACAGGCAGTTCTATATACTACTGAAAGCCGACAGTGTGCTGAATTCAGCGCACTGTCGGCTTTCCCGATCTGGGCCCCGGGTAAAGAGCTATCGGTCCCAGTATCGTAGCTCTTTACAGTCAGAAGGGCATTCCTGACCGTCTGTCAAGTACATCCTTCTTCAAAGCAGCGCCTATCGCGCTGTAGAGTGTGAGTGGAAAGGAACGCCCCCTCCCTCTGCTCACAGTGCTCGTCCATAGACGAGTATTATCAGGAGTGGAGGGGGCATTCCTCCCTGCTCACACTGTACAGCACGATAGGCGCTGCTTTGAAGAAGGATGTACTTGACAGACGGTCAGGAATGCCCTTCTGACTGTAAAGAGCTACGATACTGGGACCGATAGCTCTTTACCCGGGGCACAGATCGGGAAAGCCGACGGTGCAAAGAATTCAGTGCACTGTCGGCTTTCCAGCAGTATATAGAACTGCCTGTGCCCCAAACCATCAAAGGTCCTCTTTAAGGACACGTTGATCCAGGGTTTTATACTGACTGCCAGATTAGAGTCGGGAAGGAATTTTATCCCTGAAATATGGCATTTGGCATGAGCCTCATGGGGTTTTTTTGCCTTCCCCTGGATCAACACTGTAGGGGATTGTAGGGTTATAGGTTGGACTTGATGGACTGAGGTCTTTATCCAACCTCATCTACTATGTAACTATGTAATACATAGTTGCAGCTACTATTAGAAGCTTGGATCTCCATAGCACATATTCTCATATCAGCAATGAACATTAAATGGATTAACAAACTTATAAACAGAATATCTCAGTTGTTTTATAATGCAGCAGCTATTTTAAATTGACAAACATATATTCCTATTATACAATGCTAAAACATAATCATTGCTTGTGCACTGGATTTTGTGTCAGAAGCTGAATCTATGCTTTTTTATACTTGAAGCCTTTAAGTGAAGTTAATAGAATCACGTGGCCGCTTTGTGGTTGAACAGTTGCCCACTCAGTGAGGACACAAGGATGCAGGGGAACACAGATACCAGTTGCAGAACTTTATTCACAAGGAGACAACAAGCTTGGTGCTTACAGTGTTTTCAGTTTAGGCAAAGAGCTTATGGTTACCATATTCTAAGATCAGACAATATGATTGAACAGCAGCGACTTGTTGCCACTTAGTTTGCACATGTGACTCCTGTACTGGCATCTTAGCACATTTTCAATCTCTTATGTGCAACTCCCATGGTAATAACAGCTTTGCAGTAATTTCCTGGATGTAACTAAGACAGACTTATGTTCAGGCCAGGGGTGAACCTGCCCTTTTCGCCGCCCGAGGTGGACGACAGGAGGCGGAGCAGAAGGGGGCAGAGCGGAGGGGAGGCATGGCGGAGCGAGGGGGCGGGGCGGGGCGAAGCAGAGGGGCGGGGCTTAGAGGCGTTCGCAGGCAGAGAGCAGGCAGGGAGAGGACCTGCTCTCTGCCTGAGCGTGAGGGGAGGCCGCTGGAGCAGCTTGTCCTGGACTGGCTTAGATAAGCAAAAATGCTGCCCTCCCTGGGGCCCTGGCATAGCGCCACCTGAAGCGGTTGCTTCAGGTCGCCTCATGAGAGGTGCGGTGCTGGTGCAGGCTAAAACATTATTTAATCATTTTCCATGAAATACCCCTTTAATGAATTCCCTCTATGCACTGTGACATAAGAATCATTCACTAACACTTATAATAGCCCTATATGACACAATCCACACTATGATTCTGAATATCCTGATGTATGAAACGATTTGTACACATGTGGTTTTTAGCAGGGTAGGGGTAAGTTACAGACCTAAATAATCTGTGTCACTTACGTTTTTTAAGTTTTTCAACCTTTTGATGCTGAGCATCTAATGTACATTGGGAAAGAATGTAACATCAATTTTATTTCCCACTCATAAACCACACAGCTTTAAAGCCTATTTAAGTTACAAAATACCACTATGAGCTTGTCAAATATTTAGTCTGAGACTTAGCTGCTGCTAAGAAAACCAGCCTAAGACACTAAAAGCACACAGAGAGGTGTTGATAAAAATAATAGACCGAATCTCTTTCACGAAGTATGAGCACAATGTAGATATTAACCTTTAAGAGCTTTTTTTAAACAGGATTAAAGTTTTATCTGAAAATGTGTTTTAATTGTGTATATAAAAATGAAAGCTTACAAAGTTTAAGCTACCTTGGTTTCCATGATGTAAAATATGGCAGAGGTTTAAGTGTTCTCTTATTTTCTATTATCTCTATTTATCACACTGCACATGCCAACATCTCGTGGGAAAGTTTGCAATAAAAGATAAAACATTCATCAATTCGTCAAAATTTTTAGCCACAAAACAGGTCATAGCCTGGAAACAAGTCTTATCAGACTTCTTTGTAAATAATGGTGCATTTCGGGTCAATGAAAATCTTTCTACAATACTGTAAGACCAAAATATTTTTTTTTCAGGTTAGGGCTCGTTCACATCTGCGCCCGGTCTCCGTTCTGCAGGTTTCCGTTTCCTGCACAAAACAGAGGCAGGATACGGAAACCTGCAGGACTCTCTCACCCATTCATTTGAATGGGTGAGAAAGCTGTCCGGCCGTGAGCGCCGGTGAGCATTTTATGCTTTATGTTTTTTTCAATCTGGACACAGAGTCGGACATGTAGTACTCTGTGTCCAGATTTTAAAAAATGGTTCCACGGCGGAGAGCATAAAACGCTCACCGCCGCTCACTGCCGGACCTGGTCTGTGGTTTCCATCTTCTTGCATGCAGAAGACGGAAACCACAGAACTGAGACCCGAACGCAGGTGTGAACCTAGCGTTAGTTCCACCTATTAGCTTCTATACAAGGGCTCATATTATTGCAGTAACTTTTACCACCAGTTAGTAGGCCAAGGAGCCCACTCCTTCACCAGACTCTTGACCCTTGATCCCTTACATCAGTCTCATGTTCTCTTGTTCCCATACATCTCTCTTGATCCCTTGTTTTCAATTCAATTTCTTTTTGCCAGCCACTTCCTTAAAAAGTTGGGCGCAGTTGCCATATTTATAATATGTCTGTGGCTTAAACCTGCCCACAGGGAAGCATGTGAATCCCCCAATGGGTTCCAGGACAGAATGGTCCCCAAAGTCACATTGAGACCCTTAGTCCCCCAAACACTGCATGACATAATACATTCATTGTACTTCATACAGATAGGAAGTATAGGAAGCATGCTTAAAAAGCATAAGTCCGTATAATAAACTGGGTAAATTAACAGTTTAATATTATTTAGACACATCAAATGTCTGAGATGGCCTCTAAATTCAGAAGCAAGCTGATCCTAGGCCCTGCCGCCTCAATGTGATTGGGAGGAATTATTCGGTTTTCAGCACCTTGCTGTTTCCTAAGGTATAGTGCTGTGAAAATACATATTCCTGGCTCACAGAGGGCCCTAGATCAAGTCAAATGCCGTTTAACAGACTAAGGACTTGGCACCCAGTACAAAAACTACCTGATCCAAGGAGTAGGCATCCACTGAAAAAAAGTTTTAGAAATCTGTAAAAAGAAGCAAGTAATATTTGCATGTGCGGAAGCTGTACACTTGGCCTTGACTGATTTGACTCCAAATATAAGCCTTTTACTTACTGCCAAGTATGGTGTCAGTTCCCTACATGACAGGATAATATAGTTAGGTGTATGGAACTTGCCATCAGCTTCATGCTGTCTTAACCACTACATACCGTAAACCATTTTATCGATTTAGTTTTTTTGCTCCCTTCCTTCCAAAAGCCATAACTTTTTACTTTTACAGAGCCATACAAGGGTTTTATTTTTGTGGGACAAATTGTTCCTAGTAATGGCACCGTGTAATATGCTGTATGATGTAGCATTTGTGTGATATTCTTATGGCCTTGATTTTTATGCCGCTCACTG
Source organism: Leptodactylus fuscus (assembly GCF_031893055.1). Lineage (NCBI taxonomy): Eukaryota > Metazoa > Chordata > Amphibia > Anura > Leptodactylidae > Leptodactylus > Leptodactylus fuscus. The sequence goes on along the minus strand of NC_134266.1, from coordinate 200,801,496 downwards.
TAGAGCCAAAATGACTTGTTACCTGTATTCTGTTGGTCATTGTGATTGTATTCTGTTGGTCATTGTGATTACAGTGATAACAAATTTTTAAGATTTGCTTTACATTTTAACCCTTTTAAAAAAGCCAAAAGTTTGCAGAATTTTTTTTTTCAATGTTTTATTTTTTTTGCTTTTATTTTTAGATCCTTCAGGTGTCTTGAACTCTAAGGGGTCTGATAATTAATTCAATAATGTATTGCAATATTTTGAGAAATATCAATTCTATTGCATGCTGCGGGCACTGATTGTGGATATTGCCACTGAATCTATGCTGTACAGTACAGCAAAGACCATGCAGTTATGATGGCTGCTCAGCTCCTGCCATATTTAAATACCCCAAATCTGACACAATAGTATGATGAATATTGGGAAAGGGTTAACCATGGGCAGTATTGGACAGTGGCAAGTTCCCTCAAGAGGAATTATACATATGTCCACTCTTACCTCAGCCCATACTTGGTTAAGTACAATTTCTCATGAAACCAATCCAATACAATATGGTAGCAGGCTAGAAAACCTTTGACATACTGAAATTTACAACACAGCCACTGGATGGCCACAAACAGACCAATATAGGATAGCCATCTTGTGACAGAGTATTGCAAAATCATGGTGTTTTGAAAAGTTGTTTGTCTTGTGAAACACATATCTGACATGTCCAGCCAAGAGGAAAGGTAAGGAAGAACACATTTGTAGGTTTCACACTAAAATATTTTAATAGTTTTTTGATAAAGCAATCTTTACAAGACTTTATTGTTGTATATTCTATTTAGATATCTATACATTTATTATCACATAGGGCTTGGAAACATTGTACTGACTGGTACATACAATGCAGTAAATGTACAAAATGTGAAGCAGATGTTTGTCACATTGGTATCTGAATGCGAAGAAAGGATCTGGGAATTTCTGAAATGTAAAACTGATATCATATCATAGACAAGAATAAGAATAAGTAGCAGAAGTCGAACTCTATCAAGTGAAATTTGTTTGCTTTAATCAAATGCAAATATATTCTGACTGCTTTGTAGTCTTCGGTTAACATTACTTTTAGTTGTATGCTGAAGAGTGTTCTAGATCCTCTTTGCATACAAGACACTGCCAGTTTGACCTTCCTGGTTATTTCCTTGTAAATGCATTATCATCAAAGTTTTGAATCCTGAACAGACGATTTTCAGTTCCGTAATGTTAATGTTAAGAGACCAAGACTTCTGATTAATGTCAAGATTAATTCCGATAAAATACACATTAGGACAAGTGCAAAAGTTCTCCTGAAGCCTAGAATAATAATTATTTAATTCATACATTTAAAAGTTAAAAAGTTAAAGATTATTGTAAAACTTACATTGTGCTTTAATTGGTTTGACTTTGTATTTGAGAAGTGTTATAAGGCGTGAATACGTGAGCGCATGTATGAATAGCTCATCTGAAAAGGAACCTATTACGTGTAGATCAACTGAGGCTATATATTTCCAGCCAAGATTGCGTTCTCTAGGGAGGTCTGCAATAGAATGTTTGTCTTAAATACCACATTTACAGTGAAATCCTAATGCTTCAATTTTACTATTTCCCTAATAAGATCACATTTCATATAAGTTCTATATTTAAGTCCATGTTACATTTTTAGTTTATTTTTTTTCAGCAGATATCTAAAGCTATGCTATTTATGGTACTGTTCTTAGAGTGAGATGAAACACTCACATTGCCACTTCCAATATATGCACCACTACCTTGCGGGTATCATAAGGAGCATAACGGAAGGCTTTTATGGCACCCTGCGCTATGTGATTGGGATCAATTTACAGGCCATAACTATAGCACATCAAAAAGCCCTTCAATAATCATTCAAGAGGTAATGACTAGAGATGAGCGAACACTATTCGAAACAGCCGTTTCGAATAGCACGCTCCCATAGAAATGAATGGACGTAGCCGGCATGCAGGAGGTTAATAGGCTGGCTGCCAGGAAAGTCTGCGTGCCGGCCGCTTCCATTCATTTCTATGGAAGCGTGCTATTCGAAACATATTGTGTAGTATATGCCATAGTATCATCATCTCCGATGTAGTAGTGCTGGGCATGCACTCTCCTTGGCTGCATCTCCGGAGTAGTCGAGCTGAGCGCACGGCCCGATGTAGCAGTGCTGGCCGATGTAGCAGTGTCCGATGTAGCAGAGCTGAGTGTGCAGCAGGGTTCAGCTGAACCTGCTGTACACTCAGCTCTACTGTATCGGACTGCTACATCAGACACTGCTACACTGCTACATCGGCCAGTACTTAGGGTTGAGCTGATCTTGAAATTTCAGGATCGTTTTTAAAATCTGATTTCCGATCATTCGGAGATTGGATTTTAAAAACGATCCTATTCACTACACAGCATGTAGTCCAAAAATTATTTAAATTTTTGGACCCCACGCTGTGTAGTGATTAACCCCTCCCTCCACCGGTGTCCGCTTACCTGCACAGCTGCAGCTCCCAGTTCTTCTTCGTCCGGTCCTCTGTCTTTCACATGTCTTCCGAGCATCCTGCCCTCGCCTCCTGAGACTAGTATTATAGAGAAGGCGGGGCTTAGGAGAGTGTGGGTGGGTACTGGGAGGGGAGACACCCACACTCTCCAGCCACATCAAGACCCGCCTACTCCCTACATCTCTACAATACTAGTCTAGGGAGGCGAGGCAGGGCGTTCTTCTGAAGACATGTGAAGGACAGAGGATTGGACGAAGAAGAACTGGGAGCTGCAGCTGTGCAGGTAAGCGGACACCGGGGGGGAGGGGGGTTAATCACTACACAGCGTGGGGTCCAAAAATTGAAACAATTTTTGGACTACATACTGTGTAGTGAATAGGATCGTTTTTAAAATCCAACCTCCGAATGATCGGAAATCGGATTTTAAAAACGATCCTGAAATTTCAAGATCGGCTCAACGCTAAGTGCTGGCCGATGTAGCAGTGTCCGATGTAGCAGTCCGATGCAGCAGAGCTGAGAGTGCAGCAGAGCTGCAGCAGAGATGCAGCAGAGCTGAGAGTTCAGCTTTAGTGATATGCAGATTAGCCAGCATGGAGCACTGGAAGCCATCTAACTATTCCTTGAGCAACGCACCATCATCAGACTTCCCCTTCTCACTGCCTCCTTCTTTACACAGGATACCTCCACCTACATTTCACTGATTCCAGAGGACGGTGAGAAGGGGAAGGCTGAAGATGATGATGATGATGATCATCATCCTGCGGCGCTCAAGGAACAGTTAGAAGGTGCTCCATGCTGGCTAATTTGCATATCACTAAAACTGGGATAATACAAAAATGCCAACGCCGATGATAGAATAAAAGGTATCCCTAGAATAGCCTTTGTAAAGGCTATGCAAAGATATGTTTAGTTAAAAATGCCTTTTGCAAATAATAGATTCCCTTTAAAAAAAATAAAATGCATTGCTGCCTATAGTAACAATGCTGAATCTGCTCTTGTGCCCAGCCAGCATTGTTATCCATATTAAAATATAATCTTGGAAGCTTTCACCCACTTCTAGCAATGGTATTCACATTTGCCACAATGATGGCCTGTGTGCATTTTTTTTCACTTTTAGCTCTTCCATCTTGTTTTTCTACCATTACTGTATTTTTACTTCTGTTGCAAAGCTCTTGTGTTTCCTGTAAAGGAACCAAGCAACAGTGACTTTGTTAAAGGTTCTATTCATTATACAGTATATATAATTTTAAAGGTCAAGCCTTGAACAATTCAGTTGTGTGCTGAAATAGAAATGTGCCATAACAGGTTTACTAGCCCACACTAATGATATATAAACAGAGGCCGCTGGTACGTACAACAATGCCCTTATTATGCCATGACAGTATATTAGATGAACACATAGGAGAGCAGTTGTTTGCGCCGCTATGCAAGTATTTTAATATTCCTAAATTAAAAGCATTTACAGTGATTAGTGATAGAATAATGCTGGAGCCATGGCGGCCTTTCAATATACGTCCTTGTAAAGCTATTGGTAGTTATTATCAGAACAATACACAAGCATGGTGAGTATTATGATAATCTGAACAAAACCAAGGAAATAACAAGATGATAAGAAAATTATATTGATACTTACTTTTACAATTACCAATAACATTATTGTGAATAGCCATATCACTTACAGATGAATAAATGTGCTATTTGGTGTGAAAAGCAGACAAAAGCTGTCCATACACTGTACATAGTCATCAATGAATGGTTGTTCCTATAGGATCTATTGTGTCTGCCCCTGGAAATTTGCATGCTCATAGTAAACCCGTGCTCATAGTAGGTAGAAGGGAATAAGTCATCTAATGTTTCTGGGCACCTTAATGGGGGTCTGTCAGATCCAAAATGCCTCTTTTACCAATACTCTTGCCACATTGTTTATTCACCTGTTCTACAGTTACACCCCTGGATTCTGGCAATATAAGTCAAATCAATCTATAGGATGCTATAAAATAGTTTTTTTCTGCAGGACAACCATAATTCTGAAATTGTCTACAACTTTGTGCACTGTCCGACTATGCTCATTGCTAAAAAGAGAATACAATGCTATTATAGCTAAAACTATACTAGGGACTACCTATTTTTGCGGTATTCCATTATATGCAGGATAGGGAACTTTGTACCTGTGCATATTAGGAATACAGAGTCACACTTTGTCAATAGTTCTTAATAACAGGAAATTTACAAAGCAAAAAGGGGCCCAAATGTGTAAATAAAAAAAAAAAAAAAAAAAAAGTAGATTTCCATGGTGAAATGTACGAAATAACCATTGACCAACAGAGGAACATGGTGAATGTCAAAATGATTGTGTTCTGTTGAGTCAGTGGAGAAATAAGTGATGACAGAAACTTCATCATATCTGATGCGCCAATTTGGTCCAGTGTATGAATGGATGTAATGAATGCAGGCCATAGCCATGAGAAGTAGATAGATCTTATTAAGCAACATTTATAAGGGTTTATACTGTTACTGGTATTCTTGTGGATCATTCCTACACATCAATACTAGAGATGAGCGAACACTAAAATGTCCGAGGTTCGAAATCCGATTTGAACAGCCGCACACTGTTCGATTGTTCGAACAGATTTCGAACCCCATTATAGTCTATGGGGGGAAATGCTCGTTTCAGGGGTAGGCAAAATTCGATACAATTATACTTACCAAGTCCACGAGTGACGGTCGGGCTGGATTCTGCTTGAAGTCTTCTCCTGGCGCAGGGTCCCCGCGTCTTCTTCCGCCTGGAATTCACTCTGCCTAGGCATGCGGTCTAGGCAGAGCCGACTGCGCATGCGTGATCATGCACGCACATGCGCAGTCGGCTCTGCCCAGGCCCGACGCCTGAGCAGAGCCGACTGTGCATGCTCGCGCATGCGCAGTCGGCTCTGCCTAGGCCGGATGCCTAGGCAGAGTGAATTCCAGGCGGAAAAAGATGCGGGGATGCAGCACAGAGAAGACTTCGGAAAGGTAAGAGAAGAACCAGCGTTGATTGGCAGAATGTATAGCATTCTGCCAATCAACGCTGGTTCTTCATCGAACCTTAAATTTCGAACAGCTAGTAGTGTTCGATCGAGTAGTGTTCGATTAAATACCGTAGTATTCGATCGAATACCTACTCAATCGAACACTACTCGCTCATCTCTAATCGATACTCTACAGAAAGCCAGAAGCAGAAAATAATCAAAAATTGGGAATTTCTTTAAGCAACTTTTTTACTGAATCTTCATTTCTCTTTTAAGCCAATCAAGTGTGTTCTGTTCTTCCCAGGACATCAGTATTCTGGGGATATTTTTATATTTTTCCAAATGACAACTCCGCGCTGAATATCTTGAATTACTCAATGCAGAAAGAGTTGTAATTTATATGACTATAAATCTTCTCCTGGGAAAGATATAGATTTAATACAAATTGTTTATATGTTAAAACTTTGTCCGCATCAACCTTATTTATGTAGGAAAAAAATTTCTAAAGATTGATGCCCTTTGTAAGATTAAAAGAAGTTCAGGCTCATAACTAAACCTTATCCACAAAGACTGGAACTGGGAGACAAGTACATAGATATTTTTTAAGTATACAAGCCGTGCAGTAAGTCAGGGAGGACAATATTGCAACAGTGAACAAGGAATGGGAATTGTGCAATTTTGTTTTTTCTAGCTTCTCTAAGTGATGAAACCATAATTCACTTGCTGAGAGCTAACAGAAGGTAATTTTATGGTTACCAAGAAGAATGAGTTTTCATTTCTTTGGTATGGTTACTATATAAATTTATTGGTATACTTTGTATGTATTTCATTATAAATTCTGTTAGTGCTACAAGGAGACATATTGGCGAAGCATGTATGAAGCTGGTGGTTTAACAGACAGATCAGGGAGGCCTGTAATTCAAGATGAAATAAGCTCAAAAGATACTGGTGAACACATAATAAATTGCTTGTACCGGTATGAGGACTGCAACCTCATTTTGCATCAAATGATCTATTTTTTTTTATCAACTCTACAACATTGTATATAATATTAGTAGTTTTCACTTCCTATACACATACAGTGTCAGAAATTGTTAACAACATGAAATTAACTAATGAAATCAACTGTGCAATGTTATCACTATACAAATCTGTAATTGAAATCATGAAAAACTGAGACTACACGTGTGTATAACTAACTATAGCAATTTGATTGACCATAGTAACTAAAACTGAAAATCCAGGATTTCTTATTTACAGCGAGTTTCCTGCCCCGACCTCTAGGTGATCTTAGATGTTTCTATATCTTCCATGTATGTATAGGCAGCCAACCACATTTATTTATTTTTTCTAAATTTTCTAGGGTATAAAAATGTTGAGCACAAAATAGATCAAAGACTAATACTATTACATGTTTGAAATATTGGTTTAGTCTGTTCATAGTCGTAAGAAGACTGGTAAAAGTTCTTATCAATACATTTACTATTCACTTAGTAGATATTGGTGCAAACTAGTTAATACTTCAACCTTTTATTGACTCCAAACACTTGTTTTCAGTTTCCTAGCCAGAAATGTCACATCATAAGTAGAGATGAGCAAGTAGTACTTGATCGAGTAGTTATTCGATCGAATACTACGCTATTCGAAATACACGTACTCGATCGAGTATCACTCGCTACTAGAATGTAATAGTTCGATGCAGAACCAGCATTGATTGGTCGAATGCTATACAGTCGGCCAATCAACGCTGGTTCTTCTCCTACCTCTAGAAGTCTTCTCCGTGCAGCTTCCCCGCGGCGTCTTCCGGCTCTGAATTCACTTTGCTAGGCATTGGGCCTGGGCAGAGCCGACTGCGCATGTCCGCTTGTAGTGCGGGCATGCGCAGTCGGCTCTGCCCAGGCCCAATGCCTGGCAGAGTGAATTCAGAGCCGGAAGATGCCGCGGGGACGCTGCACGGAGAAGACTTCTCAGAGGATCCAGCCCGACCCTCACTCGTGGACTTGGTAAGTATAATTTGATCGAATGTTGCCTACCCCTGAAACGAGCATTTTCCCCCAATAGACTATAATAGGGTTCGATATTCGACTCAAGTAGTCGAATATTGAGGGGCTACTCGAAATGAGTATCGAACCTCAAACATTTTACTGTTCGCTCGTCTCTAATCATAAGTTCAAAGAATGTATTTCTCAATCACTTATGAGATACATAAGAAACTATAAAAGTAACACAGCTTTTTGTGGTTACAGAACAATAGGACAGTGATATTTGAGGTCACTGATATGAATATGGGTGTTTTCTACTGATGCTGCAGTATTCAATGGCTTTGTAGGTATTTAGTGTGAGTCCAGTAGTTATAGTAAAGTAGTATAGTTATAGAAGGTATAGTAATGTCTGAAATGTTGTATGCGATATCAACAAGAAATTTACTAATAGTACAAATGGGGCAGAGGAGAAGAACCAGAAGCAATACAAATACCTGCTCTTCTAATATGCATAGAAAACAATTTAGCCTAAAATTTATATTGAGTCAGCAGATATGCATGAAAAACATTTTGAGAAAAAAACTCTTTAGGTTAAAGCCCAACGTTGCGGAAACACAAGCTTTTTTTGTTGCAGATTTTGTTGCGTTTTTTGAGCCAATGCCAGGAATGGCTACCAAAGGAATGGGAGATATATAAGAAGCTCTTATACTTCTACCTTCTGCTCAATCCACTCCTGGCTTTGGCTCAAAAAACCACAACAAAATCTGCAACAAAAAAAGCTGCACTTCTGCAATGTGGGGTCTCAACCTTATGTTGGAATATTAGTCCTTGAGGTCACAGGCCTGAAGCCATTAGTTAATTTATTACTGTGTCCCCCTGGCATCACTTACTGAGTAGTCTCCCAACGTGTCTGTTTTTTTTCTTATAAGGAAAATGCGTGGATCTAGAACATATTATAAGCAAGGCAAAATTCAGCTTGTACCCACTTCAAACATTTCTATACTTTCTGTCACCACAATGTCACTACTGTACATGTAGCTTCAGATACTGGTGACATTATTCATCATCCTTACCATAGCCTACATTTGAAGGACTCAAATTTATAAGGAAAACAATTCAATATAATTGTATTGCTAGCAAAACAGGCTGCAATTCAAAGCACAACCACTGGGTAACAGATATAGTATATTACTTTGTAACACAACATCACAAAATAATACTGTCTTGAAAAGCTGGTCATCTCATGACAGACATATCTGGAAAAGTCCAGCCAATAAAAGTGGTAAGGAAAAGAACAGAATTTATCTCCATGCTAAATAAAGCGTCTTTTGGCAGTTTTGAATCATATTGTTGCCTCGCATAGAAAAACAGTGTAACGCTGAGTTGATATTTGCATTTGTGGCTTTCTTCTCAGAATCTTTCAATGGTTCTGTCATAGTTACCAGAAAAATAACACAGGAGCAGTAGGAGCCGTATAAAATGACAGACGTCATAATAATTATAAGTGAACGCTGTTAGTCGGTTGTTGTTGTTCTGCCCCTAAGAGGGAACAGAAAAACAGAAATGAGAACACATATGTGAACCTAGCCAAAGAAACTAAGTGTAAGACAGAATGCTAGGAATACTGATAAGTAGCAAATAGAAAACAGATGGGAATTAGACACTAAAATGATATTTTTTCATCTTTTTGTCTGATTCATTACGTGAATATAATAAATGGAATTTAACCAATGCACGTGCACGCAAAATCTAATACGCATATATCTCTTGTACATATTTCACATTTTATCACAAATATAAATGTATTTAATAGAAATCGATATATTGTATGATTCGTTGAATGGCACGGCACCTTATTTTGTCCTGTAATGTTATACCATATTAGCTCTTGTTAGTTTTGTATTTTGTGTACAATGGCACTTGATGATCATCATCTTCTAAGCTGGAGTCTGACAACATTCTGGCCTTGATTTATATTAATGTGACACCACCTGCTGGCTACTTTATGAAAAACAATGTGTTTCCAAAAGGAAAAAAAATGTTTTTATGAATGTTATGTTAAAAATATAACACTTCATAGAGAAAAATTATAGCAAAATGGTAACTAGATGTTGCCTGACACTTGTTAAATCTGATAATCTTTTATTTAATTATTGTCCTTTAAATAAAGTCATTACATATAAGGAGTTATAAGCATTTAGAAATTAATATCTATTCATTTCTAATATGCAAAAGCGTGTGTTTTCCTCCTGTAGAGTTACCCATGGCTCACCCTTGAAGACTCCTTTCCTACCCTAAAAGCTGAAGGACTCTTTAGGTCAGCAGAACAATTGGTTTTGCCAAACAAATCACTGATCTATCTCATGTCTGAGACTTTAAGGGTCCATTCACATGGAGGATAATGGTGAAGAATTGGTGAGGCAACTGCACCTGTGTGCGGCCATTTTTTTTTTGTGGTCGCTTACGCAAGCTCTTGTAGTAAGCGGCCACAAAAAAATGGCCGCGTGCAGGTGCAGTCGGCTCTGCGCATGTGTAGAAGATTGAAAGCCAGGCCGGAAGATGACACATAGAGGCATGTTCCTGAAGAAGATGGAGGCGGCGCTGGAGAGTTCTCTTGCAGCACTGGGGACGCCCCCAGTGCTGTTTGAGCTCTGGGGCCCGCCCCCAGTTCTGCGAGAGAACTCATTTGCATAAAGACGAAAAACGGAATATCTGCCGAATGGCGGCACAGAAAAGACATCTAAAGGTAGGAGAAGAATAGCCTTTCTTAAGGCTATTCCTATATGCTAGTTAGAAAAAAAGAGATTCTAATGATAGGATCCCTTTAAACATTTTGCCTCATTTGGCACCTGCAGATTGTATTTATATGTGTCACCATATAAGCTGCAGAATTTCATTTAGTGGCTTATTTGTCAGATCGGCTGTCTGACAGCTCTTCTCCAGCTCTTATCTCTCTTCTCGCAAATGATCAAAGTTAAACTTTGATCAGATCATTAGTCAGTGTAAAAGATTGTTCAGGAAAAAGATAGAAAGGGTCTGAAGAACAGACCACCAGACAGTTAGTCTAATCGATCAGCTACTAAACAGCTAGTGGTGTAAGTACCCCCATAGCAGCCATAGCAGCTGCCACGGGGCCTGTGCCTGTTAATATTCCATCAACTGCTGGAGTAATCCTAGCAGGTCATGAGCATTATTTACTTAACAATCCACGTTCATGCTCATGGCCGTCTCCCCTTCCCCTTTGGTCCTCCAGTGCACCCTGCGTGTGCTATATCATGTCGCTGAGGTTAACTGGAGAGAAGAAGGGGAAACGGAGGGAACTGTGAGCAGGGGTGGGGATTGATAAGTAAGGCCATGACCCCACAATAAGAATATTTGTTGGTCGAACCCTAACAAATACTGCTATTATTATAGTCTGGGGTCTCTTCAGATCTTCAGAGGTGATGAGCGAACATAAAAACCAGTATTACTCACTAGAGATGAGCGAGTAATATTCGATCAAGTATGTATTCGACCGAATACTACGGTATTCGAAATACTCGTACTCGATCGAGTACCACTCGCTATTCGAATGGAAAAGTTCGATGCAGAACCAGCGTTGATTGGCCGAATGCTATACAGTCGGCCAATCAACGCTGGTTCTTCTCCTATCTTTAGAAGTCTTCTCCATGCAGCTTCCCCGTGGCGTCTTCTGGCTCTGAATTCACTCTGCCAGGCATTGGGCCTGGGCAGAGCCGACTGCACATGCCCACTTGTAGTACGGACATGTGCAGTCGACTCTGCCCAGGCCTGTGCCTGGCAGAGTGAATTCAGAGCCGGAAGATGCCGCGGGGACGCTGCACGGAGAAGACTGCACGGAGGATCCAGCCCGATCCTCACTCGTGGACTTGGTAAGTATAATTTGATCGAACGTTGCCTACCCCTGAAACGAGCATTTTTCCCCCATAGACTATAATAGAGTTCGATATTCGATTCGAGTAGTGGAATATTGAGGGGCTACTCGAAACGAATATCGAATCTCGAACATTTTACTGTTCGCTCATCTCTATTACTCACCTCTCTAGGACACCTCCATGCTGCCTTTGGCCTTTGTAGCAATGTCACAAATGTCACATAGGTCAAGTGGCGTTGCGATGCATAATGACTCAACTTAATCCCCGTCTGTGACGTCATTGAAGAGGGACAAAAACAGCAGGGAGTTGCACTAGAACGCAGGAGAGGTGTGTACCACTAGTTTTTATGTTTATCTCCCTTGGACCTCTGATCATTATTCTCTTTGGTTTAAAAAGACCCAAGAGTATAATAATAGTTTGTGGATGTTGTACCCCCAAAATTTTGGTTCTGCCAAAACCGAATATTTACAGTGAACATGATGTCACATAACACTGTGTACAGGGGCTGCTATGGAACATTATACTGTGTGGAAAGTCCATTATATGACATTATACTGAGCGAAGGGGCCACTATGTGACATTATACTGTGTGCAGGGGCCATTATGGGACATTCAACTGTGTGCAGGGGCGCAATGGGATATAGCACTGTGTGGAGCCAGTTTTTGCTAGTTACACCCCTGTAAGCAGCATTCTGCAGCTTGTATTATAGTGTTTCTACTGTACACATAAGCTGCAGAAGCCAAATGTTTAATTGCATCCTTTTACAAAAATGTGTTTACCACAAAATACATACAATTCAACAATGAAAAAAAATCCCTGCAAAGGTGTACACAGCCTTTAATAAGAATGTATGTGACACTGGTCCACCAATGTTTACAGTTCATATGTTCTTTCCAGTTATTAATATGTTGGTATATACCTGTTCCCCCTACGCCCAATAGCAGCACAAGATGGGGTATTCCTTCCCCTGTGTACTGTTAGGACAGGTGGAAAGTTTAATAAGCTAACAGGCTTTTCACCCTCCCCATAAAATGCCCAACAGACCTCCCCGCGTTTTTTTCTGTCCTGTTACCAGGACAGGTGGAGAGAGGTCTCCTCTTCCCCTTATAGATTTTTAAATCAGACCTCGGCTCCACCTGGGACTTACTGGGGGCAGTGGGGGTCTCCTTGTTCAGCTACAGGTAGCTTTAGGGGCCGCTGGAAGCTGGGTCCGCTTGTTGAGCATCGGGTACTCTATAGGTTACCTCTGTGCTGGTTCCACTATTTGCGTGTGAGGTGGGAACCTTGTGTTCCCGCTGGATAGGGAGGAACCTCTCTGGTGCGGCCAGTTTCCGGCCGTCGGCACTGTGGAGTGCTCCACGGTCTTCCGTTCCGGGCTGCGCATGCGCAGTAGGTCGGTCTTCGCGTGCCCACGCAACCAGAGCAGTAGTTGCCTCGTGGGCAGAGAGACAAGCACTCTCAGTGGACCAGATATGTGCAGCCGCATCCTGGAGCTGACATTTGACTTTCGCAAGGCACTACAGACTAGAGTGGAGCAGTTCCAAAGCCAAAGCCTTCGGTTATTCTATCTTGACCTCTGCCTGCCAAGATCTCCCTCCCTAAGAAGGGATATTACTTGTTAAATCCCCATCTTGTGCTGCTGTTGGGCGTAGGGGGAATGGAAGATTATGTAGATAATCTGTTTTCCCTTACCCAAACAGCAGCACAAGGCTCCCTCCCTTTCTGTTTACATTAGACATGATTGTACCTGTTCATATTGTACTTGTTGACTAACACGGGAAGGGGTAGGTCTCTTGGGCTTTTTATGGGGAGGGTGAAAAGCCTGTTAGCTTATTAAACTTTCCACCTGTCCTAACAGTACACAGGGGCAGAAATACCCCATCTTGTGCTGCTGTTTGGGCTAAGGGAAAACAGATTATCTACATAATCTTCCATTATACAAAGTCCTCATATAAGGTGGTTATTACTATGATATTATACATGCAAGTATACAGAGATGCCAATAAACATTACTATATTTGCTCATATCTAAAATCTTTCCAATCTGTACAGATGTTAATGGCATCTCAAACTTAATAGTTTATTTGTCATTTAATGGCCGACATAGTTGTGGTTGTAGCATCACAGCTAACAGTCACTATAGTATACCATAGTAGAAAAATGGTTAGTGGCAAATGCTTCATGTATGAAGAGAGAAAAAACTAATTGGGGCAGGCCTATACTGTATATGCCAAATATTATTCCAAATTTTTCCCCGCTCTTCAGCTTCTTTGCTTCATTTTGGGCCACATGAACATTGTATATTATAGTAGAGAATTCCAAAATTACCTAATCATTAATATAGAGTCACCTCCTTCATTAGCAGGGTTGTCCATCAGGACATTATCATAGCCATTGACTATAAGATGCAGGTCAACTTTAAGTGACTTTCTCGTCTTTGCTTTCCTGATCTATTATACAAATGCTGCAGCATATTGAGAAAGTTGTGCTAAAATTCATGTATTAAGGAGTTGCTGTTCATTCTGATTTGCTATATTTGGGCTCAAAATGATTTTTTTTTTTAACTTTTGTTTCAAAAATAGTAAGAAACTAAGATAATAAGTCTCTATAAAGTAAAAAAAAACAACTATTAATGACATTACAATGGGCAACATTTATCAATTTAGCAATATATTTGTATTTTTTTTCATGTTCATTTTACTCTAAAATTGTGTCTGTTGTGTGATACATTTAGTAACCATTTACTCCAGAATATAGAGCCATTTGTGTCATATATGTCAATTTGTAAAGGTGGATTGAAATGTTGGAATGACTTGCTGCTTGACCAGGTTTAGATATAGCCAAATCCTGTTCTAGTAAGCAGGTCGTGTGAAACTGAAAGAAACATCTGTAAACATACTTTAAGATGCTGGAGGCTGAGCTTCCCATTGTTTCCATTTGGCTGAGGCCCAACGTTGTAGAAACACAGCTTTTTTTGTTGTAGATTTTGCTGTGTTTTTTTGAGCCAAAGACAAGAATGGCTATAAAAGGAATAGGAAATATATAGGAAGTTCTTTTGCTCAATCCATTCCTGGTTTTGGCTCAAAAAACGCAACAAAATCTGCAACAACAAAAAAAAAGCTGCATTTCCACAACGTTGGGCCTCAGCCTTCAATATGTTTTTGTTAGATATCAGCGAGTACTATTCGAAACGGCCGTTTCGAATAGCATGCACCCATAGGAATGAACGGAAGCAGCCGGCATGCAGACTTTGCCGGCGGACGGCCGCTTAACCCCCTGCATGCCGGCTACGTCCATTCATTCCTATGGGTGAGTGCTATTTGAAATGGGAGTTTCGAATAGTACTCGCTCATCTCTAGTTTTTATGTGACTACATACAATGGGTATGACCAGTGTGTAATATATTTGTGGTTTTTCCATTTCTTCCTTGTAATGCCCTTGTACTACATTTTTCAGACTCCATTAGGCTTATGATGAGCACCTAAGTGGTATTACCTTTGTACATTACATCCACCATTGCAAGGTCACACCAATACACTTATTTTTTATCACCTTTTTTTTATATGGACACTCGTTTTATAGACATTGCAGAGTTCTGTTGAAATGATGTTGTCCCATGCTATATGGATCAGTGCTAGCTCTCTGTGAACTCTGCTTATATTTGCTGGATTTTTCAATAAAGTAATTGCTTGTTTTACGTGTACTGGGTGCTCTTAATTTTTGTAGGGTGTATTAATAAAGATCCATCAAACTTATTTACACTGCGTACCATTTTGATAAATTTGACAGATATCACAAAAATAGCCTTTAAAAATACCACACATGATAAATTCCTCCTAATTTTTAATGTTAACTTTTATAGTAATTTTCCAGAGATATTTAGTCTTAAAAATTGTCTATGTAAGACAACCCCTGTCCATATTAGTTTCTGATGTCTAAGTTCATGTATTTCTATAAATATGGAACATATTAGTGCCACATACACTATGGTTGTTAGTTTATACAGAATTTCCAACAATGTACAGCCTATAATCCTTTCCATGTTAAGACACCAGTTCAGGGACTGCTAAATTTAGTCTAATAGTCTTGAATTAGTACTGAGATGGTTTACATTTAGGTTCTTCTTAGCTAATTGACCCAAGGTCAAAATGTTGCTTATTATATTAAGCAATATTCTGCAGCAGAGAAATCTGACTTGCTTCTACTGTCATAGATCAAAATTTAATTTACATGCTATCAATTAAAGATAACGTTTCACAAAATCATGCAGTCGGTAGCTATTTACAGAAAGGTTAGTTTTTATGAATCTCTTTTACTACTAACATAGATGTGTTCATGACAAGGAGGGTAACATACTGATGTTAGGCCCGATTCACATCTGTGTTCGGTATTCCGGTCAGGGAGTCTGCTTGGGGATCCCCCCGAACAGAATACCGAACGCATTAAAAAGCGGTGAGCAATGAAAGCACACGGACCCCATAGATTATTATGGGGTCCATATGTTTTTCGTGCAGTGTCCACACAAATCATGTGGAGAGAAAAGTGTTTCGAGCAGCATTTCTCTCTCCGCATGACTCGTGCGGAAAACACACGGATCCCATTATATTCTATGGAGTCCATGTGCTTTCATTGCTTATCGATTTTTATTCGTGGTATTCCCTTCGGGGGTTCCCAAGCAGACTCCCCGAATGGAATACCAAATGCAGATGTGAACTAGGCTTAATCTCATGACAATCTCTGCTGCCAGTACCATGATCAATGAAGCTAATAGGGATATTTAATGTGCACATATACGTTATACATGGCTAGTATAGTTCTCATTGGCTAACTTTTTGTCCATCAGGTTGGAAAGTTTTAGCTATGGTTAGATGAATATGCAAACCCATGGCATAATTGACTATTTTTGGTACATTATTTTTTGCAATGTACAAGGTGTTTTTGTTTTTTTAAAACTAACTCTCAAATCAGTATGTTTGGTCTGTTCTGCGACAAGTGCCATAGTTTGTACACATCACCCATAGAAAACTAATTGGCCATTATATCCTATCACAATATTATGTGTATTAGCAGATTTAGGCTATAAGCCAATATGGGAGTATGGTGGTCATAATTTTGACATGTCCCTGATAATAAATCAGGATTTTCCTAAATAATCAGATTAGGTGTCAGTCATTTAATCTAGTATTTCAGATCACATTAAAAGGGATGGAGTTGGAGGATTTCTAACTTTATATAAATTGGTTGTCCAGGAATTAGGGCAAACCAAGTGGAGGCTGGGGGAGGTGCAAAAAAAAAAAAAAAAAAGCATACTTATCACTCCCCAGCACTGTTTTTGGCCACTGTTTTTCATTTGGTCTTGTGCCGGTGCATCGAGTTCTTGTGCCAGTCCTGATTGGTTCCTTGCATTGATGCACTGGCAAGAGACCTGACATTGGTGGAGGACAAAGAGTCTTTTTTTAAGGCTGGAATCTGCCTCAAAATGCTGACCAAAAAAACGACTCCCAGTGAAATCAATGGGAGCTGGTCATTTCTTTTTTCTACGAGTGGTCTGTTCTGGCTCCAGGAAAAAAGAAGTAACATGCTCATTCTTCAAGCGGATGCCACAGCCGGTTCAGCCTCGGACGTCTGCCTGAAGACACTCCCTCCAAACTAGGCCCATTCATTTGGGCCTAATCCGAAGCGGAGTGCCGTGACTAGATGCCGATGCACTGAACCAGCATTTAGTCGCAGCTGCTGGTTTTTTGGTCCGGAATCTGAGGCGGCCTCCACCTCAAATTCCAGACCAAAAAACTCTGAACTCAGCCTCCACATAGGTTGCTTTAGCGCAACCCATTACATAGGTTGAGATACAGATAGTTATCACATGAGAGGTAATGTGTCTTATAATTGGCAACCATTGCATTACTCGTCCAAAATACTGAAGGCAAGAGAGGGGTGTGCAGAAGAACACAGATTAACTTGACTGGGATAGACAGCCATGTTACCGTCCATAGGCATTCAATAGCAAGACAAAGTTTTCATAGTTGTTCACTGTTTTATAAAACTATATTGGAAAACTAGCTAAAAGCAGAAGTTTACTTTGTGGCCCTTGTTTACATTTTATTTTATTGGGCAACAAAACCTTGTCTAATCATATATTGCCATTCACCGCATATAATAATACTAGTAACAATAACAATAATAACAGGCACAGCAATTTTCCATTCTATATTATTAGATACGTCTATGCCACCCTAGAGACAAAAAGGTCAAAGTAGAATTTGCTTAGGATGACTTAATATCTATGTTAGCTAAGTGAAAACTCAAACATATTTTGCATTTGAAAGCTAAGCATGAATTTACTGGTCAGCAGGTCTGGTAATAACAGCAGAAATTCAGTTATGAGCACCGCTTGTTATTTTGCATTAGAAACCAGATAAAAGGGTGATGCAAGATAAAGCAGCGGGGACTAAAGCATGTATGGGTAAACCCACAAATGCTTGAATAAATATGATCCTGTTATTAGCTAAATGTTGTTTTTAGATGCATGCTTTTAGGATCACTGAAGTCCGTTTATTAAGCATGATAAATGGAGCTGAGTAGTCCTGAAAGCTCACATCTAAAAGCCTCAGTTAACCAATAAAAGTATTATATTTAGCTAACCATGCGTAAGGAAGGGGACTGAGTGCTATTGAAAGCCTGATTCTACAAGCATCAGTTAACTTATAAAGCTTCCTCTTTACCAATAATGTATTCATTTGGTTTGGAAAAAAAAGAAGTCACATAAGAAAGATTTTATGAAATTAAAGAGAACACAATGTTCAACCATCAACTATGGTCATAAAAAGTGGCAGTACTGACAATGCAAGTATATAATATAGAAATCTCTTAGCTATACAGCCCCAAACTTCCATGGCTATAAAGTTACTGACACACGGTTGCATAAGCACTTACGGCCAACATACGGGTAAACACTAAGTCTACTGTACAGAGCGGGAGTGGACACATTTTTCAGAATGGGATCTGCTTTTTGGTCAAGAGCTATGCCTCTAGACAACATTTCCTATCCTTCAAATACCGCCATGCTTGGTCCTGGCCAATGTTTCCAGAGGAAACCAGAGGTTGACAATTTTGGTGGCTAGCTCATTGGTAGGCTCATGCAACCTCTGTATTCACTCTAGCTACATTTTGGGGGCACCTAGACATATCAGGACACCCAGAAATTACTATATATAACAATAAATAATATTCAGAATAGTATGGTTGGTTGACAAGCTCAGCCACATTTTAGCTAGGAATGTGCTCTGAGAAACTTGGGATTTCCCTTCACCGCTTTGCTTGGCAGTGAAAAGAAAGGAACTACAATTCAGTAACAGGGAATATATTTCCCAGCGTTTTGAAGAAAAAAATCCTTAAACCATTTTTAGACATGATAATTGGGAAATTCAGAGTGAAAAAATACACTTCAGGTTTTTTCCCCACAATTGCAATCATAATGGAATATCACTAGGAAATGCCATAGTATAGATTGGAGGGGATGCGACACTTGGAACCCTGGAATTCCCACAAAACCCACAAAGGGATAATGGTGTTGTATAATGCAGTATGGACACTGAAAGTTACCCAGATGGTATAAATATGGTGCAATGTGACCTCTATTGATGCATCTAGTTTTGGCTTAAATTATTTGACTTGCTAGACATGTGGGTATAGATTCT
This sequence comes from Leptodactylus fuscus, assembly GCF_031893055.1. Taxonomy (NCBI): domain Eukaryota; kingdom Metazoa; phylum Chordata; class Amphibia; order Anura; family Leptodactylidae; genus Leptodactylus; species Leptodactylus fuscus. The sequence goes on along the minus strand of NC_134266.1, from coordinate 200,782,417 downwards.
CATAATCTGTATACCTGGGCCAATGTACAGTAAAATGCAGCAAAGTTCTAAGCAAGGTAGTAAAGTTGAGGTGTGATTTCTGCGCAGAAGAAATTATGGCGTTAGGCTTTCTGTTTTTTGCAGTATACTTTTCCCTTCATTATTTTATTACAGTCATGTAGTTTGTTTCCTATTGACTTTAACAGAGAAAAACTGTCCTTTGAGTTTTTTCTTCCTGTAATAAATTTATAGGGAAAACCTTTGTTGTTCTGCAGGACTTTTCTCTGCAATTTTAAAGTGGAATGGGGAACAGAATCCCTGAGCAGAGACCAAGCATTAGTGTGAACCTAACCTTAGATGAAATGAAATCTCATTCACTTTGCTGGTACTGTAAAATGCACAGTTTTTCCTGCTGAATTTGCACTGCAGCCAAAAACGATGTGTTCCCTTAAAATGGGGCCTTAAACAGTGGGGCTTAAAATGATATATCAAAACTAGAAAAATTGCTTCTAACCATAGCAAAATCCACCAGCGTAACTGAATGCACCTTCAGTCATTGGCACATAACCTTTCAGATGCTATTGTCAAATGTGACTATGGTATCTATGAGATTATTTTGCTATTGGGTGCTCTTTCAGGTATCGCAACAATCTCCTCACCTTGAGATTGTTCTGTCATTATGGCAGCTGGAAGCCATCTTAGACTAAGGCTCCACAGAAAAGCAAACATGGCTACAATAGGAATGGGAAATATACAGTCCTATGAAAAAGTTTGGGCACCCCTATTAATCTTAATCATTTTTAGTTCTAAATATTTTGGTGTTTGCAGCAGCCATTTCAGTTTGATATATCTAATAACTGATGGACACAGTAATATTTCAGGATTGATATGAGGTTTCTTGTACTAACAGAAAATGTGCAATATGCATTAAACCAAGATTTGACTGGTGCAAAAGTATGGGCACCTCAACAGAAAAGTGACATTAATATTTAGTAGATCCTCCTTTTGCAAAGATAACAGCCTCTAGTCGCTTCCTGTAGCTTTTAATCAGTTCCTGGATCCTGGATGAAGGGATTTTGGACCATTCCTCTTTATAAAACAATTCAAGTTCAGTTAAGTTTGATGGTTGCCGAGCATGGACAGCCCGCTTCAAATCAAGTCGATTTGGAGCGGTGTTTTGGATCATTGTCTTACTGAAATATCCGTCCCCGGCGTTACTTCAAATTTGTCAATGATTCTTGAACATTATTCTCAAGAATCTGCTGATACAGAGTGGAATCCATGTGACCCTCAACTTTAACAAGATTCACGGTGCCGGCATTGGCCACACAGCCCCAAAGCATGATGGAACCTCCACCAAATTTTACAGTGGGTAGCAAGTGTTTTTCTTGGAATGCTGTTTTTTTGGACGCCATGCATAATGCCTTTTTATATGACCAAACAACTCAATCTTTGTTTCATCAGTCCACAGGACCTTCTTCCAAAATGAAGTTGGCTTGTCCAAATGTGCTTTTGCATACCTCAGGCAACTCTGTTTGTGGCGTGCTTGCAGAAATTGTTTCTTTCTCATCACTCTACCATACAGCTTCTCCTTGTGCAAAGTGTGTTGTATTGTTGACCGATGCACAGTGACACCATCTGCAGCAAGATGATGCTGCAGCTCTTTGGAGGTGGTCTGTGAATTGTCCTTGACTGTTCTCACCATTCTTCTTCTCTGCCTTTCTGATATTTTTCTTGGCCTGCCACTTCTGGGCTTAACAAGAACTGTCCCTGTGGTCTTCCATTTCCTTACTATGTTCCTCACAGTGGAAACTGACAGGATACATCTCTGAGACAACTTTTTGTATCCTTCCCCTGAACAACTATGTTGAACAATCTTTGTTTTCAGATCATTTAAGAGTGGGCTGTCCATGCTCGGCGACCATCAAACTTAACTGAACTTGAATTGTTTTGTAAAGAGGAAAGGTCCAAAATACTTTCATCCGGGATCCAGGAACTGATCAAAAGCTACAGGAAGTGACTAGTGGCAAAAGAAGGATCTACTAAATATTAATGTCACTTTTCTGTTGAGGTGCCCATACTTTTGCACCAGTCAAATTTTGGTTTAATGCATATTGCACATTTTCTGTTAGTACAATAAACCTCATTTCAATCCTGAAATATTACTGTGTCCATCAGTTATTAGATATATCAAACTGAAATGGCTGTTGCAAACACTAAAATATTTAGAACTAAAAATGATTAAGATTAATAGGGGTGCCCAAACTTTTTCATAGGACTGTATAGGAGGAGGATATAGGAGATGCAACAATTTTTTTCTCAAGTTTTTTGAGTAAATCAATACAAAATGAAAACTGACCCACAGAATGAGGATCCATTCACATGGAGGAAAATGGTGAGGAATTTGGTGTGGAATTTCAGCGTTGAAAAAAAAAGTCTCCCATTAACTTCAATGGGTTCATTTTTCTGCTAACGGAATAAAAAGCTAGCAGAACCCATTGAAGTCAATGGGAGGCTTTTTTTAGCGCTGAAATTCCACACCAAATTCCTCACTATTATCCTCCGTGTGAATGGACTCTAAAGGTCAACTTTACAGCAAAGCATAAAAACAGACCATTTTTTACCAGGTTCCCAGCACATTATATAGAGCCATGATGGCGAACCTATGGCACGGGTGCCAGAGGTGGCACACAGAGCTCTCTCTTTGGGAACCCATACATGGAACAGATTATAGTGTGTGGAGGCAACCATGGAGCAAATTGTACTGTATGAAGACCACTGTGCAGCAGATTATACTGTGTGGGGGCCACTGTGGAACTGATTGCACTGTGTGGGGGCCACTGTGCAGCAGATTATACTGTGCGGAGGCTACTGTGCAGCAGATTATACTGTGTGGGGGCCACTGTGGAGCTGATTGTACTGTGTGGGGGCCACTGTGCAGCAGATTGAACTGTGTTAGGGTCATAGTGGAGCAGAAAGCTCTATAAAGCCACATTTGTATGACCATATTTTGCAGGTCTGTAATTGTGTGCAATTGTGGAGCCACACATTATTAAGGTTAAATTGCCGTGTTGGCACTTTGTGATAAATTAGTGAGTTTTGGGTTGCAGTTTGGGCACTCGGTCTCTAAAAGGTTCGTCATCACTGATACAGAGTAACAAATTTTCCAGCACAAAACAAGCATGTGTAAATGGAAGTATGAAAAAAGTTGAGGTTTTGGGATTTATATATATATTTACTTCTAAGATGAGAAAAACACCAAATCTATTTTAAAAATCTATGTATAAGAGGATACAGTACTGTAAGGTGTCTGACTTGAATATTAATGTGTGATGCAGAAAGCAGACAATGGAAAAAAACGGATATTGGAAGTTAATTGAGAGTAGAAACTTAGACGAAAGTGAACAGGAGTCTAAGTGATAAAATCACTGAGCTACTGGATAAATAAGCTGTAGTAAATATGCTATAAAAGAAAGGAACATTGTATCTCATAAAAAATACACACATTCAGCAATTCAGGCAAGTTGTTATACAGAATACAAGACAAAAATACAGGTACATTAAGTAAGAATAAGAAAGTAATAACCCAAACATGAGGAACACTGGGATGTCAGGGCAGACCCATTCTCTGTGTGATACAATTCACGACAAAGCAAATGATCAGGAGTGGTATCGTATGGAAAAGACAAACCTTTCAATCCAAAATAAGTGGAGGAGTCAGAATTCAGATCCCTATAAATCAGAGATTAATAGCACATCTAATAAATGTACAATTAGGGGTGAGAAAAATCCTTGATATTAATGCTAAGGCAACCCCAAAGCCGATTCCAATTTTTCTGCTGCCTGAGGCAAAAATTGATATGCCGGCACCCCTGTTAGAAAACTAGGCAAGTTCTATGCAGGGAAGGGGAGTATATAAGGGCTCTTTCACATCTGCGTTGTCCTCTCCGTCCTGCAGGTTTCCGTTTCCTGCATAAAACAGAGCAGGAGACGGAAACCTGCAGGAGTCTCTCACCCATTCATTTGAATGGGTGAGAAAGCTGTCCGGCTGTGAGCGGCGGTGAGCGTTTTATGCTCTCTGCCGCGAAACCGGGTTTTTTAATCCGGACACAGAGTCGGACATGCAGTACTCTGTGTCCGGATAAAAAAAAAACGGTTTTGCGGCGGAGAGCATAAAACGCTCACCGCCGCTCACGGCCGGACCCGGTCTGTGGTTTCCGTCTTCTGGCATGCAGAAGACGGAAACCACAGAACGGAGACCCTGAATGCAGGTGTGAACCTAGCGTAAGCTGTCACATCATTTATTGTCAGTAATGGAAGTAATGATGGCTGTAATGGTGTTATCTATAGATGTTTTATCTACTGTAAGGCCTCGTTCACTTCCCCCTACGCCAAACAGCAGCACAAGATGGGGTATTCCTGCCCCTGTGTGCTGTTAGGACAGGTGGAACTTTTAATTAGCTAACAGTTTTTCCCCCTATAAGAGGCCAGAGCGACCTCCTCCCCCCTGTGTTTTTTTCTGTCCTGTGCGACTAGACAGGTGGAGGAGGCTGTGGCCTCCTCTAGGGTTTAGAATAAGGTGTCTTAGATCCTTTCTTCTCTTTCCCTTCTTTCTGAGTGAAAGATCTAGGTTTATACTGCAGTCTTTTGTCTTACCTGCCTTGTGCAGGTTACTGACTTTTTCAGCTGCAGTTCATTTACTGCCCTGCAGTAAGGTAAGCCGTGTCCTCTTTCAGCTTTCCCTCTGTGTTCACTGCAGAGACTAAAAGCACTAATTTCTATTTGCTATGGGCACTCTGTCAACTTCACAATATCGAAGTCGATTCACCGCCATTATGGTAAGATCCAACCAAATTTTTGTATTTCTTGCGGTTTTTCAATGTGCATTTAATTCCTAAGCGGGGACTATATGCTGTGAACCTAAAAGAAGGGTTCAGATACCTATGTACTGTCATTACTTATTAGGTGCATATTTGCTTATTGCTCACATGATGGTGGATGCTCTAAGGCATTTTGTTGTAAGGTTATGCATGTCTGCACTGCTGTCAGTACGGGGTCCTCCAGCTAGGAGCCCTTCATTTATTGTTGTCATCTCCTGGGTGAAGGAGTACATGAGATTTCTGGTAAGGTTCCCTCTCCCAGTTTTCATAAGAGGTCTTACTTAGAAATAGAAGCCCTAGTGGCTCAATCTGTAGGGTTACAGACTTGTATGCCTGAATCCACAGTATCCTGGGTTCAATCCCAGTTGCACTTTGCATTCGTGATATAAAAAAAAAAAAAAAAAAGTTAATAAGGTACTTGTGGTTCTCATGGGTGACGACAGGCGAATGGTCCCTAAATCCGGACATCTTTCATCATCTCACTGAGATGTGGGGTCTCCCCGAGGTGGACCTGATGGCCACCCAGTACAACGCCAAAGTGACGAGGTTTTGCTCCCTCTACCGGGAAGACAATCCTTTGGTGGTAGATGCCCTGTCAATACCTTTGAGGTTCAAACTGGTATACGTTTTTCCTCCTATTCTGATGATTCCGAAGGTATTGGTGAAACTCAGGCAGGACCAGACTTTGGCAATAGTGATCATGCCGTTCTGGCCAAAAAAGGGCATGGTTTACCCACCTCATCCTAATGAGTCAAGAGACCTACTGGAGGCTTCCACAACTCCAAAACCTGGTAATTCTGAACTGACAGCTCTGCCAGGACCTGGACAGGTTCAACCTCATGGCCTGGAGGTTGACCGCATCGTATACGGAGATAGACGATTATCCCAGGCCGTTCTAAGAACGTTGGCCCATTCAAGAGCGGATTCAACTAACAGGAGTTACCAAAGGATCTCGGATAGGCAGCTTAATAACTCTGCTATCGAATCGGTCTTGGAGTTCCTACAGAGTGACCTGGATAAGGGGCTAACTCCAGCTACCCTGAAGGTTCATGTTTCAGCACTTTCCGCTCTTCTAGGGACCTGATTATAACAAGATCCTCTATTAAAGTAATTCCTTAAAGGGGCCTCTAGGCTCCACCCTCAGATGCAGCCCCCTGTCCCGCAATGGGACTTGGCTGCGGTTCTTCAGGGGCTTTGTTCTCCCCCCTTTGAACTCTTAACAGAAGTGGACTGGAGATATCTCTCCTGCAAGGTAACCTTCTTGTTGGCAATTACCTCTGCCAAAAGGATTGGAGAATTACAAGCTTCGGCTGCCTCGGAGCCATTCATTACTAGAGATGAGCGAACACTAAAATGTTCGAGGTTCGAAATTCGATTCGAACAGCCGCTCAATGTTCGTGTGTTCGAACGGGTTTCGAACCCCATTATAGTCTATGGGGAACAGATACTCGTTAAGGGGGAAACCCAAATCCGTGTCTGGAGGGTCACCAAGTCCACTATGACACCCCAGGAAATGATGCCAACACCTCTGGAATGACACTGGGACAGCAGGGGAAGCATGTCTGGGGGCATCTAACACACCAAAGACCCTCTATTACCCCAACATCACAGCCTAACAACTACACACTTTACACACTCAATACCACCTCTCTGACAGTAGGAAAACACCTTGAAACATGTGTATTTGGCACTTGCAGTGAGGAGAGCTTGTCACCAGCAGTGAATTTGGCCCTTGTAGTAAGTTGAGGTTGGCACCAACATTTGTTTTGAAAATCAGGGTGGATTGAGCCTCTAACCAGCAGAGTTTGGGCAAATTCATGGTGGAGGGAGCCTCTAAAAACCCCAGTTTGGACCAATTCATGGTGGAGGGAGACTCTAAAAACCCCAGTTTGGACCAATTCATGGTGGAGGGAGACTCTAAAAACCCCAGTTTGGACCAATTCATGGTGGAGGGAGCCTCTAAAAACCCCAGTTTGGACCAATTCATGGTGGAGGGAGCCTCTAACCAGCCCAGTTTGGACCAATTAATGGTGGAGGGAGCCTCTAAACAGCCAAGTTTTGGGAAATTCATGGTGGAGGGAGCCTCTAACCAGCCCAGTTTGGACCAATTCATGGTGGAGGGAGCCTCTAACCAGCCCAGTTTGGACCAATTCATGGTGGAGGGAGCCTCTAAACAGCCCAGTTTGGGCAAATTCATGGTGGAGGGAGCCTCTAAAAAACCCAGTTTGGACCAATTCATGGTGGAGGGAGCCTCTAATTAGCCCAGTTTGGACCAATTAATGGTGGAGGGAGCCTCTAACCAGCCCAGTTTGGACCAATTAATGGTGGAGGGAGCCTCTAACCACCCCAGTTTGGGCAAATTCATGGTGGAGGGAGCCTCTAACCAGCCCAGTTTGGACCAATTAATGGTGGAGGGAGCCTCTAAACAGCCAAGTTTTGGGAAATTCATGGTGGAGGGAGCCTCTAACCAGCCCAGTTTGGACCAATTCATGGTGGAGGGAGCCTCTAAACAGCCCAGTTTGGGCAAATTCATGGTGGAGGGAGCCTCTAAACAGCCCAGTTTGGGCAAATTCATGGTGGAGGGAGCCTCTAACCAGCCCAGTTTGGACCAATTAATGGTGGAGGGAGCCTCTAAACAGCCAAGTTTTGGGAAATTCAAGGTGGAGGGAGCCTCTAACCAGCCCAGTTTGGACCAATTAATGGTGGAGGGAGCCTCTAACCACCCCAGTTTGGACCAATTCATGGTGGAGGGAGCCTCTAACCACCCCAGTTTGGACCAATTCATGGTGGAGGGAGCCTCTAAACAGCCCAGTTTGGGCAAATTCATGGTGGAGGGAGCCTCTAACCAGCCCAGTTTGGACCAATTAATGGTGGAGGGAGCCTCTAAACAGCCCAGTTTGGGCAAATTCATGGTGGAGGGAGCCTCTAACCAGCCCAGTTTGGACCAATTAATGGTGGAGGGAGCCTCTAAACAGCCAAGTTTTGGGAAATTCATGGTGGAGGGAGCCTCTAACCAGCCCAGTTTGGACCAATTAATGGTGGAGGGAGCCTCTAACCACCCCAGTTTGGGCAAATTCATGGTGGAGGGAGCCTCTAACCAGCCCAGTTTGGACCAATTAATGGTGGAGGGAGCCTCTAAACAGCCCAGTTTGGGCAAATTCATGGTGGAGGGAGCCTCTAAACAGCCAAGTTTTGGGAAATTCATGGTGGAGGGAGCCTCTAACCAGCCCAGTTTGGACCAATTCATGGTGGAGGGAGCCTCTAAACAGCCCAGTTTGGGCAAATTCATGGTGGAGGGAGCCTCTAAAAAACCCAGTTTGGACCAATTCATGGTGGAGGGAGCCTCTAATTAGCCCAGTTTGGACCAATTAATTGTGGAGGGAGCCTCTAACCAGCCCAGTTTGGACCAATTAATGGTGGAGGGAGCCTCTAACCACCCCAGTTTGGGCAAATTCATGGTGGAGGGAGCCTCTAACCAGCCCAGTTTGGACCAATTAATGGTGGAGGGAGCCTCTAACCAGCCCAGTTTGGACCAATTAATGGTGGAGGGAGCCTCTAACCACCCCAGTTTGGACCAATTCATGGTGGAGGGAGCCTCTAACCAGCCCAGTTTGGACCAATTCATGGTGGAGGGAGCCTCTAAACAGCCCAGTTTGGGCAAATTCATGGTGGAGGGAGCCTCTAAAAAACCCAGTTTGGACCAATTCATGGTGGAGGGAGCCTCTAATTAGCCCAGTTTGGACCAATTAATTGTGGAGGGAGCCTCTAACCAGCCCAGTTTGGACCAATTAATGGTGGAGGGAGCCTCTAAAAAACCCAGTTTGGACCAATTCATGGTGGAGGGAGCCTCTAAACAGCCCAGTTTGGGCAAATTCATGGTGGAGGGAGCCTCTAACCAGCCCAGTTTGGACCAATTAATGGTGGAGGGAGCCTCTAAACAGCCAAGTTTTGGGAAATTCATGGTGGAGGGAGCCTCTAACCAGCCCAGTTTGGACCAATTAATGGTGGAGGGAGCCTCTAACCAGCCCAGTTTGGACCAATTAATGGTGGAGGGAGCCTCTAACCAGCCCAGTTTGGACCAATTAATGGTGGAGGGAGCCTCTAAACAGCCAAGTTTTGGGAAATTCATGGTGGAGGGAGCCTCTAACCAGCCCAGTTTGGACCAATTCATGGTGGAGGGAGCCTCTAAACAGCCCAGTTTGGGCAAATTCATGGTGGAGGGAGCCTCTAAAAAACCCAGTTTGGACCAATTCATGGTGGAGGGAGCCTCTAATTAGCCCAGTTTGGACCAATTAATTGTGGAGGGAGCCTCTAACCAGCCCAGTTTGGACCAATTAATGGTGGAGGGAGCCTCTAACCACCCCAGTTTGGGCAAATTCATGGTGGAGGGAGCCTCTAACCAGCCCAGTTTGGACCAATTCATGGTGGAGGGAGCCTCTAACCAGCCCAGTTTGGACCAATTCATGGTGGAGGGAGCCTCTAAACAGCCCAGTTTGGGCAAATTCATGGTGGAGGGAGCCTCTAAAAAACCCAGTTTGGACCAATTCATGGTGGAGGGAGCCTCTAATTAGCCCAGTTTGGACCAATTAATTGTGGAGGGAGCCTCTAACCAGCCCAGTTTGGACCAATTAATGGTGGAGGGAGCCTCTAACCACCCCAGTTTGGGCAAATTCATGGTGGAGGGAGCCTCTAACCAGCCCAGTTTGGACCAATTAATGGTGGAGGGAGCCTCTAACCAGCCCAGTTTGGACCAATTAATGGTGGAGGGAGCCTCTAACCACCCCAGTTTGGACCAATTCATGGTGGAGGGAGCCTCTAACCACCCCAGTTTGGACCAATTCATGGTGGAGGGAGCCTCTAAACAGCCCAGTTTGGGCAAATTCATGGTGGAGGGAGCCTCTAACCAGCCCAGTTTGGACCAATTAATGGTGGAGGGAGCCTCTAAACAGCCCAGTTTGGGCAAATTCATGGTGGAGGGAGCCTCTAACCAGCCCAGTTTGGACCAATTAATGGTGGAGGGAGCCTCTAACCACCCCAGTTTGGACCAATTCATGGTGGAGGGAGCCTCTAACCACCCCAGTTTGGACCAATTCATGGTGGAGGGAGCCTCTAAACAGCCCAGTTTGGGCAAATTCATGGTGGAGGGAGCCTCTAACCAGCCCAGTTTGGACCAATTAATGGTGGAGGGAGCCTCTAAACAGCCCAGTTTGGGCAAATTCATGGTGGAGGGAGCCTCTAACCAGCCCAGTTTGGACCAATTAATGGTGGAGGGAGCCTCTAAACAGCCAAGTTTTGGGAAATTCATGGTGGAGGGAGCCTCTAACCAGCCCAGTTTGGACCAATTAATGGTGGAGGGAGCCTCTAACCACCCCAGTTTGGGCAAATTCATGGTGGAGGGAGCCTCTAACCAGCCCAGTTTGGACCAATTAATGGTGGAGGGAGCCTCTAAACAGCCCAGTTTGGGCAAATTCATGGTGGAGGGAGCCTCTAAACAGCCAAGTTTTGGGAAATTCATGGTGGAGGGAGCCTCTAACCAGCCCAGTTTGGACCAATTCATGGTGGAGGGAGCCTCTAAACAGCCCAGTTTGGGCAAATTCATGGTGGAGGGAGCCTCTAAAAAACCCAGTTTGGACCAATTCATGGTGGAGGGAGCCTCTAAACAGCCCAGTTTGGGCAAATTCATGGTGGAGGGAGCCTCTAACCAGCAGAGTTGGGGGAAATCAGGGTGGAGGGAGCCTAGTATTAGCAGAATTGTGCAACGCTTATGGTGGATGAGTATGAGGATGCGGAGGAATTGGAGAGGTTGAGTACAGACATGGAGTTTCATGTTGGGGTGCTTTACACAGGTGGGCACAAAAATGACGGCTCTACCCAGTGGTGGTTCATTTTTATCAAAGTGAGCCGGTCGGCACTCTCAGCTGACAGACGGGTGCGCTTGTCAGTGATGATGCCACCGGCTGCACTGAACACCCTCTCAGATAGGACGCTGGCGGCAGGACAGGACAGCACCTCCAAGGCATATAGGGCAAGTTCAAGCCACAGGTCCAACTTCGACACCCAATACGTGTAGGGCGCAGAGGGGTCGGAGAGGACAGGGCTGTGGTCGGAAAGGTATTCCCGCAACATGCGCCTATACTTCTCACGCCTGGTGACACTAGGACCCTCCGTGGCGGCACTTTGGCGAGGGGGTGCCATCAAGGTGTCCCAGACCTTAGACAGTGTGCCCCTCGTTTGTGTGGACCGGTGAGAACTTGGTTGCCTACTGGAGGAACTGCCCTCCCTGCCGCCAACGTCACATGCTGGAAACATCTCCATCATATTCTGCACCAATTGCCTGTGGCAAGCATTGATGCGATTGGCCCTCCCCTCTACCGGAATAAAAGACGAGATGTTGTTTTTATACCGGGGGTCAAGGATAGCAAAGATCCAGTACTGGTTGTCCTCCATGATTTTGACAATACGCTTGTCGGTTGTAAAGCACCCCAACATGAACTCAGCCATGTCTGCCACAGTGTTAGTTGGCATGACTCCTCTGGCCCCACCGGAAAGTTCAATCTCCATTTCCTCCTCATCCTCCATGTCTACCCATCCGCGCTGCAACAATGGGACGATTCGAAGTTGCCCGGAAGCCTCCTGTATCACCATCACATCATCGGACAACTCTTCTTCCTCCTCCTCCTCCTCCTCCTCCTCCATTAAACGCAGTGAAGCGGACAGATGTGTGGACCTACTCTCCAGCTGTGACGGATCGGATGCTATCCCTAACTCCTCTGTGTGATCTGAGTTATCCCTGATGTCAATCAGGGATTCTCTCAGAACACACAAGAGCGGGATTGTAAGGCTCACCATCGCATCCTCAGAGCTCACCCTCCTTGTGGACTCCTCAAAGACCCGTAGGATGTCACAAAGGTCTCTCATCCATGGCCACTCATGGATGTGAAACTGAGGCAGCTGACTTTGTGGCACCCTAGGGTTTTGTAGCTGGTATTCCATCAAAGGTCTCTGCTGCTCAACCACTCTATTCAACATCTGAAACGTTGAGTTCCAGCGTGTGGGGACGTCGCACAAAAGCCGGTGTTGTGGCACATGCAGGCGTTGCTGGAGAGATTTTAAGCTAGCAGCGGCTACTGTCGACTTGCGAAAGTGGGCGCACATGCGCCGCACTTTCACCAGTAGCTCTGGAACATTGGGGTAGCTCTTTAGGAAACGTTGCACCACTAGGTTGAAGACGTGGGCCAGGCATGGAACATGTTGGAGTCCGGCAAGCTCCAGAGCTGCTACCAGGTTCCGGCCGTTATCACAAACGACCATGCCTGGGCCCAGGTGCAGCGGCTCAAACCATATTGCCGTCTCATCGAGGAGGGCATCCCTCACCTCGGAGGCAGTGTGCTGTCTGTCCCCCAAGCTGATCAGCTTCAGCACAGCCTGCTGACGTCTACCAACGCCAGTGCTGCAACGTTTCCAACTCGTAGCTGGGGTCAATCTAACAGCGGAGGAGGAGGCGGTGGCGGAGGAGGAGGCGGTGGCGGAGGAGGAGGCGGTAGAGGAGGAGGAGGAGGAGGGGGGTGTTCTTCTCGTGTCCCTGCCAGGAATGTTAGGCGGGGAGACGAGGTACACCGGGCCAGTTTGGGAAGCAGTCCCAGCCTCAACTACATTCACCCAGTGTGCCGTCAGTGAAATGTAGCGTCCCTGTCCGCATGCACTTGTCCACGCGTCGGTGGTCAAGTGGACCTTTGTGCAAAGCGCGGAACTAAGGGCCCGCCTGATGTTGAGTGACACGTGCTGGTGCAAGGCGGGGACGGCACACCGGGAGAAGTAGTGACGGCTAGGGACGGCATAGCGAGGTGCCGCAGTTGCCATCAGGTCCAGGAAGGCGGGAGTTTCAACAAGCCGGAACGCCAACATCTCCTGGGCCAGCAGTTTAGCGATGTTGGCGTTCAAGGCTTGCGCGTGTGGGTGGTTAGCAGTGTATTTCTGCCGCCGCTCCAATGTCTGAGAGATGGTGGGTTGTTGTAAAGAAACGCCTGATGGTGCCTTTGATGGTGCAGGAGAAGGAGATAAGACAGGACCAGGGGAGGATGAGGTAGAAGTCAACAAAGTGGCGGAGGCAGATGAAGTGGTGTCCTGGCTCGTCCTCTGGAGTGCATCGCCAGCACAGTCAGCAGTGGCAGTGGCAGAGGCAGAGGCAGAGGCAGTGGCAGTGGCGTGAACGGCAGTCGGCCTTTGTCCTGCCGTTGCTGCCTGCCACTGATTCCAGTGCTTGGATTCCAAATGACGGCGCATTGAAGTGGTGGACAGGTTGCTCTTCTCAGAGCCCCTAATCAATTTCGAGAGGCAAATTGTGCAGACAACACTATATCTGTCCTCGGCGCATTCCTTGAAAAAACTCCACACCTTCGAGAAACGTGCCCTCGAGGTGGGAGTTTTTCGGGGCTGGGTACGAACTGGAACATCTTGGGAGATTCCGGGTGTGGCCTGGCTTCGCCTAAGCTGCTGACCTCTGCCTCTGCCTCTAGCTACCCTTTTTGGTGCTGCACCTGCCTCAACATCCACACTACTTTCCCCGCTTGACATCCCCCCTGTCCAGGTCGGGTCAGTGTCCTCATCATCCACCACTTCCTCTTCCAACTCCTGTCTCATCTCCTCCTCCCGCACAATGCGCCGGTCAACTGGATGCCCTGACGGCAACTGCGTCACATCATCGTCGATGAGGGTGGGTTGCTGGTCATCCACCACCAAATCGAACGGAGATGGAGGAGACTCTAGTGTTTGAGCATCTGGATACAGATGCTCCTCTGTTAGGTTCGTGGAATCGTGACGTGGAGAGGCAGGTTGAGGGACAATGAAAGGAGCGGAGAACAGCTCTGGGGAGCAGGGACAGTTTGGGTTATTGTTCTGTAAAGCTTCGGAATTTTGGGAGGAAGGAAGACAAGACTGTTGGGTAATAGGAGGAGAGGAGGCAGAGTCTGACTGGCTGCTGGACAATGTGCTGTAAGCGTTCTCTGACAGCCATTGCAAGACCTGTTCCTGGTTCTCGGGCCTACTAAGGTTTGTACCCTGCAGTTTAGTTAATGTGGCAAGCAACCCTGGCACTGTGGAGTGGCGCAATGCTTGCTGCCCCACAGGAGTAGGCACGGGACGCCCTGTGGCTTCACTGCTACCTTGCTCCCCAGAACCATTCCCCCGACCTCGCCCACGGCCTCGTCCACGTCCCTTTCCGGGAGCCTTGCGCATTTTGAATTCCTAGTTAGAAATTGGCACTGTATACCAGTAGTAAAAATTGTGGGTGCACGTAACCCCAATATATTCTTTGAATTCCCAGTCAGACACTGGCACTATATGGCAGTAGCAAGAAATGAGGGTATTTGTATTCCCAATATACTCTTTGAATTCCCAGTCAGACAATGGCACTGTATACCAGTAGTAAAAATTGTGGGTGCACGTAACCCCAATATATTCTTTGAATTCCCAGTCAGAAACTGGCACTATATGGCAGTAGCAAGAAATGAGGGTATTTGTATTCCCAATATACTCTTTGAATTCCCAGTCAGACAATGGCACTGTATACCAGTAGTAAAAATTGTGGGTGCACGTAACCCCAATATATTCTTTGAATTCCCAGTCAGACACTGGCACTATATGGCAGTAGCAAGAAATGAGGGTATTTGTATTCCCAATATACTCTTTGAATTCCCAGTCAGACAATGGCACTGTATACCAGTAGTAAAAATTGTGGGTGCACGTAACCCCAATATATTCTTTGAATTCCCAGTCAGAAACTGGCACTATATGGCAGTAGCAAGAAATGAGGGTATTTGTATTCCCAATATACTCTTTGAATTCCCAGTCAGACAATGGCACTGTATACCAGTAGTAAAAATTGTGGGTGCACGTAACCCCAATATATTCTTTGAATTCCCAGTCAGACACTGGCACTATATGGCAGTAGCAAGAAATGAGGGTATTTGTATTCCCAATATACTCTTTGAATTCCCAGTCAGACAATGGCACTGTATACCAGTAGTAAAAATTGTGGGTGCACGTAACCCCAATATATTCTTTGAATTACCAGTCAGAAACTGGCACTATATGGCAGTAGCAAGAAATGAGGGTATTTATAACCCCAATATATTCTTTGAATTCCCAGTCAGACAATGGCACTGTATACCAGTAGTAAAAATTGTGGGTGCACGTAACCCCAATATATTCTTTGAATTACCAGTCAGAAACTGGCACTATATGGCAGTAGCAAGAAATGAGGGTATTTATAACCCCAATATATTCTTTGAATTCCCAGTCAGACAATGGCACTGTATACCAGTAGTAAAAATTGTGGGTGCACGTAACCCCAATATATTCTTTGAATTCCCAGTCAGAAACTGGCACTATATGGCAGTAGCAAGAAATGAGGGTATTTATAACCCCAATATATTCTTTGAATTCCCAGTCAGACAATGGCACTGTATACCAGTAGTAAAAATTGTGGGTGCACGTAACCCCAATATATTCTTTGAATTCCCAGTCAGAAACTGGCACTATATGGCAGTAGCAAGAAATGAGGGTATTTGTATTCCCAATATACTCTTTGAATTCCCAGTCAGACAATGGCACTGTATACCAGTAGTAAAAATTGTGGGTGCACGTAACCCCAATATATTCTTTGAATTCCCAGTCAGAAACTGGCACTATATGGCAGTAGCAAGAAATGAGGGTATTTGTATTCCCAATATACTCTTTGAATTCCCAGTCAGACAATGGCACTGTATACCAGTAGTAAAAATTGTGGGTGCACGTAACCCCAATATATTCTTTGAATTCCCAGTCAGACACTGGCACTATATGGCAGTAGCAAGAAATGAGGGTATTTGTATTCCCAATATACTCTTTGAATTCCCAGTCAGACAATGGCACTGTATACCAGTAGTAAAAATTGTGGGTGCACGTAACCCCAATATATTCTTTGAATTCCCAGTCAGAAACTGGCACTATATGGCAGTAGCAAGAAATGAGGGTATTTGTATTCCCAATATACTCTTTGAATTCCCAGTCAGACAATGGCACTGTATACCAGTAGTAAAAATTGTGGGTGCACATAACCCCAATATATTCTTTGAATTCCCAGTCAGACACTGGCACTATATGGCAGTAGCAAGAAATGAGGGTATTTGTATTCCCAATATACTCTTTGAATTCCCAGTCAGACAATGGCACTGTATACCAGTAGTAAAAATTGTGGGTGCACGTAACCCCAATATATTCTTTGAATTCCCAGTCAGAAACTGGCACTATATGGCAGTAGCAAGAAATGAGGGTATTTGTATTCCCAATATACTCTTTGAATTCCCAGTCAGACAATGGCACTGTATACCAGTAGTAAAAATTGTGGGTGCACGTAACCCCAATATATTCTTTGAATTCCCAGTCAGACACTGGCACTATATGGCAGTAGCAAGAAATGAGGGTATTTGTATTCCCAATATACTCTTTGAATTCCCAGTCAGACAATGGCACTGTATACCAGTAGTAAAAATTGTGGGTGCACGTAACCCCAATATATTCTTTGAATTCCCAGTCAGAAACTGGCACTATATGGCAGTAGCAAGAAATGAGGGTATTTGTATTCCCAATATACTCTTTGAATTCCCAGTCAGACAATGGCACTGTATACCAGTAGTAAAAATTGTGGGTGCACGTAACCCCAATATATTCTTTGAATTCCCAGTCAGACACTGGCACTATATGGCAGTAGCAAGAAATGAGGGTATTTGTATTCCCAATATACTCTTTGAATTCCCAGTCAGACAATGGCACTGTATACCAGTAGTAAAAATTGTGGGTGCACGTAACCCCAATATATTCTTTGAATTACCAGTCAGAAACTGGCACTATATGGCAGTAGCAAGAAATGAGGGTATTTATAACCCCAATATATTCTTTGAATTCCCAGTCAGACAATGGCACTGTATACCAGTAGTAAAAATTGTGGGTGCACGTAACCCCAATATATTCTTTGAATTACCAGTCAGAAACTGGCACTATATGGCAGTAGCAAGAAATGAGGGTATTTATAACCCCAATATATTCTTTGAATTCCCAGTCAGACAATGGCACTGTATACCAGTAGTAAAAATTGTGGGTGCACGTAACCCCAATATATTCTTTGAATTCCCAGTCAGAAACTGGCACTATATGGCAGTAGCAAGAAATGAGGGTATTTATAACCCCAATATATTCTTTGAATTCCCAGTCAGACAATGGCACTGTATACCAGTAGTAAAAATTGTGGGTGCACGTAACCCCAATATATTCTTTGAATTCCCAGTCAGAAACTGGCACTATATGGCAGTAGCAAGAAATGAGGGTATTTGTATTCCCAATATACTCTTTGAATTCCCAGTCAGACAATGGCACTGTATACCAGTAGTAAAAATTGTGGGTGCACGTAACCCCAATATATTCTTTGAATTCCCAGTCAGACACTGGCACTATATGGCAGTAGCAAGAAATGAGGGTATTTGTATTCCCAATATACTCTTTGAATTCCCAGTCAGACAATGGCACTGTATACCAGTAGTAAAAATTGTGGGTGCACGTAACCCCAATATATTCTTTGAATTCCCAGTCAGAAACTGGCACTATATGGCAGTAGCAAGAAATGAGGGTATTTGTATTCCCAATATACTCTTTGAATTCCCAGTCAGACAATGGCACTGTATACCAGTAGTAAAAATTGTGGGTGCACGTAACCCCAATATATTCTTTGAATTCCCAGTCAGACACTGGCACTATATGGCAGTAGCAAGAAATGAGGGTATTTGTATTCCCAATATACTCTTTGAATTCCCAGTCAGACAATGGCACTGTATACCAGTAGTAAAAATTGTGGGTGCACGTAACCCCAATATATTCTTTGAATTACCAGTCAGAAACTGGCACTATATGGCAGTAGCAAGAAATGAGGGTATTTATAACCCCAATATATTCTTTGAATTCCCAGTCAGACAATGGCACTGTATACCAGTAGTAAAAATTGTGGGTGCACGTAACCCCAATATATTCTTTGAATTCCCAGTCAGAAACTGGCACTATATGGCAGTAGCAAGAAATGAGGGTATTTATAACCCCAATATATTCTTTGAATTCCCAGTCAGACAATGGCACTGTATACCAGTAGTAAAAATTGTGGGTGCACGTAACCCCAATATATTCTTTGAATTCCCAGTCAGAAACTGGCACTATATGGCAGTAGCAAGAAATGAGGGTATTTGTATTCCCAATATACTCTTTGAATTCCCAGTCAGACAATGGCACTGTATACCAGTAGTAAAAATTGTGGGTGCACGTAACCCCAATATATTCTTTGAATTCCCAGTCAGACACTGGCACTATATGGCAGTAGCAAGAAATGAGGGTATTTGTATTCCCAATATACTCTTTGAATTCCCAGTCAGACAATGGCACTGTATACCAGTAGTAAAAATTGTGGGTGCACGTAACCCCAATATATTCTTTGAATTCCCAGTCAGAAACTGGCACTATATGGCAGTAGCAAGAAATGAGGGTATTTGTATTCCCAATATACTCTTTGAATTCCCAGTCAGACAATGGCACTGTATACCAGTAGTAAAAATTGTGGGTGCACGTAACCCCAATATATTCTTTGAATTCCCAGTCAGACACTGGCACTATATGGCAGTAGCAAGAAATGAGGGTATTTGTATTCCCAATATATTCTTTGAATTCCCAGTCAGACAATGGCACTGTATACCAGTAGTAAAAATTGTGGGTGCACGTAACCCCAATATATTCTTTGAATTACCAGTCAGAAACTGGCACTATATGGCAGTAGCAAGAAATGAGGGTATTTGTATTCCCAATATATTCTTTGAATTCCCAGTCAGACAATGGCACTGTATACCAGTAGTAAAAATTGTGGGTGTATATAGCCCCAATTCTATTGCTAGGGGACTTGCAGGGTATTTCTGGGGTGAAGGTGGGGGGGCACACCGTTGGAACGGGTATCGGGGTATATATCGGGTATACGGGAATACACTGACAGTGTATTCCATTCAGGATCCTGGGAAAGCTGGGTTGCGGCGATTGAGCCCGTCAGTGCCACGTTACACTGACAAGCTTCTCCCTGGAATTTAGCTCTTATAAGAGCTGTTGGTTGTCTTCTCCTTCCTATCTAGCCTGTCCCTGCCTACCCAGAATCTAAGCCCTAGCTAGCTGGACGGAAACCTCCGTCCTCGGTGAATTGCAAGCTCAGAATGACGCGAAGCTGGGCGTCGCTGTTCTTTTAAATTAGAGGTCACATGTTTTCGGCAGCCAATGGGTTTTGCCTACTTTTTTCAACGTCACCGGTGTCGTAGTTCCTGTCCCACCTACCCAGCGCTGTTATTGGAGCAAAAAAGGCGCCAGGGAAGGTGGGAGGGGAATCGAGTAATGGCGCACTTTACCACGCGGTGTTCGATTCGATTCGAACATGCCGAACAGCCTAATATCCGATCGAACATGAGTTCGATAGAACACTGTTCGCTCATCTCTATTCATTACCTTTTTCCCTGATAGGGTTCAACTTGGGTTCATCCAGGGATTTTGTCCTAGGGTCGCATATATCTGCGCATATATTTGGATTGTACAGCTTCCTTTCGAAGAACCTGCTCATCAATACCTACGGCCATAACAAAGGTGTTAAAGCCTCTAAAGCCACCCTGTCAAGATGGATCAGGGAGGCCATCGCTTGCTCTCTTCGCGCTCAAGACCTACCAGTACCGGAATTGGACCAACTTCCCGGTCAGAGAGACGCTCGCTCTCCTTAGAGCAGATATGTTCTGCTGCTTCCTGGAGGTTTCATCTGATGTTCGCCAGACACTGCAGATTGGACTGGCGCAGCTCAAAGGCCACAGCCTTCGGACATTCTGTCTTGGCATCTGCTTGCCAAGATCTCCCACCCTAGTTGGGATTTTACTTGCTAGATCCCCATCTTGTGCTGCTGTTTGGTGTAGGGGGAATGGAAGATTATAAAGATAATCTGTTTTCCCTTAGCCCAAACAGCAGCACAAGGCTCCCTCCCATTGTTTATGGTAATGTTTGTATTGTTATATTGCCTTTTATACTTTTTGACTAACACAGGGGGGAGGAGGTCGCTCTGGCCTCTTATAGGGGGAAAAACTGTTAGCTAATTAAAAGTTCCACCTGTCCTAACAGCACACAGGGGCAGGAATACCCCATCTTGTGCTGCTGTTTGGGCTAAGGGAAAACATATTATCTTTATAATCTTCCAATCTATTGTTAATCTTCTGTTTGAGGGGGATCCCCATGTGGACTACCAAATGCATTTGCAAACGCTGTGCAGAAATGCACATGGATCCCCATAGACTATAATTGGGTCCATGTGCTTGTTGCGAGATCCCCGCAGGGAACATGTGGACAGGAAAGCACTTCACAATCTACTTTCTTCTCTGCGTAACTTGTGCAGAGATCTCATGGCAAGAACATGAACCTCATTATAGCCTATGGGGTCTGTGTGCTTTTACTGCACACCTCTTGCAGATGCATTCGGTAGTCCGTTTGGTGGGGTCCCCATGCGGACTCCCCGAACGGATTACTAAACGCAGATGTGAACGAGGGGTAATACTGTCTGTGGTGTAAATGAAGTTACTGACTGTGGTCAAAGAAAACCTCTACAGAATTGGTAAGTTTCAAGTCTATTGCTAGGTTTAGCAAGAGTGAATACTGTAAAATTAAGTACTTTTTCTAACACGCAGAAGAAGTCACGGGCAGATGCGAGTAATTAATAATATTGAAAATAAAAAAAAAATCATCAAAAATTCTTCAAAATATGTTTAACATAAAAACTTGGTTTATAAAATAGACCATTTTCTAAATGTGCCTTAGACCTCAATTTACACATCCGGATCTGCAGACATGTGAGATCCATGATTTTTCACAAACAGCATGCCACCCTTCTCATGTAGATGATGTGCTGTGAGTGCGAGATCTGTTTTTCATATCTGTGAAAAGCAAATAATTTATTTTGTTTCATTTTCTTTATTTTGGTCTCTTTGGTCTCTTGGTCTGTGAAAAAAGAATGACACACATTTCATGCCAACCGTTTGTTTTCACACACCCATAGACTTTCATTGATGAAATGCAAGTTGTGAAAGGTCCCTGAAATGAATGGGTACATATGGCATCTGAGCAAACTGTAGAAACCGTACATATGTGAAATGTTGACGTGTGAATAAGGCCTTAATGCTGTGTATATATATGTAAGACCCATCATACTGTGCGCGCCTTACAATTATTTATCATGATAAATAAGACCCTAACTATAAGCACCCAACTTTCTATAGATCCTAAACAGCATTGATCTGTATTGTTATGCAGTTACATTTCACCCTCCTACATTTCTCCACATCCTTCTCTTCCTCTTTCCTACTGATTTATCTATTTGTCTATGTCATTGTCCTTTACAATGAGGCTCATAGGAAAAATCATTCTCCATTATCGACCACCGTCTACGAGGCCCCAAGGGACGTCTGGTAGCAATAAAGTGTTGTGGATAAAAACCGCAGTCGGAACGCATTACAGTTGTTCCCACAGCACTTTAAACAGAAAGTTTACAGAGTTTTTCTCCGCGGACTTTTTTACAGTTATACCTATGGGCAAACTGATGGCTTTTCCATAGCTGTAATTGACACGCTGCGACTTCCAAAACCTCGCTGGTCTTGGAAATCGCGGCGTGTCTGCACGGCGGTTTTTACCGCAAAGTGGGCATGGGATTCGCTAAGATGCCATCCACTTTGCCGTACTGTAAGACGCTACGGGCAAATCCCTGCGTATCTGTCATGTGGTGCCCTGGCTTAAAGCTCATTTTTTGGCTGATCACACTGCTCATGTGGAAATCAAAAAAATTGTTGACCACACATCTTATGTGAACAAGGATGTGTTACCAACAATACTGAGACTGTATAGG
The DNA here is from genome assembly GCF_031893055.1 of Leptodactylus fuscus. NCBI lineage: Eukaryota > Metazoa > Chordata > Amphibia > Anura > Leptodactylidae > Leptodactylus > Leptodactylus fuscus. Next base: position 200,760,577 of record NC_134266.1, on the reverse strand, counting down.
AATGATGGTATAAATGATAACTCGGTCACATACAGTAAAACCATGATAACTGCCCCATATACATCACTCTATCAAGCACGAGTTAATTTGTTGATTATTGTGAGCAGAAGATTTGCACATGTGGGACTCTTAGTGTTTCATATAGTTCCATTCAAAGGGGTTATCCAGTCTCTAAGCTTGATAGCCTATCTTTAGGCCATCAGTATTAGATCTGCGAAGGTCAGAAACCCAAGAAACCCAAGAAACCCAAGACTGGTACCAAGGCAGTTTGGGAGAGCTGCAGTCATGAGCAGGAGTAGATTTCAGTGAAACACATGGCACAGTGGAGGTTGGTTATTATTGCACCTTACTTCTTAATTTCACCCACAGTCTGACTTTCACTCACCACAAGTTTCCTTGGTGGAACACTGCATCTATGTTCCTCAAAGCTGCCCATTTCTTGGTGCTTCCTCAAGGAAACTTGAACACAACATGAAACTGCAGTTTGAAACCTTTGCCTGGAAGTGTCCTTGCTGATGCAGTATAACTACCATACATCTTGTTACTGTGCTCAGTCTTACCATGGTGACATGATCACCTGTGACCTGAAACTGTCTCCCACATCAACTTTGTAGTGGAGTTGGATTGTTTCTTACCAAGTTTTAAGTTTCTTATACAGTTGTTTTAAATAATGACAGTTCTTCATCCTACATGGGGCCCAGTCTTTGATAGTTATGCCCCTGAAAAGATAATATATATATATATATATATATATATATATATATATATATATATATATATATATATATACACACACACACGAGGGGTGATCCAAAAGTAATGATAATCAATAATAAACACAATAAATATAGTAAAAATAATAATTTATTTTTCTACATCAGGGGTCTCAAACTCGTGGCCCGCGGGCCAACTGCAGCCCTCGAGACAATAGTTTGCGGCCCCCGGCGGACATCCCGACATCCGCCGTAATAGTACGGCAAATGCCGGGTGTGTAACTATGGCGACCGCCCGGGAGCCGGGCGGCCGCCATAGCCGCCGGGTGTCTACTGCTTTAAGCAGTAGACAACCGGCGCTAATGTCTCTGATCGGTCCCAGGACTGATCGGAGGCATTAACCCCTCCGGCGCCATGGACAAATGCGCCGCCATTTTGCCGGTGATTGCCGGCACCTGGAGCAAACTCCAGGCCCCACGTCACGTTGGCATGACAGCCGGGAGCCTTTACAAGGCTCCCAGGCTTGTCTGCAATCTCTTTTTTTGCAATGCATTAGCATTGTAATGCATTGCATTGGTGATCAGACCCCTTGGAGTTCAACACCCATAGGGGGTCTAATAAATGCAAAAAAAAAAAATTTAAAAAGTAAAAAAAAATATTAAAAAATATAAAAATTATATTAAATATTAATATTAAAAATTCAAATCACCCCCATTTCTCTAGCACACATATAAAAGTAGTTAAATACTGTGAAACACATACATACATGTTAGGTATCCCCGTGTCCAAAATCGCCCGCTCTACAAATCTATTTTTCCTGTACGGTAAACGCCGTAGCGGGAAAAATAGTCAAAAGTGCCAAACTTCCATTTTTTCACTGTTTTGATTCTGATAAAAATTTGAATAAAAATTGATCAAAGCAATAACATTTCCCGAAAATGGTAGAACTAAAAAGTACACCTGGCCCTGCAAAAAAGACGCCCTATGCATCCCCATACACGGACGTATAAAAAAGTTACGGCTGTCAGAATATGGCGACTTTTAGAAAAAAAAAAAAAAATGGGAAAACCTGATGCGGCCCAGCCTCACCAAGACTCTACCTCCAGCGGCCCCGGGGTAAATTGAGTTTGAGACCCCTGTTCTACATAGTCTCCTAACAAGTCTATACATTTAGTCCATCTCTTTTCTATACTCGTGTATATATATATAGTGTGTGTGTATGTGTGCTTGAACCTTATCAGAAATAAGCCATTACTTTCATCATTACAAAACAAACAATGTAATAATTGATAAAAAGATGCTTAGGAGTACCTTGCGGATATCAACACTTTAACCTTTGAGTCAACCTTTTTGAATTATTGACTACATTATAGACAAATATGTATTATGCTGCGGAGTTGCAGGGAAGTTTTATTTAAAATCACTTTGATTTATCCCTCTAATTTTAAATGAAACGCATGCTTGACCAGGGGATTTAGATTTTACAGCATAAATAGACAACCCTAATTTACTAAGAAGACAGCATCATGACAGCATCACAAGGACCTCTCCCAAACTCATTTATAATCATTGTTAATAAAATGGCTTTGGGGGGAGATGTGAGCCCAGGAGCCCAGGAAGCCTTTCACTTGACATATAAATAACATGCGTGAGTTTATATTTCTTTGTTTTGGAGAGGCTGTTTAGAAGAAAAGAAAATAACCTTTACTGCATGGTAGGAATAAAAAAGGATGATTCATCTCTGTAAATCTGCTTGTTGAATTTGATGGATCATTCTTAAAAGCAATGCTGCTAATCTTCAGGTTTTCTTTTTTTAGGTTATTCACAGATCAGTGGGTTTTCTGGCTAATACAGGTCCTGATTCTCTTCTGTCTTCACACATGGTATTCATCATATCTTGACAAGGAAAGACCTTCAGTCAACAAATAACCTTCACTGAAGTAAGACATGTAAGTGGGTTTCTGTATGAAAGCTAGTTTTTATGGATGGATAAAAAAAAACAACTGTATTGTAAAAATAACACTGCTATTTGTTTTACTACTTAACATAATTTGCTTGTATGTATTATTTGTTTTACTGCAATTGTATGAAGTCACAGTAAGGGAAATAGAAGGAAAGATGATGCAGAATGTTTAAAATTCCATATGTCCAAATTGCATATCTATCTATCTATCTATCTATCTATCTATCTATCTATCATCTATCTATCTATCTATCTATCTATCTATCTATCTATCTATCTATCATCTATCTATCTATCTATCTATCTATCTATCTATCTCCTATCTATCTATCTATCTATCTATCTATCTATCTATCTATCTATCTATCATCTATCTATTGTTCTCTATTTACCTATACTTGTAGCCACATATACAATGTATTTATTTATACCAATGATAAATATATATAGTATCTATATCACAAAGATAGGTACACAGATTCATTACTATTATCACTTTGTAAGCTGAGTCATTTCACAAAGTCAGCTCTGCTATATCTGAAAATCTTTGCAGTCACTCTCCTCTCTGACTTCAAGAGGTTTTCCAAGACAATGTCAATTAAATAATTTTTCCATTAATGACATTCATTGCCTTTGTGCAGGACAGGGAAATTAACATCTAACCGCTGGGGGTGTGAACACTGGGACCCCCAACAATTGGAAGAAGGGGGCCACAAGTTTTCCTTAAACGGATCCTATCTTTCAAACCTTTTTTTCGTCTTCTACCTTTCATTGTCTTCTCTGCGCTGCCGTTCGCTTAAAAATTTCAGTTTTTGTCAGTATGTAAATGAGTTCTCTCGCAGCACTGTGGGCAGGCCGCTTAAACAGCACTGAGGGCGTCCTCAATGCTGTCAGAGAACTCTCCAGCGCTGCCTCCATCTTCATCTGGAACGAGGTCTTCACCGTGTCTTTTTCTGGCGGTGTCTTCTAACTTCTAGGCCTCGGGCCTAGGGCATAGCCGATTGCGCATGTAACGAGAAAATGGCCAATTACAATACTGTGAAAGAACTAATTTACATACCGACAAAAACCGGGATTTTAGGCGAACGGCGGCGCGGAGAAGACAATGAAATTTAGGAGACGAATAGCCCTTCTTAAGGCTATTCCGACATATTAGTTAGAAAAAAAGGGTTTGAAAGATAGTATCCATTTAATGTCCCATGTGAATGTGTGCAGGTATGACCACTACTCTATTTATATCTATAAGGAAAGCAATTTGCAGCAGTCCCATTGAAGTGAATGGTTGGTGGCCACACTTCATTCACATGGAGCACTTAGGGGGGACTTGTGCCCTCCTAGTCCTAATCAATTGTCCCAGTGTTTTCACTCTCGGCTATCAGACATTTATTTTCTATCTTGTGGAGGAAGAATAAATGTCAGTGGGAAACACCTTTAATTTAATCTTAGGGCCCCTTCACACGGTGTAAGCGCGCCGCTCATTTAGACACGTATACACGTGTCCGAGCGCGGCGCTTCAAAACAACACATTGATTTAAATGGAAAGCGCGCGTATATGCCGATATACACGCGCTTCCCATTGAGATCAATGGGTTCTGTTTTGAAGCGCCGCACTCGGACACGTGTATACGTGTTTAAATGAGCGGCGCGCTTACACCGTGTGAAGGGGCATTTACCTGTGCTTTGCAGATGCTCACACCTTGCGATGTTACAGAAAATGGGTCCCCAAGAAAAATGTTACACTACTGCTAGAAATGGACTCCATACCACAGAACACCTACATGTGCCAATCATGAAACCACATAAAAATATCAAATGTAACCCAAGGCCAGTAACAAGAGCCATGAATGTTCATTTACCAAGAATCCAATAACAAAGATAGCAAGAGCAGCAAAGGGAAATACCATTATAACAGGTGTTGTACAAAGGTAATAGGATTCTGTAAAGAAGTAGCTGATCTGTCATTGTTGTGATGACAGTGAACAGGAGAACCAGGATGAAACTTCTGGACAGGATAAGATAGCACAGACTTTTGCTAGCTGCATAGACGTATGGTAGGTTCACACTTAGGAAGAAAAAGGATATAGCAATCATTTTTGGAGGCATAAGTATATACTGTACATTCATTTCAAATGCATATGATCATGTATTCTAAATAAACATAGTGTGAACCTAGGCTAATACAGCCAGTAAATGCAATAGAAACAGTTAAATGACAAAATCACCCCTGCTATATTGTAAGTGTAAACTCATCCTATGAATAGTTTAATGCATATAATATGCATTGACCCTTTACATGCCTTTAAGAAAACAAAGCCTTAGTGTATTGCAGAAATAGATCAAAAGAAACTTTCACAATCAAATAAAATGCATCTCGAAGCGTCTGCAGAGAAACACAAATGTTCAGTGACTAGGGAGTAGCTAGAAATATTCATAAAATAACAGTGTGAATAACCTCTGAGACAGACAAAGACTGGGGGTCAACATCAAACATAGATTCATCACTAGTATTGTACGAAAGCCTTGCTCGCTGCATCACAAGACATTTCCAAGAATGTATAAAGGATGAATTTTACATCTGCATGTCAAACTTAGATTCCCAGCCATGAAGATGGCTAAGGGCTTGTTTGCACTGGGCAAGTATATATTACTGTTCACTCATCTCTGGGTGATCATAGCTAGGGTTGAGCCGATCTTGACTTTTCAGGGTCGATTTTGAAATCCGATTTCCGATCATTTTTTATTCGAACCCGATCTCGATCCCAATTACGATCCCAATGCATGGGATTTTTTTTACTAATCGGAGATCGGATTTTAAAAAGAATCCTATTCAGTATACAGCATGGAATCAAACAATTGAATGCTTTAATTGTTAGAATCCACGCTGTGTAGTGATTTTTTTAAATCACTAAGTAGCCAGAGGATTTTTTATTAATCCTCTGGCTACTTATTCCCCACTGGTGTCCACTTACCTGCAGAGATGGCTGGTCCGGTGCCCGGTGTTCTCGTTCTTCTTCGTCTCGCTGCCCCCTGTCTCCCATGTTAGGAGAGTGTGGGCGGGTTAGGAGAGTGTGGGCGGGTACTGGGAGGGGAGACGTCATGTCTCCCCGCCCTGTACCTGTCCACACTCTCCTAAGCTACAAGCCCCACCTTCTTCCTAGCTCTTTAACACTAACCTGGGAGACGGGGGCAACGAAGGCGAAGAAGAACGAGAACACCGGGCACCGGACAAGCCATTTCTGCGGGTAAGTAGCTACTAGAGATGATAGCTCCCATTAGAATGAATGGACGAAGCCAGCGCACAAAGGGTTAAAGGGGTATTCCCACGTCACATACTCACCAGTCTTTGCTGCTGTAAATTCTTTTTTCTTCCGGCTTTGTTGCGTCTTTGGTGGGCGGGGTTACATATGCAAAGCCAGCGGTGAGAAGTCATCGCTTCTATGCCGCTAGCCCTGCGTGTGCGCTCCCAATGCACCTAGGCATCGGATGTACAGGCTTCACAATGCAATACAGAGTGTACAGAGAGTGTAGACGCCGGCACAATGCTGGTATAGCGATGCTGCTATTCCGCTCCTCCGCCCCCCGCCCCCTCCCCTCCGGAATAGCAGCATCGCTCCTGCTGGCTTCATGCAGGGCAGGAGCGTAGCGATGTTGCAGACACCTGTGCCGGCGTCTACACTCCCCAGCATCTGCCTCTATATTACAGTGGATGCCGGGTCTGTATTGGCGGCCCCTCCCCCCCAAAGTGTAAACTACCCCCCCCCCTCCAGGCTGGCTCCCGTGCACTTAGCCCCTCCTCCTTACCCCCTGAGAGCAGCAGATACATCACTTGACTTTTGACCAGATAAGTCAAGGGATGTGTCAACAGAGAAATGAATAAAGTAATATAGTGGACAAACAAAGCAGTTTTGCTGAAGCAGTGTATTTAGGAAAAGTCTTACATTCACATTAACAAGCAGTATAGATAGGATCCTTGTGATGGGACAACCCCTTTAAGGCTGTGTGCCGGCTGCTTCCTTTCATTCCTATGGAACCGCAGCAGAGCCTTCATACTGAGTATACAATATTCAGTGTGAAGGCTAACATTGTTAGCTTTTCCCACAATGCTTGGCCAGTAGCAAAGCATTGTGGGAAATAATCACCGATCTCGATCCCACCTAAAAAGATCGTTTTCGGAATTCCTATCGCAATCGTAAAATTTTCTCGATCACCGATCGGAATCCGATCTTTTCCGAACACAATCGCTCAACCCTAATCATAGCCAGAAATGACTATCATCAATGGAGAAAAGATTCAGAATAAACAACCATGTCTCAATGATCTTCATCATTTTTCTATATCGTATTGATTTTTTACATAATGATATATGACATATAAACACAAACATCTCCATAAAACAGTGTGCATTGAAACAGGCCAAGTGATTTTAAGCTATGCAATGCAAAATCAGATGCACAAATGGCATTGTATATTATATATATTATATTGATGCCAGTGTACAACACCTTCCTGCAGGAATTACCAGCAAAGTAGCTTTGCTACCCACTTTCTCTGCCCTGCACCTTCAATGCATTGTGTTTGTACATATTGCACTATTGCTGCTACACCTGGCTATGCGTATAGAGCAGGCATGTCCTTCCTCCCTGCTACCTGAAGGCTTAATAAATACTTCTGTGAGCTCTCCTTAGCCAATCCCTGGCTGCCCAGCCTATTGTATTATGTACTGTTTCCTACTCTGTGCCCAAATAATATTGAATCTTGAGCTATAGATTCTGAGAGGGCCCCATATCACTATTCTGGTATTTGTTTCTTGTTTTGGATCTTGGCCTGTTTATTGACTATTCTATATTCCTGTTTGGGTGCTTATCAGTGTATGACTTCCATCTGTCCTCAAATTGTGAACCTGAGCTTTTGGCATGTCTACGACTTTGCTTATCTACTGCTTGCCACTGACCAGCCATCTATACTGGGACCACTCCAAGATGCATCAACCTGGTATTCTCCGCATGGTGAAGTCCATATTCCCTTACGGGGGTTAAAGTGTGAAGATCATCTGGACTAATTTGATAACTCCTTGGGAGTGGCCCATCACCAAACTGATTAGGTAGCACAGCATGTCAATGATCTGCTGCTCGTGACACGATATGGGCACATAGCAGGTTATAGAGTACAAAATGACCGTTCCATACATCACAGAAAAACTATAAAGCCATGTGCAAGGACCCTTAAACTGACACCATAAGCATTAGATTAATGTTAGCTAATGTCAGTGGATGTTGTAGGGGCAAAAGACTGGGCTATTGGATTTTAACATTCCTGATTATTTTGCTTCCATTGGAGATAAGCCAACAGAATAGTTTACATTGCCTTTCTCCACATTCAGAACATATGCAAACTTGTCTAAATTAATTGGTCATTAACACTGTAGGGGATTGTAGGGTTATAGGTTGGACTTGATGGACTGATGTTTTCATCCAACCTCATCTACTATGTAACTTTTCAGACAACTTAGTCTCATTTAATAGACCATGTAATTCTGGACCAAAATGTAATGCACTTTATTTAAAAATGTTTATGTTTTCTGCCTGAAAAATCTCTAAATTCCTGACTCTAAGTGTCTTCCTTCTAGCTAATTTGCCATTCACTGCCTGTTACTAGGGAAATTCCTTCCATAAATAAATGAGACTTAAGATGGCTTCAGTGAGTGGAAGGAGCAGGGACTATTTTGTCTTCATACAGTAAATAGAGAGGGGTTTGTTTTCTTGACAGCATGTCTGCCAACAGCTTTCTCTGTGCACTGGACAATATAAGAAAAGTCATGTAAGGGAATAGCTAGTTGAGCAATTTCCTAGTGCTGCTGATGAAACCAGGGAGAAAGGGAAAGATAGTGACAGTGATTCCTAACTTGACCCAGCCCTTGTCCCTACCTACTTGCCACAACTGTCCTAATGACAAGGACAACTGCGCAACAGTCCCTTCCCTGAATAAGTGTTACACTGAACAGGACAAGACAAACAACACAAAAGAGAGGAATCAGCAAGCCAAGGGTCAAAGCCAGCGAGACAAAGCAGTACCAAATTGCAATCCAAAATAGTAGTCACACAGGAAGCCAAAGGTCAGAGGTCAGTAATACAATACAATAGCAAGAGAACAGTTTAGCAAGGACAAAGTCACAATAGCCAGCATGTGTGAGCAGATGACCTGTTTATAAGAAGTCCAGAACCTCAACCAGACTTGATTGTTAGATCATCTGTTAATCACAAAAGTAAGGCTAAGATTAAGTATTAGAAGAGCAGAGGTAAACCAAAGTGAAGGAGATGGGTGTGGTGGAAAATATATTACAAAGAATAGATCAGTGTTCAGAAAAAGCAACAAGAACTAAAAGCTAGGAATCATAACTGAATATGCCTCCGGTGCCACAGCGTGCAAGCGGAGGATGGAGCAGAGATCTGAACAGGCAGAGACGTTATAAGTCTACTATGTACTTGTATGAATTTCTGGCTGATTGTGTAATTACAGATGGGTTATTATTTACAGACAGTAATATTTCCTTACTGTGTTTATAAATTGCTCTTTTGTTGTGTCAGAGATCTTTTCAGCAGTATCATACCTATATGTATTTGTCCTGTATTTTCAGTCCAGTGTCCATGGTTCTCCTATAGTATGTTCTCATATCTCAACTATTTGTTTCCTATTTCACAGATACTTCTGGCAGAATTACTTGTAAAACCAGTAGTAGTAGTAGTAGTAGTAGTAGTAGTAATGGATAGGGGAGGAGGGCATACTTCTCCTTGTAGTACACAGCTCCTGCCTCAGAAACTAATGTAAAATGTGCTACAGCCATAATGTTATTATGGCAGCAGATAAACTTGGACACCTGGTGTAAAGGCATATATAGTGATTGAACAGACTGCCCAACAAGATCCTGAAAATACTTCATCAATATTTCACCCTTTAAGTCTACATGTGTTAGGATGGGGTCCCGCAGGCGGGCCAATCCAACTCTCGCCCTCGGCGTCATGCAGTGAGCTGTATGGACTCTAAGTCCAGCTTTCTGCCTACTGAGCATGCTCGGACCTTTTGGAGGCACTCAGAGGCTAAGTCCCATTCTTCTCCTACTGAGCGTGCTCAGACCTTTTGGATGTGCTCAGAGGCTAAGTCCCATTCTGCCCATACTGAGCATGTCTGGTGAAGTTATGCCACCACCCTTGTGGGTGGGGACTTGCCTTTATATAGTGTGAGCCGACGACCACCTGATTCTCACACTTTGACTATAATATTTTGAGACAGGAGGTCAGGGCTAGGTTCCAGTGATAGGCAGGAGCAGTCTAGGGATCTAGTTAGGATTCCTTGGCTCTGCCAGTGGGAATCTGTAAAGCCTATTGTACTGTCTACTTATATTGTAGCTCCTAGCTGTTACAGAGCCCTTTAGGTTACTGACCAGGAGTGGCGTTTAACCCCTGGCAGCCTTTCCTGTGTAGCAGGCTGAAGCTTTTACTAGCGCCTATTCCTCTGCTATGATTTAGCAGAGGTCTGTTGCAAGGCTTCATTCAGCTTCACTCAGCAGCTATACACAGGTGCGCTCTCCCAGTGAGGTTAACTGGTGAGAGTTTGTTTGCAGTCTGTTCACATTGTAACGGCACTAACACCACTGCCAGTGCAGTTAACTGGTGAGTAGCCTTTCAGGCACACGGCTACCCCTCAGGGGGCCTGTGGACCTCACTGCAGTGTCTTGCAGTCTAGCCGTTCTGTCACATTAAAAATTATTATTTTCAAATATATACACAGAACCATAACAACCTGTATATGAGGAAGCCAGGAGTGATAGATGTCTGCTCAACAAGCATTTGGCTGAAAGTTTTTTAAAGTGTATAATCAGACTTAGATTGGAAAATCTTATGGGCTAGGTCTTCTCTCCTTTAGTCTAGTTTGTTAAAGGGGTTTTCCCATCTCAGTCTTTTAGACAGGCTGCATGCAGTATCTGCTTCTCACTTCCTGTATTTCTCTCCCTCCCCAACCCTCCTGATGAACGGGACAAACAACAGTTCTGCATGGTGAACCCCCGAATGGACTACTGAATGCATTGACAAGTGGTGAGCAGTGAAAGCACATGTACCCCATAGACTGTAATGGGATCTGTGTGCTTTCCGCATGGTCTCTGCACAAGTCATGTGAACATGAAAGTAGATCATGAACTACTTTTCTGTCCGCAAGTTCCGTGCGGACATCGCGTAGAAAGCACACGGACCCCATTATAGTCTATGGGGTCTGTGTGCTTTCATAAGGTCAGCACTTGCCAATGGTTCAGTATTCCGTTTGGGGGGGTACCCTTGCGGCCTCTCCAAACGAATTACCGAATACAGATGTGAAACAGGCCTATGCAGATTCTTGTACAAAACAGACTCAGTGTTATCTGTGTGTTTGCATACAGAGTTAACAGACCAGGCTTTATCAGCAACCTGCAATTGGCTGAAGCCGGCAAGAGCACTGAGTAAGTGACATCACTTGTCCTATAGGTCCATGGTATTAGCAACACTGGGTAAACAATGGGAGGAATAAATTCACATAGCGGTTGTTATAGTCAACATGGTTTATAAAAATAAATAAATAAATAAACAAAAACCCTGCGGAGCCCTACTGGGCTAGGGGAAGGGCGGTCCCAAGCAGCCAGCCCAGCTGCCTAAGCCGAACGCTCATTGGTTGACACCCTTGTCAGTCAGACGACCAACCACACCCACCTGGCTGCAAGGACTTAACCCCTGCTATGCTGGACTGAGCAGTAACAGCGGAACAGGCTGCGACTCTGCTCTCCCGGCCGCACCTGCCGCATAGTCCTAACAGCGGTAGAACTAAGCAGAATTTCTAAAGCAATATATTTAGAAAAAGGCTTCCATTTACATAAGCTACCAGTATAGATAGGATTCTTGAGATGGGACAACCCTTTATTATTATTAATAATAATAATAATAATAATAATAATGAATTATTATTATTATTTCTCTCTGCTATAATATATATTAATTTATATGTTTGTTTATTCCCTTGATTGTAAATAGGTAATGTTAGTATTATATAGAGGAACATAACTAAACACATTGGATTGAACAGACTTGCTTTAGCCATAACTTTTAGTTTTCTAGCTTGTACAGTAGCTGTCATTAGAAACAAGAAGCAGAAAAAGCTCTCAATCATATAACAAGTGTAGCAGCAAATTCTGTTGTAGTGTTCACTGAAAAAAAGAGGTTTTCTTTCTTTTACAAGCAGAAAATATCATGTCTCAAAAAGTAACATTTCTTCTTCCAACAGCCTGGTTGAAGTGCACTACAAAAGAAGTAGTTTACAATTGCAGGTAGCGCTTCCTTAGAGATAGCATAATGTGACAGCGAGACTGTGAGTGTTCCCATAGTGCAGCCAACTATCATGTAGCTCTAAATACATATGTAGACTTTTATTTTTCATGCACAAATAGTTTGTGTATCTGGCAGCGCACAGGAGCAAAGAATAATTCTTCACTTCTTCAAACTGCTGCTTTATGTTGACGCGTGGCCACACAGATGTATGATGGTAATTAATTATTTTCTTAGCCAGACTTTATTCTGTCTTGCCTGGAAGGGCTGAAACAAAACATCCACTTCATTTAGATGCTTTTGTACCATAGCTCGCTCAGATAAACAGAGAGATAAGAACATAACCCAAAATGTATGCTTATATACTTTCTTCAGCTGCAGACAACATTGTCAGATTGAACTTTCCCAGAAGCTGCAATAAATTTTAATTCCCTCCTGAAGCATTTACAGTGTATTAACAGCTTATGCCATAAATGTCTGCTAGGTGAGAGTCTCACTTCTGGCACCTATCAGAAGAATACAGGTTCTTTTAGTTCCTTTCGTTCCTCTACCATTCAACACCCCAGAAAGTAAGAGTCAAAGTGGCAATAGGTAAAAACGCCTCCCATTGATTTCAATGGGAGCGCGCGTATGCCGGCAGCCATAGAAATCAATGGGATCTGTTTTAACGCCGCTCATTCTGAACGAGCGTAAACTCCGTGTGAGGGCAGCCTTACTTCTCCAGAGTTGTCTATACTGCACATTAACAGAAAGTATGCATAACATACATGAAACAAAATCTAAAGTGTTTCAATAGCTAAGAGTATATTGTTTGGAAAATAAAGGTTTTCATTGGGTTTGGTTGTCTTTTGTGAAACAATATCACATTGCTGAAAGACAAGTTGAACCCTGTTACATTTCTATTCAGAAATATGGTTAAGGAATATCAGAGCGATGGCACCATAAGCAGTTAACAGAAAAGAGACTCCAGAATTATTTTGTGAAGAATACAGGGATAAAAGATGTATATATTGTGTTATGAGTTATTTGTCTATTTAGGAATTTCCTTATAAGTTACAGGTTTCTTCATTCATGGGTGTAGTTGTCTATACTAGAGTTTCCTGTGTTGGTATCTCCAATTTTATGGACATTTTAATCCACAAGCCAGGAGACTGGTGGCTAATAAATCCCTATTAGTGCATTCAATACAGAATACAAGTCAGATATGATGATTGTTGCAGACATTGCAAGACCATATGATCTGGGATCTTGCTGATCAAAGCTCAATACAAGTGGGAGGTTACAGGAAGTGAGGAGACCTGAGGGTTCATAAATGGGAGGGGATACATGACCTCTTGTTCAGATTCTTTGGGAACATACTTAGTGTCACCTGTTCATTTCTTACTCCGAGTTCCAACGGCCAGGCTTAAACAGATCTGCTCTTTGTTGCTGCTGCTCTCATATTTCTTTTATGTTTACAATTTTTATTACATCTTTTTATTGGAACACATTGTACCCTTTTTGTGTATATTATATATATTAAATCTAAAATTTAATAAAATTGTCCTCTGGCTCTAACATCTCCATAATTTCAAAGAGTGTAAATATTTCTTACCCCCCGTTCGCATCTTTGCTGGTATTTTGTCCAGGGGAGTCTGCATGGAGACCCCCCTGAATGGAATACCAAATGCAATTGCAAGCGCTGCGCAGTAAAAGCACACGGACTCCAGAGACTATAATGGGGTCTGTGTGCTTGCCGCGCGCTGCCTGCATGTTCTGTGCGAAGATCTGTCCGTAAGCACATGGACCCTATTATAGTCTATGAGGATCTGTGTGCTTTTACTGCACAGCGCTTGCAATTGCGTTTGGTATTCCGTTCGGGGGGTCTCCATGCAGACTCCCCTGGACGGAATACAAATGCAGATGTGAAACAGGCCTTAGCCATGTTACTCTTATGTGTCTTAGTTGTGCAGGACATGGGTATAGTGATGTCTCATCTATCCTGGATTGGTAAGTGGTGGCAGTTTTGTGTGTAGATGTGCGATATTACTGGTTGCTTCACCAGTGATGACAGGTGAGCTGGATGAGAGAGTGGAAGCAGAGAACCACTTTTGATGATCACATGAGTGTGTGGTAAAAATGGTGTACGGATATCCAACAGTATTGGTATTCCATGATCTGATATATCTGTGTGCGAGGCCCCAATTCCTGACAAACACATATTATTTTTGGTGATTTATTTATTTATCTCTCTTGCTTATATAGTGCCAACATATTCAGCAGAGCTTTACAGACAATGTTATTTCTCACTGTCCCAGTCAAAATTCTCTTTTACTATGTCTTTAAAGGAAACATATCAGAAGAGCTGAGGTTTTCTTTGAACTTTCTTATATACCCTGTATGCATAACTGGATATGAAACTGATTCTAAACAAATGTTTTACCGTGACTGTGATCTACATCACCATTCAGTCCATATGTATAAGCAACATAAATAGCCAGCAGTGATAGCCCTCAAGATGAGAACTTGGAGATTGAAGTGTAACAGTGTATACTACGCATTCTTCTTTTTCTTAAGGAAACTCTCAAAACTACACAACCTATTGAAGGTATTAACAAAGTGAATGAATTCAAGTACGATATCTCTCACCTTGGCAATAATGGGACATTTGATTTTTCATCTACAAATTGATTGGTAGCAAGTAAAATACATTAAATGAATTTATTGCATCAGAGCACAAAGAGAGTCATTATTGTAACAGTGACACATTATTTCCATCTGGTAATGAGCACACAAGATGTTGTACAAGCTGTGAGATGAGCTCTGTTTTATTGTAATTAAAATTTAGAGTAACACTTAAGCTGTAAGGGAACTGAAGAATGTTATTATCATGAGATAATGATTTGTAGGGTTCTAAAGTATTTAGGGAAAAAAACATCTTGACTTCTTTATTGTTGGAGTTGAAGTGTATGATTACACAAGACATGCAGATGTGACCTACTCTGTGATGAATTGTTTTACTCTACTTTGACGTTATGTTGTAACATATTCAATACCAAGTATATGAAGAGAATGGTGGCAGGGAGAGCTTATCAAGAATAACTGGGTGATTAAGAAATCAACATACATCATTAGGTAGACATTAGTCTGATGATGAGTTCGTGAGAACAAAAGGTGCTCGTCATCTAAGTAAAATATGTCACTTCATTCTACGTTTGGATCCTCGAACCTCTGAACCGCATGGTCTTGGTTTCTGCCATGGCCTCCCTACAGTTTACAAAAAAAAGCTTGGGGAGGGGGATTCAGCCAACTAACCCACCAAACATATTATAATGATTTGTCCAAAGTGTGATACACTGTGTATTGTAAAAGGGAGTCTGTCATTATAAACCTAAACCCATACATTGTAGAGGTTATTCAGCTTTGCAGTCCCATTTTCATGTAAATCATCTTTTTATTGATATGCAAATGAGGTGGACATACCCCGCCCTGGGATCTAAAGCTGAGACTGAAGTCCAGGCAAGCTAAGACACAACCCACAACACTTTGCCCCTCATTTGCATATGTTTTATATGAAAAGGGGGCTGCAAAGCTGAGTAGCTGAAGCACATTTGTTAAATGTAGACTTATATGTCACTGCAGTTACCTCCATGCTTAGAGACACCAGAAAGACCCAGACTATATGTTTAACCCTAGAGTCATACAACCTATCTTCCCCCATGAAACTTGGTCTATGGGTTCGCCAGATTTACCGGCCTGAACATTATACTGAGAGAGGGTCTCCTCTCTCTGCTGCTTGGAGTCTCTGCCTCTCAGCAACCATGCTGTCCCATGCCATAACCAGTCGCTCGGAAGCAGGGACTCCTAGCAGCATAGATAACAATACTGCTAGAAGCCCCTCTCCTGGCATGATGTTCAGGCTGGTAAATCCAGCAAACACATGAACTTTTACAAGTGAAACCCAGTGGTGTGAATCTAGGTTTAGAAGGTGAAGTAGTTTTAGTCATATATTTACTGAAATCTGATGTCACTACCTAGAGTCACGTCAGCTGTTGCTAATGGAGAACACTACATGGTATTCTTTGTTGTAAACTCCAGATCCTTGTGCAAGGGTTGAATCCTTTAGACTTCACTCTCAGGTTTTGCCTCTGCCCCTTCTTCATTTTGCTATTTTGTAATGAGATTAAGCACAACCCTCAGTATAGTTTGTAATCAGATTAATATTATGTTTAGCGTTGGAAAGTAATTATTTCCCTATTATAAACTAACTGTTTTCCGGCGCATATGGGATTTTACCTTCCTCTGGATCAACACTGTAAGGTCGGGGCTCCACAGGATGGAAATTCCGCAATTTGTCCACGGTGAAAACGCCACAAGAAAAATCGCTGCGTTTTACAAAAAGAGCAAATGGATGTGATTCTAGCAAATTTCATGCCCACTTTGTGGTAAAAAGCACGGCGCAGTTTTGGAAATTGCAGCATGTCAATTATACCTACGGAAACGCCGGCGGTTTACCCATAGCTATAATTGTAACAGAAAGTCCACGGAAGAAAACTCTGCGATCTTTCTGTCTAAAGTGCTGTGGGAAGAACCGCGATGCCTTTCCGCAATGTTTTTTCCCGCAGAGCTTTTTTGCTGCGTCCCATGGGGCTTTAGCCTAAGGCTATAGATGGAACGTGTGTCTCTTTTCAACCTTATTAATATAGATGAGCGAACAGTAAAATGTTCGAGGTTCAATATTCGTTTCGAGTAGCCCCTCAATATTCGACTACTCGAATCGAATATCGAACCCTATTATAGTCTATGGGGGGAAAATGCTCGTTTCAGGGGTAGGCAACGTTCGATCAAATTATACTTACCAAGTCCACGCGTGAGGGTCGGGCTGGATCCTCTGAGAAGTCTTCTCCTTGCAGCATCCCCGCGGCATCTTCTGGCTCTGAATTCACTCTGCCAGGCATCGGGCCTGGGCAGAGCCGACTGCGCATGCCCGCACTACAAGCGGACATGCGCAGTCGGCTCTGCCCAGACCCGATGCCTGGCAGAGTGAATTAAGAGCCGGAAGATGCCACGGAGAAGCTGCACTGAGAAGACTTCTAAAGGTAGGAGAAGAACCAGCGTTGATTGGCCGACTGTATAGCATTCGATCGAGTACGAGTATTTCGAATACCGTAGTATTCGATCGAATACCTACTCGATCGAGTACTACTCGCTCATCTCTTCTTATTAACTATGTAACTATATGAATATGCTCCAACTAAAGTACCATTAGGGGATTCCATTGGTTTTCTTACTTTTGGAGGGAATAATACCATAGTATTCGGTGTTTTTCTTGCCATCAAAACTGACCAGGATCTAAAACTTCATGTCCTCTATAGTATGAATAGTCTTAAAACAAATAAGTTTATTGTTGGTTGATCTTACCACCTTCTACACTATACACAATGTTAACCCAATAAATGACATCATTGGCCAGTAAAATCAAACAACAATCGATCTGAGCATTCAAAGGTGTGACATAATGCATTCTCCTTTTGCCAAATATTAAAGTGCATGTAGCTGTATTTCCATGATTCCATTATGGATACAGCTTCTATTTACTGCTAAAAGGGTCATAGGTCATTCTATCTTAGTGTCCTTGCATTTTTGTCAGTGTGAAAGAAACATTTACAATATTTCTCATACTTGTAAAAGACTTAGGTACATTGCTATTACCAACATTTCATATTATGTGTAAGGAGCATGCAATTCTACATCATGTCCTCTGTACTTGTCACTTTCCCTAGCTATGCACTGTGTATATTAAAAAGCTTTTTATGTGATGCATGCAATAAATAATCCAATAAAACAAAAGCAACTGTCAACATAAGATATTTTATGACCTTGTTTTTCAAACATTTTTCTTCCTATCAACATAGTAAAATTGCATTATTTAAATAGTAACCTTCTTTGCATTTATTACATTAAAATGAACATTACACAATAGTAAATTATAATACCAGATAACAGCACAGCTTTCATAGCTAAGAAATGGATAAATAGTGTTTGTTTGTTCAATTCTAGCCAGTCCTATGTGCTGGACATTTTATAGGTGGGCTATTTCTAAATAGTAGTCAACGTGACAGCATTGCTGCTGGTTCAGCAAACAGATAGATGTGCAGAACATGGGCACGTTTTACAATGAACATCTTAAATCCAGCAGATCAGATGCAGACTCGCTTTTAATAGTAATCAATGGAAAATTTCTGCTGAGCGGAACAAGCACTAATGTAAGTGCACCACTATATGCAATGGAAATAGCTAGATTTCTATACCAAATCACAGAAATGATTTTTACTTTAAAAATTTCATCTGCTAGCCTGTATGTCTGTAAATGAACAGCACAAACAATTTCTCTGATGGTCATAGAAATGGCTGTCCTACCAGAGGGAAAAACATATTTTGTTACATTATTTGTAAAATGTATTTGAAATAAGTGCACATTTATTATTTTTTTAATTTGCAATAAATCCTAATATTAAATGTAGCCAACCTGGATGTGTTAAGGGAAATAGGATAGGAAAGTTATATATTCAGTTCATATTAAAGTGATATTAACAATGATTCTCTTGCGTGGACTTTGATCACACAATCAAAAACAATTACTATGTTGTTAGTTTCTGCAGTTTCATAATGCACTTGCAAAAATGCTACTATATTATGCTTGCATCAAACCGGTTTTACTGACAACTCTTATAGTCTAAGGCTAGGGAGCCACGTAGCATAAATGATGTGATTTTGGCGTGGTGGAAATGCCAAGAAGTAGTCAGGGCTCTGTTAGGGCCAGTGAAGTTCTTCCACACTAAACTCGCCCAGCAAATCTCTTCGGACTTTGCTTTGTGCGTAGTCATAGCTTAAAAGTGCCTCCCCTGACTGTTCCCACAAAGATGGGAGCACACAATTGTCCAAAGTGTCTTGGTACGCTGAACTTTGAAAATTTCCTTGTATTGGAGCCAAAGGACTTAGGCAATCTCCTAAACAAAACCTCATAACATTATTCTTCCTCTGCCAAACTTAGTCAGGCAGGTAACATTCCCTTGACATTCAGGACTCATTAGACTTTCATATACATAAGTGCAATTTGTCACATCACAGAACATACTTCCACTGCTCCAGGGTAAAGATGTGTTGTGATTGGTCGCTATAGACAACTAAGACAGTATGGCTTTTAGACCATTTAAATAAATCTGCCCTACAACTTTACATGGTCTGCCATTTTGTGGCTAGGTTTTTGTGATTCCTAAAACCTCCATTTGTTAATAATACTGCTCACAGCTGATAGTGTAACCCCCTCACGGGCGTTACTGATGGTTATTTGGCCATGTTATGATTGTTTGTATATGTTGTCATGTTCATTCTGTATTCATTCATGAAATGTTTTCAAGATGTTGTTCTCTGGTATCACTTGTCTTGCTGAGTTGTGTTCTCCATAGCAACACACAGTATAGCAAGTGGATCTGTAGCTGGAACAGGAAATAGTCATAGCAGAGAGAGGAAGTAGTATTCTGTAAGCAGCAAGGGAAGAAGAAGCAAGTAGTAGTGTGGCAGTGGCCATCTTGTGTTTCAGACACTGTGTGCTGTGAGGAAATGCCACAGCAGCAGGGTAGAGAAGTTGTGACAGTGCCCTCCATCACAATCAGTAAGAGGACAGGATTAGAGATGAGCGAGTAGTATTCAATCAAGTAGGTATTTGATCGAATACTACGGTATTCGAAATACTCATACTCAGTTGAATATCACGCGGTAAACGCCTTTTACGTTTACCGCGCAGTATTCGACTGAGTATTTTGAATTCCATAATATTCGATCAAATACCTACTTGATCGAATACTACTCGCTCATCTCTAGACAGGATTATATCAGGCTAAGCAGAGCTATTACCCTGGCAGACTGCACCTACCTCTACAAGGTAAATTAACTCTTGCAGGGGACAAGAAGCTGGACCTGCAGACATCTTAGACTCTCTGCTAATACATTGGAAGGTGTCAGCCAGCTACAAGCCACTGTGCCACAGCTCACTGTTACAGGACAAGTGAACCAGCAGATGCCTATTTACAATAAAGCAGTGAGTACTTCTACTGATCCTGGCCTGGACATTGCCTTCCTAGCAGCTAAGCCCTGGGCACAAGCTCCTAGTTGGAGGGGAGCACTGGCACCCACTCACCATCTCAGCCCAGGGATCTGCGAGTGTCTCATTACTTCAAATGGCATCACATCTAACTGGCTCTACCTATTATCCTATGCACCTCTCCTGGGAGTTCTGGTGCCTATAGGGTCACCGTGACAATCCAGCTTCCTGCATGGTTCTCTCGGGGTGGTTGCAATAGTGTAATATCTAAGAGGGAAGACATTTTAACAAAGTGAATTGTTACCAAAGTGGTATCTTATTGCAATACCATGCTGGAAATCAATGAGCTCTTTCGGATGACCCATTCTTTGTAAATGCAGACTACATGGCTAGCTGCTGGATTTTATACACCAGTGGAAATGGTGTTCAGTAATGGGAATGACTAAGAGGTGTGCCCCAGTACCGTGGTCTATATAATGTGGATAGTATAGAATCTAGTCACATGGTGTATTTATATACCTTTCTGCATTAATATGGTTATTATAGCTGTAATAGATATGGTTTATTTCTTGCCAGATGCCTTTGTACGTATTGTGAGTGTTCTGAGAAAAACCTCATACTAAAGAAATGCTGCTCAACAATCCTACCAAAAAGATGGTGGTTGCTAGGCTATGTATACCTAGAAACAAGCTTCTGATTGGATATGTTTGTTCTTTTTTCTGTTCTGTCCATGTCGGATCAGAATTTTTCTGAGAAAAGGGAAAGTAGATCATTATTGTTCAGATTTTTCTCCAAACGTATATGTAGATGGCAAAGCTTTAAAGTTTCTAAAATACAATACTGGAATATGAAGTGGTCAAATACTTTGGGCCAATTACGATATGGTTAAGGTTCTTTCCTACAGTCGTGCCTTTAGCTGTTCAGATAATAAATGTACTGCCTCACCTGCTATCTTGCTTGTCAGAATATTTCTACATACTGGAGGTTTTATCTCCTATCTGATTGTTGTGTGCCAGTTTCTATATCTTGACTTCTTGCTATGTTAAAATTATCTCTTATTTCAATTTCACCTTTCTTTTTTATGCTGAAATATTTCCACTGTTCCTTTTGTTGGCAGATTCATCTTTGTCAGGATATAGCAGCTTATTAATACCTTATTCTGAAGTTCATAGGAAATAACTGCATAGAGATAGATATTGTGAGCTCTTTATATCATCATGGTGTGAACCTGCTAAAGCTTAAATGGTATTGTATTGCTATTATACTGTATAATAGTGCTTAAATGTATCGGAATGAAATCCCTTTTATGTGACCACTCTATTGCAATGAGTTCAATGACTCCAGCGCTGCAAGGCTGCAGTGCTAACCACTGAGCCACCGTGTGGCCCCTCATGATGTTTATTTTTCTGCTACCTGAAAAATTCATCTGTAACAAAATATCAGCATTTGCCTCCCATTGAAATAAATGGGAGGCAGATTATGGCTAAGGCCCCATAGAGCAGGCCGAAATGAAAAAGTGCTGCATGAAAAGCCCTGGTAAAAACACATCACGGCTTTTCCGGTTTCACTATTCACTGAAAGTCCAAAGAGTTTTCCTCTGCGGACTTTCTGCTTCATTTATACCTATAGGGAATTCAATAGAATACTATCCACTCTGGAAGGACTTTAAAACACTGTGGTTTTTGTAATGGTGTTTGTGCTACCTGGAGTCCCAGGCTAGAGGTGGAATTTGGAATCTTTCTCAAATTTATCTTCAAATTCAGCCGTGTGAACATACCCTTAATTGGTTTTATTACTTAAAGTATAAGTATATATAAATATATACACTATAAATAATTATACTGTAATTATACCCCCACACACACACGGATCCTGCATTAGTCCTGGCACAATACATCAAGTTTATCCAAGGTGCACCTTTAAACGATAATTCCAACCTGACCCATTTCTTAGATACACGCAGGACATGTCATGAATGTCTGATAGATTTACTTTCCATCTCTGAGACCCCTAAATATATTAGTAGAATAATAGTTTCTTGACTTGCTATTCGCTATTGAAGAGAAAAGGTAATTGCGAAGTATTCCACTATTACTGCAGCTCTCAAATACTACCATGGTGCCAAATGTGTGAGCAAAGGACTATGGATAGATCCCCACAGATGGAAATGGTGGTGAAATGTGACAATGTGAACCTTGAACCAGAAAAGCTTATGTACCCCTGTGTTAAATGTGTAATTTATTCCCTGAAGTGGCAAGAGAATTTTGAGAATTACAACTTCTCTCCCTCCAGCCTGAAACACTGAGTGATTCCGACACGTGTCTATAGAAAAAGTCCTTACCAATATTCATATTTTTCGGAAAAGCTCCATCTCCGAGTAAGCTCCATTTCTGTTTAACATTAATAATAATGCTGTTACATGGCGCTGTAGAAAACAATGAAAAATGCATCAGTTAATAATGTCCTCTGTTATGTTTTATTATCCCACGGCTCTCCATTTAGATACATTGACCTAATTTGCCTTGACAGAAACATAGTCCAAGTTTCAGAAATATATCAGTGCGGGAATCAGTCAACTATTTTGGGAATTCTCTGTAATTTTTTTCTTTGAATTGCAGTTGAGATGTTTTGCAGATCACAATAAATATTGTTTAATATTGACACATCTAACACTTGAGAAAAGGGGGAAAACATATTTTAACATTTGATTAAATTTTATTTTTGTAAGAACCAGACATTAATATCCTTTATGTTGTGTGTCCAATATTGTATTGTCATGGAAACCATTTCTCATACGTGTAATTTTCATAATTGAAAGGCATTGTACTGATTTTTCTTACTGTAAGCACATTCATTTTCCTAAATAACACTTAAATAAATTGAGATTGTATTACTGACCTTCTGGGAAGCATGGAATAGTGCGAAAGTGTTTGGTACAAACAAGCTGCAATGAGGATGAAATAAAAAATGTCTCCGTCAAGCCTCTGTAGACTCAGCATTTTTGCAATAGTGATAACTGGTCTAAAATCGGAGAACAAGGAAAATAACTGTTATGTGCTTTCCTTCACCGCTCTATTGTAAAATGCACTGGAAATTCAGCATCTGCTTGTTTGCTTGAGAGCACCACAATGGCTGCGCCTGTCACTCGCATAGCCTCTTAATTAACAGTCCACTTTGCAAGGTTGACAAGTCTTTAATTCCAGACAACTGTAAATGCTTCCAATGAACTGTTATATTTGACAAACTATGGTTTGTTTTCCGTGACTCTTCCCAACATGGCTCAATGGATTAAATAAAAGCAGCATTCTTTAAGCCTTAAAGTTCACAATAATACAACGCTTGCCTTCTCAGCAAATTTTCATGAAATGAATGGAAATTATTTTACAATTATTAAAATTATTTTCAAATGCGTATTTTTAACAAGTGCATTGGAATTATTCAGATATAACACAACATTTGTTAATATTGAAGCTACCTTAGGTTCTGTTCATGTCATATTCCAAGCATATGCTTGCAACGTGTGTTTTAAGTCAACAAACATATCTCAAGACAAAGTACCGTGTAAAAGTTTTAGGCAGGTGTGAAGAAAAATCTGCTAAAAAGGCTTTCAAAAGCAGAAGTATTAGGGGGCATTCACACGGAGGAAGTCGGTACTGATTCTGGCTCGATAACTTGCATCAGAATCCGCACGGAAATAAAGCTTCAAATCGACTTCAATGGGTTCCGTTTTCCACGCAGAACCCATTGAAATCCATGGGAGGCTTTTTTTTTCGCATGAAGTTCATAGGGTTCCGCGCAGAAAACAGAACCCATTAAAGTCAACGGGAGGTTTTATTTCCTCGCGGATTCCTCCGTGTGAATGCGAATGTTAAAAAAAAACTCTTAGGGATAGTGACTTAGAGTCCAGTGGGACTTGAAATGCATCAATATGTTTTAAATATTAAATAACATTATGAATTGCCATGGTCCTGGATATGTTATTTTTTAATGAAAAATGAATTCTGGGGTAAAACAATGTGTGCATATATATTTTTGAGGGATCTCCTATACTGAATCTGTTTAGAAACAGATATACCAACTCAGATGTATAGCCAAGAAGGCACCTAAATATTAAATATATACAAACATGCACACACATTGCAAACAGCAAAAAGAAGCACACAGCCATGTGATCTCCATAGATATAGACATAGTAGTATACTATGGGATGCATTAAAGAGTCAGTGCCAGATCTAACCAATATTCTTTTGGCTGAAGGGCCCCAATTTTATTAACCAGTGACCAGTGTTGGTCATGTAGTTAAAACAAATTTACAAATAGTTGTACAGGCATGGACGTCACTAACATGCCAGCAGGTATAGCAGCTGCTATGGTGCCCAACGTCTAAAGGGCCCATTTCTATTCAGAGATAAGATGCAGAGTCTGTCGATAGGAATATGGAAAATGAATGGAGCCCCATGGTTCTCCCTGCTGTGTGCATCAGTCTTTCTCTGCAGCATTGCTTTTTTAGATTGCCCCTGCGTCGTGACATCACCACATTTTATGTAATGATACACAGATAACCAGATCATTGCCTTAGGACATGTGCCGCATCAAAAAATCTACACACTTAACACCTCAACTTACGTCTCTAAACAGACAACATGAGTTTCTCAAATTTACATTTGAAAAGGAAAGAATGGCAAAGCATTTTCTGGATGTGAAGGTGAGACTGATCACAGGGCTATAGAGCTATATACAAAACCTATTGATGAAATAATTTGTTGTTGTTTAACCCACAGACACTCAGATGTATCCCTAGACGTAAGTCTACACATATCTGTACAATTTGCTGTGAGGATGAGGACTATCGAAAATCTATGCAAATGATGGTGGATGATAACAACAATACACTGAGGGGGCATTCACACTACCGTAAGTGTCTGACAGCAGTGTTTGTAGATACTGTCCCTTCAAGATTTTAACAACGGACACTAGCTTGTGTCCGTTATGATAGGTGGCCGGTTCAGGTTCACTACCAAACTAACTAAGGATCAGTAGCCTTTACTACAGGAATAGTCCCCCATCTAACACACACACACACACACACACACACACACACACACACACACACACACACTATGATTGACAGGCTGTTATATATGGAAAGGTGAGGGGAGTACTCCCAGACTACAGATTACATTGAAGACATAGTTATGAGTCCAGGGTACTTATCAGAGCACTCCCCCCACCTCTTCTTGATCACTCTTAAAAGCTAAATAGTATAATATTTTTTGTAGTATTTTTGCTCAAAGGAGAGCGGATGTGTCCCCCATATTGTACTGCCTTTACATAAACCTGTATTGCCTTAGGAGGGCCCATTCACACGGGCACAGGGGGGGCAGATTATGGCGCGTAATCCTCGTCATAATCCGCCCCCTCACAATGGTGGTCTATGGAGACTGCCAAGCTTCTTTTTTCCACTAGCGGCATGTTGCCGCTCACGGAAAAAAGAAGCGAGCTGTCCTTTCTTCAGGTGGATTCCACGGCTCGGTGAGCTGCTGCGTCCGCCTGGTGGCAGCAACCTCCGGTGTCGACCCATTCATTTGAGCCGACTCTGGGGGGGAAGCCGCGACCGCGACAGGCAGGTGGCAGGAACGTCACTCTCGGTGTCAAAATCCGCCCCCCCGTGTGAACTAGCCCTAACAGATCCATAACTTCAGTTCTTAAAGGGGTTTTCCAGTGAGTAATAATTAACTGATAATGAACCTGAGGGTTTCGGCAGTGTCATGACCCTTGGATCTTATGATTCAAAGCTTAATTTCACCTCTATGGGTCGCTCAGCCCCCCCCCCCTTCACTAATCAATTACCTGTGTCATGGGGACTTGCTGAGCATAGTAAAGCCAGCTCTCCTAACACAGTTAATTCATTTTATGAGAGATCATGGAAAGAGGGGGATGGAATGCTGCTTCACATGACCAGGGGTTGTGACGTTGCTGGAACCTCCAAGTGCATTATCAGTGATGTCTGGGACCAGGTATATAAGTGACTACTCCCCAGACAACCCCTTTATAGAGGACTTTTCACCACCTTCACCAATTCAAGTTCTTAGCATTTGTTAATCAGCGTTGTGCCATGTATTCCAGTTCACTGTTGGAATTTTTTTCTCTAGCCTCCACCATTCCTGAGCAACAAGTGAGTTACCTTTGCCACCCAATGTGCTATTTAGGGTCTGTAATGTCAGTCAGGTTGGGAGATGTGACCAGCACCAATCAGAGGCAGCCAATGTCAGAGCTAAGAAGCACATCCCCTTGCCTGCTGCTGCCTGACACCACCCTCCTGACAGTACAGTGCGTAAATAGTATATCTGTTATCCGCAAGACCGGGTCTCAGGGGGTTGACAGTCTCCTCCTGAGCCGGACATGGGACTTCCGGTTTCAGCCTACCGGCGGCCAAAGCCTGTTTCAGGAGGGCTCTAACTATGGACCTCCGCTGGCTATTCAGTTGAACTAGTGTCCTGGTAGTAAGCATATCCCTGTTATCTGATTGCCTGTGTTTCTGAACCTTTTGCCTTGACCTTTGACCCTGCCTTTGCCTCCAGATTTCTGTACTGTGCCTGCTCCTGTTTATGATCCCGCCTCTAGGCCTCTAATTCGTGATCACTGTTTTTGTACTTTGCTACCACTACTGTTACCGACTCGGCATGCCTGACTTTCCATTATACTAGACTTATCCATTGTACTAGGTCGCCCTCTTGCTGACAACCCAGACCATACTACTACACTTTATTTTCTGCTGCCACCTGCTGACCACCCGCCTCAGCCTTCTGTATTCTTGGACCTACACCACAACCTGAAACAAACACCTGCTGGTAAGAGATTTCAGTATGTGATGTACCATGATTTGTGGTGCGCTGTGTGTTTGGCATTTCCCAACCCATACCGCTCTACCCAGCAGTGCAGTCAAGTCCAACCCCACTATCTGTGGCTCTGGTCAACATCATTGTGGGTTCGGAGCCGGTGCAGCCCGGAGGGTGTTGAACACACCATGCCATGTTTAACCATTTATATCCTAGTATCTAGTGCTAGTTCTCATTTTGGCTCTGAACTGCATCTGCTATCCTAACAATATTAAACCCCAAAACTAACAGGATTAATTGCTCAGGAAAGGTGGGGGCTAGAGAAAAAATTCCAACTGCATCAGAATCATTGGCGCATCAGCTATTAACTGATTGAAAGGCTGGATTTGTTGGAGGTGGTTAAAGCTCCTCTTTAACTTGGTGACACAGGTTTCTTATTTAATGTCATGTTTAAAAAATATTTGCACATCACTTGAAAACAAAAACCGCACCTCAGATATATTAAATATTTTTAATAACTGGTTAATATTGAAACTATATAGATTTCTCTATTGAGTTGATCATAAAACTTTCTTGTTATAAGTCATCCATTCCCGTGAAGACAAAATATTTTAAAAGTTTTAATCTTCATTTTTCCCAACTTACAGTAAGTAGGAAGCAGAAGAACTCGAATGTAATGTTCACAATGTAATGTTACATTCCATGAACTACGCGTTGGTTGTTTTCCCCTGTAGAATGTAGTGCTGAGAGAAAGCTACATTTATGGTAATTACCAATATTTATAATGAATAACTCATGACAAGAGATTGTTTAACAATTACTGTTGGTTAGCAATTTGTGAAAAAAAAAAAACATGAAGAAGAAGACTATCAAACAGCGCTGGAAGTTCACGCATCTGTACTGAAAGGGGACAATGAGAATGTGAAAGGAAAATTATGTGTAATTTTTAGAAGTAATAACAGCAGAAGTAATACAAATAGAATAGACCTTGGTTGATTGTCAGGGCTGATGAATATCTTGATCTGCATGGCAATGACATTAAAAATTGCATTCTTCAAAGACAGCTGACATTATTGCTATAAAAAGCCTTGTTTCTGCAGTAAGTCAAATGTAAAATACAGATTCCCGAATGGAATTAACATCTTGTTTAAAGGTACAATGTACTTCAGTGGAAAGGATAAAAGAAGCGACTACACAAGGATATGGAAGTTTTCTCTTCTTAGGCACTGTCAGCTGGATATGCTTGTAGAACAGAAGAAACAGTGTGGTCAATGGTATGTCCTTATTTATAGAGAACCTTTCACATCCACATGCAGTATTATATACCACTAGAAAGCTGACAGTGCACTGAATTCCTTCCTGTTCCTTGCCGCCCAGCGATGACGTTGAGAGGTGAGGCGTCATCGCTGGGCAGCAAGGAACGCCACCTCTGACAGTTTAGCGCTACACACAGTACTGTCAGGAGAGGCGTTCCCAGCTAGGCTGTCAGGAACGCCCTTCTCACAGTGAACAGCTATCATTAATGGCACCAATATCTCCAGCCCCCGGGACACATAATGGGAAAGTCACTGAATTTAGCGCACTGTCGGCTTTCTAGCGGTATATAATACCACATGTGTTCGAGGACATGAGGTGTCCATAGTACCCAAAACATAATGTGGTTCAGATCTGGGGTATTATTGTCCATCAAGATCAGATACATTGCTGCTAAATGGAATCTGACTGCCAGCCAATATTGCTCAGGTAAGTTCTCTAAAAAAACATCTCAGCACATATGTAATTCTAAGGAAAACAATTGTGGATCACATGTTGTAAGTGTTCGTGGTGCAGCAAAATGGGCAAGACTTACCAGTAAAAATTTGCTCCCCGTATCATGAATGGTCACAATTCCAAATGGAGCCACCACCATTTCTAAGCCCCTACACCAACACTTGGCTGGACCACTCCCAAGTCCAAATTCTATGTGTATGTCCCTACCTGATCTATGCCAAACATCAGCCCAAATATTCAAAGTTCCGTAAACTTTTCATTGGGGCAATCTGTGTGATTTCAGCAACCTTTTTAAGTAATTAAATGAATTAATTAGCTAATTATGAATTACAGTTTTGTGCTAATAAATAGCTTCACATGTCTAATATTCCTTAAGTAAGGAATGTTTTTCAAATATTTCTGAAAATGTTCCGTATCTTACAAATTCTGCTTGGGATATCTAAATTTCTGGGCACAGCTATATTTGCAGCTGTTATAATGTAATTTACAATTACACTTACCACTGATTGTGTGGCTTTGCTCTAGGGTCTGCGTCTTTACAACACCTGGAAATAAAAGAAGATAGAAATTCATTAACTCGTTCAAGACTGGACCATTTTCTCCTGTTCATGATCAGACACATATTTAAGTAGTTTTAGTAAATGTGGCTTTGAAAGCAGTAATGTTTTCTTTCTTTTGATTATTTAAAGAGGACCTTTCATGGTTTGGGGCACAGGCAGTTCTACATTCTGCTGGAAAGCCGACAGTGCGCTGAATTCAGTGCACTGTCGGATTTCCCGATCTGTGCCCGGGGTAAAGAGCTATCGGTCCCGGTACCGTAGCTCTTCACAGTCAGAAGGGCGTTCCTGACAGTCAGTCAGGTACGTCCTTCTTCACAGCAGTGCCTATCACGCTGTACAGCATGAGCGGGGAGGAACGCCCCCTACCCTCCTGATAATATTCATCTATGGACGAGCACTGTGAGCTGTGGGAGGGGGCTTTCACACTGTACAGCGCGATAGGAGCTGCTTTGAAGAAGGACGTACCTGACTGTCAGGAATGTCCTTCTTACTGTAAAGAGCTACGGTACCGGGACCGATAGCGCTTTACCCAGGGCGCAGATTGGGAAAGCCGACAGTGCGCTGAATTCAGCGCACTGTCGGCTTTCCAGCAGTATATAGAACTGCCTGTGCCCCAAACCATGAAAGGTCCTCTTTAAATAATTTTGTATCTTTTTTTCTGAAACAAAGAGCTTTGTTTTTATGTCATTTTTATTTTTATCTTTTTTACCACTTCCGGACCACCCATAGACTGTATACATCCAGGCAGTCAACTCTTAACTCCGCAAGGATATACCCATATGTCCTTTTAGTGAGAGGCTAAGGCTTGATATAGTGTCCCACAGCAAAATAGCACTGCGGGAAAAACCACGGTGGCAATGCATCGCAGTTCTTCCCGCAGCACTTTGTACAAAATTTGGTAGAGGTTTCCTCTATGGGCTTTCTGCTTCAGTTATACCTATAAGAAAACCGCCAATGTTTCTATAGGTATATAATTGACATGCTATGATTTGCAACACCGTGACGGAGCAATAATACGCTGCAGAAAAATATTTATTTTTTTGCGCATCATTTTTCATGGAATTTTCCTCTGCAGACGTTTCTGCTCTTATTCTACCTATATGTTTCCACAGGTATGATTGACATGCTGTGATTCTAAAAACACTCAAGTTCTTGTAATATTAATTATGCATGTTAATTATACCTGCAGAAGTGCTGACATTTTCCATATAGGTATAATAGAAGTGGAAAGTCAGCAGAGGAGAACTCTATGCACTTTCTGTGAAAAGCACACCGGGAAAAAACGAAGTGTGTTTCAGCTGTGTATTTTTCGCACAGATTTTTGACTATGGCTCGCTATGTGGGGCCTTAGCTTAAAATAGGTTTCCCTCTCTGTTACAGTAATCTTTATAAGGTGACAGACATTGTTGTGTTGATGAGGATGGGGTTAGAATCTGTGTTTTTTGCCATTTTATTTATTTTTTCTTTTTAAACATTGTGCCCCTCATAAGGTCATAATAGACCTTTGAGGGGAATTTTAACATCAAGGGTGCATTCACACCACGTATACTGAAGCTTATTCTGAATGTAAAACACGTTCAGAATAAGCGGTGTATAAAGCAGCTCCATTCATTTCTATGGGAGCCGGCATACGAGCGCTGCCCATAGAAATGAATGGGCTGCTTCTTTCACTACGAGCAGTCCCATTGAAGTGAATGGGAAGTGGCGGCGTGTACGGCAAGCTCTGCTCATGCCGAGCCGTACACACCGGCACTTCCCATTCACTTCAATGGGAGTGCTCGTACTGAAAGAAGCAGTCCATTCATTTCTATGGGGAGCACTCGTATGCCGGCTCCCATAGAAATGAATGGAGCTGCTTTATACGCCGCTTATTCTGAACGTGTTTTACGTTCAGAATAAGCTTCAGTATACGTAGTGTGAATGCAACCTAAGGATGGACCCCACGTGGTGTAAACGCTGCAGTTTGCCTGCGGTAGAAATGCCACACGAAAAAAGTATTGTTTTACAGTCATTGTAAGGTGGAGCAAATCCTATTCAAACATTGAGGAAAAATATGCGCAACGGACACGCTGCAATTTCCAAAACTGTTGTGGTTTTAGAAATAGGTGCACATTAGGACATCCCCGTGTCCCCCAAGCGCAACCCATGCTTTTACATCATGGCAGGCCGGTTGCAGAACGGTCGCCTGCAACCGGCCTTAGGCCTCATGCACAAAACAGCATAAAATGGCTGTGTAATGTCTGTGGCAGTCACAATCCATTTTTAGAACACATTGATTTCAGTGGAGTTAGTCACAAGTCTGTTTTGTAATGGTCCATTATAATGGGGACCATTAAAAAAATTGGACATCCTATTTTTGGCCATTTTCACAGAGCCAGTTGCATCCTTATTTTCACATCTTTTTTTTTTTTATTTGTGTGCAGTTCACCTTACAGTCATTTTAAATATGCAGTGGAAAGTTGTCAGGGGCTAGAATCTCAATTGTGGGCTATTAATGGCATTCTTTAAAGGGATCCTATCAGTCAGACACAATTTTTTCTAGGGACCATGTAGGAATCGCATAAAGAAAGGCTATTCTTCTCCTACCTTTCGTCGTCTTCTCCGCGTCGCCGTTCGCCTACAATCCCGGTTCTTGTCGGTATGCAAATTAGCTATCTCGCAGCGCTCAAACAGCTTGTGAGCGTCCACAATGCTGCGAGAGAACTCTCTCCAGCGCCGCCTCCATCTTAGTCAGCAGCGTCATATTCATCCTCTTCTTCCGGCGATGGCTTGTTACTTCTAGGCCTCGGGCCTTGGGCAGAGCAGACTGCACATGCCCACAGGCCACGAGAAAATGGCCGCTTGCACAGTATTGCACAGTATTGCTTAAACCTTCCCGGATACATGAAGTATCCGTGTGCTAAATTTGGTGAAGATCGGTCCAGTCGTTTGGTTGCGCATAAAGAACAGACAGAGAGACAAAAATTCATTTTTATAATATAGAGAGATAAATAAAATAATAATAAACATATGAAGGTTTTTGCATACTATATTATTTTTTTTACTGCTGATTTTCTTGCTGAGTACACATTAGCTCCAGCTACAGAAGAAATATATTTTGCAAATATGGAGGTTTAATACTGCCATGCAAATGAAACCCCTTGCCTCATACAAAATTAATAAAGAAAAAAGAAAAAACTAAATTTAGTGCACCAAAACTCATAATTTATTATTTAATATCATTTATAATTTTGTTTACTTGTAAAGAGCCATCATATCACGCAGCGCCTTTCAGATATTGTTAGTCATTTGGAGAAAAATATATACACATCCTATTTTTGTCTGTTACCATGGATGGATGAACCAACACAAGTAAAAGGGTCTGTTTTTAATGTCCATCAATATGAATTTGCATCTGTTTGATGGCCCTTAAAAACAGATAAGTTGGGTTAGAATACGGATGGCAAATTGATTCAAAACAGACATTAAAAACGCACAAACACAATTTCATCTGTTTTAAATGTCACGTGCATGTAAATTCACACCGTTATTTCTACAAACAGCACCACACCTAGCTCGTATCTGGTATTACAGCTTGGCTCCATTTAAGTGAATGAGGTACAAGCAGCCATAGATTTTGTAATTCTCTTAATATTACCATAAACATGGATTTATCCTAAGCTTCACTTTACATCTTTGATATACTTCTGTTATTCATGTTAAAATATCTTGGAGTCCATTGTGTGATTTTTTTATTTTTAATAAAAAGTCAATGCATAAAAGGATTGCATATACTTGACAGTTCAGCAGAATCTCTTACTGCTATCAAAATCTTTTACTAATTTAATAAACAACCTGTATTGATCGCCATGACCTGCTTTTCATCCTTCTATGCATGAATTTCTGTGCAACACTAGCAAACAGTCAAATTACCAATGCTAAATTGATTACTTTCATGTAAAATAATAGTAACACAATGATTGGATATTGGCATCTAAACTTTCCCCCTTCTCCCTACCCTCTTTTACATTATCTTTTCATTGTGTCAGCAAAACAAGCAATACTATCTATGTGTTAATATTAAATTAAAACCAAAATAAGTTACATGCTACAGAAAGAAAACTAGAGTTCTGCAATTTTCTACATTGATCTGGAATACATAGGTCACTGCATTTGCATGATTTGCTGCAAAAGTGTCTGCCCACTGAGGAATGGAGGACATTTGGTATCAGCACTGTCAAAGGTCAATTTACAGGAATTCAATCATTTTAAAGTAAATGGTCAACACTGTTACATTTGCAAAGTGACTACTGAACAGTGATTAAGAAGCTAACATTGCAGGAAAACACAGGTAGGGATGTAGGAGAAGGAACTTGATATATTGTAAATCTGACTATGATATCAGCATAAGAAAAAATGACTATTTCTAATATTTCCTACTTTCAGTAGGAATGACATGGGACCCTGTAACAAGGTCCTCTGTTTTATCGCATTTCCTTTTATACAAGGTATTATTTTACCACGTTATTACAGGAAATATGCCTCTATTCTTCTCTTCCAGATTAGTGTCCCTAACTCAGTTGGAACAAGTTTTTTGATGCCAAAGACGTTGGTTTCAGAAAGGGCACCCTGCTTGCTCTCTTCATTCTACAGAAAAGCACTAATTCTTTAGCGGTATCTCTCACCAATAATACTGCAAGGGTCTTGCTATGGTGCCTTTTAGAACAGGGAAACATGATAGCAGTCACCAGGCCCCTTTTCAACAGATGCTAGCCTAAGGGAGGTGACTTAAGATAATAGTTATACTCACCTCTCCTGGGCTTAGAGTTCTCTCCGGTACTCTTCTATCTTGTGACTGAGGACTTTGATTAGGCCCCAGTGGTCAAATGGGGTGCAACAGCATAATGACGTCAGTGTGGCCTCATGTGACCACTGATGACCAATCACAGGCCTCAGCGGGGACATCTGAAGATGACTGAAGATGTAGAAGACAGCTGGAGATAAGATGCCAAGGCAAGGTGAGGCAAGGCGAGTATTAGTGTTTGCTATTTTTATTCACCTTCCCTGGGCCTCCGATTATTATACTCTGGGGTCTGAGGAGACTCCAGAGTATAATAATAGCACTGGAGCGGAGGGGGGGCTATTGGAAGCATATAATATTGTATGGGGGCAATTGCTGAGTATATAATTCTGTGTGGGAGCCACTTGCTGTGCATATGATACTGTGGGGGGAGACACTGCTGGACATATAATACTGTGAGGGAGTCACTGTGCAGTATATAATACTGTGTGGGGGCCATTGTGGAGCGCATAATACTATGTGGGTGCCACTATGGGACGCATAATACTGTGTGGGGGCCACTCTGGAGCGCATAATACTGTGTGGGGGCCACTCTGGAGCTCCCAGTATTGTTTTTATATACCAGACGCTGCACTGTTCACTCATCATATTCTTGATAACTGCAGTTGTGGGTACTACAGCTGTATCCCTTTCAAGTATCTGAGATACCGCTGCAGCACCCTTAATTGTCAATATCAAAAATTTGCTGTAGAGAGGGGGTAGGGGGTCCCAGACAAAAGTTTGTACCCATCCCCAACAGATTTTTGTTACGCCACTGCATATAGCATCTCAACCTAAGTGTCCAAATGATAAACTGGATACATTTTTTAAAGGAAATACTGTCAGACAACTTTTGAGCCCTATTTTCATTCAATTCGCCATTTGAATCATATGCAAATGAGGGAGACGTATTTGGGGGACATGCCTCAACTTACCTAGACTTAGGTCTGAACTCTAGATTTCCAAACAAGGTGCTTTTGCACTCATTTGCATATAAGTAATGTGCCATTTTACATGAAGATGGGGCTCTAAATAATAAAGGCATATTTGGAAAAAAAAATGGTAGAATCCGGGGTTATAACCAATTTAATGCTGACAGACTCCATTTAACACACAACCCAGTTTTTATTATATATGATATATACAGTGAAGGAAATAAGTATTTGATCCGTTGCTGATTTTGTAAGTTTGCTCACTGACAAAGACATGAACAGTCTATACAGTGGTGAACCTAGCCACTCCGCTGCCCCGGATTGAGTCCGGGAGGGATGTTGTTCATCTTTTGAGAGTATCTTCCATTTGGACCGCCATGACCACTTTTTTCAACTGTGACTTGACTCTAAAGTTTGAAACATAGATATATTTGACTCCTCACTTCTCCATGCACCCAACCCCTATATATATATATATATATATATATATATATACCACAGCAGCCCCTGCAGCCTATATTATGCCCCACAATGGCACAATAGACTGTGGGGCATAATAGAGGTAGCAGGAGGGCCGCTGTGGGGAATAATAGAGGTTACAGGGGCCACAGTGGACCCTTCAAGCTCTATTATTATACTTAGGGGTCTTTTAAGACCCCCGAGTATAATAATCAGAGCCCCAGGGGAGATGAGGGAACATATTAAACACTGTTACTCACCTCTTGGGGATCCGATGTTAAAGAGAACCTTTCCGACAGTGCGCTGAATTCAGTTCACTGAATTAGCGCTGTACAGTGTGAGCAGGGAAGAATGCCCCGTCCTTTTGCTCACAGTACTCGTCCATAGACGAGTATTATCAGGAGGAAAGGGGGGCGTTCCTCCCCACTCACAATGTACAGCACTATAGGCGCTGCTGGGAAGAAGGACGTTCCTGACAGACTGTCAGGAACACCCTTGTAACTGTGAATAGCTACGGTACTGGCACCGATAGCTCTTCACCCGGGGCACAGATCGTGAAAGCCGACAGTGCTCCTTTCCAGCAGTATATAGAAGTGCCTGTGCCCCAAAACCATGAAAGGTCCTCTTTAATCCCAGCAGGCTTTGGGCCTATATGGTAATATTCCAGACCACGTGACGTCTGGGCATTACCATATAGGCCCAAATCCTGCTAGGATTAACATCGGATCCCAGAGAAGTAAGTAACATTTTTTATTATTTTCCCTCACCTCCCCTCCTCACCTCCCCTAGGGCTTCCGAATATTATACTTGCCCCCCTCCAGTGCGCCGAGCCGAGGCGGGCGCCTCACCTCGCCTCATTAGAGGTGCAGTGCTGAGTCTATAATTTTAAGGATGTGAGAGATAGAATATTAAAAATAAAATGTGGAAAATCATATTGTATAAATTTTATAAATGTATTTAGATAGAGAAATAAGTATTTGATCCCTCTGGCAAACAAGACTTAATACTTGGTGGCAAAACCCTTGTTGGCCCGCACAGCAGACGTTTTTTGTAAATGATGATGAGGTTTGCGCACATGTCCGGAGAAATTTTGGTCCACTCCTCTTTGCAGATCATCTCTAAATCATTAAGGATTTGAGGCTGTTACTTGGCAACTCTGAGCTTCAGCTCCCTCCATACGTTTTCCATGGGAGACTGGCTAGGCAATTCCATGACCTTAATGTGCTTCTTTTTAAGCCACTCCTTTGTTGCCTTGGCTGTATGTTTTGGGTCAGTGTCCTGCTGGAAGACCCAGCCACGACCCATTTGTAATGTCCTGGCAAAGGGAAGGAGGTTGTCACTCAGGATTTTATGGTACATGGCTTCATCCATTCTCCCACTGATGCAGTGAAGTAGTGCTGTGCCCTTAGCAGAGAACCACCCCCAAAACATAATGTTTCCCCCTCCATGCTTGACAGTGGGGACGGTGTTCTTTAAATCATAGGCAGCATTTCTCTTCCTCCAAAAATGACGAATTGAGTTAATGCCAAAGAGCTCAATTTTTGTCTCATCTGACCACAGTACCTTTTCCCAATCACTCTCAGAATCATCCAGATTGGTCAGATGAGACAAAAATTAAGCTCTTTCCAGCTTTATAAATTTATGTATTTACGGTGTAAGGTCCTGGCAGGTCTATAGTATTATGTTTTGTAGAAACAGGTACTAGACATGGGCACAGGTTGTAGACATGGTGATAGGATCAACAATAACACATTTTGAGTCTACTTGGAAGACTAACAATAAAGTTACTGTATTGTTGCTTTAAAGGGATTCTACAATTAAAACCTCTTTTTTGTGGATAACTATTAACCTTCTTCCTCTGAGAGGGTTGTGAAGTGACCAGATGTCAGAGGCATGGGATTTTAATCTGTGTATGTATATGTATATGACACAGGAGGAACACGACAGTGAAGGGGAGGACCCAGCCGAAGATAGAGGCATCGCAGGATTGTGTTCTCGAGCAGCAGTGGGGACGCCCCCATCGCATTTTCAGCGCTGGGGCCCATCGCTGTCAGAGAACTAATTTACATAGTGGTAAAAACTGGTATTTCTAAGGAACGGCGTGGCGGAGATCACATCTAAAGGTAAGAGACAAATAGTCTTTCTAAAGGCTATTCCGACATCTTATCCACAAAAAAAGAGGGTTTTAATGGTAGAATCCCTTTAAGTAAATTTAATCCAAGCACCCAAAGTACCTCAGATCATATTTGTACCTTGTGTTATAGCTATTAAAAGGACAGTACGAGTACCCCATAGAGGAATGGTGTACACTAGAATACATATACCACAGATTAACCGGTTAAGGACCAGGCCCAAAAGTATGTTAAAGACCAGGCCTCTTTTTTCAAAACTGACATGTGTCACTTTAAATGGCAATAACTTTGAGACGCTTTAACTTACACAAATGAATTTGAGATGGTTTTCTCGTAACACATTATACTTCATGTTAGTGGTAAATATTAATCAATATTTTTGCATTTATTTATAAAAAAACTAGGAAATTTGATGGAAATTTGAAAAAAATTGCAATTTTCAAAATGTGAAATTCTCTGCTTTTCAGGCAGATAGTCATACCATCCAAATACATGAATAAATATTATCTCCCATATCTCTGCTTTATATTGGCATCATCTTTTGATTGTCTTTTAATTTATTTTGGACGTCACAAGGCTTACAAGTGTAACAGCAATTTTCCAGATTTACAAGAAAATTCTCCAAACCAATTTTTTAGGGACCACTTCAGTTCTGAAAGTAATTATAAAGGCCTGTATAATAGAAACCCCCATAAATTACCCCATTTTCAAAACTGCACCCCTCAAATTATTCAAAACAGCATTTGGGATGTTTGTTAACCCTTTAAGCATTTCATAAGAATAAAAATAATATGGCAGTGAAATTTAGACATTTCATTTTTTTTTCACTAATACATTCATTTAGACCCAAAATTAACACATTCACAAAGGGTTGAAGGAGAAAATGCATCTGACAGTTTATTGTGCAATTTCTCCCGTGCACAGAAATACCCCACATGTGGGTGTAAACTGATTTTTGGGCACACGGCAGTGCATGGAAGGGAAGGAGCGACACTGGGTGTTTGAACAGCAGATTTTGCTGGAATAATTTTCAGCGCCATGCCTTATTTGCAGAGACCCTAGAGTACCAAAACAATGGAAACCCCCCAAAAGTGACCCCATTTTAGAATCCACACCCCTCACAGAATTCATCAAGGGGTATAGTCAGCATTTAGACCCTACAGTTGTTTCACAGATTTTACTAACATTGGGATGTGTAAATGAAAAATTACTAAAATGTCACTTTATCTCCAAAGTTTTCATTTTCACAAGGGGTTAAAGGAGTAAAAGCCCCCCACAGTTTGTTAAACAATTTCTCCTGAACACGGCAATACCCCATATGTGGCTATAATCTGCTGTATGGGAACATGGCGGGGCTCAGAATGGAAGGAGCGCTATTTGGCTTTTGGATGGCAGATTTTGCTGGAATAATTTTAGGTGCCATGTCGCATTAGCAGAGCCCCTAGAGTACCAATACAGTGGAAACCCCCTAAAAGTGACCCCATTTGGGAAACTACACCCCCCACAGAACATATTAAAGGGTAGAGTGAGCATTTTGACCCTACAGCTGTTTCACAGATTTTATTAACATTGGGCCATGAAAATGAAAAATTACTTTTTTTCCAACAAACTGTCAATTTAGCCCCAAATTTTTAATTTTCACAAGAGGATAAAGGAGAAAAAGCTCCCTAAAGTTCGTTAAACAATTTCTCCTGAACACGGAAATGCCCCATATGTGGTAATAATCTGCTGTATGGGAACATGGCGGGGCTCAGAATGGAAAGAGGGCTATTTGGCTTTTGGAGGGCAGATTTTGCTGGAATATTTTTCAGGTCCCATGTCGCATTTGCAGAGCCCCTAAAGTACCAATACAGTGGAAACCCCCTATAAGTGACCCCATTTTGGAAACTACACCCCTCATAGAATTTGTCTAGGGGTAGAGTGAGTATTTTGGCCTCACAAGTGTTTCACAGATTTTATTAACATTGGGACGTGAAAATGAAAAATTACTTTTTTTCCCAATAAATCGTCCATTTAGCGCCATAGTTTTAATTTTGCAAATAGTTTAAGAATTAAAAGCCCCCCACAGTTTGTTACACAATTTCTTCTGAACACGGCAATACCCCATATGTGGCCAAAATCTGCTGTATGGGTACATGCTGGGGCTCAGAATGGAAAGAGCGCTATTTGGATTTTGGAGGGCAGATGTTGCTGGAATAGTTTTCAGGTGCCATGTCGCATTTGCAGAGCCCCTAAAGTATCAATACAATGGAAACCCCTCAAAAGTGACCCCATTTTAGAAACTACACCTGTCAAGGAATGTATCAAGGGGTATTATCATTTTGAGCCTAAAATGCTTCCCAAAAATTAATGTACAAAATGAAAATTGAAATTTTTAAAAATATGCCATTTCGGTGCCCAATACGTTGCACCCACTTTGTGTTGTCAGAGACCTGCATTCCTAAAACTATTAAGTGGGCCATCCCGGGGGTCAAAAAATTATATATGTGGGTGTAAACTGCTGCTTGGGCACACAGCAGGGCTCAGAAGGGAAGGACCACTGTGAGTTTTAGCTTTTGGGGTACAGATTTAGAGGGACCCTCTGGGCGCCATGATGTTTTTGCAGAGCCCTGGAGGTTCCAGTAAACTGGAATTCACCAAGAAGTGACCCCATTTTGTAGGGGCAATTTTAGGGTCTCTGCAAATGTGACATGGTGTCCAAAAACGAAGAATCTAAATCTGCACTCCAAAAGCACATATTGCTCCTTCACATCTGCACCCTGCTGGGTACCCAAATAGCAGTGTATGCCCACATGTATGACACTGGTGTACCCCGGATAACATACTTAATGCCATATGTGGGTAGAAATGGCTGTTTGGGCACAACCGGGGACAGAAGGGAAGGAGCGCTATTTTGGTTTTTGGAGCACAGTTTGTTTTTTTTTGCCACTTTTGCAAAGCCCCTGAATTGCCAATAAAGCGGAATCCGCAGACATGTCTCCCTATTTTGGACACTACCCCACTGATGGGATTTATCAAGTGGTGTAGCGAGAATTTTTAACCCTTGAGTGTTGCATTTATTTAGTTTCCAGAAATGAAATCGCAACTGATAGAGAAGTTAAAAATGAAAATTTTACAGATTTGCCATTTCAGTGTGCAACATGTTGTGCCCGACTTATGTCAGCAGAGACACTCCAAAAACTGTTAAACGGGTATCCCAGGCACAACAGCTTTTAGAGCGTTCATCTCTGATACAAGGTGGGCACAACATATTAGGCACTGAAAGGACGTATTCCTGGAAAAATGGTCATTTTCACCTCTCACAATCCACTACAGTTATAGTTATATATATAAAGTTATAGCAACACTTGGGGGTTAAAAATGCTGTCTGTACCCCTGGATAAATCCTTCAGGGGTGTAGTTTCCAAAATAAGGTAATTTATCAGGGGATTCCAAATTACTGGCGTTTCAGCTCTACAAAAGTGTCATGGCATCCAAAAACCAAACCGTCTGTGCTCCAAAAACCAAATGACCCTTCTTCCCTTCTGTGTCCGGCTGTGCCCTAGTATCAGTTTATACCCACATATGACATTATGTCCGTTATCCGGGGGTACACCAGTGTCATACATGTGTCATACATGTGTCATAAACTGCAGTTTGGGCGCACAGCAGGGCGCAGAAGGGAAGGAGCGCGATGAGGCTTTTGGAGTACAGATTCAGATGTTTGGTATCTGGACGCCATGTCATGTTTGTAGAGCCTGTAAGGTACCAGAAAAGTGGATTCCATGGGGTACCAGGAGTGACCCCATTTTGAAAACTGCACCCCTCAAAGAATTTATCAGGGGGTGTAGTGAGTATTAGTATCCCGGACGTGACTGCACAGCGGATGGCGAAGAGGGAATGTATAAGCTGTGCGGAGGACATTGCAAACACCAAATTCCCTACTATGTCCCCGTAGCTCCTATGATTGGGGGAGTCACTCTGGGGGTCACTTTAGGGGTCACTTCTGGTGTCTGTTCCCTCATAAGCTGTAAATCTGGGGTGTCCCCTGATATCCGCTCACACAGCTTATATATTCCCTACATGACGCACCCAGTTGTGTTCTAATAATTTGGCGATTTTTGAGGGTTTTTGTCTTCACATTGTGAGATGCTATATTTTCTTTATGTTTCTGGTGACGCGGCCATATAAGGGCTTATTCTTTGCGGGATGAGATGCATTTCGTAATGACACCATTTTTGGGTGTCTACATCTTATTGAATACATTTTATTAACCCTTTTTTGCTGGATTTAAAAAAAAAATCAATCCTGGCATTGAGTTTTACTTTTTTAATTTTGCGCCATGCAGCGTACAGTATAAGTAACATGTTCCCTTTATTCTGCGGGTCGGTACGGTTACGGCGATACCTCATTTATAGTATTTTTTTATGTGTTACTAGTTCTGCAGAGGAAAAACACATTTGGGGACATAAATCAATGTTTTTTGCATCGCATCTTCTAAGAGGCGTAACATTTTTATTTTTCGGTTGACAGAGTTGGCTGAGGGCTTATTTTTTGCAGGACAACCTGCGCTTTTTATTGGTACTGTTGTCGGATGCATATGACTTTTTGATCACTTTTTATAGCATATTTTGTATGGTGAGATGGCGAAAAATCATTACTTCCGGCGAGTTTTTTCCGGGTTTTTTTTCCGGCGTTCGCCGTGTACATTAAATATTATTTCAGTTTTATTGTACAGATTGTTACGGACGCGACAATACCAAATATGCATTGTTTTTATTACTTTTTAGGTTTTTTTTATATAATTCATTTTCTATTGAGAAAAAGGGATTTTTGGGCTTTATAACTTTATTAATTTTTTTCATACACTTCATTTTATTTTTTTTACATTTTTTTTACTTTTTCATGTGTCCATTTAGGACACTTCAATCAGCAATACTTTGCTGATATAGAATGCCATGTGAGACACAGCCTGCAGGTGTCCCACATGGCATTCCGTAGCAGGATGTCAGGCTGTGTAGACGCACAGCCTGACATCAGAAGGTCCTGGCAGGAT
Organism: Leptodactylus fuscus; assembly: GCF_031893055.1. Taxonomy (NCBI): domain Eukaryota; kingdom Metazoa; phylum Chordata; class Amphibia; order Anura; family Leptodactylidae; genus Leptodactylus; species Leptodactylus fuscus. The sequence continues at coordinate 200,717,928 of NC_134266.1, read as the reverse complement.
CACCAGGTATGTGGGGGCTCCGGGCAGTCTGGGGTCACTGGCCAGACCCCAGACTACCTTTTACTGCTATCGGCACCCTCCGATCTCGCCGCGGGGGGTGCCGATCAACTTCAATTGTCGGCGGATGCCTTTCGATCGCGCCGTGATGTTTCACGGCGCGATCGAAAGGGTTAAAACGTCCAGTCGGACTCAGTTCCGACTGGACGTTATTGAGGAAGGGGTTAGGTGTTAGTAACACCTAACCCCCGTCCTCCCCGCACCCCTCCCCCCGCGAAATAGGTACCTAAAGACAGGACGTATTTTTACAATAGTCCGGTCTTTAGGTACCTGGACCGCAGGCCGTAAATTTACGTACGGCGGTCCTTAACCGGTTAAAATCCCATGCCTCTGACATCTGGTCACTCCACAACCCTCTCAGAGGAAGAAGGTTAATAGTTAATAGGTTCATAACTGTAAACTGCATTATAAAGCAAATAAAATTTGATATGGAGGACAGATTCCTTTCTACATATGTATCAGCATTAAAAGACAATACATATCATCCAAAACACTTTCTGCATTGGCAACAATTTCTTAATGGCTGTTGGCATATTACTAGAAGATGCCGTTAGTGCTGATCTCTAGACTTATGTGGCAGCAGCTGAGGGAAATTATAGCACCTCTTAACTTATATTCTAGCAATATGTCATCAGCGTCTATACTAAGACAACCCCTTTAACATCAGTTCATTTTACAGTGCGCAAAATACACATCCACAGTCATGTTCAGTTCTGCTAATTCTATCATTGTCATTTTGTGTAAATATCACAGTATGACAGTTACTTATATATATCAAATACAAATATTTCTTTTATGTATATATTTATCTACTTACTCATGCTTACCACATAAGAAGACAATATTGTTTCTGTAGATACTGAAAGGAATTGCAGGGATTGTATTGTCACAAAGTAAGATGCAGGCACATATATCCAGATGCTTCTTACTTTGCCTTTTTATGTCTTATAGGAATAGTCTTTTATTATTTACTTTCCCATGTGCAGCGTTTTACATGTTTCATATATTTCTGCAAATAATGTTACTATACGGATAATAATAGATCAGTGAGACAAAAATCCATCAACTGTGTTAACAACATACAGAATTTGGATGATAGCCAGTCACTCTAATATAATGCAATATAATGCAGTCCTGCTGACAAAGAGGTAGCTATACTCAAGATACTGTAGAAGATCTCTTTTATCAAAACTGCAAAATATGTCAGTCTTATAACGCACTAATTATTATTATTATTATTATTATTATTACTATGGTCTACTGTATAACTTACATTTCACTTAAAAATAACATATTGTAGGAGCTCTCTGTCAGTCTGATAATGCACCAATTATATTATTATTATTATTATTAATAATAATAATACTATTTTATTTGCATAAAATATATTAATATATTATATATTAAATACATAATAAGTATTATATATATATATATATATAATTATATGTTAAAATAATATTAATAATAATAATAATAATAATAATATAACTATGGTCTACTATATAACTTATGTGTGACTTAAAAATATCTTAGCATATTGAAACCATTGTAAACAGTCCTGTGGTATTTAATGAGAACTTTCTGTCTTAGTGCTGGTCCAGCTGGAAAAGTGCCAGCATAAAAAATGCCCATCTGTCGCCGCCCATAGGGGAATATGTTTGTTTTTATACTGTACTTTTAATCAAAACAAATGTAATCAAATAAAAAATATCCATCCAAAGCTCTTGCCTTGAATATAATAAATTGTGTATTTGTGTTCTGCAGCAGTTTACATGTTCCTAAAATTAATAATTCATACTCTTATTAGGAAAACAAAACAATAGATTTTTTATGCCTTCACCGCAATTTTTCTTTTCATTTTGTGCTTGTAATTGGCTATGAAATAATGATCTGGGCATGCAATGTATTTTAAAGTGTAATCTCATAATTTTCAGAAATCTGTGCCTGTAATAATTATTAATACCCAAACCCTAGCAGAGAAATGTTTTATTCCTGATGTCAGGGAGCAGGTATTAATGATCCACAGAGGACCGGAAATTACCATATCGGATGTGACCGTAGCTTTAATCCAGTAAACAATCCAACTGTTAGGGACACGGATGATTTGAATCAACAAGGGTGAAAAGATTTGGATAGTATGTGCATTAATGTTAATAGAAATAGATTATAGAGGAATATTTGTGATGTGACCTTCTGCACACTAATTGAAATAGTACTCAGAGTCAGCACTGGAGTAATCAACTTAAACATTGACTCATAAATCATCATGAAAAGTGCTGTCACAATTATTGCACTATATATCTGGCCAGTCTCACTAAAATGTCGGCTACAGCGATCTTTAGGTTAATAGGAACAGATATGGCATTTAAAGACTATTTGAATCAAATCTGCTGTGAGGTGGGATGTGTTACTCTGTTAATTTACAGATAATTTGAAGTGATGTACTTAGGGATAGCGGCAACACAGCTGAGGCTTCACTTGCATGAGAGAAGGTGCTGTGCGGACAAATATATCCTTCCAGGATTTGTAGCCTGACACGACAAGTACAAAGGTGCTACCCTCATTACACAAGCATCCTCAATATTCATATTACATGATAGAGATCTGATCTACAATACTATCAAAATAAGTAAAAATAGAAACGAGTAAAGGTATGGCTCATACATTGCTTTAGTGAATACAGATCCATGTGTGTATCACTACTTTAGGTGATTTTCTCTCCACTTCCAATCTATGATAAATGATACATAAAAGATAGATAGTAAAAACTGTCCCACTAGTGCCACCTACAGATAACTACTCTGTCAGTGACTCTTGTACAACCAACTGTTGGCTGCACCTTAGTGTTGCTCCTTATCAGTACAGGTGACTATAAGATATAACATAAGATATAACATATGTACAGGTGCTTGAAAAGTGTATATATATATATATATATATATATATATATATATATATTTATTTATTTTTAAGATTTATTAAGACTTGTGCATCATAAGACTTGTACACTAGCCTCTTCCCCAATCCAGCATATACCAGATTCATCAATGCTGTAATGATCAGTACACTAGCCTCTTCCCCAATCCAGCATATACCAGATTCATCAATGCTGTAATGATCAGTCTGTCTTAGTAAAACACAACATCAGGTCAGAATGGCATTATTTTTATTTCTGAGCAGAAAAGTATCAAAAACCTTTAAATGAGTCCAACTTGTGTCATTCTAATTCCTAGCTGACTTTTGTGACTAAATGGTTCTTTGTGTGCCAAAAATGCATCAACAGTTATTAAGCCCACTAATAAGTGGTGTAATGTTAGACCAGGCAGTCTAACAATAGGCCAGATTTATCAACACAGCATCAGATAGTTTGGTAAATTTGGTGCAGTTTAGGATTTGCACTAAAATGTAGACACTATTAGTAAATCTTCACCATAGTGTTTGGCCCTGGCATCATATATTAAAGTCAATAAATAGAAAAACCTGCCCAATGTGCGTCAATGACATATTTGTGTGCCATTAGTAAACATCAAATGGAATTGTTGTGTTTTTGTTTTTGCAAGGGAAGAGAAAGTTTTATTATAAATTCAGTGTAGAGCAAAGTAAGCAATGGGAGTATGTGAGACAGAAAACTACAAATAGTCCATAAGGACAGAGGCTCCTAGGACCTCTGTGTAAATAGTGTGACATAAATAGTACAGCGCTCCATCAGCCCCATACATGTATGCACTTCTATTCTGTTCAGGCAGGAAATACCTCTGCTCCTTATTGATGGGGATCCCAGTAATGGATCTCCCGGTGCTGTAACATTTATCATCTATCCAATGGTGGATCTAGCACAATGTTACACCACAAGAGTGAACAGAATCTAAAGTTCTGCAGACAGGTGCAAAGCTATTGGTAGTGCAGAGGTAGAAATCATAATTGGACCCTGGAGCCTGTGGGGGCCTAAAGGACTCTACCACATAAGAAGACATCAGTATTATAGATAACACATGGTAAGATTTTGCCATTGGGTCTTATGAGCATTCAGGTTACACCTCTTACACTAGGTTCAGACTAGTGCGAGACTCCATCCCAGATTCTGTTTAAAATCGGCAGAGAGAAAAGTCCTGCAAGGAGCATAAAAATGGCAAAACTGGGCAGGAAACCTGGAAGACCCCATTATAGTCTATGTCTTGTGGACTCGAACGCTAGTGTGAACCTAGTGTAACGGCCCATTGCGCTGGTTCTATAAACAAAGGAATTTTTAGCATTTTTATTCATTGTCCAAAATTTCACTAAAGGAGCTAAAAGGCATGGAATCGCCCATATAAAACAGCAATGCATCAACGGATCCGGTTACATTAAATTTACACAAAAATATACCTAGAAAAGATTTGCAAACAACTTACACAAGTCAATTAAAAGTAGTTGTAAGTTAAGCAGCAGATTTATCATATTTACAATGTAAATACGCCTCTGACTGCCAGCTTTAACATGCATGAATAGATTGCAAAGAGAAGGGAACGGCAAGAAAAGGTAGGAATAACCATTCTGATGACAGCAGTTAAAAGTAAGATGGCTCCCACACTATCTCATTGGGAATTCTAAAGACACAAGTTGTTAACAGTTTGCATATTAATAAAACCTCTTGCTGCTAAAATGGAAACTGCCATAAATGTCCCTCATGAACAGACAGTAATTGCTAACATAAAGATGTAGGTGATTTGAGAAACCAATCACTCTCCGAGCAGAACATAATAAGCAATATGTATATATAAATAACAAGGCAGAAAATGCAAATATTTTAATGCTGCTTTTCATTGAACATTTTATTCTGCATCACAATTGAGTGACCCAGCAATTCCAACACATTGTCGTACAGGATCATTTAAAATATGTGTTTGTAATTGTACTTGAAGAACACCTCATAAACCCTCTCTCACCCCACTTTTATGAATCATAAAGGTTAATGTGGCTTCTCCGAAAGTAAAAGATGTGGTTAGAGCCATTTGCAGATTCGCATTAAACAAAGATGGGAAGAAGCTGAAATAATTCACTTGCTAATTTTGTTTTTCTTTCCGTTCATGTACGTTACAGAAACATTACAAGACATTCTATGTATTAATAACACTTGCACATACTTAAACACAACTTAAAAATTCATTTTGTGAGGATTTATAAAGGCTTACAAAACACATAAAAGCTTGATAAAAGCTCATTGAAACCAAACAGAAATAAAGCTTTTACTGTTGAAGGATTACTGCTTTCCAAATATAGGCACTTTGTATTGAGCTTTGGTCCTACTCTAAGAAGTGAATTTCCACTGCAGGTTACATTCACGCAGAATCCAACACATTGCTGATTTTACCTATTAATAATAATATAAAGGTAAGGTAACAGTAAAAGCCTTAAAGAGGACCTTTCATCAGTTGGGGCACATGCAGTTTTATATACCGCTGAATTCAGCGCAATGTCGGCTTTCACGATCTGTGCCTCAGGTGAAGAGCTATTGGTGCCGGTACTGTAGCTCTTCACCGCCAGAAGGGAGTTCCTGACAGTCAATCAGGAACGCCCTTCCTCACAGTAGCATCTATAGCACTGTACTGTGAGAGTGGGGAGGAATGCCCCCCCCCCCCCAGTACTCATCTATGGACGAGTACTGTGAGCAGTACAGCGCTAGAGACACTGCTGTGAGGAAGGGCCTTCTTGACTGACTGTCAGGAACTCCCTTCTGACGGGGAAGAGCTATGGTACCAGCATCGATAGCTCTTCACTTGGGGCACAGATCGTGAAAGCCAAAAGTGCGCTGAATTCAGCGCACTGTTGGCTTTCTAGCGGTATATAAAACCGCATATACCCCAACTGATGAAAGGTCCTCTTTAAATGGAGTCTACCACCAGAACGGGCATATCAACCCAATCCCACAGCGACATAGGGTCACCTGAATCAAAGGGTGTTGTCCTTCTGAATCTGTGCCCCCACCGCCAAGATATCACTATTTTTATCAACATGCAGATGAGCTCTTTGGAGCAACAAGGATGTCGCCGCTCACCTCATTAGAGCAATGGCAATGCCCTAATTTCTCCAAAGTGCTTGTTTGCATATTGAACCAAACAAATATATGTCAGTAATAGAGACAGTGATTTAGAATGGGAAACACTGCTTGATTCTGGTGACCCTAAACTATCTATGTGCAGGACTGGATTGATATGATGAGTTCTGCTTACATAATATAGCAGACTGAACATCCACTACAAATTAAATTAATGCCAACATAACATGTCAATTTCATTAGGACATGCCACCAATCAAATGACTATTCCATAATGGATGTCTTCCTATAAAGTCCTTTATTCTGCTAGTAGATAAACCACTGCTTAAAACCTTGCCCACGTGTACCCTGCATGTTTATGTGAAAATTTACATGACCAATAATGAATCTCAAACAGTTTGCTTTAACTATAGGGAAAATTTTGCATCCACATTGGGCTCTATGATAGATCAGGCCCCCCTGGATTGAGTGGGATAGTCCTGCATTCCGGGTTCTGTCCCACTGTACTGGGTGGAAGGCATAGATTTTAACGCCATTTATGTTTTTAGGATGCAAACAGAATTGAATGCAGTGGTAAGGCACATACTATCTTCTCTCCCATTCATGCTTCAGTTGATATTGTCTGCTGCAGGCAGGAGCAATAAACTCAGCCACAGACATCAGTAAAGCCCGAGCCCGCAGGCAGCTCCTTGGGGATGGAGTTTGTCGCGTATAACTTATTTGTTATTATTTGTATGTACTATATATATTGATGGTGACAGAGAAGTTGGCGGGCATAACTTGGGGGCTGCTTAAGGAGGCATTTAAATACGGTGTGGGTAGAGTGGGTGCCACCAATGTTTGAACTGGGCATAATAATGCATTTACTCTGGTTTTCAAAGCAAGGTCTCAGCTTGATAAAGATCGATTGGGCTCATGGGAGCATGCTTTATTGGTGTATCTCTATTGACCCTAGTTTATGTCACCATGTCTTTCATTCCATTAGGGACAAGGGGCCACACCTAAAGTAAAAGTAGGAACCCACAAAAGTAAAGCTGTTTTTTGAAGGGGGAAGATCCCCCCAGTCACTGTTGAGGCATTAACTAGGGTCAGTGCACACAGAGTATGCGCACTGACACTAAAGATGGAAATAGAATATGGAATAGAAGAATAGAAGATGGAATATAGAGGTCCAGTGTGCCACAAAGGGGTCAGTAAGTATGTGGGATATTGCATAGCAAAAGGTGTCATCATCATTGTTTAAGACTCATAGGTGTGGATGGAGATCAAATTCCATGGTGAGGTCTGTAGCCATTGTGTATCCATGGCTTTAAAAAGCTTGAGAACCACTGAACTAGAGGGACCACAACCTATAATGTGCCATTTATAATATTGATATCTTTCAATGTAGCAATGGACCCTGTCAGACACCCAGTAATTCAGATCCAAACACACTTTGAGCCCTAAAACTATAGCAGAATCTTAGGTAAAAGATCATTTACATTTCCTTCCTTAATAAAATACAACATTGAGAGCGCCATGTAGCGCAGTCTTGTCAAATGATGGATCTGTAATGTTCACAGAATTTCAATTTGTAGATACATAAAATACAATCATAAAGTATTAGCTAAACTTCATGTACTACGCATGGAATGACAATCAAGAGTTAAAAGAACATATACTTATGTAATTAGAAAAAGTCCCTTACATACATCTGCCTTCAATAGAACAGTCACATAAAACGAAGTCAGTCAATGTTAAGAGGCTGAACTAAATGCTGCCATTGCATTAATCACATACCAACTCTAATTAAAAGAGCCATGCACAAAGCTTTCTCAAAATGTTGCCCAGGTATTGCAATAATTTTTGATCACCCAAGCCTGGAAGACAAATAATTAGAGCTGCCAGAGCATTCTGATGAGTGATGTCAGCATCTCCAAGTGACCTTCCCTTCACTAATTAATTTTCCTTTTAAGAAAAGAGACCCTGTTGTTGCACATTATTAATTGAGTTCACTAAAAGATGCGCCTGATTAATTTTTGTTGATAATACTTGTCATTCTGAGCCCCGGCTCTAATTATTCTATTGGTTTAAAAAATATTTATTGCTTTAACTAAGCTTTACTGTTTTATGTGTGGCTTATCCAGTAAACATATTATATAGGTTTTAAGTATTTTTGGCAAAGCTAAATAGAGATTAGATTGTGTTGTAGATAAATCTTTAGTTTCATTAAAGTGGACCTGTCACCATGAATTCCTATTTTCGCTTCCAATATTATATGAAGTGTAGTTTATTGGGATAGAAATATCTAGTCTTTTTCTTCTCTCCGTCTTCTACTTTATGAGTTTTTTCTTGTGCCAATTAAACTTTATCTGGAAATGTGCTATTTACTGTGTTATGCAGGTACAGGTGGTGTGGAGTTGGAATTGGGGGCAAACAAGGCTACAATTATTTGAATAACTTTAAAGGGGTTTTCCAAAACTCAATATCAGTGGTCTCTCTTCAAGATAGGTCATCAATATTTGATCAGTGGGAATCTGATGCCCAGGACCCTCATTGATAATTGTATGCACAGTGTACAGAGTCGGAAGCAGACAGCTCCGGACAACCATGCAGTGGCTGTGCTACCCTATTGCAGCCGACTTTCTACAGTATATAGTTGAATAGAAGCTAAACTGCAAAAGTATGGCTGACAAGGCTGAAACAGCTGATTGGTAGGGGTGCCATGTGTCGGACTCCCACAGATATGATATCTTATACTCATACCTTCCCTCTAAAATGACACCTAGTGGGAGTTTTCTGTAGTCCTTTTAGGTTATAATACTGGAGACAGGATTATTGGAATTATAGGGCAAAAAGAAGAGTTGCCCAGTATCCTCCTCCACTAGAGTCTCCATACTGAGCTCCAAGCCAAGCAAACCATGGGAGTTTAGAGAGACTGCTCACCAAAGTATAAAAGATTTAATAGGACACAGAAGAGACAATAATGCGGCCTTTATTAAAGCATATTGTAATTGACAGATCTTTGTTCTCCACTTTCTCATATCCCATTTGTCTGCATTGCTATCTAGAAGACATTCAGCAGATTAACATGTACCGTATTTTTCGGACTATAAGACGCACCTAGGTTTTAGAGGAGGAAAATAGGGAAAAAAAATTTTGAAGCAAAAAATGGTAAAATATTTAATATATGGGAGTTGTAGTTTTGCAACAGCTGCAAGGCCACATTGACAGGTGACCCTGCAGTTGTACGGGGACGCATAGAGTGTTTTTTTTTTTTTTGCGGGGCCAGATGTACTTTTTAGTTTACCATTTTGGGGAATATCTATTGCTTAGATCACCTTGTATTGAAAAAAAAACCCGGCGGTTTATGATATATGATTTTCTACTGATATATATATTCTAGGGAAAGGAGGTGATTTAGAACTTTTATTTCATATTTTTATTATATATTTTTAAAGCTTTTTTTTTTTTTTTTTTAAACTATTTTATTCCCCCCCGGGGCTTGAACCTGTGGTCACTTGATTGCAAGTCCCATAGACGGCAATACAACTGTATTGCCGTCTATGGGACATTCTGTATATTAGTATTACGGCTGGTCATAGACCCAGCCGCAATACTAATATAGCAGTGACAGGCCTGGGAGCCTTCATTAGGCTCCCGGCTCTCACCCGAACAGGTCGGCTCTTGCGATATCGCCACACAGGAGCTGGCCTGCAACTTCACAGGTACGGAGCTGCGCTCCTCTGCCAGCTTCATGCAGGGCAGAGGAGCGCAGCGATGTCTCAGGCCCCGGCACCTGCATCTATCCCTTGCCGGCATCCGTCTCTCTAGTACAGCGGATGCCAGGCGCCACATTCGGACTATAAGACGCACCCTTCTTTTTCCCCCAAATTTGGTGGAAAAAAGTGCGTCTTATAGTCCGAAAAATACGGTATATTTCTTACCATACTTGTCGCCTTAGCAAGGCATGACTGACCACAGGTATGGTGAATGACACTTATTACAGTGTTGGCCAAAAGTATTGGCCAATTCTGTCAGATAATACTCAGTTTCTTCCAGAAAATGATCGCAAGCACAAACTCTTTGGTATTAATATCTTCATTTATTTTGCTTGCAATGAAAAAACACAAAAGAAAATAAAATAAAAAATTCAAATCATTGATCATTTTACACAAAACTCCAAAAATGGGCCGGACAAAAGTATTGGCCCCCTCAGCCTAATACTTGGTAGCACAACTTTTAGATAAAATAACCGCGAACAACCGCTTCCGGTAACCATCAATGAGTTTCTTACAATGCTCTGCTGGAATTTTAGACCATTCTTCTTTGGCAAACTGCTCCAGGTCCCTGAGATGTGAAGGGGGCCTTCTCCAAACTGCCACCAAGAGATCTCTCCACAGGTGTTCTATGGGATTCAGGTCTGGACTCATTGCTGGCCACTTTAGAAGTCTCCAGTGCTTTCTCTCAAACCATTTTCTAGTGCTTTTTGAAGTGTGTTTTGGGTCATTGTCCTGCTGGAAGACCCATGACCTCTGAGGGAGACCCAGCTTTCTCACACTGGGCCCTACATTATGCTGCAAAATTTGTTGGTAGTCTTCAGATTTTATAATGCCATGCATACGGTCAAGCAGTCCAGTGCCAGAGGCAGCAAAGCAACCCCAAAACATCAGGGAACCTCCGCCATGTTTGACTGTAGGGACCGTGTCCTTTTCTTTGAAGGCCTCTTTTTTTCCCTATAAACTCTATGTTGATGCCTTTTCCCAAAAAGCTCTACTTTTGTCTCATCTGACCAGAGAACATTCTTCCAAAACGTTTTTGGCCTTCTCAGGTAAGTTTTGGCAAACTCCAGCCTGGCTTTTTATGTCTCTGGGTAAGAAGTGGGGTCTTCCTGGGTATCCTACCATACAGTCCCTTTTCATTCAGACGCCGATGGATAGTACAGGGTTGACACTGTTGTACCCTCGGACTGCAGGGCAGCTTGAACTTGTTTGGATGTTAGTCAAGGTTCTTTATCCACCATCCACACAATCTTGCATTAAGATCTCTCGTCAATTTTTTTTTCCCGTCCACATCTAGGGAGGTTAGCCACAGTGCCATGGGCTTTAAACTTCTTGATGACACTGTGCATGGTAGACACAGGAACATTACGGTCTTTGGAGATGGACTTGTAGCCTTGAGATTGCTCATGCTTCCTCACAATTTTGCTTATCAAGTCCTCAGACGGTTCTTTGGTCTTCTTTCTTTTCTCCATGCTCAATGTGGTACACACAAGGGCACAGGACAGAGGTTGAGTCAACTTTAATCCATTTCAACTGGCTGCAAGTGGGATTTAGTTATTGCCACCACCTGTTAGGTGCCTCAGGTAAGTAACAGGTGCTGTTATTTACACAAATTAGAGAAGCAGCACATGATTTTTCAAACAGTGCCAATACTTTTGTCCACCCCCTTTTTTATGTTTGCTGTGGAATTATATCCAATTTGGCTTTTTGACAATTTTTGTGGTTTTCCATTGAAGACAAATTAAATGAAGATAATAATACCAAAGAATTTGTGATTGAAATCATTTTCTGGAAGAAAATTAGTATTATCTGACAGAATTGCAGAGGTGCCAATACTTTTGGCCAACACTGTATGTACTCATAAAAACAACAGCAGAGACCTGAGACAGAGAGGTGTCAGTTAGGTAAGTGTATTATAAGGGTTCTTTTGTATTGTGCATTACATTTCCAACCTGTATCTAACTTCGCAGAGACTCTTGAATTATATTTTTATATTTTCTTGCTACCTAGATATGATTGGGTTTCATCTTGAGCTGGAATTGAATCATATGCTGTCTGCTTGAATCAAAAATTGTTCTTTGGGCCTTATGCATATCTTATACTTACCTATCTCATTTAAAGACCTATTCCAGCTTTCTTAAAAGGGTTTCCAGGATAAGACAAGGTTTCTTGTATAAATAACAGCATATATGTCCACAGTTTTCTGTCTGACATTACAACGTAGTCACATTCACTACTAGTTAGTAGAGTGACAATAGTAGATGCATCCTATGCACAGGTATTGTGTTATTTTTAGAAGACAGTGGCCATGCTTTTACACTTGTGGGCAATCCTTTTAAGGCTGCATTCACACTGAGTAATGCTGGCGTTTTTTGTGCTTATTTTTGCACATAGCGCCGCGTTAGCGCCGTGTTAGCACCACATATACACCGCGTTAACGCCGCGCTATTTTGCGTATACGCGGCGTTAACGCGGCGCTATGTGCAAAAATAAGCACAAAAAACGCCAGCGTTACTCAGTGTGAATGCAGCCTAACACTTCTATCCTTTAGGGTTCCTACTCTTTTTTGGGTTCATTGAAACATGAAAGATGTCTAAGTCCCTTTCAGCATCCAGTAAAATATAGTATAAGAGTTGTACTTGTAAAAGTCACACTTATTTAGCATACACTATTAGGATGAGGTCACATGTTGTGAAAACATTGTGTTTTTATTACAGATTTTGTTGCACTTTTTCAACTAAAAACCAGGAATGGATTCAGCAGGAAAGAAACATATATAAAAAAAAATAGAAAAAATTTGGCCTGACCATTGGTTCACATCTGCATCTGGTAATCCTTTTGGGGAGTCCGCATGAGGACCCCCCAAACAGACTACCGAACGCATTTGCATGCGGTGTGCAGTGAAAGCACACGGACCCCATAGACTATAATGGGGTCCGTGTTCTTGCCACGAGATCTCCACACGAGTCATGGGGAGAGGAAAGTAAATTGTGAAGTACTTTCCTGTCCACATGTTCCCTGCAGAGATCCTGCAGCAAGCACACAGACTCCATTATAGTCTAGGGGATCCGTGTGCTTTCACTGCACACCACTTGCAAATGCGACTCCCCCGAACGGATTAGCGACGCAGATGTGACCGAGGCCTTAGCCTATGACTAAGGCCTCAAGTAGCAAGTTGCAGCCAAAAAACACAGCAAAAAAGAGTGTGATGGAAACGCATCTGAGTTTTTCTCAGCATTTTTCCACAGAAAGTCCACAGATACTGGACAGGGAATGGAATCCCGGCAGTCAGTTTTCAAACGCATTCACTTGAATGTCACATGTTTGACTTTGTGTCCGGTTAAAAAAAAAAATGGTTTCTCCGAGGAGAGGCAGAGGATAGACACGGGCGGTCACTTTGTCAACCCATTCAAGTGAATGGGTTTGAAAACCGACTGCTGGGTTTCCGTCCATTTTTCCAATTTCTCGGGGCATAAGTCGGAAACCCGCTGGATTGGCTGAATCAGAGACCGGGCGCAGGTGTGAACCCGCTCTTACTGTAACAATTTCTATGATTTGCAAAAGCTTTAAAAAGTTTCAGCTTGCATGTCCCTTAAGATGGTTGCTTTATGTTTCAAATAAAAATCCGCCAGAATATTATAATGTATGCCTTATCAATCCTGATCAACCTGTTAATTGTGCTGCAAAACAAATGGAATCATTATAAAAACTTACTGATAATATAAGTTACTTGTAAAACTTGCAACCACTCTGCAGCAGCACCATCCAAGTCCCTAGTGAGTCTTCAGTCTCTGAAGAAGTAGTCAGCATTAGAATAACAACAGTTACTTTCCTTATAAACAACTTCTTTTACCCACTAGGACACAGCTATCGCTTCTGTGATCAAAAAGAGTATACAAATCATTCCTGCCAGCTGAATACAAAGTACTGAACATCTGCTGCATCTGTGATCCTGGGAGTTGTAATCATATTTTTAAAAATATGCACACTTAGTTATAAATATTAGAACTGAAGCTCGCGAAAGCAATCAAATATTTATATTAGGAGAGCTTAAAACATCTTTTACTTTGTTGAAGACTTCCTATTAAGAGACTGTTTAACCGTTTCCGGTTTTGAAGTGGTTACCAGGCTGAGACGTAAGAAAACATTTATATTTCAAGTACCTTGAAAGACTTTCTCAAACTGGTAAGAAGTGTATGCTAATTACAGACAATGTAATATGGCTGCATAGTGTCTTATTATATGGCCTCAGCACCAGGACTCCGCACAGCTCTAACACAGTGAACATGAGTGTTATGCCTGGAATATACCGATTGGCTGACACTTTGTTATCGCTAAAGGATTAATACTACAGTCCTATGAAAAAGTTTGGGCACCCCTATTAATCTTAATAATTTTTAGTTCTAAATATTTTGGTGTTTGCAACAGCCATTTCAGTTTGATATATCTAATAACTGATGGACACAGTAATATTTCAGGATTGAAATGAGGTTTATTGTACTAACAGAAAATGTGCAATATGCATTAAACCAAAATTTGACCGGTGCAAAAGTATGGGCACCTCAACAGAAAAGTGACATTAATATTTAGTAGATCCTCCTTTTGCAAAGATAACAGCCTCTAGTCGCTTCCTGTAGCTTTTAATCAGTTCCTGGATCCTGGATAAAGGTATTTTGGACAAACAATTCAAGTTCAGTTAAGTTAGATGGTCGCCGAGCATGGACAGCCCGCTTCAAATCATCCCACAGATGTTCAATGATATTCAGGTCTGGGGACTGGGATGGCCATTCCAGAACATTGTAATTGTTCCTCTGCATGAATGCCTGAGGATTTGGAGCGGTGTTTTGGATCATTGTCTTGCTGAAATATCCATCCCCGGCGTAACTTCAACTTCGTCACTGATTCTTGAACATTATTCTCAAGAATCTGCTGATACTGAGTGGAATCCATGCGACTCTCAACTTTAACAAGATTCCCGATGCCGGCATTGGCCACACAGCCCCAAAGCATGATGGAACCTCCACCAAATTTTACAGTGGGTAGCATGTGTTTTTCTTGGAATGCTGTTTCTTTTTGGACGCCATGCATAACGCCTTTTTTTTATAACCAAACAACTCAATTTTTGTTTCCAAAATGAAGCTGCCTTGTCCAAATGTGCTTTTTCATACCTCAGGCAACTCTATTTGTGGCGTACGTGCAGAAACGGCTTCTTTCTCATCACTCTCCCATACAGCTTCTATTTGTGCAAAGTGCGCTGTATAGTTGACCGATGCACAGTGACACCATCTGCAGCAAGATGATGCTGCAGCTCTTTGGAGGTGGTCTGTGGATTGTCCTTGACTGTTCTCACCATTCTTCTTCTCTGCCTTTCTGATATTTTTCTTGGCCTGCCACTTCTGGGCTTAACAAGAACTGTCCCTGTGCTCTTCCATTTCCTTACTATGTTCCTCACAGTTGAAACTGACAGGTTAAATCTCTGAGACAACTTTTTGTATCCTTCCCCTGAACAACTATGTTGAACAATCTTTGTTTTCAGATCATTTGAGAGTTGTTTTGAGTAGCCCATGATGCCACTCTTCAGAGGAGATTCAAATAGGAGATCAACTTGCAATTGGCCACCTTAAATACCTTTTCTTATGATTGGATACATCTGGCTATGAAGTTCAAAGCTCACTGAGGTTACAAAACCAATTTTGTGCTTCAGTAAGTCAGTAAAAAGTAGTTAGGGGAATTCAAATCAATAAAATGATAAGGGTGCCCATACTTTTGCACCGGTCAAATTTTGGTTTAATGCATATTGCACATTTTCTGTTAGTACAATAAACCTCATTTCACTCCTGAAATATTACTGTGTCCATCAGTTATTAGATATATCAAACTGAAATGGCTGTTGCAAACACCAAAATATTTAGAACAAAAAATGATTAAGATTAATAGGGGTGCCCAAACTTTTTCATAGGACTGTATAATAAAGTGATGGTATCTCACTAGAATATACCATCCCTTTAAGATCAGAGAGAGTCAAACCTCTAGGACTGCCTCCGATCCTGAAAGACAAGGACCACAGTGCTGAGTCCCCTTCTAATGGTCCAGAATTGTGCAGATGACGGCAGCCAGTGCCATTTATTTGAATGAAACCACAATGCTCTGACCACTTACTGTACAGGGAAAAACAAAGAAGGTGACTTTTTAAAGTGAGTGTGCCACGTTTTAACCCTTGCGGGGTGCAGACATTTTTCTGTTTTTTTACTTCCAAAGGCCATAACTTTTTCATTGTCTCTATACATAGTCATAGAAGGACTTGGCTGTTGCATACTGCTGGATCAGTATGATATCAAATTTATATAAGGTTTTTTGGCCATTACCATCGTTATTCAAAAAGGCTGTCAGATACTCCAGCGACTGGGGCCCTCTAATTCAGTATCAGTACCCAGAAGACATCAGAAAGGGACTTCCCTAAGTAACTCTCTTACCGTCTCATGTAGGGGTGTTTAGACAGCACATCTGAGTGAATACAATAAATATCAGAGATAGGCCAATTGTGTAGACCTCATACTTACATATCTTCTCTAGTTACTCTAAAATGGTAAAAGCCAAATAGGAGATATGTATGTAGAAAAAATCACTAGAGCAAGAAAGATTGAACCTAGACTCCAGGTTGGCAAATGGGAAGAGGGGATATGTCTATTATTCAATAATGTCAGCAAAGTGAAACAAACCTGCCTTTAACCAGGGGCTCGCTACCAGCACTGTAAACCTCAGTGGTAAGTTGGAGTGAAGTAGTAAGGCTGTCATTGAGGAGCTCTTGGTAGAGAAAGGAAAGAGGACTGCACAGGTGCACCATATATCCCTCGTCATGGCCATGGGGCCCAATAGGGCAGTGGGCAGGGAAATAAGAGGATCTGACCAGAGAAGGGAATTAGGATAAAAAGGGGGGCAACCACAACTTTTCAATCTCCATCCACTTGAAGTATGCCAGGAGAGAAAACCAGGCCAGCACCTATTGCAGCTGAATGGTCCAGTAATAAAGGACCAAATTAGTGAGATGGAGGCCACCGTTTAGCCTTAGGAGTCATCATCTAACCTAGAGAGTCTGTGTCTCCCTCAGGCCTAGACAAACTGGAGAATTGAGCCTGGCAGAGAATGAAGGTCCTTGAGAGGGGCCTGAATCAGAAGGGTCTTGAATAGAGATGAGCAAGTAGTATTCGATCGAGTAGGTATTCGATTGAATACTACGGTATTCGAAATATTCATACTCGATCGAATACTACTCGCTATTCGCAGCAAATATTCGATTCAGAACCAGCGTTGTTTGGCCGAATGCTATACAGTGTATAGCATTTGTCAAATCAATGCTGGTTCTGCAGCAGGCTCATCCTTGCTAGTCAGGAGAGCTGGCAGCTTGCTGTTACGAGGGAGCTTACTTTTTCTCATAGGAATAAATTGACCAGTGTTGATTGGCCAGTGTACAGCATTCGACCAATCAACGCTGGTTCTGCCGAAGGCTCGTCAGAGAAGGCGGATTCTAAGATCGGACCACAGCAGTCTCCATTGTAGTCCAATTTTAGACTCCGCCTCCTCAAAGACGAGCCTCTGGCAGAACCAGTGTTGATTGGCCGAATGCTTTACACTGGCCAATCAACGCTGGCCAATTCATTCCTATGAGAAAAAGTAAGCTCCCTCGTAACAGCAAGCTGCCAGCAAGCTGCCATCTGCACATATGGGTTTGTTCAATAAGGCCAGTGCATGGGAGGTGAAGGTAGAGAGGTGACACGACTACAAATAACCATGTAAAAGCTTTGTCCTCTCCACTGGATCAGTGGAAAGATCCAATGAAAAGGAATACAGCCTAGAATTATTTCCTCTTGCTTACATAAGGTGAATATGTTCTGCAACAGTAAACAGATATCATCACCATTTGCATTATATCAGTTCTCAATTAGGTAGCCTTAGGTTATTTTCAGACATTAGACCCCAGTGCTTTGTTTTTATGCATTTCAGCAATTTATTTTTAGTGCATCTTGGGTTTGTTTTTTGGAGATAAAATAACCAAGTTTACCAGACTAATTGAAATAATCTATGAAAACTGCTAGAGTTCTTTTACAAGGATGCATTGTGGTATCACAGAATTTAAAATAATCCAATATTATTTAGAAATCTGAAGGCAAAATCTATATCTTGCAAAAGAATGACCAAGAATGTGCTCTGCACAATACTGACTGCTCTAGAACAGTCGTGGCTAGAGAAAAAAATCACTGTACTATAGTCCTATTGAAAGATGTAAAGGGTTGTAAAGGGTGCTGATAAAAGGTCCCCTTTAAAGGGGTTTTCCCATGTACATAACCATTTGTAATTTGTAGATAATTAAAAGTTAAACATTTTTGCAAATATAAGTAATTAAACATTTTGCAGAGTTTTAAGAATTTTCTCTCAATATCTTGTAGTCACAAGTTGTTGTCTTGATCAGTTGCCAGTGGATACGACCATTGAATGCAGGAACTTTCTAAACTTTCTATTGTGGCCGGGATACCTTCTGATACATGTAGTGTCTCTTCATGATAATCTAGCTACAATAAGAAAATCATGACAAGTCCCAGACCATAGAAAGTTACTGCAATAGTGGTCTTATCCATTGGCAACCGATCAAGACAACAGACTGTCACCACTAAGATAGTAGAGAAAATCTTTAAAACTCTGCAGAATTTTTAACTACTTATATTTGCAAAAATGTTTAACTCTTAGTTATCTATATAGATATGATTATGTTCATGGGAATACCCCTTTAAGGCTAAGGCCCCATGTTGTGTGGCACAGCACTTTTTGCAGCAGAAAAAAAAGTGTTGTTTTAGAGTGAAGTGAATGACAATTGTTTACTTTTATCCACAAAATAAGGGGAAAAAACTTAGAAAAAAGCAGCTTTTACAAAACGTGTGTCTTTCTAGACAAAGCATGTTGATTTTAGCTGCAGAATCAATAGTGTTTTCCCAATGTATTTACTACTCAGTCATCCAGTTCACAAATATAACAGGACAAACTATTTAATAACTTGCTCTTTATAAATACATATAACATACGTAACAGCACATTACTGAGTATCCACACATAACAATACATGAGGCATGTGTTTTATTGTTGTAGATATAGTCCACAATGTCCTTAACGGTTCACAGAGGTGTGCAACAGGAATGCTTAATAAACATTACATGTGGCAAGACATTGTAGGACTATGCACAAAGTCTACTACGAGACAACAGCTGGCTAGAGATGAGCGAACACCATTCGATCGAATAGCGTATTTGATCGAATAACAGGCCGTTCGAGGTATTTGATTACAATCGAATACCATGAGGCAAACGCACTAAAAATTCGTATCCCCTCCCACCTTCCCTGGCGCTTTTTTTGCACCAATAACTGTGCAGGGGAGGTGGGACGGGGAACTACGACAACGGACGCATCGAAAAAAATAGGAAAAAGTAATTGGCCGGCTAAATCAGGTGACCTCCAATTTATACGAATGGTGGATTTAATATTCGGTTAATTTGAGACTGTGAACTATGTGACTGTGAGACAGGGATAGATGTACAGGCAGGGTTAGCTAGAGATTACCTTTATTTAGGTGGGAATGTCACTCACACAGCTCTTTAGGGCTCTATCTGGTCGGGATCCCTGTTAGCTTGCGATATGCGCGAGCTGACTTTTTCCAATAGAAATGCATTGACCAGCGTTGATTGACCGAATGCCATATAGAGTACAGCATTCGGCCAATCAACACTGGTTCTGCCGGAGGAGGCGGAGTCTAAGATCGGTCCAGAGCAGTTTCCATCATCTGAGATGCAGCAGAGCTGAGTGTGCAGCAGGGTTCAGCGCACACTCAGCTCTGCTACATCTCGGGTGTAGCAGAGCTCAGCGCACACTCAGCTCTGCTACATCTCATCTGCGATATAGCAGCGCTGGCCGTGCGCTGAGCTCGGCTGCATCTCCGGTGTAGACGAGCTGAGCGCACGGCCAGCTCTACTTAATCTCCGATGTAGCAGCGCTGGCAATGCGCTGAGCTTGGCTGCATCTCCTGTGTAGTCGAACTGAGCGCACGGCCAGCGCTGCTACATCTCGGCATAGGAGATACTGAAAATACCTTCATCCAGGATCCAGGAATTGATTAAAAGCTACAGGAAGCGACTAGAGGCAAAAGGAGGATCTACTAAATAGTAATGTCACTTTTCTGTTGAGGTGCCCATACTTTTGCACCAGTCAAATTTTGGTTTAATGCATATTGCACATTTTCTGTTAGTACAATAAACCTCATTTCAATCCTGAAATATTACTGTGTCCATCAGTTATTAGATATATCAAACTGAAATGGCTGTTGCAAACACCAAAATATTTAGAACTAAAAATTATTAAGATTAATAGGGGTGCCCAAACTTTTTCATAGGACTGTATATAGAAAGCACTTGTACCTTCTGTTAAATTCAGTCTTGGTTTGATTTTAGTTCAAAGCACAGCAGTAAAATATACAAAAAAAATGCTTTTGCAGCATTTTGTTTGTGTGTGTTTTGTGGTCAAAGGCATTTTTTTTTAATTTTTAGTAAAAACCGATATACAAAGAAGATTCTACTTTAAAATGCCACTAAAATTGCCATTTATGGAGATGGTTTTATTGTGGTTTAAAATACAAAAAAAAATCGCATACTCCAAGTGCTGTTTGTTTATTCTCATTGCTTTTTTTATGTGCATTACATTGCAGTGAAATACATCAGCTGATAATAATAATTTAATCCACACAAAGGGTATATACAGAAAATTACATAATATTTAAGTAAGAATTAGAGGCGTAGCTAGCGGGGGAGGGAGTGGCACAAGTACTCCAGGGCCGATGCAAGTAGACACAAGAATTTCAACTCTATCGGCATCTACAGGACACCAATGCAGTTGAAATACATGGTATAGCAGGAAGATGTTAGCTCCCTCCTCTGCCATTCTATAACTTGTAGGTCACAGGTATAATTACTATATACTATACTATATTAAAGGGGTTATCCCATCTCAATGATCCTATCTATATTCGTAGTTTATGTAAATTGAAGCCTTTTCCTAAATATATTTCTTTAGAAATTCTGCATTGCTTGCCTTGTATGAATTTTCCCCCCCCCATTGTTTACACAGCGTTACCATAACCACAGAGCTATAGGACAAGTGATGTCACTTACTCAGTGCTCTCGCTGGCAGGGCAATCCATTCAGATAATTGAGTTATCTGATAAATCTAAGTCAGTTACCTCTCCATGTAAACACACAGATAATACTTTGTTCTGTACAAGAATCTGTGGATGGGGGGCCACACGGTGGCTCAGTGGTTAGCACTGCAGCCTTGCAGCGCTGGAGTCCTGGTGTTCAAATCCCGCCAAGGGCATAAAACCATCTGCAAGGAGTTTGTATGTTCTCCCCGTGTTTGCATGGATTTCCATCCCATATTTCAAAAAGACATACTGATAGGGGGAAAAAATGTACATTGTGAGCTCTATGTGGGGCTCACAATCTACATTAAAAAAAAAAAAAAAAAAAAGAATCTGTGGATTATCTGACCTGCAGAAGCTTCTGTGCCCATTCAGCAAGAGGCAGGAGGGGGGAGAGAAATACTGGAAGTGAGAAGCAGACAATGCAAGCAGCCTGGCTGAAAGGCTGACATGGGAGAACCCCTTTAATTCAGACATTATTGATTTGAAGAGGTTGTCCAGGAATTAAAGTACTTGGTCAGGAAGCCGGGGAAGGTGAAACATAAAAAATATAAAAAATACTCACCTGTCCCCAGTGCTCCAATGTCCCCCATTGCTGTCTGGTCCAGCGTCACCCGGGAGCTTGTTCTGGTGGTAGTCTTTGCTGCACGTGACTGCTGAGGCCAATCAGTGGCCTCGTGTGTCACAGAAAAGGCCCTGGGATGTCACCATTGACGTATGTGAGTGACATCCCAAGTCCTTTCCTGTGATTGTCCTCAGCGGTCATGTGCAGCGAGGACTGCCACCAGAGCAAGCCCCCGGGTGATGCTGAGACAGACTGCAACAGGGGACACTGAAGAGCTGGGGACAGGGGAGTATACACATTTTTTATTATGTTTTACCTGCCCAGCTCTGCATTATTAATTAGGGGGCACAGGAGCGTTATTAACTGAGGCATTACTGATTTAAGCAGGTATACAGGAGTATTATTAGGTGAGACAAAGGGGTGTTATTGATTTGAGGTTGAATACAGGAATATTATTAATTAGGGGGCACTATTAATTTAAAGGGGTTGTCGGATCATAAATTTTAAAACAGACATCAGCCTAGCATTATAATGTACATTCCCGCTCTTTACCTGCAATGAGCTGTCAGTACAATTGCTTGCATACAGAGAGGCTGCAGTGAGATGTCACAACAGCAGAATCACAGCAGCCCAATGTTGTATACTGCTTTACTGTAGAGAGTAGTGATTGGCTGCAGTGGTCTCGTCCACTTGACATGACTGCTGCAGCCACACCATATACAAATAGTGTAGTGAAGGTGATGGTAGGGGGAGATGCAGGTAAGAATCCGTACATTTTTATTTATAACCCTGGCCTGCTGTCCGCAGTAATATTTCTGATCCTGAACAATCCCTTTAAGGGGGCACACTTGAGGTATTAATTAAGGGGCACAAAGGTTCATTGTTATCTTAATATGGGGTGTCATTTATTTACAGGAAATTCCTATATCATGTATTTTTATAATTTGGGTAGCATCAGCATGGGGACTTTGTAAAGTCTGCTTTGCTGTATATGCAGACACAGGATTCAGATAGCTGAACTGTATATTTTTGGCGTTAATGCTGTTTCTATAAAAAAAAAACATATTGGAACGCTCAGGTCGAGCCTGGCTTGCAACGAATCCATTCGCTCATCTCTAGTCTGTATGCATTTCCCCTGGTTTACAGGAGGGGCATACTCCATCACTTCCTAAAGATTGTAATAATCTACAAGATTTCACTGTCAATTGACTCCCATTCATTTCTGCTGTGGTAAAGGGCACTTACCCTGCTGTACTGTGCACGATATACATATTTCTGTCTTAATATAGCTGACCCTAGGGAAGGTTTTAAAAATAAAAAATAAATAGCTACAACATTATAAATCGACCATCACATTATTTATCATCTATGCACTTAAGGGCTCGTTCACATCTGCGCCCGGTCTATACAGGTTTCCGTTTCCTGCCCGAAACTGGGCAAAAGACGGAAACCTGCCCGCATTTTTCAAACACATTCAAATGAATGGGTTTGAAAAGTGTGCAGCCGTGAGTGCCGGTGAGTGTTTTATGCTCTCCGCAGAAAAACTGTTTTTTTTAACCGGACACAGAGTCGGACATGCAGGACTTTGTGTCCATTTTTTTTTTTAAAAAAAGCGGTTTCGCCGCAGAGAGCTCAAAACTCTCACAGGCGCTCACTGCCGAACCCGGTCTGACAGGTTTCCGTCTTCTGTATGCAGAAGACGGAAACCTCAGAATGGAGACCAGAAGCTGTTGTGAACCCAGCGTAACTCTATTAAATAAAATAGCAGAGACATCATATACGTAACACGTCCCTGTAATATTTGGTGTGAATGCATTTATTGTAAATTGTGTATGTTTGTGACAAGGGTCCTAATACTGTGCTGCAATATTGTGAAATAAATGGGCATTAAGTATTTCTTTTTGTTTTGGTAGTGATTTCGATATAACTTTTCTTTTATGTCAAAAGTCAATTTAAAATCAATGTATCAGCGGCATGCACAATAATTTACAGATGCAAAATGCATAAAAAGGAATATTCCTGGTGCCACTGTGACTAGCATTCTGGAAATACATCATACATAATAAAATATTTAGAGGGTTTTGTAATCTGTATTTCTTGTCATTTAGTTTCAGAAGACAACAAATTTAATTGACTCATCTCAATACATGACTTGTTTGCTATGGTTTGTTATCTTTGTAGAAATCTCCATATATGCTGGTTTATATCATTTACATTAATGCAGTCGGACTTATATTATCGTGATCAATAGATATGTAGAAAATATAGAATGGAATAAAAAATAAAAGAATCCTAACAATTCCTTTCCTTTAATATCATTTTTTATATTGCAATTAAAATGGTAATTTATGTATGAAGAAAACTATTTGTGTCTCAGGGATCAACCAGGTCTATTCCTTCTCACAAGCTTTAGATCAGACGTAACTCCCCACTGCTTTTTGTACTATAGGAGACCTGCCTTAACCACTTGACAATTTAGAACATCTTCTGCTTGGGCTTTTGAGCAAATTACATAAGAATTTACCTTGAACTGGAAATGTTCAGTGAAACTGCAGAGATAGCAGTCACTTAAAGAGGACCTTTCATGGGTTTGGGCATAGGCAGTTCTATATACTGCTGGAAAGGAGACAGTGCGACGAGAACTGTGAGAAGAGGGAGGAGGCATTCCTCCCTGCTCACACTGTACAGCGTGATAGGCGCTGCTGTGGAGAAGGACGTTCCTGACAGACTGTCAGGAACGCCCTTCTGACTGTAAAGAGCTACAGTACCGGGACCAAAAGCTCTTTACCTGGGGAACAGATTGGGAAAGCCGACAGTGCCCTGAACTCAGTGCACTGTCAGCTTTCCAGCAGTATGTAGAACTGCCTGTGCTCAAACCCATTAAAGGTCCTCTTTAAATAGCTCTACCTGCTTTAAAGAATTTTGTTATTAAAAGAAGACCAAGACCAAGTCTGTATCTGCAGCAGATCCTGAGATAACACTGTGGTTGACGTGCAGTTCCCTATACTTACAGCTTTTACTTCAACCAGTATGCAGGTGGAACATGTGCAAAAGTCCATGGTACCCTCGGAAAGGGGGTACCATGGACTTTGGTTCATGATAGCACCCCCATCATCATTACGACTGCATACTCGGCGCCTAACCCCTTAGATGTTGCAGTCAATCCATAGCACTTTATTGGTTTTACAGAATCAAAAGTAAAAGTACACTATTTTTTTCCCTTGTTAATAAAAAAAAAAACACCCACAACTGGTATCTCCACATCTATAACAACATTTAAAATAAAATTATTAGAATATTTATTCTACATGAAAAATTCCATTAACCTCAACCTACAGGTACCAGGATTGATATTCTCCGTTAATTTCACTGATCAAAAAGTTATATATAGCCACAAAACACAATGCCTTGTAAAGCTGCAGTGAATAAAATGCAAAAAGTTATGAAAGTGTGAATGCGGAGAAGGATAAAAAGTTAGTGGTTCAAGGATAAAATTTGTTAGCTCGCTAAATGGTTAAACTGGGCATAAGGCATCAGAGTTATGTGCAAGCTATAGTTACTGGAGCCTCAAATTCAAAATCTGTAATAAATAAGTTCCATTTTTTGTGAGGGTTTTTGTAATTATAATGTGACTGCTAAAGGGAGTCTGATAGCGGCAAAACCAATATGAAATGACACGACTTTGTAGGGCCGTTCTCAATTAGCAAATAGGTACATATTTTAATGAAAAAGATTATTCAAAATTGGGAAAATCACCATTTTTGAAATATTCGAGTGAGGCTGCAAGTACTACTTGGGGCATTTAGCTGGGTCAAGGTGTTGTACTTGAGATGGAAAAGAGAAAAACTGTTAAGGGATTTTGAGAGCAAGATGCATGGGCATGAAGAACATTCATGGAAGTCAATCACAGTGACGTGTGGTCTTTGGCAGTTATATTCTTTCTTTCTACCAATATATATCTACCTCTATTGTATACCATGGATGGTACTTGAAACAGTGTTAAAGAAATGGTAGAGGTCACCACACAAGGCGGCCAAATCTGTAGTTCTGCTTATATGCACATATGCATTGTCTGCATTACTTTCTGATCATACGTTACATATGTACCCATTTTTGCAAAGGGAGCCATACAACCTCTGTGAACTTTTAGAAGTCAGTATATTCAGTGCCACATTCATCCATTCTTACATTTACTGTAAGGGAGTTGCTAGTTGAGCAATTCCCCAGTGCTGCTGCTGAAACAAAGGAGAAAGGGAGAGACAGAGATAATGGATCCTAAACTCAACTCAACTCCTGTCCCTACTTACTTGCCTGAACCGCCCTAGGTGACAGTCGACAACTGGGCGGCTGTCCCTTCTCTGATTAAGTGGAAAACACTAAACGTGGACATGACAAGACAACACAGAAGAGGAGTCAGCAAGCCAATGGTTAAAGCCAGAGAGACAAAGTAATACCAAATCACAATCCAAAAGTGTAGTCACAAGAAAAGCGTAAGGTCAGAAGTAAATACAGTACCATAAGAGCAAGTAGGAAGTTTAGCAAGGACAAGTCATAAAAGCTATCAAACCTGTGTGGGCTGACAGGCTTTAAATAGGAAGTCCAGAACCCGCCCCAGACTTGATTGGCAGATAGGCTGTCACTTACACAGGTAAGGCTAAGATTAGAGGAGCAGAGGGAAACCAAGGAGAAGGAGATGGGTGGGGTAGAGAAATCACTTACAGAGATGAGGACAGAACAAGAAGAACCAAAAGCAAGGAATAATAACTGAACATGCCTCCTGCACTGTAGCATGAGAGAGGAGGGCATTGCAGAGGCCTGAGCAGGCAGAGACTTACACTTACCTTACAGAAGAATCTATGTCTATGCCTATGTCTGTATCCAAAAATAGCTGAGTATAAATAAATATATGAAATCAGATACATACTGTATTACGTAAGAGTACAACACATTAAACAATGTCTATCTATCTATCTATCTATCTATCTATCTATCTATCTATTTTCTTAACATTATCATCAATATAGATAAAAATCTAGATTGGTAGATAACAAGGCAGCATTTTTAGAAAGACCAGAAGAAATTGTAGACGCTGTAGGAAATGTATTTACCTTGAATACTGAGCCATCCAGTGGCTTCTGGTGCTGCTGCAATGTAGTGACAGAAATATACTGGATGTATAAATGTCGTCGGTATAAATCTAGTTAATGATCTTTCTGGCATACATTAAAACAACATTTGCAATTTGTGGACAGGATTTTAACATGAGCGGGAGATGTAATTTGTGAAAGGAGAAGAAAGCATCTAAGTGTGAAAGAATGTACTACGGAAAATACCAGTTAATATTCTTTTTAGGATTCTTGTAATATTATTAGTGTTGCTACTACTACTGCATGTACAAAATGCGACCCATCACCAATAATATGCTCAAAAGTGTTCAGACATATAAATACATGTATGCTTGCTTCTAAAACTGGGATACTTTTCAGCTTTAATAGTGCCCAGTGCTGCAATATTAGTAATCTCTACATGCGGCCATAACAATAAAGCAGCCTCGGTACGCACAAAACATTTGAGGAATTTGTATTTATCAGGGTATATTCTGTTATCGCTGGCTGTGGGGGATCCTTTAAGCCACTGTACTGTAATTCTGGTAAAGTCAGATAATATACGGGCAGATTGTGGTGATGTAGCAATGGAGGTAGCTGGGGTAATGAAGGAAGGTAATGGTAGGTGGAAATGAAGGAACTGACTGGCAGACACAAGTGGAAATGGAGCTAGAACCACTGGACGTTGTGGTGATGAGCAGCAGTATAACTTGGAAGAGGGGTGTAGCTCAATTGCGTTAGTGGTGTAGCAGATCTGGGCCAGGGGAGTATCTGAATTAAGCCCGTGGAACATCATATTAACAGATTTAAGCCAATGGTATAGCAGAGCTGAGTCTGTGATACAGTGGAACAGAAAAGAGATATAGCAGGACTTAGTATGTTGTATAGCAGGGCTGGACAGTGGTATAGCAACACAGTGGAATTGGATAAGCAGTATAGCACGATTGAGTCTGTGGTATACAGTGGTGTATCAGGATTGGTATGTGATATACCAGGGCTAGACCTTTGGTATAGCAGAATTAAAAATTATTCTTCCTATATCATTGTGTGTCTGAAGACTGTCAATCATTGTGTATGAGATTTTTAGGAATCCTGTGTAAAATGCACAGTATATTTAAACATGGTAGACAGGGAGTGTCCTGCATACCCCACCAACACACTGAGAGCTTTCCTTATTCATACAGTATGCAGTGAAACTTGTCAATCACTGTGTGCAGGCAGAGTAATCGGGACGGCCTCTCTATCTAAGGCAGGGGCATAACAAGTAACCATGGGGCCCTATAGCAAAACTTGTAATGTGGCCCATTATACCATGATCATCTTAAGTAACAAGCTCAAAACTTGCTTGGTATGATTATTTTGGTCTCCGCTACACCCAGAGGTAATGCACAAAATGATTCTACATTAAAGATAATGTATACAGTGATATCACAGTGCTGGGATAATGCGCACATTAATGTCACAGTACAGATATAATATACATGGTGATGTCACAGTACAGGAATAATTTCTATTATGAATTCATAGCACAGGGATAATGCACACACAAAATTATCACTACGTATACTGTGACATCACAACATATGGAGTAATTATAATGATATCACCTGCCAGCATTAGTAAAGTAATGGAGGTGCATTCAGTTTTCTACATCGCTTTCCATCATTTATAGCTATCACTAATTTTATCCTAGGTCTCAGTGGAAAATTAAGTTTTTGGGCCCAATAGAAACTCCTACATTCCTAGTAGTCCTGTCAGGATAGACTCTGCTTTTTACCCAGAAATCCTGCTCCAAATCATGTAACCTACAGTCCTATGAAAAAGTTTGGGCACCCCTATTAATCTTAATCATTTTTAGTTCTAAATATTTTGGTGTTTGCAACAGCCATTTCAGTTTGATATATCTAATAACTGATGGACACAGTAATATTTCAGGATTGAAATGAGGTTTATTGTACTAACAGAAAATGCGCAATATGCATTAAACCAAAATTTGACCAGTGCAAAATATGGGCACCTCAACAGAAAAGTGACATTAATATTTAGTACATCCTCCTTTTGCAAAGATAACAGCCTCTAGTCGCTTCCTGTAGCTTTTAATCAGTTCCTGGATCCTGGATGAAGGTATTTTGGACCATTTCTTTCTACAAAACAATTCAAGTTCAGTTAAGTTTGATGGTCGCCGAACATGGACAGCCCGCTCTCAAATGATCTGAAAACAAAGATTGTTCAACATAGTTGTTCAGGGGAAGGATACAAAACGTTGTCTCAGAGATTTAACCTGTCAGTTTCCACTGTGAGGAACATAGTAAGGAAATGGAAGACCACAGGGATAGTTCTTGTTAAGCCCAGAAGTGGCAGGCCAAGAAAAATATCAGAAAGGCAGAGAAGAAGAATGGTGAGAACAGTCAAGGACAATCCACAGACCACCTCCAAAGAGCTGCAGCATCATCTTGCTGCAGATGGTGTCACTGTGCATCGGTCAACTATACAGCGCACTTTGCACAAATAGAAGCTGTATGGGAGAGTGATGAGAAAGAAGCCGTTTCTGCACGTACGCCACAAATAGAGTCGCCTGAGGTATGATAAAGCACATTTGGACAAGGCAGCTTCATTTTGGAAACAAAAATTGAGTTGTTTGGTTATAAAAAAAGGCGTTATGCATGGCGTCCAAAAAGAAACAGCATTCCAAGAAAAACACATGCTACCCACTGTAAAATTTAGTGGAGGTTCCATCATGCTTTGGGGCTGTGTGGCCAATGCCGGCATCGGGAATCTTGTTAAAGTTGAGAGTCGCATGGATTCCACTCAGTATCAGCAGATTCTTGAGAATAATGTTCAAGAATCAGTGACGAAGTTGAAGTTACGCCGGGGATGGATATTTCAGCAAGACAATGATCCAAAACACCGCTCCAAATCCTCAGGCATTCATGCAGAGGAACAATTACAATGTTCTGGAATGGCCATCCCAGTCCCCAGACCTGAATATCATTGAACATCTGTGGGATGATTTGAAGCGGGCTGTCCATGCTCGGCGACCATCTAACTTAACTGAACTTGAATTGTTTGTCCAAAATACCTTTATCCAGGATCCAGGAACTGATTAAAAGCTACAGGAAGTGACTAGAGGCTGTTATCTTTGCAAAAGGAGGATGTACTAAATATTAATGTCACTTTTCTGTTGAGGTGCCCATACTTTTGCACCGGTCAAATTTTGGTTTAATGCATATTGCGCATTTTCTGTTAGTACAATAAACCTCATTTCAATCCTGAAATATTACTGTGTCCATCAGTTATTAGATATATCAAACTGAAATGGCTGTTATAAACACCAAAATATTTAGAACTAAAAATGATTAAGATTAATAGGGGTGCCCAAACTTTTTCATAGGACTGTATATATCATAGAGCTCATCTTCTCTTTCTCTACAATTTTCTGCTCTTACGACAGTAGAAATCACCTGATAAGTTCACTTTAAGCACAGATAAGATATACTCGAGTATAAGCCTAGTTTTTCAGCACAATTTTTGTGCTGAAAAAGCTCCCCTCGGCTTATACTCGAGTCAAGCAAAAAAAAAAAATTTCTTGGGGGGGGGGGGGGGAGTCTATGACCAGCCGCAATAGTAATGTATAGAATCTCCCATAAAATAGTGAAAAAAAGAAGCTTTAAATAAATATCATAAAAAAATAAAATAAGAAAAAGTTCTAAATCACTCCTTTCCCTAGAATACATATAAAAGTAGAAAATGACTGTGAAACACATACACATTAGGTATCCCTGTGTCTACTGAATATATGGTATCTGCAGTGCTCCTGTTCCGTCGGGAAGGGGTTAATAGGAGCACTGCAGATACCCTATATTCATCTACTGCACCCAAAATCTCTGGCCATTTTAATTTTTGAAATTTTCCAGTAGCTGCTGCATTTCCACTCCTCAGCATATACTCGAGTCAATAAGTTTTCCTAGTTTTTGTGGTAAAATTAGGGGCCTTGGCTTATATTTGGGTCGGCTTATACTCGAGTATATACGGTAATATAGTTTACATTTATTACATTTACAGAAAAATGCAATGTGTTTTGAAAATACCAGAGGAAGCGTGAAGGGGAAAGAGGGGTGTGATTCATCAATCCCTCTAAGCCAGTTTTCCACAAGAAAGAACTTTGCACCAAACATGCGCCTCAAGCCCCAATCTGTGCACCTGCCTGTCACATTGTGTGAATATGGGGGGGGGGAACTGATTTATTATAACTATACTAACACCACATCCTGACTAGCTCCAGTACATCCCATCACATAAATTTATGAAGAGGCAACAGCCTTGCGTATTGCCAACGGCATTTCTTTTACATTTTTTTTTTTTGTGCAGCCAGATATTACGTTTAAGTCCACAGTGAAATATTAAAGCAAACAATGCCTTATTGGCCTGTGTTTTGTTTTGTTTTTTCACTTTTTGGTGACTTTTTAGAACATAGCATACTCTAGGTATAGTCTTGTTCCTAGTATTTTTCTATAGAATTCAATATAGGACTTGAAAGCTACTTGTTACAAATGTAACAAATGTAAAAAAAAAACAAAACACCAATAACATTCGAAAAGAACAAAAAAAAGAAAGAAAGGTGAGTATTGCCTATCTAAAGGGACTTATTAAAACACAATTCTTAATCAATACCACTAAAAAGAATAAAATGCAATTAAACACCATCTACAGCAGTGTCACACTATATGGGTAACATCCAGAGACAACTGGGCTAGCAAAGAACAATTTCCACCCAGATACTGGTCTGGAGAGACTTGGACATAGCACCAAGACCCCAAAATCCAAAAAGAGAGGAGGTACTAAAAATAGCCCTCATCTCAAAACGGAGTAAGTAACACACTATCTAAGCCTAATAATGTCTAAGTGACTATGATGGCCACTAGTTATAGCTGTCACCTATCTCACCAAATAGAGGTTAGCAGCTGAATACCTTCTATTAACAGGGCTCTGAATAATGAATAGGAGAAATTAAAGAGGACCTTTCATGGTTTGGGGCACAGGCAGTTCTATATACTGCTGGAAAGCTGACAGTGTGTTAAATCAGCGCAATGTCGGCTATCCCGATCTGTGCCCCGGGTATAGAGCTTTCGGTCTCGGTACCATAGCGCTTTACAGTCAGAAGGGCGTTCCTGACAGTCAGTCAGGTACGTCCTTCTTCAAAGCTATTGCACTGTATAGTGTGAGTGGGGAGGAACACCCCCCTCCCTCTGCTCACAGTGCTCATCCAAAAACAAGTATTATCAGTAGGGGAGGGGGGCATTCCTCCCCGGTCTCAGAGCACAGCGCTATTGGTGCTGCTTTGAAGAAGGAGGTACCTGACTGTCAGGAACGCCCTTCTGACTGTAAAGAGCTACGGTACTGGGACAAAGCTCTTTACCCGGGGCACAGATCAGGAAAGCCGACAGTGCGCTGATTTAAGTGCACTGTCTGCTTTCCAGCAGTATATAGAACTGCCTGTGCCCCGGGCCATGAAAGGTCCTCTTTAAGGGCTACCTAGTGGTCTAATGCAACACCTACTATAAGCAGCAGCTTCCCTACCATTCTGGCAATAACCCTTTAGATAGGCAATACTCCCTTATCTCTTTTGTTTTTGTTGTTTTCATTGGGCATGTAAAATTTTCATTATCTACCCTTGTATAACATTTGAAAAGAAATTATATAATGTCTTCCTTGAACAGGCAATTTTACTGATATGCACTAGTTGTAACATCTCTGCCTGTTCGGGTCACTGCCCACCCTCTGCTCGCATGCTGCGGCGCAGGAGGCGGGTGCAGTTTGGTTCTTGGATTAAAGTTTTTGGTCGCACTGTGTGAACTCGGCTCTAGTTCTGTGATTGCATTTGCACCACACCCGTCTTCTGCCTATGTTGCCTCTTCCATTAAGTGGTTAATCTGGCCTTGCCCTGTGATTGACAGCTGCCTTTCTGTGAACTCCATGGGCGGGTTCTTCCTCCCTATTTAGCCTTGGTTCCCATTCACACCAGTGCTTGCTATTGCCGTGTGCATACCTGCTCTTACTGTTCCTGTTTGCTTATACTATTATCCTTGACCTTTGGCTTCCCTCATTGACTATTCTCTTGACTCCGATTTGGCACTGCATCGCTCTCCTATTACGGAACCCTGGCTAGCTGACCTCCCTTTGTTGTTGTTCGTCTTGTCTGCGTTTTGTGTTTCACATATTCAGGGAGGGACTGTCTTCGTGGTTGTCGCCTATTACCTAGGATAGGGCCTGGCAATAGGAAGGGAAAGCGGGGGGCTTCAGCTTAGGGCTCACTGTCTCTTGTGCCCCTCCCAGGGTTTAACAGTTCTGGGAATTGCTGTCTTAGCAATTCCCTTACACTAGTCTTCTATGAAGGGCTACACCATAGCTTTTTTTTTTTAGATCCCCCGCCTTCATACACACACTTACATTTTCTAATCACTAAAAGATCTGAAGCCAAAAAATATTCCACTAAAGGCAAGAGCTGGGGTTAATTCAGTGTCCGATCTCATATGGCCAATTCACACATTAGTTATGGTACTTAAATAAGCCTCAGCTCTTTATTAATCAATATTTAATATAAAATTAACCAATAAGTATTTCATACAAATATATGCTTGGCCAGCAGGCTCAAGTACATTACCGCTCCCAAATATTGGCACAGAAATGTTTTACGCTTATGTTAATTTGTAATGTGTATTTCCCATTGCTGCTGAACATGTACAATAGCCCTAACACACACAAAATAATCCTGATACACAAACACAGGAAATACTTTATTTAAGGATTAATAAATTAATAAATCACACATCATTTATATGTAGAACTAGGTATACCAATCACATACAATGACAAAGATTTGGGTCAGAACCCTGAACATATTTATTTGCCAAAAAACATATAGACTACAAGGTTTGAACATTAATGGAGAAAACAAGGTCAGAAGTGGGAAACAGAAAGATAGAAAAGGAAAAAGTATGGAAAAAAAGAAAATAGATGTTAAAGTGATGGAAAAAGAGAACATGGATGTAGTTAACAATGGTTGAAGGAACATTTATGGCTGAATTCACACATGGCTTTTTGGACCGTATTTTGACACCTCGGAATCCAGCTCAAAAATCCGCCTCTCATTGACTTCAATGGGAGCCGTTCACTTCCTTTTTCCGCAAGCGGTCTCTTCCCAGTCACAGAAAAAAGAAGCAAGCTGCCCTTTCTTGCCACAGATTCTGCAGGTGAATCAGTTGTGGACGTCCGCAGCGCAACACTCCTTCCCGACTAGGCCCATTCATTTGGGCCTAATCTGGAGTGAAATGTCGCGACTGTCATAATGTCGCGGAAGTCACAGCTAGCTGTGGGAGGTGTTTATTGGTCCGGATTCTGAAGTGGCTACCCGCGTCAAAATCTGGTCCAAATTCAGCCTAAAAGAAATGTTGTACATATTTGATTTCAGGTTAATTCACAATTTGTAAGACAATAAAATTGTTTTAGGAATATATTACACTGCTCAAAAAAATAAAGGGAAGACTTAAGCAACACAATGTAACTCCAAGCAACACTGATTGGCAATCAATTTCACATGCTGTTGAGCAAATGGAATAGACAACAGATGGAAATTATTGGCAATTATCGAGATACACTCAATAAAAGAGTGGTTCTACTGGTGGGGACCACAGACCACATCTCAGTACCAATGCTTATCAACTAGTACAGAAAGCAACCATAAATAGCATCTTTTCCCCTGAGAACCAAGCATGTACATGCATTACATGAACAAACCTTTGATTTTAGTGTGAACTGTGAAAAATTGAATTTACCCTTTGCTGGCATTGTAGGGAAACTGAATAGTTGCTTGGTAGTGGTAGTGATGGGAACTTCAGCTCCTTTTATGAGCTGGACTATTTGGATCTGCTCACTAAAAAGAGTCAGCTCTTTTGGCTCCAAAATGGTTCCTTATGAATTACTGCTGTATACAATGTGCAGACAGTCAGACACCCCCATCTACTTCTCCTTTTAGGGCCCCTTCACACGGCGTAAGCGCTTGGCTCATTTTGAGCTGTACACGCGAGCGCTTCTAAACACTTCCCATTCACTTCAATGGGAGCGCTCGTAAAGCCGGCTTTACGCGCGCTCCCATTGAAGTGAATGGGAAGTGTTTAGAAGCACTCACGTGTACGGCTCGGAATGAGCCGAGCGCTTACGCCGTGTGAAGGGGCCCTTAGCCTGTTATGACCCCCTGGTTGTTGTTAGCCTCGGGACATCATAACATTAGGTTAAAATAAGACTGGGTGACCCATTTGGAGTCAGGGTAGACCTGTTTGGACAAGGTTGACTACATATGGGACAGGGTTTCTCCATTAAAGGGAGGAGGTAACTGAACTATTGACTCCCAGCCAGGTGCCAACTCTCATTGTTCACTTCAAAGAGCAGGCATATAGAGACAGATTATCCAAATTGATTCAGATCAGATTCAAAACCGAATTCAACCCAA
Organism: Leptodactylus fuscus; assembly: GCF_031893055.1. Lineage (NCBI taxonomy): Eukaryota > Metazoa > Chordata > Amphibia > Anura > Leptodactylidae > Leptodactylus > Leptodactylus fuscus. The sequence goes on along the minus strand of NC_134266.1, from coordinate 200,682,664 downwards.
ATTTTCCCAGTTTTGACCAATCACCAAACTTTTGGTGATTTAACAGCCATGAAACACCAATTATAATCTGGACTCTCTATGGAGGCTCAGGGTAGGTGAGTAAAAACAACAATACTTATCTTGCTTCATTTCTCATAGACAATAAGCGGTCCCCCTACGTTCTCTTCAGGCTTCTTCTAGCCTTTGGCTGACATCACACACCCCAGAGTCATTGCTTGATCAAAGCATCATAAAACCCAGCAATTCCATTTCAAACACATTCAGTCCGAACAAAACCGCTAGTATTGCTATAGATCATGGCATATGAGAGGTTAAGCCACTGAAATCTGAGTATTTTCCAACTTTTAGTCCCGGATCGTGGCACAGCTCCTGTGCCCGTGCCCGCTGCATGAAAGCACCATACTTTACAGCACTAAGCGTTAACTATACCTTCAGCGCAATGTAATAGTATGGCGAAGAGTAGGTAAATCTGGGTAACTTAGATCTTGAATTGGACTGAAACAGCCATCTTCCCAATTGTAAAATATATTGAAACACGTGCCTAAACAAGACCAGACGTCATGGTGTTTGCAGTTATCACATGTAGGTTGTTCCCTATGACTCAAATATCCCTTCCCATGAAAGGCTTTCATAACTGATTGAAATAAAAAGGCACTTAGGCTCAGACCACAAGTTGCAGAAAAGCTGATTTTTCTTTTATGCTGCAGATTTTGTTGCTGTTTGTCAAAGCCAGTATTCAGAAGGGAGAAGTGTATGTACTTCCATTCCATCTGAAGATACTCTTTGCTTTGGCTTACGAAAACGTAGCAAAACATGAAGTTTTTCTGCAACATGTGGCCTTGGCCTTAATTAGCATACATTTTTCCTTAATTAAAATGATCATAATTATTTTATTTATTGATAAAGAAAAAAATATTGAATTTAATTAAATATCTCTAATACGTGAAACGCATGAAAATGTCTAATTCTATACTTTCTGGAGAAGTTGAGCTACAATATGTAACTTTAAAGGACAAATTTGTACTTGGTTTTTTTTTCCCCATAATTATGCATGCAAATTGATCTGTACAAATAAAGAAAAATGAATAAAGCCCTACTTAGTCATCTGAGAATGAGGTATAGCACTTGAACACTGGCATATGAGCAGTGCCTATAATTTCAGAAGGTTAAATGCAGCAAATATCACAGATAACTCCCACATCAAGCAAGTGAACCAAAAAAAGGGGAGATTTCCTTTGTGAAGGAGACATCAAGGAGATTCTGCTTAATCACTTCTTAATAGACTCAAAGACACTGTAAAAGAAGTTGCTTCAAATAATTAATCCTTCATTACTTCATTGTCTACTGAGAACATTACTAATGTAAATGAAAATAGGACTATAAAGGAGGATTAACAGGATCATTTAGTACCGTTATGTTTAACTACACACACAAACTTTCTGAGAAAAAAAACACAACATTATTTGGCACCAAACAAAAAATAGGTATATGAATAGGGAACGATGATCTATCATCCCCTTTGGGAAATGCATGGAAATGTTTAGTGTTAAAGATAATAGCTTATGCAGGCGTACTATCAGTGACATTCACAATTATGCTTGCAGGCTGGACGTGAAATCTTTGCAAGGTTCGGGTCATAGCACAGATTCATTCATGTGTATAAACACGTAGATGACAGATAACAATAAAGAAAAACTAGCACAACAAAGAAAATCTAAAATATAGGAGAACATGATCTAGTCTACATATGGACAGGTCACCAAAGGGTTATTTCAATCTTATAACGTTATAGTATTTCTATACGATATACCATCACTTTAAGATTGCTGGATGCCTCTGGGCCCTCCTCAGTCCTGTGACTGACTTAGTGCTGCATCCCTTTTCTATGGATTTCTAGGAGTGCCCAGGCTGCAGCACAGAAGAAGTTGTGACCCCTTCTTTGTCAGGATTGCTATGGGATCCAAAGGTCAACACTGGCTTAACAGCTCTGCCCATTGGCAATACAAGGAAATTCGACTGGGTTAAAAATATAAGGTTTATACTTTACCATTTGACAGTTTTAAGCCTGTTCACCAATAGTGTCCTGCAAAAGTTTCATCAAAGAAAAATTATATTCTGGATGGAGCAGTCTATTAAAGGGGTTTTAGTTTGCATGTTCTGGGGGGGGTTTCAGATGCTGTACCTAGGGGTTCCAGGCCGGTTCCAGTTCACTCCAGTATCTCATTCCTCTCCTGGATTCACCACTTACATGTGCTATGAAGGCTGGCTTTACTATAGCCAGCCTTCCCTCTATACTATACTATACTATACTATACTATACTATACTATACTATAGTCAGCCAACCCTCCTAGCAAGGGTAACGGTGGTGGCAGAAGGCAGAGCCACCCAGGGGCCTGGTGCCAGTTCTAATCACATGACCTGAGGTCAGAACCAGCCTAGAACCCACAGGTACATCATCTAAAAACAAAGGTAAAGAACAGAAAGTAAATCAAAAAAGACTCCATGGAAAACAGCTTTCACATACATATCCTTTTTATTAATACGTTACTTCAACAGCCCATTGTTTACAGGTGGGAGATTTCCTGACTGTAATTGGAATGACCTATTTAGTGATATTCCTGCTCAGATCTATTCCTGTAGACATACTCATGGGCAGATTTACATACTACCAAAAACCATTCTTGTGACCTCATTGTTAAATTTACCCCTCAGTCCTAGCCAGCATCAACAATGAATATAGTTCTGGTTACCCTCCAACAACTTTAATATAACAGTCTTGTTCATAACATGAAATCCTCGTCGCCTACTGTTTACATCATAGTCTATGAATGCAATCTTAACTTGGTATGTTGAATCTTTAATGTATTGGACTTCAAATGCATTCCCGACATTGCTATTTTTGTCCATTCCTCTAGGCTAAAGGCTTGTCATTTTATTTTAGAATTTCATAAACTTAAAATATTTCAATGTACTCATTTATGGGATTTATTAATCTTGCCATTTCAGTTTTATGACACAAAAGTAGAGCATTTTCAGCTTATACTAATTTGGGATAAAAAATAATGTGCCACTGCCCATTTTGTGACCTTGGTGAGCAGGGCAGGAATCAAGATGGGATGGGTTAGGGAAGCCTAGGCCTGACTAGGACTGCATTTCACTCATGCCCTAAGCATGGCAGTCGGGGCATGTGGCTTGTACTTCCCATGGGCGCTGGTTATCGAGAGGGGCTGCTAAGTCTCTCCAATAGTAGCCATGTTTAGGACCAGCATACTGTGTAATCCATGAAGAAAACTGTACAAACATGGGAGTGGCGCTTTACAATGCAAGAACTCTGTAGTGAACTGCTATTAAAAGCACTTCAGCACTATATAGCTGTATACCCTTTTCATAAAGCTCAGGGACCCACAAGATCCCTTGAGTGTTCCATTTTAATGGAAAGTTGGTGCACATGCATGGCGCTCGTGAAGTTATGGATATTTTAGGACTTTAGAATTATTGAGACTGCTGGGATCATAATATTTTTAAAAAATAACTATTAAGTGGCCATATAATTATATTTTATAAGTGTATATTCACTCATAGCAGATTTGTTGTAGAAATGGCTTCATCTGGAAAGCCACCAAAACATTCCCATTGAGATACTGTCTATGAAACCAAATATGATATTCAGTCACAGAGAGCGGCCACATGTGAATATATTCTAACAAGAAATCTGCTGCAAAGACAAAGTTGAATGATCCTGGCTGTAACTGTGTCAAGGATATTCTCCAACATATCAGTCAGCATACGTAGAACATTTGGAGCGCCTATATAAGAAAGATTACACTCAGGATTTCAGTGACTATTAGTTATTTCCTAGCAGAATATGACTGAGGTTGTGCAAGGACACGTACATAGGAAATGACCAAGACAGACTGCATTTTTGTGTACTGAATAGATTCTCAGTCCACTCTATTTGCCTACATTTTTTGTGGATGTCTCAAGTCGTTCTTGAATTATGTAAACTTTCAATGCAGCTCTTTTTGGTTATAGAAAAGATTTGTGTATGTCTATCTGATGCTGAACTGAATGATATCCATTTATATGTCCAGTATCTACAGAGTTAATTTTCTTTATAAGAAATATGCTGCAAGGCTGTAGAGAAGCAAGAAGGTTGATGTAAGAACAAGAATAAACTGATAACTATCTGGTTACAAATTATGTCTTCATAAAATGTGCTGTGTGACATTTCATTACGCTGCCAATAAAAAATATTTCAACTTTCAATCTACTCTAGCAGCCGGTCACTAGAGTCTAATGTTACTTCAGGTCTTTGTCATTTAAAAGCAGTCTCTTGGCTTAAATATAAAGCCCCAGGCTTATGGGGTGAATTGCTGTAAATCTTTTAGAAGCATCTCAACCAGTCCATGGGGCTTAGCAGACAGTGATTTGGAGAATCATGGTCTAATGCATCTGAGAGACGTCTGTGGAGGACAAAAAATGTAAATAATGATGCACCTTGTAATAATGTTGTTTTACGCCACCCAAGGAGAACAGTGCACAACAGACAGAAGGACACAGTTATTGGTATTTGTGGAACTTTTCACAAACTTGTACATTGTCTGTGAATAGCTATAAAGTAGAGAAAAATGTAAGCTGAGGTCTAGAACAGAAACATATATAACATGCACGGTTGGTGGTTTAGGCGTGCCTACAATGCCAAGGGAATGGGCACCCTAATCCAGTTAATGTGCACTTTATAATGGCATCTGTGCCCATAGACTGCAGATGCAATTGAAGATTGTCAGCATCTTAAAAAATGCTTAGGGATTACGAGAAAGATGTAACAACTATGTCACGTCCTCTTGGACATAATAAGAACATGAAGAGGGTATCATACCTTAAAGGATGATTATTTTGATGCGGTACTGTATGGATACTCCTTCTGATTGGTTAAATCCTACAAAAATGGATTCACAAAAATAAATCTCACATAAACCAAATACCCATTAGGGCCGCAAATTCACAAAACATAATAAGATACTGAATCATAAGTAATTAATATCTATGCTAACTAAAGGATATGGGATATGAATGATCACTAGGGGGAATTCCAAGAAGAAGCGGAAGATTAGCAGCGGTGACCATCACCCAAAAGTCACATCTGATCTGATATACTTATAAAACCTAATAATAGATTAAGCATTTCAGTGTTGGGACAGAGCCTTCATCCCATTATAAAAACATATAGTCATATAGACTTCAGGTTAAAAAAAAAAAAAAAAAAATGGTAGTTACATCATAGTTAGGTTGAAATGTCCTATGATTTCCTGGAATTCTCTTGTCTAGCAGTGGAGGACTTATGCAATAGCCTAATATTGGAGTCAGCACTACTGTTTCAAGTTAGTACATTGCCTATTGTTCTGTCCTTTGTCGCCATGTCTGAAACAAACAGCAGTAACTCAATTGAACTTCTATGGAATTGCTATACTGTAGTAGCTGATGCAGCACAAGTTGAGATGAGTAGACAAAGAGACGATATTCAATAGCACTCAATTTAGGTAATATGGGATTCCTGTTGTCATCAAGGATGGGAGTCCCACTACTAGAGAATATGTGTTTTCCATGAGACAACTCCTATAGCAATAACAAGATTGACAAGGCATTAAAATCATAGCAAAAATAGCTATAAGAAACCCACAGTATTATACTGATGGTACAAAATAAAACCCACAGTAAAACTAGACTTAGCGCATGAAAGTCAACCTTTTCAGATAAAATATTGCACTACTGCAAGATTCAAGATTAGAATAAAATAAAAAAGTACTTAGTAATGTTAAAAAAAAACCCAGGCAGGATAAATACTCTGATATAGAGCCTATACATGATACTGTAATGTCCATACAATGCTGTCCTAACCACCACCACCTAAGACCTTGTGACATATTTTGGCATTGAGCATCCTCGATAGGTTCCCAAAGGCCCAAGTAGATCAGAATTACATCAAAGTAAACATAGATGAGAACAAAGCGGAATAATGGGAAAAATTACCATACTGATAGCAGCCTCATGCTAGAAAGAATCTATAATACTTAGAAAGTGAATCTTCTTTGAGAGAACTAGGCAAAATAGCATTAACAAGTCGTATTGAAGAGGATTCATTGTACTTCATATGTTTCCTATATTTTGCTCCAATACTATGTGACAGTATCACAACAGCTTGGGGAACACTGGATAGAGAGCAGGTGCAATTTGTACATCACAAACTTCCATCCATATTTCTGTATATATTTTCTAGCCATTTCATTCTAATCTGTGTTTTTTAGATTTTTTAACATTAGTTATTTGTACATCTTAACCGGCTGGTTACTGGTGACTATTTCACACAGCTTTATTTATACAACCATATATAGTAGAAGATAGCTGGGCTATTGTTTCACAAAAGCACTCGTAGGGTATGTTCACTCCGAGGAAAAGGTGGCGGAAACCTTTTCCGCCTTGCGAACATTCCGTGTGGCATTCCGCAGCATTGGCATTCTGTCGCAGCATCCTGCTCCTGATTAGGCCCGAATGAATGGGACTAAACAAGAGCATGTCTCAAGCCGCGGATGCCATGGCTGACTCAGCCGCGGAATCTGCTGCAAGATAGGTCATGTCTCTTCTTTTTTCCGCTACTAGCTATCGGCAAAAAAGTGAGCGACTTACATTGAAGTCAATGGGAGCCATTTTTGCAGGCGTATTTTGAGGAGGAATCCGTGAACATACCCTTATGCCTCGTTTACATGACTATGGTAGTTCTTACTGTCTGCAAATCCTGATCCGCAATCTGCCAAAATAAACATGTCAGAATGTCTTCCATAGACAGAGATCTGCAAAAAGATTTGTGTGATCCCCTATACTTGTCTGTGCCGCAAATGCAGGTATAAATAGGACATGCTTCATCATTTGTGGGTATGTACTTTTATCCACAATTGTGGATCCGTAATAGTGGACAAAAACTCTGGACAAAAATTTCCTCATAGATTGTAAGCTTTTGCAAGCATTTTTAAGTGCATTGTGCAATGTGGGGCCTCAGCTTTAGCCTTCAGGAGATAACTTGCTGTCAGATTTGTTTGGCAGGGGTTTAATCCACTCCCCATTTAGAATACATCATGCTCAGTCATAATAGGACTCTGATTTTAAGTGGGGTTTTTTTGTGGTTTTCCATTCAATGTAAGTTTCTTTCAACATCATGTGTATACTCCTCTAGAAGTATTGCGGTCATCTGTACACATGTAGTCAGAAGGAGTCTATACATCAGTGCATGTCTGGGCAGGGGCATATTCATAAGCTGGGGCCCCATGGGGCAGAAACTCTGCAGAAAAAAAGCAGTGTTTTACGGTCATTGCAAGGTGGATGGGATTCTAGCAAATCCCATCCACAACTTGCAAAAAAAATACGTGCCATGGACACACTGTAATTTCCAAAACTGTAGTTTTGGAAATCGCACCTTGTCAATTATATCGAACTATAGGTATAATTGAAACAGAAAGTCCACAGAGGAAACGTCTGCAAACTGTCTGTGAAAAACGCTGCAGGATAAAGCTCAATGTGTTGCCGCCTCGTTTTTTTCCCGCAGAGTTTTTTTTTTGCTGAGGCCCACCCACAAGGGGCCTTAGTCATAAAGGCGCCATGTCCTAAATTTTAGAAAACAGTAATGCATTGGAGAATAAAAAAGATGCTTATTTGAAACTACAATATAGCATTATGGAAACTTCAGCCAAAAATTGATAATAAAAAAAAAATTCCAATGATTAATATTTCCTGTAAAAGATTATTCTAAAATTCTAAAAATCAACTAATCAACAAATAAAGCTTTATTTTCCATGATTAGTATGTAGAGCCTAATCTGAAGGTTGTTTATTCTTAGCACAATCTGTTTTCCTCTGCATTTTCTTCAGTGTACGCAACAGATACTTCGCTGCCAGATGAGGGGCAATTAAATTCTCAAGGCCAGAGCGGAAAAAAATCTCAAGAAATAACTTCCACTATTTTATTCCTATGAGGAAATAAAACTTAGGTATCTACTACCATGTCAGCTTCAGATGTCAGCACACAAATCACACAGTGCAGCTGAATTACATTACAAATTACATCAAGTTTGTGGACAATTTTCAAGATATGAGGAGTGCACATTTTATTAGCACAGAAGAAAATGTTCTCTTAGTACATTGATATCATTGTTCATGTATTTAGGGAAAGCGGTGTTTACAAGGTCATATTTTTATGAATTTTATAAGCCCATTTGCCAGAGTGAACTTTCAATCTCAAATGGCTTTTTGTATATTTTCTATGTGTATATGAATATATAGTATAATATATATTTGTATATGAATGTATAGTATAAATTACTAAACATATATATATATATATATATATATATATATATATATATATACTTTATATTTTATATATACAGTCCTATGAAAAAGTTTGGGCACCCCTATTAATCTTAATCATTTTTAGTTCTAAATATTTTGGTGTTTGCAGCAGCCATTTCAGTTTGATATATCTAATAACTGATGGACACAGTAATATTTCAGGATTGAAATGAAGTTTATTGTACTAACAGAAAATGTGCAATATGCTTTAAACCAAAATTTGACCGGTGCAAAAGTATGGGCACCTAAACAGAAAAGTGGCATTAATATTTAGTAGATCCTCCTTTTGCAAAGATAACAGCCTCTAGTCGCTTCCTGTAGCTTTTAATCAGTTCCTGGATCCTGGATGAAGGTATTTTGGACCATTCCTCTTTACAAAACAATTCAAGTTCAGTTAAGTTTGATGGTCGCCGAGCATGGACAGCCCGCTCTTAAATGATCTGAAAACAAAGATTGTTCAACATAGTTGTTAAGGGGAAGGATACAAAAAGTTGTCTCAGAGATTTAACCTTTCAGTTTCCACTGTGAGGAACATAGTAAGGAAATGGAAGACCACAGGGACAGTTCTTGTTAAGCCCAGAAGTAGCAGGCCAAGAAAAATATCAGAAAGGCAGAGAAGAAGAATGGTGAGAACAGTCAAGGACAATCCACAGACCACCTCCAAAGAGCTGCAGCATCATCTTGCTGCAGGTGGTATCACTGTGCACTTTGCACAAGGAGAAGCTGTATGGGAGAGTGATGAGAAAGAAGCCGTTTCTGCAAGCACGCCACAAACAGAGTCGCCTGAGGTATGCAAAAGCACATTTGAACAAGCCAGTTTCATTTTGGAAGAAGGTCCTGTGGACTGATGAAACAAAGATTGAGTTGTTTGGTCATACAAAAAGGTGTTATGCATGGCGTCCAAAAAAACAGCATTCCAAGAAAAACACTGGCTACCCACTGTAAAATTTGGTGGAGGTTCCATCATGCTTTGGGGCTGTGTGGCCAATGCCGGCACTGAGAATCTTGTTACAGTTGAGGATCGCATGGATTCCACTCAGTATCAGCAGATTCTTGAGAATAATGTTTAAGAATCAGTGACGAAGTTGAAGTTATGCCGGGGATGGATACTTCAGCAAGACAATGATCCAAAACACTGCTCCAAATCGACTCAAGCATTCATGCAGAGGAACAATTACAATGTTCTGGAATGGCCATCCCAGTCCCCAGACCTGAATATCATTGAACATTTGTAGGATGATTTGAGAGCGGGCTGTCCATGCTCGGCGACCATCAAACCTAACTGAACTTGAATTGTTTTGTAAAGAGGAATGGTCCAAAATACCTTCATCCAGGATCCAGGAACTGATTAAAAGCTACAGGAAGCGACTAGAGGCTGTTATCTTTGCAAAAGGAGGATCTACTAAATATTAATGTCACATTTCTGTTGAGGTGCCCATACTTTTGCACCGGTCAAATTTTGGTTTAATGCATATTGCACATTTTCTGTTAGTACAATAAACCTCATTTCAATCCTGAAATATTACTGTGTCCATCAGTTATTAGATATATCAAACTGAAATGTCTGTTGCAAACACCAAAATATTTAGAATTAAAAATGATTAAGATTAATAGGGGTGCCCAAACTTTTTCATAGGACTGTATATATATATATATTTATTATAATACATTTATTTTGTTATATTTCTATACATTATAGCCTTATTTTTGGCCTAGGAGGCTTTTTACTAGTTGATTACTATAAGACATATCTGCATCTTGCGGATCAAAGTGAATAGCATGCAAACCCATTTCTTTAATGGGGCCATGTAAATCTCTATTCTCCATTTTGGTCCATTTTGATGACAATAGAGCTTATTAGAGATGAGCGAACAGTAAAATGTTCAAGGTTCGATATTCGTTTTGAGTAGCCCCTCAATATTCGCATGCTCGAATCGAATATCGAACCCTATTATAGTCTATGGGGGGAAAATGCTCGTTTCAGGGGTAGGCAACGTTCGATCAAATTATACTTACCAAGTCCATGAGTGAGGGTCGGGCTGGATCCTCCGAGAACTCTTCTCCGTGCTGCGTCCCCGCGGCATCTTCTGGCTCTGAATTCACTCTGCCAGGCATTGGGCCTGGGCAGAGCTGACTACGCATGCCCGCACTACAAGCACTGTATAGCATTCAGCCAATCAATGTTGGTTCTGCATCATACTTTTCCATTTGAATAGCGACTGGTACTCGATCGAGTACGAGTATTTTGAATACCGTAGTATTCGATCGAATACCTACTCAATCGAATACTACTCGCTCATCTCTAGAGCTTATTAAATGTCCATAGGTCTGGAGGTCAGCAGAGACCACCAGAGTGATAACGTTGGTGTGGGAAAGGATTAACAGGATGAACAGAACATCATATTTATTTATCTATTTATTTATTTATATTTAAAATCCTAGACAAACTTTTTAAAATTTTCCCATATTATAAAAATATAATCTTTAATAACCCAATAAAAGTAATTAATAAATTCTGTTTGGTACATTCCAACCATTTTTTTTAATATAAGGTATATAGGGTAGAATATTGATGAGAATCCTCATTAGCTAGCCAGTATAGAAGACGTCGTCCATACTAACATGAAAAAACTAAAGTTATTCTAGAAAGGAAACTCAAGTAAATATTGGATATGGTACAATATGAAACATGAAGTGAAGTAACATAAGGTGAGATGTAGAAACTATTGTGTATTTATGTGTTTGACTTTCCAAATGCATTTTGCCAAAGGCAAGAAACAGCTTTTACTCATCATAGCTGAACTTGTCTACACTGAAGAAGCAGCCATTCATGGTTTTATGACATTAATTTTATGGAAAGTGATATGAACCAGAACATTAAATGTGTTGTCTTGTTCTGTAGTTAAACCAACTTGAAACTTTATTATGTTGGGTTTTATCCATGTGGGTATCATTGTTCCATATTAAAAGGGTTTGGGAGATCTATTTCGATGGGCTTAAGTTGGTCAAACACATATGACTGTGATTGAGTAGATCCCAATTATAAAACACATAGGACATTATTAAGGAGGGGCACTATTTAAGGGGTACGCAAAGGCATAATTTAAAGGTGCACTTGGAGGTATTATTCATTCTGGGGGTTATATCATATATTTTATAATTGGGGTAGCAGCAGGATGGGAACTATGTAGGTGAGGACAATGTGAATCAGGTGTCTGGAAAAGTATAGCGCAAAAGATATCTGTGTTGATAATGTTATAGAGACAAGTCATAGCTGGGAGAAGTGGTCATGGCAATCTAGATGAAAGAAATGAGAAATGTGAACGATTACAGTCAGAGACGTCACCTGTAAGTCACTAAATGTTTCTTGTGCTGCATTCACCTACATGATCTGCAGAGCCCTATGTACAACTGCTATACCACTATATGGTCACTATATAGTGATAATATCAGTATACCTGAGATAGGGGCCCACTTGGACAGGTTTGACCCCTATGCTGATCCGCTAACTACACCTGTGGTTCAGTCAATAGACTGTATGGCTGGCGGGTTTCCTCCAGGTACTGATAAATCTAATAACTTGCTATGGTATTGGGAATAATATATATACGTATGAGTCTGTGATAGGGAGATTAGTCTCCATACAGATTTTTATAGATTTACCAACCCTTTCTAATATTTAGACAGTGTAAACCTAAACTATGCAGTTTAAATTCAACAAATAAAGTATGAACACAGTCCAATTTGCAATGTAAGGACACTAATCTCTTCAATTAGAGACAACACCCATGATGCAAAAGAAGAAGACTTGGAGAAGCATGCTATGAGTAAGGGACTTAAGGTCTCAAATCGCGTCAGCGGTTTAGATGAACTATTCACTGATCGATGACTGTGTATAACATTTTTGTTTGGAATAATTAGAAGCTAAGTCTTATTTTTTAGTTCAGGATTCCTTCTTGGATTGCTGGATTTTCCAAGTCTTTTTCTTTTGCATGATGAAGTTTAAAGTGTACCTAGAAAACTTTTTTTTTTCCCATAAATACGTAGTGCAGGTGAAGGTAATGGTTTATTAAAGAAAATGTTTCTTTCTCTTGTCTCTGCTCTTATTTTCTGTCTTCGATAATCCTGTCCATATACATGACGTCCATACACTGATAGATCAGTTTATAATAAATTCTATGGTGGAGGGGGAGGACGCATGTAATGAATCAGTTTTCTGACAACAGAGCTGATAATTTATCTGATAATCCAGTTCAGTTGTAAAATATATTTGTCACTGTACAGTGCAGACAAGTCTTTCAGTCCTCCAGCTCCCCCTCTCCATAGACTTCTATTGCCTGCTGCTTAGAGTTGTAAAAACTACTGCCCCTGATCAAATCCATACACACAAAGAAGGGAATATGTGTAAAAATGTTTATTTATTAAAATATGCTTTAAAAATATATTTTCACCTGCAATATTGATTTATGAAATAAAGACAAGGTATAAAACATAGACCATTAAGGAGAAAGAGATAAGTCCTGGTTAGAAACCTCTTATCTCCAATAGAAACCAAAGATGAGACAGCTTTGCCTGCTGGGAGGTTTTGGGGGGCAGTCACATACCAGATCTGCTAACTAATATCTGATTAAATGGTCAGATTAATTCCTGAGATATCTTTGAGATATTTTAGAAAAAAATGATTGGAAATCATTACCACTATTGTCATTAGACAAGGTCCATGCATGGAATCTACTCACACCACAAATTTGGACCAAAGTTGTGTAAATGTGAGTGAATGGGGTTTCCCTAAACAAAAGCAGTTATCAGGGATCAATCATTATTGTAATAGCTGATCCATTAATAGGACATCACTATTGAGAAATATCTTGTCTAGGTTTAGCCACTTCAGTACCGGGCCAATTTGTGGTCCAGGACCAGACACATTTTAGGTTTATTTTGTATGTGCGGTTTTGAGGTCTGTAACATTTTTCTCGTATTTCTCAGTCAACTAATTTTTGCGTGTTTTTTCGGGGACACATAGGGCTTTATTTTTATGTTGTTTTTATTTGCAAATGTGTTTTAATTTTTTTTTATATCCGGGAAAATATAAACAAAATAGGAGGGAAATTGTTTTTGGTTTTCAATTTATTTATTTATTTATTTATTTATTTTTATTTAATAACACAAAGTGTCACTGAAAAACTTTATAATATAGTTTTTCCTCTCCGTTATGGTAATTTTTATTTTGAATAGTGTCATCGGGGGTGGGGATATAACCTTTAATAACGGCGTTTTATTAGCGTATTTTTTTTTATTTGTATATATATTGTATATGTATTTTATTTACATTTTTTTACTTTTTTATTATATTTTTATTTTATTTATTTTTTTCAGATTGTGTCCCCATAAGGTGATAAGAGACCTTTGGGGACATCTGATCACTTTTTCTTTTGTACTGGAGGCTGATTTCTCCTATAACTGGGTCTGTTACATTTAGCCTCAGTTGCAGGAGGAATACAGCCTCCTGCACACTGTATACACAGTATGCAGAGCTGATCTGGGTCCTGTAGGACCCAGCAGCTCTTGCAAGACGCTGCTCCCGGCGGATCACGTGACCGCCGGGTCAGAGTGCGGCCGAATCATGGCAGCGTCCATAGCTGTGTATACAGCGCTCATTGATCACTGTATACACAGCGATTGAGAAGGCAGAGGAGGTAATAAATCTTCCCTGCCATCTCTGTGGGAGCTCCGGCTGAAGTTACAGCCGGCTCCCAGCTTCAGTAGCTGCACGATCTCCGTGCAGCTGCTGTGTTCTGACTGGACGTACCGGTACGTCCTGTCAGAACTAGGCAACCACTTCCCGGACGTATATAGTCTATGGGCGGTCTGGAAGTGGTTAAAGTAAGGCTGTGTTGATACTTATCTTTAGATACCTATGGTAGAAGAGACTACTTTATTTTTTCATGTTCTGCTGCGATCTTTGCCTCCCATTCAAGACCAGATCCGCGGCAAATTCTGCCATGTGGGCATACCCTAAGGGGGTTTTTGCCCTTTGTTGTCTGAATGCAGGACTTCATTAGAATGTATTATGGCCCAACATTATAGAGTAATAAAAATGCCCTTCAGGATCTATTTGAATGATATAAGTGAATACAATTATGTGTATCTGTTTTGTAGGTGGAAATCCATTCCATATTACGCTATCTTATATACCCGTACTGCTCCTTTTGCTCATATTGACTTTGCATTTGTCCTACATTGTAAGGACATATATTAATTTATAAACATAGCTAGAAACGTGTCTCTATATCCACCCAAGGTTTCCATTGTATTTTAATGTCAATTCTAAAAATGACATTGCTCGACACTGCTTAATACATCCATTCCATTTTTCATTTGTTACACTTGGTCATCCATGTAGAAACAATAAATTCTCATCTTTACAAGCAGACACACAAAACACTTGTAATCCTCAAGCTCAATGGATTGGCGTCCTAACAACTTATCATTTTACAGAGTTTGTGAACACTGAAATTGTTTTTTATATCTTTTCAGAAATGAACATTAGAAATGGCACCTGAAAAGTCATTAATAATTGTTAATTAAAATATTCATCACATGCTGTTAGGTTGTCATTAATGTGCAGGCATCTTATGGTTGGAGCAAGAGGCCGTATATTGGTTTGAGAGCAGAAAATATGTATCACTAAGCGCAGCAGCAAAATGAATGGCATTTAAGCAAATGTCATCCATACAAAAAAATTCTTTAAAAGATCACAGCTAAAATTTCCATCCGGAAAATTGCCCTTCAGTTCAGATATTAAATCTACAGGATGCCAATTTATGCTGCGGATTTTCACTGCAGTTTTTACCCCTTTTAATTGCGACCAAAGAGTTGCAGATTTCAACTGAATTTTCATTCTGACTAGACCTGCCTTTAGATCAGAGCTTCTCAAACCTTGGTGCAGATCACTGGCTCGTGACAGCCAATGTCAGCTTTGGCATAAAGCAGGGACTGTAAAGGAAAGATTGCCCTGATATTGCTAGCCTTACAATACCAGTGTCATACCCTCTACTCATAGATTGTAAGCTCTTGCGAGCAGGGCCCTCAGTTCTATTGTGTGAAATGACTTACTTTGTAATGTATCTTTCTGTCTGTATTTGAACCCTACAAATTGTACAGCGCTGCAGAATATGTTGGCACTATATAAATAAAATGTATTATTATATTATTATTACCAGTGCACTCTCAAGTGGGGGCAGTTCAGATAGGGTCTGTAAGCTGGGGGCAGAGGCAGGTGGCTCTTCTCTTATATCCTCTCTTTGTTGTATGGGTACTTCTAACATTGTGGGAAGTGTAGAATTTAGGAATGATTTGCTGCAAGTATGGAAGATTACATTTGTGGTGAATGATGCTGCCAATGGGTGCACAGTGGCTCATTGGTTTGCACTGCAGCCTTGCAGCACTGGAGCCCTGGGTTTCGAGTCCTGTCAAGGAAAACATCTGCAAGGAGTTTGTATGTTCTCCTCGTGTTTGCGTGGGGTTCCTCTGGGTACTCTGGTTTCTTCCCCCACTCCAAAGACATACTGATAGGGAATGTAGATTGTGAGCTCTATAGGGGACAGTGACTGACAATGTCTGTAAAGAGCTGTGGAATATGATGGTGCTATACCAGTAAGCTAAAAATAAGTGGGTGGAAAGGGGGACGTGTGCCTTCCATCAGGAGTAGGGAAGGTTAGGGGGGTAGTGATGCTACCAGAAATGCTGTAGTATGATGTTTGGTCCTTTATAGAGAGGTATTTCTGCTGGATACTGGTATTTGGCACAGCTGTGATGAGATGTGCTGTTGCACTGTGGAGAGATTTTGGGCTGCAAGATGGTATTTATTTGACAATCCTGGGGTGAGATGTTGTGCTGTACTGTGGTGTTTGACATTGCTGTGGAGGGTTGTTGTCCTGCATGGTGGTACTTGTTTGGAACTGCTAGGGTGAGATGTTGTGCTGCGCTGTGGCATTTGGCACACTAGAAGTATTTTGTGCTGCACTGTGCAGTTTGGCTCTTTTTGGAAGTATTGTCTGCTGGATGATGGTATTTGGCATTGCTGCAGAGGCTTTTCTGCAGCAATGTGTTATTTGGTGTAACTATGGGTATTAGGTGTGCTGCAGAGTGGTATTTGTATGGTATTCCTTGCTAGTGAGCCCCCTGCATCACAGCAGATTGACTACCGGACCCACATTAAACACGTTTGAGAAGCCTTGCCATAAACCATTAATACAACACTGAATTAAAGTTTAACACTGGATTTTCCTATAAATACTATAGCTGAACTCTCAGTGGCTAAGGATGTAAGTGGAAATGTGTATGTTAACTGTGTTTTGTTTTCATCAAAAAGAATAGTTTATGTTCAGATACAGAGTAAACTCCAAGATGAATCCAGATGTTTAGCTAGATAGATCAATTGATAGTCTGGAAACTGCATTACAATTCCTGAAGAGCAAAGTAGTGGTAAAATGTATGTGAGCTGAATGAAGAGAAAGGCTATGGATGGGAAATATGTTAGAAGTACTGAGGATCTATTCAGCTGCCTTGTGGAATGGACTTAAACCAGAATTAGTACCTCTGCCATATTCTTAATGAGAAAAACATGCCCTTTGTAAATGAAGCCAGACAGGAGATCAAATGATGGTCATAGGCAAGGCTTGAAACCCCTGGCATACATCTGATATTGGGAGTGGGACAGTTACAGCAAGTTATAAATATAAATGGACAGCCATGAAATACATGGCCAGGGCAGATCCACCAGAAGTACTCTATGTTAGTGTATTAGCACCAAGAAGAGCTTCTTCTATGATGCCCATGTGCATAAATAGGACATTCAGAAAAGGATTGTCCAAATTTATACTTTTGTGGATGTTCTGTATTATCACAAAAAAACCCTGTAGGCTCAAAAAGTATACAGCTTCTCATTTATATGTATGTTTATACATTACATTAAAAAAGGTGATAAAGCTGATAATCTAGCACTTGAGTACTCCTAGAATTAGTATCCTTTTAATTAGAACTCCTTTAAAAAGTCTATAGAAAATTTTGTTTAGGAAATAATGCCCAAAATTGAACGTGGGAGTTAACACAACATCTGCTCTATATTGTAGACACAAGCCCATGAGTTACTAGGCACTAAAGACATTACCACCCAATCATGATATAGTGAACACAATGGGGGGAAATATATTATGAATAGAATTTTTAAAGTCAGTGGGAAACTTATCATCAACCTTTTTCTAGTACAAAAAAATAAATGTTGCAACTTGATGTTCAAACCCATTTTTTTGGCCAAAGATTGTGACATATTTGCCATTCTGCTTCATTTATACAACCCTTCTCATAAGCGAGAGTTGCATGGACAGGGGCTTTTAGGATGGTGTGGTATTTTTACAGCTCAACAAATTTACTAAAATGTACTCCAAAAACTGGTATTTTTTAAAATCTGCATCCAATAACTAAATCTAGCTGCTAGCTGGCTTCTATTTGAGTTTTTGCCACATGGCGGGCAAGAGATGAGTCTAATGTGTAAGAGTCATGTGCCCCTTAACAAATTAGGTGACTGTCACTCAAGCACAGAGGTGACCACAACTGATGTATAAAATGCCAGTCTTGATAAAAGTGTCAAGTTATACTGGAATCTGCATTGCCCTCATTTCATTTCTTTAGTAAGTTGCATTCAATTAAACTGGTAAAGACCAGTTCAACAGACTAACTATGCCCCCTTTGAAAACCCACTTTTTAAAAGTGGAGTGAGTAATGTAAAGATGTGAAAAGATCCAAAAATGTATCACAAATACATTCAATAAGTCGCAAATAACTATTTATCTACCTTTTGATGGGATAAATCCAGAGTAGAGGGCTTGATAAGTTCTCCCTATGTGTCTGTATAATCAAGAACTCGACTATAAGGGCTATGGATTATCATTAACTGTACATTTTACCATTATTTCACCAGGGACTGCATAAAACACCAGAGAATCTGCTCAATACTGGATAACTAGGATACATGAAGGGAAGTTACTTAGGCTGAGGCCCTGTATTGCGAAATGCTGCTTTTTTTGTTGCAGAGTAGAATGGCTTCACAGGAATGGGAACTATCTAGGGAGTTCCTATACTTCTCCCTTCTGCTCAATCCACTCTTGACTTGAAAAACTGCAGCAAAATCTGCAAAAAAAGCTGTTTTTCTGCAATGTGGGGCCTTAGTGGAATTTAGTTCTTTTTGATATTCCTCCTGAAAATGTATAAATCAATTAATAACCGGTATACAGTGGCATACATCGTGCTTTGCATGACATATCCCAGAGTATTTAACCTAAATATTATTTCATCAGAACCTAAAAAAAAAACTTGGTGCTGACAAGTTAAACCTAAACTTCCATAGACTGAAAGTAATGTAGATGCCTAATGTACAAATTATATGAAGATACGTCATAACATAAAGCTATATAGTTTAGGGAATGGATACACTTTTCTTCTCCATGGAATCTCTTTGGGATAAATTATCAGAATACACTGTGTACCAATAAGTATTTTGACACCTGTGGTAGAATACATAACAACATTTATTCCTATTCAATAGTTGGTAGAGCCTCCATGAGCAGCAATTACAGCCTCACCCTCCAGGGCATGCTTTCCACAAGTCCTTGTATGATGGCTGGTGGTATTTTATTCCATTTGGCTTGGAGAAAACAAGTAAGTTCTTTCACCGATTTTGGACGGCTGCAGTTTCGGGGGTCTGCCGACTCGGTGCACATTCTGTCAACCACCGTTCACCTTCCACTTCGTAACCACATAGGCCACTGTTGATTTTGTGTAATTCAGTTCACTATATCTTTTAAGGATCGACCATTTCTGTGGTACCCTACAATTACCCCTTTCTCGAAATTGGACAACTCTGCACTTCATGGCATCTTGCATGCGACTAATGCCAATGCTGTTTCCTACACAATATTTAACAGCAAAGGAGTGACTTACATTACGACCGCAGATATCCGCATGGGTGTCCAAATACTTATTGGTAGACAGTGTACAAGAAAATTCTAATTAAATATTATAAATCATTTATTCTTAAAATATGACGTTTACATTTTACATCTTTATAGTTATTACTTTCTTCTAATAGTGAACATTTCGATGTTTTGTTTTTGATTTTTTTTTCCGATTTACTTATTATGGTACATCTCTTCTTTACAAAAAATATTCCCAAATCCATTTTTCACCGATATTTCTATGTCCTCTATGGCTTATTGCATTTGTGTGTGAATTATTACAGTGAAAGCAACTTAATTCTGACATGCAAGTTGTAAATTGTGTCTCCTAGTTGATCTTTTATATCAACTCGACAATTCATTTTGTTTATATAAACGTCTGAAACACATTCACATAAATATGGAACAGGCAATAAACTGAAAGCCCAGAAATAAGATAATATGTGGAGTTGGCATTGCTAGAGAACATTCAGTTGAAAAAATCAAAATGGCTGCATAGGTACAGTTTTAGAGTTTGAACCTTTTAGGACGTAGAAATATGATGGAAGTGGTCAAAATGAATGTATTTCCATGTCACCATAAACAATTAACTATGACAGCTTGTTGTCTTGGAAATGTAGCATGCCACATATTTTCTATGTTTAAAAGCTAATGTACTTTGAAAAGTGGCATATATTTATATATTATACTGTTAAAGATTTGTGATCAGGCAGATCAATGTAAATTAGGACATCCATTAGATCCCCTAATAAAACAAAGAGAGCAGGTGCCCCTGCAACTGCTGAACAATCCCCAACTGTTAGAGGACAAGTGGTGCATGCAAGTCATCACTTATTTACTTTTCTTACTTATATACAATTCCAAGTAAGATTGACAATCTAAATATTCTATAAGTCTTTGTAGTGTGGGAGGAAAGTGAAGTACCCGGAGGAAACTAATGCAAACATGGAGAGAACATACAAACTTCATGCAAAGGTTTTCTTTGATTATACTCAACTTGAGGACCCCAGCACTGCCGGTAACAGTGCTAACCATAGGGCCACAAAGCTGCCCTGTCTCTGACTTAGAGATTTGATACAGCCATGGCTAATTACAGGCAGCTGGGTGGTGCCTGAAGACCCTAGGTCTCCAGAGAACTGTTAGATCCTCACTTTGTAGTAGTGTGTGATGGCACTAAGACTGAAACTCTGGTGTGCTCTCCTGAGGGAGAGGTGAAAAACAGCCCAGAACTTTTAGAAAACAGCCCTGAGACAAGGAAGATACAACTGTCATTTCACAAGAAACTGGATGCCACCCTAGGAGGAGGATAGGAGTCATGTTTCTCAAGAAGCTGTATACTGGGATCCATTTGTCATATACGTATTTGAGCCCCTTGTGTTCAGTCCCAAGGTCTCAATACTGGGAGAGGGGAAATATATTACTAAGACGGAGAAGAGCAAAAGAACCTCATCTTCGCCACAGTCTGAACATCCCTCATCCCAAGCCTGGGTGTAGCTTAACAGTATGTTAAGAGTTTAACGACTAATGTTCACTTTGGTTCCATGGTATCACTGCCTCCTAAGTCATTCCTGCACTTACCTTCTGGACCATTCTGGACACCACCATGTGGCTCAGGGTGAGAGAGGACCACTCTCCAACTGGGATCATCCTGGGGAAACAACTCCCACCACTATCAGGTACCACAAAAGCCCCCTTTGTCAGTTTAAGGCCTGGGAGGTGGACTGGAGGAATTTGGTTTGGTGTACTTGGCCTACCCTGTGACATCACCACCATGACTACTACTCCCATCCTCCTATTCCTTCCATTGGGTTGTGCCACATCTACTTCATGGTTCTTCAGGATCTTTTATTCTTATCGCAAGGCCAGCAGGTTGCACTATTACCGACCCTAAGTTACAGAAAAAAACACCTTTTAATAGACTCTTAGACCATTCCAAGTTTTGATGAAAAGTCAATGACATGTCTAATGCATAACTGCTCACATGGGCTAGGATTCTCCCACACTCTTCAGCAAACACTAGGCCTTACTATATTTGCAATGATACTGCATCATGTAGCATACGGCATGGCTGGCTACAATTGAAATACAAAATGGAAGTCACAGGCCCAAGTATAATCTTAACCATAAAAGTAGTCAATACAAATGTAATCAGTTCATAAAATATTTACAACTGTCTTTCTTAAATCTTCTTAGCAGGGACATCTCAATGTGTAAGTTTGGGTTTTAATTTAGGACTAAAAGATGCTGTGTGCAGATTAGTGAGTGTCATTCATTTGCAGCCTGCACACTTCATTCATTTTAATATGATTTGGAGCAGAAGACCAAAGAAAGAGAATTATAGCTAAAATAATTGGGATAACTTACCTAAACCATGAAGTACAATAAGACCTGGTATCTGCACTTTCATTAACTGCAGGTTCACTTAACCAAGATTAGCAGCAGGGGTTAGGCCTTAGGATAGGATAGATGTAATATCAGGGGGGGCTGACACCCAGCTCCAACACCAATGTGCTATTCTCAGAACAGTTTACAGACCAGAAGAAGGCAACACCATATCCTGTGCAGTGACCAAGCGTTTATTAGGGCTATCCTGCCACTGCAAAGTGTACGGAAACATCTGTACTTTGAGCGCAATGTCATCACCACTATCATCTCCCAATCTATTATTCCAGGGGGTAAAAAGTGGTAAATGTAATGTTTGTTAAGCTTGTAGAAACAGTTTTCAGGTCAGATTTACAAATTCACTTTATAGTTTGCTTACATAGACACATTGCAAACCAATGAGACTAATGTTAGGGCTCTATTAGACAGCCCACTATCCTGATACCATCACTGACCATCAACAAGAAACATATTTGTTCCAGATCATTGGCCCATGTAATTGCCCTACTAATTGAAAAACCAGCAGGTTTAAGTATATCCTGAATATTATTATTATTATTATTATTATTATTATTATTATTACTTATATAGTGCCATCATATTAAAAATAGTAGGCTTAGTTTACACCAGAAAATCCACCAAATCCACCAAAAATCAATCCCACTTTTGTGGCAAGCCACGTTTCCTAGATGTGTCTAAAGCAGAATAAATGTGATTTAAAGCATACTTATGGTTTCAAAAACTTTCAATTTTCTAGCAGCATTTGTGTTATTAAGAAAAATAATTAATTCATGTTGCCTCTTTTCTAGGAAATCCTGAGCTTCTTTATTCTTCCCCTTGTTATTCTATGGTCAGTTGCACACTTTTTCCACTAGGGTATATGTGCTCTTGTATAACGCAGGGAAGCTGAAGCAGGGGAATCACTTCAAACAGTTGCATTATAGGTATTTTAAAATTTGGAACAGTGCATTGCTTTCACGTGTCAAGGTTAATATTCCCTCCTTCCATATGATCCTAAGATTGCAGTTATATCTTTAAAATGTCCAGAGATATCACCAGTTGAAAACATAGTCAAGATTGGCATATTTATGGGCAATTACACCTGTTCATCAAGCGATATCTCATAATCTTGGTGTCCTTGAAAGAAGACAATCTTTTTGTTCATAAGACTCTAGAAACGCTATTCTAGATTTTTAGAGAGAAATTCGCAGTATAACAAACTGCTAAATTTAGGGGAAAAAAGACTTCAGAAATTACTGTAAGGTAAGATCTGAGAGCACTGTACAGTTTTTATTTTTCACTGAAGGTACAATTTCACAGTATGTGAAACTATATATATATATATATATATATATATATATATATATATATATTTTTTTATTTATTTATTTTTTTTTATTTTTTTTTTAAGCCGATGACTGGTAAGGGGCTGGATTGCTCAGATGGGTGAGATCGTAAAAGTTCAGAAAAGTTTTTTTCTCAGCAGACAGCTAGGCTTTGCTGAGCATTGTTTAAATGGTCTGCGCAAGGGCTGTATTTTTTAGGGAATGGCAGATAGGTTGGTAGTGGGACTTACCATTCCCATTACCTCCAGTCCACATCTTGTGGACACTTGTACAGCAACTCAACTCTCTGGGGTTGTCCGCGTTAGCGAGGCATAAGAAGTCTGCTGGGAGAACAGACTTTGGCTGAGCTTGGCTGGAAAGCCACCGCAGAGGTTGCTACTGCTGGAGATGAACCTGACAATCTGAATTGATTTCTACTATTAGGTGAGGCAACCAACTTTTGTTTAGTTAGAGCCCAGATGGGCAGCTGTTTGTTTTGTATTTTCTTTTGGTACCGCATATTCCACTGTTTGTTGGACTGAATAAAACTCAACATTTGGACTGTTACCTTGGAGTCTGTGTTTATGCCAACCACCCAGCACCCCCAGATCCAGAATATATATATATATATATATATATATATATATATATATATATATATATATATGAATAACTTTATTTTATTCAATCCTGACTACTGAAGATTATCTAGCTAGCTACCATGCATGACTTGGTATATGATGGTAAAGAAAATGACCCTATTCTATGAATATTTTTTGTAGGACATTTTGTATGGGTCTTCAAAAAGTCACTTTCCCCTTTTTCAAGCACATTTCTTATGAGACTCCTTAAGGCCCCCTATGTGTCTACCATTTTGAGTGTAAAATGCCGATCATGGTGGCTCCTAAAACACTTTTAATATTTTACTTTACTCTCCTATATGTTAAAGTTAACTGGATCATCTTGGTATGATGTAAAATCTATGCTTAGCCTTTGTTCTCAGCTGCTTAGCCTTTGCCTCCAGATGAATGTGTTATTAGCATTATTTCCTTTCATCTTCTACATTGGTTTCAGTTTGTAAGAAGCTACAAAATATTATTGTTCCTGCTTTTTTAATGCTAGCTATGTTTTATGGATATCTAATGGCTAAATTGCTATAATATATCGGCATATATAATTTAATAAATATTTGCCAAAAACTATTACCACATTCCACAAATCCGTTTGAGCAAAAGTACATTCCTATTCCTTAGTTTTCAAAACAATGACATTACTAAATACCCATGACATAATTCATCTGGAACAAGTCAGCAAAGAGCTGTCAGATCATGATGGTGTTCAATAATCATTCAACCGGACTGGAGTTATCCCAGGTTCCCTGAAGGGTAAAGGTCGTGCACCCCGGTGATATTCCACTGGGCTGAAATGTTTTCATTTCCATAATGTTTTATGATACAGCAGATGTTCCTTCTAACTCTTCAATCGTAAACATGACCTGTAAAAACTGCAAGGTAAGTGTCTTTTGATTAATTAGAAGCCATTCTATAAGTCTGTTATTTTTATAACACAAATAAAAACATTGAGATAATCATTTAGCAACTATTTAATGCAACGCACAAAGTGAAATCCGGGTAGACAAATTTTAGTAGTGTATCACAAAGTGATTTATGTCCGAGCTTTCATAACACAACCCCCTGACTACATACAATGTCATACTTTATTATAAAGGATGTTGTACTTTCCATTACATCAAGGTCTGCAACTAACTTGAAGTGTGTATACTTCACTGCTTTACTGTAACAGCAAAAGAATAAATAGCTCAGAGACGGAGCCACATTTTATGACAATACCAAGGTCTTTCAATGTTTTAGTTTATGAACAAATAAGCTTGACTCTCGCATATTAAGCAAAAAGAACAAGTAGAAAAATGCCCATGTACTTTATTTCTGCTGACAACAAAGAGTGACCCTCAAGTGACAAAGAAACCCTAGGTGGGATATTAAAATGTGGCCATTTAAGTGCAGTCTAAGGTAGAAGGCTTGATAACATTGGTATGCTAATGGCAATCTATTTACTGCAGAAAGTGACAAAAACATCAATCAAATCAGAAGAAGCTATTAAGGATTGTTAACTCCCTTCTAGATGGAAAGCAATGATTTCTTCTCTAACATAAATAAATATTCATGAGCCGAATCCATGTGAGAAATGTCACTAGTTATTGAAAGGTTTGTGCACAACTTCAAGTAAAAGAACAACGACAAATTTTGACATATTATGGAGCAGTTACGGTTATTATTCAGTCCTTCACTTCCAGGATAAGTTTATAAATGTTAAAATATATATTTTAATTTATAAGACAATAGGTTGCCAGAATATCCGACTTCAAAGAGTTGAAAACTTTGTAATGTATGCGCCAAGATGTTAACAGAGATTAAAGGGATTGGGGTAAATGGAATTCTATGGAATATCTAATGATTCCTTGGTTGCATGTCTCTTTATGAAAGTTAATGAACAATATAATTGTAGACAAAAAAAATACACACAAGTGAAAACATTATAAAGTCAAAGGAATCAGGGGCTGTTATTCCTGATGATATTTAACCAATTCTTTCTAGATTTTAGGAAAACACTACTTCCAAAGTGCCCATAGGCACTACAGATCAACCATTGCTCAACCTTGAGGAACTGAATGCTGCTAGAAGCTTCTCAAATTATGTAATAGATGCAAGTGGTTGTGTAAATGATTAACATAAAATAAGATAATCCTTTAATAGCCCCACCATGGGGAAATTCAGTGTGTTACAGCAGCATGGATAATACAGTAATATATTACAAGAGAGAACACAGACAAGCTCAAAGCAGATAGAAAAAATATACTAGGAGTCATAGTAACAAAGAAGTAAAGAAAGACTCAGGATCATTTAGTTCTCTGTGCGGAGTGATCTCCACTAAGCCTGATGTTGATTATACAGCCTGATAGCGGTTCCTTCTCACACTTGGGGTGAAGCAGTCGGTCACTGACAGTACTGCCCAGTGCTGTCACGGTCTCATGCATGGGATGGGAGTTGTTCTCCAGCATGGAGCTCACCATGGACAGTATCCTTCTGTCACCCCCCACCTGTACTGGGTCCAGAGGGCACCCAGGACAGAGCTGGTCCTTCTGATCAGCCTTTCAAGTCTATTTCTGTCCCTGGCTGGTATGCTACTCTCCCAGAAGGCCACTCCGAAGAAGATGGTGGCTGATGCTACCACAGAGTTTAAAAAGACCCTAAGTAGTGCCCTCAGGACTCCAAAGGCCCTCAGCTTCCTAAAGGCCATGGAGGAGTTTTGTTGCTTTGTAGATTTATGCAACTTACCAATTAAGAACGACCAGACAATATTACCCACATATTCTAGCTGCAACCCTCAATCTATCAATCCTTTCTTTGGTCAGGTAAGTGGGTATTATTATTGTAAAGGAAGTTTCCAGTATATGGAACATCTGCCCCTAATTTATATGCACATTGTACACAAGTTTTTTTATACACTTGTTTGGCCTTTTCAAAAGCTGTAACCTAAAGGGCCTAGAGGTGCAATCACTGTGCATGATGGAAGAAGAGCCTGGAAGAAGCAAACTGAGTTCTGGTTGATACAGGCAAAAGAAAAAAATACACAGGGCAAAAGTGACAACCCAAACAACCATACATGTTTCACATCCTGAAATAACTTCCTGCCGAAGGGGATAGTAGTAGAATGTGTTCCCTATTGGGTACCAATTGTTACATCCCTAATAAGGGATAATATTATAGGTAAGAAAACCTCTCTAAATAGACCATAAATAGATTCTACCAAATCTTTATTGGCCAACAATTGTCCTGTCAGACTTCTACAGATCAGGTGAACGTGCATGCTTTTTGCAATAGTGCACATACTATATACACTGAGGTCAGAGACTTCCTGCAAATGCTTATTCCCCAAAAGAACAAAGAATCAGACAGGTTAAAACTAGAGATGAGCGAACACTAAAATGTTCGAGGTTCGAAATTCGATTCGAACAGCCGCTCACTGTTCGAGTGTTCGAATGGGTTTCGAACCCCATTATAGTCTATGGGGAACATAAACTCGTTAAGGGGGAAACCCAAATTCGTGTCTGGAGGGTCACCAAGTCCACTATGACACCCCAGGAAATGATACCAACACCCTGGAATGACACTGGGACAGCAGGGGAAGCATGTCTGGGGGCATAAAAGTCACTTTATTTCATGGAAATCCCTGTCAGTTTGCGATTTTCGCAAGCTAACTTTTCCCCATAGAAATGCATTGGCCAGTGCTGATTGGCCAGAGTACGGAACTCGACCAATCAGCGCTGGCTCTGCTGGAGGAGGCGGAGTCTAAGATAGCTCCACACCAGTCTCCATTCAGGTCCGACCTTAGACTCCGCCTCCTCCGGCAGAGCCAGCGCTGATTGGCCGAAGGCTGGCCAATGCATTCCTATGCGAATGCAGACTTAGCAGTGCTGAGTCAGTTTTGCTCAACTACACATCTGATGCACACTCGGCACTGCTACATCAGATGTAGCAATCTGATGTAGCAGAGCCGAGGGTGCACTAGAACCCCTGTGCAAACTCAGTTCACGCTAATAGAATGCATTGGCCAGCGCTGATTGGCCAATGCATTCTATTAGCCCGATGAAGTAGAGCTGAATGTGTGTGCTAAGCACACACATTCAGCACTGCTTCATCAAGCCAATACAATGCATTAGCCAGTGCTGATTGGCCAGAGTACGGAATTCGGCCAATCAGCGCTGGCCAATGCATTCTATTAGCCCGATGAAGTAGAGCTGAATGTGTGTGCTAAGCACACACATTCAGCACTGCTTCATCAAGCCAATACAATGCATTAGCCAGTGCTGATTGGCCAGAGTACGGAATTCGGCCAATCAGCGCTGGCCAATGCATTCTATTAGCCCGATGAAGTAGAGCTGAATGTGTGTGCTAAGCACACACATTCAGCACTGCTTCATCAAGCCAATACAATGCATTAGCCAGTGCTGATTGGCCAGAGTACGGAATTCGGCCAATCAGCGCTGGCTCTGCTGGAGGAGGCGGAGTCTAAGGTCGCTCCACACCAGTCTCCATTCAGGTCCGACCTTAGACTCCGCCTCCTCCGGCAGAGCCAGCGCTGATTGGCCGAAGGCTGGCCAATGCATTCCTATGCGAATGCAGACTTAGCAGTGCTGAGTCAGTTTTGCTCAACTACACATCTGATGCACACTCGGCACTGCTACATCAGATGTAGCAATCTGATGTAGCAGAGCCGAGGGTGCACTAGAACCCCTGTGCAAACTCAGTTCACGCTAATAGAATGCATTGGCCAGCGCTGATTGGCCAATGCATTCTATTAGCCCGATGAAGTAGAGCTGAATGTGTGTGCTAAGCACACACATTCAGCACTGCTTCATCAAGCCAATACAATGCATTAGCCAGTGCTGATTGGCCAGAGTACGGAATTCGGCCAATCAGCGCTGGCCAATGCATTCTATTAGCCCGATGAAGTAGAGCTGAATGTGTGTGCTAAGCACACACATTCAGCTCTACTTCATCGGGCTAATAGAATGCATTGGCCAGCGCTGATTGGCCAGAGTACGGAACTCGACCAATCAGCGCTGGCTCTGCTGGAGGAGGCGGAGTCTAAGGTCGGACCTGAATGGAGACTGGTGTGGAGCGATCTTAGACTCCGCCTCCTCCAGCAGAGCCAGCGCTGATTGGCCGAATTCCGTACTCTGGCCAATCAGCACTGGCTAATGCATTGTATTGGCGTGATGAAGCAGTGCTGAATGTGTGTGCTTAGCACACACATTCAGCTCTACTTCATCGGGCTAATAGAATGCATTGGCCAGCGCTGATTGGCCGAATTCCGTACTCTGGCCAATCAGTGCTGGCCAATGCATTCTATTAGCTTGATGAAGCAGAGTGTGCACAAGGGTTCAAGCGCACCCTCGGCTCTGATGTAGGAGAGCCGAGGGTGCACTTGAACCCTTGTGCACCCTCAGCTCTGCTACATCAGAGCCGAGGGTGCGCTTGAACCCTTGTGCACACTCTGCTTCATCAAGCTAATAGAATGCATTGGCCAGCGCTGATTGGCCAATGTATTCTATTAGCCTGATGAAGTAGAGCTGAATGTGTGTGCTAAGCACACACATTCAGCTCTACTTCATCGGGCTAATAGAATGCATTGGCCAGCGCTGATTGGCCAGAGTACGGAACTCGACCAATCAGCGCTGGCTCTGCTGGAGGAGGCGGAGTCTAAGATCGCTCCACACCAGTCTCCATTCAGGTCCGACCTTAGACTCCGCCTCCTCCAGCAGAGCCAGCGCTGATTGGCCGAATTCCGTACTCTGGCCAATCAGCACTGGCTAATGCATTGTATTGGCTTGATGAAGCAGTGCTGAATGTGTGTGCTTAGCACACACATTCAGCTCTACTTCATCGGGCTAATAGAATGCATTGGCCAATCAGCGCTGGCCAATGCATTCTATTAGCGTGAACTGAGTTTGCACAGGGGTTCTAGTGCACCCTCGGCTCTGCTACATCAGATTGCTACATCTGATGTAGCAGTGCCGAGTGTGCATCAGATGTGTAGTTGAGCAAAACTGACTCAGCACTGCTAAGTATGCATTCGCATAGGAATGCATTGGCCAGCCTTCGGCCAATCAGCGCTGGCTCTGCCGGAGGAGGCGGAGTCTAAGGTCGGACCTGAATGGAGACTGGTGTGGAGCGACCTTAGACTCCGCCTCCTCCAGCAGAGCCAGCGCTGATTGGCCGAATTCCGTACTCTGGCCAATCAGCACTGGCTAATGCATTGTATTGGCTTGATGAAGCAGTGCTGAATGTGTGTGCTTAGCACACACATTCAGCTCTACTTCATCGGGCTAATAGAATGCATTGGCCAATCAGCGCTGGCCAATGCATTCTATTAGCGTGAACTGAGTTTGCACAGGGGTTCTAGTGCACCCTCGGCTCTGCTACATCAGATTGCTACATCTGATGTAGCAGTGCCGAGTGTGCATCAGATGTGTAGTTGAGCAAAACTGACTCAGCACTGCTAAGTCTCTGCATTCGCATAGGAATGCATTGGCCAGCCTTCGGCCAATCAGCGCTGGCTCTGCCGGAGGAGGCGGAGTCTAAGGTCGGACCTGAATGGAGACTGGTGTGGAGCGATCTTAGACTCCGCCTCCTCCAGCAGAGCCAGCGCTGATTGGTCGAGTTCCGTACTCTGGCCAAACAGCGCTGGCCAATGCATTCTATTAGCCCGATGAAGTAGAGCTGAATGTGTGTGCTTAGCACACACATTCAGCTCTACTTCATCAGGCTAATAGAATACATTGGCCAATCAGCGCTGGCCAATGCATTCTATTAGCTTGATGAAGCAGAGTGTGCACAAGGGTTCAAGCGCACCCTCGGCTCTGATGTAGCAGAGCTGAGGGTGCACAAGGGTTCAAGTGCACCCTCGGCTCTCCTACATCAGAGCCGAGGGTGCGCTTGAACCCTTGTGCAGCCTCGGCTCTGCTACATCAGAGCCGAGGGTGCGCTTGAACCCTTGTGCACACTCTGCTTCATCAAGCTAATAGAATGCATTGGCCAGCACTGATTGGCCAGAGTACGGAATTCGGCCAATCAGCGCTGGCCAATGCATCCCTATGGGAAAAAGTTTATCTCACAAAAATCACAATTACACACCCGATAGAGCCCCAAAAAGTTATTTTTAATAACATTCCCCCCTAAATAAAGGTTATCCCTAGCTATCCCTGCCTGTACAGCTATCCCTGTCTCATAGTCACAAAGTTCACATTCTCATATGACCCGGATTTGAAATCCACTATTCGTCTAAAATGGAGGTCACCTGATTTCGGCAGCCAATGACTTTTTCCAATTTTTTTCAATGCCCCCAGTGTCGTAGTTCCTGTCCCACCTCCCCTGCGCTGTTATTGGTGCAAAAAAGGCGCCAGGGAAGGTGGGAGGGGAATCAAATTTTGGCGCACTTTACCACGTGGTGTTCGATTCGATTCGAACATGGCGAACACCCTGATATCCGATCGAACATGTGTTCGATAGAACACTGTTCGCTCATCTCTAGTTAAAACCCAAAATTTTGCACATTTACTATCCCCAGTAGTACTTGCTAGGCAACTCTTTTATGTTTATATGTATAGTAATGGGTTACGCGAGATTACAAATATTTGCCAGTTCTGCTTTTACTTAAGTAATTCCAGATTACTAATACTCTGTGTGTTCTGTACTCGGTACCCATTTGTGTTTTGGCAGCAATTTGTAGGCTGTAAAATTGAAAGGCAGTGCTCTTTCCTGAAGCTTGTGTAAAATAACAGAACTAGTCTATGTGCAGCCAACATTATTGGTGCGCACAGTGGTTGACATCTGTTCTGATCATTTAATTGCCATTTATGTGCCATTTTGGCTTAATCAACATTATTTGTTAGAGTTCATTGCTTGTCAATTAAACATATTTTCTGGCATATAGTCCTCAGTCCTCCTGGCTACTAATAGAAGAACATTGAATGTACAAATACAAGTGCCAGGCGACACCAATATAATACAGAATAGATCCAGAGTACTAAATGATACAAGAACTCAAATGTCTATCAATATGCAAAATAGTCTCCAGAATTTCTGGTAGGATTACTAACCTTTGGTGGCTCTGCCATCCATTTCTATGGTAGTTATGAATATTCCCAAACTATTGCTGACTAGAAAAGAACCTGCACCACTAAAGCTGGTGCACCCCCAATGGGTCACTTCATCTTAGATCATTTCTAGCAAGGTAATCAGCAATTTTCAGTTTTAAGACAATCCCACCTTGTATTGGTAGGAACAGGGTAACAGACTATAACTTCAGCATCTGATTAATAAGAATGCTAGTATGGTTTTATCCACTATTAATCATAACAGTATCAGATAGCACCCTGTTACATGGCAGATGAGCTGCCGGTAACAAACAGTGATTGACAATATGGGGAGATAATCGGTGATTGTTTCATTACATATCGGAACAGAAATCATCATGGCTGTATGAGGTCAAATGATTTCCTGTATGATTGTTCGTCTCCATACATTTTGCATTTAGTTGGCAGCATATTCCCAGATTACATGAAGGAGCATGCTGTCAACATAAGATGAATGCTTGCTCCTGTTTGCTCATTTGTCTGATCATTGACATGTTTACACAAGGCAATAATTGACAGTGAACGTGCAAGCAATTATTTGGGCATTTATCACTGCATGATTAAGGGACAGTTCATGGAAGAAGTGGAAGATGACCTATGTATAGATAAATGGTAAGGCCTAGAGTGCATGGGTTACTAGGACCTTCAGTGGCTTCAGTAGATGTCACTGCCTCAGCTCCAAGCATGTTAGTTGTGCAATCTAATGGGCTGTGCCTGTCATAGCTAACACACGCTAAGCTTCGGGCATTTGTTTCTGCAGCATGGTCCAAGAAACAGTCAGTAGATATACCTCTCCTCCATGCAACCCTAACCAAAACCTACCAGCTTTGATGTGGACAGATGGGCTGTGCCTAATACTAACAGTACCAAAGGTCATGTGGACACAGGATTGGGTGTCTAAACCACCTGGTAAAAGCTTCCCTAATATTAAAATAACCTGCTGATATTCTTCAAAAATTGCAAATGCTTCCAAAAATTACTAAATCTTATTGCTTAACCACAAACCATGGAGACCATGATCCTCTTAGCAGTACAATCAAACATAACAGGGATATGGTGCTTACACAACTAATTTTTCTAAGCAATATTTTGCACATTACAGGGGTAAGAACATATCAACCAACTGCTGCACACGGTCGAAATTTGGCCAATGGCTACACATGACATAGTGTACATAGTTTTGCCCACAAAATGACCCACTGCATGTTGGTACTATTTAAGCGATATGTGACTTCTGCTCTATCTGTTCTTATCCTTAAAGGGGTTGGCCACTTCAGACCAATATTGAGAAACAAATGTTAATGTTTGTACAATAAAAAGATATACAATTTTCCAATATACTTTCTGTATCAATTCCTCACGGTTTTCTAGATCTCTGCTTGCTGTCATTCATTCTGTTACTTCTAGAGGATAAAAGTCTGACCATGGTCATGTGATTTACGGTCCATGGTCATGTGATTTACGGTCTGTGGTCATGTGATGAGCACACAGGTGCACAGCGGATTACCAGGCAGATGTCTGATTACTGGGCTGTGACTATAACGAGTGGCACCTGTGTGCTCATCACATGACCATGGACCGTAAATCACATGACCATGGTCAGAGTTTTATCTCCTAGAAGTAACAGAATGAATGACAGCGCGCAGAGATCTAGAAAACCATGAGGAATTGATACAGAAAGTATATTGGAAAATTGTACAACTTTTTATTGTACAAACCATAACATTTGTCTCTCAATATTGGTCTGAAAGTAGACAACCCCTTTAACATTTCTAAGATCAGAGGAGTCCATTTAACATTAAAAAAATAAAATACAATTAATATTAATATTGCAAATGGGTTTGGAGAGTACCATTCTACATTTGTGACATGCACTTTTTACCCATTATTTACTTTTAACCCCTTAGCGACCCTTGACGTAACTGTACATCATGGGTCGCATGGGGATGTATGGAGCGAGCTCACACGCTGAGCTCGCTCCATACACGGCAGATGCCGGCTGTATAATACAGCCAGGACCTGCCACTAACAGCAGCGGTCGGTGTCCGAGCCGATCGCTGCTGTTAACCCTTTACACACTGCGGTCAAACATGACCGCAGTGTGTAAACAGCGCAGGCGGCATGGGCGCCGCCATGTTTCGCCGATCGCCGCCCTCCTGAACGTCACATGAGGGCGGTGATCGGTTGCTATGACAGCCGGAAGCCTATTGAAGGCTTCCAGGCTTGTCTCTGCACTAGATCTATTAGACGATGCCAGAGGCCAGAGGCATCGTCTATTAGAAGTGCTGGGATTTTCCTATTCACTGCAATACTGTAGTATTGCAGTGAATAGTATGAGCGATCAGACTCCCTAGGTTTCAAGGTACCTAAGGGGTCTGATCATAAATGTAACAGAAGAAAAAAAAAAAAGTTTTTAAAAGTATTAAAAAAATAAAAAAAATATAAAAGTTCAAATCACCCCCCTTTCCCTAGATCAGCTATAAAAGTAATTAAAGAACATTAAACATAAACATATTAGGTATCCCTGCGCTCCAAAATGCCTGAACTATTAGAATATTAAAACATTTATCCCGTACTGCGAACGGCGTAGCGGCAAAAAAAAATAAAAACAGCCAAAAAGCGTTTTTTTCAACACTTTGCCTCCTATAAAAAATTGAATAAAAAGTGATCAAACCATCAGATCTTTCCCCAAATGGTATCAATAGAAACGTCATCTTGTCCCGCATAAAAAGACACCACAACCAGCTACATACATGGAAATATGAAAAAGTTACAGGTGTTAGAACATGATGACACAAATTTTTTTTTCTATTTTGCAAAGTTTATCATTTTTTTAAAAGTATCAAAACATTTCAAATACTATATAAATTTGGTATCACCGCGTTTGTACTGACACGTAGAACACAGGTAACATGTCCTTTGTACCAAACAGTGAATGCTGTAAAAATTAAACCCATAAGAAAATGGCGCAAATGCATTTTTTCTCCAATTGTGCCTCATTCTGAATTTTTTTCCAGCTTCCCAGTACATTGCACAGCATATTGAATGGTGCCATTACAAAGTACAATTTGTCCCGCAAACAATAAGCTATCATGTGACTCTGTGAACTGAAAAATGAAAAAGTTATGGCTCTTGAAATGTGAGGAGGGAAAAACGAAAATGCGAAACCAAAAAATGGCCTGGTCCTTAAGGGGTTAAAAAAAAAAAAAAAACTGGTTCAACCTCACCATTTTCAATTTTACTCTGAATGGTTCATCATGATAAATCCGGCAATGGAAAGTTTATGTGGTGTCCTAGTTTCTTTTATAACCCAACTTCACAATGAAATTTATATAAACATATCCAGTTCATACAAGTGATGTACATACACATGCTCTAAATATATACATAATATAAATAGACACATTTTCTATATACTGATAAGGAGCATGAGCCTTAACACAGCTGTCTGCAAATGGTATTTTCTTCTGGTTTGGCTTACATCCTAATCCATTTTTCAAAGCCTGTTAAACATTGACTTGGGTAGCTGCCCAATAGTATTTGTCCTCTTGGATGAGAGCTAATGTCCTTTTAACAGGAAGCATTGCCATATAAGTGTTCATACACCAACTTGATGGTCTCCACAAGAAGAAACAGTGTCTCCTGGACTAAAGTCAAAGCCCTCTCACCTAGTCAACCAGTCATCTGCTTCACACCAATGAAAGGCAAAAACCATGAAACATCTGTCTACAAATGGTCTTTCTTCATAGACAAGACTGGTTTGTGTTATAATTATGTTAGCAGACATTTTAAAGTTGAAAATCGAGCTGTCCGCTAGAGTCTCTTGGTTGAGTGATAATTTTCATACCGTTTTTTTTTTCTTCCAAGGAGCAGTTTCTGGCCTATAAGGCTCTCTATACATGAAGAAACCGTACCTTCTATACTTACAATGTAGATACATATTTATTGCTTTAACTGTTTCCAATCGCCCCTCACACCTCTCCAGAGAATTTTGCATTATAATAAGCTATTACAAGTGAAATCTTCATATTCTTCTCTTTATATCCTTTCTACAGCATGCTTTCTCCAGCATGTGTCATGTATTGTATCTTACAACAAGGACTGTCCAGGGAATTCACAGTGTGTTCCATAGTTAAGTCATATTCATATGGCCAAAAGCCAAATCTAATTTTGCACATCAGAGTTCTTTCACCTTTTGGGAAAAGCATTCTTTCAAGCGTTGCCAGTGTATATGCTATAGATGTGATTTAGGTTGCTGCTGCGGGATACAGAATACGTTTTTGATGACCATTTCTTAGAACATAGTGTTATCGTTCTGTGTTCCAGTGTGTTTCTATTCGATTTTGATCTCCAATTTTATTTGATTTTTTAAACAAAAATAAAAACAGCACATGAGATTGTAAGAGTAATATATCTTTTATAACAA
Source organism: Leptodactylus fuscus (assembly GCF_031893055.1). Lineage (NCBI taxonomy): Eukaryota > Metazoa > Chordata > Amphibia > Anura > Leptodactylidae > Leptodactylus > Leptodactylus fuscus. The sequence goes on along the minus strand of NC_134266.1, from coordinate 200,646,397 downwards.
TTGTTGGTGTTTTATGCCAAACAGTAGCACAGACTAGTCACAGTGTATGAAGTGGCTGCTTATAGGCTCCTGTTCTTAGTATCAAAGCCAGCACTATACGATTCTACAGTACTAGCAACCATACATGAGATAGGAGCCTAGAAGGAATAAAAAGAGCTTTAGGAGAAAAGACACAGAAGTCTAAGTGCTTCTAGATTTTCCATTCCTTTTGTAGTTATATCTGAGTTTAACTCAAAAAACACAGCAAAATCTCCAGCAATGTGGGGCCTTACGGTAGCCTTAAGGAGTTTTTCAGTTTCAAAAACATTGGTTTACATGTATATGTATATGTGCATAATCACTGCATATAGTGATAGGCTGCAGACGTTGCATATGGAATAAATCCACAGTTATTAGCACTTTTTCCTAAATATCGGAGTGCTGTGTTTTTTTTGTAATTTGTAGATAGATAGATAGATAGATAGATAGGAGATAGATAGTGAGATAGATAGATAGATAGATAGATAGAATACAGTTGGAATATCTCAAAACATTCATCTAATATATCTAGTGTGTGTGTGTGTGTGTGTGTGTGTGTGTGTGTGTGTGTGTGTGTGTGTGTGTGTAGAAGCTTCTAGTGCAAAAAATCATAATGGCTGGCATATCTAATGGCAGAAATTCCTCCAGTCATGTACAAGAAGGTTCAGTTAGTCTGACTTAGCTATCATTAGGGTAATTACTACAACTGGCACTGAGGTGTAATTTTTGAGGAGGGAATCGAAAAAACACCAGGGGTACCATAACATACCATATATTACAGTAACATCTAGATACAACGTAATTAAATATATATATATATATATATATATATATATATATATATATATATAGTAATGTTTTCCTGATAACCTTTAATTTTTACGTTTCAAATATTTTTTTTACATTTTTTTCTGGTAAATTATAGAATTTATAAATTTGATTACTCATAAAAAACTCATAAAATGGGCTTTAAAGTGCCCCGACAGTCTATATTTTAACTACAAATTGCAACTTATTATTTATATAGTCTATGTATTTAGCAGCATTCACTTACGTACACCGGTGAATGCTGCAGTTTCTTCCTAAACTGTAAAAACATACCGAAGGGTTAACTGACTTTTTATCATACTGTTTGTAGTGTGTATATCAGCTTGTGAGCCCTAGTAATTGATGTCAATGGCGACAATCTCTGTACAACACTGCAGTCTATGTTGTTATTGCCGTATACAATAAATGTGTAACAAGCAATCACAGATTAGCCTGTATTGTATTCAGAATGTATGTTGTATATATGCTATTACATTTTCAGATTTTAAAAACTGTATTGTAATATTTTTCCACTAGTTAGATGTTTTATGATATTCTGTGTCCGACATACAGATATCTCATCACATTCTCTCTGTGCCTTATAGTTCAAGCACATTATATAAGTGAGGTACAATGGGTTAAGCAGCTGGCAAATGGGCAGAACTTTCCTCTTGAGAGCAATGGAAAAATGATCTGCTTGGTAACATCCACAAGGCTTTTGATTTTACATTTTATTGTTTAGCTTTTCGGCCACATTTGAAATATTCCTGTGTATTTCTTATCTTTGACCTTCAAGCATTGATGCTTTATCAGTGTTTCCTTTGAGATCAGAGATGACCTTCATTTGATATCAGTGAGCCCTGACCTGCCTGAGTGATCTGCTCAAAAGGAATACATATGTTGAGCGGAGCTGGAGTTTGCAGTAGGGGTAAGTGAATTATTTACAAAAATTTGAGTTGACACCTTTTATCAAATGTGGAAAGATGAAGACAAAACAGCTGCTATTGCTGTCGTAAGCAATCTGCTGGTGATTGAATAAAAGTGTCAAGAAAATGGCTGCTTGATGGCCTTTTGTTCTCTCTCATCCAGCTTGATGTTAGTTTGAGCTGTCAGTTAGGAATCACGGCAGTGTGATTTATCAATAGGCAGCATGACCTTGTAATCTAACGTGTGCTTCAACTAGAGGACAGCACCCTCTGCCGAAATACATGGTGTGCTTCCTGCACATTTATACACTCAATATCCCAGTCATTTCACAAATAGCCTTATTTGTTTGCTTCACCAGGAAGGACAGGCTAGTGAAACAGAGTAGGCTTGCCGGGCGACTTCTAATGCCATTTGTCTTGTGTGGGAGTGCGGTGGCCTAATGCATGCTTGAAGCTAATTACTATTCCATACAGTGTATTAACATTAAATATGCTGCTTTGCAATGAGCAGCAGGTGCTTAGAGGTGGGCATTAATCTCCTGCTGACACAAAAATAAAACCTTTAATATTTTCTGGACCTGTTCTCTATCTGGGAGATAAGACTTGACATTAAAGCCGTGAACAGTTACACATGAAATATCATGACTATCTTTCTGTTCTAATCCTTGAGAATCAAAAACATTTTGTACGTCTTGTAGAGATATGTTAAAGCAGACAGATCAGTAAAACATTTACAGAATAGAAAATACTAGTAGTATCCTGCACTAGACTATTAGAATATAGACAGGCGTCCGATTCATTTATATGATATCAATGTAACAAAAATAGAAAATTGTTTAAAAAGAATGAAGGGATATGTACAAGGATTTTAGATAGACTTCTATTAGAATGCTAAAGTGTAAAACTTGTTCATATAAGCCCAACAAATATCTAAAGTGTCTGTTTGTAGATGTGAAGGTGCTACACATTGGCATAGCTTTTTTATATTATTTAAAGGTCGACTATGCGACTATTCAACTATGCTGTTAAATTATATAAGATAGATAGATAAGACATTCCTTTAATAGTCCCACCATGGGGAAATTTCAGAAATATCCTTATACCTAAGCAGGTATCCAGAAGAAGAAAATCTACTGTTAAATCTTTGAAAATACTAAACCACTGATGCCCAAGTCTGGCAATATACTTTACCCTTGGTTCGCATCTCCGTTTGCAGAGTCCACATGGGGATTCCCTTAACAGACTACCAAAGGCATTTGCAAGCAGTGTGTAGTGAAAGCACATGGATCCCCATAGACTATAATGGGGTCCGTGTGCTCTCTGCGCGCTGCCCCCACGGAACATGTGGATAGAAAAGTAGATTGTGAAGTACTTTCCTGTCCACATGTTCCCTGCAGAGATCTTGCGGCAAGCACACAGACCCCATTATAGTCTATGGGGATCCGTGTGCTTTCACTGCACACTGCTTGCAAATACATTTAGTAGTCCATTCGGGGGATCCCCATGCGGACTTCCCCGAACGGATTACCAAGGCAGATGTGAACGAGGCCTTAGATAGCTTGGCCATACAAAGGATGAAGTTTGAATATCAAAATGTGAGATCAAAGTAATATGACCATCAAAGTAATGTGGGCACACACCTATACAAATTAAATGGACAGCTGGTCCCAACTTGCCTGCCCAACATTAACCATTTTGCTAGTAAGGATGTATCATATATGTCCTGACAGGGAGGCAATTCAGTAGTCAAGTATGTATGAGATATATCCTAACTACTAATGGCAATATCTCAGGCTATATAGCAGCCAGAAATATGAACTGCAACTTAAAGATGTTGCTAAGATTGCAAATATAGCTGATATACATCCAGAGATATATCCAGTTGGCATGAGAGATGCATATACCTACAGATTTATCCTTCCGTGATTGTGGCAGTGTGTTAGAAATAAGTCCTAGCTCATATTTCTGCCATACAGTCAAAATATATTGGCAGTAAGTGTCCCACCAAGTTTCAGCCTCATCTCTCACCTCAGACAGGGTTAAAAAGAAAGAGGGAACCAGAGGTTCATGTGCTGACAGCCTGCATGGAGAGAAGGAAAAGAATAGATCTTCCTCTCCATGGAGTTCTGTGCACGTATACCACAAACACACACAAACATCAATAAAGTGTACATTTTACACTGTCCCTCTCCAGTCCCGATCTGATCTTTAGAATAAAATTAATTGACTGTTTTTCCATCTATTTGCACCTATTACAAGCTACAGTAATAGCAATAATGATTATCACTAGATACGATAAAAATATCTAATGATTTCCGACGGATGGAAACAGTTTTGTAAGTCAGAAAATACATTGTGCCCATTCTCTATAGAAAAAAAAGGGTTTGTCAGTATTCAGAATCGTAATGGCATAGTGATGGGGAATTTAGATTGTGAGCTCTATATAAGACAGTGTTGACAATATTTGTAAAGCGCTGCGGAATATGATGGCGCTATATAAGTAAGCAAAATTAATAAAGAAATAATTATACATGTGTTTTGGGTTTTTTTGCACCCCTATAAGGGTATATCCACAAAGAAATTTTTGCAGGCTGATTTTGAGGCGGTACCTACATCAAAATCCGTCTAAAAAAAAAAAACTCCCATTCATTTCAATGAGAGTTAGTAACAGTTTTTTTCTTCTAGCTGATTTTTTCAGCCAGAGGAGCAAAAAAGCAACATGACCTATCTTCAGGCGGATTCCGCCTTGAAAAACCCATTATAATCAATGGGAGGTGGAAAAAACGCGGCACGTTTCTTGTCACGGTTTTTGATGCATTTTTGCAAATAGTTTTCAGGTCCATACAGTGTGCTGGAGCAAAAAAAAAAAAAAAAAACGCATCAAAAAACGCAATGAAAAAACACACCAAAAAAGGTGACAAAAAACGTTTCTTAATTTCCTAGATTTTTCAGCTTGCAAATAACTCTGTGTGAACATACCCTTATGGATTCAACGCCTGATCCATCTTGTGGATGCACAAGAAGCCACACTTGAAAAAGTCAGATGAAGGTGGACATGGCTGACAAAAGCCTATCTAGATCATGTTGAAGAAATACATAGGGTACAGAGATGCGCTTAATCCCTATATTTTATAGATTGATACATTTTTTAAAATTTTCAGCTAAAAGAAGATTTTGGGACTTTCCAGTTCTAGTAATTTTTATGAAGATATGTTCATGTTGGAGGTTGGGTGCATATAACTTTCTGCTTGGTTTTCACTTTTAACAATTAATAGCAATTTTTAATGCATTTTTTACATTACTAATTAAAGACATGGCATAGTTTGATATTTAAAGGGGTTGTCCCGTTATGGACACTTATCCCCTATCCAAAGGACAGAAGATAAGTGTCTGACCACTGGGGGGCCTGATTGCGATTCAACACACAGACCCCATTACAGTCTATGGGGTCCATGTGCTTTCATTGCTCACTGCTTGTCAATGCGTTCGGTTTTCCATTGAGGGGGGTCCTCATGTGGACTTCCAGAACGGAATACCGAACGCAGATGTGAACCAGGCCTTATACATATGAGGGCTTGTTTTTTGTGCAACATGTTGTACTTTTCTATTACACTATTTTGGAAAACATTTAGCTGATTGATCATATTTTATTAACCCTTTCTTAGCGAGATAGCAAAAAAGAAGTCACTTTTTCCAACCTGTTTTTATGTTCTAAATTTTGCATGGTATTGCGCATCATAAATTACGTGGTACCCTTATTCCCCCAGTCTGTACGATTATGGTGATACCAAGTTTATTTTATTTTGTACTACTTTTGCACAATAAATTCAGTTAATTTCAGTTAATTTCAAAATTAAGTTGTTTTAGCGGCACCATGTTCTGAAAGCCATAACTTTTTTATTATTCCATCATCGACGTTGTGTCAGGGCTTGTTTCTTCTGGGAATGTCTTTCATTTCTATTGGTACCATTTTATATTTTTTAAACTTTTTTTGGAATGTGACAAAAAAACAACAATTATATTGGGATTTTTTTTTTATGGCGTAAATGTATTTGTTTTATTTTCCTATTTCATACTTTAGAACTTTTTTTTTTTTTTTTTTTTTTTTGCCTTTACACTTTGTCCCATACTTGGACTTGAACACTAGGTGGCACAATTGCTTCTTTAGTACATTGATATGCGTCTGCATATCATTGCACAATGAATAGTCACACTATAACTACAAGACTTTGGATCAGGTGAAGGCTTGTAGATAGAGATATACAGTACATCATGGCAAGACATCAGCGCCCTGTGATCACATCGTGGGGGTGCCAGTAGGGAGAAAAACACAGAGACCGCTTAGTGGGGTTAATGGGGGTTAAACGGCCATAAACGATGTTTTCACGGCTCATCTGATATCCAATACCAATGACACTGCAATAAAATTGGTTCATACTACAGCTTTACATCATGCTGACCTTAGCACTTCAAAGGATTATTCACAAAGATGACAAATTTGGCATAAGTTATCAAAAAAGATTTCCCATCCCATACTGACTTTAAAGGGGTCATCAGTAGTGTAGTGCGGGCATGCGCAGTCGGCTCTGCCCAGGCCCGATGCCTGGCAGAGTGAATGAAGAGCCGGGACACTGCACGGAGAAGACTTCTCGGAGGATCCAGCCCGACCCTCACTCGTGGACTTGGTAAGTATGCCTACTCCTGAAACGAGCATTTTCCCCTCATAGAGTATAATAGGATTCGATATTCGATTTGATATTCGAATATTGAGGGGCTACTCGAAACAAATATCGAACCTAGAACATTTTACTGTTCGCTCATCTCTAGTAGTGACTTAGCACAGTCACTACATGACAAATAACAAGATCTACCGGCTTCTGGCTCTGTTCTCCATTCAACGACTGGTATAGCGACAGTTGACATAGAAGGTCCCCAGGTGTCAGACTCCACTGATCTGATTTCAGAACATACAAAAGATAGGACAATCTGCTTATTTCTCATTTTTAATATTTTATTATTTGTCCTCTATGATAATTTTGGGCCATGAGATTCCAGGCTGCGTTTTGAAACAGGTGAAAAGTAAAGAAATTAGGAAAGGAATCCAGTATTTGTATATAAAATTATTATGGGTCCATTCACATGGAGGAAAATGGTGAGGAATTTGGTGTGGAATTTCAGCGCTGAAAAAAGCCTCCCATTGATTTTGCTAGTGGGAAAAAAAGCTAGCGGAACCCATTGAAATCAATTGGAAGCTTTTTTTTCAGTGTGGAAAATTCAGCGCCAAATCAAGCACCATTTTCCTCTGTGTGAATGGACCCTATATGTGGAAAGAGAGAATATACTGATGTGTGTATGAACTAGTATGTCAAATGTGCTACATTGTATCTAAGGGAGTGTAGAGATTTCTAGGGTACATACACGTGGCCAAAGATGTGTATTCCAGTTAGGGCCCATTCACACAGAGTAACGTGCCGCGTGATGTGGCACATATACGGCGTGTGAGACTTTGCGCGCCGTAAAAGCTCCCATTGATTTCAATGGGAGCCTGGATCATATACGCCGCGTTATTTTGTGGCCGTGATTTTGCGGCCGCAAAATAACGCGGCGTATACGATCCAGGCTCCCATTGAAATCAATGGGAGATTTTACGGCGCGCAAAGTCTCACACGCCGTATACGTGCCACATCACGTGGCACGTTACTCCGTGTGAATGGACCCTTAGATTTTGTAGGTGTTTGATGTCTGTCCATTGTATGAAGAATTTCATTTTTTACTACACAGTCAGCCAGATAACTTATACCCTTCCTATACTATTTCTGTTGAAAATGACACAAGAGATTCTATGATTTCCATCCAATTATATTTTTACTATTTGACAGCACCAACTGTCCTTTTCAAAGCAATCAATAGAAATATGTGCTGCTGTCACTCAAGAGATAAAAATTCCATTGACATCTAATAGAAGGTGATTATTGATCATAGATTAGCAGACACACAAAAAAAGCAGTCAGTGGCATCTAATCATAACTTCTTAGCAGTCACATTGTGTGCTGTAAAAATCCCCTGTATTCTGCTTACATGGTCTGCGACACTGGTGAAGATTCTTATTCTGGAGTTACCAGAATAATTCAAACCTTGTGAATTTTCCGTAGACTGCAATATAATGTCATATGATGGTTGCTTCATGCTCAAACTCCATAAATAGAAGGGTAAAAAACCGTTTTGAATTTTTTTTAAACACAATAAATAAATAAAAAATTATATATTTACATATATATATATATAGTCATTTTTTCAAAGTTTTAAATTTCCTATAGGTGGCAACACGGTGACTCAGTGGTTAGCACTGCTACATTGCAGCACTGACGTCTTAGGTTCGAATCCTGCCAAGGACAAAACACCTGCAAGGAGTTTGTATGTTCTCCCCATGTTTACATGGATTTCCTCCCATACTCCAGAGACATACTGATAGGGGAAAAAATGTACATTGGGATTCCTATAATCTACATTAAAAAGAAAATTCCTAAATATAGTAATACATAACAAAAAGTATATAAACATGATATCACAGTGCTCATACTGACCCACAGTAGCTTTTACCATACAGTGAATGCTCTAAAAATATAAGCCATAAGATTTTCAGTGCATCGTTCAGAAAATAAATGAATTTCCATTAAGAATTATTATTTGCTTCACAAAACACAAGGCCTAATACTGCTGTGTGAATGGAAAAATTCTAATGGTTTTTGGAACGTGGGGAGTAAAAAATGAAAATACTTAGAATAGGTCATCAATAGTAGATGACTGAGGGGGTCAGACACCCAGGGATTGATAGAGGTCACCAAGTGGTACCATTCAGAAAGCGTGGGACCCCCCTCCCCATTTGTGCTAAAAACTCCTGAATAATCTGTTAATTTGCCTAGTTGTATAGTGATATACTATATCTACTCCTCATGTTCCACTTATCTTAAGATATTTATTTCACATAAGATCGGGCAATGGAATTCATACATAATAATCATAATGTACATAATAATATAGAAGAAATTTAAATATTCATGTCATCTCATCCATGAAAGCATGTACATAACTAGGATAGACTAGACCCCTTAGCAAATTTTTAACTGCATTTAACTGGCAGCCATACAATACAGCATGCCATTTACTGGCCCCCACAAAGAATAATATCCCTTTTACTGGCCACCACATAGTATACTGCCCCATTTACTGGCCCACATACAGTATATTGGCTCCTTTCCTGGCCCCATACCGTATGCTGGCCTTTTTATTGGCCCCAATACAATAAGTGCCCCCTACATTTGCCCTCATAATTGCCCATTTATTGGCCTCCGTACAGTAAGTTCCCACTTTATTGTCCTATATACAGTACACACCCCCTTTACTAGTTCCCACAAAGTAACATTAGGCTTACACATCCTCATCTCCTGCCCAGGGCAGACTTTTCTTTGGCTCCAGCCTGTTGCTGCAAGTAAAAGTTCCCGTCGATGTCATACATATTACTTAAAGGAGTATTCTCCTCTCAAGGACCATATTCAGACTTGCATCTGAAGCTAACTTCATTGTTTTACCCAACACATTGCTTATCTATCTTTGCCAGATACAACTTCCCTCAGTCTATTGTCTTCATGAAATATAGTTTAGAAAAAAGCAGCAATTTTCTTCGAGACGTTTCCTCCTATTGCTCTTCCTATGTTTCTTATCCAGAAGACTGCTTCTTGGAATCCTTGTGGCTCTGTGGATACTTAGATGATACATCCTGTGATACCAGCAGTACTCCTCTTGTGGAAATGTATTCCCTGAGATATCAGATGTTGTTTTCTATCAGAATGTATCAGAGAGTTTGGCTGTAGATGATGGATTTCTTGATGTATTTTGTATGAAGGCTGTTCCATCTTTGCTAGCTGGCCTGTACGGTTAAGGTAGCTTGTTCTCTGTTATTGAGAACTTTCAGATTGGAAGGAGTTACGGGTGACGCTGATCATAGGACTGGGTCTGTGAATTTTTTGTTGTTTTTCTGAAGGAAGTATTGACATATGACAATGCTATCCTTGTGAGGGATATTTGAGTACAAAGATTCTACATCAGATTCTACATCAGCCAACACTGAGCCTGGCTGGATTTTTCAGAGGGGTTAAGTCTGGAACTCTATACTGTACAAGAATACTTGCATTTGAAGATGTGATTAATATTTATAGCTACCGTTGAGATGTTTCATCACAAGTATGCAACTGGAATTTTTTTTTCTTGTGCTTATATTTTTAAGATTGCTGCAATGTTTCAGTTGGGCTGATGAAGACACCAGTCTGGCATTGAAATGCATTGCCTGAATCAAATAAATAATATCTTCATCAAATAAATCTGTAAGGATTTGAGTCAGGGTCAGACAGTGCAAAGTGACACAGCTGGGAAAGAAACACTGTGCAACTAATGACAAAAGGGGTCGTAGGCCCTGCAGCTATAACTATGCTGTAATATCTGAGATGAGGCAGACCAATGCACTTCCTAATTGAAGTGCGCCTACCACGACTCCTTACGCTTCTATCCCGGCGGCTAGGATAAGGGGAGAGGAGGCCCTGAAAGTCCCAGGGACTGGAGTCACGGGGTCACACCTAAACAGAAAGCACAGTGTAAATGCAATGCAAAACAAAAGACTAAACAGCATGGAACCAGGGAGGAACACAAGTCCCAGCAAGACACAGAAGAGAAGGCGAGGTCAGACGAGCAAGAGGTCAAGCCAGGAGATATAATAAAGGTACCGAATCAAAAGACAAGGGATAGTCAAAAATACAAGCCGGGTATATAACCAAGGAACAGACCGAATACAAACAGACAGGGAAACAGACTGAGCAGGGGGACCAGGAAACCCAAAGTGAATGGCTGGCAAGGATCCATGCCTGGGTGGGGTTTAAATAGCAGCAGAGAACACACCTGATGGCTAACGGCATGGAGACTGAAAGCAAGGAAAAGATTAACCCTTAATGACCTAAGCACACCCAATAGAACTCCTAACACGTCTCCCAGGGAGACGCCGCGCAGCAAGGAGACCGCGGCGACTCCGTATCCTGACAAAATCATTTTTCCTTTATTTGCATAAATGAGATGGCTCATTCACCGGCCCAGGTGACACGAACTTTGGTTATCAGTACACCCATCTTCATAAATATCCACTCGCAACTCTATATCTTGTTTCCACAGAATCAAAGTCTAAAAAGGAACAGACCAACTCATATAGGGGAGAATGCTTCTATTGTCAGGATACGGAGTCGCCGCGGTCTCCTTGCTGCGCGGCGTCTCCCTGGGAGACGTGTTAGGAGTTCTATTGGGTGTGCTTAGGTCATTAAGGGTTAATCTTTTCCTTGCCTTCAGTCTCCATGCCGTTAGCCATCAGGTGTGTTTCTCTGCTCCTATTTAAACCCCATCCGGATAGAAGGTTAGGAGCCGTGGTAGGCGCACTTCAATTAGGAAGTGCATTGGTCTGCCTCATCTCAGATATTACAGCATAGTTATAGCTGCAGGGCCTGCGACCCCTTTTGTCATTAGTTGCACAGTGTTGCTTTCCCAGCTGTGTCACTTTGCACTGCCTGACCCTGACTCCAATCCTTACATCTATAATATGGTAGTAATTGGAGCACACAATATTTAAAATTACCGGTACCAAGTCCTAATAGTATAGACCTATAGTAGTATATGGGTGCTGTATTACTTGTAAGGGAATTGCAAGTTGTGCAAATCCCTAGTGCTGCTGCTGAAACCAGGGATGACTCTGTCCCTACCTACTTGCCTCAGCTATCCTAAGCAGTAGCAGGGCAACCGTGCAACAGTCTCTGACTAAGTGAAACACAGAACAGGACAAGACAAATAGCACAGAAGCAGAGTCAGCAAGCCGAGGTCATACCAAAGAGGTCATACCAAATAGGAAATCCAAAAGAGTAGTAACAAGACAAGCCAAAGGTGAGAAATCAGTAAGTACAATACAACAATAGCAAGAGAACTGCTAAGGGCTCGTTCACATCTGCGCCCGGTCTCCGTTCTGCAGGTTTCCGTTTCCTGCACAAAACAGAGGCAGGAGATGGAAACCTGTAGGACTCTTTCATACCCATTCATTTGAATGGGTTTGAAAGATGTCCGGCCGTGTGCGCTGGTGAGCGTTTTATGCTCTCCGCCGCAAAAACATTTTTTTTTTAAAACTGGACACAGACATGCAGTACTCTGTGTCCGAATTTAAAAAAAATGGTTTTGTGGCAGAGAGCATAAAACGCTCACTGCCGGACCCGATCTGACAAGTTTCCGTCTTCTGCATGCAGAAGACAGAAACCACAGAACGGACTGCCGAACGCTAGTGTGAACCTAGCGTCAGCAAGGACAGAGTTTCAATAGCCAGCCAACCTGTGTGGGCTGATGACCTTTATATAGAAAATCCAGAACCTGCCCCAGACTTGATTGACAGGTTGGCTGTCAATCACACAGGTCAATCACATAGGCTAAGATGGCTAAGATTAACTATTAGAGGAACAGAGGGAAACCAGAGTGAAAGTGATGCGTATGATGGAAAAATCAATTAAAGAGATGATGAATAGGGCATTGTTCATACATAACAATTAGAACTAAATGCAAGGAATAACAACTGAACACACCAGTGTGCAAGTGGAGGGTGGTGCAGAGACCTGAACAGGCAGAGACGTTACCTTACTGTTCTGTCAAACATGATTCTGTAATATATGGACATTTACATGAGCTATAGTTAGTCCTAGTACAATAGGGGATTTTCAAAAAAGAAAAAAAAAAAAAAAGATAACTATCTGCCCAACTTTGTCCATTCTAAACTCAATCTGTAACGCAATATTAAATAAGTCTTCTACTGGCCCATTGGCTATTGCCTGTTTCCCTGGTTTCCTTATAATACCACTTACATACTTACTTATAGTACATTACGGGTAGTACATGATCTAGATAACGATAATAAAATATAGAATGTGAGCCCCTTAAAGCCTGTTACTATACCTAATAAAGCAGTTTCTACATGAAACATTTGTATTCCTGGAATGCAATCTCTTAGTGGGTCTTTGGCACAATCTAGAAGGATAATCTAGACGTGTGAATGGCACTGAAGAGCTATGAACGGCAGCGTTCTCAAGAGGCTGCAGCCTGACATGTATAAACTTTCACTTGCCTGCTCCCCACTTTGGAAGCTGTTTGATAAAGTAATTTCACTTAGGGAACATCTGCTGAATGATCCACTACAGCCTGGCAGATTTTTGATATAAAGATTACTGATAATGTTATCCTGTCATCATTCTGCATTTTACACTTGTCTATTAATAATATGAGCTCTTGTTTGTTTATGCATCAGTCGTTTCTGAAACTCTTATATTGCTCATGAAATGAATTCAGGGGAATGTTAAATGGTTTTTAAAAGAAAGACAAGTTTACAGGAAATTATAGGAACATCTTCAGAATACGTGGGAAAGTTTTATAAGTGTGGTCTGAGGATACTGGCACGCCATTACAGATGGCAGACTGCACTTACTATATGAAGGTTCTTGTTAGAGATGAGCGAACAGTGTTCTATCGAACACATGTTCGATCGGATATCAGGGTGTTCGCCATGTTCGAATCGAATCGAACACCACGTGGTAAAGTGCGCCAAAATTCGATTCCCCTCCCACCTTCCCTGGCGCCTTTTTTGCACCAATAACAGCGCAGGGGAGGTGGGACAGGAACTACGACACTGGGGGCATTGAAAAAAATTGGAAAAAGTCATTGGCTGCCGAAATCAGGTGACCTCCATTTTAGACGAATAGTGGATTTCAAATCCGGGTCATATGAGAATGTGAACTTTGTGACTATGAGACACGGATAGCTGTACAGGCAGGGATAGCTAGGGATAACCTTTATTTAGGGGGGAATGTTATTAAAAATAACTTTTTGGTGCTCTATTGGGTGTGTAATTGTGATTTTTGTGAGATAAACTTTTTCCCATAGGGATGCATTGGCCAGCGCTGATTGGCCGAATTCCGTACTCTGGCCAATCAGTGCTGGCCAATGCATTCTATTAGCTTGATGAAGCAGAGTGTGCACAAGGGTTCAAGCGCACCCTCGGCTCTGATGTAGCAGAGCCGAGGCTGCACAAGGGTTCAAGCGCACCCTCGGCTCTGATGTAGGAGAGCCGAGGGTGCACTTGAACCCTTGTGCACCCTCAGCTCTGCTACATCAGAGCCGAGGGTGCGCTTGAACCCTTGTGCACACTCTGCTTCATCAAGCTAATAGAATGCATTGGCCAGCGCTGATTGGCCAATGTATTCTATTAGCCTGATGAAGTAGAGCTGAATGTGTGTGCTAAGCACACACATTCAGCTCTACTTCATCGGGCTAATAGAATGCATTGGCCAGCGCTGATTGGCCAGAGTACGGAACTCGACCAATCAGCGCTGGCTCTGCTGGAGGAGGCGGAGTCTAAGATCGCTCCACACCAGTCTCCATTCAGGTCCGACCTTAGACTCCGCCTCCTCCGGCAGAGCCAGCGCTGATTGGCCGAAGGCTGGCCAATGCATTCCTATGCGAATGCAGAGACTTAGCAGTGCTGAGTCAGTTTTGCTCAACTACACATCTGATGCACACTCGGCACTGCTACATCAGATGTAGCAATCTGATGTAGCAGAGCCGAGGGTGCACTAGAACCCCTGTGCAAACTCAGTTCACGCTAATAGAATGCATTGGCCAGCGCTGATTGGCCAATGCATTCTATTAGCCCGATGAAGTAGAGCTGAATGTGTGTGCTAAGCACACACATTCAGCACTGCTTCATCACGCCAATACAATGCATTAGCCAGTGCTGATTGGCCAGAGTACGGAATTCGGCCAATCAGCGCTGGCTCTGCTGGAGGAGGCGGAGTCTAAGGTCGGACCTGAATGGAGACTGGTGTGGAGCGATCTTAGACTCCGCCTCCTCCAGCAGAGCCAGCGCTGATTGGTCGAGTTCCGTACTCTGGCCAATCAGCGCTGGCCAATGCATTCTATTAGCCCGATGAAGTAGAGCTGAATGTGTGTGCTTAGCACACACATTCAGCTCTACTTCATCAGGCTAATAGAATACATTGGCCAATCAGCGCTGGCCAATGCATTCTATTAGCTTGATGAAGCAGAGTGTGCACAAGGGTTCAAGCGCACCCTCGGCTTTGATGTAGCAGAGCCGAGGCTGCACAAGGGTTCAAGTGCACCCTCGGCTCTCCTACATCAGAGCCGAGGGTGCGCTTGAACCCTTGTGCAGCCTCGGCTCTGCTACATCAGAGCCGAGGGTGCGCTTGAACCCTTGTGCACACTCTGCTTCATCAAGCTAATAGAATGCATTGGCCAGCACTGATTGGCCAGAGTACGGAATTCGGCCAATCAGCGCTGGCCAATGCATTCTATTAGCCCGATGAAGTAGAGCTGAATGTGTGTGCTAAGCACACACATTCAGCACTGCTTCATCACGCCAATACAATGCATTAGCCAGTGCTGATTGGCCAGAGTACGGAATTCGGCCAATCAGCGCTGGCTCTGCTGGAGGAGGCGGAGTCTAAGATCGCTCCACACCAGTCTCCATTCAGGTCCGACCTTAGACTCCGCCTCCTCCAGCAGAGCCAGCGCTGATTGGCCGAATTCCGTACTCTGGCCAATCAGCACTGGCTAATGCATTGTATTGGCTTGATGAAGCAGTGCTGAATGTGTGTGCTTAGCACACACATTCAGCTCTACTTCATCGGGCTAATAGAATGCATTGGCCAGCGCTGATTGGCCGAATTCCGTACTCTGGCCAATCAGCACTGGCTAATGCATTGTATTGGCTTGATGAAGCAGTGCTGAATGTGTGTGCTTAGCACACACATTCAGCTCTACTTCATCGGGCTAATAGAATGCATTGGCCAATCAGCGCTGGCCAATGCATTCTATTAGCGTGAACTGAGTTTGCACAGGGGTTCTAGTGCACCCTCGGCTCTGCTACATCAGATTGCTACATCTGATGTAGCAGTGCCGAGTGTGCATCAGATGTGTAGTTGAGCAAAACTGACTCAGCACTGCTAAGTCTGCATTCGCATAGGAATGCATTGGCCAGCCTTCGGCCAATCAGCGCTGGCTCTGCCGGAGGAGGCGGAGTCTAAGGTCGGACCTGAATGGAGACTGGTGTGGAGCTATCTTAGACTCCGCCTCCTCCAGCAGAGCCAGCGCTGATTGGTCGAGTTCCGTACTCTGGCCAATCAGCACTGGCCAATGCATTTCTATGGGGAAAAGTTAGCTTGCGAAAATCGCAAACTGACAGGGATTTCCATGAAATAAAGTGACTTTTATGCCCCCAGACATGCTTCCCCTGCTGTCCCAGTGTCATTCCAGGGTGTTGGTATCATTTCCTGGGGTGTCATAGTGGACTTGGTGACCCTCCAGACACGAATTTGGGTTTCCCCCTTAACGAGTTTATGTTCCCCATAGACTATAATGGGGTTCGAAACCCATTCGAACACTCGAACAGTGAGCGGCTGTTCGAATCGAATTTCGAACCTCGAACATTTTAGTGTTCGCTCATCTCTAGTTCTTGTACCTTTGCCCCAGCAATAAACTAGTTCTCCTTCTTAAGATCACTACTAGATTATAAGGACTTGCAGATCTGTCCAATACACAGGCTTACCTGAAATTGTGCTATGTATGTAGCACAAAACAACAAAACCATTTGTTATCCCCCTTTTCCATATTATGTCAAGGATATCATTTATTTTACCAAAGTAGATCTTAAAGAAATTCTCCCACCTTAGCAACTTTCCAACAAAAATATAGAGGATATGTTGCAGATTTGTCAGGGTCTGATCAATGGGATCCCTTCCAATCACAAGAACGCCTATGTTATTCACCCCACTGTGAATGGATCACATAACCCCCCTGCAGTGGTGTAACTAGGAACGGCAGGGCCCCGTGGTGAACTGTTGACATGGGGCCCCCCCGACCGACGCCCGCCAAAGACCCCGAACACCCCCCACCACCACATTCCTGCGCTCTCTATTATGCCTCATAGTCGCCCCTGCACACAGTATTATAATCCATAATGGCCCCTGCACGCAGTATTATGTCCCTTAGTGGCCCCTGCACACAGTATTATAACCCATAGTGGCCCCTGCACACAGTATTATGCCCACTGTGGACACCCATGTACAATTATTATACTCTGGGGTCTTTTCAGACCCAAGAGTATAATAATCGGAGACCCAGGGGGGGATACAAACATAAAAAACATTGTTACTTATCTCCGACTTATCTCCAGCCGGTAACGGCCTATTAAGAAAAGAAAAAAAACGCAGGGTTAGCGGCTGTCACCGGGCCACTAATGTCCCGGGCCCTGTGGCACCACTACCCCTGCTACCCCGGTAGTTACGCCACTGCCCCCCTGTTTCAATGCAATTGTCTGAGATGGCAGAAATGCAGACCATGAGGATAGGGAATAAGTTGTAGAGATAGAAATCCCTTTAAAATGTTGTGTGATTTATGTAACCCATCTCCTTATATTTTATTAGCGAAGTCAGAGTTTACAGACAGGGTTTTACATTCTCTTACTTTATTAACTAGAGTCAAGAGCGGTTGCAAAGAGTATCTGTTGTTGTGGAGGACACGTCAGATCTCTACATGCCTAAAGTTGGCACATGAGATAGTTATCAGCAGAACACTGGCAGATCAGATTATTTTAGCGTCATTTGCCTTTACCAGCAAAACTTTTGGGATTTTTGGTTCATGCGGATTTGAGCACTACAACTTTTGTTTTTTGTTCAGGTTTTTGTTCAGAGTTTTATCCTCTAGAAGTAACAGAATGAATGACAGCAAGCAGAGATCTAGAAAACCGTGAGGAATTGATACAGAAAGTATATTGCAAAATTGTATATCTTTTTATTGTACATTTGTTTGTCAATATTGGTCTGAAAGTGGCCAACCCCTTTAATTTCATATGTGACATTGCAGGAAAATCAGACAAAATCTTTCTGAATATCTTTGGATGAGGTTTGTTAGCTATTTTTTTTTTGCCTAGCCCATAGGGTTATGTTCCTAAAACCACAAATATTTTGTGAAGTGCTATTTGCAAAAAACCTCATCAAAATTATCTTAAAGGCTTAGGCCCCACATTACAGAACCCCATCCATCCCACAATACTGCAGCTTTTACACTGCATTTACGCTACGCGGGGTCCCAGCCGCAAAATCAGCTCCAAAAAGAGTAAACTTACCCTAAATCTTTAATGAGAAAATATAGAATTGAGCATATACATTTGATTAGTAAAAAAACACAAGGCCCAGGGCTATATTCTTTTTTCTTTTTTTAATCACATGAGCACTCCAAAAATTCCTTTAAACTGCTGAATACACTGAATCTCAATGTTTCTAAGAAAAGTATCCCCGACACACATAAAGTACATTATAGTGCTTGCTGCACTTTTTACAAAGTAATGTTTATGCAGCATGAGAATTTGTTAGGAAAATACAGCTTCGAAAGAAAAACATTATGTGACGAAATACATAATGTCAATATTAACAAATTATTAACAAATTAAACAATTTAACAAAAACTAGGTCAAAATGCATAAGCAAGAGATAAAAATACATCTTATAAAAAGATTGAATAAGTATTTCTTGTTTTGAACAGTTGCCAGAAGAAAACCTCTTCTTCCTAAACAATAACATGGTAGCACAGCTTAAGGGAGCCTTCACACGGAGTATACGCTCCGCTCATTCTGAACGTAAAATTCGTTCAGAATGAGCACGTAAAAACCAGATCCCATTGATTTCTATGGGTGCCGGCATATGTGCGCTCCCCATTAAAATCAATGGAAGGCTTTTTTCCCCTATTGCTTTCAATGTAATACGTGCGTATCACATTAAAAGCAATAGGTTAAAAAAGCCTTCCATTGATTTCAATGGGGAGCGCGCATATGCCGGCACCCATAGAAATCAATGGGATCTGGTTTTTACGTGCTCATTCTGAATGAGTTTTACGTTCAGAATGAGTGGAGCATATACTCCATGTGAAGGCTCCCTGAGTCTGCAAAGTTGCAACTGAACAAACCTCAAGGCGAGGATAAACTGGAGATGTTTGGTCAAAATGCAATGTACTGCATTTGGTGACCAAACCTATCATATCAGCACAAACACCTCATACTGTCAAGCATGATGGTGGTGAGGTGAAATTTGGGCTTGTTTTGCAGTCATAGGTCCTAAGCACCTCACAGTTATTGAGTTGACCATGAACTCCTTGGTATGCCAAAGTATTCAAGAGTCAAATATGAAGTTATTTATTCAATAACTATATCTTGACCAATGCAACAAAACAATAATCCCAAGCACACCAGCAAACCTACAACAGAATGGCTGAAAAAAGAATCAAGGTTTTGTAATGGCCCAGTCCAAGTTCAAACCTCAAAGCAATTGAAATGCGGTGATACAATTCTACAAGTTATTGTTGGGGTGTACTTAGCTCATCACACTTGGCTTTTTCCATTTTGTTTAATAAATAATGAAACAGTGAAGTCTGTTCTGAGCTGTTACTTATCTTGTACTTGCCTAATTTTAGGCCTTCTAAGAACCAAATATTCTATTAATATAAATTCAAAGAGGTTTTACATTGCTGTTCTCTTGAGTGCATGTCCTCAGTGGGAATTTTGTCTGAGTACGGTGAGACTGAATGGAGTTGCCCGTCAACCTTTTTTTTTTTTTCTTTTATGTAGATTGTGAGCCCCATATAGGGATCACAATGTACATTTTTTTTCTCCTATCAGTATGTGTTTGTAGAATGGGAATCCACACAAACACGGGGAGAACATGCAAACTCCTTGCAGATGTTGTTTTTTGCAGGATTCGAACCCAGGACTCCAGCGCTGCAAGGCTGCAGTGCTAACCACTAAGCCGCTGTGTTGCCCCTCCTGTTAACTTATTTACAAAGACTGAGTACGAGATTTATTACACATTCTACAATAATTTTCCGGTGTAAAAGACCTTGTAAAGACAAAAATTTAAACTCATTTTTTTTGCGCAAAAATTAACCAAATAATTGTTCAAGTGAATCTGGATTGGCACTGCATTGGCGGCTGTCATCCATCTCAGGCTGCTCTGAAAATAAATTTAGTTGACATATTTTTTTGCAGAATGTTGGTAAATATAATTGATGGCTGGATAAAATGAATAGTCATGATATATTTCATAATCTGCATCTAATATGGTAAGACTACAAGTATTGGACAGCTTGCATGTTTGTGGATTACCTTATGCCACTTTTCTGCACTGAAATCTGACCCTTATGACCCTAGACCATAACTAGAATGCCTATGCCCCACAGTAAAGTCTGAAATGTATGTTTGTTCCTGATAACTAATAGACCTGAGATAAGAGGGTCCTTATTTTATTACAGAAATATCACAGCCATTTTTGAATCCTATTTTGCACTGCCAGTTCTGGTACGTCTGGGATATAGGGATGGAGACATTTGTTCATTTGAAAGTGTTTTATGTTTCCTTTAGAATGATTTAATAAAGCATTAGAAGAAAAAAGGAAATGATTCTGGCATTTTACTTCTGTCATGTCAGTTCTTTCATAATGATACAGTAAGAAGGAACAAACCTTTGGATACAGTACAGTCTCTGCTCATGGCAGACTAGAAAAGGATTAGCAAATAAAATACACTGCGAACATTGATATAAAAACTAAAGTATGTTTCTTCTTCTGTTATGATCTTTACTTGAGCTGAAACAAAATGTTTATCGTAATACTACATTTTTATGGACATCTCACAAAACTTAAAGGAAAGATCCACTTTCACATTCATTTTTATTGTGCTAAGGCATCTAAGATGAAGAGTCATTCAAATATCCTGTTTTATGTCTCCAACTCTTTTGTAAATCCATTTTACTCCAGAATAACAGACTATAGATAAACTCTGTAGTCTGATCCTGGGCATAGCTATATGGGGTAGAAATTACTACTGGTCACTGTAGTCTTATGGGCCCAAAGGCTACTCTACAACATAAGGAGACACCAGTATTATAAATGGCATATGGTAAGTGGAGACTGTATTATTATTATTATTATTATTATTATTATTATTATTATTATTATTATTATTGTTCATTTATATAGCACCATTAATTCCATTGCATATTTTGCATTGTATTTTGCATGTTTTGCCTATAATAGGTGGATCAGCATGTATTGCACATGACTCGGATCCTCTCTCCAGCACACTGATAATGCAGGGCTTAGGACATTTCGTTCTCCACACTATTAAGGAGAAGTGATGCTGCACTGCTCCATGCTGGTGTGGACAAGGTTTCAGTCTAGGACTTTTCATACACATAGCTTTTAGGACCTATAAAGAGATAGTCCGTCTACAGGCAAAAAGCTATTGGATTGGATTCAAATACAGGAAATATTATCATGTTAACTGTAATCATATGGTAAGATATCATGTGAATGGTGTTTATATACAGTATACATACTGTATATAATATATATATATACTGTATATATCCTATTAATATTATAAATGTGAAATGTTTGTGAGTTTGTGGGTTTGTGACTTTGGATGTTCGGATGTTTGGCGGTCAATCACGCAAAAACCGCTCCACCGATTTGGCTGAAATTTTTCACAAACATAGTCACTACACTCGATTGTGCAATAGGCTACTTTTCGTCACAATAGTGCACATACGTTTTTCCCAGGACCCCCACAAAACCCAAACTCACATCACTATTTCTGCAATCTCACACACTTTGGACCATAGCAAGCCACAAAATTCATATTACCCTCTACAGCAGAGATCAGCAACCCCTGGCACACGTGCCAAGAGTGGCACTCCTGCCATATTTCACTGGCATGCCAGCAGCACAGGACCTGCAAGAGTTAAATGAAGTCCATCTCTTCAGTGCTCTGCTAGAGCTGAGGCATAAGGACACTCCCCTTTGAGAGGGGTGCAGGAAACCC
Source organism: Leptodactylus fuscus (assembly GCF_031893055.1). Lineage (NCBI taxonomy): Eukaryota > Metazoa > Chordata > Amphibia > Anura > Leptodactylidae > Leptodactylus > Leptodactylus fuscus. The sequence goes on along the minus strand of NC_134266.1, from coordinate 200,624,642 downwards.
AGGGGATGGAGCTTAGTCGCTCAAGTCTCTGCCTGCCTGCTATAGTGATAGCTCCTGCCATCTGCACCCTGCTAACATTCCCCGAGGAGGAGGAGGACAGGAAGCTGCTAGCAAACTGAAAGTAAGAAACACACAGCTCCCTTCCTTTAGTTCCTATTCTCATTAATGTCAGGCATTTGGAGTTATTAGTTTAGTGTTAGTAACTCCATGCATGAGCCTCACATTAATAGGAATAAACGCCATCATGTCCCTCATATTAACCCCTGTGTGCCTCACATTAATAGGAATAAACCCCATCATGTCCTTCATATTAACCCCTGTGTGCCTCATATAAAGGTTACTAATATGTGAGACATATGGGGGTACTAATAAAAGACCTCAATAATGAAGATACTTAATTATTACCTCCAAGTCTCTCACATATCAGTAACTAGAGTTGAGCAAGTACTGTTCGGATCAGCCGATCCGAACAGCACGCTCCATAGAAATGAATGGATGCACCTGGTATTTCCGCTTGGATGTAGCCGGTGTGCTTAACCCCCCCACGTGCTGGCTACGTCCATTCATTTCTATGCGAGCGTGCTGTTCGGATCGGCTGATCTGAACAGTACTCGCTCATCTCTATCAGTAACTCTTACACAGGGGTTAATGTGAGGGACATGATGGGGTTAATTGCTATTAATAAGAGGCGCATGGAGTTACTAAACTGTCATGCACAGGGCCAGACTTTATGTTGCTTGCTCAAGAGTATCCGGTGCCCAAAACTTACATGTACTGGCGGAAAATAACAAATCATACAATGTTGTATATCGAAGTATATTAACCTGAAATACCTCTGTCTCAAAGACACTACGTACAGTTTCTCAGAACACCGTATAGCAGCTGAAATACTAATTACGTTCAACACAAAAGTCTCACGTATTCTCAGAATTACAGCAAAAACAAGATACAAAGCTACATTTTATATCCCATACCTTATACACACTACTAAAACCTTACCCGCGCCTGTATTTACACACTTCTACAATCACCGCAGAAGTCGCGGGTACCAGCTAGTATATATATATATATATATATATATATATATATATATATATATATATAATGTATGTATATGTAAATACCTATAAATGAATGTTTGTAATGTGTGTCTTTGTGTGTGTATGTATATATACTTCTATACATCTATATAAGGTATACAGAACAGTGCAAAGGTCTTAGGCAAAAGTGAAAAAGAGCAGTACAGAAAGAATGCTTTCAAAAATAGAAGTGTTAATAATATTTAGGAATAAATAAATAAATATTGTTAATAATATTTAGGAAGAGTCAATCCCACTGCCTGAGACTACACAAAGTGACAGAAGGAGTTGAACAAGCCAACATCCACACAAGATCTGTGGTTAGTTCTACAAGATGTTTTGAACAACCTCCTTGTCGACTTCCTTCAAACACTGTGAGCTAGAAAGTGTAGCTAGAAGAATTGATGCTGTTTTGAAGTGTGGTCACACTAAATATTCATTTGACTTACCGTATTTTTCGGACTATAAGACGCACTTTTTTCCCAAAAAATTTTGGGGGAAAAGAAGGGTGCGTCTTATAGTCCGAATGTGGCGCCTGGCACCCGCTGTAATAGAAAGGCGGAAGCCGGAAAGGGATAGACGCCGGGGCCTGAGACATCGCTGTGCTCCTCTGCCCTGCATGAAGCCAGCAGCAGGAGGAGTGATGCTATTCCGCTCCTCCGTCCCCCCGCCGCTGGCTTCAGGCAGGACAGTGGAGCACAGCGATGTCTCAGGCCCGGCACCTGTGCCAGCGTCTATCCCTCCCCGGCATCCGCCTCTCTAGTACAGCGGATGCCGGGTCAGTATTGGCGGCCCCTTCTCCCCCGGGGCCGGTCCACATCGGCCCCGTACCTGTAGAGTTGCAGGCCGGCTCCTGTGCGGCGATATCGCAGGAGCCGACCTGTTCGGGTGAGAGCCGGGAGCCTAATGAGGCTCCCAGGCCTGTCACTGCTGTATTAGTATTGCGGCTGGGTCTATGACCAGCCGTAATACTAATAGACGGAATGTCCCATAGACGGCAATACAGTTGTATTGCCGTCTATGGGACTTGCAATCAAGTGACCGCAGGTTCAAGCCCCCGGGGGGGAATAAAATAGTAAAAAAAAAAAAGCTTTAAAAATATAAATAAAAGTTCTAAATCACCTCCTGTCCCTAGAAAAAAAATAAATTATATATATATATATATATATATATATATATATATATATATATCATAAACCACCGGGTTTTTTTTCAATACAAGGTGATCTAAGCAATAGATATTCCCCAAAATGGTATAACTAAAAAGTACAGCTGGCCCCACAAAAAAAAAAACACTCTATGCATCCCCGTACAGCTGCAGGGTCACCTGTCAATGTGGCCTTGCAGCTGTTGCAAAACTACAACTCCCATATATTAAATATTTTACCATTTTTTGCTTCAAAATTTTTTTCCCCTATTTTCCTCCTCTAAAACCTAGGTGCGTCTTATAGTCCAGTGCGTCTTATACGGTAGATTTCTTTTTTGCTCACTTGCTCAATTTTGGTAATTGCTAAAACAAACTATTAACACTTGGATTCTTGAAAGCCTTCCAAACCTGCTTAAAATGGTTGCACAGTACAGTACGAGTGTGTGTGCTTGTGCTTTGCTTGTACTGTATGTCTGTATTGCTGTTTGATAAATGTATATGGAGAAAGCGTTATGCAGTGTATGTACTCAGTGTTTTGTTGTGTAGTTGATGGTATCACGTGGGCCCTTCATGGCTTGTGTGGGCATTCTATTATTTCCCTACTTTAGGCCAAGGCCCCATGTAGCGGCAATGTATCACATCTTTTCACAGAAAGTCCGCAGTGGTTTCCTCTGTGGACTTTCTGCTTCAATTATAAGATAAGATAAGATAAGATAATCCTTTAATAGTCCCACAGTGGGGAAATTTCAGTATGTACTTATAGGGAAACCACCAGTGTTTCCATAGATATGATTGACATGCTGCAATTTCCAAAACCACAATGTGTTTCCAAATTGTAGCATTTCCGCTGTGTGTATCTTTCTGCAATGCAGGGGCTGTAAAATTTACCAGTTCTCTGACCAGAGAGATTTAGTTACTTTGAGATCCATTTCTTCCCCAGCACCACCACAAATAATGGAGACTAAATACAGACTCATTTTACCTTTAATTGTTTTTATCTGAGGAAATACAGCTCTGTAATGATAAAATTGCTGATATGCAGAGAACGCACATTTTGGCTAAGGCCCCACGGGACGTCCCACCGCAATAAAGTGCTGCAGGATAAACCACAGTGGGAATGCATTCCAGTTCTTCCCGCAGTGCTTTAAACAGAAAGTTTGCAGAGTTTTCCTCCGCAGACTCACTGCTACAATTATACCCATGGGGAACGACCAGCGTTTCATAGGTATAATCGACATGCTGTGATTTCCAAAACTGCGCCGGTTTTGGAATTTGTGACGTGGCCACAGAGCGTTTTTTGCCGCAAAGTGGACATGGGATTTACTAGAATCCCATCCACTTTGCCTGAACTGTAAAATGCTGCAATTTTTCCTGCGGCGTTTCTACCACGGGTTTCGGTCCCATGGGGCCTCGACCTTTCACAGCTTTTTGGGGGCATTCTATGGCAACTGCATAACATTATGGATATGTGGTAATACTTCTAGGCACAAGATAAAGATGTTGCATTACCGTATATACTCGAGTATAAGCCGACCCGAATATAAGCCGAGCCCCTAGTTTTACCACAAAAAACTGGGAAAACTTATTGACTCAAGTATAAGCCGAGGGGGGAAATGCAGCAGCTACTGGAAAATTTCAAAAATTAAAATGGTCAGAGTTTTTGGGTGCAGTAGGTGCTGGGGAAGGTGAGAGGGTGTTTTGGTTGTCTGTTTGCCCCTTCCCTGAGCTTGAGGAGTGGTCCCTTTTCCCCCACTTGGAATTCAGTCTGGCTGAATATAGGGTATCTGCAGTGCTCCTATTAACCCCTTCCCGACGGAACAGGAGCACTACAGATCCCCTATATTCAGTACACCGGGCACTTTCAGACACAAGGATACCTAATGTGTTTGTGTTTCACAGTCATTTTCTACTTTTGTATCTATTCTAGGGAAAGGAGGGGTTTAGAAATTTTAATTTTTTTTATTTTTTCTACAGCTTCTTTTTTTCCACTATTTTATGGGAGATTCTATACATTGATACTGCGACTGGTCATAGACCAACCCAGACACACACACACACACACACACCGAAAAAAATAATATATTCTTTTTTTCTTTTGCTGACTCGAGTATAAGCTGAGGGGGGCTTTTTCAGCACAAAAACTGTGCTGAAAAATTTGGCTTATACTCGAGTATATAGGTATTATATAGTATAATTTTTGGGTATAGTAAGACATTGTTATTAAGGAAATATTCCGATTTGTCAAGGGAGGCGAATGTTGTAATAAATCTATGACAACATATTGTAAGTTGGTAAAATAGCCCAATAATAATAAACAATTTGGTTACGTGACAAAAAAATGTGAGATTAATTGTATATAATTATTCATTCATGTATATGACTAAATACTAATTGATATGGAGAGAAACCTGAGTGGAGCTCATAATACCTTCTGCAGAGAGCATTACATATTAGATTATTCACACAGAATTGTGAGCCTGGGATCACCTTTTCTAAAGGAAGTTTATGGAGTTTATCAAAGCTTTTTGACATTCAAAAGTTTGCTTTCATATTTATTATTCCTTTGACACAAGTTGGAGTGCTGGAATCTAATTAGCAAGACGTTTGCACTTTATAGTTCATTAATTCATTAATTAATATTTCATTGTACAATGTATTTCATTCTTAGAAGATTGATTAACAAAAGGGGACATCTTGCTCCTATTTTGCGACTTGGAAAAATTTTATTGGCATGTACGTCAAATTGTAAATACATGCTGTGAATGTTTAGATGATGTTTTATTACACGGTCCTGTGTGACATTGCTACAAGTCTCTAAATTGATTAATAAATGAAAATGTGCGGGGAGAAAGGAGACTTTATTTTCACCAATGATTTTACATTTGTAAGAATGGTGCAAGGAAGTATATTTAGTCTTTTATATTTCTTAATAAAATGTTGCTTTTATACAAAGTATATACAACTCAATAGCCAGTATGCAATTGTAATGAAAAATGAAAGTGACTGCAAATAGTCTTTAATATATATATATATAATGTCTTTATTATTTAAAAAAAAAACATATACAAATACAGGTCCAGCCTTACATTCTATGGTACGTTTTGCAGAAATTATTTTTCATTTCCCCCACTAAGTAACAAGCAAATAATTCATAGAGTAACCAGATCCCAGCACTATGCATTGTTTGAAGAACACGTTACTGATAAATGTCTTGGACCCCAATTAGCCATAACACACATCATTGCCTTCAGCTTTCACACTGGCTATTGAAACTTTTTCTATGCCAGGGTCTGCATACATCATATCACTGAAATGGATGCCATATTTTTCTGAAGTCAGGTGAAGCAATGGTTGACAGTAGGATGCAGACAAGCTCAAATTGCTATGGTTAAGGGTTTGTTGTAAACCTGAAACATGGAAGAAAGTCCTGCTGGTGCCATGTCTTATCTGGATTTCATGAAAAAATTTTTAAAGTTGAAGTTCCTTTTAACCATAGCTGGGGCCCATTGTTAGACAAGCCCAAATAGTATACGGGAGAGACTGCATCGGATGCATAATACTGATAAAGCAATTGCTAACACACAAACAATACATGAGGGGCTAAATGCTTAGTATTCCAAATACACAATTATAAGTCTTATATAAGATGCCAGATACACTAATTCTGACTTAGAGACTATTAATAACACTAATACTTTTAGATCAGGCTTTTAGGTTCCCAACACCTCTATACTATGTGTGTAACCAGCGCCGCACCTTCCATGAGGTGACCTGAAGCGACCACTTCATGTGGCGCTATGCCAGGGCCTCGGGAGGGCGGCATTTTTGCTGACCTAAGCCAGTCCAGGACAAGCTGTCCTGGACTGGCTTAGCGTCACCGTGTCTGCAGCTCGACACGGGAAGCGAGCGGTGTATTGGGGCGGCCCTGCTGGACGTAGTGCTGCTCCAGCGGCCGCCCCTCACACTCAGGCAGAGAGCAGGTCCTCTCCCTGCCTGCTCTCTGCCTGCAAACGCCGCTCGCTCCGCTTGACCACACCCCCTTTCCGCTTGACCCCCCCCCTTCCACTCAGCCCCACCCCTTTCTTGCGACCCCGCCCCTCAGCTCCACCCCTCCTCCGGGGGGGGGGGCGGCTTTCTGACCCCGCTTCAAGCGGCAGAAAGCCCAGGTTCACCCCTGTGTGTAACGCACTAGTAAAATCAGTCCATCTCACAACTAACATTAGAAAGTAATATAGTAGATAACCATGGATAAAGTGACATGTCCATTAAGCCAGAAGAATGACCAGAATGAAAGGCACGGTGCTTACTCCAAATTGATTAGAAAATCACACATAGCTTTATTTCCACTGCACTCACAGCTATCCACAGAGGATCTCCTTCCAGAGGTCAGGGAAACCACCTGAGAGGAAACTTTTGTGAGATTTTATCCCACTTGAAAAATGGGAGTACTCCAAAACGCCGTGTAAGCATCGTGTGTTGGTGGAAATAAAGCTATGTGTGATTTTCTAATCAATTTGGAGTTAGCTCGGTGCCTTTCATTCTGGTCGTTCTTCTGTCACATTCCTCACGGGTGTAGAGGGCTCTAGCCTCTCCTCTCCATTCTACCACTACTCAAGTTATCCAGTGCTCTGGAAGACCTTCTGAGCGGATAACAAGACATTTGCTTGGTACCGTGCATTACTGTACATCAAGTCCATTAAGCCAAATCTATTAACCCACGGACTATGGGGTCCATATGTATTCCACGCATTGTCCGTACGAGTCATGTGGAGAGGAAAGTGGTTCATGAAGTATTTTGTCTCTGCATGTTCTGTGCGGACACCGCGTGGAAAACACACGGACCCCATAATAGTCTATGGGGTCCATGTGCTTTCATAAGTTCACCGTTTGTCAATGTGTTCGTTATTCCATTTGGGGGGTCTGCAAGCGGACTCCCCGAACAGAATACCGAACGCAGATGTGAACCAGGCCTTAGAAATCATGTCAAACTTTGCTACATTTGTAGATAGATAAATAGACAGAAAATAAATAGGGAAAGTGCTCGCTTCAGCAGCATGTATGCTAAAAAATTGGAACGATACAGAGAAGATTAGCATGGCCCCTGCGCAAGGACGACACGCAAATTCGTGAAGCATTCCATATAAGAAAAAAAAAAAAAGGGAAACAAATATGGACATTTACTACTGTAATAACCTCCTAGATATGCAAAGAAGAAACAAAATAAAGACATAATAAATTGATAACTATGACAGAAAGACAAATAAATAGATAGATAATACATAATAATATAGAAGTGTAGTAGATAGATAGATAGATAGATAGATAGATAGATAGATAGATAGAGGGCCGGCTCCAGGTTTTTATGGGCCCTTGGGCGACAGAGCCTCAGTGGGCCCCCTTGTAAAGGGGGAGTTGAGACACTGTGTGTCACAGATGAAGCGAGTGACATCACGCAGGAGTGTGGCGTCAACAACGCCATACCTTACAATTTTTAAAGAGTAGAAAGAGGGGGAAAATGTGCAGCGCGCTCTGCGCGCTGTAGTAAATTTGGCTCCAGCCACTTTTATGTTGACTCCGCCCAGTCTCATTCATTTATCATGTGCTCCTACACAGTATAATCCTCCTACAGTCACCCGTAAATTATATGCCCCCCCTCCATCTCTCCCCCAGTTTCATATACACCCTTCCTCTGCTCCCAGTTTAATGTCCCCCCCTCCATCTCTGTCCCGTTTCATCACGTTCTCCCCCTTCATCTGCCCACAGTTTCATGTCCCCTGTCTCTGCCCCAATGTCATGCTGTTCCACCCCCCATCTGCCCCAGTGTCACGCTGTTCCCCCCTCCCCTTCATTTGCCCGCCAGTTTCATTGGGCCCCCTCCATCTCTGTCCCAAGTTTCATGCCGTTCTCTCCCCACGCCCTTCATCTTCCCCAGTGTCATGCCGTTCCCCCCCTCCCCTTCATTTGCCCCCCAGTTTCATGGGCCCCCTTCATTTGCCCCCCAGTTTCATGGGCCCCCTTCATTATGTTCCACCTTAAAATTTAATACAAAACAAACACTTACACTCACCTTCCATCGCTCCCCCGACAATCCTCTCTCCGCTCTCTCACTCCATTCACATGGGTGATTAAAGCAGGAGCTATGAGCTCAGCTCCTGCTTTAAAGCTGCAGCCCGGCTTGCGTGTGTAGGCGCGATGTGATGACGTCATCGCGCTTATACACGCAAGCCAGGCCGCAGCTTTAAAGCAGGAGCTGAGCTCACAGCTCCTGCTTTAATCGCCTATGTACTCAGCTCATCGGCGTCCGCCTGACGCCGATGAGCTGAAATCGGGACAGGCAAGTGCTGGGGCGGCAAGTGCCGGGGGGCCCCCAGAGGCTCTGTGGGCCCCGGCACTTGCCCGACTATGCCGTGCGCTGACGCCGGCCCTGGATAGATAGATAGATAGATAGATAGATAGATAGATAGATAGGAGATAGATAGATAGATAGATAGATAGATAGATAGATAGATAGATAGATTAAGAGAGAATAGAAGTATTAGATTTCCATATTATAAAGAAGCTTCCTAGTGGCAGTTACTGAAAATCCAATGTACATGAACCTGATTGTACCATTCTGCTTCTACATCACAGTCTTTTTGGCATCCTGTAAAAATGTCTTGCCAGGGGGATTATTACTACACTGTTAGTCCATGATATTTTGACAGAAATAACAACAGAGTTTATGGAGATCATATATTTAAAAATGGCAAATGATTGTGTATTTTATTTCCCTGCTAGATTTATGATCTTATCATAAAATAAGTATTTCTGTAGGTTTTAAAAATACAGTGGTCATCCATCCATATTGGTATCAATTAAACTTCTGTCATTTGCTCATTACAGTATGAAAGCCACATTATTGCCTGTGAACCGTAAACTATGTTTTAGAATGTGATATAGTTTAGATTTTCATTTAGAGGCCATAAAACTGTTCACTAAAGTTATGTTGGGGGAAAAAAGATCGAAAGTGCTAAACCAACCTGCAGAGTATAAAATCCTTTCATATCATTTTTATGACAAGAAACATGAGTCCTAAAGGTTTAATGTTACCTTGCTTTTATAGAAGGGTTTTTAATTCCTGATTCCAGTTATGGTTTGGCAAATGAACTGTGACATTAAAAAGCTTCAGGATCTACAGACTACAGAAGTTTTATAATGTAGCATTCCTTTATATCATAAACAGAGGGCCTGGAAAACATTGTCACAGCAGATGTTGTCCTTTAGCCATGTACTGCACACTGTATGAAGAGTCAGTAAGGAGATCAATCCATGCTCAGCCTCTAATCTCAGTCTGAAATATTGCAGCAAAATTAATTTAAAGCATAACTAACCTTTCAAAAAACTTTGGATTTTCCTGTACCATTTGTATTATTAAAAAATAAATTGTAGTAGAGTTTACTCAGGGCCGGCTCCAGGTTTTTATTGGCCCTTGGGCGACAGAGACTCAGTGGGCCCCCTTGTGGAGGAAGCGGGAGTCGGGACTGCGCGCCGTTGCGGGCGGACGAAGCGAGTGACGTCATGCAGGAGCGCGGCGTCACCTACGCCATACCTCCCAACTTTTGAAGAGCAGAAAGAGGTAAATTTAGCTCTACCCACTTTTATGTTGACTCCACCCATTCTCATTCATTTTTCATGTGCTCCCACACAGTATAATCCTCCTACAGTCACCCATAAATTATATGCCCCCCTCCATCTCTCCCCCAGTTTCATATACACCCTTCCTCTGCCCCCAGTTTCATGTCCCCCCCTCCATCTCTGTCCCCAGTTTCATGCCGTTCTCCCCCTTCATCTGCCCCAGTGTCATGCCGTTCTCCCCCCCTTCATCTGTCCCAGTGTCGTGCTCTTCTCCCCTTCTTCATCTGCCCCAGTGTCATGTCGTTCTCCCCCCCTTCAACTGCCCCAGTGTCATGCTGCTCTCCCCCCTTCATCTGCCCCAGTGTCATGCCATTCTCCCTCCTTCAACTGCCCCAGTGTTATGACATTCCTCCCCTTCATCTTCCCCACTGTCATGCAATCCCCCCCCCCCTTCATTTGCCCTCAGTTTCATGGGCCCCCTTCATTATGTTCCACCTTAATGTTTAACACAAAACAAACACTTACACTCACCTTTCAACGCTCCCCCGCCACTCTCTCCACTCTCACTCCACTCACATAGTTGTAGGGCCAACGTGACGTCATCACATCGTGCCTACAAATGCAGAAGCTGGACCGCTGCGTTAAAGCAGGAGCTGAGCTGTGACAGCTCCTGCTTTAATCGCCTATGTATTCAGCTCATCGGCGTCCGATGAGCTGAAATCGGGACAGGCAAGTGCTGGGGTGGGCAAGTGCCGGGGGGCCCCCAGAGGCTCTGTGGGCCTCGGCACTTGCCCGACTATGCCATGTGCTGACGCCGGCCCTGAGTTTACTAATGGATTTTAAAGGAGGTTTTCCATCTCACTATTTCAGCAGTTTGTCTATTGTCTCTTCTCACTTCCTGTATCCCCTCCACTTCCCACACTGTGGTATCACAATACTTACACAGATCAGATAATATGCAAATGCTTGTACATAATGGACTCTGTGTTATCTGTCTGTTTACATAGAGAGATTACAGACTCTGCTTTATCAGCAAACTGCAATTAGCTGAGCGAATTGTCCTGCCAGCAGAGCTGTAGATAACACTGAGAACAGTCAGTGACATCACTTCTCCTACAGGTCTATGGTTATGGTAACGCTGTGTAAACAATGGGATGAATAATTTCACCTAGCAGGCAACAAAGCAACATTTCTACAGCAATATATTTAGAAAAAGTCTTCAATTTACATAAGCTACCAGTACTGATAGGAACCTTGAGATGGGACTACCCCTTTAACTTCTTTCTGTGATACTCTATACTTCTTTCTTATTTCCCTTGTTTATTTATTGGAAGCTGAAATCTATTGTCTGCTTTCACTAGGTGTATGGGCTGTTGTACAATGCAGGGAAACTGAAGCTGGCGGGGTCATTTCAAACAATTATATATAGGGCCTTATAAAACAGTGAGATATGGTGGGGAGGGGGTTTGCATATTTTAAATATTAATGTGGTCAGTGTAACAAAGACCATATTTTGTATGTAGAAACCAGCCCTGTATTTTAGTGAGCGCTCCAATACCATGTATATTAGCTGCCGACATCTGTACAGGTGTTTTATTTTTTTAGCATAAAACAAATATGTGATTGACAGTGTAAGTTATATTTTTGCCATTGAGCACTCCAGCTGTTGTTGCCGTGTTTTTTCTCAGTTTTAATTATTTTGCGCCAGGCAAAGTGGCAGTTTACTTCCCACTTGGGACTGTACTATTCGTATTGGTTCCAATCTGTCTTACATAAACTTTTTAATCAATTTCAAGTGAGATTCTCTTGTCAGATAAAGAAAGGGAGCTGTGGGGAATTTCCATATCCATTAGCAAATCCTAAGATGTTGTAATTAGTGGAAACAATAACTATCAGTAAGGCAATGCTTTGCCACATATAACGACAGCAAACGACTTGACACTCAATTATTCCACTTTTCCTCGGTACAAGCTCGGAAGGTGTATTTAATCTGATAAATGTAAAAGTAAATTTACACTATCATGTTACTGTATCAAAACTGTAGTGAAATATGCATTGTGCTCTGTCTATGACAACGCCATATATTTTTATAAAACATGACACTGTGTTTTCTTTTTTATTAGAGGAACATCATTTATCAGGGATGTCTCAGGTATCAGAAGGGATTTGGAGCAAATACTGATATCACAACAAGTTTTTATATTTTGTATTGACAGGAGTTGAACAAATACCATCCATTATATAATTCTAGGACAAATAAGGCTAATTGAAGCTGGAATACAGATCATGAGGTCATGCGTTCTCTGTATATCAGCAATCAGAATAGAGGATTTGTCACCTCTCATGACATGTCTGTTTTAGTAAATACTTATATTCTCTATAAACTAGAAATTTGAAGCATCAGTAGAGTTCTGCTTCAATCATTTGTTAATGCTCCTGGAAATGTATAGTATACGAAAATTGACATCTACAGTAACTGTTACTATTCCTCAGTCAATAGTATCACGCACATACTTTGACTTGGATCAGTGCTCTGGTCCCAGAGGTTGAACACTCACTTATCTATTAAGAGCTGACAGATCCTAAAGTTACAATATATCTCTTTAAACATGTGATAAACCAGGCATGATACAGACAGGGCAGTCATTAAAATACATAGTGCCCATAACAAGGACACTAAAAGGCTCCACCTTGTTGACAGTAAACCTTCGTAATATTACTGCAATGAGCTAGAAACTTGAAATAGTAATCCACATTGAAAGAGGAACTTTCTCCACTTTCACCAACTTCAATACATTGTATACTTCAATAGGCACAGCTCCACTGATTCCAGCACAGTTGGATTTGTTCTTTAGCCCCCACTGTCCCTGAGCAGTAGTTTATGTTAGTTTCAGTACAATTATATTCACTATAGGTAGTTAGGTGGTTCTAGACTGGGAGCAGAAAGACAAGGACAACCCACCTGACGGTAAAAGAACATAGTTGTACTAAAACTAACGGCAATGATCTCTCAGGAATGGTGGGGGATAAAAGAATTCCAAGTGTGTCAAAAATAGTGGAGATGGACCTATTGAAGGAGCAAAGAATAAAGAGCTGGTGAAGGTGGTGAAAGGTCCTCTAAACCATTAAAATATTTTTCCAGAGATATGTTATAACACAAAGCAATACAAACTTCTAGGCCTTGAGCCTGGGGCAAAGCTGACTGTGCATGCCCGTCGGCCACAAGAAAATGGCCGCTTACACAGTATTATAAACAGCCATTTTCTTGTGGCCGGCGGGCTTTTGAAGTCGGCTTTGCCCCAGGCCTAGAAGTTTGAAGCCAACCCCCAGAAGAAGACACGGTGAAGACCCCATTCCTGAAGAAGATTGAGGCGGCGCTCTCAGAGTATTGAGGACACCGGCCGAAAATGGGATTTTAACCGAACGGCAGGGTGGAGAAGACATCTAAATAGAGATGAGCGAACAGTGTTCTATCGAACTCATGTTCGATCGGATATTAGGCTGTTCAGCATGTTCGAATCGAATCGAACACCGCGTGGTAAAGTGCGCCATTACTCGATTCCCCTCCCACCTTCCCTGGCGCCTTTTTTGCTCCAATAACAGCGCAGGGTAGGTGGGACAGGAACTACGACACCGGTGACGTTGAGAAAAGTAGGCAAAACCCATTGGCTGCCGAAAACATGTGACCTCTAATTTAAAAGAACAGCGACGCCCAGCTTCGCGTCATTCTGAGCTTGCAATTCACCGGGGACGGAGGTTTCCGTCCAGTTAGCTAGGGCTTAGATTCTGGGTAGGCAGGGACAGGCTAGGATAGGAAGGAGAAGACAACCAACAGCTCTTATAAGAGCTAAACTCCAGGGAGAAGCTTGTCAGTGTAACGTGGCACTGACGGGCTCAATTGCCGCAACCCAGCTTTCCGCGGATCCTGAATGGAATACACTGACAGTGTATTCCCGTATACCCGATATATACCCCCGATACCCGTTCCAATGGTGTGCCCCCCCCCACCTTCACCCCAGAAATACCCTGCAAGTCCCCTAGCAATAGAATTGGGGCTATATACACCCACTATTTTTGCTACTGCCATATAGTGCCATTGTCTCACTGGGAATTCAAAGAATATATTGGGCTTACATATAACTTCAATTCCAGGGAGAAGCTTGTCAGTGTAACGTGGCACTGACGGGCTCAATCGCCGCAAACCAGCTTTCCCAGGATCCTGAATGGAACACACTGACAGTGTATTCCCGTATACCCCATATATACACCCCAAATCCCCGTTCCAACGGTGTGCCCCCCCACCTTCACCTCAGAAATACCCTGCAAGTCCCCTAGCAATAGAATTGGGGCTATATACACCCACTATTTTTGCTACTGGTATATAGTGCCATTGTCTGACTGGGAATTCAAAGAATATATGGGGGTTACGTGCACCCACAATTTTTGCTACTGGTATATAGTGCCATTGTCTCACTGGGAATTCAAAGAATATATTGGGGTTACGTGCACCCACAATTTTTGCTACTGGTATATAGTGCCATTGTCTGACTGGGAATTCAAAGAATATATTGGGGTTACAAATACCCTCATTTCTTGCTACTGCCATATAGTGCCAGTTTCTGACTGGTAATTCAAAGAATATATTGGGGTTATAAATACCCTCATCTCTTGCTACTGGTATATAGTGCCATTGTCTGACTGGGAATTCAAAGAATATATTGGGGTTATAAATACCCTCATTTCTTGCTACTGGTATATAGTGCCATTGTCTGACTGGGAATTCAAAGAATATATTGGGGTTACAAATACCCTCATTTCTTGCTACTGCCATATAGTGCCAGTTTCTGACTGGTAATTCAAAGAATATATTGGGGTTATAAATACCCTCATTTCTTGCTACTGGTATATAGTGCCATTGTCTGACTGGGAATTCAAAGAATATATTGGGGTTATAAATACCCTCATTTCTTGCTACTGGTATATAGTGCCATTGTCTGACTGGGAATTCAAAGAATATATTGGGGTTACAAATACCCTCATTTCTTGCTACTGCCATATAGTGCCAGTTTCTGACTGGTAATTCAAAGAATATATTGGGGTTACGTGCACCCACAATTTTTGCTACTGGTATCTAGTGCCATTGTCTGACTGGGAATTCAAAGAATATATTGGGGTTACAAATACCCTCATTTCTTGCTACTGCCATATAGTGCCAGTTTCTGACTGGTAATTCAAAGAATATATTGGGGTTACAAATACCCTCATTTCTTGCTACTGGTATATAGTGCCATTGTCTGACTGGGAATTCAAAGAATATATTGGGGTTATAAATACCCTCATTTCTTGCTACTGGTATATAGTGCCATTGTCTGACTGGGAATTCAAAGAATATATTGGGGTTACAAATACCCTCATTTCTTGCTACTGCCATATAGTGCCAGTTTCTGACTGGTAATTCAAAGAATATATTGGGGTTACGTGCACCCACAATTTTTGCTACTGGTATATAGTGCCATTGTCTGACTGGGAATTCAAAGAATATATTGGGGTTACAAATACCCTCATTTCTTGCTACTGGTATATAGTGCCATTGTCTGACTGGGAATTCAAAGAATATATTGTGGTTACAAATACCCTCATTTCTTGCTACTGGTATATAGTGCCATTGTCTGACTGGGAATTCAAAGAATATATTGGGGTTACGTGCACCCACAATTTTTGCTACTGGTATATAGTGCCATTGTCTCACTGGGAATTCAAAGAATATATTGGGGTTACGTGCACCCACAATTTTTGCTACTGGTATATAGTGCCATTGTCTGACTGGGAATTCAAAGAATATATTGGGGTTACAAATACCCTCATTTCTTGCTACTGCCATATAGTGCCAGTTTCTGACTGGTAATTCAAAGAATATATTGGGGTTATAAATACCCTCATCTCTTGCTACTGGTATATAGTGCCATTGTCTGACTGGGAATTCAAAGAATATATTGGGGTTATAAATACCCTCATTTCTTGCTACTGGTATATAGTGCCATTGTCTGACTGGGAATTCAAAGAATATATTGGGGTTACAAATACCCTCATTTCTTGCTACTGCGATATAGTGCCAGTTTCTGACTGGTAATTCAAAGAATATATTGGGGTTATAAATACCCTCATTTCTTGCTACTGGTATATAGTGCCATTGTCTGACTGGGAATTCAAAGAATATATTGGGGTTATAAATACCCTCATTTCTTGCTACTGGTATATAGTGCCATTGTCTGACTGGGAATTCAAAGAATATATTGGGGTTACAAATACCCTCATTTCTTGCTACTGCCATATAGTGCCAGTTTCTGACTGGTAATTCAAAGAATATATTGGGGTTACGTGCACCCACAATTTTTGCTACTGGTATATAGTGCCATTGTCTGACTGGGAATTCAAAGAATATATTGGGGTTACAAATACCCTCATTTCTTGCTACTGCCATATAGTGCCAGTTTCTGACTGGTAATTCAAAGAATATATTGGGGTTACAAATACCCTCATTTCTTGCTACTGGTATATAGTGCCATTGTCTGACTGGGAATTCAAAGAATATATTGGGGTTATAAATACCCTCATTTCTTACTACTGGTATATAGTGCCATTGTCTGACTGGGAATTCAAAGAATATATTGGGATTACAAATACCCTCATTTCTTGCTACTGCCATATAGTGCCAGTTTCTGACTGGTAATTCAAAGAATATATTGGGGTTACGTGCACCCACAATTTT
Source organism: Leptodactylus fuscus (assembly GCF_031893055.1). NCBI lineage: Eukaryota > Metazoa > Chordata > Amphibia > Anura > Leptodactylidae > Leptodactylus > Leptodactylus fuscus. Next base: position 200,608,033 of record NC_134266.1, on the reverse strand, counting down.
TGCTACTGGTATATAGTGCCATTGTCTGACTGGGAATTCAAAGAATATATTGGGGTTACAAATACCCTCATTTCTTGCTACTGGTATATAGTGCCATTGTCTGACTGGGAATTCAAAGAATATATTGGGGTTACAAATACCCTCATTTCTTGCTACTGGTATATAGTGCCATTGTCTGACTGGGAATTCAAAGAATATATTGGGGTTACGTGCAACCACAATTTTTGCTACTGGTATATAGTGCCATTGTCTGACTGGGAATTCAAAGAATATATTGGGGTTACAAATACCCTCATTTCTTGCTACTGCCATATAGTGCCAGTTTCTGACTGGTAATTCAAAGAATATATTGGGGTTACGTGCACCCACAATTTTTGCTACTGGTATATAGTGCCATTGTCTGACTGGGAATTCAAAGAATATATTGGGGTTACAAATACCCTCATTTCTTGCTACTGGTATATAGTGCCATTGTCTGACTGGGAATTCAAAGAATATATTGGGGTTACAAATACCCTCATTTCTTGCTACTGGTATATAGTGCCATTGTCTGACTGGGAATTCAAAGAATATATTGGGGTTACGTGCAACCACAATTTTTGCTACTGGTATATAGTGCCATTGTCTGACTGGGAATTCAAAGAATATATTGGGGTTACAAATACCCTCATTTCTTGCTACTGCCATATAGTGCCAGTTTCTGACTGGTAATTCAAAGAATATATTGGGGTTACGTGCACCCACAATTTTTGCTACTGGTATATAGTGCCATTGTCTGACTGGGAATTCAAAGAATATATTGGGGTTAAAAATACCCTCATTTCTTGCTACTGGTATATAGTGCCATTGTCTGACTGGGAATTCAAAGAATATATTGGGGTTACAAATACCCTCATTTCTTGCTACTGCCATATAGTGCCAGTTTCTGACTGGTAATTCAAAGAATATATTGGGGTTACGTGCACCCACAATTTTTGCTACTGGTATATAGTGCCATTGTCTGACTGGGAATTCAAAGAATATATTGGGGTTACAAATACCCTCATTTCTTGCTACTGGTATATAGTGCCATTGTCTGACTGGGAATTCAAAGAATATATTGGGGTTACAAATACCCTCATTTCTTGCTACTGGTATATAGTGCCATTGTCTGACTGGGAATTCAAAGAATATATTGGGGTTACGTGCAACCACAATTTTTGCTACTGGTATATAGTGCCATTGTCTGACTGGGAATTCAAAGAATATATTGGGGTTACAAATACCCTCATTTCTTGCTACTGCCATATAGTGCCAGTTTCTGACTGGTAATTCAAAGAATATATTGGGGTTACGTGCACCCACAATTTTTGCTACTGGTATATAGTGCCATTGTCTGACTGGGAATTCAAAGAATATATTGGGGTTAAAAATACCCTCATTTCTTGCTACTGGTATATAGTGCCATTGTCTGACTGGGAATTCAAAGAATATATTGGGGTTACAAATACCCTCATTTCTTGCTACTGCCATATAGTGCCAGTTTCTGACTGGTAATTCAAAGAATATATTGGGGTTACGTGCACCCACAATTTTTGCTACTGGTATATAGTGCCATTGTCTGACTGGGAATTCAAAGAATATATTGGGGTTAAAAATACCCTCATTTCTTGCTACTGGTATATAGTGCCATTGTCTGACTGGGAATTCAAAGAATATATTGGGGTTACAAATACCCTCATTTCTTGCTACTGCCATATAGTGCCAGTTTCTGACTGGTAATTCAAAGAATATATTGGGGTTACGTGCACCCACAATTTTTGCTACTGGTATATAGTGCCATTGTCTGACTGGGAATTCAAAGAATATATTGGGGTTACAAATACCCTCATTTCTTGCTACTGCCATATAGTGCCAGTTTCTGACTGGTAATTCAAAGAATATATTGGGGTTACAAATACCCTCATTTCTTGCTACTGCGATATAGTGCCATTGTCTGACTGGGAATTCAAAGAATATATTGGGGTTACAAATACCCTCATTTCTTGCTACTGGTATATAGTGCCATTGTCTGACTGGGAATTCAAAGAATATATTGGGGTTACGTGCACCCATAATTTTTGCTACTGGTATATAGTGCCAATTTCTAACTGGGAATTCAAAATGCGCAAGGCTCCCGGAAAGGGACGTGGACGAGGCCGTGGGCGAGGTCGGGGGAATGGTTCTGGGGAGCAAGGTAGCAGTGAAGCCACAGGGCGTCCTGTGCCTACTCCTGTGGGGCAGCAAGCATTGCGCCACTCCACAGTGCCAGGGTTGCTTGCCACATTAACTAAACTGCAGGGTACAAACCTTAGTAGGCCCGAGAACCAGGAACAGGTCTTGCAATGGCTGTCAGAGAACGCTTACAGCACATTGTCCAGCAGCCAGTCAGACTCTGCCTCCTCTCCTCCTATTACCCAACAGTCTTGTCCTCCTTCCTCCCAAAATTCCCAAGCTTCACAGAACAATAACCCCAACTGTCCCTGCTCCCCAGAGCTGTTCTCCGCTCCTTTCATTGTCCCTCAACCTGCCTCTCCATGTCACGATTCCACGAACCTAACAGAGGAGCATCTGTGTCCAGATGCTCAAACACTAGAGTCTCCTCCATCTCCGTTCGATTTGGTGGTGGATGACCAGCAACCCACCCTCATCGACGATGATGTGATGCAGTTGCCGTCAGGGCATCCAGTTGACCGGCGCATTGTGCGGGAGGAGGAGATGAGACAGGAGTTGGAAGAGGAAGTGGTGGATGATGAGGACACTGACCCGATCTGGACAGGGGGGATGTCAAGCGGGGAAAGTAGTGTGGATGTTGAGGCAGGTGCAGCACCAAAAAGGGTAGCTAGAGGCAGAGGCAGAGGTCAGCAGCTTAGGCGAAGCCAGGCCACACCCGGAATCTCCCAAGATCTTCCAGTTCGTACCCAGCCCCGAAAAACTCCCACCTCGAGGGCACGTTTCTCGAAGGTGTGGAGTTTTTTCAAGGAATGCGCCGAGGACAGATATAGTGTTGTCTGCACAATTTGCCTCTCGAAATTGATTAGGGGCTCTGAGAAGAGCAACCTGTCCACCACTTCAATGCGCCGTCATTTGGAATCCAAGCACTGGAATCAGTGGCAGGCAGCAACGGCAGGACAAAGGCCGCCTGCTGTTCACGCCACTGCCACTGCCTCTGCCACTGCCACTGCTGACTGTGCTGGCGATGCACTCCAGAGGACGAGCCAGGACACCACTTCATCTGCCTCCGCCACTTTGTTGACTTCTCCCTCATCCTCCCCTGTTCCTGTCTTATCTCCTTCTCCTGCACCATCAAAGGCATCAGGCGCTTCTTTACAACAACCCACCATCTCTCAGACATTGGAGCGGCGGCAGAAATACACTGCTAACCACCCACACGCGCAAGCCTTGAACGCCAACATCGCTAAACTGCTGGCCCAGGACATGTTGGCGTTCCGGCTTGTTGAAACTCCCGCCTTCCTGGACCTGATGGCAACTGCGGCACCTCGCTATGCCGTCTCTAGCCGTCACTACTTCTCCCGGTGTGCCGTCCCCGCCTTGTACCAGCACGTGTCACTCAACATCAGGCGGGCCCTTAGTTCCGCGCTTTGCACAAAGGTCCACTTGACCACCGACGCGTGGACAAGTGCATGCGGACAGGGACGCTACATTTCACTGACGGCACACTGGGTGAATGTAGTTGAGGCTGGGACTGCTTCCCAAACTGGCCCGGTGTACCTCGTCTCCCCGCCTAACATTCCTGGCAGGGACACGAGAAGAACACCCCCCTCCTCCTCCTCCTCTACCGCCTCCTCCTCCGCCACCGCCTCCTCCTCCGCCACCGCCTCCTCCTCCGCTGTTAGATTGACCCCAGCTACGAGTTGGAAACGTTGCAGCACTGGCATTGGTAGACGTCAGCAGGCTGTGCTGAAGCTGATCAGCTTGGGGGACAGACAGCACACTGCCTCCGAGGTGAGGGATGCCCTCCTCGATGAGACGGCAATATGGTTTGAGCCGCTGCACCTGGGCCCAGGCATGGTCGTTTGTGATAACGGCCGGAACCTGGTAGCAGCTCTGGAGCTTGCCGGACTCCAACATGTTCCATGCCTGGCCCACGTCTTCAACCTAGTGGTGCAACGTTTCCTAAAGAGCTACATCAATGTTCCAGAGCTACTGGTGAAAGTGCGGCGCATGTGCGCCCACTTTGGCAAGTCGACAGTAGCCGCTGCTAGCTTAAAATCTCTCCAGCAACGCCTGCATGTGCCACAACACCGGCTTTTGTGCGACGTCCCCACACGCTGGAACTCAGAGTGGTTGAGCAGCAGAGACCTTTGATGGAATACCAGCTACAAAACCCTAGGGTGCCACAAAGTCAGCTGCCTCAGTTTCACATCCATGAGTGGCCATGGATGAGAGACCTTTGTGACATCCTACGGGTCTTTGAGGAGTCCACAAGGAGGGTGAGCTCTGAGGATGCGATGGTGAGCCTTACAATCCCGCTCTTGTGTGTTCTGAGAGAATCCCTGATTGACATCAGGGATAACTCAGATCACACAGAGGAGTTAGGGATAGCATCCGATCCGTCACAGCTGGAGAGTAGGTCCACACATCTGTCCGCTTCACTGCGTTTAATGGAGGAGGAGGAGGAGGAGGAGGAGGAAGAAGAGTTGTCCGATGATGTGATGGTGATACAGGAGGCTTCCGGGCAACTTCGAATCGTCCCATTGTTGCAGCGCGGATGGGTAGACATGGAGGATGAGGAGGAAATGGAGATTGAACTTTCCGGTGGGGCCAGAGGAGTCATGCCAACTAACACTGTGGCAGACATGGCTGAGTTCATGTTGGGGTGCTTTACAACCGACAAGCGTATTGTCAAAATCATGGAGGACAACCAGTACTGGATCTTTGCTATCCTTGACCCCCGGTATAAAAACAACATCTCGTCTTTTATTCCGGTAGAGGGGAGGGCCAATCGCATCAATGCTTGCCACAGGCAATTGGTGCAGAATATGATGGAGATGTTTCCAGCATGTGACGTTGGCGGCAGGGAGGGCAGTTCCTCCAGTAGGCAACCAAGTTCTCACCGGTCCACACAAACGAGGGGCACACTGTCTAAGGTCTGGGACACCTTGATGGCACCCCCTCGCCAAAGTGCCGCCACGGAGGGTCCTAGTGTCACCAGGCGTGAGAAGTATAGGCGCATGTTGCGGGAATACCTTTCCGACCACAGCCCTGTCCTCTCCGACCCCTCTGCGCCCTACACGTATTGGGTGTCGAAGTTGGACCTGTGGCTTGAACTTGCCCTATATGCCTTGGAGGTGCTGTCCTGTCCTGCCGCCAGCGTCCTATCTGAGAAGGTGTTCAGTGCAGCCGGTGGCATCATCACTGACAAGCGCACCCGTCTGTCAGCTGAGAGTGCCGACCGGCTCACTTTGATAAAAATGAACCACCACTGGATAGAGCCTTTATTTTTGTGCCCACCTGTGTAAAGCACCCCAACATGAAACTCCATGTCTGTACTCAACCTCTCCAATTCCTCCGCATCCTCATACTCATCCACCATAAGCGTTGCACAATTCTGCTAATACTAGGCTCCCTCCACCCTGATTTCCCCCAACTCTGCTGGTTAGAGGCTCCCTCCACCCTGATTTCCACCAACTCTGCTGGTTAGAGGCTCCCTCCACCATGAATTGGTCCAAACTGGGCTGTTTAGAGGCTCCCTCCACCATGAATTGGTCCAAACTGGGGTTTTTAGAGGCTCCCTCCACCATGAATTGGTCCAAACTGGGCTGTTTAGAGGCTCCCTCCACCATGAATTGGTCCAAACTGGGGTTTTTAGAGGCTCCCTCCACCATGAATTGGTCCAAACTGGGCTGTTTAGAGGCTCCCTCCACCATGAATTGGTCCAAACTAGGCTGGTTAGAGGCTCCCTCCACCATGAATTTGCCCAAACTGGGCTGTTTAGAGGCTCCCTCCACCATGAATTTGCCCAAACTGGGCTGTTTAGAGGCTCCCTCCACCATGAATTGGTCCAAACTGGGGGTTTTTAGAGGCTCCCTCCACCATGAATTGGTCCAAACTGGGCTGTTTATAGGCTCCCTCCACCATGAATTGGTCCAAACTGGGGTTTTTAGAGGCTCCCTCCATCATGAATTGGTCCAAACTGGGCTTTTTAGAGGCTCCCTCCACCATGAATTTGCCCAAACTGGGCTGTTTAGAGGCTCCCTCCACCATGAATTTGCCCAAACTGGGCTGTTTAGAGGCTCCCTCCACCATGAATTGGTCCAAACTGGGGTTTTTAGAGGCTCCCTCCACCATGAATTGGTCCAAACTGGGCTGTTTAGAGGCTCCCTCCACCATGAATTGGTCCAAACTGGGGTTTTTAGAGGCTCCCTCCACCATGAATTGGTCCAAACTGGGGTTTTTAGAGGCTCCCTCCACCATGAATTTGCCCAAACTGGGCTGTTTAGAGGCTCCCTCCACCATGAATTTGCCCAAACTGAGCTGTTTAGAGGCTCCCTCCACCATGAATTGGTCCAAACTGGGGTTTTTAGAGGCTCCCTCCACCATGAATTGGTCCAAACTGGGGGTTTTTAGAGGCTCCCTCCACCATGAATTTGCCCAAACTGGGCTGTTTAGAGGCTCCCTCCATCATGAATTGGTCCAAACTGGGCTTTTTAGAGGCTCCCTCCACCATGAATTGGTCCAAACTGGGGTTTTTAGAGGCTCCCTCCACCATGAATTGGTCCAAACTGGGGTTTTTAGAGGCTCCCTCCACCATGAATTTGCCCAAACTGGGCTGTTTAGAGGCTCCCTCCACCATGAATTTGCCCAAACTGGGCTGTTTAGAGGCTCCCTCCACCATGAATTGGTCCAAACTGGGGTTTTTAGAGGCTCCCTCCACCATGAATTGGTCCAAACTGGGGGTTTTTAGAGGCTCCCTCCACCATGAATTTGCCCAAACTGGGCTGTTTAGAGGCTCCCTCCATCATGAATTGGTCCAAACTGGGCTTTTTAGAGGCTCCCTCCACCATGAATTGGTCCAAACTGGGGTTTTTAGAGGCTCCCTCCACCATGAATTGGTCCAAACTGGGGTTTTTAGAGGCTCCCTCCACCATGAATTTGCCCAAACTCTGCTGGTTAGAGGCTCAATCCACCCTGATTTTCAAAACAAATGTTGGTGCCAACCTCAACTTACTACAAGGGCCAAATTCACTGCTGCTGACAAGCTCTCCTCACTGCAAGTGCCAAATACACATGTTTCAAGGTGTTTTCCTACTGTCAGAGAGGTGGTATTGAGTGTGTAAAGTGTGTAGTTGTTAGGCTGTGATGTTGGGGTAATAGAGGGTCTTTGGTGTGTTAGATGCCCCCAGACATGCTTCCCCTGCTGTCCCAGTGTCATTCCAGAGGTGTTGGCATCATTTCCTGGGGTGTCATAGTGGACTTGGTGACCCTCCAGACACGGATTTGGGTTTCCCCCTTAACGAGTATCTGTTCCCCATAGACTATAATGGGGTTCGAAACCCGTTCGAACACACGAACATTGAGCGGCTGTTCGAATCGAATTTCGAACCTCGAACATTTTAGTGTTCGCTCATCTCTACATCTAAAGGTAGGAGTTGTATAGCCTTTCTTAAGGGTATTCCAACATGTTAGGGAGAAAAAAAAAGGTTTTTAATGGTAGAATCCCTTTAAGAGTTTAACAAGTTTTAACGTGCTGAAGATAAAGGACTCATCTTTGGCCATTCCCGACACTGGTGCACTGCAACACTACAGCCGAAAATATGATACATCACTTCACTGTGCATTACATTTTTGGCTTCAACACTGCAGTTTGCTTGTGCCAGTTGCTGTCAGAGATGAGTCCTTAGGTCATGGTACATTAAAGCTTGTTAATGTAAACCAGATTACAAGGTTTGGGGCCCTAAACTCCCGCATTTTAAGGACATGTTGCTGGTTTGGATACCTACAGATTCCCCTTAACATATTTATATTAAATTAATAATTTATAAGAATACTCCTGGGTGCCCCAAAAAAGAGGGTAAGGTAACAAATGGCCCGGTATCCTTTCAAAGCCCACAGGGCTGACTGCACAAGTGCCCACCCCCTTCAATCCTTTGATCTGGCTTCAGTCACCGCAGAAAACAAAGAGTCATACATACATTATATCTTTCTTATCATGAATCAGTCTAATAGTGCATGCTGGGGTCAGTAGTTCTGTAACAACTAGAGATTAAAAGCATGAATACAATATAATTTATTTTGGAGAAAAAAAAATAGCATAAACCTCTTAAGTCTAAATCTAGTAGATTACAATGTTTAGCTAAAATACGTCAAGATGCCACTTGAAGAATGATCAGAATTTCTGTGTATAAATATCATCTTCTTCATCTCTTCTTGAGTTATATGGAATAGGAAATCCGATCACTAGACTAAGACTTTAAGCTAATGAATTGCACTGTTGCTACCACTGTATCAGGTCTTCAGCATTTCAGATGTATTAAGTTTCTTTAAATTCCACTTAGGATCAGACATGTTCATTAAAATACTCACTTTCTGTTTTAATATTTCTTTTTTCGGACATTTCTGTGTTTAAACAAAAGCCTTAATTGTGCGGCTAAGAGACACCTGCAAAGTGCACCCAGGGCAGAGACCGAGTTTCAACAGGGTCCTTAGTGTAGCCAACCAGCAATTACATCTCCCCGTGACAGGAGACTGTCATCTTCAAAAGAACAAATTCTTTGAACAGATTAGTCCAAATTATATTTTATTACATTGGCCTGTGCAGATAGGCTAAGCCTGTTCATTTCTTGCACTAATGGAATTCATACTTGGGTTTTAATATATTGTTTATGACATGTTTGGAGTTCTTGAGATATCAGCGTGCATTCATGAGAGTTGCTTCAAACAGTATCAGATAACAGCTGGATGTTGGACAAGGGATTTTATCTTGTTGTTGAACCAATGGCAGTGATTAAATTGAACTGTCGGAACAAAGCTTTTGCATGTCAGCCTGTTGGACGATGAAATGAAAGAGTGACACACTTCAAAGATCAGAGAAATGTTTTAGAACCTGGGAGACCTCCATGTATTGCTTATGTAGATTGTATGTTCTACATTCATTGCAACCAATATTTATCAAATCCCATAGTTGTTTGTCATAACTGAAGAGCAGAAAGAAAGAGTTTGCGGTTCCCCAGATGTACATGTTATGGCAAATAAAGGAGTTCATAGTATACGATGAACACAGGAAATTGTATTTATATACATAATCTGTCCATATAGGAATGATTACAGCCAAATAGGAAAAATTGCACAGGTGCTGTTTTCTCTATACATGTCTACATCTGATCATGGAAGTGAATAATGTGTAAGGAAACTTCATCTTGGTCTCCCGGTCTCCTTTCTCATTTACAGACCTGCATGATTATATCATTATGTTCCCTAGGCTCTGAGCCTTTCATCTTGGAAAAGCACATTTAAGTCAATCATAGACAGGAACGGATTCTGACATTTGTAATGATCTAATGACTGGAAGCCCATGCAGATCCACCATGGAGGCCTATTGGTAGGAAAAACAAGGACTTAAGAGAAAATTTCTGATCAGGTAGTGTCATACAAAGTTAGGTAGTAAGAGAGGTTTCTGGTAGGTGTTCATATCCACAACTATATCAATATACATTTTGGTAGAGAAACCCAGATGGATAACAGCTGAATGAATCCTATGCCAGATTAAATCTACTATATAGAAAGAAGAATAGTAAATCTTCATCATGATAAGTAACCTGGGACTAATCGAAGATATACATAAAATTAATCAAACTCCATTTTCTAATGTTAATGTCATATTTGACATGTTTTTTCACCACATTTACTTATTTAAGTGCCCATGTTACTTAGTGTATAAGAACCAATAACCCCATGTTCATGAAGCATGATGTATACAGTGGTTGGTTACTAGTGATGAGCGAACAGTAAAATGTTCGAGGTTCGATATTCGTTTCGAGTAGCCCCTCGATATTCGACTACTCGAATCGAATATCGAACCCTATTATAGTCTATGGGGGAAAAATGCTCGTTTCAGGAGTAGGCAACGTTCGATCAAATTATACTTACCAAGTCCACGAGTGAGGGTCGGGCTGGATCCTCCGAGCAGTCTTCTCCTTGTAGCGTCCCCGCGGCATCTTCCAGCTCTGAATTCACTCTGCCAGGCATCAGGCCTGGGCAGAGACGACTGCGCATGCCTGCACTACAAGCGGACATGCGCAGTCGGCTTTCGTCAGGCCCGATGCCTGGCAGAGTGAATTCAGAGCCGGAAGACGCCGCGGGGAAGCTGCACGGAGAAGACTTCTAAAGGTAGGAGAAGAACCAGCGTTGATTGGCCAACTGTATAGCATTCGGCCAATCAATGCTGGTTCTGCATCAAACTTTTACATTCGAACAGCAAGTGGTACTCGATCGAGTATGAGTATTTTGAATACCGTAGTATTTAATCGAATACCTACTCAATCAAGTACTTCTCGTTCATCTCTATTGGTTACCAATCATTCCTATGCAGAGGTCACTAGACCAGCAGAAGAGATCCCAGCTGACCCGACTGCCCATACTCTGTGCTCCCTAGTTGTTGTAATACCAATAATACTATACTATAAGCATTTATTAATCTATAAACGTTTGCTATAGTATTTTCACATACTACAGCCTGATGTTTCCAAGTAGAAAAGCAGGAGACGGCTCCAAGTCTGATACCCAGTCAACATATTTTATGTTATCATTTTTAATTATTAATCAATATGTTTTGTCTCATGTGTAGATGACAGGCAATGGGTAGATAATTCTGTATTATATCACTAAAACCAGTGACCTTTGTGTAGGACAACGCAGAGAAGACACAGATCATGTCTGCCCAGCATTTTCAGCGATGCTAGTTTCTATGTCTCATAGTAGAAATTTCAGATCAGCTCGCTATAAAACTTGATCTGCCATCAATTCAAAATTTGCAGAATTTGCATAAATTTTTTTCTCTACTATTACGTCAGTAAATAAATATATATCATATGTACTAATAACAAATAGTCCATTTTGTATTGCCTCATAAAGTTTGTCTTGGCAACAACATATACTTTTCCTACATATTTATAAATGTATGATTTATGTGTAATCCAATTTACCTATGGCAAGAGTTAGTTTAGCCAAATGTTCTGAATTAATTCCATTTTCATGAATATTTTTAAGGCGGTCTCTTAACATATGAAAGTGTTTGAAGGAATACATAATTAAACATTTTCACACTGGTGGGACTGGTAACATATTGCATTGCAATGCATAACTGGCTCTAAAAGCAAATGGGGATATCAAAGTGCTGGGGAATAGTTCCTAAGAAAACCATGGCTCGAAAGAAGTAAATACAGAAGATTGCAGGTGAGCGTGTTTGTATGTTTCAAAAGTTCATTGTATCATTAAAATTATTAGGAAAATATATACTTGGTTGTCGAGTGCATTATTAAAAAGGTTTTCATATGTCAACCATATTACATAGATTAGCAGTCACCAAAACATCTGGGCCCAGCCCCATAAAATACAGTGGAATAAAGAACCTTGGTATTAAACTAAATGAATTAGAATATCATTCTGGTATTCCATACTCTGGAATACCAGAGGATACTGGGAAGGAGCACAGGAAAGTTCTTGCACTTGAAAAAGGGCGTTGGAGCCCGAAACGCTGTTGTATTTAAGGTTGTGTTGTGCATCTTTTCCCGAATAAAGTTTTCTTGTTTGACCTGAGAGCGCCGTCTATTGTCTTGTTCTCCAGTGTATATTTACTGTCATACATTATGGTAAATCTGCCATGTCACCAGTGGTCTCCCATCCTCCCACAAGGCCCCACCACTTTTGTGTAAAGAGCTGAGAGCAGTATAACATTGGAATAAAGATACAAGCTTGCATACACAACAGGCATGCACCAAAGTTTTGCAACTCTTAGCCTCCACAAAGAGGCACAAATGAAATTTCCATCATATTGCTATATTTCATCCACTTTTTGGCTGGTGATGTGCCTGTAGGAAAGAATCAACAGACTAGTGTATATTAAACTATCACTTGTGTTTCTGGTTGCCATTCACAAAATCTAGGATTGCAACAAGTATGTTTGGAAAAAATGAAGTAATCTGCACCGCCATTACATAAAATAGAATTATTTTATGCTGCATTGTGCAAATCCTACCATCTAAGAACCTCTGTGTCTCCAAATATATCTCTAAAAGCAAAGTCTATCTATAGACAACTGCCTAAGAAAATTTTACAATCTTAAATCACAATTACTACATATTGATAAACACAACATATCTGTATAAACTCCTCTCTCCAGCTTCTGTATACATGGCACTTCACTATACAATATCTATCTCTCGGGCCGGTCACAGATGTTTCTTTTCCCTCTCAGTTATTGGTAACTTGGCAAGTCCTATAAACAATGAGTGTTCTTTTTTTTTTCAGACAATATGTCAACCAGCGGAATGTTCTTTTCCTCTGATAATGTGATTTCCCCTTTAACCCTAATCAAATTTGTTAGTTAAATATCAGTATAATCTTCAATGTACCAAATATCTCATCCAAAGCTGGCCTGAAATATTGGCTTGAGTTCTAATTTTCTTTTATTAACAGTAAAAATCAAATCTTCTGATGATTAAAAATGACCGCAATCTGATTAACCACAAGTTTTAAAAGCTCTTCAAAAAGTAAAAGTGCTTTGCTCGTGCATATCGCTTTTTAATTAGCTAATTAATTTTCTTTTGGTTGTATTGCAATATTTGAAACATTCTTAATGTCCTTAGTGGAAAACACACCGTTTTTGATAAGCGTTGAGGTATGACCCAGTACACAGACCTGAAGAGCATTGCTTCAACTACCAAAATTAAATCATTTGTAACATTAATCATTTTTACAGCCAGCAAAGATTAATTGGCTAATATAATTGAGGCTATACTTAAATAAATAAAAGGGAAATAATAAAACGTACATGTGCTCATAAATGTCCATGGCAGCTCCAATTCAACAGACGCTTCTCAGACACTTTTATTTCTTTTACCTTTTCTATATGCATTGTGAGTGTTACTCTCAAAGTCACACCCTTCTGAGTTTTGTACCGGCTTAAATTATGATAAATGGGACTGGACACACACCCCTAAAAACAAATAGAAGCCCCAAACTCATTTAAACTAGAGCTGGAAGAATATTACAGTTGTGGTTTTAAAGGGATTATCCAGGATCAAAAAACATGACTACTTTATTTCAGGAAGAGCTTTACTTCCTCCTCACAGGAAGTGACATCACATCCGTTGGTCACCATGCTGCAACTCAGTCTCATTCAGTCATTCATTTGTGAAGCCTACAGAATAGTAAACGTAGCGCAGAGCTATAAGGCTGGGGCCCCGTGGGCCGGAGACGCCGTGATTTGCGGGAAAATCGTGGTGTTTTACAGTATCTGCAAAGTGGATTGGATTCATGCGAATGCCATGCCCACTTTGCGTTTCAAACCGCAGCGCGAACATGCTGCGGTTTCCAAAACCGGCACGGTTTTGGAAATTGCAGCATGTCAATTATATCTACAGAAACACCGGCGGCTTTCCCATAGATATAATGGTAACAGAAAATCAGCCGAGGAAAACTCCATGAACTTTGTGTGCAAAGCGCTGCAGGAAGAACCGCAATGCTTTAGCGCTGCGTATCATACCGTGGGGCCTTAGCGTAATACAATATGAAACTCTGGATATGCACAAGATAAGCAATGCAAAGTATCTGCAAAACAATTCAGTTGCCTGTATAGCTAAAATATATTTGAACTGTGGAAATTTAGCCCAAAGCAGGCATATTATTTAACCTCTTGTTGATTGGTGCCAACCTAGTACATCTTGTGACCATATAATTAAATCTCAGTACCATAACAGTAGGTGCTGTGATGTAGCAGACACAGAAGTGCCAGGTTCAGACCTCCAGGTTGCAATGTACTAAGGACAGAACAGGACCTAAAAGGCATTTACTAACCTGTATAACGTATTGCAATAGAAAATCACACAATCCTCTTTTGGGACTCTAAAAAATAATTTTAATAATAACTTTAACTGTTAATTCATCCCACTCTGCACGTAATAGTATGGTGCTGTAATTCCATGGGCAAAGGAGCTGTGCCTGCAATATTACTTCCAGCACAGCCAAGGACTGGGACCACTTGGAAGATACTCTGAATCCAGTGGATTAACCCCCTGGATGCTGTGATCAATAGTAATCATGGCATCAAGGGTGTCTAGGGGCAAGATCGCCAAAACCCCCACCACCCCTCGGATTCCCTATGATAAGATTGCGAGTTCGCAGAGGTTGCCATGGAAGTAGGGAGCCTGACTGCCAATGCACAGTACCCATAGGGAATTTACATGCAATGTACTGCAATACCATGTTCAAGTACCCCTTTGGGACACGTAAAAAGTAATTAAAAAAAAGTTTAAAATAAAGAATAAAAAATAAACAAATAATAAAAATTTCAAAATACCCACCTTTAAATTAAAAAAAATAAACAAAAGAATAAACAAACATGTTAGGCCCATGACCAAATAGGCCCCCACAATCCAAAAAATAGAATTATTTATCCCATACGGTGAACGTCGCAAAAAAAAAAAAATATCCAGTAATGCGCAAAATGACATATTTTGGTCATTTCACTTTCACCTAAAAAATATCAATAGAAAGTGATAAAAAGTCACACATACCAAACATTGGTACCAATAAAAAGTACTTGTCCCACAAATAACGAGCCCTGACATATCTTTGTCAACGAAACTGTAAAAAAATAAAAATATGGCATAAAAATATGGTGACCCCACGAAAGTTGTTCATTTTCGTAAAGTGTCATTTTATTTGTAAAAGCGGTAAAAGATAATATAACCAATATAAATATGCCATTGCTATAATCATAATGACCCACCAGACAAAAGTGCCATGTCATTTTTAATGTAGAGTGAATGTTATAAAAACAAAAAGTAAAAGATAATGATAGAATTATGGTTTTTTTTAACATGGACCTTCAAAGTATGTCAATAGAAGTTGATTAAAATATTATATGAACCCCGAAATAGTGCCAAATGAAAGTACATCACATCCTGCAAAGAATAAGCCCTCACTTAACTAGATCGACAAAACAAGTAAGTTTGCAATTTTGGAAGGCGGGGAAAGAAAATATAAAAAAAAAAGTCGAGGACAATGTAGAAACTGCTGCATGTCCTTAAAGGGTTCAGTATATCCTGAAAGGTGACTGCAATGTATACAGGAATATAGCTATAGGAGGTTCAGAGGTAGCAATCAATACCAAGACCTGGAGCCCCAGGGGACCCAAAGGCCTCTCTATAACATATGAAAACACCAGTATTATAGAGAAGAAACAGTAAGAGGAACCCAACTGCAAATTTTGCATAGCCGCCGAAGAGCTTCAGGCTGCACCTCTGAATATGTGAATTATTGTTCTTTTGGTCTCCTTGCCTCTCCCCCCTCCCCCCCAAAATAAATAACAAGTGATCAAATATTCAAATGTACCAGAAAACTGTACCGACAAAAACTACAACTAGAAAAAAAAGACTCCTCGCACAGCTCTATCAACAAATAATATGAACCTTATGGGTGCACCCTAATCAAAGGCCTTATCCTAAGGCTAAAGCCCCATGTTGCGGAAACAGCTTTTTTGTTGCAAATTTTGTTGCGTTTTTTTGAGCCAAAGCCAATAATGTCTACAAAAGAAATGTGAAATATATAGGAAGCGCTTATACTTCTACCTTCTGCTCAATCCACCTTTGGCTTTGGCTTAAAAAACGCAATAAGATCTGCAACAAAAAAAAGCTGCGTTTCCACAACGTGGGGCTCCACAGGACGTTCCGCAGCAAAAAAAGCACTGCCAGAAAAACCATGCATTGCGGTTCCTCCCGCAGCACTTTAGACAGAAAGTTCGCTTTGCACACTTTCTGTTACAATTATACCTATGGGGAAACTGACGGCATTTCAGTAGGTATAATTGACATGCTGTGATTTCCAAAATCACGCTGGTTTTGGAAATTGTGGCGTGCCAGCAACACAGTTTTTACCACAAAAAGGGCATGGCATTCACTAGAATCCCATCCACTTTGCCATTGCTGTAAAACGCCGCAATTTTCCTCTCTGCGTTTCCACCGCGGGCAAGTTGTGGGGCATTCCCATTCCCAGGGGACCCCAACCTAAAGGGTTTTTACCACAAACATAACCATCTTTAGTTTTGCAGACAATTAAAAGTTAATGGGATCCTATCTTTCAAACAATTTTTTTTCTAACACGTTGGAATAGCCTTAACAAAGGCTATTCTTCTCCTACCTTTCGTTGTCTTCTCCGCGCCACTGTTCGCTTGAAATTCTGTGTTTTGTCGGTATGTAAATGAGTTCTTTTACAGCACTGGGGGCGGGTTCCAGTGCTCAAACAATACTGTGTAAGTGGCCATTTCTCTTGTGGCCGCCAGCATGCCCTGTTGGTTTTGCCCTAGGCTCAAGGCATAGAAGTTAGAAGCCACCGCTGCAAGAAGACGCCGTGAAGACCTTGTTCAAGAAGAAGATAAAGGCGGTGCTGGAGAGTTCTCTCGCAGCATTGGGGACGCCCCCAGTGCTGCGAAAGAACTTATTTACATACCAACAAAAAAACGGAATTTCAAGCGAATGGTGGTGCGGAGAAGACAACGAAAGCTAGGAGAAGGATAGCCTTTCTTAAGGCTATACCGAGGTGTTAGAAAAAAAATGTGTTTGAAAGAAAGGATCCCTTTAAATATTTTTGCAAATATAAATAATTTAAGTTTTGCAATGTTTTAAAGATTTTCTCTAATATTGCTAGTAGTGACAGTATTTTGTCTTCATGAGTTGCTAACAGATGTGACCCTGAATGCTACCTGACCAAATAATCAGATAGAGATACTACATGCTTGAGAAGATACCCGGCCACAATAAAGAAACCACAGCTGAGTTTCTGACAAGTACCAGACCATAGAAAGTTCCTGTGCTCATGGTTGTATACACAGCTGATCAAGACCACAGACTTTCACCACTAAGATTGTTAGAGAAAATCTTTAAAACTCTAAAAATTTTAATTACTCATATTTGCAAAAATGTTTAACTTTTTGTCTACAAATTTAAATGCAATTATGTTTGTGGAAAAATCCCTTTAATCTCTTCCCAGCTATGCACTGTCTAAAACAGGGATCCTCAAACGCGGCCCGCCAAGGACATTTTTCTGGACCACCAGCAGGGGCGCGCCGTAGCCCGGATTGCTCACAAATGGGGAATCTGGTACATGACTCCCCGTTAGTGAGCGATTGCTGCTTTCAATTGTATGTGGAAATGCACATACAACTAAAAGCTATCAGTGTTGGTCACGGTCCGCGCAACTGCAGCCTACACTGACAGCAGAATATGACCTCTACCCCGACATAGGCACGATAATGTAAGTCATCAGCTCCTGCAGTCAGTAGAAGGACGATGTCTGGCGGCTCTTCATGGGTAAGTATAATACTGTTTGTGTGGGAGGGAGGTGTGTACTGAAGAGCATATAATACTGTGTGTGGGGGGGCATATTGGGGAGTATATCATACAGTGTGGGGAGTGTACAGAGGAGCATATAATACTGTGTGTGAGGGGGAGGTGTGTACTGAGGAGTATATAATACTGTGTGTCAGTGGAGGAGTGTACTGAGGAGCATATAATACTGTGTTTGGGGGGGCATACTGTGGAGCATATAATACTGTGGGGGGGGGGGCTTCTGAGGTACGTATAACACTATAGGGGCAGCTACTGTGGAGCGTATAATATTAAATTTTTTTTAAACTATATTTCGGCCCTCCAATGGTCTCAGGAACAGTGAAATGGACCCCCCGTTTAAAAAGTTTGAGGACCCCTAGTCTAAAATGATGCAAAATAAAAATGCTTTCAAAAATAGAACTATGAATAGTTAATTTTTGGCAATTAATAAAATTAAATGAATGCATATAAGAGAAATGTAAATCTGTCACACTGAGCCTGTAGGCTGGCGACCCACATATCCTAAATGCCACGGCAAAAATTGCAATGTTTTACATTACCTGCAAAGTGGATGGGATTTTGTCAATTTTACATTATAGCTATTAGAATATGTAGAAGAAAAACAATAAAACAATTTGTTTTACTTTCTGATTGTCAGTTATTTTAATTCTATTTTCCACAGGTTTATGGTATGGTAGATTGCTATAGGCACGTTCAGAGATCATTGTAAAGGAATGGAGAGGAGATGAGTTTTGACTTTCATCTAATGATATTAGTGGATTGTCTGTTATCTATCTATCTATCTATCTATCTATCTATCTATCTATCTATCTATCTATCTATCTATCTATAAAATGTTCCCTTTCATTGATTATATTAAGATGACTACTATGGAGTGATCTCTATAGAGAAGGAGGTGTCAGCCCATCATATACTATACATTTTTTCTTACATGGAAGCCCATACAGTGACATAAGTTGAGAAATCCTACCTCAAACTGAAGTCTTTTAATTTCTAATGAATATATAGATAATGATATGGAAAATTTGCAAAAAATTATCTCCAAAAATGACAAAAAGTCTATAACGTTTTAAAGTTCATTTTCTGATTACATATTCCTACTAATGTGAGTTTGCTGCTGCACTGCTGGTAAAAAGACAAAGATGTTGGTTTGCTTTTTCTTAACGAGTTTAGAAAATTCGACAATTTTAATATTCCTACAATGTGCTACAGGACAAATCATAAAAACATTCATAAGTGGGATTTGTATACTGCAGCCATGACCAGTCAGAGCCTAGGGATAAAAGCAGCCAGATTTCAGGTGCCATGAATGCACCCACATCCCATTGTCAGTGTTTTATGACTTGATCTATCAATATATCATAAACCATTATTATTTAATGGGGTTTCCAGGCATTATTTCCACTCTTCCCAATACAATATAACTTCTCAATATACTTAACTTTACAATTCCCTTGTTGCTGCTGCCAATATATTATAGTTTACATTTCTGCTTGGCGATGGGTTGCTCCTAGGATCAACAGGCCGCATAAATGGATTGACCAGTCACAGGATGTTATGGCCATAGTGGATGATTCTCTAAAGTTTGTCCTATAATTTGTCCTTTTTCACCAGAGTAATAGGAATAAATTGTGAAAAATCCCTTGCTACCTTAAATAAGCACATTAAACAGGTATGTGACCCTGAATGGCTATTTAATAGGACTTTGCTGACTTTGTAGTTTTTGCATCTTTACTTGCACTTATATGTGAATGGGTCCTGGAATATAAAGGGAAGATAGATAAAGACAATTTAATCATGACAAATATTGACCATAGTGCAGAACTTTTATTGCCTTTTAACTCCAATAATCAGTTGTTGTTTCTTCTCTAAATAATTCTGCAAAGGGTCAGTGAGGCTTAATTAAATTTACAGTCTATATTTACATACATATATATCACAATTTACTTCATAAAAGGGACAGAATATTATAATAGTATCTTCAGTATTTGTCTGCCACCTAGTGGAGTATGCTATTATTGCAGCAATGAAGGTCAGGTATTGAGTTCATACTGTTCTTTAGATTAGTTATACGTTGTATATCGTCGGATCTACACCCCTCAAACTGAATCCGCGACATTAAGGATATAAAGGAAGTCTAAGGTATTTCGGAGATCTGCAAATGACCAAACGTTTAAGCACCTAGCTCCAAATCTATAGTGTGTAGCAGGGAATCAAAGCTGGACTGAAAACAGTTTTTAGCTACATGAAACCTTAAAACTCAGATCAAGTGATGTGAGAGGATCTGCGATGCCTCCTGTTGATCAATATGCCAGTTATCTCCATTGATATGGATAAAATCCTTGAACTAAGAGACCTTGGTTTATCACACTGGCAGATAACTCTGCTAAGCCGAAATGTCAGCACTGTTTAAAGAGGACCTTTCACCATATCCGGGCACAGGCAGTTCTATATACTGCCAGAAAGCTGACAGTGCGCTGAATTCAGCGCACTGTCGGCTTTCCCGATCTGTGCCCGGTGTGAAGAGCTTACGGCCCGGTACCGTAGCTCTTCTATGGTCAGAAGGGCGTTTCTGACTGTTAGCCAGAGACGTCCTTCTGCCTCACGGCACCAATTGCGCTGTGCTGTGGAGCCGGGAGGAACGCCCCCTCCCTCTGCTCGCACAGCTTGTCCGTAGACTAGCATTATCAGGAGAGGGAGGGGGCGTTCCTCCCGGCTCCACAGCACAGCGCGATAGGCGCCGCGAGGCAGAAGGACGTTCCTGGCTAATGGTCAGAAACGCCCTTCTGACTGTAAAGCGCTACGGTACCGGGACCGATAGCGCTTTACACCGGGCACGGATCGGGAAAGCCGACAGTGCGCTGAATTCAGCGCACTGTCAGCTTTCTGGCAGTATATAACACTGCCTGTGCCCAGATATGGTAAAAGGTCCTCTTTAAGCTTGCGTTTCTCGATGGTTTGGAGAACAACAATGAACTAAAATCAGGGGCATAGCTATAGCGGGTGCAGAGGTAGCAGTCACTTCCAGGCCCTGGAACCTGAGGGGTCCCACTGCCCAGGGCCGGCGTCGCGCACGGCATAGTTGGGCAAGTGCCAGGGCCCCCAGAGCCTCTGGGGGCCCCCCGACACTTGCCCGCCGCAGCACTTGCCTGTCCCGATTTCAGCTCATCGGCGTCCGATGATACATAGGCAATACATGGGCAATTAAAGCAGGAGCTGTGAGCTCAGCTCCTGCTTTAACGCCGCGGCCCGATTTCGGCGTGTGTAGGCGCGATGTGATGACGTCACATCGCACCTACAACTATGTGAATGGAGTGAGAGAGCGGAGAGAGGAGCGGCGGTGAAGCGATGGAAGGTGAGTGTAAGTGTTAGTTTTGTATCAAACATTAAGGTGGAACATAATGAAGGGGGCCCATGAAACTGGGGGGCAAATGAAGGGGAGGGGGGGAACGGCATGACACTGGGGAACATGAGGGGGGGAGGCGGCGGCATGACACCGGGGCAGATGGGGGGGGGGAGCGGCATGACACTGGGGCAGAGATGGGGGGGACATGAAAATGTGGGCAGATGAAAGAGGAGAACGGCATGACACTGGGGACAGAGATGGAGGGGGCCCAAAGAAACTAGGGGCAAATGAAGGGGAGGGGGGGGGGAACGGCATGACACTGGGGAAGATGAAGGGGGGGACGGATGGCATGACACTGGGGCAGATGAAGGGGGGGAGAATGGCATGACACTGGGGCAGATGGGGGGTGGAACAGCATGACACTGGGGCAGAGACGGGGGACATGAAACTGTGGGCAGATGAAGGGGGAGAACGGCATGAAACTGGGGACAGAGATGGAGGGGGGAACAAGAAACTGAGATGTGTGCCGCACATTTTGCCCCTCTTTCTACTCTTCAAAAGTTGGGAGGTATGGCGTTGGTGACGCCACACTCCTGCGTGACGTCACTAGCTTCATCTGCAATGCACAGTGTCTCGACTCCCCTGCCTCCTTTACAAGGGGGCCTACTGAGGCTCTGTCGCCCAAGGGCCCATAAAAACCTGGAGCCAACCCTGCCACTGCCCCATAACATATTACAGATTTTGCATTGGGGCCTTAGAGCTTCACGTTACACCTCTGACAGGAATGACAGCAAGAGGAACATGGAGGTGAACCTCTGCTTTGATGGATTATATAACTAGAAGAACGACATATAGTGATCCAGTCTGTATTGCAAGTTAGATTTTATGTCAAATCCAAAGCCTACGGCCGTAAAAGGCATTTGCACGAAACAGGGTTACCAAACAAGCGTCCAGCTGCATATCATTCTTTCACCGAATGCCAACTATCTCAAAGGCTATCTTGGTGCAGAGCAAGATGGCAATGGCGGCTGGAAGGGAGGTCTATCCTCTTCAAGACGTTTTGACTCAATAATAGCCGGAAATTATTTTGAAGACCAAGCAATGAAGAGACATTCGCAAAGGAATGTCACTCTAGTCCCACTCCCAGGATTATGGTGTAGGGTGGCATAATGTAAGGTAGCCAGGCCCATCTAGTCTTCATTCAGATCACATGCTGACAACACATACATTTTACTTCCTTAAGGATAAGGCAGTAAAGCAGATCCAGGAGTGGATTGAGCAGAAGGTAGAAGTATACTGTAAGGGTTAGTTCACACAGAGTTCACCCCCCTTTCCCTAGCACACATATACAATTAGTTCAATACTGTGAAACGTACACACATTCAGTATCCCTGTGTCCGAAAATGCCTAGTCTACAAATATAAAGAAATCTTTTTACCACACAGTAAATGCAATAGTGGTGGGGGGGGGGGGGATCTAAAGTGCCAAACAACCGATTTTATTTTAATGTTTTGCTTTTTATAAAAATTTGAAAAAAAAAGTGATCAAAGCAATAGACCTTGCCCAAAAAGGTATACCTGAAAATTATACCTGGTCCTGCAAAAAAAGATGCCTTATGCATCCCCGTGCACGGAAAAATAAAAAAGTTATGGGTGTCAGAATATTGTGGTATGGGGTATTGTCAAGAGGAAAATGAGAGACACAAGATCCAACAATGCAGACGAGCTGAAGGCTACTATCATACAACCTGGGCTTCCATGACACCTCTGCAGTGCCACAGGCTGATCCCTCCATGCCACATTGCCGCATTGATGTCGTCATTCATGCAAAAGGAGCCCCGACCAAGTATTGAGGGCAGTTACTGGACAGACTTTTCATTAGGCCAACAAATAGATAATTAAATAATAATAATAAATATTTTTTTACAATTGGTCTTATAATATTCTAATTTTCTGAGATAATGACTTTTGGGTTTTTCTTGGCTGTAAGTCATAATTCAACATTAACAAAAATAAACACTTGAAAAAGTTCTCTCTGTTTGTAATGACTCACTATAATATATGGGTTTCTTTTTTTCAATTGAAATACTAAAAAAATAACTTTTTGTTGATATTCTTAGGGGGCGTTCACACTACCGTTAGTGTCCGTTATGAAGGTGTCCGTTTAAAAGAAAAAAAACGGACACCTATCATAACGGACACTAACTGATGCTAATGTGTCCGTCTTTTTAACTGATCCATTTAATGGATCAGTTAAAAAAAACGGACACATTAGCATCAGTTAGTGTCCGTTTTTTATACTGTCCGTTTTTTCTTTTTTACTGTTTATGCTTTCTGAGCATGTGCAGAAAATAACGGACTGTAACTGATGGCCATCAGTTACTGTCCGTTATATGTCCGTTGCCCATAAAAAATCCTGCATGTGTGATTTCTCTGTCCGCTTGAAAAAATGGACATGGTTGTTAACGGACCCTTAAGGACTAGAGATGAGCGAACACTAAAATGTTCGAGGTTCGAAATTCGATTCGAACAGCCGCTCACTGTTCGAGTGTTCGAATGGGTTTCGAACCCCATTATAGTCTATGGGGAACATAAACTCGTTAAGGGGGAAACCCAAATTCGTGTCTGGAGGGTCACCAAGTCCACTATGACACCCCAGGAAATGATACCAACACCCTGGAATGACACTGGGACAGCAGGGGAAGCATGTCTGGGGGCATAAAAGTCACTTTATTTCATGGAAATCCCTGTCAGTTTGCGATTTTCGCAAGCTAACTTTTCCCCATAGAAATGCATTGGCCAGTGCTGATTGGCCAGAGTACGGAACTCGACCAATCAGCGCTGGCTCTGCTGGAGGAGGCGGAGTCTAAGATCGCTCCACACCAGTCTCCATTCAGGTCCGACCTTAGACTCCGCCTCCTCCGGCAGAGCCAGCGCTGATTGGCCGAAGGCTGGCCAATGTATTCCTATGCGAATGCAGAGACTTAGCAGTGCTGAGTCAGTTTTGCTCAACTACACATCTGATGCACACTCGGCACTGCTACATCAGATGTAGCAATCTGATGTAGCAGAGCTGAGGGTGCACTAGAACCCCTGTGCAAACTCAGTTCACGCTAATAGAATGCATTGGCCAGCGCTGATTGGCCAATGCATTCTATTAGCCCGATGAAGTAGAGCTGAATGTGTGTGCTAAGCACACACATTCAGCACTGCTTCATCACGCCAATACAATGCATTAGCCAGTGCTGATTGGCCAGAGTACGGAATTCGGCCAATCAGCGCTGGCCAATGCACTCTATTAGCCCGATGAAGTAGAGCTGAATGTGTGTGCTAAGCACACACATTCAGCACTGCTTCATCACGCCAATACAATGCATTAGCCAGTGCTGATTGGCCAGAGTACGGAATTCGGCCAATCAGCGCTGGCTCTGCTGGAGGAGGCGGAGTCTAAGATCGCTCCACACCAGTCTCCATTCAAGTCCGACCTTAGACTCCGCCTCCTCCGGCAGAGCCAGCGCTGATTGGCCGAAGGCTGGCCAATGCATTCCTATGCGAATGCAGACTTAGCAGTGCTGAGTCAGTTTTGCTCAACTACACATCTGATGCACACTCGGCACTGCTACATCAGATGTAGCAATCTGATGTAGCAGAGCCGAGGGTGCACTAGAACCCCTGTGCAAACTCAGTTCACGCTAATAGAATGCATTGGCCAGCGCTGATTGGCCAATGCATTCTATTAGCCCGATGAAGTAGAGCTGAATGTGTGTGCTAAGCACACACATTCAGCACTGCTTCATCACGCCAATACAATGCATTAGCCAGTGCTGATTGGCCAGAGTACGGAATTCGGCCAATCAGCGCTGGCCAATGCATTCTATTAGCCCGATGAAGTAGAGCTGAATGTGTGTGCTAAGCACACACATTCAGCACTGCTTCATCACGCCAATACAATGCATTAGCCAGTGCTGATTGGCCAGAGTACGGAATTCGGCCAATCAGCGCTGGCTCTGCTGGAGGAGGCGGAGTCTAAGATCGCTCCACACCAGTCTCCATTCAGGTCCCACCTTAGACTCCGCCTCCTCCGGCAGAGCCAGCGCTGATTGGCCGAAGGCTGGCCAATGCATTCCTATGCGAATGCAGACTTAGCAGTGCTGAGTCAGTTTTGCTCAACTACACATCTGATGCACACTCGGCACTGCTACATCAGATGTAGCAATCTGATGTAGCAGAGCCGAGGGTGCACTAGAACCCCTGTGCAAACTCAGTTCACGCTAATAGAATGCATTGGCCAGCGCTGATTGGCCAATGCATTCTATTAGCCCGATGAAGTAGAGCTGAATGTGTGTGCTAAGCACACACATTCAGCACTGCTTCATCACGCCAATACAATGCATTAGCCAGTGCTGATTGGCCAGAGTACGGAATTCGGCCAATCAGCGCTGGCCAATGCATTCTATTAGCCCGATGAAGTAGAGCTGAATGTGTGTGCTAAGCACACACATTCAGCACTGCTTCATCACGCCAATACAATGCATTAGCCAGTGCTGATTGGCCAGAGTACGGAATTCGGCCAATCAGCGCTGGCTCTGCTGGAGGAGGCGGAGTCTAAGATCGCTCCACACCAGTCTCCATTCAGGTCCGACCTTAGACTCCGCCTCCTCCGGCAGAGCCAGCGCTGATTGGCCGAAGGCTGGCCAATGCATTCCTATGCGAATGCAGACTTAGCAGTGCTGAGTCAGTTTTGCTCAACTACACATCTGATGCACACTCGGCACTGCTACATCAGATGTAGCAATCTGATGTAGCAGAGCCGAGGGTGCACTAGAACCCCTGTGCAAACTCAGTTCACGCTAATAGAATGCATTGGCCAGCGCTGATTGGCCAATGCATTCTATTAGCCCGATGAAGTAGAGCTGAATGTGTGTGCTAAGCACACACATTCAGCACTGCTTCATCACGCCAATACAATGCATTAGCCAGTGCTGATTGGCCAGAGTACGGAATTCGGCCAATCAGCGCTGGCCAATGCATTCTATTAGCCCGATGAAGTAGAGCTGAATGTGTGTGCTAAGCACACACATTCAGCACTGCTTCATCACGCCAATACAATGCATTAGCCAGTGCTGATTGGCCAGAGTACGGAATTCGGCCAATCAGCGCTGGCTCTGCTGGAGGAGGCGGAGTCTAAGATCGCTCCACACCAGTCTCCATTCAGGTCCGACCTTAGACTCCGCCTCCTCCGGCAGAGCCAGCGCTGATTGGCCGAAGGCTGGCCAATGCATTCCTATGCGAATGCAGACTTAGCAGTGCTGAGTCAGTTTTGCTCAACTACACATCTGATGCACACTCGGCACTGCTACATCAGATGTAGCAATCTGATGTAGCAGAGCCGAGGGTGCACTAGAACCCCTGTGCAAACTCAGTTCACGCTAATAGAATGCATTGGCCAGCGCTGATTGGCCAATGCATTCTATTAGCCCGATGAAGTAGAGCTGAATGTGTGTGCTAAGCACACTCATTCAGCACTGCTTCATCACGCCAATACAATGCATTAGCCAGTGCTGATTGGCCAGAGTACGGAATTCGGCCAATCAGCGCTGGCTCTGCTGGAGGAGGCGGAGTCTAAGGTCGGACCTGAATGGAGACTGGTGTGGAGCGATCTTAGACTCCGCCTCCTCCAGCAGAGCCAGCGCTGATTGGCCGAATTCCGTACTCTGGCCAATCAGCACTGGCTAATGCATTGTATTGGCGTGATGAAGCAGTGCTGAATGTGTGTGCTTAGCACACACATTCAGCTCTACTTCATCGGGCTAATAGAATGCATTGGCCAGCGCTGATTGGCCGAATTCCGTACTCTGGCCAATCAGTGCTGGCCAATGCATTCTATTAGCTTGATGAAGCAGAGTGTGCACAAGGGTTCAAGCACACCCTCGGCTCTGATGTAGCAGAGCCGAGGCTGCACAAGGGTTCAAGCGCACCCTCGGCTCTGATGTAGGAGAGCCGAGGGTGCACTTGAACCCTTGTGCACCCTCAGCTCTGCTACATCAGAGCCGAGGGTGCGCTTGAACCCTTGTGCACACTCTGCTTCATCAAGCTAATAGAATGCATTGGCCAGCGCTGATTGGCCAATGTATTCTATTAGCCTGATGAAGTAGAGCTGAATGTGTGTGCTAAGCACACACATTCAGCTCTACTTCATCGGGCTAATAGAATGCATTGGCCAGCGCTGATTGGCCAGAGTACGGAACTCGACCAATCAGCGCTGGCTCTGCTGGAGGAGGCGGAGTCTAAGATCGCTCCACACCAGTCTCCATTCAGGTCCGACCTTAGACTCCGCCTCCTCCAGCAGAGCCAGCGCTGATTGGCCGAATTCCGTACTCTGGCCAATCAGCACTGGCTAATGCATTGTATTGGCGTGATGAAGCAGTGCTGAATGTGTGTGCTTAGCACACACATTCAGCTCTACTTCATCGGGCTAATAGAATGCATTGGCCAATCAGCGCTGGCCAATGCATTCTATTAGCGTGAACTGAGTTTGCACAGGGGTTCTAGTGCACCCTCGGCTCTGCTACATCAGATTGCTACATCTGATGTAGCAGTGCCGAGTGTGCATCAGATGTGTAGTTGAGCAAAACTGACTCAGCACTGCTAAGTCTCTGCATTCGCATAGGAATGCATTGGCCAGCCTTCGGCCAATCAGCGCTGGCTCTGCCGGAGGAGGCGGAGTCTAAGGTCGGACCTGAATGGAGACTGGTGTGGAGCGATCTTAGACTCCGCCTCCTCCAGCAGAGCCAGCGCTGATTGGTCGAGTTCCGTACTCTGGCCAATCAGCGCTGGCCAATGCATTCTATTAGCCCGATGAAGTAGAGCTGAATGTGTGTGCTTAGCACACACATTCAGCTCTACTTCATCAGGCTAATAGAATACATTGGCCAATCAGCGCTGGCCAATGCATTCTATTAGCTTGATGAAGCAGAGTGTGCACAAGGGTTCAAGCGCACCCTCGGCTCTGATGTAGCAGAGCTGAGGGTGCACAAGGGTTCAAGTGCACCCTCGGCTCTCCTACATCAGAGCCGAGGGTGCGCTTGAACCCTTGTGCAGCCTCGGCTCTGCTACATCAGAGCCGAGGGTGCGCTTGAACCCTTGTGCACACTCTGCTTCATCAAGCTAATAGAATGCATTGGCCAGCACTGATTGGCCAGAGTACGGAATTCGGCCAATCAGCGCTGGCCAATGCATCCCTATGGGAAAAAGTTTATCTCACAAAAATCACAATTACACACCCGATAGAGCCCCAAAAAGTTATTTTTAATAACATTCCCCCCTAAATAAAGGTTATCCCTAGCTATCCCTGCCTGTACAGCTATCCCTGTCTCATAGTCACAAAGTTCACATTCTCATATGACCCGGATTTGAAATCCACTATTCGTCTAAAATGGAGGTCACCTGATTTCGGCAGCCAATGACTTTTTCCAATTTTTTTCAATGCCCCCAGTGTCGTAGTTCCTGTCCCACCTCCCCTGCGCTGTTATTGGTGCAAAAAAGGCGCCAGGGAAGGTGGGAGGGGAATCGAATTTTGGCGCACTTTACCACGTGGTGTTCGATTCGATTCGAACATGGCGAACACCCTGATATCCGATCGAACATGTGTTCGATAGAACACTGTTCGCTCATCTCTATTAAGGACACAAACGGACACAAACAGACAACAGATGAAATCCCATTGAAATGAATGGAAACTGTAACGGACACAGCTAGTGTCCGTTGCTAAAATCTTGAACGGACAGTAGCTACAGACACTGCAATCGGACACCAATGGTAGTGTGAACGCCCCCTAATTTATTGAGATGCACTAGTATTATACTAGAGGGCTGGTGGGTAGCATATTATATTGTGTGGGGTTACTGTGGAGCATTACACTTGAGGGGTTCTGGGGAGCATAGTATATTATGTGGGGCCACTGTGGGGAGTATATTATACTGGAGGGGAAATCTGGGTAGCAAGTTGTTTGGTGGGGTGGGCTCTGGGGAACATATTATACAGTGTGGGCCTGCTGTGGGGAGCCTTTTATACTGTGTGTGGCCACTAAGGTGCATTCCCTATCATCATACAGCAGCACAATGTGGGGTATTTCTGCCGTGCCGTGCTGGTAGGACAGATGGAATATTTTAATCAGAAATTAATTTAAATATGCATGACTAGGCTCAATAAGAGGGCACGGAGACCTCCCCCCCCCCCCCCCACATGTTTTTTTTCTGTCCTTTGGACGGTAGGACAGGTGGGGAGGACTTTGTGTCCTCCTTGACCGGGGTTTTGTTACCTCTCCTCGACCTGTGTATGAGGTCCCAGTCCTTTTTCTTTTGTTCATCTTCTTTGTTTTTCTGCCTAAGGCAGAAATGAGAGAAGAAAGTTCAGTTTGCGGGCTGCCTATCTGGTCAGTTGGCCGCAGTGTGGCCTGGTCTGGTTAGGCTCTGCCCGCTTGCGGTTAGACCGCATTTGTCAGCCTGGGTTGGGCTGCGCTTGCGGCCTGGTTTAGCCGTGCTCGTGGTCTGGCCGTGCTGTGGCTTGTTCCGGCCGCACTTGAGGCCTAGTTCCGGCCGCGCTTTCAGCCTAGTCTGGCTTACTTGCCGCTTACCATAGTGGCAGGATCTTGCGACCTACCTCCAGTCGCTTGCTCCACTTCCAGCCTACTGCTAGGCTGTCTGTCTTGTGAGGGGTGGGCCTTGGGTCATCCACCTCTGGGGGACTGTGGGCCTTCCATGTGGATACAGCTCCAGCCAGGTTGATGGTAATGGAATAGAAACATCCGGAAAGAGCTCATCTAGCCTCCAGAGTATTTAGAACCCTGTATCCGATCTCCTCATCCCAGCTGGATCAATGGGGCCCTCCACGCAAGGTGGATATGGCCATGGCGAAGTTCTTCCGCTGTACAGTGGTACCTCTGGAGGATGACTCTAATTTGCAAGACCTGCTGGACCGACATGTGGACGGAACCCTCAGGAAATGTTATTCGGCCTGCTCTGCGCAAACTTCGGTGGCCATATCCTCCACCATTGTGGCTGACCGTCTTCGTTCCCGACTTCAACAACTGGAACGAGATATCGATTCTGGGGTCCCTAGGGATGACATTCTCTCTCATCAATGTCTTCCCTGTTCACTACTGACGATTATCTGGGCGTGGCCCCCCGTCAACAGTTAAAGGTAGCTTTTAAAGGCATGGCACTATCCACTGCCGCCCGGAGACCCCTCTGGCTTAGGCTCTGGAGGGTGGACACAGCCTCGAAGTTTGCCTTGTGTACCCTTCCATACGAGCCTGCAGGCTTTGGGCACGCCCTGGACGATTTGATGGAAGGTTTGACGGACACCAAAGGCAAATCGTTACCCCAAGCTGCAAGAGGAGAACGAGAGCCCTCTGGTAGAGGTCGTGGCTCTTCCCGTTCCAGACCACAGCCAGGTAGGCGCTCAAGATTCCGCCAAGAGACTCTGGACATGGTCGTGGTAGAGACGACCCCAGGAAGAAGCCTAACTTTTGACGGGTGCTCGCTCCCTGTGGCCGACATCCCTGTGGGTGGCCGACTCTCCCACTTTCTTCTTGCGTGGCAAACTTCCATTCAGGACCCCTGGGTACTTCAAGTCATCGAGAGAGGTTACACCATCAAATTATCTCTACCACTTCTAGACCGCTTCGTGTCAACTCGCCCTCTCCCTGTTGCTCGACAGTCCATCTTGGAGAACTCCAATAGGAGTATATTCAGAAGGGCGCCTTGGAAAAGGTCCCTCCTTTGGGCAAGGAGAGGTGAGGGTCACACTAGACCAAAGGATCTCTACTTGCATGTACCCATTGTTCAACCACACAGGAGGTTCCTCAGGATAGCCATCCAGATCCCCGGTCACAGAGAGCATTACTGGTTTGCCGCTCTACCCTTTGGCATTTCATCCGCTCCTCACACCTTCACCAAGGTGGGGACTCCAGTCACCGCTGCTCTCAGGCTTCAGGGCCTGTTCATAGTTCCCTATCTGGATGACTGGCTTATAAAAGCTTGGTCACTCCCAGTCCTCCGTCATCTTCTGTTAGCCACCTCCTTCCTGCAGAGGTTACAGTGGCTAATCAATTGAGAGAAATCAGAGGTGACACCATCCACCCGGAGGAAGTTTCTAGGCTTCCTTCTGGACTCAGAGAATCTGCAGATCTCACTTTCCATGCCAAAGAGATTGAGAATTCAGGCTGCTGCCCATTTTCTCTACAAAACAAGGCGGGTATCTGTCAGAACCGCCAGGAGAGGCCTCGGCCTAATGTCATCCTCGACCAGAGCAGTCCCTTGGGCTTTATGGCATTTGCATCCCCTCCAGACGGAAGTGTTGAGCGCCTGAAACGGGTCTCCACAGGGGTTGCACAAGAGATCTGCCTTTCTCCCGGTACCCGTCTTTCCCTCAGATGGTGAATACACCTGAAAGACGAAAGGTCCTTAGTCCAACCAGTTTGGACTCTGTTGACAACGGATGCATTCCAGACAGGATGGGGAGCCCATCTGGACGAGATGACTGTTCAAGGGTATTGGAGCAGCCCGAAAGAGGGATCCTCCAATCAGAGGGAATTCAAGGCGATATACCTGGCACTTGTGCACTTCGCCCTATACCTCAAGGGGAAGGCGGTCAAAGTGCGAACAGACAACATGATGTCAGTGTTGTACCTAAACAAACAGGGAGGTGCCAGGTCCAGACTTCTCCTGAAAGTGCCGAATCTGATATTTGCCTGGGCCGAGATGAACCTGACCCAGTTGACCGCTGTTCACATGAAGGGCTCTCTGAACATAGTAGTGGATCAGTTGAGTCGAGGTATTACCGTATCAGGAGAATGGTCCCTCAGTCCAGAGGTGTTCCAACGTATTGTCCAGATGTGGGGGCTTCCAGAAATCGACCTCATGGCAACCTGACTCAACGCCAAGGTAGAGAAGTTCTGCTCTCTGTATCAGGAGGACGATCCCTTGGCAGTGGATGCCCTGTCCATCCCATGGAGGTTCAGGCTGGTCTACATATTCCCTCCAATTCCCATCATACCCTGGGTATTGATGAAAATAAAACAGGACCAAGTCCAGGTGATTGCCATCATTCCGTTCTGGCCAAAAAGGACTTGGTTTGCCCAGCTCATAAAGATGAGTCAAGGCATTTACTGGAGCCTTCCCCCTCTCCCAGACCTGGTCACTCAAGGTGGACAGAGATGCCAGGATCTGGTGAGATTCAACCTGACAGCCTGGAGGTTGACCAGTCCCTATTACTGAATAGTGGACTATCAGAGGCCGTCCTGAGAATGCTTGCCCATGCAAGAGCAGATTCCACCAACAAGAATTATCACAGGATCTGGAGGATCTTCGAAGCTTGGTGCTCTGAACGCAGGATTGTTTCTACTAACCCCTCGGTGGGGTCGGTTTTGGACTTTCTACAGGACGGCCTAGACAGAGGACTAGCCCCCTCTACCTTAAAGGTACACGTGGCAGCCCTGTCCGCCTATCTGGGGAGGCGTTTAACTCAACACCCTTTAGTTGGTAATTTTCTAAAGGGCGCAACGAGGATCAGACCTGCTGTCTCAGCTCCGGTTCAGCAGTGGCACCTGGGGACGGTCCTTTCGGGTCTTTGCAACTCCCCATTTGAGCCACTAGATCAGGTAGATCTGAAATTCCTAGCCTACAAGACGACCTTCTTGCTTGCAATTACTTCAGCCAAGAGAGTGGGAGAGCTTCAGGCGCTCTCTTCCGAGGAACCCTATAACTCTTTCTTTGAGGACAGGGTACAATTACGTTTTTGCCGGAATTCAGACCCAAAGTCCCTTCACTGGCAAATCTAAATCAGCTTATATCTTTGCCAGTCTTTTTTCCTGCTCCCTCCTTGCCTGAGGAGGTAAGGCTTCATTCACTTGATTTGGGTAGGTGCTTGCACATCTACCTAGTATGTACAGAAGCATTCAGGAGGTCTGAAAATCTCCTGATTAATTTAGCAGGGAAATCGAGGGCCTGAAGGCTTCTAAATCTTCGATTTTGCGATGGGTCAGAAAGGCCATAAGGTTGGCTTTCTCCTCAAGGTTGTCTAAGAGCTCACTCCACGAGGGCTGTCGCAACTACATGGGCAGAGAAGAAGGCAGCTTCTTGGTCACCTCATAACACCTTTGTGAAGCACTATAGGCTGAGCTCACATGCTTCAGACGCGACGGCCTTTGGGCGTTCTGTCTTGAGCTCTGTAAGTTAAGTTGAGGAAACTCTCCCTAAGGGGATTACTTGACATCTCCCCACATTGTGCTGCTGTATGACGCCAGGGAATGGTGGTTTATGTAGATAAACTGTTTTCCCTTAGTCATAACAGCAGCACAAGGCTTCCCTCCCTATTATTCATCTTATACTCTTGTTTTAACACGTGGGGGGAGGTCTCTGTGCCCTCTTATAGGGCCTAGTCATACATATTTAAATTAATTTCTAATTAAAATATTCCATCTGTCCTACCAGCATGCAGGGGCAGAAATACCCCACATTGTGCTGCTGTTATGACTAAAGGAAAACAGTTTATCTACATAAACCACCATTATACTGTGTTAGGGCTCTGGGGAATATATTATACTATGTGTGGCCACTATGAAGGGCTCAGGGGACCATTTTATACTATGTGAAGTATTACAGTATATACCATGTCGGGCCACTGGGGGCAGGCTCAAGGAGCATTATATACTGTGGACTCAAAATTTTGCTGTGCTATGCCTGCATCACAGTTCCCTCACTATAATCTTGCACATACATGTAGTGTTCCATAGCCATGTTATTCCCCATATAGTACTGTGCATGAATTGGGGCATGAACAGTACTATAGGAGGTGACTAGACTGGGATCATACTCAGTAACGCTGGATAAGATTTCAGTGAAGGAACCATGATGTAGGCTCTTATCTGGAAGCTGTTGGGTGGGCTCTAGAACAAGTTCCACTCATGGGCCCTAAGCCCTTGAATCCAACACTGCACAGGGAACTCCTATTTCATGATGAGGTGCAGTTCCCCAACATCCTTTTTGCCAAAGTCAAACTGCATTGCTAAGCACTTAGATCAACAATCCGCTGCCTATTATATACCCAAACATTTTATTTTGTGCTGTGTGAGCAGCTTAAATATCCTAAATTTCATGTTTTCAAAGGAGAAAAAATATTTTTTGTCTTGTTTTGTCATATACAGGGTGTCCCAAAAAAATGTATACACATTTTAGCAGCTGATAACTCAATTATTTTTTCTTTCTTTACAGACTGAACCCATTAAACCGAGTGATGGCATACAGACTTGACTTTGAAGAAAGGAAATTTATTCTAAAATGGGTTAATGGGTTCAGTCTGTAAAGAAAGAATAAATAATTGAGTTATCAGCTGCTAAAATGTGTATACATTTTTTGGGACACCCTGTAGATATATCTCAGAGACAGATCTCGTTCTGGGGTACAGTTTTTGTCCTCAACATGGCCGCTCCTATACGCTGCTAGTAATAAGATGCCTCAGCCACATTTCACTGATCCATCTGAAGGGTAAATACCCGTAATCAGAGAGGAGACTGATAGCGGACATTGCTGTGGGGTCTCTGCTGTGTAAAGCTCCTTTGTGGCACCATATTTGAAGTGCCAATATCTGCCATACTATTATGGTGGATAACGACAGAGGGTTAAGATATTGCTTGACTTAAAATCTGGAGCATAAAGTAGGGCTTGCTTATTAATCCAATTAATTTGCCATCAGGGAGTCAATTTAATTTGCATAAACCCCACTCTCAACATGCAACAGAGCTGCGCCGATGATGGATGTGGGGTTCAAGGAGCAGTTGTTGTTTCAGTAATTTTCAATTTATGTTTTCTGTGAAATGGAACTCAACAGTGGCCCAAGCATTGTAGGCATCTGGTGAGCAGCTAGTGAGTGGCTGTAGTTGGCCTCATCCCCTTGTCGGCAGAGGAGAAAGGACCTGACAAACGGGAGCTTTTTTTCCTCCCGGAACAGAGAAAACAGTGGGACTGGAAGAATGGTGTGAGAGGTTTGGTAAGGAAGTCAGTAGGAAAGAAAAGAAGGGGCAATGGTTGGAATGGAGAGCCTAAACTTTCTTTCCAATGCTGCCACTCCAACTCTTAGCTACACAGACTCCGCTCTACTGCTGCTTGTCCGTAGTGTAGAATAGGGTCAGTCTCATGAGCAAAAGTTGATCAGCAGCAGGGGAGGCAGAAATACAAGACTTCTGCACTCAGCAAACCTAACAATGGTGGTGAGGGGAGCAGCATATGTGTGTTAGCAACTACGCTTATCTAGTGTAGTACATGCACTGAGAAACTTTTTTTTATTATTATTGGACCAGAGCAACAGATTTTAAACTGACAGTGATGGATAGAAACCAAAGACTTTCCATCTCCATTAACAGGAACATATTTTAGTATGTTTAATAACCTGGTAGAGGGTTTACAAAGCAAGTGTCCATATGTGCAGATGATACTAAACTCTGTAAGGTAATTAATAATCAGGCGGATAGTAGAATATTACAGGGTGATCTGGAAGCATGGGCAGAACTTGGAAAGTTAAAGGGGTTGGCCACCCTTAAGCTGAAAAAACTACAGTGCCCCAGGCAACTCAGAAAGATGGTTATAGGACAAATGTGCTGTAAAAATGAAATTTATCTTACCTGTTCCCCATTAAAATGAGATATTGCAGTGTGAGCTCAGCCGGCCTGTGTGGGCGGGACATCAAGAAACTGAAAGTAAAACTCCCGGCCTACATTCCAGGCTGAGGCGCATCACAGCGCTGCCGACACATAGGATGTGATCACACAGCTTCATTCACCTCAGCACCTCCAGCTAGCAGAATGCGCTCACAATGGCTGTCACTGTCACAACACTGGGCTGAATCCTAGGGGTCCTGCACAACTAATAGCCGCTGAGGGCCACTATGATTCATCCAATTTGAATGGAGCCCCAAAACACCTTCTGTAGCGCTAAATTCAAATGGACACCACCGGACACCATCGATTACAATAGGGTTGTGACTAAATACTATACTCAGTAAGGACCTGGTCCTTATCACTTATAGTATTAGCCGCCTCATTGTGATCTATTTCCCATTACTGGTCAGGACTAGAGATGAGCGAACACTGTTCGGATCAGCCGATCCGAACGGCACGCTCCCATAGAAATGAATGGAAGCACCTGTGACGCTCACTTTGCCGGCGGCCGGCGTGCTTCCATTCATTTCTATGGGAGCGTTCTGTTCGGATCGGCTGATCCGAACAGTGTTCGCGCATCTCTAGTCAGGACCTTTTTCCCCCCTAGTGGTCAGGATCTGAACTGAAGTAGTATTTAGCAAACTCACAGTAAAATGGCTAAATCCCCTACTCCAGAAGGACCAGGTCCTCACCAGTGACATATATATATCACCAGTCCAAATTCCAGAGTAAAGTTCAAATTCTTATGACCCCCCTTGCAAGATACCCACAGGGCAGTTATTTCACCAATAGCCATATATTTCCTGTGCACCCCCCAGACAAGCATTCTATATCTTTCTAGTGCACCTCCAGTGTTAATACACAGCTCAGAACACTCCAAACAAGTTTCACACAGCTCCCCATGTGTCTTTTATGGCCGAAGCCCAACGTGGTAACAGCACGGCAAAAACTGCAGCGTATTCCAGAGTTTCTTTGTGCCTCTCATGCAAACCTAAGGCTTAGTTCACACGTAAATTACGTGCGATTTATTTTGGCACCGGAAAAAAATGCTTCCTAATTAGGAAGGGTTTTTTTGGACCTTGGCCTTCTTTTTGTATAGCATTTTTTGTAAAAAACCGCTTCCAACAAGGTCAGGCGGTTTTCCCATCCCTTAAAAGAGAACGGGCCGCAAAAAACGCGTCACGTTTTTACCGTGCGTTTTTTGTAAAAAAAAAAAATGTGACGCATTTTTATGCAAAAAAATGCACGGTAAAAAATGTGCTTCCCATTCACTTCTATTGCTTTCTTCAGGCGGAAAACGCCCTCTACATAGACTATCATCGTATGGAGGCGGATTATGACGTGGATTCCGCTGTCAAAATCCGCCTCCATGTCCCCGTGTGAACTAGCCCTAACACAGATATGAAAGATTCCTCCATTCTTCATGAGCCTCTTGTGCATCGCCAAGCCCCCCCTTCCTGAATGTACCTTCAGTGAAAGGAGCACACACAACCACCCCCCAGCTCTCCACGTGCCTCTCTACTATGCAGCCCACACCTCTCCTCCATAGTACACAATGCATCCCACATCTCTCCCCCCACAGTACACACTACACCCCACATTATACAATGCACCCACATCTCTCCACCTCCACACTACAACACGCACCCAATGACTCTTACCCCATAGTACACCATGCACCCAAGATCTTTCCCCCCCACAGTACTCTATCCACCCTACATCTCTTACCCCCACTACACAATGCACCCCAAATCTGCCCCCCACAGTAAACTGTGCACCCCATATCTCTCCCCATTAGACAATGCACCCCACATCTCCACCACTTTATACAATGCACCCCACATCTCTCCACCTCCACACTACAACATGCACCCTACAAATCTCACCCCATAGTACACCATGCACCTGAGATCTGCCCCCCCTCCCTGCACAGTACACCATGCATCTACATCTCTCAGCCCCACTACACAATGCAGCCCAGATCTCTCCCCCAGATTTGTCCTCCCCTCCACACCATGCACCCTACATCTCACCCACACTACACAATAAACCCCACATCTTTCACATCAGTACACCAGGCACCTCACACCTCTGCGTGTTCCTCCACTGCAATGGGATACAACTTTTATACAGTACATGTTCAAGGACCTTCTTGCAATCACAGACACGCCTACCCAGTAACAAGACTAGAGAGTCATGTGACTGTGACATCATAAGGTCCTTGCTGAGTAGTGAAAGACCAGGCAGAAGAGCAGAGCAGGCACAGACACGTGACATGGTCAAGCTGGGTCACATGCCCCTCCATGTCACGAGCTCAGTGGTCAGAGGAAGAGTGTCAGAGAGCCGGCAGAACCAGGTAAGTGGGGGGCGTGGCTTCAAAAATAAAGAGACAGGTGTAGAATTGAAAATGAATGTCTATGAGAAAGTTTATTATTTATCTTTGGGCTACACATTGCAGACTATTAGTTATAAAGTGACCAACCCCTTTAAGTTTAAAGGGAGACTCATCTTCCTCAACCCCTTTCAAGCTGCCACCATAGTGCTGTATGATATGTAGGTTCCTACATATCATACCTTTATTATGTTTCATAGTCCCATGGATGCCAAAAAAAATAAACATTTTCTTCACTATGCAAATTAGGTACTGGGAGCACAGCGGGCATCCACAGAGATCCCCGAGACCAGCTTTCTCTCTTGAAAACAAATCCCTGGCCAGTGGGAAACGATAGTACCGCTGCTGCAACATCGTCATCTGGTCTGTGAAGTCTCACACATGCATAGCCACATATGAGCTGTAAGCTCAGATACTCCAAATACTATAAGTTGATCCAGGGTTTGGAGTTGGGAAGGAAATTTTTTCCCCCCGACACGGGGCAACTGGCATCAGCCTCATAAGGGTTTTTTTTTTTCTTGCCTTCTTCTGAATCAAAACTGTAGGGTTATAGATTGGACTTGATGGACCTGTGTCTTCATCCAAACTCATTGATGTCACATTGAAATAAATATGGACGTGTAAACTATGCGTATTATTATTATGTGTTGAATTAATATATACTGATTTATCCCCATAATATGTACATTAGTTTGAACTCCTGGCACCTACTAGTGTATGATCATCCATTTCTTCATTGTAGCCAACTTTTTCAATTTTCAGTCCAGAGTGTCACATGATGGCTTACTGTTTGTGGAATAAATTGTACTTTGTAATGGCACCAATTCAATATCCTAAGCAATGTACTGGGAAACTGGGAAAAAAAATCAGAATGGAGGAGAAATTGGAAAAAAAAAAAGCATTTGCACCAATTTCTTATGGATTTACTTTTGAAACCATTCACTATGTGTTAGAAATGACATATTACCTGTATTCTGTGGGTCAGCACGATCGCAGAAGTATCAAATTTTGTTTAATACGTGTAATTTTTGATACCTTTTAAAAACATTTACATGTCTGAAGCTAGGTACGGCAGCTTTTTATGTGGGACATTGTCGCTTTTATTGATACCATTTTGGGGAAGGCCTAATGGTTTGATCACTTTTTATTAAAAGTAGCAAAAAATATAGTGTTAAACAGTTTATTACCTGTAAAACTAAGTATGTTGTATATGTAGTCCAATGTCCCTGTAGAAGGTTCTATATTCCCCCGTAAAGAATCTAAACAGCCTGTGCTATGATTGGTTAGGAGATATAATGTACAGTTTTTTTTTAGGTCTGTAAAATAAAGGGCGGGACTAACTCAACTGGGTCCTATTAGAATATAGGTGTACTCTAGCGGGGTTTTGGAATTAAAAATGCTCATAATGCATATATACTATTGAAGGATTGAGATTCTCAAGCTTGTGTCTTTCTTTTTCATGTTTTTTTTGTAACTAATTCATTGTTTTAACCTTTTTTTTTAAATGAACAGTTGTTTTGTTAATAAAGAGTACTTTGTTTGAACAGATCACCTGAAGGTAAGGTGGTCAGTACACCTGTATATATCAGAGGTACAGAGGCAATGTGATAGCAAGCCTGATGAAATGCTTACTGCATGAAACGATCGTCGCTTGATCTGTTTGTTATACCATCTACTCTATCCCTATGCACTGGATGTTTTTAAAAAGATGAAATAAAGCCTTCTGCTTTTAAAGAACCCATTGTTTGGGGAGTGCCCTGCGCTTTTTTTCTATTTTTTGCTACTTTTTGTATGGACTTCTTATGCAGAGAGCACATTTGGCAAGCTTGTTAGCTTTTATATTTGACAATATGGTTACCCGTATTTTGTGCTCCACCTCATTGCATCTGTTTTCTCAGGAAAAAAGAACTTTGTGTGTTCGGTAGTGCTGCTTTTTTTCTAATCACTTTTTATTAAACAGAGACAAAGAGTTGAATAAAAAAAAAATAAAAAAAAATGCCATTTTGATTTTTTTTCCTCTGCCAAGACATTCACCACATGTGATAAATATTTTTACATTTTAATGGTTCAGGCACAGGGATACCTAAACGGTTTATTATTGTTTATTGATTTTTTTTATTTTTTTTTATATGTGATGTAAGGAAAGAGGAGTGATTTGAATTTGTTGTGGTTTTTTTTCTATTTTCAAAAACCTTTTTTTCCTTTTTATTTTATAACCACCGAGGGATCTTGAACCATCTTATAATCTGAAAAATAGTCCCTCCACTGGCTACCCATAGCCCAGCGAATTGAGTTCAAGCTACTAACATTAACATTCAAAGTCATCCACAACCTGTCCCCTCCATATATCTCCAACCTAATATCTCGTTACCTGCCCACACGTAACCTCAGATCCTGCAAAGACCTCCTACTCCGCTCTACTCTCATCCTCACACAACCGTCTCCAAGACTTCTCCCGTGCATCCCCCATACTCTAGAACTCCTTACCAAGACACATAAGACTGACCCCCACAATCACAGGCTTCAAGAAGGCGCTGAAGACTCATCTATTCAGGAAGGCCTACAGCCTCCAATAACACTATCACCGCACCCCCATCTGTACAGTCTCCCCCTCTCCTTCTGTCTCTACCCCCTTCCCTCATAGATTGTAAGCCCTCGCGGGCAGGGCCCTCTACCCCACTGTGCCAGTCAGTCACTGTTTTATATCTGTCTGTATATTTTGTGTATTGTATGTAACCCTCAAATGTAAAGCACCATGGAATTAATGGTGCTATATAAATAAACAATAATAATAATAAAAAAAAAAACCACGTCATTTTATACTCTAGTAATATAATGGGAGATATTTAAATTAAAAACAAAAACAGTATAAAAGATCCAAAAAACAGAAAAGATTATAAGAGGACACCAAAGTATCAAAAACACATTTATTACACAAAGCATTGTACAGCCAGGCACGTATGGCAGGTTGTTTTGAAACAATGAGTTAAAACTACAATGTAAATCAACTATGGCACACAGTGTAGGTTTGCACAGATAGTTGCAATGAATTGTATCATTTATATGCATTTCTTTTACTGTAAGTGAGAAAAAAAAAAAAACCAAAGCAAAAAAAAAAAAAAGTTGGAGCCTTTATCCTTGAGGTCTGCCAACAAAATTCTTAAATAAAAGTTTCTTCTCCTATTTAAAATAACATAAAAATGAGTCATAGGAAAAAAAGGCAGAGGGACAATAAATTAAAGAGACTGAGCAAAGTTACACATAAATAGGAGGATGTAGAGAATATTCTTCTTTTATAGTGTCATCCACCCCGCATGATCAACTTGGTGCGTTTTCTGATGCCTAGATGTAGGATACACAAAAATTAATAAATTAAAAAAAAAAAAAAAAATTGAAAATATGCTATACACAATTAAATTTTATATATAAGGAATGAATGCCATTTTTTACATTAAAACCGCAGTGAAATTTTTTTAAAATCCATTTTCTGACTGCATCTTATAAAAATGCATTTCTGTCTGTCTTTCGGTTATTTATGCGTAACCAAACGACTGGACCGATCTTCACCAAATTTGGCACACAGATACTTCAGGTGTCCGGGAAGGTTTAAGACGAGAAGCCAACTCACTCGGACGTACCGTTCTGCAGATACAGCTCTCCCAAGACCCTGACACTCCCATTAGCCAAAACAAACCTGCAAGTCTTTCACTCATATTCCAACTGCAATACACACAGTCACTGCACATGTACAATCCAACACTGATAACCAAGCTGAAATACACGCATCAGAGGATTAGATACACAGGTCAGCACACAGTTCCACATGGCAGAGGATTAGATACACGCGTCTACACACAGTACCATACGCTGGAGGATTAGATACATGGCTCTTAACAGAGTACCACATATTAGAGTTTTACTCCAGGTTTCCATAGCAACCCAGCCATTTTTCTTCACTATTTTATGTCAGCCTTAAAGGGGCAGGGTGTTGTGAATGACACTGTAAGGGTGAATTCACACTGAGTAAACGCTAGCTCATTCTGAACGTAAAACACGTTCAGAATAAGCGGCGTCTAAAGCAGCTCCATTCATTTCTATGGGAGCGGGGATACGAGCGCTCCCCATAGAAATGAATGGGCTGCTTCTTTCACTCCGTGCAGTCCCATTGAAGTGAATGGGGAGTGCCGACGTATACGGCAAGCTCTGCTCATGCCGGAGCGTACACGCCGGCACTCCCCATTCACTTCAATGGGACTGCACGGAGTGAAAGAAGCAGCCCATTCATTTCTATGGGGAGCGCTTGTATCCCCGCTCCCATAGAAATGAATGGAGCTGCTTTAGACGCCGCTTATTCTGAACGTGTTTTACGTTCAGAATAAGCTAGCGTTTACTCAGTGTGAATGCACCCTTACACAAGGTCACATACACACAGCTTTACTCCAGGTCTCCATAACAACTGATCACTGCTTTTTCACTGATATTCAAAATGAGATACACATGACGCTTATGGACACACACAAGCGATATACAAAATACACCAGTGCAAAATTGGACAATTCTTATGGGGCCACTACACAAACAAAAAATTAAAATATACCCATGCGAAGCTGGGTCCTCCTGCTAGTATATATTTATTCTATTTTCTGTACATGTTTATGGGGATTGCCATCTTACCTGAGCTTTTCCTCTACTGTTAACAGTATTTTGTGATATGCTTCTCAGTAATGGATGCAATGAGGTGCTATTTATAGTTTAAATTTTTACAAGTCTGTCTTCTATAATAAGTTACTTGCCTTTAACCCTTCAGCTGCTCTGCGCAGCTCTTTGATAACAGATGACAAAGCCTCGGGATTGATTCCTTGCTCACACAGTCTTACACAAATCGACAAAGTCTCCATATCCAAACCGGTATTCAGCAATCGTGAAATTTCAAGCAGCACTGTCAGAAAACCCGTATAAGATCACATTATTGAAATGGTATGGAAAGATTCAGGTTTTCTCATTATACATACAGTGGAAATAAATGAGGGAGTTTACAGATTTACATTTTGCAGGGAAAACATTTCTACCTTCTCTGATG
The DNA here is from genome assembly GCF_031893055.1 of Leptodactylus fuscus. Classification (NCBI taxonomy): domain Eukaryota; kingdom Metazoa; phylum Chordata; class Amphibia; order Anura; family Leptodactylidae; genus Leptodactylus; species Leptodactylus fuscus. Next base: position 200,564,894 of record NC_134266.1, on the reverse strand, counting down.
AATTCAGCTGTAAGGCTGTTCTCACGGAGTAACGCGTTGCTCATTTAGACACGTAATCGTGTCAGAGCGCGGCACTTCAAAGCAGATCCCATTGACTTCAATGGATGCCGGCTTACGCGTGCTACACATTGAAAACAATGGGTTACAAAGCCTCCCATTGATTTCAATGTGTAGTGTGCGTAAGCCAGCACCCATTGAAGTCAATGGGATCTGTTTTGAAGCGCCGCGCTCTGACACCTGTTTACGTATCTAAATGAGTGGCGCGTTACTCCGTGAGAATGGAGCCTAAATAACATCAGAACTTTTCCTGAGCGACTAAACCATGTTTACCCAACCACTGCTGACAGTTTTCCGCTCGGGACTCCCTCTATGAGCCAGAATAGTGAGCCGTCCAGTTGAATACAGCAGAGAGATGGCAATTCAGTTGTAAAGTGCCACGTCTATCACCAGATACCTTATATTAAACAATAATGGTTGGACTCTTGGTCATAAACACACAGTCAGTGGGGTCTCTTCCAGGACCCCCACTGATAAGCAGAATAAGGGGCCACAGTTCTCCAGAGAGAGCGGCATTCTTTTCATTATTTACACAGGCACAGAAGTGTAGTAGTAACAGTAGTACAGGGATTTACAGTAGGCCAGGGCACCATCGGCCGGAAACACTGCAGTAAAAATTGTGGCGTTTTACAGTACTTGCAAAGTGGATGGGATTCATGTGAATCCCATGCCCACTTTGCGGGAAGATAAAGAATAATAAAAAAAAAAAATCGTAGCGCGGACACACTGCGATTTCCAAAACAGTCGCAGTTTTGAAAATTTCAGCATATCAATTATATCTACGGAAACGCCATTGGCTTCCCTGTAAATATAATTGTAACAGAAAGTCCAGAGGAAAACTCAGTGAACTTTCTGTTCAAAGCGCTGTGCTTTAGCACAACGTTTCCGGCCCGTGGAGCCTTAGCCTTAAATAGGTTTTCAGCCTGTGGGGAGGGGGTTGACACCGGGCACCCCCACCAGTCATCTGTCCATAGCAGCCATAACTGCAACACAGGAACAGTCAGAAGTAGAGCTTTACTTTCTGCGTAGCATCCAAGCTTAGTTTTTGAAGCGCCTATTCTCTGTGTTAGTTCCCATGCCAGCTGTGACCAGCTCAATAAGGGTCCTAAGGATACTTTACCAATAGCTTTACGAAAACACAGCAATGGACAAAAAACAAACAAAAAACAACTGCATTTTTACAGTCTCAGCAAAGTGAATGAGATTTTTTTAGACCATCATCAGGCAACGGTCATGTAAACAGTCCAACTGAAATGAATTGAACTTAATGCAGCCGTGTGACAGCAGTTGAGGTTATTCATGTAAATAGAGCCCAACAGGGTTCATATCTTTGGAAGAACTGACAGCAGCTTGACAACCCTTATCAGATGACGTATAACATTGGGCTTTAGAAGAGGTGACAAGTTCTCTTTAACCCCTGGAAAAACGCTTTCAGGTAAGAGACACATGACATACTCTCAGCAGGTTAACTACTGCAATGTACAGCAGCAGTATTCCAACAATCCCATCCACACACTGCATATCAAGTACTACTGAGTGATAACCTAACATATAGGTTACAAACTGGGCCAGACAACCCAGGGATTGAGGCTGAAAGCTGACCACTGCTGCTAAATAATAAAGAACTGTCTGAAATGTAATGAGTTGTAAACACTGAATGTATCTAGCGGAGATACATAACAAAACTAAAGCCACGTACTGGGGGTTTCAACAGGACAGAGCTGCAGCACCTACACTTGCATGGGTCCATCACATCATGTGTGATGGACTCATGCAGTTCTAAAATTGATGGCCTATCCTAGGCTAAGCCATTAGAGGGGTATTCCCATGTCGCATACTCACCAGTCTTCACTGCTGTAAAATCTTTTTTCCTGGTTTATTGCATTATTTGGTGGGCAGGGTTTCACATGCAACCTACTGTTTAGCTCTGCCCCCAATTAGCGTGTAGCTCCGCCCACCGCATAGCGTGATCCTATGGGGTGGCTGAAGGGCCTGTGATGTCATCAAAGGTTCTTAAACACCATAATCACAATATTGGACTATGAAGTACAGGCAGGAGCAACTCCATTCTGTGTTACATACAGAGACTGCCTGTCTCTGCCATGAATGAACACAATTGAATTAGCTAGCCTGATAACTGGGAGAACAGAAGACGAGTTCAGAAATGACATACTGATAGGCAAAAAAAAATGTACATTGTGATCCCTATATGGGGCTCAGAATCTACATAAAATAAATAAATAAATAAATAGAAAAGAAATTGAAGTGGATGTATCAGACTGGCCATGCAGCTAGATATCAGAGGTCGTCTGGAAGTAATGCAGGCAACAAGCTGTAAACTATAAGGAGATATAAATCAGCTATATCTGACGAATGGAGCAAGTTGAATGAAGCACTGTATTGAGATTAACAGATAATTTAAAGGGGTTTCCAGGATCTGAACATTTTTGATACAGATGACCTATCCATAGGATAGGAAACCAGTATGAGATTGGTTTGGGAGTCAGACCCCAACCAATAAGCTGATGAGGCCGCCAGAATCAACCCTGCTCCTTCTCAAATGAATGGGAGCAGGGCTGCAGTCCCAGGCAACCACTACACTGTGGCGATGGTGCCTGGAAATGCAGCCCCACTCCCTTTCACTTGGAAAGGAGCAGGCATGCTTCCAGCTGTATACTTTTGTTCATGGCTTCCAGCATCTGGCTCAGCATCAAGTGACTGGTTGGGGTCCGACACCCAAACCCTGAACCAATTTGATACTGAGGACCCATCCGGTGGATAGGTCATATATATATAGTTTAAAATAAATAAATATAACACTCTTGTGTTGTCAGGAGCGTCATATCAGGTGGGGGTCAGTAAGGGATGTATTTCTGAGCCCTGACACTGGCTGCCTCTGTATACACCTCTGAATCAAACCCCCCTAACCGACACTGGCCATCTGACATTCCAGAGCTTAAAAGGTGCTGTTCAGGATAATAGTTTCCCTACTCACTCTCCCACCACAGTCCAATTCTGCTGCTCCACAGTCTTGTTTTGCTGGAAGTAACTGTTGCACGTGACCCCTGAGGCCAATCAGAAAAGGAACCAAGACATCACTTGCATACATCACTTGTGGACCAGACCGCACCGTGTTAGGGAACACCGAAGCACCGGGAACAGGTCCGTATGGCTTGTTTTTCCTTCCCCAGAAACCATCTTGAGTAGAAAACATTGTGGCGGATGGAGGGCAACCTTGTCCTTGAGGAAAAACACAAAAGGGAGGTTTCTAGACAGGGCAGCCAGACTGGAGATCCTGTGGATGGAAGTGAAGGCCACCTTCCACCACTGAAAGCAAAGAGAGATCTCAAGCAAAGACTCAAAGGGGTGAGCCTGAGGTGCCTCGCGGACGAGATTGAGTTCCTAGGGAAACCTGAGGATGGTAGCATGGAACACAGTGTGCCACTTCCTGAAGGAAAGTCTTTACCTAAAAAATGGAAAACCTGGATATACAGAAAAAAGATGGAAAGGGCAGACACCTGCCCTTGAAGAGAAAGAAGACAGAGTCTCTGGTCTACACCAGATTAGAGGAAATCAAAAATCGTGGGAAAAGAAAAAGATGGGAGAAGATAGATATTACTTTTCACCACCGCACATAGGGCTTCGACATGCGATGACAGATCTTGCAGACTGCGATTTTTGGGCCTTGATCCTGAATTCAATAAGAGAAAATGAAAAACCACGAAGCCTCAGGACCTCAGCTCCAACAGCCACACTGCTAAATGCAGAAGAGATAAGGAGATTATCATGCACAGGAAAAGTCCATGGAGCATTTGTCAGCAGGAACCAGAGATCTGCTTAACAGGCCTAGCAGCCACCAGGATAGATGGAACCTCCTCAGTCTCCAGTCACTATAAAACCCAGGGAAGAAGATAAAGAAGGCAGAAGTCCAACCAGGGAATAAGGAGGGCAGCGGTGGCAGAGGGTCCAGGGACCTGGCTATGTAGTGAGGGAGCTTGTGGCTCAAGCAGGAGATAAATAGGTAGACGTCCATCCAGCCCCACAGGGCAAAGAAAAGTGGCCCTCAGCTCTAGCAAGTTGATCTGGAGAGAGACTTCTGATTTGGACCAAGGGCCCTGAATAGTCAAGCACCAAAGACCGCTCCCAACTGGAAAGAATGAAATCGGTGGAGATAACCTGCCAACGGATGGAAAGTACCAGGTGGACAATTCTGACCGGAGACTTTCCCCAGCGTGCCAGAATCACAATAGACGAGAATGTGAGTGGAGTTGGGTATAAGGGATGACCTAGAAGGGCAACCCAATAGTACCCAGGACCCACAAGCAGAGACGAAGAGCATAGAATTCCTCCTAAGAAGACACACACTGGACAGCATAGATCTTGGACACCAGGAGTAAAAACTTGCTTTGGTGATAACGATGCATCATGTTTAGGAAGTCTAATTGCTGGGAAGGTACAAGAGAGGACTTGTACTCGGAGAGACAACCAAAATGGTTAAAGAGATCCAAGGAGACCCATAAGCTGGTCAGATTGTCTATCTTGGAGGTGGCCTTGACGAGAAGAGCGTAGAAGTGTGGCATCATGATGGCTCCTTTGAATCGCCATCACTAAACATTAAAAAAAAAAAAAAAAGAAACAAAGAAAATTTTTTTTTTTACTCCCACCAGAAGTTCATGCATGCAGGGCCTCGTAGGTGGAAAGAGAACTAACCCGCAGGGCAATAGGAGAACCAGGAAGCTTGGGAAGGAGGAGAGACTAAAGTAACTAACTGCGGCTGTTGTTGATGCATCTCCGGCACAGAAGTCAGCCGGGGCTCTGAAAAGCCTCCCGGAGGTCAAAGAAGAGAGCCTGCTGTCCCCCCCCCCCCCCCCATAATATAATTGAGAAACAGAATTGACAGATTCCTTAAAGGGATTCTACCACTAAAGCGTTCCTTTTTGTGTGTTAGACATCGGAATAGCCTTTAGAAAGGCTATTCGTCAGTTACCTTTAGACGTGGTCTGCGCGGCCCCATTCCTTTGAAATACCGGTTTTAGCCGGTGTGCAAAAGAGTTCTCTCGCAGAAATGGGGACGGGCCCCAGCGTGCATACGGCAATGGAGGCATCCCCACTGCTGCCAGAGGCCTCTCTCCAGCGACGCCTCCATCTTCAACAGCAACCGCGTCTTCTCCCGGCTGGGGTCACACTCCGCTCAGTAAGCAGTATGGAGAACTACAGGAGCGTACTGTGCATGCGTGCAAGAACGGAGTGTGACCCCGCTCCAGTCTGTCAAGAACGTCCTTCTCCACAGCAGAGCCTATCGCGCTGTACAGTGTGAGCGGAGAGGAACGCCCCCTCGATCTGCTCACAGTGCTCGTCCATAGACAAGTATTCAGTAGGGGAGGGGGGGTTCCTCCCTGCTCACACTGAACAGCGCGATAGTAGCTGCTGTGGAGAAGGACGTTCTTGACACTGTCAGGAACACCCTTCTGACTGTAAAGAGCTATGGTACCGGGACCGAAAGCTTTCCAGCAGTATATAGAACTGCCTGTGCCCCAAAATATGAAAGGTCCTCTTTAAGGGCGAATAAATCAGCTACATAGATTATGTGGTTATCGGTGGCAGTAGCGGACGTCAAACCCTCAGCAATCTAATATTGATGATTTGTATTAAGGACAGGCCATCAATATCTGATCTTGGACTTCCCTTTCATTTATGTTCTAGCCAGTGTCAGGCCTAGTTCACATCTGCGTCGGTAATATGTTCAGGAAAGTCCGCATGGGAATCCCCCCGAACGGACTATCGAACGTCTTGGCAAGTGGTGTGCAATGAAAGCACACAGACCCCATAGACTATAATGGGGTCCAGGTGCTTTCCATGCGATCTCCGCACAAGTCATGTGGACAGGAAATTAGATCATGAACTACTTTTCTGTTTGCATGTTACGTGCGGACAGAAAAGTACCTCACAATCTACTTTCCTGTCCGCATGACTTGTGCGGAGACCGCGCAGAAAGCACACGGACCCCATTATAGTCTATGGGGTCTGTGTGCTTTTACTGCTCACCGCTTCCCAAAGCATTTGGTAGTCCGTTTAGGGGGTTCCCATACAGACTCCCCGAACAGATTACTGAACACAGATACGAACCAGGCCTCCGAGCTCAGAATCAAACCTAAATAACATACCAGACACCAAATATAACAGCATTAATTGCTTGGAAATGGCGAGGGTTAGAGAAAAAACTCCAACTATCTCTAGGTTCACATTAGTGCTCGGGTTTCTGTTGTTCAGGGTCCACTTGGGAACCCAAAAAAACTAAACCCAATCCACTTAAAAAGCAGTTACCCGTGGACCCCATGGACTATAATGGGATTTTCCACCCATTTAATGTGGAGCGAAAAGTCCTGCTGATTATGGAATGGGAGAAGGAATCCACAACTAGTCACACAGCGCAAGTGTGAACCCAGCCTTAGCAGGAATCGGTGAAGCCGCAGCTAATAATTGACATAAAGAACTGGACATGGCGGAGGCGGTGCAAGGTCCTCTGTAAATGGCGCAAAGCAGGTAGAGTCCCCACTACACAACTGACATTGGGGAACACCAACTTCAAGCTATGGGTTTGGTACCTGTTATTACAGCACACGTTACCACAACACTAAGACAGGGGGCGCCAGCAGATCAGCCCACATACCAGCAGCCGGCACTAAGACGCCATCTGACGGACCAGTATATCCAGCAATGTGCTGCTATAGGTGCAGTTATATCAGCGCCCACTCACCATCCATGGTCTCCCTCATAGCGCTGACACTGACAGGCGCGCTCGCCATCTTTCACCGCCCGCCTAGTAGCCGGATGTACAGTCACTGCCGTGACGACACGTCCAGACGTTGGGGTCTACATGTAGAATGTGACCTTCCCTCGGCTCAAGAACCGCCCACAGGGGCGGAGCTAAGCGCAAACTCAGACGTTCTCTCGGAGAACTACCTCGGAAGGAAGAACAGAGCGGAGCTATATTGTTTCCATGGCGACAGGGGGCGGGGTTACATTCGAATTTGTTCGGCGGAACTCAGCTCACTGGTCTACACAGTTTGTTTGAAGACTCCGCCTCTTCCGTGATCTGTGATTGGACGATACTGAAAATTCGTGATTGTGATTGGCTGTAAGGAAGGAACTGAAGGGTAGAGTGTAAGCCGGAGCTGAGGGGAGCAGTGGCGGGGTTAGGAGCGGGAGGAACGAGGAAACGGCGTTGGAGGGCTCGTTCTGGACCGTGTGTTATAGGGACTACAGGGTAATGGCTGCGGACTCTCTTCTTATACTACATAGCAGCAGTGTGCTGAGCCCTGTAGTCCTCCAGTACTTGGAGCATGTGCTGTATCTGCTATTCCTATAGAATAAAAGTAATGGTATATATTGCATGCAGTAAAGTGAATGAGAGGACTCACGTGTCCGCAATATTATTGGAGCTGCTCTCCCTGAGGGGGTTACCTGACCATGGCTCCTATAATAACATGTGCTTGGATGGGGTCACCTAGGGGTATTGTCTGAAAATGTAACCAAAACAAAAACCCGTTTCACCTTTTACTATGTCTGCACTTTGTTTTTCTAGGTTTCCATTAGTTCTCATTATACTGCTGCCTGTCCAGTGAAATGGGTGATGTTTGTGCTCAGTTAACCCCAGAGACGCCAGGCCGTGTGGAGATCCTGAATCCTTTTGAGAGTCCAAACGATTATAGCAGCTTACATGAGCCTTTCGTATCCAGCCCAACAGTATTCAAGCCAAGCAAGTCTTCTGCAGTAAGTGATCTATAGATATACATGGCATGCAGGTCTAGCCAGAAGTGATGGAAGGCGTAGGATGAATATTTATGTTGTTTTACAGCTGCGTGTAAAGGGGCTCTATCATTCGAATAACATGGCCATTCAGGTGCTGCTACTATTTATTTTTTAAAGAGCCCCCACTTGTTTTTATTCCATACCGGTAAAACCGATATGTTATTGAACCTGTACGTGCACCCTTGGCATTCCTCCAAGCCTCCTTCCCCCTCCCTGTGTCATACCTTCAAACCGCTCACTTCTTTGCTTGCGCTCCGAAAATTCCTCCTCCTCTGCGCAGTAATGCTCCCTTCTGAGCCCACATGCCCGAGCGCCACTTTCTTGTGTGCTTTCTTCCACTGTCCACACGAAAATGGTGCTCTGGCATAGCGCTCAGAAGGGTATTACTGCGCCTGCCCAAGATTTCAATGTACAGGAGTGAGATAAGAGACGATGAAGGCGGTTACAAGGAGAGAGGAGGAGGACTTTTCGGAGCACAAGCAAAGGGGGCGTTTTGAAGGTATGATGCAGGGGGGTGCACAGGCTTTGAGGAACGCCCAGGGTGCACAGATAGGCTAATTTACATATCGGTTTTACAAGTGGTTAGCACTGCAGCCTTGCAGCGCTGGAGTCCTAGGTTCAAATCCTGCCAAGGGCAATGTCTGCAAGGAGTTTGTATGTTCTCCCCGTGTTTGCGTGGGTTTCCTCCCACACACCAAAGACATACTGATAGGGAATGTAGATTGTGAGCCCTATATGGGACAGTGACTGACAAATTCTGTAAATTGCTGCGGAATATGATGGCGCTCTATAAGTAAGCTTAATAAATACTGGTATGTAATAAACATAGGGTGGGGATTTAAAAAAAAAAAAAAAAAAGAGTAGCAGCACCTGAATAGCCTTTTTAAAGGCTATTCATGCATATGAATATCAAAAAACGTGTTATTCAAATGATAGAGCCCTTTTAAATGTAGGGGCTCAAAATTTCTCCATATGACAAAAGAACACCATTTAGAATACATTCACCCAATAAAAAGGGCATGTAGGCACCTTTGTGTTAGTTTACCTCAGCAAGAAGACATTTTCTGAGTTTGCAATATTGATAGGTGATCCTAAAGGGGTTTTCCAGTCTGGACAAAAAAATCTTTTTTAAAAAAGGTCTGTTAGTTAGCAGTGATTTCTGGGATTCTCCTACAGCTCCTGGCATCCTCTGCTTTTGATTACATTTTGTTTACATGGTGTAGCTTCCACAACAACCTCCTTCTCATTCAACCACTAAAATCTCTAAAACTCTGCAAAATCTTTAATTACTTTGATTTGTAAAAAATCTTTAGGTTTGTTTGCAAATTTAAATATGTTTAGATCCCTTGGAAAACCCGTTTAGGCTAATGCTCAGTTTACACTACCGTTGGATATCCGTTATGATAGTGTCCGTAAAAAAAACAACCAAAAACTGATCTATTTTATGGATCAGTTAAAGAGGACCTTTCACCATATCTGGGCACAGGCAGTGTTATATACTGCCAGAAAGCTGACAGTGCGCTGAATTCAGCGCACTGTCGGCTTTCCCGATCCGTGCCCGGTGTAAAGCGCTATCGGTCCCGGTACCGTAGCGCTTTACAGTCAGAAGGGCGTTTCTGACCATTAGCCAGGAACGTCCTTCTGCCTCGCGGCACCTATCGCGCTGTGCTGTGGAGCCGGGAGGAACGCCCCCTCCCTCTCCTGATAATGCTCGTCTACGGACAAGCTGTGTGAGCAGAGGGAGGGGGCGTTCCTCCCCGCTCCACAGCACAGCGCGATTGGCGCCGCGAGGCAGAAGGACGTTCCTGGCTAATGGTCAGAAACGCCCTTCTGACCATAGAAGAGCTACGGTACCGGGCCGTAAGCTCTTCACACCGGGCACAGATCGGGAAAGCCGACAGTGCGCTGAATTCAGCGCACTGTCAGCTTTCTGGCAGTATATAACACTGCCTGTGCCCAAAAGTGGTGAAAGGTCCTCTTTAAAGGGATTCAATCATTAAAACTGAATTTTTTTTTCTCCCTAACACATAGGCTATTCCTCTCCTACCTTTAGATGTCTTCTCTGCGCCGCCTTTCTGTAGATATCCCGGTTTCCATCGGTATGCAAATGCGTTTTCTCGCAGCACTGGGGCGTCCCTTGTGCTGCGAGAAAACTCTCCAGCGACTGCCTTTTCTGCTGATGGCTTATTCTGGCTTTAGATGGCATGCATGCGCACCTGTCCCCGATGCTCCAACTTCCACCCGATGCGTTCCAGTTCTTCTCCTCAAGTCACTTCTGTTTTATTTATAGCTGTGTTTCTCTTGTAGACTCCACGACAGTTTAGATGGTCAATTGATCAGTTGGCTGCAATAAATCCTGTTGATATTGACCCTGAAGACATTCATCGTCAAGCTTTGTATTTAAGCCATGCCAAGTAAGTTCTATTATACCTCTTTTGAAAGTGTTTTAGTATTTTGGCCTAGCCAGGTAAGCTGGAAAACCTAGGGAGGTGTTATATCCCAGTCATAGTGACTGGCTAGAAGTGAAACGGCTAAGGTGACAACTGTGGCCAATCACTGGGCCTGAGAAGGAACACGTTGGGCACTGGTGACATCACTTCTAAGGGGGCGTTCACACGTGTGCCCTGTGTCATTGCGCCGGGTTTCCATCCTAAGCCCCAGAGAAATTGGACAGGGGATGGCTTCTTGGCAGTCAGTTTTGAAACCCATTCCTGCTTGCCTCAAAAAGTGTCTAAAGAAACAAGTGTCATTTTCTTCATATTAAAATCGCTTCATACCAAGCTGCTAAAAAAAAACAAAAAAAAACTGTGCTGCTTTTACTTGTACTTGTAGAACTTGACATCCAGTAAAACATTCAGTAGGGATGTACCATTCTGGCTTTGTCACTTATTTCTTTATTTTAATTTGTTTATTTTTACTCATTTAGATTAGATAAAGAAATAGAAGAGAGAAGGCAAAAGGCGATAGAAGAGGTAATTAATTATATTGTACATAGATGGAACAACGTTCACTTATCCAGATAGATATATTCTGACTTGGATATTGTCTGTTACGCGGCTTTAATTGCTTTTAGTAATCCATTCTTCTGTGAATTTAGTTTTTCACGAAGAGGACAATTGTTCCGTCACCGTGGACACAACATGAAGCGAAGCAAGCTGCTCAGTTTCACTCAACAAAATGTAAGTGATGTTTGTACTTGTTTTCAAGGATATAATCTTTGTTATATGCAGCACCCAATATACTGCTAAAGTAAAGCTATGAGTGGCAAAAACTGGAGTTGCCTAACATGTGACTGGCAAAGTGTATTCCTCATAGTTTGAATGTAGCAGTACCATGTGTGGGTGACTGCTGCTCTGTTCAAATAGGGGATTCAGACCTCTCTCCTAATGATTGTGGGGGTCCCAACTGTGACCAGGCGATAAGTGTTAGATATTGGGTAGCAAATTTATAGAGGACCTTTCACCACCAACTCAAGTCTTAAAGGGGCTCTATCTTTGGTAAAAATCCTTTTTTTTTAACTAATCAGATGATTGCATAGCCTTTAGAAAGGCTATTCCACACCTAGCTTTAGTATATAGATTGCCTCAATGGTTTTTGAATAAGTCCGTTTTTACTCATATGCTAATTAGCCTCTTTGCACCCTCTTTGCTATTGTTTCCTATGGGTGTATACAGCACCGGCTGTTGATGACTACTTCCTGCTTCCTGTTTGCACACACAGATAGGAGAGAATAGCAGAGAGGAGTGCTGCTGGGAACTTCCTGTGCTGGCTGGAAGCTAATTAGCATATGAATAAAAATGGGCTCATTCAAAAACCACTGAGGCAATTTACATACTAAAGGTTGGTGTGGAATAGCATTTCTAAAGCCTATGCAAGGATGTGATTAGTTAAAAATGACTTTTCCCAATGATAGAGCCCCTTAAAAAAAAAACAAAAAAACAGTCTGTTGAAACTCTCTGGAACGGCGGCCTTTTCAGATTGCTGATCAGTCAGCGTTTTCTAATCCCCTCTCTGAGTGCCCTATTTCTCTCGTTGTGGCTCTTAATTTTTTTTTCTGGGATGAACAGGACTGGCTTTTTGGCAAACGCCTAGAGAGGCTCATCTCTGAAGCCACAGGGTATGGGGAGGGGGGGATAAAGCTCTCTACTCCCTCAGAGGTGGTCTAAGTGCCAGTCATCCTGCTCTAGCTGTTATTGCTTCAGGGGACAGTCTTCCTGGGGCTCCCAATCCAAGAGGGCCCTCCTTCAAGACCAGATCTCACCTAGCCAGGGCGTCTTCCTCTTCCAAGTCCTCCTCTGCATAATGTCCCACCCCCACACACTTGGGGCTCATCGAGTGGGGGGGACTGATGCTCTCCTGGGACAGAGAGGTGGTGCCTTTCTTTACCCCCTAAAGTAGTCTCATTTATACAGGCCATCTCCACTCTACAATGTCAGGGTGTAATTATATCCCTCCCCTCTTCACAGCTTTTCCAGGGCTTTTTTTTTTTTTTTTTCCAACCTGTTCACCACCCGCCAAGAGGGACCGCTCTTTTTGCCCTATCCCATACCTGAAGCGGCTCAACCGATTTCGCTGTCTGCAGGTTCTGCATGGAGTCTCTTCAGACGGTGGCCTCCATGGAAACCAGTGAATTCCTTTCACCAATCGACATTTGCAATGCCCTTCTCCACATTCCCATCGTGCTGTGCTATCAGCTCTTTCTTCATTTCACAGTCGGTTCATGTCATTCAGTTTGTTGCGCTCCCCTTAGGCCTGGACTCTGCCTCCTGGGTATTACCAAGGTGACGACATCCCTCATGGCTATCAGCTACTCCAGAGGAGGTGCCAAGATTCCATACTTGGACAACGTCCTGGTGAAAGCCCCTTCCAATATAGACAATCTGACCATCTTACAGTTCACCTAGGACATTTTTCACCAGTTTGTCTGGCTCATCAAGGAATAGTCTTGTCTTGAGACTTCTCAGAGTATGGAATGCCTGGGCATGAGACTATACGCACCAAGACCAGATTCTTCTGCTGTGGTCCACGATTCTAGTAGTGATGCCTGCATATAACACAAGTTCACCATAGCAGGAAAAGAAACCAGTTGTTTTTTTGTTTTTTTTCTTCCGCATTTTCCTGTACATCCCCCTTTTTCATAGTCATATAGCAGTCACAATAGAAATTAAACAAGTAGGGTACAGGCAGGTTTCCTGTTCTTACAGATTTGATTCCCCCCACCAATGTTGGACAGCTGATTGGTACTATGCTTATAGTTATATAACTTGTTTTCTTTATTGACTATTAATCATATCTGCTATATTTTGTAGGTGTTGATAATGAATCACCTCTAGCTAGAGAGCAAGCTGTAATCCCTGGAAAAAGCACAGGTAATAGCATGTGTATCTAAGTAGATTTATATCTGAGCCTTTCCTCTACAAATATGCATTATATATTTGTCTTTTCTTTTACTGTGTGTTAACCCTTGGTCAGTATGACCAACTCTTCCCAATTTACACTTTTACCCATTGGTTAGCTAGTAAAATAAATAATCTAGACCTAAAGAAATCTGTGTTCTGATAACTATAGTAGTAAGCTCTGATAGTACTGAAGCTCCTTTCCAGGCTAGAAGAAGTCGGTACTTTACTACACAAATCATGCAATATATATATATATATATATATATATATATATATATATATTGTCCAGGTATATTATTCCCCAGTCTTACAACAGTTAACAAATATGCGTCAGAATGTCCTTCGTATATTACAAACATTTGGAAACATTTCTGCTGCTTGCAGTTGCCACCACTATCAGACTAGATTCCTCAGATCTGTAGGAGCCTAAAAAGCATGTTTGATTTTACTGTCAGCTCCAGCCTAGCATACAACCCCTTGCTAACTTCAATTAGTAGTGTAATGAAAAGGTGCAGTGTAGCCCTGGCCTTAATCACCACAATACTGAATATTTTAATGTAATCTAAAAGCCAAATTTAAAATTTTATGTATATATTTATATTAAATATATTCTCTATCTTATCTCTGTTTTTTTTTTTTTTTTCCCATAAATGCAGTTGCATGTCAGACACAGTTATCATTACCAGTTGACTTCAATATTGAAAAAATTCTTGGTAAGTCTTTACAAAGTATGACTGTAGTGTATGTAACAAGACTCGCATGGTCATGTGCTATTCATGACGGGATAAAATAGAGTATGCCATTGAGGTGAATGGGTCCATGGAAAAAAGATGGCTCGATCCATTAAAAAGGACCTTTTATGTCCTTGGACACGTGGTTTTATATACCACTAGACTAGAAAGCCGACAGTGCACTGGATTCAGCACACTGTCGGCTTTCCCGTTATGTGCCCCAGGGCTGGAGATATCGGTGCCACTACTGATATCTCATCACTGTCTAGAAGGGCGTTCCTGACAGTCTAGATAGGCTATGAGGTACGCCTCTTCTAACAGTACTGTCCGTAGCTCTTTACTGTCAGATGGGGCATTGCTTATCACCCAGCCATGACGTTGAGCTGTGAATAACGCCCCCCAGTACTAGTCTATGTACGAGTACAGTTGGGGGGGGGGGGGTCTTTTGCGTTCCTCACAGCTTAGCGTCATGGCTGGGCTGTAAGGGATGCCCCCCTTTGACAATATAGTACTCACTGATGTATCTGTTCACACTTGTGGTTGTTTGTCCATTTTCTACTGTCATCCATCATATAGCCCCATTGACTCCTAATGGGTGCATCACATTTCCAGTGTAGTGGCTATGAGAAATAGTATATCATGCTTTTCTATTTTCCCTGTTAAATATGACAACTTCTAGCACAGCCTTTGACAGAATTGTGAACAAAGCCTAAGATGAACAGCAGAGCAAAGTGTGACCTCTACTGTATGTAAAGACTGAGTATATGCAGCTCTACATTATACCTTATAATAGAGATGCGTAAAGGCAGCTGAACATGGAGGGAATGCCCTTCACGTTGGTAATACCGCCAAAGGTAAGTCCTGGTAGCATCAAATAAAGATGCTATACAGAGCTGGAATAATGAAAATGGAAAATAACTACTGGACTGTTCAATAGGAGATGCCACCAACACTTTAGATGCTTTTCTGTATTTTTAAGGGGAGTCTACCACTTTTCCCAGAAATATTCGGCTACCACCAGTAGTAGTACCAGTAATACAATGTATAGTCCTCCTATACATTGTATTTCTCACAACCCTGTGTTTTGGATGTATAAATTTTGCACAGGGGCTCTTGATTTCAGTGTTCACCCCTGGATAAACTGCTTTTACTTTTAAGGCGAATATTTTCGGTCAGAGGAAAATGCAGATCAATCCCAGGAAAACCTGAGCTCCTCATCTCTCCGAAGAAAGTTATTCTTGGATGGCCAGTACACTGGATCAGAGTGTTCATCACCAAGCTCTCCTCCACCAGGGTCCTATGACGCCCCACCAGCCTCGCTGGGTGTTCTTTGTTCGATTGATCTTTCTCCTGTTCGTTGTAGAAGTCCTATGCAGACCCCTAGTTCGGTAATGATCTGTTCTGATATTTAGTACCTCAAAATTCAATACACTATTCTAAAATTTGCAGTATACATCATGATACTAAATCTATCCAATCTGTGTGGTATAGTAGTAGGCTTTGTTCAGTTATATTCCTACTTAGACTCTCATATTCTCATCCCGTTGGAATTATCATTTTGTATATATATATATATATATATATATATATATATATATATATATATATATATATATATATATATATATATAATTATTATTATTTTTTTTTTTTTATGTTGTAAACATTGTCCACGATATTCAGCCCTTCTCTGCTTTTTGTCTTCTTATTAAGGGTCAGTTTTCTTCAAGTCCAATCCAGGGTGGACTGAGAGCATATAGCCTAGGGAGTATAGCAAGTCCTACATTCTTTGAGAAATCTCCTATGAGAGAGATGTCACCAGCATTCTCCCCAATATCTTCTGCACTAGGAAAAACTCCAATGGCAGGTAAGGTATTAGCTTATTTTAAGATTTACTAATTCTTTGTAATATGTAGACCGTGTAAGTTAAGGATAGGAATGCTAAAGATCTGCTAAATTGCTCATGAACCACTTTGAAAAATTTGGTACATTTTAGGCAAAAAAAACCCCCGGCTCATTTCTAAACCCTAACATGGCTTCCATTTTACCCCCTCACGTCTATCCCTGACCATAATCGCTGACATTTCATAGCCCAAAATTTGAACTTAAAGAGGACCTTTCATCAGATTGGGCACAGGCAGTTTTATATACTGCTGGAAAGCTGACAGTGCGCTGAATTCAGCGCACTGTCTGCTTTCCCAATCTGTGCTCGGTGTAAAGCGCTATCGGTCCCGGGACCATAGCGCTTTATAGTCAGAAGGGCGTTTCTGACACTTAGCCAGGGACGCCCTTCTGCCCAGCAGCGCCTATCGCGCTGTACTGTGGAGCGGGGAGGAACGCCCCCTCCCTCTGATCACACAGCTCGTCCATAGACGAGTGTTATCAGGAGGGGAGAGGGTGTTCCTCCCCAGTCTTAGAGCTCAGCGCAATAGGCGCTGCTGGGCAGAAGGGCATCCCTGGCTAAGTTTCAGAAACGCCCTTCTGACTATAAAGTGCTACAGTACCGGGACCGATAGCGCTTTACACCGGGCACAGATCGGGAAAGCCGACAGTGTGCTGAATTCAGCGCACTGTCAGCTTTCCAGCAGTATATAGAACTGCATGTGCCCGATCTGATGAAAGGTCCTCTTTAAAGGGGTTGTCCACTTTCAGACCAATATTGAGAGACAAATGTTATGCTTTGTATAATAAAAAGTTGTACAATTTTCCAATATAATTTCTGTATCAGTTCCTCACAGTTTTCTAGATTTCGGCTTGTTGTCGTTTATTCTGTTACTTCTAGTGGATAAAACTCTGACCATGGTCATGTGATTTACGGTCCATGGTCATGTGATGACACACAGTTGCTGCTCGTTATAGTCACAGCACAGTAATCAGACATCTGTTTGGTAATCAGCTGTGTACCTGTGTGCTCATCACATGACCATGGACCATAAATCACATGACCATGGTCAGAGTTTTATCCTCTAGAGCAGGGGTCCTCAAACTTTTTAAACAGTGGGCCAGTTCACTGTCCCTCGGACTATTGGAGGACCGAAATATAGTTTAAAGGGATTCTACCATTTAAAATCACATTTTTTTTTTTCTCGATAAGATGTAGGAATAGCCTTAAGATAGGCTATTCTTTTCCTACCTTTAGATGTTTTTCTTAAGACTATTCCTATGTGCTATTGAGAAAAAACGGAGATGAATGCAACCGTGGGGTGGAGGGGGACACTCAATTTTCTATCTCAGGGGGCGTTCACACTTGTGCTCGGTGTCTGGTGTATGCATTCCGTCGGGTTTCCATCTTCAGTCCCAGCGAAACTAGACAGAGGACGGAAACCCGGCTGTCACCTCTATAACCCATTCAATTGAATGGGTTTGTAAAGGTGACCACCAGTGTCCGCCTGTGGCCTGTCCGCGGGGAAACCGTTTTTTTTAGCTGGACTCAAAGTCAGACATACAGGACTTTGTGTCCGGCTAAAAAAAAACAAAACGTGTATTTACATAGAGATAACAGACCAGGCTTTATCAGCAAACTGCAATTAGCTGAACGGATTGTCCTTGCTTGTCCTAGAGGTTCGTGGTTATAGCAATGCAGTGTAAACAATGGGAGGAATAAATTCACGTAGCAAACAAAACAGAGTTTCTAAAGCAATATATTTAGGAAAAGTCTTCAATTTACATAAGCTACCAGTATAAATGGGGTCCTTGAGATAGGACACCCCCTTTAAAACTTCCAGAAAATTGTATCAAGTTCACCTGCCATTTAAACTTTGTTTGTGTATGCCATTCTTTCCATTAATGTCATGTGCCATCTGTATTTGCAGAACAGAAGAAGCTGTCTTTCCCTTCTCCAGAGACTCTTTCTGCTTCCAAGTCCATGGTTAACTCTTGTAGTGCTAGTCCTTTGATTGAAGGCTGCTCTCCCATCAAAAGTGTGTTTCTGATTAATGGGAAATCCTGCAGAGAGAGCACACAGTATCGGACTTCCCTCTTTCAGGTCCCCTTTAAAATTGAACGTTTGGAGGAGGAGAAGGAAAACTCACCACCCGTACACCAGTCCTTACCTGAAGGCAGTATTGTGTTACAGCTACATAACATGGATACCTTTTCCCCTGATGCTCACACAATGGACTCTGTGGATAGTATATCACCTAAGCAGTGCACACAGCAGCAGACTGTACAAGCTACAGATGGACTCGGAGACAATGAAACTGTGGAAATGGTAGACCCAGTGGAGAGTGAAGATGATCAGATTTGGGTTAAGGATGCAGTTGGAATTGACAACACTCCCATGACCAGTTTCATGACTGGTAATATCTTTAGCGTTGAGACGTCTCACATGTGTATGTCTCCTTTAGCGGAAAGTAGTGTGATTCCTTGTGACAACAGCAGCATCCAGGTAATAATCTCAGTGTGCTTGGAAGTAAGTTTAATGACAGTACCTGGTAGTCTACATTATGCTTCATGTTACATTCACATTCAGTACTGAGCATCTGATCCAACATGGTATTTTTCTAATGGACATGAGAAGTCAGTGAGCCAGTGTCTCCTTTTGTGTAGTAAAAAAACCCCAAAACCCTATTCCTCTTCATACATTTAAAATTAGAGTGATTCATTGCTAACACTATGGGAGGCCCTATCTGCACCTTAATCCCCAAAAGGGAGCTGCATATATAGACCATTTAGAAATGTTACTTTGTACTAAAGAAACAGAGGCAGAATGTATCTCCCATGTCAAGAAAACCATTAAAATCATTTCTATTATATGCATGTGTTGTTGCTCCCTGATAATCTGTCCACAATAAGGAAATCTTGACCAGGTTTCTGACAAGTTCCAGCCCATAGCAAGTTCCTGCATTCATGGTCGTATCCATTGGCAATTGATCAGAACAACAGACTATCACCACTAAGATAGTTAGAGAAAATATGAAACCTTTTTTGCTGAGTTTTAAACTTTTAAATGGTTATGTTTATTGGAAAGCCCCTTTAAAGGCTAGTTCACACGTAAATTACGTGTGGCTTATTTTGGTCCTGAAAAAAACCGCTTCCTAATTAAGCGTTTTTTGGACCTTGCTGTGCTTTTTGGAGTTTTTTTTTTTTTGAGTGTTTTTTTTGTAAAAACCTCTTCAAAAAGCGCCAGGCTGTTTTCCCTTCTTATAAAGTGAATGGGCTGTAATAGCACAGCCTTTGCTATCAGCATAAATAGGTGTCAGTATACGATCAGTATGTGCATCAGTCCGTTTTTAGTCTCAAACTGAATTCAAACGGACGGATGGCATACTGATGTGTGAACCAGGGCAGTGTTGTAATGGGAGTGGCAGGATGTCAGTGATGAGTAGGAGAACTTTTCATCAGCAGGGTCATTTATGTATTTTTCTTATCACTATATTTATCAATGTACAGGTGGACAGTGGCTATACAACACAAAACTGTGGATCAAGCTTAATGGAGGGAACTGGCACAGATGGAGTTTACAAGGAAAATGATACTCCCATTTGTGAAAATCAAAATATGAATATGAAAGCAAAGGTATATTCTATAATATATATATTATAATTTTTTTTTTCTTCTTCTCCCCGACATCACCCATTTTTTCCATTACCGTTGCTCCTATAATATGCTAATAGATGAGCGAGGCCATCTTGTATACTTTTTTTTTTTTTTTTTCCTGTAGTTAAAACATAAACTGTTAGATAACTTATTAGGTGAGTTATAAACTTTTGTATACTGGCACATTTAATACTAAAAATGTGTGTGTGTGTGTGTGTGTATATATATATATATATATATATATATATATATATATATATATATATATATATTCCTATGAAAAAGTTTGGGCACCCCTATTAATCTTAATCATTTTTAGTTCTAAATATTTTGGTGTTTGCAACAGCCATTTCAGTTTGATATATCTAATAACTGATGGACACAGTAATATTTCAGGATTGAAATGAGGTTTGTTGTACTAACAGAAAATGCGCAATATGCATTAAACCAAAATTTGACCGGTGCAAAAATATGGGCACCTCAACAGAAAAGTGACATTAATATTTAGTACATCCTCCTTTTGCAAAGATAACAGCCTCTAGTCGCTTCCTGTAGCTTTTAATCAGTTCCTGGATCCTGGATGAAGGTATTTTGGACCATTTCTTTCTACAAAACAATTCAAGTTCAGTTAAGTTTGATGGTCGCCGAACATGGACAGCCCACTCTCAAATGATCTGAAAACAAAGATTGTTCCACATAGTTGTTCAGGGGAAGGATACAAAAGGTTGTCTCAGAGATTTAACCTGTCAGTTTCCACTGTGAGGAACATAGTAAGGAGATGGAAGACCACAGGGACAGTTCTTGTTAAGCCCAGAAGTGGCAGGCCAAGAAAAATATCAGAAAGGCAGAGAAGAAGAATGGTGAGAACAGTCAAGGACAATCCACAGACCACCTCCAAAGAGCTGCAGCATCATCTTGCTGCAGATGGTGTCACTGTGCATCAGTCAGCAATACAGCGCACTTTGCACAAGGAGAAACTGTACGGGAGAGTGATGAGAAAGAAGCCGTTTCTGCACGTACGCCACAAATAGAGTTGCCTGAGGTATGCAAAAGCACATTTGGAGAAGCCAACTTCATTTTGGAAACAAAGATTGAGTTGTTTGGTTATAAAAAAAAAAGGCGTTATGCATGGCGTCCAAAAAGAAACAGAATTCCAAGTAAAACACTTGCTACCCACTGTAGAATTTGGTGGAGGTTCCATCATGCTTTGGGTCTCTGTGGCCAATGCCGGTACCGGGAATCTTGTTAAAGTTGAGGGTCGCATGGATTCCACTCAGTATCAGCAGATTCTTGAGAATAATGTTCAAGAATCAGTGACGAAGTTGAAGTTACGCCGCGGATGGATATTTCAGCAAGACAATGATCCAAAACACTGCTCCAAATCAACTCAGGCATTCATGCAGAGGAACAATTACAATGTTCTGGAATGGCCATCCCAGTCCCCAGACCTGAATATCATTGAACATCTGTGGGATGATTTGAAGCGGGCTGTCCATGCTCGGCGACCATCTAACTTAACTGAACTTGACTTGTTTGTCCAAAATACCTTTATCCAGGATCCAGGAACTGATTAAAAGCTACAGGAAGCGACTAGAGGCTGTTATCTTTGCAAAAGGAGGATCTACTAAATATTAATGTCACTTTTCTGTTGAGGTGCCCATACTTTTGCACCGGTCAAATTTTGGTTTATTGCATATTGCACATTTTCTGTTAGTACAATAAACCTCATTTCAATCCTGAAATATTACTGTGTCCATCAGTTATTAGATATATCAAACTGAAATGGCTGTTGCAAATACCAAAATATTTAGAACTAAAAATGATTAAGATTAATAGGGGTGCCCAAACTTTTTCATAGGACTGTATATATATATATATATATATATATATATATATATATATATATATATATATATATATTTAGTGCAGAGTTTTTGTATTTCAGCTTATGTATATAGTATACATTCTTGGAAAGTTGTCTCCTCCCACAATTGGTGTCATTGAGCATAACTGCATAGTCTGAATAACTATCTGACAACATGCAGTAAAATGTGTATTTTTGGCAGAGACCTTTTACCAGACTATACATTGAAGGAGTTTCTAAATATCTAACTACTTCTATCTAATGCTCTACTACTACTAATCTAAGTTTATTGTGCCTTTTCTGTTTTCCCCATTTCTAGAAGTTTTTGACATTGGATGTGAAAGGACACAGGCTGCTAGAACCAGAGTCACCAGAATCTGACCGCCCTCTTCATAAAATACACAGAACTCATCCTGCGCTTCACTCTGGAACTTGGAAACTAAGCACCGACAGACTATATAACAGATCTAGTAAGAATGGTACGTCTATACTACTAAGACACACTGGAGGTGCCACCTATGGGGCAATCTTAGATTCATTACATCTATAGAGAGTTCCTCTCTTCTTTTATTTAGCAATTCTACTTTTCTCAAAGGGTTTCTTTACAAGGGCCCATTCATGGCAATAGATAGATAATATAAAAAATATTGTGTAAGCTTACTCTTTTTTTATTACTTTTTTTCTTCGCTTTCAGTGCGTCTACAGAGTCCACAGCAGAGCATGGACGGAAAACCTGTCTCGCATTATTAGCAATACTTGTGGTTCTGACTAGAGAAATGGTTACCGCTCCTGGATTCTGTGAATACTGAGCCTCCAAATGTGAATAGGTGGTTTACGACCACTAACTTTAAGCCTTATTTATTAAAACAATGCCTCTGTTTATTTTAATACCACAATGATTGGGTAGAGGTTACTGTTTTATTCCTGAAAGTCTTGTATGCACACCCAGCTGCTATGTGTACAGTCATTTTTTTTTTTTTTTTTTTTTTTTTTTTTTTTTATACTTGCTTCGCTCTAGTGCTAGCATTTACATTATATATATTTTTTTTCTATAAACCACTAGACACTACTTTATCCTGCACTTCTCTATAGGAGGCAATAGATGGTCAAGAATTGTTAAGTCGGCACATTTCAGAATGATTGATGTCTACCCGCCTGTATACAATGGATGCCCATTATTATTTCATGTAGTTAACTGTGCAGTTCATTAAAATTCATTAGAAGCATCCACGAGGGTAACACATACTGGGGAATGTTATTGGATACCGATGTCCAGCTTCTGTAGAAATTAGCCCTTACTCAACTCTTTCTATGTATACTGACAGCCTTGTCTAGATTAAAAAGCCATAGCATAGAAATACAGTGACCGCCACAAAATGACATTTATAATACATAATGAATAATTTTTTCCAAGTTGACTCTTGATGTGTATAATATATTCATTGTTGCTAATTATATCTACCAAAAATAGCATTCTCTGATTTATGTATCCGTGTAAATCGGCCATACAAATCCCTTTATAGTGTAGGAACCGGTTAATAAACTGTTGCCCCACTCTATAGCACATATGAACACCTTTCCAACTTTATGGCTATGCAATAACTAGACCTGAAGTGTCTTGTGGGAAGATCCTGAGCTCTGAAGTGTCCATTTGGCAAGAAGTTCTTTCTATAGGCAAAGGTTTCATTTTGGAGAGCGAGCAACATTGGGCTGGGTGGGTTAGCGCTGATTCAGCGAAATACTTCAGAGCCTCACGGAAGATG
This sequence comes from Leptodactylus fuscus, assembly GCF_031893055.1. Taxonomy (NCBI): domain Eukaryota; kingdom Metazoa; phylum Chordata; class Amphibia; order Anura; family Leptodactylidae; genus Leptodactylus; species Leptodactylus fuscus. The sequence continues at coordinate 200,541,730 of NC_134266.1, read as the reverse complement.
CTTCAGGGCTAACACATATAGCATGGAAGACTTTATAGGGTAAAACCTGACAGGTTAGGGTGGCGTCCTTTTCCATGTTAGTGCTAGCACCAAGTATCATTTGTTCTTATTGCGCCGTGATGCTTATTTCTGTAGGGCCTTGGCTGATCATAAAAAGTTGTACATCCTTTACAGTCTATTCTGGTAACAGACAATAGCAATAAACTATGGTGTGTTAGGCTACATGCACGTGACGGTAGAAAAAAAAAAAGACGTTAAAAATGGATGAAACTTTGTCGGGTTTTAGCGTTCATTTTGCATCAATGTTTTTAACTTTTAGTGAAAAAATATGGACTTGGTTGGTCTTTTTCCACCCAACCCACTCATTCATTTTTAAATGATGTCTCAGCCAAAAAATGGATGTTAAAAACCCCATAGACTTGTATTGGGTATATCAGGCCAGAAAAACGCACAATAATGTCCTATTTTTTAATTGACCGACTTGTATATACCCATTGACTCCCATTGTTCTGAAAAGACGTTAAAAAAAATTTGATCGTTACATGTGGTTGTTTTGTTTTTCAATTTATTTGCATGGGGTCTTACTGTGAAACCCACTGACTTTTTTTTTTTTTTGTAAACTATTTTTATGCTGAAGATGACGGATTCATTTAAAAAACAAAACAAGAAAACCCCTTGGGGAGCCCTTTTAGTGTTAAACACATAACCAGTTATGAACTGGAGGGCTTCTGGTTCCTCAGGTTATTTGGTGTTAAAAAGGTTGAATGTATCATGTCTGAAGATCCGCCACTTGCTGGGTATTAACTGTGTATCTAGGGGTCCACCACATCTGTGTCATGGTGGAATGTGCAATATGTCTTCATTCAGGATTCTTCATGACACGTACTATTACTACAACCGTCTTCACACTTCATATGGATATTAATGTTTTGTCTGGTATGTCTACAGGCTGAGTGCTGGTACCAACTCTGACTAATAAAGATACTTGAATTGTAATACTGCCAAAAATGTGGAAGTAAGGTGGGGTTAAATGCTGCTGGACTGGTATGTTTAAGTGTTATCCGTGATCATTGTCATACACGTCAAAGGGTCTTCTGGGCCTTTGTGTGGGGAGAAATCACTGCTGTGCCTAGTTGGCTTTCTGAGCATTGCCTGTATGCCTAGATGGGACTAGGAAGTAGAGACCAGTGGGGGTTCAGTTATTGTAATAGATAGATTTATAATATATCTTTTTTTTTTTTTTTTTTTTTTTTTTTTTTTTTTTTTTTTAATCCTGCTCTGAGAACTTTGCCAAAACAGTGAGTAGGAATCTAAAATTGTAATTTTATATATATATATATATATATATATATATATATATATATATATATATATATATATATATTTTTTTTTTCTCTCCACCCCATCTCCAATTCCACAATCCAGTGTTAGGTCAATGTGACAGATCTTGGATTGACTATTATAGTCAGTGATTTTCTGTTCTTTAGTGATCTGTCACTGTGACATAGTCATGGCACAAGACCATGGGATACTGGATGGAGGGGGAAGTGAGAACAGTAGGTATATTACAACTTGGTGGTTTGTTTTTTGTTTTTTTTTTTTAATTTAGTCCCAGAAAACTAATTTACAACTTCCAGATGCTACAGAAGCCATTGTACAATTTTTAGGATTAAGTTTACTTTGCTGCTCATTTCAAGTGAAGGGGGCTTGTACATATTTGTTTTAGCCTTTTTGTAAACTGTCATATTATCAATAATAAATGTTATTTTTATGTGGAAACGCAACTTCTCTTTATTGTGGTTTTATGCCCTATTGCATGTTCCATTTTATGGTTTTGTGCTGTTATGGCCATGCTGAAGCAAGCAGCTTTCCTAAGCACTTTATAGTTTTAATCTGATTCAGCGGTACATGTTCTTGTTAATGGAAAACTAAATGTAGAAATTAATAGGTAAAGAGAATTTCTCGTTTATATAATGAGGGACACAACACCATGGGCATTGGCCCAACCACTAGGAGGCTGACACTAGGAATATCAAAAAAGTGCGTGAGCTATAAAGCCTTTCCTCAGACATGCTAGCCAGTTTTAGCCTAGTGTTTGTAGGGGGCAGACAAGACCTGCACGCAGGTATTCTGCTTTTTATACTGTGGTTATTAGCATGTCCGCCACACTTTTATTTATTATGCTTACTTATATAGCGCCATCATATTCCGCAGCGCTTTATAGATCTTGTCAGTCACTGTCCCATATAGGGCTCACAATCTACATTCCCTATCAGTATGTCTTTGGTGTGTGGGAGGAAACCGGAGTACCCGGAGGAAACCCACGCAAACACGGGGAGAACATACAAACTCCTTGCAGATGTTGCCCTTAGCAGGATTTGAACCTAGGACTCCAGCGCTGCAAGGCTGCAGTGCTAACCACTGAGCCACCATGCTGCCCATAGTCATACCTCTCTTCTTATTACCCAGTCCCCACTGCCGTATCTGTGACCAGAGTGCCGCTGACCCCATTTCCATGTGTGAGGTCACCAAAGGCAGAGACTGCATGTGTCTGAAGCCTTCAGGTGAGTAGATCTGCACCCCGTCCCTTCCCCTCTGTCTTCTTTTAGTAGAAAACAAAAAAGGAGAGACACTGAGCGCTCTAAGTGTAGTATTATTGGAAATTACAAATTGAAATAATAATTACCAGTAGGCCCCTCACCTGAAGGATATGTGTCTTTGTTATCACATATGGAGTGAGAATCCAGGTGAGAGTGGCAGCAGAACCAACAGAGACACCGGAGAGAGAAATTGAGATATTAAAAAGCAGGGGTCTGCGCTCACTGGTAGATCTTGAATAACGGCCAAAGAAATGGATGAATTGATAAATAGTAGATTTATTGAAGATAAAAAGCACGACGCGTTTCGGACCACCCTGGGTCCTTTCTCAAGTGCAGGTTTAGCGGAGTCAGCCGGGCTGGATACATGTCTTCTTTTAGTGGATGGATCCTTATTAGTGCCACCCTGGTGTCCCTGCCTACCTTCATGGCCACTGAAGTGTGCAAGCCACGGCTGCGGCCTCCTAACTCAGTCTCCAGCTCTGGATGGAGTAGGCCAAAGGTTTTTGTTTAGTTTTTTTTCTCCTGGAACTCATTGTCCTCCTTTGGTCTGGAAATTTCGATGCTGGAACTCTTTTGTGGGAGCTCTCCACCAGTTCTCCCTCATGAAGCACTTTTTTCCTGCTCCCAATGCTCCTGCACTGGCAGGCCAGCAGCAGCACCTTTGCCTGCCTTGTAGGACACGGCTCCTGCAGAATCTCTTTGTGCAGCTTTTTCCCACTGTAGCAGATAATTGCTCTCTGGCTGGTAGACCCTTAAGCTATTTCCTTTCCTTCCTGAGGCCTGTTTTCATCTGCTAAGGGTATGTTCACAAGGAGGAAAAGGTCGTGGAAACGTTTTCCGCCTTGTGAACATTCCACACGGCTTGCTGCGACAGGATGCTGATGCAGCATTGGTATTCCGTTGTGGCATCCCACTCCTGATTAGGCCCGAATGAATGGAACCCGCAGCAAGATCGGGCATCTCACTTTTTTCTGCTACTAGATAATGTAAAAAAAGGAAAGAATAAAATAAAGCAAGCGGCTCCCATTGAAGTTAATGGGAGGCATTTTTGCAGTTGGACGTTGTCAAAATCAGCCTGCAAAATACTCCGTGAACATACCCTAAGAATCCCACTGCTCTCTGATCCAGTGCTGCCTTTTTTTTTTTTGTATACCGCTGTAATAGAATACTGTCATACTGCCAGCCTAGCAGTGCCATTCCAGATGATCAATCAGGCCCCCTGTCAATTATGGGCTCTGCTCTTGTTTCAGCTTTAGGAGTCGCCCCTGTAAACAAACCAGGTGATCCTGCAATAGGTCTAGATCCTGCCCCTCCCCCCTTCCTCTGTGTCACAGATAACCTTGTAGTCCACAGCTCCATGCTGAACTACCGTATATACTTGAGTATAAGCCGACCCGAATATAAGCAGAGGCCCCTAATTTTACCACAAAAAACTGGGACTCGAGTATAAACCTAGGGGGGAAATGCAGCAGCTACTGGAAAATTTCAAAAATTAAAATGGTTGGAGTTTTTGGGTGCAGTGGTTGCTGGGGAAGTGGAGAGGAGGGAGTGTTTTGGTTGTCTTTCTGCCCCTTCCCTGAGCTTGAGGACTGAGTTTCTCCCCAAATCCCCCCCCCCCCACTTGGAATTCAGCCTGGTTGAATATAGGGTATCTGCAGTGCAACTATTAACCCCTTCCCGATGGAACAGGAGCACTGCAGATACCCTATATTCAGTAGACCGGGCACTGTCAGACACAGCGATACCTAATGTGTTTGTGTTTCACAGTAATTTTCTACTTTTATATGTATTCTAGGGAAAGGAGGTATTTAGAACTTTTATTTACTTTTATTTATTTTTTTTCTCACTATTTTATGGGAGATTCTATACGTTACTTATGTGGCTGGTCATAGACCCCTCCCCCCCCCCCCAAATTTATTTATTTTTTTGCTTGACTCGAGTATAAGCCGAGGGGGGCTTTTTCAGCACAAAAACTGCGCTGAAAAATTCGGTTTATACTTGAGTATATACGGTAAATCTCCTTCTCTATAGTTTCCCTGGGGAAGTTTGTTCCCAACTCTGAGTCTCCGCAAGGAACATCCTTATGAGCAGGACTTCAGATACGTGAAGGGAATCCCTATCTCCCAAATGAACGGCCTGACTGCAGCCCAGGAGGATGTCTTTCCAGCACAACCACAGGGCCTTTGAACAGATGTTGAAGTAATGGCTCCATCCAGATCACTTGTCTTGCACAAAGAATTTGGATGTCCTGTTCCCAGACCAGTGTGTCTCCAGGTGGGCCTAAAGGCCTACTATAAAATGCTCCATGGCTTAGCACTCTGAGGTGGCTATGCTGTCTGTTGGTGGACTCCACCTTCCTGAGTCGCTTTGGACAAGAAGGTGGTTCCGCTCTTTGGCATTGCCTTACAGCCTCCTAGCTATCTGCGCACCATTTGGATATGGTCATGGAATTTGCCTCTAAAAAGCTGGTCATCACTCTTCCCTACAGGGCAAATTAAAAAAAAAAAAAAAAAAAAAAACCCTTCTCAGTTGCTACCAGAGGAGTTTCTCCTCCCCTAGCACTCCATCCTCCTTTGGCCAATCTTTTTCAATCATTTTGTGTCTCCACTTCCTGCTCTGGAGGACTACCTTCTCGAGACTTCTTCTCTGGGCAGCTCTCCTTCAAGGCCAAACATGCCTGCTAGTTTACTATAAGTTATCATGTAGGTCTTTCCACAGATGGGAGGGGCTGTTCTCCTTCCTGAAAATGAGACAGGAAGGATCTGAATAATAGGCTTATCTAGTTTATAACGGTTGGGAAATATCCTGGTTATAACGCCCATCAACATTGGCAGAACCATCTTAGTATGCAAACACAATAGGCTTCTTATGCATCTGTATGTAGATGCAGATCCTTCCTGTATAGATCACTGATGTCTCCTGTAATTTGGACATATATTTATTCTGTAGCTTTCAGATGTTCCAGTAATACTGAATAAGCACTGGTATTGGGCAACACTACAAATGAGTCATAGTTGTGTTTATGGCCATGTCATATGTACATGACAATGCAATGGTCGGATGTCTTCATGGAACTACACTATCCTATCCATTGGGGGGGTATTGTACAGATCCGTGAGTGGTCTGATTGCTTTACACCCACTGATCAGCAGTGTTGCAATGATCCATTCATTCATCCAGTGGGAATGCCAAAATACCGCACACTCTGGAGACAACATACCCAGTTCTGATGAATGGGGGTCTATACAGTCAGACTTCCACTGGACTGCAAATTACCCCCTCGCCATAGGATAACATGTTCAGAAGGGAAAAATCCCTCACTGACACCACAACACATAGTAAATCCAAGCAATGTACAGTGGGTCAAAAAAGTATTTAGTCAGTCACCAATAGTGCAAGTTCCACCACTTAAAAAGATAAGGCGTCTGTAATTTACATCATAGGTAGACCTCAACTATGAGAGACAAAATGAGAAAACAAATTCAGAAAATCACATTGTCTGATTTTGTAAGAATTTATTTTCAAATTATGGTGGAAAATAAGTATTTGGTCAGTAACAAAATTTCATCTCAATACTTTGTTATATATCCTTTGTTGGCAATGACAGAGGTGAAACGTTTTCTGTAAGTCTTCACAAGGTTGGCACACACTGTTGTTGGTATGTTGGCCCATTCCTCCATGCAGATCTCCTCTAGAGCAGTGATGTTTTGGGGCTGTCGCTTGGCAACACGGACTTTCAACTCCCTCCAAAGGTTTTCTATAGGGTTGAGATGTGGAGACTGGCTAGGCCACTCCAGGACCTTGAAATGCTTCTTACAAAGCCACTTCTTCATTGCCCTGTCGGTGTGCTTTGGATCATTGTCATGTTGAAAGACCCAGCCACGTTTCATCTTCAATGCCCTTGCTGATGGAAGGAGGTTTGCACTCAAAATCTCACGATACATGGCCCCATTCATTCTTTCATGTGCCCGGATCAGTCGTCCTGGCCCCTTTGCAGTGAAACAGCCCCAAAGCATGATGTTTCCACCCCCATGCTTTACAGTAGGTATGGTGTTTGATGGATGCAACTCAGTATTCTTTTTCCTCCAAACACGAAAAGTTGTGTTTCTACCAAACAGTTCCATTTTGGTTTCATCAGACCATAGGACATTCTCCCAATACTCTTCTGGATCATCCAAATGCTCTCTAGCAAACTTCAGACGGGCCCAGACATGTACTGGCTTAAGCAGTGGGACACGTCTGGCACTGCAGGATCTGAGTCCCTGGCGGCGTAGTGTGTTACTGATGGTAGGCTTTGTTACATTGGTCCCAGCTCTCTGCAGTTCATTCACTAGGTCCCCCCGTGTGGTTCTGAGATTTTTGCTCACCGTTCTTGTGATCATTTTGACCCCATGGGGTGAGATTTTGCGTGGAGCCCCAGATCGAGGGAGATTATCAGTGGTCTTGTATGTCTTCCATTTTCTAATTATTGCTCCCACAGTTGATTTCTTCAATCCAAGCTGGTTGCCTATTGCAGATTCAGTCTTTCCAGCCTGGTGCAGGGCTACAATTTTGTTTCTGGTGTCCTTTGACAGCTCTTTGGTCTTCACCATAGCGGAGTTTGGAGTCTGACTGTTTGAGGGTGTGCACAGGTGTCTTTTTATACTGATAAGTTTAAACAGGTGCCATTACTACAGGTAATGAGTGGAGGAAAGAGGAGACTCTTAAAGAAGAAGTTACAGGTCTGTGAGAGCCAGAAATCTTGATTGTTTGTAGGTGACCAAATACTTATTTTCCACCATAATTTGAAAATAAATTCTTACAAAATCAGACAATGTGATTTTCTGGATTTGTTTTCTCATTTTGTCTCTCATAGTTGAGGTCTACCTATGATGTAAATTACAGACGCCTTTCATCTTTTTAAGTGGTGGAACTTGCACTATTGGTGACTAAATACTTTTTTGCCCCACTGTAAGTGAATGGAGATTAAAATTTTCTTTTTACCTGGCCCTCTCCAATAAGGCTCCATCAATTAAACCATTACCAATGCAGTGACTAACATTGCTAATCTCACACCTGTGTTGTATCCTATTAGCCAACAAGTTAACAGTTCTTGAAGCAGGAAAAATTCTGATGGCTGAATAACAGTTACAATATCTCCAGTTTGGTAGGTTTTGTGGAGAGTCCCTTATACACTGTGGATAATACCTATGGAAAGAGGTTCAAAGAAGGACAGGCAAACAACACATTGCTGGCTGTGACACACCAACAGAGCCTATAATATCCCATGGACTATAAATGGGTTCACTAGGCTTTCATTCTGATGTCCTGCAGGCAAAAGGTTTTCAATTTGTAAATCTGTGCTGGAGATTCATGCCTTAGACTTGTTGCACACTTGTATATGCCATATATATTTTTCTTCCTTCCTGTGATTGGTTAAGTGGCAAAAATGCTGTTTTAACTAAGGCAAATTTTAACATTTGCTGTGGTCTTTTCTTCAGGTCTTGAAGAAAAACCCTTGAAAACACAAGACCATTGCCAAGCCAAAAATACCAGAGCCTTTCCAAGAAGGAAAGTTTTTAATTAACCAATAAAGTGTGACTTTGTAAAGTATAAAGTATGTAAAGAGTCAGCATAAGGCTCTCCACATGACTAAGGTATTGGGTTGTCACAGCACAGAAACCTTTTGTAATGTAAACTTTTCAGTCCATGGGAACACAGTGAGCTTCATGAACATGAAACGTTCATTATGACAACCTAGGGCGGGTTCACCCGATCTCCGTTTTGCAGGTTTCCCTCTTCTGCCAGAGAAACTGGACAGGAGACGGAAACCTGCAGTAAGTTTTCAAACCCTTTCACTTGGATGGGTTTACAAGTGTCCGCCCGTGAGCGTCTTCTGGTCTCTGCGGCAAAACAGTTTTTTGTTTTTTTTAACTGGACACAAAGTCCTACATGCAGGACTTTGGTTAAAAATAAATAAAAAAAACAAAAAACTTTCACCGCAGAGACCAGAAGACGCTCACAGGTGGACACTGACTGCCGGGTTTCCGTCAGGGTTTCTCGGGCAGAAGGCGAAAACCGGGCGCACATGTGAACCCGCCATTAACTGATAAACAGCTCAATAGTATATATAGTACCATGGAAGAGCAGATGAATATAAATATAGAAGTGCATGTGAGACCTGCTGCTCCATTCACATGTAGCACCCAGGATCCCAGCAGCTGGACCACACAACTACTGGAATAACCCTTTAAGATCAAACAGGACCTTCCATCCTTTGAATCAAAGAATCTATTCGTAATAAGCCCTACCTGGTATAACACAAAGACTCCACAATTCTTTATCTAAACAGTAGGAGGACTGATTGATATAAAAAAAAAACAAAAAAAAAAAAAACTTAGTCAATAGAAAAAGTGGAAGTTTGTTTTATAAAATTGTACCCTTAATGAGTTACAAAAAACATAGATGTGAAGTTTAGAGCTGCATTTACAATTGTACTTTTTGGGTGAAAAATACAAACCTCACATTAATTTAGCACATTTCAAAGAAAATTACAGAGACCAATGATCTGCTTGGATTGCTAAAAATAGGAATAAAACAACTTAAAATGTCTTTGTGTAAAATCCTGTGCTTCTTCTGAAGTTCTCCTATTTTCCAAGCTTGCTCTTCTTGGATAGTGGTTCGCCATTTCTTAGCTTTTCGTCATCCTCAGTTGATGTAATGCCTGGGATCTAACCAGTAAAGCAAATAAGATTATTAGATTTGCCTCTTTGTTTAAGACTGGCTGTGCCTTTACAAATGGAAGATACATCCTGGAAACATAGTAGGGCTGAACTGTAATATGTTATGTGTAGGTACTAAAGATCACACCTATCATTAAATTACTTCTCAAAGTGCCATAAGACACAGAGGATATGCCAACTCTCCCAATATGTCAGTAAGTAATAGCATAGCCATAAAATAACCATTCCGGATCATTTCATATGACTTTGCAGGGTGCCATTCCTTCTTGAACAACTGGGTGTTATCAGGAGTGTCCCTATACAATGTAGCACTGCCAGGACTGACTGAATAGTGTCAGACTGCATAGATACATAACCCAACTGGCAGGGGCATAAGTATCGAGGTCGCAGGGAGTAAGTAAGTCCTGGTAAGGTACAGGGTCTGCGGCTAGCTGGAGATGACCGGGGCCCGGCCCCACTATGACAGCGGTTGGGGAAAGCCTAGGTTCCCCGACTGCTATATATATAATATATATATTTTGTTATTGAAAAGAGGCCCCTTTTCATTTGATACTAGCCCAGGGGAGGTGATTGAGAATAATAAACACATATACTCCCCTCTCTTGGGCTCAGCATCTTCTTTGCGGCGATCTTCCGTCATGTGAATGAGGCCTGTTATTAAGCCCCAGTAGTCACATGGGGTGAAGCGGTGTAATAACATCATTGCGCTCCCACCTGACCGCTGAGGACCAGCAGGCCTCAGCAGGGATGCTGGGAAGATGGCCAATCATGCTGAAGACAGCCGGAGCCAGCATGCCCAGAAACCTTCCCTGTGCATCCAATTATTATTCTCTGGGGTCTGAGGAGACCCAAGAGTATAATAATAGCTCCAGAGCGGAGGGGGGCTGTTGGGAGCACATAATATAATACTGTGGGGAAGGGGGTACGGGTCCCGGACAAAAGTTTGCACCCAGGCCCACAAGACACTTATTATGCCACTACCAACTGGCAAAACCCAGCTGCCAATTTATTCATAAGTATATACTGAGTAATAGAATGTTAAAAAAAATAAAAATAAATTTTCCAGATAGATAGATAGAAAGAGACACGTAGAGATAGAAGTACTAACCTTAGGCTCTACAAGATCCATGCAGATTTTCTGGTGCTGGATGTTAGATGCATCTAGAGTAATTCTAACTTTTACTTTGTCAAACATATAGAAAGTTGTATTTTCCACAGTTAGTGAAGGGATCTGCAAATGAGGATAATGTTGAAAAATACAACCAAATGTTTGTATATATATATATATATATATATATATATATATATATATATATATATATTTATTATGTTTGCTTTTTCATTACCTCATCATTGAAAATCAGCCGAGCTTTTACTCTGTTCCTTCCCTCGAAAAACACTGTCCCTTCTAAGCCAAACTTTGGGATCAAAACCACTATTGCATTTTTCCTAACAAATAAGATGTATCCTTCTTCATTCACAATTCCTTTTGTTTTAAAGAAGAGCTGTGAAAGACATAATACAAGATCATGAATGCTGGTCAATTAGCCGTATCTTTTATAGATATCTATGACCTTGAAACACATATTTCTTACGATAAGATGTAGAATAATTTATTACTTAAATACATACCTGAGTGTGGAAGGCTACAGACGCCCTTTGTGAATACTGCGCCATTTTGTGTCTGTAGTTGATATTTTTACAGATTTCCGCTTGTTTATGTTTATCTGTAAGATCTGGATAAGTGCAGTCTGCCCCCACAGCTACAGCGAGTAGTCTGTGTACTATGACATCAGCATACCTAGGAAGAATATTAATAATAATAAAAACAAAACAATACTTATCACCAAACACACAAAGGATATCAATGGTGAAATATGCCCCAGGATCATCGCTGTAAGTATGCAGTTGCCAATCAACTTTATGTACTTACTAGCTTTTACCCGCGACTTCGTCTGCGGTGTTTGGAGAATTGGGTGGAGACAGACGTGTGAAACTGAGATTATTTGAGAAATCTTGGTGTGCTAGCAAATGTGGTATTTTATATTGCATATGTAGTGATATACACAATTTGTTTTTATTTTTGGATCAAGTTTTTTTGTTTTTTTTTAGGTCAGGTGGTATATGGTAAAGTTGAAATGTACATACTGTATTATTTTCTGCCAAGACATGTAAGTTTTCAGGGCTGGATACTCGGGAGCAAGCGACATAAAGCTGACCATGAGAGAAGCACGGTGTGGCTAAATGTATTCCTACCACTTTTAGTCTTTGTCCTTGGGACTTATTAATAGTCATTGTAAATGCCAACTTGAGTGGAAATTGGAGTTTTTAAAATTGAAATGGCAAATTAGTTGGTATAATTGGTATTAGGGGGGGGGGAAATCAACCACGTGTGGAGACCCGGTTGCTATGGTGACCAGACGGCAGGAAAGTGGCCGCCGTGAGTTTGAGAGTGGCGGTGGATGTGGCAGAGGACCGTGCCACCGCAAGAAGGTTGCGATGGTGGTCCTGTACGCCTTGGGCCACCGTCTACCCGACGTAGAAGAGGTTTTGCCGATTTTTTTTTTTATTTTTTAGGGGGGAAGTGGTGTTATAGGCCGGAGGTAATGTCATGTGTCGGCTGGCCGGGCAGCTGTGTTGAAAGGCTGGGGCGGAAGACAGAGGAGAAAGAGCAGGGCAGCTTATGTGTGTGCTGCGAACTTACCGCTGAGTGTGAAGGCAGTGAAGGTAAGTTGCAGGGTCGGGGATGACTGTGGAATTGTGGCGCCGAGTTGTGGCAGTGCGGGCCAGTCTGTGTGTGCGCTGTGCGGTCTGACGTGTACGCGGGAACTGTGTGTGTGGCGTCATCAGTGAAGTGCAGTTAGTGTGAGTGGCCAAGCGGTGGCGCGCGGCTGTTGAGAAAAGATGGCGGTGCCAGAACGTCACCTTTCTTACTCTGCTTAACGTGACTGTGTAAGGTCAGGAAATACATGTAAATGTGACGGAGTGGGGTTAGGGCTACCGTAGAGGCGACAATATGGAGTGTGCAGGTAGTTTGGGGCTGGAAATGCAAGCAAGTGTGTGTGATTGTACAGCTGGGGCTAGGAGTCCTACTTTTGGGACTATCCTGCTAAGCAGCCATGTTGTTTAGCGGCACGAAAAGTAGCGTAGGTTTCAATCCCAAGGAAAAACTATGTTTGTGGAAAATTTGAGGGAAATCCGTCCAGCCCTTTTAGCGTGATTGGGGAACAAACAACCAAACACACAAACTTTCACATTTATAATAGTAGGATTCAAGATCCCAAGAATTCAGGGAAACCGATTTAGTTAACGGAACAGACGTAGAAACGTTTTATACAATTAGGACTTACAACTGATACCACATGCAGTAATGACATGGCCTACAACCCACAAAAGCCAATTTGACGTCAACTTTGCAGTATAACCCTGAAAAATGTATTTTTTAGTAAGCATTCAATGCACTGGATAAGCCTATTTACTAATACCTGATAATACATGATATAGATAGGAGTGTTCCCAGTTTACCAGCACAATGGTAGGCCAGAGGGTCTTGTTCAATTGCCACCCCTAATACCAATCTGACCTTTCATAATCTACCACAATCATTTCAATCCACTTTGGAACCCTATTACACTGATGCACACTAGCCTGATCGTACACATTTCCCTTGTGTCCATAGCATTTTTGGTGTGATCTATACCCATATACAAGTAGCATTCATCATGGTTACAAACCTTCTGATTGGTGAAGTGAAATGTGTATAAATAGGAGAAGCTAGACCATAATGATGGAAGTCGCTGTCCATTCCAGAGCAGAAGTATACTGCCTGCATCATGCAGCGAGTTGCCAGGATTCTCAGTAATGTGTTCAAATAGGGAAATTCGGCACATTCTGCTTTATCTAAAGAGTCCGCAAGAGCCTTCGCACAGTCTGTCTTAATCTCTAAATTCTGGTGGGAGACAAGCACAAGAAAACAACAAAAATATAATGAGTTGCTTTAGGTCATATACTAAATCCAGATTTTTTTTTTTTTTAACACACAGCTAAAAAATATAAGAAAAATTTAGAGTGCAACCCTAGATTAGTATGTTAGGAATTGATCATTAGACAACAATTAATCAATTGTGTGAATTTTATCAAAACAAAATACTAAAAAGAAACGTAGTAATCAAGCTGATAGGCTTAACGTACAAATGTATCCATCTACATTATATATATTACACACACTCACTTTTACACTTGGTATTTTTTACTATCAATGTGGAAAACAGTACAAAATCAGCAATATATGACTTCACCTTGGAGCGTGCAGCTTTTACAAGGATGTCATAATTTCCTGGTGGGGGTGCTGGATGCTTACGTAGTAAAGCATACTCTTGAAATTCATCATAAATCTTCTGTGCCACTGAAATATTTGCAAGCAACATGAACTCTTCCACCATTGAGTTGGTTTCCCTAAAAAAAATTGTGAAAATATAATAAAGTTAATGCAAACTGGTCATAGACTCTGATCTATCAAAAAGTACACAAAAGACAGCACAAGCTAAGGAAAACCAATCTCATAACATACTTTAGTTCCTTGGTCTGAAGGTCTATGGGGTCATGGGTTTCACTGTCCATATGAAATCGAACCTCAGGTGAAGAAAGTGTTAAAGCTCTGTAATAAATTCACAAACATAACGGCTTCAGTTACCGTGAAAGACAACTTATACAATATTGTTTCACAAAATATGGAAATAAAACAAATGGGTAAGATCCTCAGAACTGGGCAGAAACTCTGCACTGGAGCAGGACAACAATAGCTTAAAGGGGTTGTCCAGGATTAGATAAAGGTTTCAGAAACAACACCACATTGCTTCATGGGTTGCGTCTTGTATAGCAGCTCAGTTCCATTGAAACCCAATTGAGCAGCAATACCACACACACATGCGCACACAACTCATGGACCATTGATGTGCTATGTTTAGAACAAAATAGATTTCATTTCCTATTTTCTGAATATTGTGTAGACCAGGGGTCCTCAAACTTTTTAAACAGTGGGCCGGAGGCAGAGCAGGTCGCACAGACATCAGGAGCGGTGCCCTCCAATAGGTAAAGTGAAGTGCGCTCCATGGCCTGGCCCGAGCTTCCCAGGAGCTTCATTATAAATGCACGCCTGCCAGCGTTGTTAGCGGGGCCAGACAGAAGTGCTTTGCGGGCCGCATGTGGCCCTCGGGCCGCAGTTTGAGGACCCCTGGTGTAGACAATTCAGAATTAAAAACATTTATGAAACTATAAATCATTCAAAATGTTCTGGCTTTAATTTTTTTTAACCATCTTAGGGGTTGAAGTTTTCTTGATCAGTTGCTAATGGATACGACCATGAATAACAAAATACCAGCCATGATGTTCATACTGTGGCCCGGTTATCTTTATCTCTTTGTTTGAGGAAGTCACCTACCATAGAAAGTTCCTGAAATGGTTATATCCTTTGGCAACCAATCAAAACAAAAGACAATCTCAAACCTTACAAAATAGTTACTGTATTTTTTTTTTTTGGACTAAAAGACACGCCGGACAATAAGACGCACTTAGATTTTAGTCAAGAAAAATAGGAAAAAAAGTTTTGAAGCAAAATATGGTAAAATATTAAATATATGTGAGTTGTAGTTTTGCAACAGCTGCAAACCCACATTGACAGATGTCCCTGCATCAGTATGGGGATGCATAAGGCATTTTTTTTGCGGGGACAGATGCACTTTTTAGTTATACAATTTTGGGGAACATCTATTGCTTAAAGGGGTCGGGCCACTTTCAGACCAATATTGACAAACAAATGTACAATAAAAAGATAAACAATTTTTCAATATACTTTATCAATTCCTCACGGTTTTCTAGATCTCTGCTTGCTGTCATTCATTCTGTTCCTTCTAGAGGATAAAACTCTGACCATGGTCATGTGATTTATGGTCCATGGTCATGTGATGAGCACACAGGTGCCACTCGTTACAGTCTCAGCACAGTAATTAGACATCTGCCTGGTAATCAGCTGTGCACCTGTGTACTCATCACATGACCACGGACCGTAAATCACATGACCATGGACCGCTAATCACATGACCATGGTCAGAGTTTTATCCTCTAGAAGGAACAGAATGAATGACAACAAGCCGAAATCTAGAAAACCGTGAGGAATTGATACAGAAAGTATATTGGAAAATTGTATATCTTTTTATTGTACATTTGTTTGTCAACATTGGTCTGAAAGTGGCCAACCCCTTTAAATCACTTTTTATCCAAAGGCAAAATAGCAAAAAGAAAAACCAGCAGTTTGGCACTTTAGAATTTTTTCCCCGCTACGATATTCAATGTACGGGAAAAATATTTTTATAAGTTTGCAGACCGGACATTTTCGGACAGTGGGATACTTAAGATGTATGTGTTTCACAGTAATTTTCTATTTTGAAAGGGCATTGATGTAGTAATGTCCGCGATCAGAGAGGACTCTGATCACAGGCATTAGCTCCGGGTCTCCACTGTACATTGCAGTGGGGGACCTGGTATCTATAGCAACTGCTCTACAGCATCATCTTTACAGATCCAGCATGATGGGCTCACTGGAACACCCCCTCCACCAAGCTCAAGATCCGCACATCATTGCACTACTGCCGCTGCAGGAAGCCCCGATGCAGGAAGAAGGTGGCGGCAGGAGCGGAGTAATGTTGCAACTCTGCTCCCCCCATCCGCCGAACACCCACATTCGGACTATAAGACGCACTTTCATTTTCTTCCCAAATTTTGGGGAGGGGGGGGGGGGGGGATTGTGTCTTTTAGTCTGAAGATTAAGGTAACGAATTATCTACAAATTTACATATAGTTATGCTCTTGGAAAACCTCCTTTAGTAGAGACATATACACATATTATAAAAGCAAATGTTGTACTAAATTGTCCCAGCCAAAGCACACTGAGGGTACTGGTTTTTTTTTTTTTTTTTCCCCTCACCATCTTAGAGAAACATGTATTGCCTTAGAATAATTTATCTTCTGCTATTATGTCCCTTTAACAAACAAATCATTTCAGTGTCAATGATAGATTACAGAGGTTTATGGTAAAAGGTCAGAAACAAAAAGATATTCAATAATTTACCCATTATCTATTCTCCGCTTCTTCAAAATCTTTGCTAATTTATTCAGCAGACGGAGACTTTTGGTAATCTCATCATTCATGTTGGGAGAATCAATTCTCATCTGTGCTTCTGCATAGGTAAGGGAAGCCTGCGAGAGAGAAAAGTTAACAACATGCTAGTCCATGAGCAGAATACTTTCAATTCAGTTTAATAAAAGTCAAAATCATTGCTGAACAATTAGAGAGAAAATTACATTAAAAATTCTTTCTAAGGGCCTATAAATGACCCGTTTACACTGTATCTGCTTCATGATCGATGCAATAAAAACATTAAATTGTGAACATATTGGCAATATATATTTTTTGTAATCTTATATGCTTGAATTAAAAATTGCTGCTAGATGCCACCTTCCAATAAAATAAGTTAAAGGTGGGGGTTCCAGCCATAATTGATGACCTATCCTTGCATGAATGATACGGCCTCTCTGCGAGACAGCTGAAATTTGGACCCAACCTGATCTAATACTCAAGGTCTATCTAAAAAGGAAAAAGAACAATAATAGAAATCAAAATTTAAAAGACAAACATAGAACTCACCTTGGAATTGATAACACTTTTAGTAAATTGTGTTTTTATGATCTCAGCATTATGGTTTAGCTCCCAAATGCAGGAAAACGCCAGCCTGCAATAAAAGACATAGGACGGAACATGAAACTCAAATGTTGGATCACTCATGAGGAATATATGCGCACTGTGTGGAGTTTATGTACATACCTGTCTACCTCAGACCTTAAAGAACAGAGGTTTGAACTGAGAAGTTCTGGGACCATGTCAATCCTCTGAAAATAAATAAATAAATAAAATGTAAAAAAAAAAAAAACCCATACAAGATAATGTGAGCTAATGCAATACAGTGATCAATAGTAACCAAAGTAAATTTACAAGCACAATCTTTGATAATAAAGCATTTCCTACACCCTTATTATTGAGCATGTTATGATTGTTTTGTAGCCACAAACTGAGCTTTACTTCCTAGTATTTAACAATATATAGGAAACTGACATGTTTTATTGCTACATTGTAATGACTTTTTAACCATGTGGAGCAGTATTTATTGGCTTGTCGATACACACACTTTGTAATTGTTGACAGTTTTGTTGCCCATATGGTTGATCAAATGAGTTAAAGGGGAGTCCAAATCCATATAAAATGTACCTAGAAGCTGTGGATATGTTTGGGGTGGGGGTACTCATCTAACCCTGGTTCTTTGTTCAAGGGGTTCACCTCCAGTCACTGCTGAGGTTTACATGATCTGTGGTTTCAAAGTTCACAAGTGTGATACTAGTGACTGGAGATGAGCGAGTACTATTTGAAACGGCAGTTTCGAATAGCACGCTTCCATAGGAATGAATGGACGCAGCCAGCACGCATCTGGGGCCGGTGTCCTGCCGCTTAACCCCCTGCGTGCCGGCTGTGTCCATTCATTCCTATGGGAAAGTGCTATTCGAAACTGCCACTTAGAATAGTACTCGCTCATCTCTTCAAGTAGTGACATGTCAGTAGTGACGTTACTGATACTGAATACATGACTGCCGGGCCCATGTGGTACCGCTGACCGAGCCAGAAGTGAGAAACTTAGGTAGCAGTAGAGAGTGTCTTGGACTTTTATATGTCAATGACCTAATCTACAGATTTTATAGTATCTTGTAGTGTAATCTAATTTCTCTTGCACCTACAATTCCAGTGTTGGGTAATGTGAAGCAATTTTATGTATTTCTGTTTCCATAAGAAAGACTGCAACAGATAATCAACTTGATTCTAAAGTTTATTGGGTGCCACATAGTAATATAAAGTGAATCAGTTTTATACACCATGAGGATCAGAGTATGAGACATTCTACAAAAACACTTAGATTTGAAAATTTGAGATCATGTTATATGTGGGAACATTCATATGTATTCAGATAGGACAACTGAGGACTTTTTGGACTTTTTTCACTTTAGCCTGACTAGCCCCCATTAGAATCTTTCTAGGCTTGACAGTGGAATGAAACCTGGCAGAGTAAGATTTAGTAATTTGGGTCATCAGATAGACTTGCACAGTTTGTAGTGTTGTAATCTATACGGCCACCAAACATATTTCTGTAAACAGTCTATAGTTTTCTTTGTAATTTGTAAAGTAAACCAAAAGCAGAAATTTAAGATTACATTACTTGATGACTAGAAACACATTTAATAGCCAACTGATCGTTACCTTCTCACAAAGGTACACAGTAGTGCCTCGGTTTGCAGCTTCCTGATCCAGCGCATTTCCAGGCCTTATAAAATGGCTTACATCTGCAATATGAACTCCAACCTATAATAAAATAATAATAATTAATAATAATAATTAATAATAATAGAACAATTAAATTGTTTTTTATTAACTTATTCAGAAAAACAAAATAGTGATTTTTCCAGCAAACCTATGGAGGATTCTCAATTTTAGTTTTTGCTTCCAATTAGCCAATGCATGGTGGGAAGTACATTATTGCCTATAATATTTGCACTTGCCTTCCCACTTTCACTGCTAGCTATAATAGTCTGACTAACCGCAGCTATACATGATAGGACATGTGCCAATCTTATTTGGCTAGTGTGAACCTCGGGCTCATTAGGTTCACCCCCCTCCCCATTATGGGTTTATTTCAGTGTATTATTGTATTATGGGGTGTATAAATGTACTCTTCAGGCCACTTGTGACATCACATGCCCCATAGTTCTCAGCGGTCACTTGGGGCATGTTGATGCCTAGACGCGCTGACCAAGCGTTATTAAATCAATGCACCCCATGTGAATGGGCCTCTGTGATGACTCCTGGGTGCGTGAGGTCATGAGAGGTCAAAAGAGACCTGAAAAGGATTTTGGAACATTGCTGGATTCGCAGGAGAGTATAGGTGATATTCTTACTCACCCACCTTGGGCCCACCGCTGTAGATTGCGCAGTATTTTGCTACTGATATGGTTACAATGTAGCACAGCACTGCACAGCCTATTTATCACAGATGGCTTCCGACTCCCACCCCCCCCAACCCCCCCCCCCCCTACCCCATAGGTCGCAACCCACAGTTACAGCATATACAGACTTCTCAGACCTGGTAAAGGTCCTCTTTAAAGGGAAGGGAGAGACTTAGTGGCCTGCAATTTTTCATAAGAAAAACAGTTTTAGGTAGATTTATTTACTTTTTCCTGTTTATTTTCTTTATATCTAAGGGAAGGTTCATATCTGTGCTCGGGTATTCCAGTCCCCATTTTGCTTTAAAGGGATTCTACCATTAAACTACCTTTTTTTTCTAATGAACACGTTGGAATAGCCTTAAGAAAGGCTATTCGTCTCCTACCTTTAGATGTGGTCTCCGCCGTGCCGTTTCGTAGAAATACTGGTTTTAACCGGTATGCAAATGAGCTCTCCGCAGCAATGAGAGCGGGCCCCAGCGCTGAAACACCGATGAGCGCGACCCCATTGCTGCCCAGAGCTCTTTCCTGCGCCGCCTCCTTCTTCTGCAGCAACTCTACCTCTTCTGGCTTCTCTTGCAGTTCTATACAGGAACATAGAGAGGCCACCCCAAAATGGCCTCCGGCTAGCTCCTGTATTGAACTGCAAGAGCGGCTACCCCAAAATGGCCGCCAGCCGGCTCCTGTATTGAACTGCAAGAGCGGCCATTTTTGGGTAGCCGCTCTTGCAGTTCAATACAGGAGCCGGCGGCCATTTTGGGGTGGCCTCTCTATGCTCCTGTATAGAACTACAAGAGCAAGAGAAGCCAGAAGAGGTGGAGTTGCTGCAGAAGAAGGAGGCGGCGCAGGAAAGAGCTCTGGGCAGCAATGGGGACGCGTTCATCGGCCTTTCAGCGCTGGGGCCCGCCCTCATTGCTGCGGAGAGCTCATTTGCATACCGGTTAAAACCAGTATTACTACGGAACGGCGCGGCGGAGACCACGTCTAAAGGTAGGAGACAAATAGCCTTTCTTAAGGCTATTCCGACGTGGTAATTAGAAAAAAAAAAGAAAAGGTAGTTTAATGGTAGAATCCCTTTAAAATTGCAGGAGAGAAAAATCCTTCTTTTCTCTCTGCATTTTTCGGGTGGAAACCTGACGGACTCCATTATAGTCTATGGGGTCCATGGGTTTCCGGGGGGGCAAGTGTTTTTTAAGCAGACTAGGTTTCCACTTCCTGGAACAGAAACTGAAACTAGGATGTAAACCTAGAGTTACACAGTGTGAAGAAGGAAACCAAACACAATGTTTTAGTACTGAAAAACTGCAAGCCATTACGTCCTCTTTAAAGGGAACGCAGAGATCTGCTAATAGAGAATTTCACATAGTAAAAAGATACCCACCTCAAGGTTGCCATTTTCAAGTTCTCGACAGTGTAATGCATCATCAATGTCAGTACAACCAGGAGGATCCACACTACACACGTACAGATGCCTCAGATCTATCCTGTTCCTCATGTCCTGAAAGTGTAAAATACATCAACCTCTGCGAAGTCTAATAAATGGTAACAATGACCACTGGAAATGAAAGTGCAAAGAATATCACAAAACCATTTTATTTACTAGAATAGAGCAATTTAGAGTTTCTCACCTCTGGCGTTATGGACCATGGCATCTGAGGAAGGAAGCTGAGAACAGCTTGGGAGAATGGCTGATGTGGAACATCGTGCTCTAAAAGTAAGACTTCTGTTTCAGTTTCCTTATCACCAGCTGTACCCAGGTTCTTCACAAAGTGACCCTAAGGTAACAAAAATTAAATTCTACTAGTAAATATCAGTATTTCGACATTCCACGCAGAGGTGTCTTAGATAGATCTCTTCTCTTATATATAAAAAAATGAGTTTCTGTCTGTCCAGCCGTCCTTCTGTTCTTTATGCGCAACCAAACGACTGGACTGATACAATTTGGTACACAGGTACGCCAGGTGTCTGGGAAGGTTTTAAACCAAGACTCAGATCTCTAGAGCATAACGTTCCTGAGATATAGTATTCCCAAAAAAAATGGCCTTTATTAACCAATACAAGCCTGCAAGTCTTTAACTCATATTCCAACTGCTACACATGGTCACATATCCCTTATCAGCCACTAGAAGCTCGCGCGCGCTTCCCACATGCACAGAGCTATACTCCAGGCTTCCATAACAACCAAACAATTTATCTTCACTGCTGTAGGTCAGCTTTAAAGGGGCAGGATGCTGTGGATGACACTGTTATACAAAGTCACATACACACAGTTTTACTACAGATTTCCAAAACAACCCAGCCATTTTTCTTTACTGCTGTAGATCAGCTTTAGGCTGTGTTTACATGGAGGAATTTGCCACAGATTTGGGGGAGGATTTTCTCCCCAAATCCAGAGCAGATTCTTTCCCGAATCCACCTCCCATTGTTTTAAATGGGAGGCAGAGAAATCGTAGCAGGATGCGGACAAAAGAAGCATCCTGCTCGATCTTACCGCGGATTCCACGGTTAATTCAGCTGCGCAGTCCACGGCTCGAAACTCCCTGATCAGGCCCATACACTCATGTGAACATACCCTTAAAGGGGCAGGGTGCTGTAGATGACACTGTTACACAAGGTAATATACACACAGTTTTTTTCATTGATATCTAAGCTGAGATATACGTGACCACGCTTATGGACCAATGGAAATGCACAGATTCTTCAGTTTTCACATATACACAGTTTACACAAAGTTTCCATAGCAATCAACCTATTCTTATGGGGCCACTACACAAACAAAAAACATAATATACCTGTGTGAAGCCAGGTCCTTCTGCTAGTCCAATATAAATCACACAGAAATGTACATGTTCATTCTACAGTACAATAGCTTCATGATGGAACAGTGTACTTCACTTACATTAGGATATCTGGAATTTTTTGGCCAACCATCAATTGCAACAATGATTCTCTGCCCTTCCAAGGTAGATGCCTGTCTTGTCTCTATGCGTATGCGAGGAATGCGCCGGTCAGCTGGTGTGAACAAATGGCGAGTAGACTGAAAGAGTTAACAGATGATGAAGCTGAGAAACTTGAAGAATGAAAAGAATGAGACATTTCAGTCTGATATCAGAAACCCACCTCCTTAATCTGTGACTTGGCCAACATGCCGCAGTACGGTCTCCAGTTTCTCTTTATGATTCCCACTACTTTTCCTGAAGGTTTTGTAGATTTCTTTTCAGTAGTTTGTAGCTGTAATAGAAGCAGGTAGTGAGGACATCTTTACTCAACGCTTTCCATAGACTTTTTATTAAAGAGAAAAAAAAAAAAAAAAACGTATGTAGTACAAAAGTCTAAAATCAATTTTATACCATCTTTTCTTTTTCCTCTATAACATCAATTTCATCGCTTTCCCCTTCATCCTCTAAGACCACTGATGATGGAGCCACCCAATTCTCTTTTTCCAGTAGCTGTACAGCGACAATATCTTCATGCATTGCTCTGTTGATGTTCCGAAGTCCTTGCAGGAGTATCTGGGAAAGACATTAGTTGTTCATCAAGGCCGCACAGTAGACATGTTTTACCACTACCATTTATTTTACATTTTAACACAGAGTTCAGATTGAAAGTCAAGACAGCTTCCGTCTCATAGATAGAAGACATTGTTTTAACTAGTTTGGGCAAAACCTTAAAGGGGCTGGCCCATGAAGAAACATTTATCACATACTCCAGGACAGGCTGCTATACAGGGGATGGAGTCTTTTCAGAACAAAAAAAAAAAAATGCCATTTTACTCCTGTCTCCCTTCTCGCTAATTTGTTGTTCACTTGCTGTTACTAGGGAAGTTCCATCTTTAGAAACCAGTCAGCTCAAGACAGAAACTCACTGAGTGGAAGGGGTGGGGGACGTACAGGTCTTTCTTCACAGCCTCTGCTTATCCCAACCTGTACACTGCAATGAGGTTTTTGTAGCTTCTCACAGCTTGCAACAAGCGTACAGACTTACTTTACTTCTGACTAGATGCTTGTGTTATTGCTGATTGAATGTTAGTTATAGAAAACTATAGTTTTCTTTATTGTGCTGAGAGCTCTTTCTTTGTCAGAGATAATTTGTAGCTACAATTTGTAGCTGCACCCGGATGATCTCCAATATGATGGCCACTTAGGCTTTTTGTCAACGATTTGTTTGTTATTTTACAACTGCTTCTGACAATTACATGGAAAGAAATCAGTAGTAGTAATAATGGATGGGGGAGTATTGTACACCCCTCCTCCTCCCCTCAGAGGGAAGTGTGAAAAATTTGCTACAGCCATAATATGACTGTTAGCAGCAGAAAAACTGATAGGACACCACATATGAAGGCTTATACAAAGAGGGGACACCTTGCCCAAGCAAAACCCTGCAGATAATTTTTGATGAAAACTCAGGTGCCCTTTAAATACAATGCAATCTTTTTACACAATTTATTCAGATGTGTTTGGGAAGAATGGCACTTGCAATGGATTTTCTGTGAATACTACAATGGGTTGAAGAATCCTTATGTAAGAGCACCAAAAGAAAACATTGTGTGCATTAACCATACATTAAGGATAGCTGATTTTGTCTAATAATAAGTATTCAATTTTATTTTATTTATAAACTCTCAATTTTAATCTTGATTTTCTTGTTTTACTTAATCTAAAACAATGAGGAGTCATCAGATATATGTGTTGCAGGCTTACTCAAGCTTCCACCTAACTACAGTGCAGATACTGTTGATCATAGCTTGTGGAAGAAACTACAATTCTTCTTCTTTGAAATTAATTCAATTAACTGCCCAGTCCTAATTATGTTTGTAGTGATGTGAACATATACACTTACCTCTTTGTTCTCCCCAGAATCTCCATGAACCCAAACTGTGGCCTCCAGAAAGTTATCTCTGCTTGCCCTGAAAGTTCCTTGCACATAAATTCCAGATTTTATACCTTGTTGTAACTTTGACAGAGGAAGGTGTTCTGAAAAAATTATTCTTCCACTTTCTATATCATTCTGCAGAAAGTAAGTCAACACATCAGTGAATCTGGTCGTTGAAAGATGCCAGCTGCAACCTTCCAGTTAGTGAACCAAGTAAGGTCAAACTATGGTTGTTAGAGAGAGAATGGGGGGGATGGGAAACAGGCAAATACATTTTAAGGGTGCGTTCACACGATGTAACGTGGAGCGTGATCTGGGACGTATACACGTGTCGGCAGATTACGCACTCAAAATGCTCCCATTCATTTCAATGGGAGTTAGGAACGTATACGCCGCATTATTTTGCGCCCGTGATTTTGCGGGCGCAAAATAACGCTGCGTATACGCTCCTAACTCCCATTGAAATCAATGGGATCTTTTTGAGCACTCAAACTCTGACACGCCACATACGTGCCAGATCATGCTACATCGTGTGAACGCACCATAAGGGCGGGTTCACACCAACGCCCGGTCTCCGCTTTGTAGGTTTCAGTCTTCTGCCTGAGAAACCGGACAGGAGAAGGAAACCCGGCAGTCAGTTTTCAGACCCATTCACTTGAATGGGTTTGCAAAGTGGCCGCCCGTGAGAGTCTTGTGCCTCTCCGCAGCGAAATCGTGTTTTTAACCAGACACAAAGTCAGACATGCAGGACTTTGTCCAGTTAAAAAAAAAAAAAAATGGTTTTGCAGCGTAGAGGCAGAAGACTCTCATGGGCGAACACTTGGCAAACCCATTCAAATGAATAGGTTTGAAAACTGACTGCCGGTTTTCCGTCTCCTGTCCAGTTTCTTGGGCAGAAGACAGAAACCTACAAAGCGGCTGGTGTGAACCTGCCCTTAGAAATAAGGGCACACACAAACAAATCTGAGTAAAACTATCCCATTTCATTCTTAAAGGGTTTTCACATCTCAGGGTTTCTCAAATCCTCCTGTTAGCTTCAAAGCAAAGTCCCTGTGTGCACAGCATGAAATAATGAACTTCCCTATTTAACATATGCAAATTTCCCTTAACGAATGACAGGAGGGGGAGCAGCTTCATCTAGTCGAGCATTCACCAGGCTCTGTAAGGCTGCCTGTTAGGCCGGGTTCACACGGAGTTACGTGCCGCGAGATTTGGCACGTAGACGCCGCGTGACCCTTTGCATGCCGTACACGCTCCCATTCATTTCAATGAATAAATGCACGGCCGCAAACTAGCGCGGCGCATACGCTCCCCGCTCCCATTGAAATGAATGGGAGCGTGTACGGCACGCAAAGGGTCACGCGGCGTCTACGTGCCAAATCTCGCGGCACGTAACTCCGTGTGAACCCGGCCTTAAGTGGAGTATCAGGCTGACGTTTGACAAAGAAGGACTTGTCAGTCACGCTGCACAGTTTAGCACAATGACTAGATGAAACCGCCCCCTTGACTAAGTAAGGTAGATCTGTAGGTGTCAATCTAATGTTTTAAAAGTTCTTAACTTGACTTTTCGACAACAGAAAGCTTAGTGACAGAAACCATAGGAAAGTTTATTACTTGATGTGTCACATGCTGGGACCAGGTTCCCTTTAAGCTACAAGTTTACACATGATCCCAGATGTGGGAATACCCCTTTAGCCAAACTGTATATTTAGCAAGTGATTAAAGTAAACTGGCAAGAATAGGCTACTTGACTTCTATTTTCATATTAATATTTTTCTTAAGCATTAGCAAAGCAACAAACCATGTACATACTACTGCCTACATTCTAATTTCCTAAAAAGGGTTAAATCCATATACAGCACGGTTGCAAGGACACACAACATCTACAAAGAGTTTGTATGTTCTTCCGATATTTGTGCGAGTTTCCTCCTACACTCCAAAGACATTCAGATAGGGAAATTAGATTGTGAGCCCTACTTGGGACTGTGTTGACAATAGCTCTGTAAATCGCTTCAGAATATAACAGCACTATATAAGTAAGTAAAATAATACATTGAGCAATGAAAGCAGAAATTTTCTGACGGAGAAGGAAGACATGGCTGCTAGAAAATCAGTGGGTTTTACTAGAAGTAGCATATATTCATGCACTAGCAGAATTATTGATGGCCTGACGTTTACCTTCTCATCAGACACGCAAGCAAGGCGATCAACAAGTTCAGGATTAGCAATCAGACTTTTAATGTATTCTTCACCTATAACATAAAAATATACAGACCAAGAAAAAAATAATTAATTTAAAACATTTCAGGGTGCATTTACACTATATATACGTCTAACAAATGCCTTAATTTAGAATGGAATCTGCTACTCAGACATCCATGAAAATAAAAATTGAGAAGTAAACCCCAACTTACATGTATATGCTACAATTCCTTCTTCTACTGCTTTCTCTTTGTTACCACGGTCATTTGTTATTAGTAGCACCTGCAAGTTTTTGAGATTTGCAGATTTCTTTAGATGCTTATTATACCATTTTGCCGCAGTCCGAATTGCTCTGTCGTTTCGATCATTAGCAGTTTCCCCCTGTTCTTGCTCTATGTAAGTTTCTCTGTGAAGTACAAAAATACAACATTAGTTTTCACTCCTCAAATATCAAACACCAAAGTAGTAAGAATTTTCATGTCTCAGACATAACATGGACCAGCACTAACATCTGCTCAGAGATCACAAGCTGCTTCATCTTTATTTTATCTATCCTGCAGCAAATAATACACCAGTAATAGAAATTGGTCACAAAAGTGTGCACAGCAATCAGGCTAGAGCTACACAGCAACTTGTAGTCACATGACATAAGCAGAACCAATAATAGTGACCGTAGCCATGTCACAACCCTGGATGCCAATTCCATGATTTAACAGTCAAAAGAAATCCAAAGCTGCAGATTTCTATGTGCCCACATTCATCATCATTTGTTGCAACACTTACAATCTGAATATCTTGTGGTCACAAGTCGCCATGTAATCCTAGCTTAAAAGGGTTGTCAGAAATATAAATATATTCCCAACTGGCAGCAGTTTGTAAAAAAGTCCCAAGATTGAAGAAGAGATATAGGGCTGCTGAGTTTAGTAAAGAAAGTGTTAAAAAAATTATGCAAACGTTTGTTAATTTTTAGGAATTATCCAGGAAAAAAAAAAAAAAAAAAGTTTCTGTTTGCCTGTATTTTGGTTTCTTTTCTGTTATCTGGGTCTGTCAGATGGCCAGAAGAACGGGAAAATAGATAGGTGAAAAGACATACATGAACAGAGCACAAGGGACTCCACTGACTTTTTTTTTTTTTTAATTTGAGTCTTTTATTTTTTTTAATTTTGTCCGCTCCTTAGATTGCCCTATACCTAGAATAACCCCTCTAAGATATTCATATTCATTACAGATGCTATAGAGGAATTCGTCCAAACATTGGACAGCTCCTTTAATCCATCGAGATAACATAAATCATACTTTAGACTGATGTACAGCCAAAAATCAGATTACACCATTTCTTAATTGGTAGATTCACATTTAAGGAACCAGAGGAGTTTAATGTAATTTCTCCCTTTACAAGAATTTTGTTTTACAACCTGTATTTGCTGTTCCACAAACAGAATACAAATTGGCACAACCCGTGGACTGTATTGTGCCAATGGAAAGGGAGCAAAGGGAAGGTCATGTTCCAACATTGCTCTTCTTTATTATCATAATTCCTTCATTACAACAATGGAAAACGTTAGGAAATTGAGATATGCAATTCATCGATGGAAAAGTAGTTCCATCCTTTATCCCACCAAAGACAAATAGATGTAATAAACCAGCAGTGGCTCAGTTCTATAGAATTACCGATGGTGTTCATTAGTGAATGTGTAGAAATACTTCTCAGGATTAGTAGTCATATCTCTTATCCTCTTGTATACTGGTGCACTGCGGCTCCTCACTTCTTGGAGAACAGTCTGCAATAATATCACATTCTGGATGACCGGGTCCTCGAGGATATCAATCTAAACACAAAGAGACATATGAATATATGATTTATTAAAAAATGTTTACAGAAATTGTTGAGATTAAAATTAAAAAATGGTATTTCCATTTCATTCTATGGATGGGGATAATGTATCAAGATGTGAAAGCCTCTTTAAAGTACAGTGCATTTGACATAATATTTCTATGTTAGTTAAAGAATAGTAACCCTTATTGTCTGAGCACCTAATACCTATTCAAGACACTTTCAAGTCACACAAGGTGTCAATTTTTAAAATCTCATTTCTAACATTTAACTTTTTTTTTTTTTTTTTTTTTTTTTAAACACTATAGGGGTATAGGTTAGCAGAAAACACAATGGAGCAGATAAACTAATGAACTGTGTCTTGTTCAACAAATGGGACAGCTAGCAGCTTCTCTGATGTACCTCTGCAGACTCATTTGGAGACTATTCTCCTAAACTACCGCTACACTGACGCTTTCTTTTCTCCTTTGGCTCTTGCATGACAATTCGTCCCCTCTTTCCCTTGCTGTTGGGGTTCCTCAGGGCTCGGTCCTAGACCCCCTGCTCTTTTCGCTCTACACAGCCCCCATTGGACAAACCATTGCCAGATTTGGCTTCAGGTACCATCTTTATGCTGATGACACCCAATTATACACATCTTCCCGGGACATCACCCCTGCACTAATACAGAACACCAGTGACTGTCTTTCTGCTGTCTCTAATATCATGTCCTCACTCTATCTGAAACTAAATCTCTCTAAGACTGAACTACTACTGTTTCCACCATCTAATAGATCTGTCCCTGATATATCCATTGCAGTCTCAGGCCTTACTATAACTCCTAGGCAGCATGCCCGCTGCCTCGGGGTCATGTTTGACGCAGACCTTTCCTTCACCCCTCATGTTGAATCACTCGCACGTTCATGTCACCTCCACCTCAAAAACATCTCTAGAATACGTCCTTTCCTTACCAGAGATACACTAAAGACACTTATTGTCTTTCTGATTCATTCTCGCCTTGACTACTGTAACTCCTTACTAATCGGTCTTCCCCTCACTAAACTCTCCCCTCTACAATCTATTCTGAATGCAGCGGCCAGGCTCATCTATCAGGCTAGACGCTACAGCGATGCCTCTGGTCTGTGCCAGTCGTTACATTGGCTGCCTATTCACTATAGAATAAAATATAAAGTTATCACCCTCATCCACAAGGCTCTCCATAATGTCGCACCTCCCTACATTTCCTCCCTCATCTCTATCGCCCAACCCGTGTTCTCCGTTCACTCAATGACCTAACACTTACATCCTCTATTATCAGAACCTCCCACGCTCGTATACAAGACTTCTCCCGAGCTGCACCACTTCTCTGGAATGCTCTACCCTGGACAATCAGATTAACTCCCAATTTCTACAGTTTCAAACGCAAAATAAAGACGCATATTTTCAGACAAGCCTATCACAATTTCTAACGTAAACCCTTAACCCTCCTCTGTCCCCGCTCCCACATTTCCCCACATGATATGATGTCATCTCAGGATAACTTTATAGGTCCAAGCTCCATCCACATGTTAAAGGACACGACTGTTGACGACTCATAAAGTCTTATGTTTATGCAATGACAGTCACCTCTATTACAAAAGGGTCTGACCTCTGTATAAGCAATGCCGCCCCTGCTACCTCTTGTGTGACCCCCTCTACCTCACAGATTGTAAGCTC
Organism: Leptodactylus fuscus; assembly: GCF_031893055.1. NCBI lineage: Eukaryota > Metazoa > Chordata > Amphibia > Anura > Leptodactylidae > Leptodactylus > Leptodactylus fuscus. The sequence goes on along the minus strand of NC_134266.1, from coordinate 200,511,707 downwards.
TTGCGAGCAGGGCCCTCAGTCCCATTGTGTGAAATGACTTTCTTTGTAATGTATCTTTCTGTCTGTATTTGAGCCCTACAATTTGTACAGTGTTGCGGAATATGTTGGCGCTATATAAATAATTTTTTTTTTATTATTATTATTCGGGTCTGATGAAGGTCCAATATAGACCGAAACACGTTTTACCCCATTTTATTGGATTGCATATTTCCATAATAAAGGTTAATTTTTTTTTTTGCACAACTAAAGAATTCTAGTTTTAGTTTATCTGTCTAATTACCCATTTGAGTTTCCGTCATAGTACTGGATCAGGCCGTCAGTGTCATTTCCTGCAAATGGTTCTTACTGCAAGCAGCGTGCAATGCCTTTAAAGTCTGCACATAAACTAACAGCCTTTGGAATGGCGACCATGCCAATTGCCTGTTAATTTGTGGGAGACTGGCAGTAAGGGGGATGAATAACATACTGCCCCATATTGACTAATATCTAAGTAAACCCAACCTATGGAAAGTGTAAGATGTCTGGATGCCGCCATCATGATTCTTACCTGGTGCAGTAACACGTTAGTGTCAGGTAATATGTAATGGGGCGATTCACAGAGAGAACTCTGCAGCACGGGCTCCATCTGCAGGATCGGCCTCTCCTGTTGGCACTCTTCACAGCCATGGCACCCGCAGGTGATGTCGTCCCTCAAGTAATGTTCTCGGACTATTTTCAGGATGCTGCCAGAGCGAGTCTTCTTCATAAAGGTCTTTGATTTTAACATTTTCTTTGCTGGTTCTAAAAACATAAAGAGTCAATCAAACAGTAGCTGGCAGTGGTAGCAGCCTGTCCTTTCAGCTAATAAATCTACATTCAGACAGCAGTAGCCTCCCCTCAGACAGCACTAGCCTCCCCTCACACAGCCCCTGCCATGCTTATACCCGGCTACAACCTCTTCACCTTTACTTGAAGTTATAAAAGGTTTTCACATCTGTCCTCAGCACCCACGTTTCTTCCTGCACTTGCGCCAACACTGCGCATGCTCAATATTCACGTGGAGCCACAGGAAGCGATCACATAGCAACCAATCAAGTACACCGCCGCTGAAAACGAGACGTGACCCGCAAACCCGGAAGTAACTGGCGAATTGCTAGACGCATGTGGTGGACCAGCCAGTTATCGATAACAATTTATTTAGGTTATTACATAAATGCGTGGCTATAGTTATTATAAAATATTTAGAATGTGGACTCGAGTTCACCTGTTAGATTTTTCGCCATGTGATACATGTAATGTGCAAGTGTAAAGTGAAAGTAATGTGACAAGGCTAGAGGTGGGCGGAGTTACCAAGCGCAGGCGCAGTGCAGGCCGCTACTGTTGTGTTGTGTTCAGGTGAGGCGGTTGTAGCGGCGCCAGATAGCTCAGGGAGAGCCGGGTATGTAGTGCGGTGATATTACATATAGTGATACAGCTATACACTTGTCTCTGTGTTGTGTACGTGTGCAGGCTGCCTATACTAGGTCAGTATTCTTACTCTTCATATAGTAGATTACTGTAACCAGTGGCATGCCAGCTCTGCAGAACTACAAGTCCCAGCATGGCCTTCCAGATTCCTTCTATGTTTAATGTTGTATACTGCCTGGGCATCCTGGGCCTTGTAGTGCTCCCAGCGCCTGAAATGTGCCAATGAATGTGGTATTATACCTTGGGAATCTGAAAATAAGGTGATGAGTAAATCTGCGCCCAGAATGCATTTCATGTCAAGCAGTAAACAAGGATATCCCATCATGGAAATGATTATATACATGACTTTGCATCGCCCTGCGCACAGATTCCCCAGACAATAATAAGGCTATGTTCACACATGGCAGTATTTCTTTTGTAGATATTTCTGCTGCTGTTCATTTACCAGAATTAGGTTTCCAGAAATCTAGGATCAGATGTATGGGACTGATTTTCTCTCACCGAGAAGAGCGCCATCCTGATTTCCCTGCCACAAGTCTGAATTGATACCAAGGATTGGGCAGATCAGGACGCTGAGGGTATTAGTAATAAACAGTCCATTTTAGATCCCCCGATCACAGCTGCAGGAAGACAGTCATAAGATGGAAAAAAAAAAGAGATTTCACCTTCTCTGTAGTTTTATGTTTAAGGGGTTGTCTGGGATGAAATAAAAATTAACCTAAACCTCCATATGGGGCGATCATGTGACCCGAGACACACTTTCTGATAATTTGGTGATGGTCCCTTTCTGAAACGTATTGTCCCCAATACTTCCCCCGCCCCAATCATACTTACCTGTCTTCATATACTGATCTTCTGGGCAGAAAACGCCACTTCCGCTGGCGCCTACAAAATAGAGCCAGAATGCTGGTACTCCGACTCAATCGCACAGGTGCCGACAGTAGTCAAGAGAAGAAGAAGCCAGCGGCACAGAAAACAGTTATGATGAGGTGGACTGAGTTACTTAGGTAGAGCTAGTAATCTGTGGGCTAGCTAGGGAAACAGGGAGGGTGTGTGGGAGTGAGAGGGAAATCTGAGTGAAGAGCAATGCATCATGGTAGTTGTAGGTTAAGAAAGTAGATATCTACCTATGTAAACAAATGGAGGGGATACCAGGAGCTCTGAGAAACCCAGAAATCACTGAAAACACTGAGAAACGTATTTGTATTATTTCTAACTGTAGGACAACCTGCATAGGAGCAGAGGCGATTTTTGTGATGCAAATTTTTTTTCAAAAGTGGTTTTAACCCCTTCCCATTTTCCACGGAAAGTCACGCTGATCATATGGTTAAAGGGAGTCTATCATATGATTGAGGCAAACAACATAGCCTTTGGAATTGAATCGGCCGGACTACTTCCATTTCTTAGGGACAGGAAACAACTGGAGAGGTCATGGAGAAGGGAACTTTTATGCCAGGGATCCACGGGTCGGAAACGCCACGGCGTTTTACAGTACTTGCAAAGTGGATGGGATTCATGTGAATCCCATGCCCACTTTGTGGAAAAAATTGCAGCCCGGACACGCTGCGATTTCCAAAACCGGCGTGTGGTTTTGGAAATCGCAGCATGTCAATTATATCTATGGAAATACTGACTGCTTTCCAGTAGATGTAGTAGAGAAAAACTCAGCAAACTTTCTGTTCAAAGCGCTGCCGGAAGAACTGTGATGCATTCACGCCTCGGTTGTTCCCGCAACGCTTTAGCGCAGCGTTTCTGGTCCATGGGGCCTTAGCCTTAAAGACTCCCAGTTGTTTCCTGTTCCTAGGGGTGTGAAAATCCTACTATTGATACCGTTGTGGGGGAAATATCTTTAATCTGGAAAACAACTTTAAACTGGCCATACAGTAGGGATTTCAAACTCTTTCTTTTCTGTATGATTTGCCATCTGTCGTCAAAGTGAAAACAGTTCTGTTTGTGTGGAAAATTGTGCGGTCAATTCCTGATTATTTTGTATCTTTCTAACAATAAATGTTTTATATCTGTGTTTCGTGTGTTAAACTGGCCATACAGTAGGGATTTCAAACAGTTTTTTTCTGAATGACTGGTCATTTGTGACCTGTTTGTTAAAGGGGGGCCTTTCTCCAACTCCAAAAAGTGCTGTCCAAACTTAAAGGGGTTGTCCCATCACAAGGATCCTATCTATACTGCTTGTTAATGTGGATGTAAGACTTTTCCTAAATACACTGCTTCAGCAAAACTGCTTTGTTTGTCCACTATCTTACTTTATTCATTTTTTTTGACACATCCCTTGACTTATCTGGTCATAAGTCAAGTGATGTATCTGCTGCACTGAGGGGAGAGGGAGGAGGGGCTAAGTGCACGTGAGCGAGCCTGGAAGGGGGGGGGGGTAGTTTACCCTTTGGGGGGAAGGGGCCACCAATACAGACCCGGCATCCACTGTAATAGAGAGGCGGATGCCAGGGACGGTTAGACGCCGGCACAGATGGGGGGGGGGGGGGGAATAACAGCATCGCCCCTGCGGCTGCTGGCTTCATGCAGGGCAGGAGCATAGCGATGTTGCAGGCATCTGTGCCGGCATCTAGCCGTCCCCGGCATCCGCCTCTCTATTACAGCGGATGCTGGGTCTGTATTCACATATGCAAAGCCAGCGACGAGATGCCGCTGGCCCTGCGTGCATGGTCATAGATGGTGACACCAGTCTAGCCTTCACAATGCGAATACAGACAGACCCGGCATCCGCTGTAATAGAGAGAGGCGGATGCCAGGTCTCTATTCGCATTGTGAAGGCTAGACTGGTCTATGAGCATGCACGCAGGGCCAGTGGCATCTCGCCGCTTGGCTTTGCATATGTAACCCCACCCTCCAATGATGTAACAAAGCCGGAAGACAAAAGATTTACAGCAACGAAGACTGGTGAGTATGCGACGTGGGAATACCCCTTTAACTGCACTTGTTGCTCGGGAATGGTGAGAGCTAGAGAGAAAATTCCATCTGTGCTGGAATTGGTGGCGCAGGACCTGTTAACAGATGCTAAGAACTTGAAATGGTGGAGGTGGTGAAAGGTCCTCTTTAAGATTGCTGTATTGGTCGACACAGACGAGCCACACTGTCTCCTGTTAAATCCAGGAACACTTGCTTGCATTGTAAAAGGCAGCCAGTGGTCAGCAAAAAATGGCCTAAATCAACCTTGTTGGATGTCCATAATCTATAGTGTATGTCCAAGTTTCATCAAAATGAAAACAGTTCTGTTTGTGTGGAATAATGTGTGGTCAATTCCTGGCTATTGTGTATCTTTCTAACAAGAAATCTTTTCTGTTACTTAGATTCTAAATATGTCTCGGAAAATGAGCCGGAAAATCAACATCTCAAGCTCTCTGGAATCGGAGGACATCAGCCTGGAAACTACAGTGCCCACAGATGACATTTCGTCATCTGAGGAGCGCAATGGTTCTCCTAAAATCACTAGACAACTGATAGAGAGGAAAGAGCTTCTTCACAATCTTCAGCTTCTGAAGATAGAGCTGTCCCAAAAGAACCTGATGATTGACAACTTGAAAGGAGAATACTTGACCAAAGTATGTGATTTATGTATCAGATGCTGACCGATGCACTGCGAGCGTGTCATAAAATAAATTATAGGACGAAGCAACCAACTTAGAAATGTAGAAGATTGATGGCAAAGACCATATGGTCTATCTAGTTTGCCCTTACAGTATGTTATTTCCATCTTATATGTGTTTATCCAAGGCATGCTTAAAGAGGACCTTTCATGTCCTCGGGCACATGCGGCTTTCAACTCTCTGTTGGTTTTTCCATTATATGCCCCAGGGGAAGAGATATCGGTGCAATTACCAATAGCTCTTCACTGTCAGAAGGGCGTTCCTGACAGACTAGCTGAGAACGCCCCTCCTGACTGTCAGGATTTAGTGCAGTGTCGGCTTTCTAGCAGTATATAAAACCACGTGGTCGAAGACATGAAAGGTCCTCTTTAAATTTCCTTACTGTAGATTGCCCAATTGTATGTGCTGGAAGTTCTTTCCAAGCCTAAACTACTCTTTAAGCAAAATCTTAACCTGACATTACACCTCATGTCTTCCCCAAGCCAGCTAATTTCAGATTGTGCTGCCTTGTTCCTTTTTTTTTGTTAGAGGATTTAATGTCCTCTAATACAGGCCATGTTATATACCGCTAGACAACTGACTCTGCACTGCATTCATCACACAGTAAGTTTTGCCAGTATCTGCTCAGATTTCAGCGATATTGGTGCTATTAGTTTTGTCTACTGATATCCTTGCACTGTCAGAGGGGCTTGCTTTACAGTTCAGTGTTATTGCTGGGCATTGAGAGAAGCCCTTCTATAGACTTGTATTGTCAGGGGGACATTCCTCACTGTTCAGTGATGACACTGAGCTACGAGGCAAGCCTTTCTAACAGTGCAGCGATATCTGTCCCGATCCTAACAGCACCAATATCTCTGCAGCCGTTGCAGATACTGGTGAAACTGATAGCTTTCCAGTGGTATATAATATGACTGGTGTTAGAGGACATGAAAGTTCCTCTTTAATTTAAAAAAAATAAAATAAAACTGAAATTAGTTGGGGGAGGGGGAATCACACATAATGTCAGGTTAATATATTTCTGCAGAAAGAATAGTTGAGGCTTGGAGAAAAAAAGTTCAGCAGATACAATTGGGAAATCTCTAGTAAGGGAATGTAAACATGTCCTAGGAGAAACGCGTGGATAACATGGAAATATCAGAGGGGCAGACTAGTTGGATCATATGGTCTTTCTGTCACCAGTCTTCTATGTTTCTGTCTTCTCCGTCCCCTACTTTATTTTATGATACACTTGCAATCTCTCTTCCTACTTGTTATTCTTACGTGGCATTTTCTGAATTTGTAAACGTTAAGACCTTATTGTTATTTATTTTTTTTTCACCAATGTAAAGGTTTGGATTGATCTAACTTATGCGGTGGAAGCCCAAAGAGTGTCCTTTTCATTGCTCTTGGGTTGATGTATGCCATGGATTTTTTTTCTGCTATATGGAATAGGGCTGCAGACTTTGCTATACCATACACAGGCACGTAGAAAAATGTGTATCATGCAATTCACTTTAGTTTTACCTGTTTATATGTTTCATAGATTGAAGAGCTTGAAGAGAAACTGAATGACACAGTTCATCAGAAACAGTTACTGACTTTAAGACTTGAGACACAAACCAAAATCCAGCAAGAAGATGCCAGGTAAGGTTATGCTCAAGTTATATCTGTATAGTCCATTTTTAGGGTATCAATTAATGGATCTGTTAAACAAAATTTTACATAGTGTCCCAGAGAAGACACTAAATTCTTTTTTATTTTTTTTTTATGTATATTGTGAGCTTCATATAAGGATCACAATGTACATTTTTTTCCTATCAGTATGTATTTGTAGAATGGGAGGAAATCCACGCAAACACAGGGAGAACATACAAACTCCTTGCAGATGTTGTTCCTGGTGGGATTCGAACCCAGGACTTCAGCACTGCAAGGCTGCAGTGCTAACCACTGAGCCACCGTGTTGCCCCTAGAAGACGCTAAATTCTATCCCCCAAAACCTACTGCTACACATCTCTTGTCCATAATAAACAATCAGATTGCTTCTTTTATTTATTTTTTTTTATATACTTTGCAGAATTAAAACTGCAACCTGATTGATGTTATTAACAACTTCCCCTAAAATGTTCAGGCTGTAAACTGACCAAGAATTTGCCCTGCCCTAGATATGCATGATAATGTAGGATAATGGATATGCATAGATCATCTTCTAACATTATTATTCAAAGATGTTTTCTTTTTAATGGTCAATTTAATCATGAGAACATAGTGCCAGAAGAGAGCCTGTCCTATCTAGCAAATACAACATCACGAACTGTTGGACAGTCCCATGTGTGTATCATATTAGTCTTAGGTCTTCTTGAAGACATTAGGTGTGACACTTCCCATGACAAGGTTTTCAGTAATTTGCAGGATAAACATCATTGGGTGGTTTATAGGATAGATTATCTTTATCATCCTTCTTATGTTCTGTCCAGTTTCTTTTCTTTGATTGTGTATTGCTTTTTAATGTAGAATAATTAACAACATTTGTCCTAAACTGTAACTTTATATCCTTCTGCTGGTTCATTGCTATTATTTTCAGATTAGGAAATCCCTTGTTGAATAACTACATGAGATTTATTATTTCAGATGGTGTATCCAAACTTAAATTGGAAGAGCTAGAGATACTAATTTTTTATTGCAACACACCTATTTTTTGTGGCTCAGATGATCTTTGATTAACGTTACACGATTAACAAAAACAATTGTATAGACTTTTTGTATAAGTGCCATTATATTTAATGCTAAACAATGTGAAGAGGCAGGGTCAAACATGTTACTGTGCCAATCCAGCCTTAGATTTATTAAAAAGTTTTCTCACATTTATCACCTATGTACATGGCAATAGTTCATGTGCACTGTTGCTTCCTTCAATTTCTACAGAACTGAGGGATTAACCAAGAACAGCTCTCTGCTAATCTCCATCAGTATGATGGTTTTCAGTGCTAAAAATATTGATCACCTATCCTAAGGAAAGATCATCAATATAAGATTGGTGGGGACCCAACACCTTACCCCATCATGATCGACTGTCTTAGAAGCTAATACACAGAGAATGGAGCAGGAAGTAGTTTTCTATGTAATGGTAGAACTGAGTCACTGCAGCTTATCTGCCATTCAGAACGAATGGGAACTTATCTGCAATACTCTGTTCTGACCACTACACACAGAACAGAGCTGCCTGCTTCCTGCTCCATTCTTTGTGTATTAGCTGCTGTAAAAAGCTGATAGCTGGGAGTTTCGGATGTCAGACCCCAATAATCTAATATTGATGATCTGTCTTTAGGATAGATAATCAATACGGAAACCCCTGTAAATAAAGAGGCAGTACACATGTGACCTCTGTTATTATTATACTCTGGGGTCTCTTCAGATCCCAGAATATAATGGTTGGAGGCCCATGGGAGGTGAGCCAACATTTAAAAAAAAACTGAAAAAAACAGTGTTACTCATCTCTCCTGGGCTCTGGCATGACTTCTGCTGTCTTCTGCCTGTCATCAGGGACTGCTGAGGCCTGTGATTAGACCTCGGGGGTCATGTAGCGTTGTGACGCTTGCATCTATGTAACGTCACATGATTGGGCCTCAGTAGTCCCTGATGTCAGAAGCACCGAAGACAGCAGGGAGTCATGCCGGAGCCCACCTATTGTTTTCTATGGGACACTTTGCTAGGTATGCATTGTAATCTGTGCAGAGGTCATTGTACGAGTACAGTGAGGAGTAGATAGGCTGTGAAATACCTTGATTTAATGGCGCTGATGGATCCTGCGTGTTATCTACATATACATGATATCTGGGATCATTAGTATGCTGATAAGTGAAGTGACTACTGCAAAGAAATCTACAGAAAATAGGACATGGGTCCTACACCTGGAACCCCCTGCTTTCAGCTGTTTGAGGAGGCAGCACAGTGACCTCTTCACTGGATTATAAACACAGGGGCATACATTGTGTATGGGCTGTACATGTATTGCAGATCAGCAACATTCACTTTAATTGGACTGACCTGCAAAGAAGATACCAAAAGAATAAATTTGCTATCACACAGTCTGTGAAATGGTAGTAGAGCTCACTCAAGCACTGCTGCACCTGCAAACAGATAATCTGTGGAACTCCTGGTATATAAGGTAACAAAACTAACTGCAGCGGTTACTCAGGAATGGAGTAGGCTACTGTCTCAGAATCAGTAATGCTTATTGAATAATGCAAAGAGCTGGAGTTGGTGGAGGCAGTGAAAGGTTTTTGAAAGTTTTCTTGTATATAAGACATGAAACGTTTCCTGTGACCCATGGTCAGAATGAGTCTAGAAGCCATTGGTTCATCCCAAATAGAACTGCAGTGGAAGTAAGTGTTCCAATGCTTCCTGAAGAACCCCTGGACCTTGACTCACCCTGTCCTATATAAAAGTCATGTGTTATTTTTAGTTTTCACTGACTGCCTAGATCATTGATAATACTGGGAGTAATTTATTAAGACCTTATTATGGCTAAAAAAGGACAAAGTGGCACATTTTATGGTGTGAACAGCCATGTGCCAAAAAAAAGTGCCACTTTCGACCTGATAATTGGTGTCTCCAGAACATTATTTTTTCCCACTATGCTTGCTAGTCATCATTCTGCGAGCAAAATGTACTTTTGCCTGTGCTGCATTTTCTCTTCATAGCCCTGCGTAACGGAGCAGAACTAAAGAAGCAAAAGTGAAGAGACAAACTAGCTGGAATTCACCTTTCCTACTAAAAGGATATGTTGTTTTTCTGCCAGACACCCAGCTGTGGCTTCATGCATGTGTCAACCTAGAGTGTAACATTTCCCATTGTATTTAGGAAATATCAAGAACAAATGAAAAAAGAAATGGAAACAATATTGTCACGACTCAAACAATCCGAAGAAACAAACCGGCAGCTGAGGGAACATGCGGGGAGTATACGTCGTAGCTTACGTGACCTGGAGTTAACGAAGGAAACAGCTGTGGCTTCATGCATGTGTCAACCTAGAGTGTAACATTTCCCATTGTATTTAGGAAATATCAAGAACAAATGAAAAAAGAAATGGAAACAATATTGTCACGACTCAAACAATCCGAAGAAACAAACCGGCAGCTGAGGGAACGTGCGGGGAGTATACGTCGTAGCTTACGTGACCTGGAGTTAACGAAGGAAACATATGAGAATCTGAGCAGCCTTCCCGAAGAGCAGCTCTCTATTCCTGACTATGTATCTGTGAGTATTTATTATGTAGTAAGATGGATGATCTGTACTTCTCCTTGGAGCCTTGGAAAAGGAACTTATGCAGTTACACTTTTTATTGTTAGCTGCTTGAAGGGGTTTATTTATCTGAGACATTTGTAACATCACAGAGTATGCTATATTTGTCTGATAAATGGAGGTCCCACCTCTAGGACTTGCACCTATTTCTATAACAAAAGGTCACCAGATCCCCATCTCATGAAGAAGTGAGAGGCATGTATGGCTCTTTCCATTCATTGGCCTGGGACGTCTGAGCATAGAAGGGTTGGTTGACAATCGTTCTCGACAAAGGTGCAGTTTGCAGAGATGGGAACTGCATCTGTCTGACATTTAGGACATAGTCTGTGGCTATGCAGTAAATGTCCTTAATGGGGATGCAACTTTAAGGGTATCTAAAAATTTCATTCTCAGTCTATTTTGGGTTAATTTAAAGATAAGATAATCCTTTAATATTCCCACCATGGGGAAACTGTGTGTTACAGCAGCATAGAGGATACAAAAATGCAAGTACAAAAAGCTCCGCTTGTGTTTTGTGTTTTATATTATTACTAGTAGAATACCCGCGGCTTCGCTCGCGGAAAATATGTTAAGTTATTGGTTGTGCTAGCTAAAGTAACATTTTTAGTGTCATACTGAAATTGACATTTTCAGCGCGCTACAGTAAATCGTTTTTTCCACTTTAAATTTTTATTATTTTGGCATTTTACTAATTTATCGTAACATTGATGTGAAAAACTTTTTTTTCATTTCAACATATTTATTGATTTTATATATTCAATACATATTATGCAGTATAAACTATTACAACTATTTTTTGAACTATGTTTATCAAAAATTAAAATTTATGCACCTTACACAAACATAAAACATTTACACCAAGGGTGTAACTACTGGGGTAGCAGCTGCCACAGGTCCCGGGACATTAGGGGCCCGGTGACAGCCACTACCGCTGTTTTGTTTTTTGTTTTTTTTTGTTTTGTTTTTTTAATAAATAGGCCCTTACTGGCTGGAGTTACTCCAGATGGTAACAGGCCCTATTTACTTACCGATCCTGGCAGCAGTCGGGATCGGTAAGTGACACCGCGGGCCCCCCGTGTATAATGACCGGAGGCCCAGGAGAAGTAAGGGAACATAAAAAACTGTGTTACTTAGCTCTCCGGACAGGCTTCGGGCCTACTTGTGTGACGTCCCTGACTTCACATGACCAGGGCCTGCGTCTTTTGCATTGCAACGCAGGCCACCTGGGTCACGTGACATCCCGGACATCATTGAAGATGGCCGCCATCAGCGGGAAGTGCAGCGAAGCCAGGGATAGGTAAGTAACAGTGTTTTTTTATGTTTGTATCCCTCCTGGGTCTCCAATTATTATGCTGTGGGTTCTGAAAAGCCCCCATAGTATAATAATTGTTCATGGGTGTCCACAGAAGGGCATAATGCCGGATGAAGGGGCCACTATGAGGTATAGTGCTGTGTGCAGGGACCACTATAGGGCATAATACTGTGTGCAGGGGCCACTATGGGGTATAATACTTTGTACAGGGCCATTATGGGGTATAATACTGTGTGCAGGGGCCACTATGGGGTATAATAGTGTGTGCAGGAATGCGGGCTGGGTGGTTGGTCAGGGTCTTCAGCGTCGGGAGGGGGGCATGTCAAAAGTTCGCTACAGGGCCCCATCATTCCTAGTTATGCCACTTATTGACATCCAATTACCGTATTTTTCGGACTATAAGACGCACTTTTTTTCCTCCCAATATGGGAGGAAAATGTGTGTGCGTCTTATAGTCCGAATGCAGCGTGTGCAGCGTCTGTGTCCCGTCTGTCCGAATGAAAAGAAGAGCAGCACGGTGCCTGCCTGCTCTGCCCCTCCTTCCCTGTCTGTGTCGCGTGTTTGCAGGAGCGAGATCTGAGAGGCAGGGAAGTAGGGGCGGGCCAGACAGGTGAAGGAAGCGTGGTTTCAAGCTTGCCGAGAAAACCACGCCTCTTTCACCCGTCTGGCTCGTCCCTCCTTCACTGCCTCTCAGATCTGGCTCCGGCAATGAAACCACACAGACAGGGAAGGAGGGGCGGGCCAAACGGGAGGAGGAGGCGTGGTTTTCTCGGCAAGCTTGAAACCACGCCTCCTTCACCCGTCTGGCCCGCCCCTATTTCCCTGCCTGTGTGGCATCATTGCAGAAGCGACATCTGAGAGGCAGTGAAGGAGGGACGAGCCAGACAGGTGAAAGAGGTGTGTTTTCAAGTTTGCTTAGAAAACCACACCTCCTTCACCCGTCTGGCCCGCCCCTTTTTCTCTTCTTACATAGCTTCACTGCAGGGTGTCTCTTTCCATCCATGGATGAGATTAGATAGAATAGATAGATAGACAGACAGACAGACAGACAGACAGACAGACAGACAGACAGATAGATAGATAGATAGATAGATAGATAGGATAGATTAGATAGATAGGATAGATTAGATAGATAGATATGTTCAAATCACCCCCATAGCCCTACAATACATATAAAACAAAAACATTACTGTGAAACACATACACCCGGTTCTATTTACATTGGTGAAATATTATATTATTAGGTTATTAAATATTTCACCAATTTTTTTTCCTTAAAATTTTTTTTTCCCTATTTTCCTCCTCTAAAACCTTAGTGCGTCTTATGGTCCGGTGCGTCTTATAGTCCGAAAAATACGGTAACAACATAGTGCAACTCTTCCCCCCTCCCTCCAGTGTAATTTATAAGTAGCTCATGGACAAAAGAGTAAAATTGGTTTCCAGTTACACAACTATCTATTGTAGTGCTTCAGTGATGAAAGCTCCCTGTATAGTAGTAATGACAATATCTTACTATCATGCAGTTTTCGCGTGACCAATATTGCTGCTCAGTAAGGCTGCTTGCACACTACAGTAACACTACAGTCTCCGGGCCATGGATTCTACATCTCCATAGACTTCTATGGAGCCTGCAAAATTCATAGCTTTGTGCACAAAGAAGTCTATGGAACTGCCAAATCCATGGCCTTGAGGCCCGTGAAGAATGCTGCAGTGTGCAAGCAGCCACTAAGGACTAGTTCACACGGGGACATGGAGGCGGATTTTGACAGTGGAATCCACGTCATAATCCGCCTCCATATAATGCTAGTCTATGTAGAGGGCTAGCTCTTTATTTTTCGCTAGCGTATTTTAACGCTAGGCGAAAAAAAAAAAAGAGCTGCCCTTTCTTCAGGCAAAAGCGGTGACGCGCTAGCGGCAGCACCCTCCAATGTCGGCTCATTCATTTGAACTGGCTACGGAGGGGAATGCCGCGACTGCTATGGTTGTGGCAGGCGCCACTCTGTGTCAAAATCCGCCCCCACCGCCCCCGTGTGAACGAGTTCAAGGATACCAGACATGTTTTGTCAGTACATGCGTGCATGTACATGTGTGTGATCCATGTGTATGTTTGCACGTGTGCATGCACGTGTGTGGTCCGTGTGTATGCATGCGTGTGATCCACGTGTATGTGTGTTTGTGCATGCACATGTGTGGTCCGTGTATATGTATGCGTGTATGTGTATTTGTGTGTGCACATGTGTGATCCATGTGTATGTATGCATGTGTGCATGCACGTGTGTGGTCCGTGTATATGTGTGTTCGTGCACGCACTATGTGTGTGTGTGTGCACACGTGTGATCCATGTGTATGTATGCAAATGTGCATGCACGTGTGTGGTCTGTGTATATGTATGTGCGCCTGTGATCCATGTGTTTCTGCATGCACAGAGCAAGTGTCCATGCGTGCGGCTGTTGTGTGTGAGTACGCATGTGCTCTGTTCATCCGTGTGTGTAGTGTGCATCCATCTGAGTGTCTTTGCGTGCGTGTGGTATTAATAAGGTGGCGTTGTGGTATGTGTGTTTAGAGTGCTCTGGTGTTTGTGTGGTGTATTGTGGCATTTGTGTGGTGTTGTGCCTGTGGGTTGGTGTATGTGTGCTGTCTGTGTGATGTTGATATGGTGTTTGTGAAATGTTTGTGTGTTGTATGTGGTGTTGCGGCCCCTTTAGCAGCGACTTTTTGGCGCCGTCGCTATAATCCATCCCTGTCAGTCACAACTGTTGTTTTCCTCTCAGCACTTCCACATTCCCCATTATATGTATAGGGCCTAAATTTAGGGGCCCCAATCTCATGACGGGGGGACGCTAGCGAGATGTAACGTGCGCAGTATTCTGCTCCTGTGGGTCGAGAGGGGGCGTGCCAAATTTCATCCAAATCGGGCGAGAACTGTGGATTTGTATAGAGCAGACTACTACAGATTTTGAGTTTTATATATATAGATTCCATTATCTATGCTAAAAAAAACAGCCAGAAACCATGTGTATATATTACTATAACATTACATTTATTCTAAGCACAAATGTTGACATTAAGCTTTGTTCACACTAGCATTTTTGTTTTACTTCTATCTTTTTCAATATTTTTACAGAAAACACAGAAAACTATGCATCTTACAAGGAATTCCTCACCCACATTATCAGGAAAAATTACTGTTTATTAATTTTTTTTTCAGATTATTGGCATTTTTATAGTTTTTTTAAAAGGAAATATTGAAAATGTAAAAATGTTTTTTTATATCTTCCCCTATTGGCCACTAGAGGGAGCACCACCTACACACAGTATGCAGATGATTTCTAGCTTCTAATAGGCATTTAGTAATCTCAACAAAAGTTCTTAGAATTCAGCAATATTAGACTAGTAAGGATCTGGCAACAGGCACCAAATAGCTGTTGTCGCCAGCTGATACACAGAGAATGGAGCAGGTAGCAGCGTTCTTGGCCACACCAGGTTACTGTAGCTTAGTTCCCATTCACATAAATAGAAGTTGATCTACAGTAACCTGATGTGACTACTGTGCATAGAACAAAGCTGTCCGCTTCATTCTCTGTGCATCAGCCACTCCGAGCAGCTTATTGATGTCACCGCTGTTTTAAGTAATTATGGTGACACATATAATACAGGTCTCCGCTGCATCACGTGAAACTCATAAACAGTTAAAAAGACTGCCAATCTGGTTGCCACAGCTATCTGAACAGTACATATTATTACACATCATTTCAGAAGCTTCATTATAGCAGATCTGAGCAGTACATGTGTCAGCGCTGCGGCCTAAGGTCCTGTGATGGCATCAGCAGCAGTGTCTAGGAACTTAGGAGAGTTAGCGAGTTGATCCTATGTGCTGTACACAGATGATGCTTCCTCTAGTGGTCAACCGTGGGAAATTTAGGGCTAGTTCACACGTGTTAGGGTGGTCGAGGAATTTGGTCAGGAAAAAATTTGCTTCAGGAATTAGGAAACGTTTTTTTGAGCGTTTTATTGATAGGCGGTTTTTTGAGGTGGAATTTGTTTCAGGTTTTTTCCTCTAGCACATTAAGAGCTAGTTCACACAGGGACATGGAGAAGGATTTTGACAGCGGAATCCACGTCATAATCCTCTTCCATACAATGTTAGTCTATGTAGACTGCTAGCTTTATTTTTTCTGCTAGCAGATTTTTCTGCTAGCAGAAAAAAAGAAGCGACATGACCTTTCATCAGGCGTTTTCCACCTGAAGAAAGCAATAGAAGTGAATGGGATGTGAAAACCACGCGTTTTTTTTCCGCGCGTTTTTTTGCACAAGCGACGCTTTTTTTGCAAAAAAACGTGCGGAAAAAACTGCGACGTGGTTTTTTCAGCCCATTCACTTTACAGGAGGGGAAAACAGCCTGGCTTTTTTTAAGCTGTTTTTACCAAAAAAATTTTCCTAATTAGAAAGCTTTTTTTTCTGGTGCCAAAATAAGTCACATGTTATTTACGTGTGAACTAACCCTGAATGGACCTTGAAAAAACGCCTGGCGTTTTTTTGAGGTGGTTTTTGCCAGAAAAACGCCCCAAAAAACGCTAGTGGTTTTTGGCAAAAAAAAAAAAAATTGTGGTTTTTCTGCCTCCCATTGAATTGTATTGATTTCCTGAGGCGACATCTGCCTGAAGAAAGGTCATGTCACTTCTTTTTTCCACTAGGGAAAAAAAACGCTAGCGGAAAAAAAAACGTTAGCAGTCTTCATAGACCTCTATTGTGAGGGGGCAGATTTTGAGGCGGATTCCGCGTCAAAATGTGCCCCCACTTGCCCCATGTAAACGAGACCTTAAAGAATTCTTTTTAATATTCTCAGAATTGTGAAAAAATAAAAACTGCCAAAAAATTCTAATCCTCCTTTCTTGTGCTGGGCCCTTGTGCCATTCAATGCAGGCACTTGCCAGAAGTGGGTTGGCTCTGGTGACTGTTGCAGACAGTCACTGTCCTCAGTGGTCACTAGCTGAGAGCAAGTGATGTCACCAGATACCGATCATGTGACCACTGAGACAAGTAGTTTGCTACAGCTGTCACCTAAGCCACTGCCTGGGGTAGAATGAGGTTTTTTGATTTTGTTTTTTTTTTTTTTATCCTGGCCCCCTGAGTATTCCAGTTTGCCTCAAATGAAAAAAATTACTTTTTTTTTTTTTTAAATTCTTTTTTTTGTGACACAAACAGTGTTTTTCCTCTGAACAATTATATTGTGAACTTTCTTTTTCTGTCCAGTCACACTCGCTTTTGTAATTCTTGTTGCAGCCACATGGTGGAGCTCATGTTACAGTAATGTAAAAAAAAAAAAAAAATTCTTATCGCTTCTCTGAATTCACGTATTTATGCAGGCTATAACTAGATGTAATATACAATGCAAATGTTTCCTGTGAGAAGTATGTTTTATTCTGTTTAAAAGCAATAATGCTGGCTTTGATTTTAGAACTTAAAAGAAAACTTAGCACTAACGTATGCAATGAAGTGATCTTTTATTTATAGCATAGGATAATCTGTATAGGTTAACATTTTCGGTCAAGACGACCTTCGTCATACCATCAGTTATTATACGCAGTCTTGTACGTGTGATCTGCCTATACTATAAGTGCTGCTCTGTATACTGCATGCTTATTAACACCTAGACATGCAGAAGGATATGTGTATAAAGTATTGTATACAGCATATATATATATATACATATATATATATATATATATAATCTCCAAGGCTGTGGAATAGGAAGTCCGGCCCTTTCTAGGTGAGATCAAAAAAAGTTACAACATTGACTTCAAATGAGATGATTATTAATTATCTTATACATTATTGCTAGGACTGGGTGATTATTTGCAAAATAATCAAAGTTGAAATACAGTAAAATTAATGAATTACGCTGAGATTGATTATTTCAGTTATTTTGCACTCATTCCATCCTGTCTGACACTGCCACAGTGTAAAGGATATGTCCCTAACTGTACTCCATCCAATCAGGATCGCTGATATATTAAAAAAACAAACAAACTGTGTCCTCAATAATTGTTTATTAATCATAATCCAGCTAAAATGTTCAATTAGTCGCCAAGCCCTAACCATTGGTATTGTATATTTCTCAACATTGAAATTGCAGGATCAAGAAGGACAGACCATAAGGTTATGGAAATAGAGAAACTGGCAGGTGTCACCAAGATTTGCAGATGGTGACATTGTCTAGCACCTAGCTCCAATATGTGGCATGTGGGAGGGGCATAAAAGCCAGATTGAATTTTAGGCACATGGAAATGTGAAATGACTGTGATGTCTCCTGTTTACCATTGATATGCAAGTTATCGCCACTTGTCACAAACTGAGAGGGACAGGATCCCTGAACTGAGACACCTTGGCTTATCACTCTGGCAGATAATTCCTCTATGCAGAGATGTCCTCCCTGTTCAGCATTAGGTGGTTGGGATAGTAATGACGACCTGGAATGACAGCAATCTGTACCTGGAGGGATTTATTACACAACAGATACATACAGCTATTAAACATGTATGTACAATCTCAGTGCCCATGACCATTCAACCAATTGGATTTCAAAAACTCTCTTATTGTCACAAAATTGTCATAGGCTATGTATTGCCTAGCTCAGACATATTGGACTACTATAGAATAAGTTGTAGATATAGAGGTCTCAAAGACTACCATCACTGTAATGCCTCTATACCGTGGAGCTTTATGTACTCACATTTTGTATTATTGGATTATCCATGCTGCTGTAACACACTGAATTTTTCAATGGTGGGGCTATTAAAAGATTATCTTATAACAAATTCTATATTCTATATAAATTTGGTATCGCTGTAATTGTACCGACCCATAGAATACATGTAACGTCATTTTGGAACACGTCACTTTTTCTTCTCCACTACAAGTTTTCCAAATAATTTAGAATAATGCTTCTCAATGTGATGATATATGTGTAATGTTAATATGTAATGATTCCAATATACAATTCTTTCTGTTTTAGATTCGTTTCTATGAAGTGGTCCAACCACTGAGAAATAAAATAAGTGACCTCCAAATGAAGAATGACAAACAGTCTGAAGAGATGAATGGATACAAACAGCAGCTTAAAGGTTTGATAGAGGTTCGTCTTTGGTTTGTTGCATGTTATATATAGGTTTACTGACTAGTCCAAGACAAACGAAACGTTGTTGTCTATATTGTAAACTGGAATGAAAATGCTAACCATGGTGGCCGTCCTCATTTCACACATGCTTCTCGCATTGTGCCAGTTCTTCGCTTTGATTCTGCATTTTATCTTGCTTTGCAGGATTTTAGCAATTCAGAGTAGATGTTATTAGCCTGCTTCTGTTTTAGTACATCCTCAGATTTATTTCTCTTGGTGGGTAATGCTGACCTATGACTTGGTCAATATTTGCCTTATGAACATGGAAACAGCAGAAGATAAATCTAGCTAAGCATGTTTTTCAACTCCTTCCAGATGTTTTGTCCTGCGCGTGTGTTTGGTATATTTAGCTTTCTTTTAATTGAAAAGGTCACATGTTGCAGGTATGTGAGTTGTATTCTCCTACACCTCTATTGTACAACAACAAACCTGCGTGTATCTATGGGTGTTTAGATATTGGTATGCGTATCAAGATGTAGGAAAACCTCAAATGTTTGCACATCGGCATCATCAACATTTCAACATGACTTTTCACATACCAGTATTAGCCGCAGTATTTGGTTGGATGGACTTTTCATTTGAGTATATTTAGTTCTTATTTTCAACCTTCCGTAAGTCTTAAAGGTAATGTGTCGTGAAAAATGACCATTTGTTTAAATAAGGTTTTTATGTTAAACATACTTTTAAGGATTTTTTTAGGGATGTTGTTTTTCATTTTCCATTTTAACTTTTTTTTTTTTTTTTTTCATCGTAAAACTCATGCAATTTTAACTCTGGCCACTAAGTTTAAAATAATCTGTCACGTCCTTTTTCCTGGAGTTGGACTGTAGACACAACACACCCTATTGACTTTTATTGAAGCGTTTTCCAGGCATACTCTGCAGAGAGAGGAGAGTTGTAACTGGTGGATTCTGTATCTTATCTACATATACACAATGGCTGTGATCATCATGCTGATAAGAAAAGATAAACCAAAAAATTACAGAAAACATGAAGTGTCCACATATTATTTGGCTTAGTGGCATGGATTTTAAAAACTCACCAAAAATTTATAATATGACGACAGCTTATCATATTGAAATCCAACTACCCAGTCCTTATTTCCTCAGACTTCTGCCATCAAGGGAGATTCAGCGCATTTCCTAAACTACCGTATATACACGAGTATAAGCCAAGTTTTTCAGAAAAATTTTTTGCTGAAAAAGCCCCCCTCGGCTTATACTCCAGTCAAACAAAAAAAAAATTGGTGGTGGGAGGGGGGAGTCTATGACCAGCCGCAATAGTAATGTATAGAATAGAATCTCCCATAAAATAGTGAAAAAAAAAAGCTTTAACCACTTCCGGACCGCCCATAGACTATAAAAGTCCAGGAAGTGGTTGCCTAGTTCTGCCAGGAAGTACCGGTACGTCCAATCAGAACACAGCAGTTGCACAGAGATCGTACAGCTGCTGAAGCTGGGAGCCGGCTGTAACTTCAGCCGGAGCCCCCAGAGAGATGGCAGGGAAGGTTTATTCCCATCCCTGCCTTCTCGATCTCTGTGTATACAGCGCTCAATGTGCGCTGTATACACGGCTATGGGCGCTGCCATGATGCGGCCACCTTCTGACCCGGCAGTCACGTGATCCGCCGGGCTCAGTGTCTTACAAGAGCTGCTGGGTCCTACAAGGCCCAAAACAGCTCTGTATGTGTAAAGAACAGTGTGCAAGAGGCTGGATTCCTCCTGCAACTGAGGCTAAATGTAGCAGCTTCAGTTATAGGGAAAATCAGCCTCCCTAACAAAAAAAAAAAAAAAGTGATCAGATGTCCCCAAAGGTCTCTTATGACCTTATGGGGAAACAATCTGAAAAAAAACCTAAAAATAAAATATAATAAAAAGTTTTTAAAAAAATGTAAATACAATAATTTAAATAAATAAAATAATATGCTAATAAAACACCGTTATTAAAGGTTATAGCCCCACCCCCGACGACACCATACAAAAAATAAAATTACCGTAACGGAGAGGAAAAACTATATTATAAAGTTTTTCAGTAGCACTTTGTGTTATTAAATAAAAAATAATAAAGTGAAAACCAGACACAATTTCCCTCCTATTATGTTTATATTTTCTCAGATGTAAAAAAAAAATTAAAACACATTTGAAAATAAAAACAACATAAAAAAAAAGCCCTATGTGCCCCCGAGAAAAATGTTACAGCCCTCAAAACCGCACATACAAAAAAAACCGAAAATGTGTCTGGTCCTGGACCACAAATTGACCCGGTACTGAAGTGGTTAAAAAAAATATAATAAAAAAAATTAAATTAATAAAAGTTCTAAATCACTCCTTTCCTTAGAATACATATAAAAGTAGAAAATTACTGTGAAACACATACACATTAGGTATCCCTGTGTCTGAAGGTGCCCGGTCTACTGAATATAGGGGATCTGTAGCTCCTGTTCCATTGGGAAGGGGTTAATAGGAGCACTGCAGATACCCTATATTCAGCCAGGCTGAGTTCCAAGTGGGGGGAAAAAAAACTCAGTCCTCAAGCTCAAGGAAGGGGCAGAAAGACAACCAAAACACCCCCTCCCCTTCCCCAGCACCCAGCGTCTACTGCACCCAAAAACTCTGGCAATTTGAATTTTTGAAATTTTCCAGTAGCTGCTGCATTTCCCCCCCACCGGCTAATAATCGAGTCAATACGTTTTCCCAGTTTTTTGTGGTAAAATCAGGGGCCTCGGCTTATATTCGGGTCGGTAATAGTAATGGCCACCATTTCACAGTTTGACCGCTGCTTGATGGACTTAGGCCTTAAGGCTTTAATACACATTAGATTATTTACTATTATGTGTTCTCAGTAACCCCTTATATACAAGGATCTATAGAAAAAATAACACTAAATCTACAAATATATCCCTCAAAACCCACAAAAAATAAATGTATAATAATAATAAAATAAAAATAAATAGAAATGAAGTATATGTATAAGTAAATGAAATTGTCCAAAGCAACAATGAAATCAATATACCCCTAAAATACATAATATAGAGTCAATATTATAATAAAAGTTACTGGTTGGGTATTATGTATTTTTTTCATGGATTATTTTATGTTTATTTTTTGTGGATTTTGAGGGATATATTTTTAGGTTTAATATTTTCTATTGCAGTTCTTGTAATACAGTTTCAGTGATACTGATGTCTAGAACTTCTGTTCACATGTATTAAGTTCAAAAGAGGTTTTCTTTTGTGGCAGAGTTATGAAGAGGAGAGGAGATGTCGCTCTGAGCTGGATACAAGATGTCAGAGGTTAACCCTGCAACTGGCGGACACTAAACAGCTCATCCACCAAGGGGACTTTAGGATAGAGAATTATGACAAAGTCAAAAGGTATCAATTATTATCTTATCATCATTGTTATGATGTGCTTTCCTCTGCAGATTTCCTAAGCATCAAACACCTTGAGTTTTACCTATATACATAGTCCTAGTTGTTGCCAGTTGTCAGCTTCCTATGGTTCCCATTGACCTTAGTAAGAGCAGAGTGTGACTGAGAGCTGTATGTACCTGGTTAGTGTGCCTCTGCTTTACTCTGACATAAGATATCAGTAAAATTGTATTAGATACAGCCGTGATCCTCCAATGTCTCATCATCTTTATCTCACAACAGTGAACGAGATTCTATTGAACGGGAATTATTAGAACTCAGGAGAAATTTTGACATACTGGATGCCACATATAAGACTCAGTCAAAGGAAAGAAATGATTTGGCTCAGGAGGTAAGTACAAAACATGTATACATGAGTATATAGACCAGAATAACAGCAGGATTGTGCAGCTGACCACTAAATAATCTGAAGAATTATTCTTATAGCTGACCACACTCTGTCCTTTGCTGCTGTCCAACTCCCATACACATACATGCTGGGCTTGGCCATGCACCTAACCTAGCCAGCTGGTGCTATAGATTTGGACAATTCTACCCATAGATGTAGGCGTAAGCTACAGCCTCTGTTGCATAGTCCTAGATATATTTAATATGGCTTTCTGAACAAACAGTATTGGTATACTTTATCTGGCAAATAGACCTTTGGGGTCCTTTCAGGGTCCAGTGCCCAGTAGCAACTGCTACCGCTTCACCCTCTATGGCTACTTCCCTGGCTCCTATACAAGTAAAAGATAGATGAGTCACAATAACTCAACAGAGCCACTACAGAGAGAACAGAGTTACTTACATCTGTCTTTGTTCTCCATATAGCATCACAGCTGCCCCTTCAGCCATAATAGCACTTCACCAGGGCTCTTTTTTGGGACCCTGTGCTTTCCTCATCGTTGCATCCATACTTTACTTGATACTACAAACTAGCCTTATAAAGGGCTTCCACAGCCCAAAATCAAGGCCTATGATTATATAATGCTTATTATGCGGCTTTATGCGTTACATGGATTCTGATAATATCACAATTATAATAAAATAAGCAAGCTCTTGAAAGTCATTTTGGAGTGCTGTCCACCCTTCTTCTGTATCACAAGTCGGTTTTTGAGTAGTCCGTCCAGTCTTCTTTGGAATTGCGCACCTAACAGTTTTGGTTATGAGAGTACAGCCTGCCCGCTACCTAGATTGTACTTCATATGACAGCTGCTGAGAACAGTTTATCAGTGGAAGTTCTGAGTGTTTTCCCCCTGCCAATCTGACATGGATAAATTATCTTAACAATAGGTCATCGATATAGTATAATTTATCAACTATGTCTGCTCAGTAAAGTACGTCATAGGCAGAGCTTAGTGCTAAGTGATATGGCAAGTTCACCAGTTCAAACCACTCTATATTTTATTTCCCAGTGTTCTTTGATTTTTTTTTTTTTTTTATCTGGAGAAACCAAACCAACATGTCTCACAGGATTTCAGCCAAACTGTAGTGTTATACAATCATCCAGATTAGGCTATGCACAATAAGCATACTCATCACATTAGTTCAAGATATATAAGTAGTACAAAATCATTCTGGCTGTGCCTAGGCTGGTTGTAACAAGCTCGCTCTCAATTGTCTTTGGTAGCAATGCCCTAAAGTTAGGCAGATGTTAAGATTACATTTCATGTCTTCCTACAATTTGTAACCAAATTGGTTAATGGAATCCGCACAAGAAGCCTGATTTCACAAAACCATCTCTGCTATTCCTAGCAGTGGTGCAACTACAGCTGTTATAGCCATAGCAGCTATTACAGAACTCGTGGTCTCAATGGAGCCAGGGTCACCAAACCCGGCACACAAGATGCCGAGAACATTGTGTGAGGCTGCAAATGCAACATCTTGATGTTGTCCAGTGTCAGGAGTTTCAGCACTCAAACCTCACACACTATGTTGTGGTTTGCAAATTAAAATTAGTTTGTCTCTATTAATGTCCGTTATTATACCATCTGTATTTTTTTTCTTTTTTTCGTTCTGCTTTCTTAGCATGCACTGAAAAAAACGGACAGACATGATTAACAGTATAATGAACGACCGTCCATTACATTTCATGCAGAAGACGGAAAGCTGTCAGACCGGGTCCGGCCGTGAGCGCCGGTGAGCGTTTTCTGCTCTCGTTTTTTTAAAATCGGACACAGAGTATTGCATGTCCGACTCTGTGTCCAATTTAAAAAAAACGGTTTCACGGCGGAGAGCATAAAACACTCACCGGCGCTCACGGCCGGACATCTTTCAAACCCATTCAAATGAATGGGTTTGAAAGAGTCCTGCAGCTTTCCATCTCCTGCCCCTGTTTTGTGCAGGAAACGGAAACCTGTATGAATGGAGACCAGGCGCAGATGTGAACGAGCCCTAAGTAACTAATCCTTTGTGGTTATAGTTTGCCTTATGTGACTCAAGTAGGGGTCTACATCCTTACAATTAATACATGACACATTGACTACTTCATTTTTGATTAAAAAGGTTGCTGACCCCTGAAGTAAATAGAGTCTAGCAGGGAGGGCTAAATGTGTTAATATAGCTTTTCTGATTTTATCACAGTTACTGAATTTGGGCAACCTTAAGTTATCTCTCAAACTCATTTACATCCATGAACAAAATAAAGGGATTTTTCATACTGATGACCTGTCCATTCAGTGAATGGGGCAGCTATGCCGCTCGTATTCCTTGAATAGTAGCGCTGCTGCAGACACCCCTTATTCATTAGCAATTTGTGGGCTCTGGGCATTGCACTGCAAAAGACTTAGTGATGAGCTATCCTATGGATAGGTCATCAGTATGGAAAATCAATTGGAGCTGGAAAACGCCTTTACTATGTAATATATGTTATTGCCAAAACAGCAGTAACCATGCCACAGGAGATCATAAGCCTTGTCTGGAACCTTACAGATTTACTTTGGATTGGATTATACTCAAAGTCAGACTGTCAAGTCCGTCTGTCTGAGAGGTGATCTCGGTAGGTCTCAAGGTTGTCTCTCATAAATCATGGGATGTGGTTTAAGAGATTGACATGTGTTACTTCTCTTAGAGTTCCTATACACTAATAGTGTTCTCTCTGAGGGGTGAAGGAGTATCATTTAAGGTTAAGGCCCATTGCTCACGACTGTCTGAGTTTTTCCTGGATAGCACACTGACCCATTCATTTCTGTCGGCCTACACACATGTATTACGCGAGCCGACAGTCCAGGCTGCAAAACATAGGACAGGTCCTATTCCTATCTGGTTTTGCGGCGGTGCTTCTATGGCTCCTATTCATTTGAATTACTGGGGCCGTGGAAGCACGGCCATGTTCTGGCTGTGCTGTTTAATCGTGACCAGCGGCGCGCACACTCGTGTGCAACTGGCCTCAATGTCACGTTTAGGTTACCATTAGTTACCATTAGATGCAAAGGGGTTCTGTTTCCGCTATTTGGTATTGTAGTCAGAATAACCCCAACCATTATCTGTTCCCCAGCATAGTGGGCATCTTCAGTAGGTGGACTAAGTCTGGCAATTCATTGTATGGCATATAAACATATTTTTATGGACATCTGCCTGCATAGTCTGGTCACTCTCTTTCTACTTTTGTTGCCATGCCGTATTGCATGACATGATTCTAGGATACATTGGTTGTCTTACCACTGGGAATGCCTCGGTTGAGAAAATATTTTGGAACTAAATGAGATGCCAACAATAAGAAAGAAATACTTCCTTGTGTGTGGTTAGTGCTGCTTTAAAGGCAGGCCACACTCCCAGATAAACTCAATGCGGTGTGACTAATAAAAATGTATGTATAAGGTATTAAGCAGTAAATATCTAGCAGATCACTCATACAGCACAGAAAAAGCCACGTCCTAAAGTCTGTACTTTCCAGTTATTGATTCCGTCCTTTTTTTTTTTTTGCCAATGTATATTAATTTAAATGGTTAAAAATGTTTTCCATTAGTCTTACTATTTTCAGCTTAGAAATCCTGAAGTTAGCTTTAAAGGTGCGTCCAGTCTTATGTCAATAACGAAGCACTGTATACTGGCAAGTACTGCAAATTTCTATTATAAAGTCATGAAAGAAACAAAGTACGCCTCCTTTCAAATTCTATGGCTTCACATGCAGTGCTTAGAGAAATTGCAAAAATCCCAAGAGCGACGTCTAAGACGCTACAGGTCTCAGTTAGTCTGTTATATTTACAAGGTCATGACAGTACAATGAGAGACTGCACAGGTATGGCTTGTTTGGATGGTTTTCTGGAGAAAGCCCTTTTCTAAAAATAGAGTGGCTTAAATGGGTGTTCCAACTTAGAATTCTGTTTTTTAGTAGTGCTGCTGAGCGGCCCTTAACCATAATAAATTGGTTACTCCCTCTCTCCAGGCCTCCGTTTCCAGCACCGCCAGGTCCATTTATCTATATACATGTCCCCTTTCTGGCTGCAGTGGTCACTTTGCACAATCACAGGCTAAGGAGAATAAAAACAAGACCTACATGTTCCTTAAATGTCAGGGGTAGACTGATAATGGAAAAGAGTAATATAGTGAGAACTGTCTATTAGACCACTGTTACTGTGATGTACAGAAGGTTCATGTCGAGAAGACATAGATTGTGTTTTATCAGCACGTCCTGTGCCACAAAGAATCCAGTGATGTCATCACTCGTGCCACAGGATTACATGGCAACCACTTACAGGCAGAACTTACCGATTTTATTGACATTGAACTGATTGGGTCGTGGGCCAGGTTATCTATATGACGGTGCTATGTGCACATGCAGATGGAAAATTAACAAAATAATACCACATTACACCCTGGTTTACAAAAAGGGTCCTCTCCTTTATATTTCTTATGCTTTGATTTTTAATAACAACAAGAACATAGCACAATCTGGGGGAAATAATGAAAAAGACTTCAAATTGAACCAAGTGGAAAATCCCCCATCAAATATGGGTTGACCCCTATGAAAATACATCTACCATTACTTCTAAAGATGAAAACACACAAAAAAACCATAAGTGAGGTAAAAGGAACACTCAACATCATGTGCAAAAATCTGATTTAAAAGTACACTATATATATATATTTATATATACACTCACCGGCCACTTTATTAGGTACACCATGCTAGTAACGGGTTGGACCCCCTTTTGCCTTCAGAACTGCCTCAATTCTTCGTGGCATAGATTCAACAAGGTGCTGGAAGCATTCCTCAGAGATTTTGGTCCATATTGACATGATGGCATCACACAGTTGCCGCAGATTTGTCGGCTGCACATCCATGATGCGAATCTCCCGTTCCACCACATCCCAAAGATGCTCTATTGGATTGAGATCTGGTGACTGTGGAGGCCATTGGAGTACAGTGAACTCATTGTCATGTTCAAGAAACCAGTCTGAGATGATTCCAGCTTTATGACATGGCGCATTATCCTGCTGAAAGTAGCCATCAGATGTTGGGTACATTGTGGTCATAAAGGGATGGACATGGTCAGCAACAATACTCAGGTAGGCTTTGGCGTTGCAACGATGCTCAATTGGTACCAAGGGGCCCAAAGAGTGCCAAGAAAATATTCCCCACACCATGACACCACCACCACCAGCCTGAACCGTTGATACAAGGCAGGATGGATCCATGCTTTCATGTTGTTGATGCCAAATTCTGACCCTACCATCCGAATATCGCAGCAGAAATCGAGACTCATCAGACCAGGCAACGTTTTTCCAATCTTCAATTGTCCAATTTCGATGAGCTTGTGCAAATTGTAGCCTCAGTTTCCTGTTCTTAGCTGAAAGGAGTGGCACCCGGTGTGGTCTTCTGCTGCTGTAGCCCATCTGCCTCAAAGTTCGACGTACTGTGCGTTCAGAGATGCTCTTCTGGCTACCTTGGTTGTAACGGGTGGCTATTTGAGTCACTGTTGCCTTTCTATCAGCTCAAACCAGTCTGGCCATTCTCCTCTGACCTCTGGCATCAACAACGCATTTCCGCCCACAGAACTGCCGCTCACTGGATGTTTTTTCTTTTTCGGACCATTCTCTGTAAACCCTAGAGATGGTTGTGCGTGAAAATCCCAGTAGATCAGCAGTTTCTGAAATACTCAGACCAGCCCTTCTGGCACTAACAACCATGCCACGTTCAACGGCACTCAAATCACCTTTCTTCCCCATACTGATGCTCGGTTTGAACTGCAGGAGATTGTCTTGACCATGTCTACATGCCTAAATGCACTGAGTTGCCGCCATGTGATTGGCTGATTAGAAATTAAGTGTTAACGAGCAGTTGGACAGGTGTACCTAATAAAGTGGCCGGTGAGTGTATATATATATATATATATATATATATATATATATATATATATATATATGTGTGTATCATACACACACGTAACCTCTATGAGTGAAATAAGAGGTATGCACTGTCAATTTACTATCACTGTGCCAGAAAGCAAGTCGATCTGGTGACCTAGTAAAGTACTCTGAGGCACCATGAACCTTTTTTAATTAATTATACTCTTTTCCGTTTTTCTTGTGTAAATACGTGTGCACAGTAAAATTTCTGCACTTCCATTTGTGCTCTTGGCTGGTCTGTTTGCTCTCTGTTTAATAAGGCTATAATCGTGTCTTTGTTACAGGATCTCCTCTTGAAATAAATAAGTAATACAACTCAGAATTAATCTTCTTGCTTAACCCTTTCACGGCCAAGTGGAATTGCTGTGTTTTGGAATAATGATTTCTACATTTTGCTGCTGTCTTTGTTTTTTGTGAAACATAACTTGTCTTTTTATGGCTTTTTTGTTTCTTGTTATTAGCAAAAAAAAATAGAAAATAGAAAAACACTTTCTGATTTTAGCCCTCTTTAATTATAATAATGCCAAATATATTCATAATATTTGTCTTCTGACATAGAACAAATTTCCCTACTAGCCCTGACCACACAAGCGGGGATTACACTGCTGTGGAAAATGCAGCCCCAAAAATACTGGTGGTCCCCACTGTTTCTCTGCCTCGTTTTGCATTTTTTGCCTCCACCATATAAGTCTGTGTGGAAATTGCAGCATTTTCACAGGTAAAACTAACATTGCTATTTTTTTTTCCTTTTAGCAGCTTTTCTTCTGCAATGTGAGGATGAGAATAATTGAGACTGTAAAACGTAGTGTTATTCCACAGTTTTGTTGTTTTTTTTTGTTTTTGTTTTAAATCAGGCACAGTTCTATTACTGTATATTTGCATTGGCTGTTCCTACTATTGCAACCAGTAAACTGTCAACATGGTTATGAACATCCAACATGTCGAAAGCTTCCAAAAACAGACAATTTTTTTGTTGATTTGGGAAACCTTCATTCATCATAATGTTGGTAGAAGGAACTTCTATTTTATCAAGCATTATCAACAATGCTTGATAAATGTGTCCCTGGTCTTAAAGGGGTTGTCCCATGAAAAGCATCCTATCTATATTGCTAGTTTATGTGGATTTAAGACTTTTCCTAAATATATTGCTTTATCAAAACTGCTTTGTTTGGCCGCTATCTTAATTTATTCACTTCATTGTTGACACTGCGTTTCTATGGCCACTGGGCTTATCTGCTCATTTCCCAAGTGAGGTAGCTGCCTGCTCTCATGGGGGGGGGGAGGGGCTGACAAGAAACTGAGCTCCTCAGATAGGGGAGGGGGGAGGTGAGAGCTCCGAGATTACTGTGCTGTCTATCTTCAGCTTTTCCACTTATCAGCCGGTTTAATTGAATTTGGCTGATAAGGGCTGAGATAAGGAGTCTGTTACCTCTGTATGTAATGCAAGCTGACTCAAATCCAGCTCTGTTACATCAGTTAACACATCAGTGTCATACTGTGGTAATGCATTTACAACCAATCCCTCATTACTGACATCAAACATAGCAGATAGCAGAGCAAGTGAAACCCGCCCACCAATGTGCCGAGAAATCCAGGAAGTGAAGAGAACACAGAGCCTGCAAGCTGCAGAACAAGAGTTATGGAAATACCCCTTTAAAATGGAATATGTATGGACATTTTTTTAATTCTAGATAGAGAAATATCACTTTTTTTCTAATGTTTTTATTTTCTCATTGTAGATTTTTTTCTACTTTCTGTCCATAATTATGGGGGGGGGTGCCATCTTGCCCAAGCTTTTCCTCTTTAGAATAAAAACAATACCTTTCTTATGCTTCAGAGCCCCAGGGATGGAGAGAAAAAGTAATTCCTTATTAAAATGAGGATCATGAAGCACTGTGGGCATTTTGTTCTATTACTAGCACTGCTGAAGCATCACAAAACATGCCTGTCCTGCATTCAGCTCATCCCCTTGATTTCTGTAGGGATCAACTGACCGTGCCCAGGGAGACGAGCTGAATGCCAGTGATAGATTCCCTTCAAGGAAACAGTCACATAAAACTGGCCATACATGTTAAATTAATTTTGGCTGAACCCTCTAATTTTCGGTGACAATGGCCAACCACATAATACGCATGGTTCCTTGACATCTGCCAGTGTGGAGGTGTTGGGAGAGAGTTGTTTGTCAGTTGTCTACTGTATATGGCTGTCCTAAGCCTTATAATGTCAACCACTGATATTTGGCATAGAAGGACACATTGAAATGAATGCTTACTATTGAAATGAATGTCTCTTTTTAATACGCCAAATGAATCCTTGAAATAAATTAATGCATGTGCCTTATAAATGATCTTGATGCCATAAAATAGGCCTTGGCTCCTTCATCTTGTGGTACCCAGTGGTTGGACCAGTAAACAGATCATTGCCTTTCTTTGGAATTAAAGCTGATATTTGTCCCCTCTATTCAATATTACTCCAGTAGGCCCACCTTAAATGAGTACAGTCCAGTACCTCAGAATTTAATACCTCTCGAGATAAATAGTGCCTTCTAATTCCCCCTTATATTTGTAATACCCCTTTATATTGTTATTGCCCCATAATATTAATAATGACCCCATTGCTCCAAACCCACAAAAAACACTACCCTGTTTTACCCTGATGCACGGACTTGCCACTGACACTTTTTTTTTTGTTTACCACTTGCAATATCTGGTAGGCTAAAAATCATCCCATAAGTCATATGATATACAGTCCATGGTCATGTGATGGATACACAGGTGAATGACTCGCCACAGCACAGTATTCAGAGCACAGTCTTACCTTTGTGTCCATCACATGACCATGGACTGATTTTTACCCACAAGAGGTAAATAATGAATGACAGCAAGCAAAGATCTAGAAAACCACGAGGAAATAATACAGAAAGTATATTGGAAAATCATATAACTTTTCATTTACTCACAGAGATATATCTATCCCAAGATAATGCCATTAAACACTACAACTGGTTTAGTTTAAAAACAAGCTCTCATACAGTTACATTGGTGAAAAGTTGTAGCTCTTGGTATGTGATGACTGAAGAATGCAAAAAAATGTTTTCATCCTTAAGGCCTTGTCACAATGGGGTTAAGCACCTTACTCATGGTTCTGTACTCCCCATATACATGGCCGCTCAGAATCCAGTATTGCGGTTCAGTTCCATTCACTTCAATCGAGCCAAGCTGCAATACCAGTCACAACCACATGTACAATTTTTATTTATTTATTTTTTTAAATTCTTGTGCCTACCATAACAATAGCAAATATCCAGGTTCCTAGGCAAATGAGATGTACCTTACTTGTTACTTTTGGTTTTTTATTTTATTGTAATGCATTTCTGTCCATTATACAGGTCAGCACTTTACGACAGTCCGCTTCCTTGCTGCAAAAAGATAAGGAATTTCTAAACCGACAGAACATGGAACTGAATGTTCGCTGTGCCCATGAAGAGGAGCGATTGGGGAGGCTTCAAAGTCAACTGGAAGATGCCAAAAAAGCAAGAGAAGAACTATATGAAAAATATGTGGCTTCTAGGTTAGTACTTTAGAATTTCAGACCTTTAGGCTCGGTTCACATCCACGTTTGGGCCATTCTGTTCCCCTATCCACCTGAAATATACGGAGAGAAAAGTCCTGCAAGCAGCACCTTTTTTCTCCGCATTTTTTGAGCAGAAACCACACTGACCCCATTATAGTGAATGGGGTCTGCAGGTTTCCGTAGGTAACCGATTTTTTTCTTATGCAGATAGGTTTCCATTCGGGGGTCCCCAAGCGAACTTCCTGAACGGAAACCTGAATGCAGATGTGAATCAGGCCTTACTGTGCTTTTGTTACTGTGTGTGAAACCACACCCACAGGATAAAGCATTGTCAATGGGGTATCAGATTATAAAACTATTGTATTAAAGCAGAGAGTACAATAAAACAAGAATGACTTTCCTCAGCCGCTTTGATGGTCTTTATTGGTTTTTATTTACATTTGTGCAGTATTGAGTCTCCTGCATCTACACAACTACTGCAGCCAATCTCTTACCTCA
Source organism: Leptodactylus fuscus (assembly GCF_031893055.1). NCBI lineage: Eukaryota > Metazoa > Chordata > Amphibia > Anura > Leptodactylidae > Leptodactylus > Leptodactylus fuscus. The sequence continues at coordinate 200,479,041 of NC_134266.1, read as the reverse complement.
GTCGTGATACTAAATGTTATGACTTAAAGGGAGTCCATCATTAAAATTGTATTTTTTCTGCCTACCACTTCGGAATAGCCTTAAGAAAGGCTATTCTTCTCCTACCTTTAAATGTCTTCTCCGGGCCACGGTTCGGTAGAAATCCCTTTTTTCGTTGGTATGCAAATGAGTTCACCCCCAGTGCTGCGAGAGAAATCTCCAGCGCCACCTCCATCTTCGTCTGGATCGGCCTCTGTTTGCGTCTTCTTTCGGTGTGACCATTGAGGCCAATGATTGGCTGCAGTAGTTATGTGTATGTATGGCTTGTGAGCAAAATAGACAAAGAACAGCAGGGACCACAAAAGGGATAACAGTGAAGTGCCAGTGAATTTTACTAGTGAGTAATATATAATTTATTTATTTATTTTTTAAATCACATTTTTAAAGAGTAAGTTAAAGTGTGTTTGCATCTCCAAGTTAATGCTAAGATTGTATGTGTGTGTATATATATATATATATATCAATCCTTATATATCTCCATTTTTTTTATTTACAGAGACCATTATAAAACAGAATATGAAAACAAACTGCGCGACGAATTGGAACAAATTAGACTGAAGACAAATCAGGAAATTGAACATCTACGCGGCGCATCAAAGGAGATGTATGAGCGAGAAAACAGGTAACGGTTTATAAACCATAACCAAGAGAAAGTAGTGGGAAACTAGTTTTAATTAATTGCAAAGGCCGATTTAAAAGGTTTTTCCATTTATTTATTTATTTATTTATTATGCTTTCTTATATAGCGCCATCATATTCCGCAGCGCTTTACAGATATTGTCAGTCACTGTCCCATATAGGGCTCACAATCTACATTCCCTATCAGTATGTCTTTGATGTGTGGGAGGAAAGCGGAGTACCCGGAGGAAACCCAAGCAAACATGGGGAGAACATACAAACTCCTTGCAGATATTGCCCTTGGCAGGATTTGAACCTAGGACTCAAGTGCTGCAAAGCTGCAGTGCTAACCACTGAGCTACTGTGCTGCCCGTTCCATAACATAACCATCTTTATATCAGTAGACAATTAAACGTTAAACAGTTATTTAAATATAAGTAATTAACATTTTTCAGAGTCTTAAAGATATTCTCTAACCATCTTAGTGATGAGTCTTTTTTTCATGATCTGTTGCCATTGGAAACAAACAAATGCAGGAACTTTCTGTGGTGTGGCACGTGTCAGAAACCCAGCAATGATTTCTTTAAAGGAGTTGGCCTCTTTCAGTCCATGGTCATGTGATGGACATGCAGGTGGATCTGTACAATTGGTTTAGAACTGGAGGTATGCTTTAAAGGGTTTGTCCAGTTTGGAAGTCTGAGATCCAAACTGGATCTCACTGTTTGCACCCATTGAAAGAAATTAAAATGCAAGTGCCATTTTTTTAATGTTGTGTAGGGGGATGTTTAGTGATCATATTTTTAATAAACTTTATACTGGTATTGATAGAAGGTATATCCCTCCATTATGCATCTAACTCCCTGCAGTGGATATCTTACTGCTAGTTAAAGGAATTTCCTCGGTTTTCAAGAACATTGGCTGAGTATAGGCAATGGTATAAAATAAAGATAATAATAAAGAAAATAATCTTTATTTGTCGTTTGAATGAATGGTCCTCACATGCAGTTTGCATGTCTGACTGATTTTAACTCTGGAGAACCCTGTACTAGCTGCAGTGTAATATAAACAGGGGTGTCTTCATTCACAGACTGCCTGTGTGATCTCCCTTTAATACAAAGGAAGAAGATGGACCTGCAGGAACTATAACAGACATTGTGCTGCATTGTAATATCTGATGCAACATGAATGATTGAGGGGCATGAAAGGGTATTCATAGATGGGTAGTAAATAGAGATGAGCGAACACTAAAATGTTCGAGGTTCGAAATTCGATTCGAACAGCCGCTCACTGTTCGAGTGTTCGAATGGGTTTCGAACCCCATTATAGTCTATGGGGAACATAAACTCGTTAAGGGGGAAACCCAAATTCGTGTCTGGAGGGTCACCAAGTCCACTATGACACCCCAGGAAATGATACCAACACCCTGGAATGACACTGGGACAGCAGGGGAAGCATGTCTGGGGGCATAAAAGTCACTTTATTTCATGGAAATCCCTGTCAGTTTGCGATTTTCGCAAGCTAACTTTTCCCCATAGAAATGCATTGGCCAGTGCTGATTGGCCAGAGTACGGAACTCGACCAATCAGCGCTGGCTCTGCTGGAGGAGGCGGAGTCTAAGATCGCTCCACACCAGTCTCCATTCAGGTCCGACCTTAGACTCCGCCTCCTCCGGCAGAGCCAGCGCTGATTGGCCGAAGGCTGGCCAATGCATTCCTATGCGAATGCAGAGACTTAGCAGTGCTGAGTCAGTTTTGCTCAACTACACATCTGATGCACACTCGGCACTGCTACATCAGATGTAGCAATCTGATGTAGCAGAGCCGAGGGTGCACTAGAACCCCTGTGCAAACTCAGTTCACGCTAATAGAATGCATTGGCCAGCGCTGATTGGCCAATGCATTCTATTAGCCCGATGAAGTAGAGCTGAATGTGTGTGTTAAGCACACACATTCAGCACTGCTTCATCAAGCCAATACAATGCATTAGCCAGTGCTGATTGGCCAGAGTACGGAATTCGGCCAATCAGCGCTGGCTCTGCTGGAGGAGGTGGAGTCTAAGGTCGGACCTGAATGGAGACTGGTGTGGAGCGATCTTAGACTCCGCCTCCTCCAGCAGAGCCAGCGCTGATTGGCCGAATTCCGTACTCTGGCCAATCAGCGCTGGCCAATGCATTCTATTAGCCCGATGAAGTAGAGCTGAATGTGTGTGCTAAGCACACACATTCAGCTCTACTTCATCGGGCTAATAGAATGCATTGGCCAATCAGCGCTGGCCAATGCATTCTATTAGCTTGATGAAGCAGAGTGTGCACAAGGGTTCAAGCGCACCCTCGGCTCTGATGTAGCAGAGCCGAGGGTGCACAAGGGTTCAAGTGCACCCTCGGCTCTCCTACATCAGAGCCGAGGGTGCGCTTGAACCCTTGTGCAGCCTCAGCTCTGCTACATCAGAGCCGAGGGTGCGCTTGAACCCTTGTGCACACTCTGCTTCATCAAGCTAATAGAATGCATTGGCCAGCACTGATTGGCCAGAGTACGGAATTCGGCCAATCAGCGCTGGCCAATGCATCCCTATGGGAAAAAGTTTATCTCACAAAAATCACAATTACACACCCGATAGAGCCCCAAAAAGTTATTTTTAATAACATTCCCCCCTAAATAAAGGTTATCCCTAGCTATCCCTGCCTGTACAGCTATCCCTGTCTCATAGTCACAAAGTTCACATTCTCATATGACCCGGATTTGAAATCCACTATTCGTCTAAAATGGAGGTCACCTGATTTCGGCAGCCAATGACTTTTTCCAATTTTTTTCAATGCCCCCAGTGTCGTAGTTCCTGTCCCACCTCCCCTGCGCTGTTATTGGTGCAAAAAAGGCGCCAGGGAAGGTGGGAGGGGAATCGAATTTTGGCGCACTTTACCACGCGGTGTTCGATTCGATTCGAACATGGCGAACACCCTGATATCCGATCGAACATGTGTTCGATAGAACACTGTTCGCTCATCTCTAGTAGTAAAGAGTTAAGTGCAAGGGTTACCATGTATAAAAGTTAGGAGCGGTGGGCATAATTGTGTCATTGGCTTGACACTTAGAACTATATATAACTAGCATGGCCTACTAATAAAAATGGTGGAAATGACATAACTGGTTTACTCGGGATATTCAGCTAAAGCTTAAAATGTGCTTTCTAATTGATTTTGCATTTGCTATATTATGTGCATGTCAGATTTCTTTCTGGTCTTTTCTTGTTATGTTGGTGTTTTGTGTAGCATTGGAGTCCTAAGTTTTAAACTGGCCAAGGACAATATCTGCAAGGAGTTTGTATGTCTTCCTGATGTTTGTGTGGGTTTCCTCCGAGTATTCCAGTTTAATCCCACACTCCAGAGACATACTAATAGGGAATTTAGATTGTGAGCCCTACATGGGACAGTAACTGACAATGTCTATAAGACTTGGCGGAATATGTTGGCACTATACAAGTAAGATAAATCTGCTAGTTTTGGAGATGCCCTTTAAAAACTCACCAAATTTTGCTTCATTCTTATAGTTTTGAGGCTTAAACCACTTGTGAATCCACTCAGGGTGTGTCCCACTGAGGTCATCACTTTAACTTGTTGGGAGAAGTTTTGACATTTGCACTGTGTCTTTTTAAGAATGTGTCCGAATACGGAATTACATCAGCGCAACCTCCATTTTAATAGAATTAACAATGAGCTGCACTTGACAATAGGTGGTACAGGACTGAGCAGCGCACGACATGTCGGGGAAGTAGACGACTGCTCTTAATTACAGGCTTTAGGTAATTCTTTCTATTCACAGCTAACAGTCTATCCAGTTAATAATCTCATAATAAGCAGGAGATAGAAACTCTTCAGTTTCTATCTGCCTTTCAAGCTTATTTTCTTACAGTGGAGGACAGCTCCTACTATATAACTTGCATGAATAAGAGGATATCACAAACGCTAACTATATGCAATGTAAAGAAATGGTTATTATGCTGAATAATATTTTGCTTCTGTTCACGAAGTTTTACAGTGGTAAATGGGGATATACACTGGTTTATAGCTCCTAACATGAATGTGCATCCGCTGACAGCCATTTTGAAGTACACAGGTAAAGTATACAGGTTTTGTCTTGGGTCAACAAGGCACTGAATTTGTGCACAAGTATAAATGTGATCCTTGTGCTTTCTATGCCTGCTTAGATTAGTACAAGTGGAAGGGAAATGGTAGTTAGTCATCTAGGAAGCAACTAAGAAGAAAACAAGTATAAAGCAGTGAACACCTGGACTAGGGCAAGCATGTAGTCAATGTGTAAAGGTTCTGAGATCTGCCACATGGTTATCCTCTCCTTCCTATTGGTAATGGGCTATTATTTGTCAATTGACATTGCAATAAATTCCAAATAAAAGATAATGAAAAGAAACTAGAAGAAATCTCATCAAGACTAAACCTATGATTAAAGGGATCCTATCATTGGACACCCTTTTTTCTGACTAACACGTAGGAATAGCCTTAAGAAAGGCTATTCTTCTCCTACCTTTAGATGTCTTCTCCGCACCGCCGTTCGGTAGAAATGCCGGTTTTCATCAGTATGCAAATCCGCTCTCTCGCAGCACTTGGGGCGGTCCCCAGCGCTCAAACAGTACTGGGGGCGTCCTCAATGCTGCGAGAGAAATCTCCAGCGACACATCTATCTTCTTCTGGAACGCCCTCTCCCTGTGTCTTCTTCCGTCCTGAGTTTCAATCTTCTAGGCCTCGAGCCGACTGCGCATGCCCGGGCCACAAGAAAATGGCCGCTTACACCAGCTTACTGTGTAAGCGACCAAAAGAAAATGGCTGCTTACACCAGCTTACTGTGTATTGTATGTTTGTATTATGTATGTAAACTCTTCACAAATGCACAAAGCCATGGAAATAAGATCACCCACCAGTCATAAGGTGATGGCATATCCTAGTGACTTTTCAAGATTGTAGTATTTGTAAGATTAATATACTATATATTTGTAAATAGTGAGTCATTGCTAAAACAGACTGAGTTACTACATAGGTAGATTACTAGGTATATTAATAATACTTCATTTCCTATGACTGTGTAATTGTGATAATTATTAAATAGTTCTCTTGATTGCTTTAAAAAAATTTTTTTGCTTTTTTCTAGGAATTTAAGGGAGACAAAGGACAATGCTGTTTCTGAGAAAGAGCGAGCAGTGGCAGCCGAAAGAGAGGCGCTGGCTAAATATGACCAGATATTAGAACAGTAAGTGCTGGACTATGAGCTCCCCTTTAATTGTTGTGTGTATTGTGGTATATAGTTAATGACAAATTAGTGTAGTATTGTTATATCGGTTTACTATACACATGCTGGCACAGTAAACAATCACCCCTGATATACTATTGTTACGGGAAATGTTGGCTAAACATTCAGTTAATTTACAGTATATGAAAGCAGTGTACCCAGGTAAGAAAAGCTGAATATAATGTTAGTCAGTGAGATGGATTCTTTCTGTCTCTTGTATACATTTGTAGGCTACTGTGTATGTCCATAAATTACAGTTACTCCTATACAGCTTCCAGTTATACCAGTACTTCAACTCAGATATCAGATTTTTTATTTTGTTGTGGTTTTTTTTGCTGTAGGAACTAAATAACAGCAATGTTTAAAGAATTCACTTATATAAAGAATAGTGCTCCTGTTTCCATCAGATGTTTTAGTTGAGTCTTTAACACACTGAACTACAGTAAACTTAAAGGGATCCTATCTTTTAAACACAATTTTTTCTTCCTAACATGTGGGAGTAGCCTTAAGAAAGGCTATTCGTCTCCTACCTTTCCTTTTCTTCTCTGTGCCGCCGTTCGCCTGCAATCCCGTTTTTTCTCGGTATGCAAATGATCTCTCTGGCAGCACTGGGTGCGGTCTCCAGAGTCGACTGCGCATGCCTGCCAGCCACAAGAAGATGGCTGCTGTGTAAGTGGCCATTTTCCTGTGGCCGGTGAGCATGCGCAGTCGGCTTTGCCCGAGGTTTAGAAGTTTGAAGCCAAACCCTGGAAGAAGACCCGTTCCTGAAGAAGATGGAGGCAGCGCTGAAGAGTTCTCTCGCAGCTTTTGGAACGCCCCCAGTGCTGCAAGAGAACTCATTTGCATACCGGCAAAAACCGGGATTTCTACGGAACGGCAGCCTGGAGAAGACATCTAAAGGTAGGAGACGAATAGCCTTTCTTAAGGCTATTCTTACGTCATAAGCAGAAAAAAATTCAGTTTAAATGATAAGATCCCTTTAATGCTCAGGAATGGTGGGGCTAGTGAAAAAATTCCAACTGTGCTGGAATCAGTGGAGCAGGGCCTATTAAATGATGCAAAGACTGAACTTGGCAAGGTGCTCTTTAAGCCCCACACAATAAGGGTATGCGTAAACAGTGCTGATTTTGGGACAAATTCCACCTCACTTTCCCTCAGTTTGCCTCCCAATGTTTACAATGGGAGGCAGAAATAAAAGCAGGACACTGAATTAAATCTCTTGCCCAATCTTGCAGTGGATTCTGTGACTGATTCCTCTGCAGTGTCCACAGCCCAAGCCACTTTGCTGAAAAAGCCTATTCATTTCAGCATAATCTGCGAGTGGAAGCCTCAGCCAAGAGCTGAATCTCTGCTGTGTCCTTCCATCACATGAAGCCAGAGGGCTGGAAATGGAAGAGGAATTTGACAGAGGAAGTCTGCATCTCTAGTAGTACCCCATATTTAGTGCCCCCTAAAAATCCTGCATAATAAGTGGCAGTTTTCACTGCCCCCATATTGTCTTCCTTAGGGTATGTTACATATATAGTTACATAGTTGATGAGGTTGGATAAAGACATTAGTCCATCAAGTCCAACCTATAACCCTACAATCCCTACAGTGTTGTTCACACAGAGTTTTTTGCAGGCAGATTTTGATGTGGAATCTGTCTCAAAATCCACCTGCAATAATGTTTCCCATTCATTTCAATGGGAGTCTCTCGCTTTTTTTTCAGCTAGCAGGACAAAGCCGTGTATTCCATGGCTGAGTCAGCCGCGGCGGCTCGAGACTCCCTCCGATTAGGCCTATTCATTCGATATTGGCATCCCGTTGTGGCTAGCCACATGGAGAAATTACATTGCGGAAAAGGTTTGCGCCGTGTGAATATACCCTTAGAGTAACTTCATTCTTTTTTTGCAGGCAGAATCCACCTCAAAATCTGCCTCAAAAACAGTCTCCCAACTCTCCCATTCAGGAGCAGATTTTTTTCTTCTACCTGTTTTTTTCAGCTAGAGGAAAAATAAAGTGTCATGAAGCTTCTTTTCTCTAGCAGAAAAATCCGCAACAAGAAAATACTTGTTCCTGGCGCCCATTAAAATGAATTGGAGAGATAGAAGGCGTTATTTTTTTTTTTTATTTTCAAGGTGAATACCTTGAAAAAACTCTGTGTGAGCTTTTCCTTATTTGGTGGCCTTATAGGAGTAATTGTTCTCCTCTTACGCTGGGTTCACACCAGCGTTCGGCACTCTGTTCTCAGGTTTCCGTCTTCTGCATACAGAAGACTGAAACCTGTCATGCCGAGTCCGGCCGTGAGCGCCGGTCAGCGTTTTATGCTCTCCGCGGCAAAACCGTTTTTTTTTAAACCGGATAGAGTCCTGCATGTCCGACTCTGTGTCCGGTTTTAAAAAAACGGTTTCGCTGCGGAGAGCATAAAACGCTCACCGGCGCTCACGGCCGGACACTTTTCAAACCCATTCAAATGAATGGTTTTGAAAAGCTGCCGGCAAGTTTCCGTCTCCTGCCCTTTTTTTTGCAGGAAACGGAAACCTGCAGAACGGAGTGTCGGGCGCAGATGTGAACGAGCCCTTAGTGACCCCTCTCAGTGTTATCTTTATATGCCCCTTCCATTGCCAACATTTATATCTGCACTCAGTACTGATTCCCCCTTTGTTTCCCAGTCAGTAGTAATGCTCCTATTGTGCTGCTAGTCACTATTATTACTCCCAATAAATACTCCTATACAGGGATCCAGAGCCAAAAAAAAAAAATTTCTGGCACTTGACGATTATAGTTTTTTGCATATTTACTTTCTTAGGAATTCAAGCATTTATGAAGGAGTCAGGCTGTAGAAAAGTAAGAGTCAGGGTCGGCACGGTCTTCCAACTCCAAAGTCCTGCCATATAGAGCTGAAGCCAACCTATCAAAGTTGTAAGTCAACTAGCAGCAAGGCTATTGATGAGAATAGCATTAGAAGCCATGGCCGGACAGTAGCCAGAGATCGGAGTACAAAACTAGCGCGACACTGCTTATGGATATTGTTTTATTAGTTATTTACTCCTTCAGTGAACATTTTTCTCAGTACGATATTCCACTTGCACAACACATTCAAGTGTTACATGTGAAGGTGAGCCTATGTAAGTACTCATAACAACGCTATGTGATGATGCCAATGGGATGTTGTGTATACAAAGTGCATCAAGGGCAAGCCATGGATATAGAAACCAATACACCTTAGGATGTAAAATGATCATACAGTACTATATATCATTGGTGTATTTTCTTACAACCTACTGAGGACAGTCAGGGCTGCCCCCAGGTACATTTGGTACACTTAGTGCTGCATGTGACAAATTTTTGGAATAGTAGACTCAGTAACATTGTAGATGAAATGCTTATATATGAGTCTGATGAAATAAAGGCATTTATCAAGGCTTTGCCACAGGGTTTTTCTTCACGTAGTCTGGATGAACAACATGCCATAGCTTTTTTATTTCTGTATTCACTCTAGGTGACATTAAAGTTATGAAGAATAACCTGTGCATTCAGATTTTTTAAGACTCCTCTTTGCTGACTAGTTGGATCGTCTGTTTATTTTATATATGATGAAAAATAAGATACCACCCCAGCATGTCCGCCCTGTATATAATATCTCCTTGTATAAAAATCTGGATGTGAGGATTGTTAGCAGCAAAATAAAGAAACACCTGTACTGGTCACAGGATAAGAAAATATATAGCCACTTTCCAATGTGTGTTCATTATTGACTATGACCCATTTAAAGGGGTTTAACTCTTGAAGACAACACCTTTGGGATATGTGTGGCCATGTCTTCTCCCATGGTAATAACGGCATATGACCAGGAGGTTCCCTTTATGAAGTCTATAGGATACATGAATTAAAGGGCTTTTCTCACTATTGACTCTTAGGTCTCATTACTGGGTACCAACTACTGGTGACCCTGCGTAAGTCTTCTGTAAGACTTCTGGGACTGCAATCTCACACTTCCCATAACCACACCACCCTTATGTGGCACTCGGGCATTCTTCCCATTCTCCTGATTTTGGGATTCCCAGCAGTTGAACCCCCCATCAACCATGTGACTAGGGGAAAAACCCCTGTGTACTGTTGTAGACCGATCTCTAATACAAATATTTTAGGACTCATTAAAGACAGGGGCAGTTTCACTGGACTAAACCTATCTGACCTTTCTTTCAGTCGCTATAGCCTATCATTATTTTGTGCTCATATATCTAAACCTATAACTGTGACAAGGGGGATACCTTTTTTAGAGGATTTATTTATAGAATAAATATGGTTTCTACTTTCATTTAGAAGGGGTTCTCTACTGTAAGAGCAGTGAGACCTTGATAAATACTGCTGCAGGATGTTGTAATGGAGAATTCATTAAAGGGACCTGAATGTCTGACAAGAGATAATGCCACAGGTTATCTGCATTAGATTTCTAAGATTACCTAAACCTGGGATTTATTCAGATTACAATGATTGAAGTCAGGAAGGGTTTTTTTCACCTAAAATGAGGATAATTGGCAACTTATTTTTAAGAGATATTAAGCCGTCCTCTATTTAAATCCCTACTACAGGAAAAAAGGGTGAACAGGACAAATTTGTTAACCTCTCATGTCTGCATGCAAGTGTGCACTTTATATTTTAGTTCATTCTTTCAGGAAGTTAATGGTGAAAGTGCTTGTTGTGTTTCTTTCTACAGGGTTAGGCAGGGAGGTATGGATGCTTTGAACGGGGCGCCACACAAGGTAGCTTCTGACGAGCAGATACTCCCACTCTTTATCCACCAAGGTTATCCCCCACCTTGCGTGGCGCCCCGTTCAAATCATCCATACCTCCCTGCCTAACCCTGTACTTATTGTAATGAACTCCATAGTTTCCCTTTCTCTACAGCATTAGATACCTTGTGCCCTTAGTTTAAGCTTCATTGTTGCTGAATGGTCTGTGCCGTTATTCTAGCGCTTGCAGTCCTTATAGGGTTTCCCCACTTCATGTATTGGTGGCATCTCAATTAGATACAGTGGGGCAAAAAAGTATTTAGTCAGTCACCAATAGTGCAAGTTCCACCACTTAAAAAGAGGAGAGGCGTCTGTAATTTACATCATAGGTAGACCTCAACTATGAGAGACAAAATGAGAAAACAAATCCAGAAAATCACATTGTCTGATTTTGTAAGAATTTATTTGCAAATTATGGTGGAAAATAAGTATTTGGTCACCTACAAACAATCAAGATTTCTGGCTCTCACAGACCTGTAACTTCTTCTTTAAGAGTCTCCTCTTTCCTCCACTCATTACCTGTAGTAATGGCACCTGTTTAAACTTGTTATCAGTATAAAAAGACACCTGTGCACACCCTCAAACAGTCAGACTCCAAACTCCACTATGGTGAAGACCAAAGAGCTGTCAAAGGACACCAGAAACAAAATTGTAGCCCTGCACCAGGCTGGGAAGACTGAATCTGCAATAGGCAACCAGCTTGGATTGAAGAAATTAACTGTGGGAGCAATAATTAGAAAATGGAAGACATACAAGACCATTGATAATCTCCCTCGATCTGGGGCTCCACGCAAAATCTCACCCCGTGGGGTCAAAATGATCACAAGAACGGTGATCAAAAATCCCAGAACCACGTGGGGGGACCTAGTGAATGAACTGCAGAGAGCTGGGACCAATGTTACAAAGCCTACCATCAGTAACACACTACGCCGCCAGGGACTCAGATCCTGCAGTGCCAGACGTGTCCCACTGCTTAAGCCAGTACATGTCCGGGCCCGTCTGAAGTTTGCTAGAGAGCATTTGGATGATCCAGAAGAGTATTGGGAGAATGTCCTATGGTCTGATGAAACCAAACTGGAACTGTTTGGTAGAAACACAACTTTTCGTGTTTGGAGGAAAAAGAATACTGAGTTGCATCCATCAAACACCATACCTACTGTAAAGCATGGGGGTGGAAACATCATGCTTTGGGGCTGTTTCTCTGAAAAGGGGCCAGGACGACTGATCTGGGTACATGAAAGAATGAATGGGGCCATGTATTGTGTGATTTTGAGTGCAAACCTCCTTTCATCAGCAAGGGCATTGATGATGAAACGTGGCTGGGTCTTTCAACATGACAATGATCCAAAGCACACTGCCAGGGCAACGAAGGAGTGGCTTTGTAAGAAGCATTTCAAGGTCCTGGAGTGGCCTAGCCAGTCTCCAGATCTCAACCCTATAGAAAACCTTTGGAGGGAGTTGAAAGTCCATATTGCCAAGCGACAGCCCCAAAACATCACTGCTCTAGAGGAGATCTGCATGGAGGAATGGGCCAACATACCAACAACAGTGTGTGCCAACCTTGTGAAGACTTACAGAAAATGTTTGACCTCTGTCATTGCCAACAAAGGATATATAACAAAGTATTGAGATGAAATTTTGTTACTGACCAAATACTTATTTTCCACCATAATTTGCAAATAAATTCTTACAAAATCAGACAATGTGATTTTCTGGATTTGTTTTCTCATTTTGTCTCTCATAGTTGAGGTCTACCTATGATGTAAATTACAGTCGCCTCTCATCTTTTTAAGTGGTGGAACTTGCACTATTGGTGACTGACTAAATACTTTTTTGCCCCACTGTATATAAATGTTGAGTCTGTAAGATTCTGACCTCCAATGCTCCTTCTGCTTCTGCCATCCCGCTGTAAACCCATTGGTTTAGTGGGCAGTGGTGGATTCTAGCACTCCCTTTCTTTGGCTTCAGATTTTGTTTCTACCTTAATCATATTTGTTTCCATCTTGTGTGCCGCTAATGTTCTTTTTGGAATCCTTTCACAGTAGTCCTCTCATTTAGATGACATTGTTTTATGTAGGGGGTAAAAAAGCCTGAAAATAGAACAGGTACTCCCATCTTGACAATCTTTACTCCACATTGACTATTCAGTCAATGTAGCCAATCACATGCTGGTAAGTATGACATTGTGAGCGATCTGTATAGTCATTGTATCCAGCATAAAAACAATTTAATAGAAGTATTATAAGTCATCGTGTAAATGATCAGAATTTTTCACTAGCTGGAAATAGCTTTTGTTTCCAGTATAAATGTTAGGCTGAGAATTCCGCACATAAAAATGTCTTTTGAAGATTTTCTGAGGATATTTAATTAGTTTAATTGCATTTGCTGGTAAACAGTAAAACTGTAAGCTACTACCTGGATAATGATGGCACTCCAGTGATTTTATTGGAAGCGTGATTTAGTCTGGCTATTATCAGTCTTTTTGCTACAGTGTTTTTACCTTCCCTTTTGCAAAGCTTTCATTGAAATGGCTTTTAGTAATTAATCCATAATTAGCCCGAGATACATAACAACAGGAAAAGCTGATGGGGTCAGCTCCATGGCACTCAGACTGTGAAGCATTATCAGATGCTAAGACACAATAGAGGAGGAATCCCTGTTTTCAAGAGCTAATGTTTTTTAGCAGTCAGAGGTCCAAAGTCTTCTCTAGGTCTCAAGACAATTTCAAATGTTGAAGGGGGTGTTTAACCATACTGCATTCATAAAGGGAAAGGTGTAACCAAATGATACGGTTTTTATCCTCTCCTACTTTTATATGCCACTGATATGTTTTTGACCCTGGTACCAAGTTGTTATGCTATGACCTCCCTTGTCTTTGTGATGCCCATTAGTATTGCCACCAGATGGACATGGAGGGGGTCCGAAGAGTTAGATGTGGCTCCAGAGCACTGGTTTTACATGTACCATGAGTTATAAAGAAAAAGGTACCGTATATACTTGAGTATATAAGCTGACCCAAATATAAGCCAAGGCCCCTAATTTTACCACAAAAAAATGGGAAAACTTATTGACTCGAGTATAAGCCTAGGGGGGAAATGCAGCAGCTACTGGAAAATTTCAAATATTAAAATGGTCAGAGTTTTTGGGTGCAGTAGGTGCTGGGGAAGGGGAGGGGGTGTTTTGGTTGTCTGACTGCCCCTTCCCTGAGCATAGGCCTGGGATTTTTTCCCCCAGTTGGAATTCAGCCTGGATGAATACAGGGTATCTGCAGTGCTCCTATTAACCCCTTCCCGACGGAACAGGAGCACTGCAGATCCCCTATATTCAGTAGACAAGGCACTTTCAGACACATGGATACCTGATGTTTATGTGTTTCACAGTCATTTTCTTCTGTTATATGTATTCTAGGGAAAGGAGGGATTTAGAACTTTTACTTAATTTTTTTATTATATTTTTTTTAAAGCTTTTGTTTTTTCACTATTTTATGGGAGATTCTATACATTACTATTGCGGCTGGTCATAGACCCCCATCCCCACCCCCCCCCAAAAAAAAATAATAATAATAATAATAATAATAATATATATAAAAAAAATTTATTTGCTTGACTTGAATATAAGCCAAGGGGGAGCTTTTTCAGCACAAAAACTGCTGAAAAATTCAGCTTATACTCGAGTATATACGGTAGGTTGATAAAGTAGTATTCTATATATACCCTGATCACTAGAAGATGATACTCAAACTGAGTTTTAGTAGAAATGTATCCTTGCCAAACTTACAAAGTATTTCATCAATAGGGTAGACCCCTTCATATCACGTGACTGCCAGCCAGGGGCTGAAGAGTAAAGGATGCAGATAGTTCATTAATAAATTAAAGCAGGACGTCAACCCAACGATCTAATGGACTAATACAACTTCACCTCTGTTAACACCATGTCTAATATATATATATATATATATATATATATATATATATATATATATATATATATATATATATATATATACATACAGTATATTTATACACATGGACAAAATTGTTGGTACACCTCGTTTAATGAAAGAAAAACCCACAATGGTCACAGAAATAACTTGAATCTGACAAAAGTAGTAATAGATAGAAATTCTATGAAAATGAACAAATGAAAGTCAGACATTGCTTTTCACCCATGCTTCAACAGAATTTAAAAAAATAAAACTCATGAAACAGGTCTGGCCAGAAATGATGGTTCCCATAACTTAATATTTTGTTGCACAACCTTTTGAGGCAATCACTGCTATCAAACAATTCCTGTAACTGTCAATGAGATTTCTGCACCTCTCAGCAGGTATTTTGGCCCCCTCCTCATGAGCAAACTGCTCCAGTTGTCTTGGGTTTGAAGGGTGCCTTTTCCAGACGTCGTGTTTCAGTTCCTTCCAAAGATCCTCAATAGGATTTAGGTCAGGGCTCATAGAAAGCCACATCAGAATAGTCCAATGTCTTCCTGTTAGCTATTCTTGGGTGTTTTTAGCTGTGTGTTTTGGTTAATTATCCTGTTGAAATTCCCATGACCTGCGACTGAGACCACGCTTTCTGACACTGGGCAGCACATTCCTCTCTAGAATCCCTTGATAGTCTTGAGATTTCATTGTACCCTGCACAGATTCAAGACACCCTGTGCCAAATGCAGCAAAGCAGCCCCAGAACATAACAGAGCCTCCTCCATGTTTCACAGTATGGACAGTGTTCTTTTCAAGATAAGCTTAATTTTTGCATTTGTGAACATAGAGCTGATGTGCCTTGCCAAAAAAGTTTGATTTTTGTCTCCTCTGTCCATAGGACTTTCTCCCAGAAGCTTTGTGGCTTCTCAACTTGTAGTTTGGTTATTATTCATTTTGTCAGATTCAAGTTATTTCTGTGACCATTGTGGGTTTTTCTTTCATTAAACGAGGGGTACCAACAATTTTGTCCACTTGTGTATATTTATGCGTACTCTTATATTCAACAGACATATGTTTTGTTTTTAATTGTAGTCAGCCACATTTGCCAATTCAACGTCATCCCCAAAAAAAGTGGAATGAACCAAGTGTTATTGACAGGCTGGACCACTGCTTGCTTACATTTGTGGCATTTTCCTCTAATCAGCCCCTCATGTAATTTTTTTTTTATCCTTTGTTTTATTCCTATTGTTTGCCATAGAAACATTGCTGTTAAGAGCAGTTTTCTGATGTTCTATATTTGGGATAACTTATCAGTATCAGATTGGTGGAGATCCGAAACCTGGACCCTGCACTGATCAGCGGCTCTAGGCTGCCAATGGCATGAAAACCTATAAGTTGAGTGGAGCAGGAAGCAAAAGGCTCTGTCCAGCGTATAGTGGGCCTCGTCTTGGTAGTAACTCTGTACTGCAGTTCACTTGGGTTGCAGCGCTGCAGTACTCCATTACAGTCTCTATACA
Organism: Leptodactylus fuscus; assembly: GCF_031893055.1. Lineage (NCBI taxonomy): Eukaryota > Metazoa > Chordata > Amphibia > Anura > Leptodactylidae > Leptodactylus > Leptodactylus fuscus. Next base: position 200,462,876 of record NC_134266.1, on the reverse strand, counting down.
GTGGTCGGAGCCATCTATTTCCAGCTCCATCCACTTCTTAAAGGGATTCTACCATTAAAAAACTTTTTTCTGTGGCTAAGGGAGCGTTCACACTACCGTCGGTGTCCGACAGGTAGTGTCCACTCCTAGTGTCCGCTCAAAATCTGTCACGGACACTAGGAGCGGACACTAGCTGTGTCCGTGACACCTGTCATTCACTTGAATGGGCATCGGGTGCGTTCTTTTGCACTCCGTGCCCGTCCTTTCCTGTCCGCAAGTGAAGATGTCCGACTTCACAAGCGGAGAGAGGAACCTTGCATGCAGGGTTTTTCTGTCCGCTTGAGAAGTCGGACATCTTCACTTGCGGACAGGAAAGGACGGGCACGGAGTGCAAAAGAACGCACCCGATGCCCATTCAAGTGAATGACAGGTGTCACGGACACAGCTAGTGTCCGCTCCTAGTGTCCGTGACAGATTTTGAGCGGACACTAGGAGCGGACACTACATGTCGGACACCGACGGTAGTGTGAACGCCCCCTTACACGTCGGAATAGCCTTTAGAAAGGCTATTCGTCTCCTACCTTTAGATGGGATCTCCACCGCGCCGTTCCTTAGTAATACTGGTTTTTACCGGTATGTAAATTAGCTCTCTGGCAGCGATGGGGGCGGGCCCCAGCGCTGAAAATGCGATGAGGGCGTCCCCACCGCTGCCCGAGAACAGGATCCTGCGCCGCCTCCATCTTCTGCTGGATCCTCCCCTTCTTTCTTCAGCAGCGTTCCTCTGTTGGCTTTTACACTAGTAGAGCCAACTGTGCATGCTCACAATTGCGGCCTCCATTTTCAGCGCTGGGGCCCGCCCCCATTGCTGCCAGAGAACTAATTTACATACCGGTAAAAAACGGTATTACTAAGGAACGGCGCGGCGGAGATCCCATCTAAAGGTAGGAGACGAATAGCCTTTCTAAAGGCTATTCCGACATGTTAGCCACAGAAAAAAGTTTTTTAATGATAGAATCCCTTTAAGTTCTAAAGTCAGAGGCAGCCCAGAACAGTTGTTTGGAAAATTATTTACAAAATTTTGCTGCTTTTTGAGTGTTTTTTTTTTTTTTTTTTTTTGCTTTTTTATAATGAACACTATTCATACAACCTGTTTATAACCTACCTGTGTTTCAACATTTAACATGTGGCTTTGTGGTGATCGTAACAAATCCAAATGACATTTAAGATACCGCAGTTTCCCAATCTCCAGGCTGATGTAACTATTAAGATAAAGCACATGCTTATACAATGTGTCACATCAGATCATTTATGCCATAAACGTGTGAGGAGTTAACTTGTTTTGTTATAGATGTGCGAGTTACACACTGGAATGGTGTTTGTGGAATGAAAACGCCATTTTACTCAGTTACGTTATATATATAACTGGTTCTAGTGAATTACTAAGCACTTGAAGCTGGGAAATATGTGGCTTTAGTGAAGATATTGTTGCATATTAATGCACAACATCCTAATATGTAAATGAGCATGTATCATTTATTATAATAAATACTAAAGGACTGCTTACCTGGTAATGATAGCCTGTTTCATGGGGCATCTTGGCTGTGGGATCCCTGTGACCAGCTCATTGTTTAGTTGGTCTGGACAACTTTTCATTAGCGTGGTCACTCACTTTATAAATGGATAAATAATACCTTGTTTCAAAAGAAATGTAGGCTTGCCAACATCAAAGAGCTGAAACCCAACCATTTTGAGGGGAACTGCCCCGAGAAGGGCTTTTCCTAAATTTTCTTTTTAATAAAAGAAAAATCTTAAATCGCAAAGTTGGAATTCCTGAGGAAAAATTTTAAAACCAACTTTTTTCAAATGCTTTTTTTAATCGGAATTCTGAATATTATTTATTTAGATTTTGTTAATGTGTTATTTTGTTTGTATCTCCTGCTAACTTAGTATTATTATTATTATTATTATTATTATTATTATTATTTTGTCATTTTTGCACTTTTATGCCTTTTCTTTGGCAGTTGCTGTTACACAATCTTTTACTTTTCATCACTTTCATGGTTTATCATATAAAACATTGAACCAATGATCAGTGATGCAGAATATTGTCCGTTATTTTATTCATATGCCATATTTGATCATACTATGTTAAAGATGTCCTGTGTCATACTAAAGACATGTTTTGAATGCCTGTAGATCCTTACTACAGTTGTTGGACATGCCCGGCGTATTTCAGCCAAGCAAAGGAAGATTGCTCACATTCATTCAAGTGTGCTGCACTAAGCCAAGAACGACAGATGCTATATTACAGCTGAAATCGGGGACTGCATACAGTCACTCACACAGCAGTTCCTAAGGGCAATACAATAGACTTATTTACATCTTTTACATGTGTCTGGCAGTAAAGATGGTTCATATATCAATGTTACTTTCCAAAAAATTAGATGTGTGAATTTACACAAGCAATGGCTACATTTTATTTCATATTGATACTTATATCGCCAAGAAAAAAAATGTGGTGGTTACAGTTCTTTAGCCCACGCATCTTGTAAGTGATAGCCATGCATAAAATAAGGATGGTTCACAGAGACTGTAGGAACAGGCTGTAAGCAGCAAAAGGCTTGAAATTCCACATTTATATATAGAATATGTCACACATGACAAATTATTCCCATGTTTTCTTTACAAGTGTATTAGATATATTGGGCTGGTATGTAGTATCAATAGAAATACAGGAAAGAATGTTATCATGTTGCAGAAATGTGCTAAATTCAATTTCGCTTGTGCTAATTAAAGAAGTCCCACTTAGGAAGAATATATGGGAGATTCAATAAAGTAAAAGAGCTTGCTCATCTGTCAGCCAAGTCACTTGTGTATTAGTGCGAGGGATGCTAGATCACCCATAATAGCAGGGAAGGTAATCCGGCACTGGAGATCCAAATTCTGCTGCCTACACTCTGCCACTGTGCAGTATCTGGGACTTGTGTTTGGTTGCTGCACGGTTCTCACCATGTTCTAAAGCTGGTTTGATTCGCAGAGCTTTAACTCCTATATGGCACTTGCAAAGATATTATGTCATAGAAATAATAATAAAAAAATCTAGATCGATTTATATATTGCTTGCAGAGTGTTCTTGAGCTTCTGGTTTCCCCATTGTTGCTTGAAGACAGAAATACAATTTCACTCTGCAAGATGCTTGCTTATTGGGAGAGATTTATTAATATCACTTGCTTAAAGTTGCCGTTTAAGATGCCAGTTGTGTCTAAAATTGTCACAATTGCTTTATATGAATATATATGAAGAGGTTGGAAGTAATAGCTATGGGACAAACAAGAATTTGTCTAACAGCTATTATATGGCTATGGCCACTGTGGTGCCTTATAATTCATTTTAGCAATTTAATCCATAAACTGTATTTTTCTGTGTGGCAAGTTGTCTTCTCTACCATAATTAGGTACAATAAACTCACAAACCCAAGGCAGCGTGGATAACAACCGATTTCACTATCCAAGTGTCTTGTATTATATGTGTCCATTCTGATTATTACATAGCATGTCCTGATCAGATCGTCTTCATGGATCCAAGACCTCCATTGAAATCAATGGAAAGGTGAAAAGCAGGAGACACCTCTCTTACAAAATCCGGTAGTTTGCATGAAGCCTGACATAACTCAAATTGAACAATGATACCTTCCTTCTAGATGGTTGGAAACCTCTGAATTTTCTGTACATATATATCCATAAAAGAGCAACATATACGGTATATGGTTCATACATACATGCTATCTAATATTTCTTCCTGTACATAATGTAACCTAAAACAAGATAAACTGAAACAAAGGTTTCGTCTAACAAGTTGTTATATCAGCTAATGAAACAAACTGAAATGTCCTTATTGATCTCATTGAACCGGAATAGTCCTTGTCATTTCTGAAATATGTTCCAGTTCTACATGAATGCTTTGGAGATCTTGTATTTCCTTGGTCGGGGTGACTCATTACTTATATTATTGCATAGTTTTATAGATCAATATGTTCATGTGTCTGACAACATTACATGGATGCCAAACTCTAAAATATGACCATCTGCAGCATTGTGGTATGAAACTGGTTTTCTCCCTTGATCTAGTTTGCACTTGGGTTTTCCCATGTGTCCCTTTATTTTTAGTGTAATGGTGTTTGTTCACTTTTATTTCAAGTGTGATTTTTTTTTTTTTTTTATTGAAACGAATGTCCTCTGTTTTTTTTCTTTTTTTTTTTTTTTTTTTTTTCTTTTTAAGAAACCTCCCTAATCTTCTATTTCACAGATACAAATGACAGATCTTATAACATCATTGAAGGGAGTGTACTATTGATGACCTATTCCTAGTATAGATCTCCAGTAGCAGAATCCAGCTTCTGGCACTTCCATCGATCAGCTGTTTACAGTAGCCACAGTGTACCAGAACAAATACAACCTCTATACACAGTGTAGTGACTCATTCAGGTACCACTAGCTCTGTGCCATTCACTTCCCCTACCATTACAATGTATTGAGCTGTGCTAGTTACCAATACAATGCAGTCGGCTGCAAAGAGCAGATCCATGGGGATGTCCATAGTTAGACCCCCAGTAATCTGTTATTTGTAACCTATCCTAACCTATCAATAATGTATACACGCTACATATCCCCTTTCTTATAGAAACCTTCTTAGTGTACCAAATGCCCATATCTGGCAAGGCAAATCCATTGGGCTGAGCATGAGATGACTGATCCTTTGCATTCTGTTTCATGCTGTCACTTTGTTGTTGTATTATTACACATTAGATTAATGTGATTAATTAGTAGATTAATTGGTAGATTAATAGAGAAATTTAGAAAAATGGTTATTATTGTAATGGTATATTGACCTTCAACACCATTGTTTTGTTAAATATACATAACTTGGTAGGTTGTGGAACTTTATGAACGCCTTGCATGTGTTACAGCCTCTATTGCAGTCCGAAGCTGTTTTGCTAGTTCTCTAATATATAATACATGCTGGAGCTAAAACTAGTCATACCCCCTGGCTAGCTGTCCCTGAAGACTACCATTATCCACTCCACTCCCTTCTACTCTGCTTGACAGCTTCCGGTCTGTACCGTATAGTGGTGGCACCTGGAACTGCAGCCCCTCTCCCATTTACTTGAATTGGAACAGAGCTCCTTCCTGTCATATGCTTTATATACGTCTTCCGCTGATTGGTGCAGGTTGTTGGACCTAGACTGATCTGATACTGATGACCATGTTCCAAAAAGGGCACCCATAATGGCACCCAGGACCATCTTCAAATGGACGCATACTATTCTGTTTTCATTTTTTGAATGAAATGATGAGATTCTGTTTTACCGCTAAGTCTGAATGACCAATACTGCTGAAGCCCAGGGAACACTGTGCTCCATACAGTCTCTGAATATAGTTTATCCTGTGTATTTGATATGCAGGAATTGTTCCTCAGGTTGTCTGGCCCAAGCCCTACAGCTTTTATTAGCTGGCTTCTCTTCTGGCTTGCAAGCACATCTACAGACTGGACCATACACTTCAGCCTGAAAAAGGGCATCGTACTTGCCCAAAACATTACTTTGTTTCTTAGCTGCCAACTTTTCCAAAAAGTTCTTAAAGGGAGTCTGTCAACAGTAAATGCATTCATAAACCTAATCCCAGTACCCTGCAGAGGTGATTTTATAGTTTCCAAATATATCTCTTTTATTCATTTTTGGAATTTTTGTGCAAATAGTTGCTTATTTATATGCAAATGAGGGGAAAGTGCTTTGCACGGGAATCTAGTGCAGAAATCAAAGCCCAGGTTAGCTAAGGCACGCCCCTAAGGCACTTTTCCACTCATTTGCATATTACTGAATAAGGGTGCATTCACACTGAGTAAACGCTAGCTTATTTTGTAGAGTAAAATTACACTTGTAAATTTTGCTATCCCATTGACTTCAATGATATTTTACAGGCGTATTTTTACAGGCGTATTTTTTACTGGCGTATTTTTACACTTGTAAAAAAATATCATTGAAGTCAATGGGATAGCAAAATTTACAAGTGTAATTTTACTCTACAAAATAAGCTAGCGTTTACTCAGTGTGAATGCACCCTTAGGAAGTTGTATGAAAATGGCGCTCCAAAGCTGAATCTAATGCTAACAGACTCCCTTTAAGTATAAGGCTGCGTTCTGAGTTTTTTGGGTCAGGAAACTGACTCAAATTCCTCCTAAAAACGCCTCACAATAGGACTGTATGGTGAGGTGTAGAGATGAGCGCGTACTATTCAAAATGGACGTTTCGAATAGCACGCACCCATAGTAATGAATGGAAGCGGCCGGCACGCAGACTTTGCTGGAGGCGGGCCGCTTAACCCTCTGCGTGCCGGCTACGTCCACTCATTCCTATTCGAAACGTCCATTTCAAATAGTACTCGCTCATCTCTAGTGAGGTGCTTTTTGGAGAAGGAATTTGAGTCAGTTTCCTGACCAAAAAACTCCCTGTGAACCCAGCCTTAGAAAGATCTAGTTCCCTAATACACTATATCAGTCTCTGAACAGCAGCTTCAGCTTGTCAATGTGATCGTTGCTTGAGTCAGAAAAAATGTGCTTGGCCATATGTTCTTCAGATGACATATAAGTGGCTTCTATATTGGTATTCAGTGAGTAAAGAACACGTGAGCTTTTTCCTAATCAATTTATGCCTGTGGGGGTTCATCATGAATAACCTGTGAAGCAATATCTATGTACAAGCGTAAACAGGTCATTGAGTTCAAAGCCATTACATGTTCTACCCTGACATTTTCTAACCTGATTGTTTTACCACTCTTCTAGTAGTGACAAGAAGCCAACAATTTATTAATACATCTTTCTAAACTGTCAATTGACTTTTGTCAATTTGTAGTTTTTTTCAGCCATAGCACAAAAAAAAACAAGCAAAAGAGGTGCAAATGTTATAAAAAAAAAAAAATGACCTATTGGATGGCCTCAACTATTACATGTTGTCACTGCTCAGAGGGGCCACACGGTGGCTCAGTGGTTAGCACTGCAGCCTTGCAGCGCTGGAGTCCTAGGGTACAAATCCTGCCAAGGGCAAAAAACCATCTGCAAGGAGTTTGTATGTTTTCCCCGTGTTTGCATGGATTTCCATCCCATAGTCCAAAAAAAGACATACTAATAGGGAAAAAATGTACATTGTGAGCTCTATGTGGGGCTCACAATCTACATTTAAAAAAAAAAAAAAAAAATGTCACTGCTCAGTAATGCCTGTAAGTATGGCATGTGAGGTAGCAATAAATGGAAGTTAAAGGAGTTGTCCGCTTTCTCAGTTCGTGGTTTAATATCTTATACCGTGGCCCAGCTATTGTGCCAAAATTTCAGCAACTGCATCAGATTTTTGCATAACAAAAATAACCCAATGGAGTGTTAAAATATTAAGTTAGATTAGACCGTCTAAGGGTATGTTCACATCAGCTCCATATTCCACCTGAAACTAGCCACCATTCATTTCATTGGGAGTCGGGTGCTGTTGTTTTTTTTCTCCAGCAAATTTTTTCAGGTAGCGGAAAAATAAGCATCATGCTCAAGCTTCAGGCAGATTCTGCTTGATAACTCCCATTGAAGTGAATAGGAAGCTGAAAATGCCGCCTGGCAGGAGCAGATTTTGATGCGTCATTTGGACAAGCAGAAAATTCAGCTTCAAATAACTGAAGCTGAATTTTTCAGCTAGGAAAAATTCCTGTAGCTGTATTTTCAGTTACGAAAATCTTCTCAATGTGATTTCTCACTAAAGTGCACAAGATTTTCAGATGGCAACAGACTTTTTGGAAAATCTTGTGCAGGTTAAGAATGTCTTCTCTAACATTGCACTGTGAAGTTAGACAGATAGTTTTAGTGTATCTGCCCCATTGTGTTGTTGTCTGGCTAATCATGGCCTTCAGTGTAGACTAGCATTATGTGCTTGGGTTTCCGTTCTTTAGGACTATATTGGGTTCCGGCGGGTTCCTGCATGGTTTCCCAAAAAATGCGTAGAGAAAAGTTCTGCTTTCAAGCGCTAATGTGAACTAACCCTTACCATCTGACCCTGGCCCATTCTATACTGCACATTTGACATGAGAGCTGTAGAAGGCAAGAACTTTGGCCTATTGTATTTACTCCATTGTGAAGCTGAAATATTAAAAAAAAAAAAAGTTTACATTATGGATAGGCAGATAATAATGTGAGACAAAAATTGTAAAACGTAAATAGCAATAAAAAAAAGTTCTAAATCATGGCAGGCTATTCGCTTTTTATTAATTGTTTACTTCTTTGCATTACTCAGCATCTCAATACACACGTAGCCATTACTGGAAGAACAATATCTATAAACTTTATATACCTCTAAAAAAAACATTTCATCATATCTCGGAGATGTTTTGTCATCTCGGGAAATATATTACAGGACTTTTTGTTCTACTTTGTTTCTATTTGGTACTTCCTTGTAGAACAATGTTTGAGAAATATCTGTTGAGACTTGAGATGTTACATGTGAAGCCAAGATGAATTCTTTCTACAAAGTTCCCAATGCCATGTTCCATATTGCCTAATATGTCTATCCATGGGACTGCTCTAGAGGGCATTCTGTAGTACTGGGCTATGTTCACACTGCACCAATTGTATCCATAACATATAACAAGGCCAGGCATAAGAGGGTTATTTCTCAGCTATATTAAGCCTCTTTTTTTTTTTTTTTTTTTTTTTTTTTTTACAACTGATAGGAAATTGCAGAAATGTGACAATAAAAGCAGTAACACAGCAGCCATGGCTGAACTGTTGTGGTTTTGGTGTGATTTGGTGATAAGACAAATGTACCTCTATAGCATGCACATTTTAAGGACAATATGTTTGACATTTTTTTTAATTATTATTAATAATAATAAATATAAAGTAATACTACAGAAAAAGTTAGGCTGGGCTCACACTGCCACCGCTGTCCACCCCGGGGTTTTCGTCATAAACCCTTGGAAAACTGGACAGGGAACGGCTTGCCGGCGGTCAGCTTTAAAACCCATTCATTTGAAAGGGTTTTTAAAGGTGACCACCAGTATCTGTATCCAGCCTCTCTGCCTGGAAACCGTTTTTTTTTTGTTTTTTGTTTTGTTTGGTTGTTTTTTTTTTTTTTTTTTTTGCATGGACACAAAATCCTGCATGTACGACTTTGTGTCCATGCAAAAAAACAGTTTCCAGGCGGAGAGGCCGCATGCAGACACTGGCAATCACCTTTAAAAGCCCATTTAAAGGAATGGATTTTAAAGCTAACCGAGGGCAAGTCGTTCCCTGTCCAGTTTCCCCGGGGTTTCCGTCGTAAACCCCGGGGCAGACAGCAGCAGTAGTGTGAACGCAGCCTTAACCAACATTACGCAATAGCACTTTCTTAGCATGACATCTTTTTCAGTTTCTTCCCTATTAGGGAGCATTCACACGGAGTTTCCGTGCGCTGATTCTAACGTAGAATTTAGCCTCCACATGGAAATAAATCCTCCTGTTGACTTCAATGGATTCCATTTTCCACGCGGAACCCATTTAAATCCATGGGAAGAAATGTGGAAAATGGAACCCATTTAAGTCAATGGGAGGCTTTTTTTTCCGCGCAGATTCCGTGTCCACCCCCTTAGAGCGACCCAACTGGGTTCACATATGAATTCATACTGTATTTTTTATAGAGTTTGCCATGTTTCCTCTCTAAAGTTCAGCCTAATTTTGATAGAGAGGAGATATGAAATCTTTCCTTTATAAGTTTCCGTACTTTTGTATCCACTACTGGTTTGGGAGCAAAACTGCGTATGTGAACTCAAGTACAAAAAAGCCGCCTAACTTGGGCAGGTGAGATAACCAAAATGGATTATGAACTGTCCAAGTGAATATATGACTGTGGTCAGGATTGATCCTTTTTCCATTATAGTTACCACAATTATCATTAACAATTGGGATTTATGATAGGATGATTTATCAGTTTTTTTGCCCGTTGTCTTATGTCTTTTTCTACATTAGATTTCCCATGAATATTGGTTATTTTTATTGTTATTTTCACTAATATATATGCTAATTGCAACTTCTTTATACTGCGTCTTTTTCAGGTATAGACAGTTGCAGCTGGGTACAGAAGGCAAAATGTCTGAGCTTCTCCATCAGGCGAAGATTAAAACTTTTGAGGCTGAACGTGCCCACCTGGTGTTGGAGGAGACCACGGACAACCTGCACAAGTGCCAACTAGAGTGTGAGAAATATCAGAAAAAACTAGAGGTACGCTTTACAGTTGTTGTCTGTAAATCTCAGTTGGATACATACTTCCCATTGTTCTTCGCCCATCATTATGATGATGGTGACCTGATAAGACTTATGTTCCTATACCTATCAGCGTATCTCTGTGCTCTGTCATCTCCGTATATTGTGATTTGCTGTCTGTCCTTGCTTCACCCCTATGCTTATAACCAGAATGCATCCTGTCTTTGTTGATTTGGAGTATTCATTTGTATTTCTTATCAAATCTGCTGACATATCACAAAAATTCACAGCATATATTCAAAGCAAGTCAATGTATGTCGAAACATGTAGGTTAACCCTGTCATTTCCAGCATCTATTCTCTATGGTACTATACTTTATATCCTTCATTTTCCCTCCCACTGTACTATATAGACATCATTTCCTATCTTATCGTAGTTATTTGAACTCGTTTTATTGGTGTTTCTTACAATGTTGATCTTTGCACCAGTCTGTGGCTGAGTTTGAGAAAGTATCACTGAATAGAATATATCAATTCATTTTAGTAACTTATAAAAGAGTAAAGGCTGTCTGTCACCTGAAAACTTGATATCAAAACTTTCTACAGTGCATTGTGGAGGACATTATGCCGAGCACCATTATACCTTGAAATAGTCCAATAGATGTCAATTCATTCATAGAACCATGCAAATGAAGCTAAAGTGCAGTGAGGTGCACCAGAGACTGTATATTTTAAACCTGTATACATTGCTTTTGGAGGTTCTTATACATCCCCATTGTACTTTAATGTAATTTACACATTTCTACTGTTTCCAAAACCTTCCTGGGGTGGTCATATTGGACGTATTGTATGTATAGACCGTTCAGCAGGCTGTTCGTGCTTTCTGGCAGCTACAATGAATAATCATTCATCTGTAAAACAAGTACAGTTTCCAAAAAGTGATTGAGTACACATGGCACGTATACAGTCTTATCTGTGTGTATAGTGTCGCTGCCTTATCTTATTTAGGCTTATATCAGTATGATACAACAAAGACAATTAATCGAGAAATAGCCAAATCCAGCCCTACTAGAAAACATGATCTTGCTCATGTAAGGCTGGTCTTACACGACCGTATTGAATGTACGGTCCGCAAGTTGCTGATCAGTAACACTAGTTGCTGATTGGTAACATAGGCTCCGCAGATGTCCGTGTCCTGCTGCACTCGCCCATAGAGCTCTATGGGCGAGTCTGTGCAGTGCCGCAATTCACGGCCATTATGGACATGTCCTATAAATTGCGGACCACGGTTGCGGCCCAGCCACACCACAGACAAAATATCCGGTGGTGTAAGAGGCCACATTGAATATAATGTGTCCGCAAATGGTCCGCAATTGAAAACCCTCAATTGCGGACCATTTGCGAACTTACATTACGGCCGTGTAAGACCAGCCTAAGTTATTTTGGTTTAGGCCTGGTTCACATCTGCGTTCGGTATTCCTTACAGGGAGTCCGATTGGGGACCCCTCGAACAGAATACCGAACACATTAAAAAGCGGTTAGCAAAGAAACCACACAGACCCCATAAATTGTAATGGGTCCTCAGTTGTAAAGATAGGTTTATAAAAGTGATCATGCAAGTGAGCAGCCTCCGGCCCTCCAGTCCCTTGCTTTTCAATTGGCTACCTGGCTGCTGCTCATGTGAAAATGACTGGGCCAGGCAAAAATGCGAGTACTTGGCCCAGTATTCTTGAAATTGCACTGTGATTTGCAGTATCTGCACATCCACACCTTACACTTCAGCCCAAAATGTTTAAGTGTGCCGCAAAGGTAATCAACAGTCTCTCACTTAGAGGTACAGTACCCAAAAGTAGCCTCTGAGAGCCTTTATATAGGGGAGTGGAGAAAGCACTTTAACGCCCTCTTGTGGAAAGGCTGTGTCTAATCAGACACAACTGTAATCCTTTACATATCTGCCTAAGGTTTAGTTCACACGCAAATCCGCGTGTGCATATTCCGTCGCGGCTGCCGCGAGGGGATGCCAGTGCAGTGCACGGCACCCCGTCGCGGCTTTCCGCTTCGGATTAGGCCCAAATGAGGGGGCGGATTATGACGTGGATTCTGCACCAAAATCCGCCCCCTCTTGCCCCGTGTGACCGGGGCCTTAGACATAACTGCATGCTGAGTTTTACAGCAGTCTGACATTTCTATCTGGCTGTTTTTTATTTTATTTTGTCAATGAGTGTATGTACAAACGTAGTGATAATTCTGAGAATATAAATTTGTAATTTTATAACGTGACATCCCATGTTGTACCCATCCATACATCACATGTCTTTCAGGTGAAAATATGCGTTTGGGTTCATGTGCAGCTAAACAACCTAATAAAAACAATGGGATTTTGTTTCTATCTATACAATTTTTATTCTGTATATGAATAATCGCCAGCGCTATACTTGGAATAGAACATGTGTGTAACTTATATATATATGTGTGTTTCCTGGAAGATGAGCCTGTTGACATTACTGACAAGCTACATTTCTTGATGTTAATAACATGTGAACCTATTTCTAAAACCCAACACTTCTTCTTTTTTTCAGGTTTTAACAAAGGAATTTTACGCTCTTCAGGCCTCCACAGAGAAGCGAGTTACGGAGCTACAGGCTCAGAATTCTGAACTCCGAGCAAGACTGGAGACCTATGAAAAGCTGGAGCAGGAATTGGATGATGTCATAATTCAGTCTGCACAAAGCAAGTTTTTTTTATTTTCTTTCACCCATTCATTCCTATACATAATAGGGTTATGTTATCTGATTGTATCATTAAAAGCTGTCAAAAAATGATGTAGCTGGATGACTTATGATGTAACTGATCCATATGGCGTCATTTATTCTGTGAACATGCAGGAAAGATGACAGAAATCCTAATGGATGGCTATAATGTGAAGAGTCTAAAGCTTGCTGTAGATATTGGATTCCTATCTGCAAATCTCTTTGACAACCTCATTTCTGTAGGGCTGCCAGTCAGTTTCCCTATGTCTGGCTTTGTGAGGAAACCAGAATTTCTTCCTTTTGATCCTACAGTTTCCTTCCAATACAAGTGGTGTTAGATGGGATTGGCAATGCCTATATTTTTCTATGCGTTCTTTGCCTTACAGCTACCTAATATCTGGATATCTGGGTTAAGTTTTACTTTCTTAAACAGGACTTTTCATCAATTGGGGCACATGCGGATATATATATATATATATATATACACACCGCTAGATCTGTGCCCCAGTGGAGAGCTATCAGTGCTGATACCGTAGCTCTTCACCGTCAGAAGGGCGTTCCTGACAGTCAGTCAGCCTATAGTGCTGTACTGTGAGAGGGGGTGAGGAACGCCTCTGCTCACAGTACTTGTCCATAGACGAGTATTATCAGGAGGGGAGGGGGCGTTCCTCACCGCTCTCACTGTACAGCGCTATAGGCACTGCTGTGAAGAAGGGCGTTCCTGACTAACTGTCAGGAACACCCTTCTGATGGTGAAGAGCTACGGTACCGGCACTGATAGCTCTTCACTGGGGGCACAGAACGGGAAAGCTGACAATACGCTGAATTCAGCGCACTGTCGGCTTTCTAGCGGTGTATAAAACCACATGTGCCCCAACTGATGAAAGGACCTCTTTAATCCTCTCATATTCTTGAACTTTTTTGCAAATGATGCTGAAATGACAAAAAAAAAACTAAGCTTTCCTTAGCTATCAAATATACTCTGTGTTGCAATATCTTGTCTGAAATAGTTTAGGGGCGAATTGGAAGGTGGCAGAGGGAAGTGTGCACTTACATGTTCATGTCTAAATTGAGATCTACATGGATATGATGCTGGTATAGGTTTTCATGATTGTATCTCATTCATGTAGTAGTCTGTGTGGAATTTTTTTCACGTAAGCTAAACCCCCCAGACCCACTTTACAGAGCCACTTGCAACGCTGTCATATACACAATACTGGGTTTGACGCTTTGTCCCCTTTATAGCGTCTGGTAGTGATGGCTTCTGGCTATTATACAGGGGAGGGTGCTTTCTGCTTCCGGCCCTGTACTGTGTATAGGATGGGTGGTGGAAGAGGCTCTATATAGCTGCTCAACTCCTCACTAATTTGTTTTTTAAATCCTAGACAACCACTTTAATAAGTGTATTAATGAAAACACAACATGTTTGGAATATTGTCTCTTACAACTCTTAGGTGTTCCATTCATCTTTTATTCCACCAAAAAAGAATTCTATAAAAGTTGACAATTACCATTCCTCTAAGAATAGTAATAAAGGAAAGCACAATGTAGAGTTCTGTGAAAAGATGCTCCTGACTTCCTATATCATAAGCGATTCGGTTAGTTAGTAGAACAGACATGACGAGAGATGACTGGTCCTCTTTATTGGCTTATGACCACATAGTTAATATTCTTCTTTTCCTATTTGCATAGTGGAAGATGAAGTTGAAGCTGAAAGAGTTTTGTTTTCATATGGATATGGAGCCAATGTCCCTACTACAGCTAAGCGGAGGCTACAGCAAAGGTAAAGTAGTAAAAATATAATAAAAATAATTCTTTGTATCCTGCAGTTTTATGATCTGTTTTTATACAACCACTTGAATGAAGGCAAATGTACAGTATCTTGTAGCTGTAACAATGTAAGAGATATATAGTAGCAGTATTTAACTTGACTTTCTGTAGAAAGCAGCAAAAGTCATCGCTTCAGATTACTTCACAATACAATACTTTACAGTTACTTCAAAATCTTTTTACTAATGCAAATTTAAAGCCATATTGTTGGAATTTTACCCGTATGTATTGAATTAACCACCTTGTTTCTTACCACCATATTTGAGACAACTTCTCTCCTACTATTTTCAATGAAGATTTCATGGTAAATGCAAACATAAAAAAATCTAACAAAAAAAATTGTACTCTTCTCTTAAAAATCCTCTGCTGTACCAGTTCCAACACTGCTCACACTGCTGCTCTCCACTTCCTTATGTCTGACACACAGTAAATGCTTGGAGTTGCCCTCTCAGCCCCTCCTGCCTGTGCAGGCATAGCAAGGCAAATATCAAGAGCATGGGCAACTTTAGAACCAGAGCATGAGAAATTGGGGCTGGTGACAGATTAGGGGCCCCCGGATAGCTAAATGATTGAAGACTAATCCCTGGATATTTCAGTGGATTCACAGTTGGTTGATCATCAGATTTTAGAGTATTGTTGTTACTGGTATGCTATTCTTTATAATATTTTTAATTTCAAAGGGTATTTGTTGAATGAACATACAAAAAATATCAGAACAAAAATGGGTCAAATTTCTTAAGACAAAGTAAAAAAAACAAACAAAACAAAAACAGGGAAAGAAAATGAGGTAGACATATTAGAGGGTTTAGGAGTGTACACTGTCTTCCAGGTTAGTAGAAGTAAAGTCACTTAATAATGGGAAAGACAAAAGTTCGTTTGATCCCTATTGTCATAGCTGTAAACAATATGCCAGGTGAGGGGCTCTGGATTGTCCACCTAAGGGGACCACACTTCATCAAACTGCAGTTTCATGTAATTTATAATAGCGTTGAGATTTATAATAGCAAAGAGCAGGATTTTGAGTTCTAGTACTTACATGTATCCACACAGCCATAAATACAAATTGTAGCAGCTTGTAAGGGGTAGGATGAACATCGACACTGACATTGGAACAGGTCAATTCAATAGCAGTTTCAATATACATTGTAAGGATGCTGAAAAACATTTAATTGCTGGACATGTCCAGCATATGTGAGGTGTAGTGCCTTCCAACTGAAATCCTATGTAACAAATAGAAGAGACTGGGATACATATGATGTAGTTTAGTTGGAATAAGATATGCCTTATGAAGGATTTTCAATGTGGATTCCATAAAGGTTACTTGGTAGCTGCCCTTACTGAGCATAGTGCAGCGGTCGCACCATCGTTGTAGGAACATGGTGGTCCCCATGTCAGTTACCCAGTCTAACATAAAACCTAACTTTTGTTAGGGGCCCCGTGTATTTTAGGTATAAATAAGGTTCAAGAGGTTTTTTGTTTTCTTTTTTTTAATAAAAAACTAAAACATGAAGATAAAGGGGCAGAATCTGATCTTATTTGAAAGAAAGATGAGAAGCAATGCCAGGAAGTATTACTACAATGAAAAAGTAGTTGAGGCTTGGAACAAACATCCAACAGATGTAGTTGGGAAATTTATAGTAAGTGAATTTAAACAAACTACATTTCTCATGATTCATCTGCCTTCCTTCACTCTCTGTATTTGCTGCTTAAGGGGGTGGGGGTTAGTGAGCTTGCAAATGAAACATCACAACACCATGTAACCTCAGATATGGAAGTGATTTATTACCTCTGATATCATTGCAGGGGAGGGTCAAGAAATGAGGGGTACACAGAGAGTGAGAACAGGCACATGAATCATGGGAAATGTAGTTTGTCTACAGATTCACTGCATGTAAATAACAGTGATACAAGGAGCAGCAAGTAAAATAAAACCAAGCAAAGGCTGCACAAGGGAGCGGTGCATATTTAGCACTACTGTGGATGTAAAATTTTGAACTAAAATCCACTTTCTATATTTTCTTCCCTATTTCTCAATCATGAAGAGAAATATTCTCACTGTTTCTCATTTTAGTAAGGGTGGATAGGCTCCTACAAAGAAGCTGAATATATATGGAGGTCACTTTAAATTGTTATATCTCTGGCATTATTAAACCTAGAATAGTGATTTTGGTGTCATATTAAAAATGACATCTTCACCTTTCATATATCAACAGGGGCGTAACTTGAAGGGGTGCAGAGGGTGCAGTCATATCAGCCCCAGGAGCCTTAGGGGGCCCATAAGCACGGTCATCAGTATTGAGATTGCAGCTTCCACCTGGCCCATAAGCCAAGGAGACCCACAGATTACCCTAACCACACTAAGGTTGATTAAACTCCTTAGCCCCTGTAACCATCACTATCAAGAATTCACTATAGGGATGAGGTACGGGGCCCCCGGACAAAAGATTTCACCCGGGCCCACAAGACTAGTTATGCCACCGTATACCACTAAAACCTGTATTTTCGGAGATGATGTATGTGCTGTTACAGGTTTTTTAATGCTTGACTAAATAACTATTTAAAGTGCACCCCTCCAGTGTCTCTAGGGGTAACAGGGATCGTGTCTTTTGAATAGGTAAATAGTTTTTTTTTTAAAAAATGCCAAATTTATTACTAGGGTCAGGCATGGTGACCATCAAATGAGGCAAGTAATTTAGCTATTTATACTTGGTGCTAGGTTTAATTTAAACTGTGTATTAGTAGTATACTGTATTACCATGAGTAGAGTACATAGAGTAATCATACGCGTTATCCACATGACAATAGGTGATCTAACCTCTATTTCATGCTGTAACATGCTTAGCATATAATAGTTTAACCTATTCCTCCTTTTTTCCTCTGTATGCATTTCAAAAATTTTCAGCAGTCCAATAAAGAAAATAATTTTTGTATATTTTTAGGTTTGAAGATTTTATTTTATTTTTTTTTATATTTCTTGTAGATTGCAAGAGATCTAAAAGAAATGTGTAAGCTGTTGTAATATATTTATGTTCAGAATAGCACTTGTTGATATAGTGTGGTATGCAGTAGAAATGTATGAGTGATGAAAATTTGACACAAGCAAATGCAAAACATAATAAGAAAGTAAAGTTTGAGATATCAATAATTTGTATCATAAATAAATAGTGTGAAACAATGGTGACTTGTGAAGGAGGATACATTATCATCATTACAATCGATCACCTCTTCCGGATCAAACTGAACAAATGGAAGAAAAAACATTGGTGCGCTGGCTCACAAAATGTTCCCTTTGCTTATTGTGTAGCTACATTTCATCATTCATGCTGTTAATGGCCTTGTCAATCTGAGCCTCATAACTTTCTTTACCTGTTTGCTCTGTTGCAGCCATACTGGCTTTACTGTTTTTACAAGTACTCTTTGGTCTGGTGGCCTCTCATCTTCTCTGTATGTCCATCAACGCCTAGTATTCAGCTAGTATAGAAGTTACTAATGTGTGCTGCCACATAACATTCCCCATAAAAGCACGTCTTCTCTGACCTCCATGTCCTCTTCAAAATACAGGTGTATCTTACAGATTGGTTACTGGGAAGTAGAGCTTGTTATGTATTTGGGTATAGTATTATGAAGATGGTAGGAAAGGAACAGGTTTGTGGACTGGGATACCCATTTATTTCTGCAATAGTAGACTCAATAGTTGCACAGAATGTCAGTATACATGGCCAACTTTCTTAGAAAGCAAATTGAATTTTGGACATTCTTAGTAGTCTCCAGTGATTATAGATAATGGACCGCGGTGAGCATGCTGATGGTTGTGGTGCACTCACGTGTTTGGTCCAAGTGTAGTCAGCATTCCCTACAGAATGTGTACATTACCATATATGTATATATTAAAGGGGTTGTCTTGGATAAACTGATCTTTCTAATCTAAGCCCTTCCCCCTCCTACCTTTTACATTACTTAGGTTACCAATACTCTATATTTACCTAGGTACATTTTCTGATTTGCCAGTGACATTCCAAACCCCTATTACTAACTGCCCACGCCATCATACTTACCTGTCTTCTTGTCCAGATCTTCTGAGCGCGGGACGTCACTTGGTCTGGGCTACCGTGTATGCTGGTGGGGGGGGGGGGGGGTAGTAGCTGAGTTAGGATAGGCTAGTAGGCTAGCTAGGAAAACGGGGAGGAGGTGTGAGAGAGGGAGGAGGTGTGAGTCAGCTCATAGTCAAGCGCGAAGCATCATAGAAGTTGTAGGAAAACAGAATGGAAGCTACACCATGTAATCAAATGCAGAAGATACCAGGAGCTCCCAAAGAAACCCATAAATCACTCAAAACACTGCTAAAGGTATTGGGGGCACTTATTAACCTATAAATAGCACTAATAGACTTTTTTTGGGGAAAAAAAAAAACATTTGCCCGGAAATCCCCTTTAACATGCCCTATTTGATAAGTTGTATCAAGTGTATTTTTACAGATTCTTCTTATGTATTTTCATGTATCATAACATGTCCCTTTACTCATTTATCAGCTGTAGAAAACGTGGTTTCCTTTCTGTCCTGTCTTGTTGCTGCAGGAAAAGCTTTGGCTTGTATCAGTGCCATGAGTCAGCATCTGGCAATGGTGTTAGCTTATGCCCAGGAAGCACGAAAGCCACTGAATCTGACTAGATTTGTCAAGTTCAGCGCTAAGCCACAGTGTTCTGTCAGACATTTGCAAAAGTTGTATTTATTAAACCGCACATTCTTCCATGACAAAGGGTACCTGTCATTCCACCTGCACTCAACACCAAGAATACACAATACAATGCATGTAAGGCATGAACAAAAAGTGCAAATTACTACCAAAATTAGAACACAGGATGAGGTTTAGAGCACTGTAATGTGTGGGTGTCCTGGCATTTCGGACACATGAGACAAATATGTTCATGGCATTTAAGTGTATATACCCTTCCATGTAGCTTATGGTCACATGATGGATACCTGAGTAATGTACATGATATACTCTGGTGTTTGCCATTAATATGGACATTTCAATAACTACCTGTTAACCAATTTCTTGAATGTTTTTGTATAACATATGGCTAGTACCCTATGATTTATTACAAAATCTAATTGTGTTTTAGAAGTTGTCAATGTGAGAAATATTTCACAATGCTTATTTAGTACAGATTGTGCATATCTAGGATACAGGTGTACTTGTATGACCGGGCATTCCCTAAAGCCAAAAATATGATAAATTGTCAGAATTTTTTTCTATAAAATGCGCGAATTAAAGACCTTTGTTTTGTCTTGTGTGAAATCTTTGTACATCGAAACCTCTTCAGAAAACCACCTGTTTGAGATGATCTCTCCTTTGTCTAAACCAGATTTCTAAGACAGATTTTCAGTCTCATCCGGTTTATCCCTACTAGCCATCTTAAAGAGAAGACAACCCCCTAACAAACCATTAAAAAAAATAATTCTATATTTTCTTTGTTAATTTGTAACAAAAAGTACATGTGTGAACATCGTGCGAAACAGCAACAATAGTAGGATCGCGAAATCCATTCAGAGGTCAATCTCGTTATTAGTTTACATAGGATCAGAAGGGAAGCGCTAGTTTAAAGGGAATGTGTCACTGTGGTTGTTCTACAAGATGAAAGTATTTATAAAGCTATATTTTCTTTTACTTATGTTTTTTAGGTATTCATACAAGTAGGTTCTGTGCAGTGGCGTAACTACCGCCATAGCAGCGGAGGCAGCTGCCACAGGGCCCGGGACATTAGGGGCCCGGTGACAGCCGTTACAGCTGCTATCATTATACTCGGGGGTCTTTTCGGACCCCCGAGTATAATGATTGTCGGACCGGGAGAGGTAAGAAACATAAAAAACTCTGTTACTTACCTCTCTACGATCCTGCCAGGCCTCCTTCCTGACATCTCTGACGTCACATGAACCCGGCCTGCGTCCCGGGTCATGTGACGTCCGACGTCATTGAACATGGACAGCAGCGGAGAAGACCGCGTAGGAGCCAGAGGACAGGTAAGTAACAGTAGTTTTTTATGTTTTTATTCCCCCGGGTCTCCGATTATTATACTTTGGGGTCTGAAAAGACCCCAGAGTATAATAATTGTTTATGGGTGTCCACAGTGGGACATAATACTGTGTGCAGGGGCCACTATGGGACATAATACTGTGTGCAGGGGCCACTATGGGGGATAATACTGTGTGCAGGAGCCACTATGGGGGATAATACTGTTTGCAGGGGCCACTATGGGGGATAATACTGTTTGCAGGGGCCACTATGGGGGATAATACTGTTTGCAGGGGCCACTAAGGGACATAATACTGTTTGCAGGGGCCACTAAGGGACATAATACTGTGTGCAGGGGCCACTATGGGGGATAATACTGTGTGCAGGGGCCACTAAGGGACATAATACTGTGTGCAGGGGCCACTATGGGGGATAATACTGTGTTAAAGGGCCACTATGGGGCATAATATAACGCGCAGAAATGCGTATGAGGGGGTCGGTCGAGGTCTTCGGGGGGGGGGATGTCAAAAGTTCGTCACGGGGCCCCGCCATTCCTAGTTACGCCACTGGTTCTGTGTATTCATTTCTAGAGACAGCAACCAACTGTTCTCTAATACAGGAGTGAGTATTAAACATGCATCTCCTATACTGCCTGTGCAAAGTAAGAGGAGCCTGTCACTGTCTGACACATCTCGCACTACTATTCACAGTTCTGTGTGTCACAGCATTGGGAATACAGAACTGTTTATTGCAGTGTAAGCTATATATGTAAGAAGCTGTGGCTGCTCGGTAGGCCTGTGCTGGCTACGATAAGGAGAAGACGGCCTAGCCATTATGAGGGGGCTGTGCTAGCTATTATGGGGGACGGGAATGTGTCTAGCTATTATTAGGGAGGGACTGTGCCTAGCTATTATGGGGGCACTGCACCTAGATATTATGAGAAAGGGCTTAAAGAGGACAATTGGAGTTGGCTCTTGTGACATTATGGCATTTGTCAATAAAGACACCTCTAAAAAAAAAAAATCTGTATTAAACACAATGCTTCAAAAATGCATCCCTCTTACCCCAAATGGCAATATATGTTTGAGCATAAGTATAAGTGCTCCCCGTTTGAGAGATAATTTAGTGGTACCCACTATTATTAGCATTTGCAGGTTAGCTCCCTTCTCACCACACCTCATGCAGCAAAATGTGACTGCCACCTATAGGTCTCAGTAATGCCTGTACACACATGTAAAAGCATTTTTACACATTGAAAAAGGTCAAGACTTTTTCCAGCATTTCATCACCTAAGTTCTATGCCCCCCACCCTAACACTTAACCTGTGCCAACAGTCAGAGTCCTCTCTGATAGTCAGAGGAAACTGGAGGAAATTCATGTAACACACAGAGAGGACATACTGTAAGCAAATGTTACATGGTCAGATTTGAGCCCGGGACTATGGTAACTACTGAGCCACTGTGACTGTGGCCCATTGAGTAAATGTCACATATCTTACTTATCGGTGGTTTGCTACAATTGTTCCCTGTAAATGAAATAGATTTCACAGTGTCTTGTACCCATTACACTATGTGTATTGGATTATCTAGCTTTGTCCATAGTGGTCAGAAATTAGACTGCATTTTCCACTTATAAATGACAACTTTTATTTAGGTTCAGCAGTTTTCGTGGCGATATCTTTGGTAAGACATTTACAAACCTCATAAAGCCAGAATGTCCTTAGAGAAAATCATTTCTCTATTACGCTTTTATTTCAATGGCATTTTATTAGAGGAGCTTTATTTTATAACTTTCCGTGGCTAATGTAGATTTCTTTGTTTCGTACAATTCTTTACAGGAAATTGAAGACAGGTTGGATTTAATAACTTTAATTTAAACATTACAGAAACTTGATGAAACATGAAAAGTATCAGCGTAATGTTTTTATTTCACTCAAGGCTCATCTTGAAAGAACAAAACAAGATT
This sequence comes from Leptodactylus fuscus, assembly GCF_031893055.1. Taxonomy (NCBI): domain Eukaryota; kingdom Metazoa; phylum Chordata; class Amphibia; order Anura; family Leptodactylidae; genus Leptodactylus; species Leptodactylus fuscus. Next base: position 200,440,074 of record NC_134266.1, on the reverse strand, counting down.
TTCTGGTTGTACATTTCTTGTCCTGACATTTCACCTCCTGTCATTAGCATTCATTATTAAGCTTTTCAAAGCAAATGAAGTGAAGATACATATTGTGCTTAGTGCTCAATTCTTGACATAATGGTTTAGATTTAAGCCTTTTTTCTTTGCTTGCTTTGTACACCTTTATAATGGTGGTGAATGTGTTTGCTTTGTAAAGGTTTTGTGGATTCAGTTGCAAAGAAACTGGTCACATGGAGACTCGGCGCGCTTTCCACAACTACCTCTTTACAGGTGTCTAAAGACATCTCATTATTATTATATAATACACAATTAATATTCATATATGTGTTAATTATCATAAAGAAGCTGAAGTTAGTCTTGAGACTTGTGATTTTATGGATGGAAATCTTTGGACACCTTTCATGAAGATAAATTCTATCCATATACCCTGTTAACCAGGAGTCAAAGAAAGAATAAAGAGCTGCTCTGTAATGGAGAGCTTCTTTCTGCTCTGGGCCTCTCAAGCCTTCCGGGTAATACTACATTTCCTCTACAGTAGGTTCTTCAGGGAAAATATCTGGTTTGAGATTGGCTTTCCATGTCAAATTTAGCTGTTTGTTGGACCTGTGGAGATCATAGGTTATTAAAAATGTTCTGCAGATTAATTATTTAGTTCATAATAATTAAACTTAGAGGACCTTCTACAACCTCCACCAAGTCCAGTTCTTTGCATTCCTTGATAGGTGCTGCTCCACTGAATAAGGAACAGTTAAGATTTTACTAGCCCCCACCATTTTCAAGCAATAAGTGCATTTAGTTTTGGTACCTGATTTGATAGTTAGGTTTTTTACTGTCAAGTGGGTGGTCTCAGGGAGAAGCAGGAAAGGGGACTTGATTCTGAGCTCCGCCCTGAAACTACCCAGTAGTCTTATTTATCCTAGCAGGCATCAAAACTAACTGCACTGTTTGCTCCGGAATGGTGGGGACTAGAGAAAACTTCCAACTGCACTTGAATCAGTATAACTGCAGCACCTATTAAATGATGCAAAGAACTGGATGTGGTGAGAGGTCCACTTTTAAATTTAAAGGGGTTGTCCCATCACAAGGATCCTATCTATACTGCTTGTTAATGTGGATGTAAGATTTTTCCTAAATACATTGCTTCAGCAAAACTGCTTTGTTTGTCCACTATCTTACTTTATTCATTTTTTTTTTTACACATCCCTTGACTTATCTGGTCATAAGTCAAGTGATTTATCTGCCTGCTCTCAGGGGGGAGGGAGGAGGGGCTAAGTGCAGGGGAGCGAGCCTTTGTTTCTAGCTATGCCTGTGTCTACACCACATGACCTAGCTTCCTGCACTCAGATACAGGAGAGTAGCTGTTTTCATTTCTTCTGTTCTCCCAGTTATCAGGCTAGCTAATTCAGTTGTGTTCATTATGGCAGAGACAGGCAGTCTCTGTTTGTAACACAGAATGGAGTTGCTGCTGCCTGTACTTCACAGTCCAATATGGGTGGGCGGAGCTAAACGGCAGGTTGCCTGTGAAACCCCGCCCACCAAATGGTGCAAGAAACCAGGAAGAAAGAAGATTTTACAGCAGTAAAGACTGGTGAGTATGTGAGGTGGGAATACCCCATTAAGCTTTTTTTCCCATGATAAATCCACCAATGACTTCATCACATTCTTTGGATGACTAGTCAATCTAAGATACTGTAGATGATGATACATTGCTGATGAAGCTGGCAACTGTTGTGATATCACTATTCAATTATCCATCCCTCAAAGAAAAATATCTCCTATTTATGTATATTTTATTCAAAGTGGATCAAACATATGTGGTGTGAATATAGTTCTCTATTAACGTTCATTACTAGAAAGAAACAGTGTGTGGTTTAGAACACATCTCATACAGCTTGAATTCAATTACATTGCCAAATGGCTACAAGATCCGGCACCTAGCCATGAATAGATGCGAAAAAATATATAGGATGGCCGTCTCTTACCACTTGTGGCTGACTTCAAGGAGGTGTCAAACTCTGTTCCTGGACCATGGGAACCTTTCTTTACAGAGATAGAACACTGAAACCACGATGAATTTGCAACACTCCGAAGTCTAAAAAATCTTCAATGCTTTATTTCATGTAATCTTCTTAAAAAAACAAACAGGCCATAGACCAGACAATCAGACAAAAAACACCGTGACAATAAAATCGCTTGGCTTACGCGTTTCGGGGGGCAGCCCCCCCTTAATCATAGCATGTCTACATTACAAATTCCTTACCCTTATATAGGATGCTAATCAAACTCTACACCTGGCTAGCATTTGGTGTCTAGAATGGATCTAAATAAAGTTTATACACGAAGAAAAAAAAAAAAAAGGGGAGAAAAAGCTGTTTCTATTATATCTCTAAATGAAACAACATATTCTATAGGACTAATTTCATGTTAGCAATAAGAACAATCAAATATGAATCATACCTTTTTCATATGACCCTACATTCAGGTTCCATCGGCTCACTATTCACCCGCTTACTGATACTTTTTCTTCCGGGTCAGATGTCACCATATACCATATGAGAATTTGCCTCGCCCATAGAATTCAATTCAAAATCATATCCCTGCAGATCTCAGCAGGTACCGACACCATCATGACTACACAGAGTAATTGTATCCATCCTAATGATGTAATATCTGCAGCCCATATTCCCCACATGCGTAATGTAATCTCTCACCAAACCATGTGATATTCCAAGCCAATCAGATATACCTCATTTCTTATGAATGAGTGTAGGGCATGCGTACTAAAACTTACTCTTGCACATATCCCTACAACCTTCTTCATGATAAATAGATGAAGGGCAATGCACATATATATGTATATCAGTACTGCAAAGGGTATATGAATATATAAATAGAAAACCATATGCATAAGCATATGGATTCACATCTGATTTTCACTATAATTACTAAAAGTGGAGAATAACCGATCATGTGTATTTCAACCGCGGACCATAAAAAACCAACAATTGAATAAAAGAATGTGGTGTACTGAAAAATGTGGTCCACTATACATATAGTCTATCGCATTAAAAACAGGAACTAACTCCTCCAAACCTGCGTGTATTCTACCCTATAGTTTTTATTCTATAGCTAATATCTATATGTAGATGTTTAAATTTAGGTAACTAGAGGTAAGCTGTAAATTCATTTAGCACATCGAAAAATTCCACATATCAATAAATATAGGATAAATCAGTTTTTACGTTCATGCCTTTAGGTGTGTGGCTATTGAATCTTAAAATGTGCCATGCCTCTCTTTTGAGAAGAAGTGCTCTACTGTCTCCTCCTCTAGGCGATTTTTGAATTTTCTCCAGACCGAAAAATTGAAGACCCTGAACATTACCATTGTGTACTTCGGAGAAATGTCGGGAAATACCCGACATACTCTCCGTAGCTGTTTTTTCACAATCTCTTAGGTGTTCCAGGATTCACACCTTCAAATTCCTAGAGGTACAACCTATGTAATCTAAATTACATTCTGTACATTTTATACAGTATACAACATTCTGGCTATTACAATCGATGTATGACTGAATCAGCCACTTAAAATCCGTAGCAAATCCCATCACCTCTCTTTTTTCATTAGTAAATTTACATGTTTTGCACTTAGGGAAACCACATTTAAAGTTACCCCTTTTGTTCACTTTGCTCCCCAGAACTGGTTGTAAATAACTGGGTGACAAAATGTTCCCCAATGTATTAGCTCTTTTTGATACAAAGGACATTCCCCCACTCAAAATGTTTCTGGTGATGGGATCAGCTTCCAAAATACATAAATTTTTCTGTATGATTTGTTTGATGGACTTGAACTGAGGACTATAACGGGTAGAAAATACCATTTTATAGTTTCTTTCCTGAGATCTATCTTTTTTCTGTCCTATCAAGAGATCCTTACGATTCTTACTTTTTACTTTGGATGAAGCACTTTTAATCATCCAACTAGGATAATTTCTTTGTTTTAGACGTAACTCTGTGTTCTTTTCAAAACTTACAAAATTATCCTCCTCACTGCATGCTCGTTTAGTCCTTAGTAATTCACCATATGGAATGCTAGCGATCGTATGTTTTGGATGGCAGCTGTCCGCAAGGAGAATAGAATTTCCTGCGTTTTTTTTTCTAAAAAAAAGAGGTGGCTACTTTATTCTTAGAGGCCACTCCTCTAAGAGAAATATCCAAAAAATCTATTTGTACTTGATCATGAGTATAGGTGAATTTTAACCCATAAGGATTTTTATGTAGAAATTCAATTCAAAAGAGAGGCATGGCACATTTTAAGATTCAATAGCCGCACACCTAAAGGCATGAACGTAAAAACTGATTTATCCTATATTTATTGATATGTGGAATTTTTCGATGTGCTAAATGAATTTACAGCTTACCTCTAGTTACCTAAATTTAAACATCTACATATAGATATTAGCTATAGAATAAAAACTATAGGGTAGAATACACGCAGGTTTGGAGGAGTTAGTTCCTGTTTTTAATGCGATAGACTATATGTATAGTGGACCACATTTTTCAGTACACCACATTCTTTTATTCAATTGTTGGTTTTTTATGGTCCGCGGTTGAAATACACATGATCGGTTATTCTCCACTTTTAGTAATTATAGTGAAAATCAGATGTGAATCCATATGCTTATGCATATGGTTTTCTATTTATATATTCATATACCCTTTGCAGTACTGATATACATATATATGTGCATTGCCCTTCATCTATTTATCATGAAGAAGGTTGTAGGGATATGTGCAAGAGTAAGTTTTAGTACGCATGCCCTACACTCATTCATAAGAAATGAGGTATATCTGATTGGCTTGGAATATCACATGGTTTGGTGAGAGATTACATTACGCATGTGGGGAATATGGGCCGCAGATATTACATCATTAGGATGGATACAATTACTCTGTGTAGTCATGATGGTGTCGGTACCTGCTGAGATCTGCAGGGATATGATTTTGAATTGAATTCTATGGGCGAGGCAAATTCTCATATGGTATATGGTGACATCTGACCCGGAAGAAAAAGTATCAGTAAGCGGGTGAATAGTGAGCCGATGGAACCTGAATGTAGGGTCATATGAAAAAGGTATGATTCATATTTGATTGTTCTTATTGCTAACATGAAATTAGTCCTATAGAATATGTTGTTTCATTTAGAGATATAATAGAAACAGCTTTTTCTCCCCTTTTTTTTTTTTTTTTTTTTCTTCGTGTATAAACTTTATTTAGATCCATTCTAGACACCAAATGCTAGCCAGGTGTAGAGTTTGATTAGCATCCTATATAAGGGTAAGGAATTTGTAATGTAGACATGCTATGATTAAGGGGGGGCTGCCCCCCGAAACGCGTAAGCCAAGCGATTTTATTGTCACGGTGTTTTTTGTCTGATTGTCTGGTCTATGGCCTGTTTGTTTTTTTAAGAAGATTACATGAAATAAAGCATTGAAGATTTTTTAGACTTCGGAGTGTTGCAAATTCATCGTGGTTTCAGTGTTCTACCTAGCCATGAAGTCTGCCTTTACAAACATTTGTAAAAGATGTGTTCCTTCTAAAGATCTCACTGAATTGTGGAGACCATGTAAAGTTAGAGCACAGCTCCTGAGTGCTAAGGCACATAGTGGATAAAACTTACCACTGCTCTGCCAACTTACGAACTAGAGCTATAATACACAATGCCAATGGGAAGATGGAGTGGTGTATAGTATGCTGCCACTGGACTCTAGAGCGGAAACGGGTTATGTGAGGCATGAATCGCCCTTCAGTCTGATGAACAAGTCTGGGTTTGCATTGTGCCAACTGAAAAGTGTGGTGGAGGGGATCTTTTTCAGGGGTTGGCCTAGGCCCCTTAGTTCCAATGAAAGGAAATTTTTATGCTTCAGTATGGCAAGACATTTTAGACAGGTTTGAGGGAAGATTCGGGGGAAGGCCTTGCCTCTTTCATCACGACATACACAAAGCAAGGTCCATAAAGGCATGGTTGGGTCTGGAAGAATTTGACTGAACAGCACAAGGCCCTAACCTCTACCTAATCCTACACAAATGAACTAGAAAGGAGATTGTGAGCCAGGTCTTCTTGTCCAGTGTCAGTGTCTGATGTCACAAAAATTCCCACAGGCATATTACATAGAAAGTTTTCCCAGAAGAGTTGAAGTTGCAAAGGGGGTCCAACTCTATATCGATGTCTCTACAACATGTACATTGTCAGTGTCCCAGCCTTGTTTTTCAGGGCTTGCACACTAACCTATTATATTCAAAAGGCCCTATACACATGTCCATGTATTATCATGGGGCTATGGGGAGTAAAATTCAGGACAGGTCCTGTTCTTGTTTGTTTTACAGCCCATGCTCACTGAAGAAAGTGAATGGGTCTGTGGAGGCGGTATACATACAGTCCTATGAAAAAGTTTGGGCACCCCTATTAATCTTAATCATTTTTAGTTCTAAATATTTTGGTGTTTATAACAGCCATTTCAGTTTGATATATCTAATAACTGATGGACACAGTAATATTTCAGGATTGAAATGAGGTTTATTGTACTAACAGAAAATGTGCAATATGCATTAAACCAAAATTTGACCGGTGCAAAAGTATGGGCACCTCAACAGAAAAGTGACATTAATATTTAGTAGATCCTCCTTTTGCAAAGATAACAGCCTCTAGTCGCTTCCTGTAGCTTTTAATCAGTTCCTGGATCCTGGATAAAGGTATTTTGGACAAACAATTCAAGTTCAGTTAAGTTAGATGGTCGCCGAGCATGGACAGCCCGCTTCAAATAATCCCACAGATGTTCAATGATATTCAGGTCTGGGGACTGGGATGGCCATTCCAGAACATTGTAATTGTTCCTCTGCATGAATGCCTGAGGATTTGGAGCGGTGTTTTGGATCATTGTCTTGCTGAAATATCCATCCCCGGCGTAACTTCAACTTCGTCACTGATTCTTGAACATTATTCTCAAGAATCTGCTGATACTGAGTGGAATCCATGCGACTCTCAACTTTAACAAGATTCCCGATGCCGGCATTGGCCACACAGCCCCAAAGCATGATGGAACCTCCACCAAATTTTACAGTGGGTAGCATGTGTTTTTCTTGGAATGCTGTTTCTTTTTGGACGCCATGCATAACGCCTTTTTTTTATAACCAAACAACTCAATTTTTGTTTCCAAAATGAAGCTGCCTTGTCCAAATGTGCTTTTTCATACCTCAGGCAACTCTATTTGTGGCGTACGTGCAGAAACGGCTTCTTTCTCATCACTCTCCCATACAGCTTCTATTTGTGCAAAGTGCGCTGTATAGTTGACCGATGCACAGTGACACCATCTGCAGCAAGATGATGCTGCAGCTCTTTGGAGGTGGTCTGTGGATTGTCCTTGACTGTTATCACCATTCTTCTTCTCTGCCTTTCTGATATTTTTCTTGGCCTGCCACTTCTGGGCTTAACAAGAACTGTCCCTGTGGTCTTCCATTTCCTTACTATGTTCCTCACAGTGGAAACTGACAGGTTAAATCTCTGAGACAACTTTTTGTATCCTTCCCCTGAACAACTATGTTGAACAATCTTTGTTTTCAGATCATTTGAGAGTTGTTTTGAGTAGCCCATGATGCCACTCTTCAGAGGAGATTCAAATAGGAGATCAACTTGCAATTGGCCACCTTAAATACCTTTTCTTATGATTGGATACATCTGGCTATGAAGTTCAAAGCTCACTGAGGTTACAAAACCAATTTTGCGCTTCAGTAAGTCAGTAAAAAGTAGTTAGGGGAATTCAAATCAATAAAATGATAAGGGTGCCCATACTTTTGCACCGGTCAAATTTTGGTTTAATGCATATTGCACATTTTCTGTTAGTACAATAAACCTCATTTCAATCCTGAAATATTACTGTGTCCATCAGTTATTAGATATATCAAACTGAAATGGCTGTTGCAAACACCAAAATATTTAGAACAAAAAATGATTAAGATTAATAGGGGTGCCCAAACTTTTTCATAGGACTGTATATCAAACCCGGCACATACAACGAGGTCATGTGCATTTTGACTTATTAGTGCCACTTAGTGCAGTTACACTGTAGCCAATTCATCAGTAATGAGAGCTTGATTCATTTTCTACATTCTTGTCATTTATAAACTCTTTATAACCTTGTTCTTTATATGAAATACACTAGAAAAGTGGACTAGTTACAGTAAGTGACACTGACTGCCAGAGCATGCACAACCCAGGTATACAGGAAGCTATATTCTTACCGTAAAGCATGTCAAATATGTGAAATTCAGTCTTTGTTGCTGTACAAATTACACTCCATATGTTTTCATTTTAGTCATTTACAACTTTGGTTGTTTGAAACTATTAAAAACTATTTTTAAAACCCTAGACACCTGGTCATTTACATGTAACTCTCACCATAAGTAGTACATAAGCGAAGCTCCTGCAATTGGTTATGATACTGCATTGTGATAACGTAGCACAAAATGACAACAACAAAAAAATTGCAAAAACAATTTGCTATGACTTCTCATAGTTTTTTTGTTTTCTTTCATGAGATATCTTACTGCAGCCGTTCTGGTTTACTCTGCTACATCTGGATATCAAACTGCCCTAGTTATAGCATAATAAAAGTATTGCACTAGGCTCAGAGTAATGTTCAGGTCTGCGTTGTTTGGCTCCTTGCAGGACTTTTCTATCCGTCCATGGAGACTCCAATGCACATATCTTGCAGCACTTTTCTCTCCGCGTTTTTCTTGCGGAATGAGAAATTGAATCCCCTGGCGGAGTGAAGGTGTGAAACTAGCCTTAGGTGGAACTTAAAACTTATTGAGGGAGAGGAGGCTCAGTCACACTCCGCGTTTGTTAGTATACTCACAGGCTGGTCAGATGTAAATATTAAAGTTCAGATCTACTCAAAATCTAAAATTGTAATAACTTGACAAATGTTTTGCTTTCCTGTCTGTTTGTTTTTACAACTTTATTTGTGCTATGTGTTTTTGGCTATTCCTTTAGGCCCAGTTTGCATCAGCATTTGGGGGGGGGGGGGGGGGTCTGCTTGGGAGCCCCTGAACAGAAACCTGTACGCATTAAAAAGCAGTTACCGAAGAAACCACACAGACCCCATAGACTATAATGAGGTCCATGTGGTTTCCGCTTGGTTTTCACAAGTCCTGCATGCTTGCAGTACTTTCCTCTCTGCATGTTTCGTGCAGAAGCTACACGGACCTCATTATAGTCTATGGGGTCCATGTGGTTTCTTAGGTAACTGCCTTTTAATGTATATAGGTTTTCATTCGTGGGTCTAACTCCCCAAAAGGAAACCCAAACACTGATGTGAACTGGGCCTTACATGTAGAATTATATTATTGGAACAGATACTGGTTTACTTCGACTCTGGATCTCCTATCTAAGAGCTTAGTTTTATCTATTTGTGCTTCCATATTTCAACATATGTTAGCTTGGTGTTCTGCATCCAGATCCTTTGTGAATCCTGTTTTGACCATAAATTATGTCTAGACATCAAAGACTGAGGCGTAAAATCAGCAGTCCTGTCATTTTATGTATATAGGGGAGTGCCAACTCTCTTAAAACAGATGATGTCAGGGGGAAAAGTAGTATCGGCCATTTTGTATTTCAGCATGCCCAATCTACTGCCAGATGTGCCTCCCCTCAACCCATTGAGAATATGCACACGCTTGAGTCAAGCATGCATGTATATGGGACAGTCAAAAAGAGTAGCTTTAGCTTCTGGCTGTCAGCTATTGATAGCATATGGCTACCTTATGGATGGTAAGCAGTAGAGATAAGCGAGTAGTATTCGATCAAATACCTCCCCTGCATAGTTATTGGTGTACTCCACGTGGTAAACGCAGTAAAAGTTCGATTCCCCTTTTTTACACCAATACCTATGCAGGGGAGGTATTCGATCGAATACTACTCGCTCGTCTCTAGTAAACAGAAATCTCAAAATGTCCTAGTAATGTCTTTTTTTTTTCTTTTTAGCGTTCACCTGGCAAGACGACTTCTGCAGCTCGAGAGACAAAACTCCTTACTGGTTAAAGACTTAGATCGTCAGAAGGAGCAAACTACAAAAGTGTCTCTGGAAGTAAGTAAAACAACCCTAACTAACCGTCTGGATTAATCCGGATGCCCAGCTTTGAAGATGACTGTCAGAAATTTTTTGCTGTCTGTTTGTCATGAAAATATATTTGAGATCAAAAGAAAAATTGCCCTCCAGAAGTAACTCATATTCAGTTTTCAGGCGTAAATTGTGACATTCTTGATTAACCAGTTATGTATTGAGGAGTATGTAATGTGCACATGCCTCTCTTACTGATGTCATGTATTATTTTTGATTTATGGATTGTATCTTTCATACCATAAGACATTCAACAGATAATTGGCAAGGATAAGAATATGTGTGTACATATATTTCTTAGGGCAAATGTACGAATTTATTGCCAATATAGTCAATTCAAAATTTAACCACTTAAAGGGATCCGATCTTTGGAATCCCATTTTTTCTCCATAACACTTAGGAATAGCCTTAAGAAAGGCTATTCTTCTCCTACCTTTAGATGTCTTCTCTGCACCGCTGTTCGGTAGATATCCCAGTTTTCTTCTGTATGTAAATGAGTTCTCTCGCAGCTCTGGAGGCGGGCCCCAGCGCTCAAAAAGAACTGGGGGTGTCCCCAGTGCTGCAAGAGAAATTTCCAATGACTCCTCTATCTTCGTCTGGAACGCCTCTCTCTCTGCGTCTTCTTCCATCCTAGGTTTCAAATGTCTAGGCATGCTTAGTCATCTCTTCCCTCGGGCAGAGCCGACTGCGCATGTCCACGGCCATTTTCTTGTGGCCGTTTACACAGTAGGAGAGGTTAGGAGAAGAATAGCCTTTCTTAAGGCTGTTCCTATGTGTTAGGGAGAAAAAATGGGATTCCAATGATTGGGTCCCTTTAAGGTCTTAGACAAATAATTTTAAGTTTTCACCCTTCTCCTTTACCTTTTAAAATTCGATGAACCTTTATTTTTTCATCAAATAGCAACTTTTTTGGTGATAGGGTCTCTTTAAATAATAGAGTTGAAGAACACTATTGTAGAACACCGCTGGCCCCAAAGCTTTTAGTATTGATAGGGTTATTGGCAATTGCTCCAAATGGTTTATTATTAGCTACACTTTATGCATTTCATCCATTCACATTCCTCTCTGACTCAGTAGAGTTTAGACTCCAATTTTCTCACAATAGCCGCATTCAAATTAAGGTCATACTAAGATAGTTAACTTGCAACTAAAACTGTTAATGGGTAATATATACAGTATGTCTTTTATGTGTGCATGTGGTGATGTCTGTAAAAAAAAAATTTTTTTTTAACTTTCTTTTCACTGTTATTTTACTGTAAGTAAATGCCACATTTACGTTTTTTTTTTGTATTGTATATTGAATTCATGGAACAACACCTGAGCATTTAAGATCTTTAAATAACAATGTGTCAATGAATAGTGAACGGTGCAAACATAGCCATGTATTTGTTTGCTTGGTCAATGTTCCCAAGCTCTTTTGTCCCATAGAACATTGATATTTGTTTGCTTTTATGTAACAGTACCTTGGAAACATTTAATTGAGTATCAACTGTCAAACTTATAATCAGGATTTTTTCCTTGCAGCGGGACCTGTTCCTGTCCGCCTGAAATGGCTGGAGGAAAAAGTCCTGCACAGATTACTTTTTTTTTTATGTAGATTGTGAGCCCCATATAGGGATTTTTTTTTTTTTTTTTTTTGTTTCCTATCAGTATGTCTTTGTAGAATGTGAGGAAATCCACGCAAACACCGGGAGAACATACAAACTCCTTGCAGATGTTGTTCCTGGTGGGATTCGAACCCAGGACTCCAGTGCTGCAAGGCTGCAGTGCTAACCACTGAACCACTGTGTTGCCCCCAAGATGACATTTTCGTCTGCTGGTTTCATTTTTAAAACTACGGAAACCTGACAGACCACATTATAGTCAATGGGGTTCATTGGTCTCTGTATGTAACCACAATTAGTGGTCCACTTTTCCGTTTTAACGACTAGCTGAACACAAGTGTGAACTTAGCATAACTTTTGTTGAATTTTGCATTGCTTCATCATTATATGGCATATTTGAATAGATCAGTAATGCACGCTGGGGTATTCAAAACAAAAAAAAGAAAGAAAAAAGTGCACTCAAATTTAACTTTTATTAATGTTCATTAAAAGTTAGCTATCCATATGATAAAAATTGTAGAAAAAGGGCTAAACTGCGTGTGACACAAAGGCTGATATACTAAACTAGTGGTTTAGGAAATATCTTGGGTACTAGGTAACCCAAACTACTAGCACTGAGTCCAATACAGCAGACCCAGTGCTACACGCAGCCATACTCAAGCCAGAGTATTGATTAGCTGGCTAGAACCACATTCACACATGCAGGTACTGACACATAGGCCTTGGATTGTTAACTAAAGGGCCCCCCAGCATACCCAATTCATGGGTTAACACCAGAAAACAAAAAAGATGCGCTATTTTAGTTAACCATCCAATGCCTCTGATGAACCGGAGTAGCCGGGGAAACACGTTAGGCGGAGTAGTTTAGGCCTTTGTGTCAGCACCTGCATGTGCGAATGTGGCTCTAGTCAGCTAATCAATACTCTGGCTTGAGTACGGCTGCGTGTAGCACTGGGTCTGCTGTATTGGACTCAGTGCTAGTAGTTTGTGTGCTGTATTGGAGTTGTATGGGTGAAAGGGGATCTCCTTCTAGGGAATCATGCTAACTATTATCCAGGCAATGCATTCACCAAAGTGATAGGAAGTTACCTAGTACCCAAGAATATTTCCTAAACCACTAATTTAGTATAGCAGCCTGTTTGTCACACACGCAGTTTAGCCCTTTTTCTACCATTTTTATCATATGGATAGCTAGCTTTTAATGAACATTAATAAAAGTTAAATTTTAGTGCACTTTTTGTTCTTCTTTTTTTGTTTTATATGGCATATTTACATAGAGAGCAATCACTGTCTATTTGCACTGTACTCCACTTGGTATATGGTTTGTGTGGGTCTGTGTCAAAAATTCACATTCATTTATGTGTGTAAGGGCTAATGTCTGTTAGTTTGTCCTATAAAGGAAAATGATGTTTAGAAATCTTAAGTAAATCTATCAGCAATTCTTCTAGTATCTGTTGATCCACTTCACAAGGCAAAAGCACTTTAGTAATGTTGAATATTTCATTTGGCTGACCTCTTTAGGATATTTTCAGTGGGTCCTTTAAATACATATGACCTGGGTTTGAACCAAACTCAAGAGAAAAATGAATAATCATATGAGGAATGGTTAAGTGTCAAACTATTTCTGATGTGATTGAGCGCTTTATTACTCTAAGGTCTCATGCACGTGGCAGAATCTGGGTCGGAAAATCTGGTTCATAGATGGCCACATTTCCCAGGCTGATCCAAGCCAGGAAACTAGGACTTCTGACATCATATTTGGTTATGGTGCTGAAGCCCCTGTCTCATCATGGCTGTTCTGTCCTTACTATATAGAGAACTGAAAGATCTTTAAGTTGTGATATCTCTTCTACTACCTTTGTTATCTTTACCTTTTTTTTATCTGTACCTACTGTCACTGTAATGCCTCTACATTGGAGCTTTTGTATTTGTATATTGTATTATCTATGCTGCTGTAACACACTGAATTTCCCCATGAAGGCACTATTAAAGGATTATCTTATCTTACCTTATATACGTACAGGACAGGGAAGCTATGAGCAGACTGGAACTCCCAGCATCATATATCACTATGATGCAAGCAGTCCTGGACTCTGGACTGGATTTGGACCGGGAAATACAGCCTTTGTACAGACTGAATTCTCCGGACCAGATTGCCCATGTGCATGGGCTCTAATAATGTGCCAATAAGGCTTTAATAATTCATTTATACAACAACATGATTCCAATTATAAGCAGTATAAATATAGTCATGTATGGTAAATTGTCACTGTATCTTTAAGAGTCTCACCCTGATATAGTACAAAGAGTAGCATGAATGTATGAATAATGGTCAATAATAGCAGTGACTCAGTATAGCTCATTAACTTACTCATTAAGTAAAGTTTAGACCAACATAGTTCTTCAATAAGGTGATATAATAACTTATGTTGTACTACATAGGTATAATACAGTATTTCTACCATTATTTTACAGTACAAATGTTGAATGTTCTATAACTAATGTACTCTGCCTAAAACTGCAAAAACTATATTTACCAACCTGCTAACTTCGAGATTAAGGCCACATATAGCAGAGACACTGTGACTTAGGCTGCTGAGGAAATACAGGTGTGGACGGCACTGGATTTTACAGTCCTAGCAACATGAATGAGTTTTAACTTATTTAATCCACACATTGCAGAAAAAAATGCTTTTGAAAATGTACTGTGATATGTTTTTCATAAAAGCATATGCAAATAAGTAGTCCTTGGTGGAAAAGATGAACTTGCTCTAGTGCCACCTTTTGGAAGTTAGTTTCCTATAGATTAATGTCTGGTTTTCCTAAAACCTAATACCATAATATGAGAATAAAGCCAAGCCACAATACCGTCTCCAAAAGGAAGTGGGACGCATGCACAAATGGCTGTTCTTAGCTTATTACTTCTCATTGAGCCAGCCAGCCATTTTAAGTATATTTGTATTCCCCTTTAACTGCTTTTGGACTGCCCATTGACTTTACACGTCTTGGCGGTCCACTCTTAACACTGCAAGAACGTATATATACTGAAGAATTTCTTTAAAATCCATTCACCCATATGAAACATATGGCCCCTGTAGGTTATCCATGAATTATTTCTTGTTCTCCAAGTGGGAGGTCGCCTTTTATTTTCTCATCGTAATCTTTTATTTTCTTTGAGAATATAAAAGCTTCTCATCCACGTGAATAACAATAGATAATTCACGTATAACCTACCGGGCCATATCTTTTTGAACAGATTTAAAAATAATAATAAAAATAAGAATTCTTGGGCTCAGCGGCAGCCAAATGATTGATGATCGCATGAAATAATTTAGCATTTTGGTACTTGATGACAAGTTCTCTTTAAAATAGGAATAGTAGTAATATAAGCTGTGAGTTGTGGTGTGTCTGATATCATTGGGAGTATAGAAAGATGGAAGATTTACCAACATTGGTCTGTCTAAACTAACAAAGCTTCATGAATACATAATTTATCCTTTTTCTGTTTAAACACATTTTCTAGTTGGATAGAACAAACTCCCTTTTAAGTCAAGTTCACCAGCCATACCAATACCTCATTGAATCTGTGCGTCAAAGAGACACTCAAATAGACGTTCTTAAGGACCAGATTTCAAAGCTTGAAAAAGATGTCAGGTAAGCAGGTTTATATCATTAATGTTTGCTATTACATTGTTTAAAGTATAAGTAACTTTTTATTTTTTTGTTGTGTTTGGTGAACATTTTTGTAGTATAGGTTATTAACCTATCTAACTTCCTTTTAATAGAAAACAGGCTGTAACATTCCCACTAGTAATGATGTAACTAAGCATTGCCAGGCAGAGTCTGTTCCATGCACCTTTACTCGGTGCAGTATGTAGAGCTGTAGCATATTTGCCAAAGTACGCATGGTCAAGTAAAATGGCTGTGTGTCTGGTTTTATACAAACTAGAAAAATGGTTCTCCGTTTTCACAGGCTGCCAAAATTGTACTAAAAATACAGTTGGGAAAGTGATTTTTATATGGAGCATAAAATGCTAAATATGAAGTTCAAATTCCCGGCTTTTATTTGTAATCCGCTCCTCACACAACCGTCTCCGAGATTTCTCCTGTGCATCCCCCATACTCTGGAACTCCTTACCACGACACATAAGACTGACCCCCACAATCACAGGCTTCAAGAAGGCCCCGAAGACTCACCTATTCAGGAAGGCCTACAACCTCCAATAACACCATCACCGCACCACCATCTGAACAGTCTCCCCATCTCCTTCTGTCTCTACCCCCTTCCCTCATAGATTGTAAGCCCTCGCGGGCAGGGCCCTCTACCCCACTGTGCCAGTCGGTCACTGTTAGTATTACATCTACCGGTATATTCTGTGTACTGTATGTAAACCCCCAAATGTAAAGCACCATGGAATTAATGGTGCTATATAAATAAACAATAATAATAATATCTTCATAATGGCAAGGCAATACAATGGTGTACAGATTTTACCTGGTAACAGCTCAGTTAGAGGGTTGCTAGGGAGAATTTTATAGGCTACTAGCTGGTACCCGCGACTTCGTCTGCGGTGATTGTAGAAGTGGGTATATACAGGCGTGGGTAAGGTTTTCGTACTGTGTATAAGGTATGGGATATGAAATGTAACTTTGTATCTTGTTTTTGCTGTAATTCAGAGAATACGTGAGACTTTTGTGTTGAAGTTAATTTGTATTTGAGCTGCTATACGGTGTTGTGAGAAACGTTACATAGTGACTTTGGCACAGAAGTATTTGAAGTTAACCCTTTCCTGTCGATGGCATTCTTTGATTTTGTTTTTTTCATTTTTGACTCCCCTCCTTCTAAACCCCATAACTTTTTTATTTCTCCGCTCCCAGAGTCATATGAGGTCTTAATTTTTCTTGGGACAAATTTTTCTTCATGATGCCGCCATTATTTATTCTATATAATGTACTGGGAAGCAGGGAAAAAATTCTGAATGGGGTGGATTTGACAAAAAAATGCATTTCTGCGACTTTCTTAGGGGCTTTGGTTTTACGGCGTTCTCTGTGCAACCAAAATGACCTGTCCCCTGTATTCTGTGTTTCGGTACGATGCTGGGGATACCAAATTTATATGGTTTTATTTACATTTTGACCCCTTAAAAAAATCCAAAACTGTGTTAAAACATTTTTTTTTTTGAAAAGTCGTTATATTCTGACAGCCGTAACTTTTTTATACGTCCGTGTACGGGGATGTTTAGAGCGTTTTTTTTTTTGCGGGGTCAGGTGTACTTTTTAGTTCTACCATTTTCGGGAAATGTTATTGCTTTGATCACTTTTTATTCAAATTTTTATCAGAATCAAAAGAGTGAAAAAACGGCGGTTTGGCACTTTTGAGCATTTTTCCCGCTACGGCGTTTACCGAACAGGAAAAATATTTGTATAGCTTTGTAGAGTGGGCGATTTCGGACGCAGGGATACCTAACATGTATGTGTTTCACAGTTTTTAACTACTTTTATATGTGTTCTAGGGAAAGGGGGGTGATTTGAATTTTTAATCCTTTTTATTTGTTTTTATATTTTTTTTGACTTTTTTTAAAACTTTTTTTATTTGCATTTATTAGACTTCCTAGAGGTATTGACATGGGTGGGCGGTGTCGCGGATTGTCAGAGCGGTGGGGGTCGGCAAACATGGCTGCTCCTGAGCGTTAAAGAGAGCCTCCTGGAGTATCGTTAAGGGGAGGGGCAAAGTGGTAAAGTATATGTATATGAGATTGTGTGGGGTTAGGGGCGAGGCTGCAGAGGGCAATATGAATTTTGTGGCTTGCTATGGTCCAAAGTGTGTGAGATTGCAGAGATGGTGGTGTGAGTGGTTTTGTGGGGGTCCTGGCACAAACGTATATGCGCTGTTGTGACGAAAAGTAGCCTATTGCGCAATTTAGTGTAGTGACTATGTTTGTGGAAAATTTCAGCCAAATCGGTCGAGCGGGTTTTGCGTGATTGAGGAACAAACATCCAAACACACAAACCCACAAACATCCAAACTCGCAAACTTTCACATTTATAATATTAATAGGATTTTCTATTAAAAGGATGTAAGATAGGCTATGTATATTACAAAAATGTTCACAATACAGGCTCTATTCTGACTACTGATGTACTCGGATGAGTGCTGGCCATGATCTGTGAAAAAAAGAGCATGTGCTCCTTTTTGACAGATTGGATGCACAGCTCCATTTTCACTGACCCAACTATCCATTTGAAAGTCAATATGTCCGGATAAAAAAAAAAAAAAAAAAAAAAGCTACTTGACTGCGAGAAAACACAGCCAAGGATCGAGTAAAGGCATAAAGTCACTCAGAATAAAAGTAATATCTTATATGAACTCAGTCAATGTATTCTTGGGGTTTTACCCTATTCCACTGTATAGGGAGAATGCTGTCAATCAGTGACTGGTGGGTGGATAGAGCTGGCAGCACATACATGCTAAGGACTCCCAAGTACACATAGTCATAGAATGCTGCAAGTAATTGCATGCAAGTTTTAAGGGATCCTATCTTTTAAACACAATTTATTCTCCCTAACATGTCGGAATAGCCTTAGGAAAGGCTATTCGTCTCCTACCTTTCCTTGTCTTCTGCACACCGCCGTTCGCCTGCAATCCTGTTTTTTCTCGGTATGTAAATGAGCTCTCTTGCAGCACTGGGGGCGGGCCCCAGCGCTCAAACAGCACTGGGATAGTCCCCAATGCTGTCAGAGAACTCTCCAGCGCCGCCTCCATCTTCTTCTGCAACGTGGTCTTCACTGCGTCTTCTTCCGGTTGTGTCTTCTAACTTCTAGGCCTAGGGCAAATCCAACTGTGCATGCTCGCTGGCCATTTTTCTTATGGCCGTGGGCATGCGCAGTCAGCTTTGCCCGAGGCCTAGAAGTTAGAAGATACCACCGGAAGAAGACGCGGTGAAGACCTCGTTGCAGAAGAAGATGGAAGCGGCGCTGGAGAGTTTTCTGGCAGCATTGGGGACACCCCCAGTGCTGCGAGAGAGCTCATTTACATACTGAGAAAAACCGGGATTGCAAGCAAACAGCTGCACAGAGAAGACAAGGAAAGGTAGGAGACGAATAGCCTTTCTTAAGTCTATTTCGACATGTTAGGGACAAAAAAAATGTGTTTAAAAGATAGGATCCCTTTAACCATAATATAGCATGTTTTCACATATGTAACACATAGCTAAAGTCGGCAGGTCTGTCACTATTGGATTCTGTCCTCCAAGAGGACTGGTTAGAACAATTGCACTCTAGGTAAATTGTATACCTAATGAGGGTGGAGTATGACACAATGATTTGAAGTCTCTCTTCAGTGTTCTCTGACTACTTGCACTATTCACTGCCCCTTCAGGTTTGTAGTAGGTATAAAATAGCGTATATGCTCTGCCTGGATTTTCCTTTGCACATAATAGCTTACCCATGTCCAGTCGTGCTGTTATAGACTTAAGGAAAGTTCTGTTTTCCATCCAGAGTGCCTGAATAAATGACTACCAGTAGAGACCTGCAACCTGGACTATCTTTCATCCAAGTCTATCTTTTTGTATACGGAGATACACAAATATATGGTAAAATTGTCTTAGTAAAACATTGTAAGCCTCACATTTATGATAGAGATTATTCTTAACAACAAACATTGAAATGTTGGCGCATTTCCCAGAAACATAATACTGCCAAGAAATACCTACATATTCTAATACTAAATCGAGACAGTAAAAGATATCTAGAAAAAATCTGGAAGGTATCTGTGTTTTCTTAGTCTGTATTGAACTGCATACATATAAAATGTTACTCTTAAGCAATGTACACTGTTTAAGTACATATCTAAGGCTGGGTTAACATCACATTTGTGATGTTTTAGTTATATAGGCTGGGACGGTTCTTGTTGTAGATGTCAACGGGCCATAGAGTATGATTTAGCATAAAGCTAAAAGAGTGGAGTCTCGTCTGCCAAGTTCATTTATGGATGAATAGCTTTACCCCATATTTCTTGTATGGGCTCTTTGTATATTTATACAGGTTTATCATGTCTCCCCTTAAACACCTGTTCTCCAGACTAAACAAATGTAACTCCTTTAACCTGTTCTCATATCTGAGGCCTTCCATGCCCTTATGAACTCTGTGGCACTCCGTTGTACCCTTTCCAATATTTTTCTATGAACTGGTGTCCAGAACTGAACTGCATATTCCAGGTGAGGCCACACGAATGCTTTGTAAAATGGTAATATTACATCCCTGTCCTGTGAGTCCATACCCCTTTTAATACATGACAATATCCTACGGGCCTTCAGAACAGCTGTAAAGGGAATCTGTCATTGGAAAAAGTGCTTTTGAGTACACCCAGGTCCTTCTCTACCAGTGACTTTCCCAGCGGTGTATCCACGTCTGTTTGTAAGCTATGCACAAACATTTTATTTTTCCATTCACAGAGCTGTATGAGAACATTATATTTGCAAGACAAATTGTACGTCATGTGCAATCCATTTAGTCTTCTGTGCAGTATACTGGGAAGCAGAAAAAAAAATTACAATGGGGTGGAATTTGAGAAAAACTGCTTTATTTTTTTACAGCATTCACTGTGCAGCCACAATGCCATGTCACCTGTATACAATGGGTTGGTATGATTCTGGGGACACCATATTTTATATAGTTTTATTCATGTTTTTAACCCCTTAAAAAAATCTAAACTTTGCAAAAACATTTTTTAGAGTTGCCATATTCTGACACCCATATTTCTTTATAGCTTCTCGTTATATATTTTAGCCAAATTGTTAGATCTCTCTTTGAAAGTGTCCTGTGGCAACCAAGTTGGTGATTAATAGAACTTTAAGTGCACTTGTCACTTTTTTGACAATAAGTGACAATGTTTTGGTGGGGAAGGGGGGATTGGATTTAAATTTTTGTTCTAAGTATCTTTATAAAATAAAAATCAAAAAATATCTGTAGAAAGCTGTATATGATCAACAGGAGGCCGACACTGTGTCTCCAGGCCAATCATCTGTATAGAGCCGCTTCCGGTGCCTGTACAGTACACAATATGGGGCCAGAAGTGTCCAATGTCCAGTGCCGAGCACCTTCACTGCAGCTCAGCTCCCTTTGAAGTCAGCGAAGGTGTCCAGCCGCTATACAGCAGCTCTGTACAGAAGATTGTTCTGGGGCCCATGTGTCAGGCCTCTATGGATGGACCATAAAAAAAAATAAACCCAAACAACCCAACAACAGCTGAATTCTGAGACTAATTTCTGGCACAAAGTAGACTTTGACTTAGACTAATAGTTTCATTTTAATATGGTGCATTTGAAAACAGTCTAGTATAAATTAAGAAGGGGTTCACACCTGCGCTTGTCATCCAGTTTGTGCAATCCCGATGGTTTCCGTCTTCTGCCCTGCGAAGATGAGGCAGGTCTGACTTTGTGTCCAGCTAAAAAAACAACTGTTTCAACGCGGACAGGCAGAAAACACACATGGGTGGTCACCTTTGTAAACCCGTTTTAGTGAATGGGTTTGAAAACCAACCACGGGGTTTCCGTCTCCTGTCCAGTTTCGTGGGGCAGAAGAAGGAAACCGGCTGGATTGCACAAACAGGACGACGAGTAGAAGTGTGAAACCCCCCCCCCCCCCCCCCCCCCTTACACACTTCTCTCCATAACTCACAATGCTGATTTTTACGTTTAGATTTTCTTGGTAAAAGAAAATATATAGAAAATTACTTCCAATATAGTTTTCAACTATTCTAACTGATTTGAGAATATTTTCCAGTCTATTGCTAGAGCAGCGAGCCTTGGCCAATAACAGGCCCAGATTGCACCATTCAATTTTTTTCTCTCCAAATAAACTTGTATTTGTCTGTAGCATGTCTGCACTTTGAAATCTTAGGAGGCATATTTGTAGTTGGACTGGACGTTTAATCCTGCAGAATATGTTAACATACATTTACTCTAACAATCCTGTGTACAGTGTGATAAATTGATTATTCATTGCTGTGTAGACAATCTCTCCACAGGATCTGTTCTGTGAAAAGAAAGGAAAATATTTATCACCTTCCTTGCGGGACACTTTGTGCAGACATGATTTATTTACTGTATATATGCCTAGTTACAGATAACTTGTGATGGACGTGCTATTTTCTTTCAAAATATTTTTTTATTCTGATTTTTATTCTGGAGGTATGAGAAGCACAATACTCCCCTTCAATAGAACACTTTTGTCAGTATGCTAAGGATTACAGTGACATGTTATCATAGCTCCAATAGAGAAACAATATAAATGGCATGCTTCCCTAACACGTACAGTTGTAAAGATAAAATGCTTGCACATAGTGCTGGCATAACAAATGACGGTACAACTATAGAAGTCTTGAGAAAACAGGGTTTCTTACCCTTATAAGCCCTGGCCTTTGTTTTTTCTGCAGGTTTTTTAATGTGACAATGAATAGTTGTGTGTACATATAGTTGCATTGTTGGGCGATACAATGAAGACGTTAGTCTTACCATTGACACAGTTTTAACGGATGTTTGCCTTGTTGTATTTTCACTGGGTCCACTAACTATAAAAGAGCTGCATTGTTATTTTCCTTTCAATGTAATGTGTTTTCACATTCTAATCTAATAAGAATCCTAACACCTATTCACATTTCCTTTTTGAGAAATGCAGTAGTGATTTTAAACACCTTAACACATACACTTCTAAAGGCATCTTGTTCTTAAAGTTTCCGTCTAGTCATTATATACAGAGGATGATTAAGTGTTTTTTTTATTTTTGGCAGATTTTGCTGCTTGGCTGCTTTTTAGCTCTGCTCCATTATGACAGAGCTGTGCACTGTGACTATGGTTTAGCTATAATACCTACAGGGAGTCTGAGACACGCCTCCTGTTTTGCCATTGGTTCTGGTTGCTTCTCTCTTCCTCCCACTGCAGCACTGCCTTTTTATATGGCCTGCTGTTGATAAGACAAGTCGCACATGCTCACCAGGAAAATGTAAGGCTCAGATGACTATAAAATATTGAATACTAAACCACACTTAAAAGGTAACTGCTGCACATATAATAAAGTAAATGAATCTCAGTAAAGGGTGAGTTTGTAGGGATCACATGATAGGGGATATCATGCTGTTCCGTGCGGATCCCCACCGATTACGAGCATGGGTTTCCCACACTGCTATTCTATTCATTCTCTATGATTCGAGCACTATGCTCTTCTGTCCCATAGACAGCGAATTTAGTGGTAATGTGCGTGCCCGGCCTGTCACTCCATTTAGACGGGGTAAGGAACCACCTTTTTGTGATTGGTGGGGGTCTAAGCAGTCAGAACCTCTTGATCCACATATTATCCCTTATTTTTAGTTGTGAATAGCTAGTACAGTTACTGTAATTGTACCCTTGGGCTGGAATAACAGACCATGTATATCTTAAAGGGGCTCTATCATGGGGAAAAGTCATTTTTAACTAATCACACCCTTGCATAGCCTTTAGAAATGCTATTTCACACCTACCTTTAGTATGTAAATTGCCTCAGTGGTTTTTGAATAAGTCCATTTTTATTCATATGCTAATTAGCTTTCAGCCAGCACAGGAAGTTCCCAGCAGCACTGCTCTCTGCTATTTTCTCCTATGTGTGTGTGCAAACAGGAAGCTGAGTCATCAGCAGCAGCAGCCTGTGCTGTACACACCCATAGGAAAGAATAGCAGAGGGTGCACGATGAGACTTCTGGGGTGCAGCAAGAGGCTAATTAGCAAATGGATAAAAATGGTCTCATTCAAAAACCACTGAGGTAATTTACATACAAAAGGCTTTCTAAAGGCTATGCAACTATGTGCTTAGCTAAAAATGACTTTTCCCAATGATAGAGCCCCTTTAAGTGTGTGTGAATGTATATATTGTGTATCTAATATATATGAATGCAACCCCAATCAAAACCAATCCTGAAACCCCTATTCATTTGGGCAAAGCTTCCCTTATGAAGTAGACTCTTACTATGAACAGGTATCCATAAGTCTCTATTCCCAGCTACAGAGTTGTCTGATATTTCTCACACTCCATTTCTATCATGACTGTAAGTGGAAAGTGCTCAAATTTGATAGTTTTTCATGTTCCCATTCATTCCAATGAAGTGTCTTTCAAGCTAGCGCAACTAAAATGTAATATTCTTAGGCTTTGTTCAGACTGTTGTATTGCAGATATATTATGCTGTCCATATTATGGCTGCAGATTCCATCCCAACTGTGAGGTGAATGATCTCAGTTTACAGCTCCCTATGATGCT
This sequence comes from Leptodactylus fuscus, assembly GCF_031893055.1. Taxonomy (NCBI): domain Eukaryota; kingdom Metazoa; phylum Chordata; class Amphibia; order Anura; family Leptodactylidae; genus Leptodactylus; species Leptodactylus fuscus. The sequence continues at coordinate 200,416,007 of NC_134266.1, read as the reverse complement.
GCTAGTTTGGATAACTAGGCCCTTGGTTGGTTGGATGCATTGTGCCCATCCGTATGCAGGCTTTAGGTTTACACATATGCATAAACAGCTATTGTTTATTAATACGTTTAGAAATAACATAGAAATATTGGATTGCCACAAAACTTGGCATGCAGTTATGTCTCAGGTAGATATGTAAATTATTACAGGGGTGGTCTGAATATTTTTGCTAGATGAAGGGGCAAAAGTGCTTCCCCCGCTGCCCTGTAAAAAGACTCTCAGAGACCTCTACTAAGCACTCGAAGATGGACATCGAGAGGGGCTTTAACTGAGAGAAGCTGCATGGTCATTTCCACAAGTTGCCTGCCATCTAGGCTGTTCTAACCTAGCTGGTAAGAAAGTGTTAGGAGCATTAGTCACATAAGGGCACACAAACATGGTAAGCAGGTTCTGGGCTGCTCAAACAACCACACTGACCACCAGTATATCCAGTATATAGGATTGTTTGATCCACTGACAAGCAGAAGCAGTTTCCACAGTTTCCTTATTCACAATCCAGATACAGGTAGCACCTACATTACATGATCCGGGTCTGCCTGGTCTTGTTCCTGGCACTTATCAAAAGGACAGCCACCTTTGTTTGCATTGTATTGCAAACTAGAAACTTGGACTTCTGCACACTGGAACCATAATGTCGTTGATGAAAAATCCAGATTCCATTTGGGATCTGATGATAATCTGGTTTAAGAATGGAAACCTTGTGGTGAGTGCTTCAATGCTGTATTTGCTGGTGTGGTGATCCGGGCAGCCACCACATATGACAGTCAGACACCTAATCAGGGACACTAACAGCTCAGAGATATGTGCAGGACATCTTGTGTTCACGTGTTCTCTCTCATGGCAGGGCTTCCATCTGGCATTTTTCAGCAGGATAATGCTCACCCATACACAGCAAGGGTTCACCAGGAATGTCTCCACCAGATAGCAACACTTCCTTGGCCTGCCCAGTTGCCAAATTTTTTCGCCAATTGAGAATTTATTGTATCAACTGGGACGTGATTTAACAGGCCCAGCTGCAACATCTATGTGCAAATGTGCCACAGTATTCCATACAGAACCTGTATGCCTCCATACACAGCTGTCTCTTATTTTGTATCTAGGCTAGAGGCGACCCAATAGAGTACTAATACCTTCTTTTAGTTGTACAGTTTTCCCCAGTAAGCGTGTCTTTTGGCTCTAATACTATAATCACTCACGTATATCACCATTATATTCATACGTGAAATTTTTATTCCAAAAACAACATTTTGATGCATTATTTTTTTGTCAATGAGTGTACTTAGCCTCAAGAAAGTAGAACAACTACCAATTCACTTTTTGGCTCATCATGAACTAAGCATTTTTTGTTCTTCCCACCTGAATTTGTTAATTCCTAACTTTTGACACAATAAATCAGTATGGTGCCTTCTGATGTGTCATAGAGCACAAAAGCCGTAAGCTTAACACGCTGTACCTGATCCCACGTGATTTTACTGGAGCTTTCAGGTTGCTTGTTTAGTGAATCATGCACAAGTACACTTAATAGGAGAAGACGGTTTCTGCTATTGTGAAAGTTTTGTATTCAAAGAAGTATAATTCATTGACTAATTGTCTACACATACAGGAAGGACCAGAAATGCGTCATGACTCGTCAGTTCTTCCATCTATTGAATATAGCATAAAACCATAAAGGTAAAGCGTTTCTACAAGTACAGGGCAAAGGGATGTAAGTTCCCATAGTGTGTAACATGCACATACAACAAAAGAGTGGTGACAAATGAAGTAAGCTATGCATTGCTATTCCTACGTCATCTAACTTCTCGATACAGTTTGAAGAACACCTGATCCCGCCCCATACACTCACATAAATCATTTAAAAATGTTCAGAATTTTATCAATTTTATTAAAAAAATTTTTACCTTTTCTTTATCTGATTCATTTTGTCAGGATGACATGGCAACAGGTGTAGGTGAAGGTTAGTTCCGATGTGTCATAATTGACTTATGTGTGTTTTTTTTACATTTTTTTGTGCACTTAAAAAGGTTTTTATTTTTCCATAAGACAACCTTAACCTAGATAGTATGCTAGGGCATCATAGAGAGGCGTCCCTTGCCGGAGGGTATCCAGAGTGGATAGCTGCTAAGGAAGAAAGTGTGACAGTCTTGGTCTACCCATAACCTAAATGGTCACCCAGTAATTTGAATGGGAACTCTATATGACAGAAAACCAGAGTGTATAGCCAGATCCAATTCAGGTTTCATGAGCCAGTTTCTTGGTGATCAGGTGGTTGTCTTTTTTTCTTTTTAAATGTAGATATATAGGGCTCATAATGTAAATTTTTTTCCTATCAGTATGTCTTTAGAATATGAGAGGAAATCCACACAAACATGGGGAGAACATACAAACTCCTTGCAGAAGTTGTCCTTGGCAGGATTTGAACCCAGGACTCCAGCGCAGAAAGGCTGCAGTGCTAACCACTGAGCCACCATGTTTCCCACCACAGGTCGTCTTCTTTAAAGGGAATGTGTGATCAGAAAATTACCTAATGTTTAAATCAACATTTTTTTGGTTAAAAATATTTTGATGGTTGTATTTTGTTTTTTATAATCCTGAAATTGTGCATTTTTCATCGTGTCCACCGTGCCTCATGATAGGTGGACATTTTCTATTCCGTAGAGATCACTTTTCAGTAGTCAACTCATTATCACAGCCTGGCTTAGGCTAGGTACACACTACGCAAAATCTCCTAAAATTCCTCTCCATATGTCGTCATGTGAACATTGAGTGGAATTTAATACTTTTTATATCCAGATTAACACAAGATCCACCATTTACAGTTGGTGATGGTCATGGCTCTTCCCTTCCCTTGCACAGGTAGACAATGCCCACAACACCCATCCGTAGAAGTCAATGAGATATCTACAGAATACTGTTTATCTATGTTTTAAGTAGTAAAATCTTTAGCTTAAAGATTTCTTTTTATATGCATATTTATGTAAAGATTGCTACAAAATCAAGTAGTCGCTCTTTACAGTTATGTATCATCTTTGATTTGGAAATAGCACAGACTGTAAACATATTGGGCAGGGTCAATTTTCCCTTTTGTTACATGACCTTGGAAGTAATTACCTGTTACATGCATAATATCCAAGATTGCTTAAGGTGTTGTTGCTTTATAAGTTAATGATAATTATAGTTTTTTAATACACTTCGAAGAACCAGTTACATAAGTTCCTCTCCACGTTTGTGGTTGCACATGGATAAAGAACAACATGCTGTGCCATATCAAAGGACTCTACCACTAGTCTTACCTACAGTTAGATATACAGACTTTACAGTAACTAAAACAAGCTGTAGCTGTGAGATGGCATGTAGTGAAATTTTCAGTTGTGTAAATAAGAGAACAATTTTAAGCATAATCTTGAGTACTCTGCAGTTAGACTTTAATCCCTGAAAGCATACCTCTGATTATAAAACCACTTTTCATAAATTAATAGTACAGGTGAATAAAAACTACTGTGCTATATATTTTATTAAAGAAATAGGTTTCCTTCTCCACTTATTAGGCTGATGTTCTCTTTTCACTCAAAATATTAATCTGAATCTGTTCTCTGTACTTGCCTTATACACAGAAGTCTACGGAGAGGGAGGAGGAGCTTGCTGCCATTTAGTTAATTGATTTATAGCCTCATTATGTGCAGTGGCAGTCTTATTTTTGAACATATAGCAATGTCAAAAGTGTGCTTTTACTCACAGTGTAGCAGCAGAATTTGTGTGTCTTTTCCTGCAGCGTCCTCTGCCCCTTACCTTCTCCATAGACTTCTGTGTAATAAGTAACTCAGCATGGTACCTTGATAAGAAAACCTATTTTTTTTTTAATAATCTATATTACAAAGTTTCATATATTCATCTGCGCTATTCATTTATGTTGTTTTGGAGGAAGTCCCCGCCACACGTGACTGCTGAGGCAGATTTAAAAAAAACAAAAAACAAACAATTATCCTGGGCAACCCATTTAATGTGTTAGCATAAACCTATATGCTAATATATTATATTCTCTATCATTATGACACAGACTATTGATAAAACAACAGTTAGTGTGCTGTAATAGTAGGTTTAGCGAAGCAACAGCCTCGAGGACAGTTCTAGGTCCCTAGGGCTGGCTACATAATGGTGTCACCAGAAAATGCAGTGACGATTGAAGGGGGGACCCTTCTTTGATCTTGCTATGGTCATGTAGAGGGTTAAAGGGCCAAGATCAGAGGTTATTCTGGTCATTAGACAGCCATTCTAGAAGAGCACAGGACATCCATGAAGGATTTATTCTAGTGTGTCATTACAATATGCCAGTATAGAATAAGGCACCTTGAATTGAATATATCAGAAAAATAGAATAAGGCGGCTAATTGACTATATCAGAAATATATTTTATCTGGTGTAAAATCTGTATTTCTTGTTTTTTGGGTTTCATGATTGCTCTACGTCAGGGCGTTTCCTTTGTCTGAGCCAAATAAGATTGCAGCTTTCTTATAGGGATTACAGAAGCACAGCTCACGCCAACTAAGAAATGTAACCAAGTTCATAGTTTAGTCATACTCGAAGCCTTTGTTTAAAATGTTCATGAACAAAGACGTAGCAGGTTTATTTAACATTTCCATTATATAGAGAAAGTGCTGACAACGAGTATGATGGCATCATAACTGCCTACAACCCTGACAGCACTGAGATGTTACTAGACTGTCTGTCAAACAACTTCACAAATGTAATAGATTTCTCAAATAAAGACGTTTCATTACAATTTTGGAAAATAAGAGACCATGGAAGAAATCAATCACATGGTGCATTTAGGGGTGGGTCAAAATAAAGAGAGTCATGCACTAGATACATTGAACACATATCCCTATCCTTCCTCACGGTCGATGTATGTATCTACCAATACTTTGTGCTAAAAGTGATGGACAAGTTTATAATTGGCTAATATCCCCCCTTCCATTTTCTTGCAAAACATATCTAAAACCCATAATTATTAATTTGATACATTTTTGCAACTTGTGACAAAAATAAATCTCTAATTAAATTTTTTTTTTTTGTAGATTGTGAGCCCCACATAGAGCTCACAATGTACATTTTTTCCCTATCAGTATGTCTTTTTGGGATATGGGATGGAAATCCATGCAAACACGGGGAGAACATACAGTCCTATGAAAAAGTTTGGGCACCCCTATTAATCTTAATCATTTTTAGTTCTAAATATTTTGGTATTTGCAACAGCCATTTCAGTTTGATATATCTAATAACTGATGGACACAGTAATATTTCAGGATTGAAATGAGATTTATTGTACGAACAGAAAATGCGCAATATGCATTAAACCAAAATTTGACCGGTGCAAAAGTATGGGCACCTCAACAGAAAAGTGACATTAATATTTAGTACATCCTCCTTTTGCAAAGATAACAGCCTCTAGTCGCTTCCTGTAGCTTTTAATCAGTTCCTGGATCCTGGATAAAGGTATTTTGGACAAACAATTCAAGTTCAGTTAAGTTAGATGGTCGCCGAGCATGGACAGCCCGCTTCAAATCATCCCACAGATGTTCAATGATATTCAGGTCTGGGGACTGGGATGGCCATTCCAGAACATTGTAATTGTTCCTCTGCATGAATGCCTGAGGATTTGGAGCGGTGTTTTGGATCATTGTCTTGCTGAAATATCCATCCCCGGCGTAACTTCAACTTTGTCACTGATTCTTGAACATTATTCTCAAGAATCTGCTGATACTGAGTGGAATCCATGCGACCCTCAACTTTAACAAGATTCCCGATGCCGGCATTGGCCACACAGCCCCAAAGCATGATGGAACCTCCACCAAATTTTACAGTGGGTAGCATGTGTTTTTCTTGGAATGCTGTTTCTTTTTGGACGCCATGCATAACGCCTTTTTTTTATAACCAAACAACTCAATTTTTGTTTCCAAAATGAAGCTGCCTTGTCCAAATGTGCTTTTTCATACCTCAGGCAACTCTATTTGTGGCGTACGTGCAGAAACGGCTTCTTTCTCATCACTCTCCCATACAGCTTCTATTTGTGCAAAGTGCGCTGTATAGTTGACCGATGCACAGTGACACCATCTGCAGCAAGATGATGCTGCAGCTCTTTGGAGGTGGTCTGTGGATTGTCCTTGACTGTTCTCACCATTCTTCTTCTCTGCCTTTCTGATATTTTTCTTGGCCTGCCACTTCTGAGCTTAACAAGAACTGTCCCTGTGGTCTTCCATTTCCTTACTATGTTCCTCACAGTGGAAACTGACAGGTTAAATCTCTGAGACAACTTTTTGTATCCTTCCCCTGAACAACTATGTTGAACAATCTTTGTTTTCAGATCATTTGAGAGTTGTTTTGAGTAGCCCATGATGCCACTCTTCAGAGGAGATTCAAATAGGAGATCAACTTGCAATTGGCCACCTTAAATACCTTTTCTTATGATTGGATACATCTGGCTATGAAGTTCAAAGCTCACTGAGGTTACAACACCAATTTTGTGCTTCAGTAAGTCAGTAAAAAGTAGTTAGGGGAATTCAAATCAATAAAATGATAAGGGTGCCCATACTTTTGCACCGGTCAAATTTTGGTTTAATGCATATTGCACATTTTCTGTTAGTACAAAAAAACCTCATTTCAATCCTGAAATATTACTGTGTCCATCAGTTATTAGATATATCAAACTGAAATGGCTGTTGCAAACACCAAAATATTTAGAACAAAAAATGATTAAGATTAATAGGGGTGCCCAAACTTTTTCATAGGACTGTACAAACTCCTTGCAGATGTATTTTTGCCCTTGGCAGGATTTGAACACCAGGACTCCAGCGCTGCAAGGCTGCGGTGCTAACCACTGAGCCACCATGTGGCCCCCTCTAATTAGATAATTAGCAGAAATAATCTTTCATGTTGTTGAACCGTGACCCCTTTACCATTATCTTCAATGAAAAAAATTGGAAAAAAACTTTTATAATTCCCTTAGTCTTAAAAGGGTTGTCCAAGACTGACGCAAAACTCATTTGGTGTCAAGGGTGGTGTAAAACAAAAAAAAATAGTACTTTCCTAAATCTGGTCCTTGTTTCGAGCCTCAGGTCTCTCCTTCCTTCTCTGCCATGCACAGACTGCCCAGACCAGAAGTCCATTGGCTCGGGTGACCACTGCAGCCAATCACTGACATGTCGGGTGTTAGTGACGTATCTGTAATGACATCAGCAGTACCCAGCATGTGACTTCTGAGGCCAGTGATATTCTTCAGCAGTCACCTGAGCCTCTGGACTTCTGGCCCAGGTAGTCTAGTGCAGCAGAGGGCTTGAGAAGGGCCACCCAAACTGAGGGCCAAGGGTCGGGGAATATCACTTGTTTAGTTTATTTTACACAACCCCTTTGACTTGAGTAGTGCATGCTGAGCTACCCTGAAGGCAGTAATGCTGCAGTGACCATGACTGAATTGTAAAGTCCGGCAGAGTGTGCTGCTTGTATTATTATTATTATAATCTTTATAAGGACTATTTTCGGGTCACATGGCGCCCAGATGTTACTCCCCATTGCCTGTGGCTCTTTGGTCATGTCTGAGGGAACATCGAGCATTAAAGGTTGTTTTCCATGAATCAGAAGAAATAATGAATTAACTTTTTACTTGCCATTTTACTTGGTTGTACAGAACTGGCATTGCTCTTCTCCATAGACTTTCTCTAGCACCTTTAAGCTATTGGGGCTGAAAAGAATGATGATTTTCTATTCCTGGACAATCCCTTTAAATAAAGAATGGTGGTATATGTGAGATATATATTAGTGTTGTACTGCAGTAATGACGTCATGGAAACAAATACTACGGTACATGTATGTTGTCTGTGTCTACATATATATATTTCTTCTTTAGGTTTGCACCTTTTATGGTTCAGTCAGATCTGGAGGAAGCTGCTACTAGTTGTCTGTACAGATTATTGTGTGACATGAGGTCTTAGTGAGAAGAACACGTCAGAAATCTGAGCACCTGAGGAAATATGTAAAACAACAAATTCCAGTTACCATGACACCTAAACAGAAGGTGTTATTTTTACCTGACACAGTAAAAAAGCGGCTTTCCCAGAAACAGAAACCTCAATTTGATTATCGCAGTCATTGTAGAAGGACTGTGTGTTCTTTCATTTGTGTTTTATTTGCCAATGTTAGTCTAAAGTCACATGACCGTGCAAATCAGCTGTGTGAAATACGTTTTTTAATAGACGTCACGTAACAGCATTAATTTCACTGTCCATGAATGGCGCTGTTCACATGACTATTATGTTTAAAATATAACTCTGGTCCTATTTTAGGCCGTATTCACAAATCCCTCCTCAAGTACATTTCTGGTGCGAGGCTGCCTGTGAAAAATGGACTTGTTTCACAGCCATTTTAAACTTCTTTCGTTGCACTTAGGGCTAGTTCACACGTGAGTATAAGGGGAGGTTTTTGACAGCGGATTTCGCGTCCAAAACCTCCCCTTATAATGGTGGTCTATGGAGACCGCCGGGCTTCTGTTCTCCGCTAGCGGCGAGCTGCTGCTAGCGGAGAAAAGAAAGGACATGTCCTTTCTTCAGGCGGAAGCCGCGCTGTCTCAGTCGCGCGGCTTCCGCCCCCCGCAGCTCCCTCCTATGTCGGCTCATTCATTTGAGCCGACAGCAGAGGGTTAAGCCGCGACAGCGATGGTCGCGGCGGGCGGGTTTTGACAAGAGAGAGACGCGGCTCGCCGCGTCTCTCTCTGTGTCAAAACCCGCGCGGGCAGTTCACGTGTGAACTAGCCCTTAGCCTTATTGTCGGACATTATTGTAGCACTTACCTCTCCTTGGCTTGAACTAGTCAAAAGTACTGTGAATGGGGTGCACTGGCATGTTTAAAAGAATACATAGTGTGGGGAATGTAGCTCGGCAGAAGAAGTGGTGCAGACCCTGTCAAAATATGCAGGAAACAAGGGCCACACGGTGGCTCAGTGGTTAGCACTGCAGCCTTGCAGCGCTGGGTCCTGGTGTTCAAATCCCGCCAAAGGCATAAAACCATCTGCAAGGAGTTTGTATGTTCTCCCCGTGTTTGCATGGATTTCCATCCCATATTCCAAAGACATACTGATAGGGAAAAATGTACATTGTGAGCTCTATATGGGGCTCACAATCTACATTAAAAAAAAAAAAAAAAATATGCAGGAAACAGGTTTATTTAGAAAGAAAAAAAACAGGAAAATAAATAAACCATGATTTCAGGCACAAAATGAGCAAAAATAAAATACAGCTTTAACTTCAGTCAAAAACAAAACAAAATCCTGCTCGTCTGAGCAACTAACTAAACAGTAACAATAAACTAACTATACGTGTGGCTTACTAACAGCCACATGAAGAAACTAATATGCACAACACAGTCTCTCAGGGTAATAGTACAGACCCAGACACCTCTTCTCACTCCCTGGATCTGCCCTGAAGTGCAGGCTCTGCAGCCTTTTATGGGCTATTAATGAGTCTTACAACCCACACCTGGGGTGAAGCCTACTCCAGATCTGCCCTGGACCACACATAGGTCAGAAATCTGGGGATAATATAGCTGGACTCCAGCACTTTGTCTGTCGCCTTCTCACAATAGGTAAAAAAAAATATCTATTGGGTGATAAAATGTATCTCATCTCAGTATTTTTGAGAGACCGAAAACATTGGTAATACTATCATCTTCCTTTCTGGTCGAGTGTGTCCACACAAAACGGATAATCGGAAGGTTTTTCACCATGGCATTGAGGTGCACTGTTGATAATAGCATTAAAGTAGATGAGATTCTGCAAAATCATGTCTATACTCTACAGAAAAAAAAAATATTGCATGGAATGACTGGAATTTCAGATTTGAAATCCACACTATGTCCAATTTATGCTTTGGATTGTGTGGACTGAAAATGTAGTGGCTCTGTTGTAGAAAATCCATGCTTTATATTAACCCATAGTGCCAGTACTATATCGTATAGAACCATATTGAGCACCATGTTACTGACATTACTGTTCCCAGTAAGCACTACCTTACTTGCATTTCCATCAATGCGTCTATGGAAGAATATGGTCTGAGATGTGCATGCCGTCAGTAAAATGCAGAACAACCATGTTTGGGATTTATATGATGTAGATTCTGAATTCAGTACATACAGCATAAGCCTTTAGTCACATTCTCAAGACTAAATGAAAGTGATTTTGTTTAGACTAGCTTCTATGCGGGTATTTCTGTTGTGTATGTATATATCACTTCCCCCAAACCGGAGCTGCATGGGCAAAGAAAGTGACACATTGTGGCCACACTTTGTGATAGGCGGTAAATGTCTCTTATTGAACTTTCTTGTCAGAAAATCTTGGATCTGCAATAGTTAAACTGAGACAGAAGTATAATATGTGTTTCTTGCAAGAAGAATTACGTGTTTAAGGTCACGCCTTCTGAACTTAACCTTTAGCCTCCCTACATGAATAGTCTTTAATAGTGTGCAGTATACAGATGTTGATATGTGGAAATTCGGGACTAATAAAGAAGTATGGTTTTTGTATTACTGTAGAGCCTTAATGTGAGTCTTCTGCAAATTAAAGGAATTGCTCAACTGATAATTTTATTATTTAATACTGATTGGGACCCTTAAACTGAAAACTCGCTTCTTCCTAGGCCACAGTTTCCAGCAGTGTCAGATCCTTTCACCGTTATACAATTGTCTGCCGCTGCAGCCAATCATACTCCTCAGTAGTGACCTCTTTACAAATAGCTTGTGACATGCTGTTTCTGAAGAGTTGATCAGCGTGTGGTTGGTTGCAACAGCCACCAGTATACAGACAAACATAACTATACGGAGGCTTTGAGTGTGGTGACTACCAGTTTGTTATATTTAAAGAGGTTGTTCGGGCAAAATAATTATTTTTAAAATAGACCAGGTTACATGAAAAAAGTTAAAAAAAAATAAATTATACTCACCAGTCCCCAGTACTCTGGTGTCTTCCCAGCACAGTTAGATCCTCCTGATCTGGCGTCTCCTCAAAGTAAGGGTCCATTCACATGGAGTAAACGTGCGCTCATTTTGGCAAAATACATGTGTAAAAATAAGACTCCCATTGACTTCAATGACATTTTTTACACGTGTAAAAAAAACACGTCAAAATACACATGTAAAATGTAATTGAAGTCAATGGAAGTCTTATTGTTACACATGTATTCTTTACATGAGTATTTTGCCAAAATGAGCGCGCGTTTACTCCGTGTGTATGGACCCTAAAACTGCTTGCCAGCTTTGACGTCTCGGATCCCTTCTGCTGATTGGCTTCAGTGGTTTCAGCAGTCTCAGGAAGAAACCCTGGGACATCAGAGGTAGTGACGTCAAGACAAACAAATCTAAATCATTACAAATTTAGCAGAATTTCTCTAAGCATGTTAGCGATCAGTCTTGTGTCCATTTTTCTGTATGACCATGACTGCAGGAACTTTCTGTGGTCAGAGATCCACTCATCATTTCCTTACTACCGACAGATTATCAGGTACTCTGCATATAGGAGATGATAATCTGGCCACGATAATTGAGTTTCTAGTAAACCCCAGACCCTAAAACGTTCCTGCATTCATGGTCGTATCCATTGGCAACTCATCAAGACATTTTATTCTGTAAAATTTCTAGTTACAAAGTATACTTTACATAAATGTCTTCATGTTTTTCAGTAAGTTAAATAAAGAAAAGTCTTCTCTGCTTCGTATCAAAAACCAAATGGCGGCAGATTTGGAAAAGCTTCTAAATCATCAAGAGGTACAGTTCTCATTTTCGGCACTTTTTTGCTCAGGATCATTGTTTATATAATATTTACTCTGGTATATGTCATATGTAATGGAACTGGAGCACAAATACAATGTCCAACAAGTAACATTAATCGTGTAATGACTTCACCTTAGATACAGATATCTATCACTTGTGTAATATTGTAGCTGGAAATATGTGATTTTATTAGTTATGGCTGCCCACTCCTGGCACAGACAGTATAAGGGCTAGTTCACACGTGGGCAAAGGGGAGGTTTTTGACAGCGGAATTCGCTTCAAAAACCTCTCCTTTAACATGGTGGTCTATGTAGACCACTAGCTTTTTTTTTCCTCCTAGCGTTTTCCGCCTGAAGAAGCAACATGACCTTTCTTCAGGCGGAAAACGCCTGAAGAATTGCATAGAAGTGAATGGGAGGCGAAAACCGCGCGGTAAAAAACCGCGCGTTTTTTTACACACAAAACCGCGCGTTTTTTTGCAAAAAAACGCGTGGTTTTCGCCTGCAGTTTCTATAGCACATATAGGAAAAAAAAACCCTAGCGAAAACCGCTAGCGAAAACCGCGTCAAAAACCTCGTCAAAAACCGCGTGGAATGCAAAAAACAGCGTCAAAAAAACTCCTCGAGGTTTTTTACCTCGCACAAATAAGCTAGGCGGTTTTCACGTGTGAACTGACCCTAAGTGTATTACTATTATTAGCAGTATTCTCCATTGGGTAGATGTATTCTAGTTATATATTTAGTAGATCTCCTATGTGGTCTTGAATGACCGATAAAGTGAAACTAAAAGGTAAGTGAAGGAGCTTTCGGTTACATTGCGAAATTTTCCCATCACTGTTCATTGATCTAAAGATAAAGATGAGATAAAGCGCTTATGTGTAGGTAGATATTTCCTTTAGTTTTTTGTTTTTTTTTGTTCCTAGTAATCTGGTAAGACTAGCTACATATGCATGTATTTTTTAACTCTTTGTGTGCTTTATACTTTGGATAGGTTTTACCAAGGTGCTAAAACATTTTGAACGTTTATTTTTTCTGGCGTTGTATGATATTGTTATATAGTAAGGGGTATGGCCCTACTCATTCTCTTCAGTCTTTCTGCAGCGTTTGACACCAGAGAACAACAACTCCTTCCCAGTATGCTCCCCTTTCTTGGCCTTGAAGACACCGCTCCCTCATTTTCCTTCCTAGCTTTTCGTTTAGTATATCATTTGCTAGTGTTATTTCTTGTCTTGAAGTTGACGTTACTTAGTGTCCATTCCTAGGTCCCCTCCGCTTCTTCCTCTGCATTGCCCCTATTGGACAAACCACCAGACAGATTTGAAGTACCATCTTTATGTTAATGATACCCTCCACATTGACGCTGGTCTGTCTGCTGTTGCTAACATCATGTTTTCTCTTTATCTGATATTCAATCTTCCAAAAACTCAACTACTTGTGTTTCCACCATCCACTAACCTGTCTAAACTAAAATATTTATTTCACAGTTTGCGATCTTACCATAACTCCTAGGCAGTATACTTGCTGTCGTGAGGTTATATTTGACTTAGACATTTCTTTTACCCCACATATTCAATCACTTCCATGCTCATGTCATGTTTCACCCTTTTTATCTTTCGAAACATCAAAAACCCTTATTATGCTCTCCCTCTACAATACATCCTCAAAGCAGCAGCCAGAACCATCTTTCTGTCCAAGTACTACACAGATGCATCTACTTTGTGCCAGTCACTGCACTGACTGTTCATCCATCACAGAATACAATATGAACTTCTTATATTCACCTGTTCATCCCTTCACAGTGCTGTATGTCCTTACATCTCCTCCCTTGTCTCTGTTTACCACCCTACTTGTCATCTCTGTCCTGTCAATGACTTTAGACTTATTATCTGAACAGAAACCAATAAATCATATATAATCCAAAATTCATCTTTATTAAACCCTGGACTCTGACCTATCCTTCAAATCGCACGTTCAAACCCTCAACACTAACTGCCGCCTCCAATTCAAGAACATCCCTCAAATACGCTCCTTCCTCACCCCTGAAACTACTAAAACGCTCGTCCATACCCTCATAATCTCCCGCTTAGATTACTGCAATACTGTTTTCCATGGACTCCCAACTAACATGCTCGCCCCCCTCCAGTCCACCCTAAACTGCGTTTCTCGCTTAATTCACCTCACTCCTGCTCTCCATCGGCGGCTCCCCTCTGCCAATCTCTTCTCTGGATACCTATTGCCCAACAAATAGAATTAAAGCTACTAATGTTAACATACAAAGCCATCCACATCCTGTCCCCTCCATGTATCTCCAACCTAATCTACCGCTACCTGCCCACACGTAACATCAGATCCTCCAAAGACCTCCTACTCCACTTTACACTTATCCGTTCCTCACACAACCTTCTCCAAGATTTCTCTCGTGCATCCCCCATACTCTGGAACTCATTACCAAGACACATAAGACTGACCCCTACAATCACAGGATTCAAGAAGGCCCTGAAGACTCACCTATTCAGGAAGGCCTACAACCTCCAATAACACTACTATCCCCGCACTGCCATCTGAACAGTCCCTCTCCTCACCTTCTGTCTCTACCCTCTTCCCTCATAGATTGTAAACCCTTGCAGGCAGGGCCCTCTACTCCACTGTGCCAGTAGGTCATTGTTTGTATCATGTCTGTTTGTACATTTGTGTACTGTATGTAAACCCTCAAATGTAAAGCACCAGGGAATCAATGGTGCTATATAAATAAACAATAATAATTATTAAACAATTAATCCATTTCATAATGTTGTTAGAAAATGTATATACATCCTAATCCAGTTTTCAAAACTTTTCTCTAGTTGCACCCATTCTTTGGAATGCTCTACCCTGAACAATCACATTAATACCCAACATTCACAGTATCAAAGTGCCCTAAAACACATCTATTAGGCTGAGTTATTACACATTTCCTCACATTAAGCTAATGTTTCTCACCAACTATCCTTTCTACTTCATGCCTCAGGACCCAGCCCCTCTATCCAAAACCTACCCTGTACTCCATTCACTTGTATCATTGACAGATACCCGGTGTTGTCTGGCTCATACAGATTATTGCAGTTCAGTCCCTTTTAAATTAGTAGACTTAAACTATACCGCTATGCTTGTATACAATGTGATTGGCACGTGGTGAAAAGGCTGCAGTTGTTTTGCGAAAGCCAGTCTCTTGACACAGTTGATTGGCTGGGGTGCCTGAGTCAGCCCCCCCCCCCCGGTGGACTATGATGACCTACCCTAAAGATAGGTGATCAATATCTTAATTCCAGAAAATAGAAGACATTATGCATTTTAATTATCTATGGTCCATGACTTTGTCAAACTTGAGTGACTTTCTTATTTTGAGTATAAGAATCAAGACTTTCATTGACTACAACAAGGAGGGGTACAGGGTGGCACTTTACTGGCTCAAGTTGGGTGCACGTTCACCAAGGCAACTGACCAAACTCCCAAAAATGTTTACTCTGAAAAATGTTTTTGTGATGGCATTCCTTAGCATTATCTCTATGGCATTATTGACATTAGTCACATCAAATAAGGAAAAGGGTGTAGAATTCAGTTAACCATAATTGCAACATATCGGGATGAAGTCCTTTCATCAGGCATAGGTCAAAGGCTGCAGGTTATAACGGTGTCACATCTCAGGAAACCGTGCGGTCCGTGCTCACCACCAACCACGGGCCGATTCCCCTGCCTCCAGAGACACCACATAGTTTTACCCTTCAGCCTTTCACCTATGCCTGATGCAGGGACTTGATCCCAAAACATTGCAATTATGGATAATTCTATTGAATAGCATATTCCTTTTTTGATGTGACTACTATCAATAAAACTTTATGCAGATAATTCTCTGGAGTGCCATCACAAAAATCTTGTTCGTTGGCTGCAACCCCCTTTGAAAAATATAGCAAGTAACGCATCAGAATTCAGTCTTTTGTTATCCCTGACCTCAAGAAATATGGCGTTACCGAATTACAAACATTTTTTCTTTTAAATACAAAGGAGCACTACTAAAATTTGTCAGATCACCGCCCAATGAAAATATTTTATGAACATATTTGGCATCTATTTTATTGGTGTCAGCCCTAAAGCTGTTCTTTTGTATTGGCATTTCTTTTATTTGTCTCAGCCTTAGAGCTGTTATTTTTTTATTACTTTGTTTTTTTTCATCGTCTTTACATTACGGTTATGAAATTCTGTTGCTTGCCTGAATCACACATTGTACTGTATGTCTAGTCATGCACGTATGCTGGTCACAGTTCAGAATGAGGGGACATTCACACGGAGGAAGTTGGCGCTAATTCTGGCGCGATAACTCGTGTCAGAATCTGCGTAGAAATAAAGCCCCCTATTGACTTTCAATCGTTTCCGTGCGTAAAACAGAACCCTTTGAAATCAATGGGAGGCTTTATTTCTGCGCAGATTCTGACGCGAGTTATCGCGCCAGAATTAGCGCCAACTTCCTCCGTGTGAATGCCCCCTGACCAGTCTTGGACAAAGAAACTGAACAATACCTTTTACTACCTAGATCCTGTTATTTTGGTAAAGCCTTAGCGTAAGCAAGCAGGGCCGGAAGAACATTAAAATTCTGTAACACTGAAGAGATAACTGTAAAGGACAAACAGAATATTTCTAGAAAAACTTAGTGTATTTGGCAAAAGGTCGAACATTAGCCCCTCTCTAGGAAAAACTAAGGTTTTAGTTCTGGCCCAAATATGTATTTTAACTTGAAGCAGAAATACTCAGACTGATATTATATTTTATTTTGGACAAAATTCACTGGAAAAGCAACTATTCCAAAAAAAGTTAAAAGGAAGAGAGTACAACCAGCAAGTTGAATGAATAGAGGTATGAACATGAAGGCAACTTGATATCCAAACAAGACATTCTGGAAAAACAGCGTTAAAGTGGTTAACATCAACCATAGTAGCCCATACACACTTGATGTATATCAGCTGAACCTGCCAATTTCAATACAACTAGCCCAGAGCTATTTGAAGTGTATGGCTGGCTTAAGAGCTTAGAAGTATCCATTAGGTAAATGTATGTTCGTAGTTCTGAATACTGAAATGAAGGATTCATTTCCTCTGGGTATTTCCTCTGGGAGCAAATCACTACAGCCACAAGATTGGGTCAGGGACCTCCTGGAAGGAGCTGCTAGAAGCGGGACTCACATCTATGGGACATTTATGACATAAAAGTCCCAAATGGGAATACCCTTTTAGGAGAATATCTGTTAGAATAGTACTATAGAAATTAGGCAAACGCCAGGTCGTAGCGTGCCATCATTCACTGCATAGAATTTTTTTTATCATTTACAATGTCTTCGAAAAAAAATCACTGTAATCTTGAAACTACAGTATTGTACTTGTATGTGGCAGGTTATCAGAACATTACATTTAGGATCTGTACAGTGGCAGATTTTACGAAAATAAGTAAAAAAAAAAATCTGCTTGTGCAACTTGATTTGCTAGACGGCACGTCATTACTCATTAGGCACGGCTGTCTGTAGAATGTTGCCAAAAGCTATACTTGAAGGGGTCAAATAGGGATTTGGAGGAAAGCGAGCAAAATAATTAGTTTTCTGTCATACGTATAGATAGAGAATATGACAGTGCAAATGTGATAATTTGTGGAGATTAGGTCTTTAGTTTTTGGTGGGCGACAATAAGATAAACTACATTGCAGTGTTACACATTCTGGAAAGTGCTCTTTGTCCAGACAGTATGAGTAGGGGAAAAGGAAATTGCTCCTGCCACAAGGGAAGGGAGTCCAGAACAGACTTGGCTTTGGCGAAATGGTGCAATGTGTATGATGCAGTGTTCTAAAAGTGGAATGGAAAGTTTGTGTCTGAATAGACAGATGTCTGTTTCATCCAACTAGGGAAGGCCATTTTTATGAAGTATTAGTATTTTGTCTTATGTTATATTTTATATGTAGAATGTGTTCATTCTAGAAAAAAAGGTTTTAATAGAATTGCTAATGCTTTCTAGTTCTCTATTCATAATTATTACACCCTACTCATATATGTCAGTGTGTTATATGGAAATTGCATTAAATGATAAGCTCACCCGAGCTATCTGGTATTAAATACACTGACTGTGTTCAGCATGTAACTTACTATACACTATAGTTAGAACATTCAATTGATTTAATACATAAAGCATCTCTCTACAATAGAAATCCACAAAATCTTCTCTCACTGACCACATCTTATAAGACAAGTACAGTATATTTACTCCCAAGGCTTTCCTGGATCTAGTAAATAAAGCTTAGTAGACAGCAATCCAAAGAAGATAAAGAGATTAAAAAGTACTAATGTACATTGTGTTCTGTCTCTGCACCATTTCTTCACTCCGACTGCCTCAGGGGAGAACAACAAATAATGTCTGACAGAGACTTCCATGCATGTCCATTCATGAGAAACTAAAGCTGTGGACATGCACGGTAGACATGTATCAGCTGAATTTGCCAATCTTGATGGTTGTGGATGACCCCCTTACTTCTATGAAGTACGGCCGACTCTCTTCTAATAACACATGGCGAAGGAGGAAAAAGGATGGGCAGGTAGATGTCAACTACTGGCTTTTCCCCTCTCAATAAACCTTCACCACAAAGTTAAAACCAGAATGTATGTGAATGGGGGAGTTAAACAAGATCACCTGTCTAAAGTGTATGGGTGACTTTAACAGCAAAGTTGACACATTTCTCTCATTTCGTCCAGAACTATTTCCTTAATTTCTCACATGGGTACATTTTAGAGGGAAAAACTCCTTTATCTCCCAAACACTGCATAGAAAAAGAGATCCTTCTCCACTACTGCCTTGTAGCGCACCCCAGAAGTAGCAGCATGGAGGTCATAGTCCAGCAGTACTGAGCAGTGTAGCTGTGAACCCAGACATGGGCTTACATTAAAAAAAAAAAGGACTCTTCATCAGCGTTTTTGAGTACCCCTACGCTTTTATCTCATTCTGCAATTCACTGCTTCTCTCGTTTACACCTCCATAGACTTATATGAAATTCATGCACCCTGATCCCTCCTCGATTCAAAAGTATGTCTTGTCTCTCAAGACAGATTTTATCAATATATTGTGGGATGAATGCTGAGTTCAGTTTATAGATAAATAATCCTTAATAGTACCACCACAGAGAAATTCAATGTGTTACAGCAGCATAGGTAATACAATAATAATACAAAATACAAGTGACAGTAGGTACAGATAAAAAGATAAAGGTAAAAAAATATAGGAGGAGGGATATCACGGCTTAAGGATCTTTCAGTTCTCTGTATAGAGTGATCTCCGCTTAGCTCAGTGTTGGTTGTATAGCCTAACCCCAGTGGGGAGGAAGGATCTCCGATAGTGCTCCTTCTCACACTTGGGGTGAAGCTGTCGGTCACTGACAGTACTGCCCAGTGGTGTCACGGTCTCATACATGGGATAGGAGTTGTTCTCCAGCATGGAGCTCACCACGGACAGTGACCTTCTGTCACCCACCACCTGCACTGCGTCCAATTTGTATATATCCTTGAAAATCGGTATAGGAATGTTGTTAATATAGAAGTATTTATGTGAATGAGTAAAACATAAACTGGTAAGGAATATGTTATTGCTATATAAATAAAGATTTTTATTATTTAGAGGCATGAGCAGTTCCCTGCTGAAATATTTACCTCCTTCTAAATGCATAGTCTTGTGATAGCAATGAACATGATTTATGAAAGGCCATTACAGATAACATATTAGTAAAAACTATTTAAAAAAAAAAAAGTATATTTTGCAGTTTAAAAAAAAAAAAGGTTTCTGAGACCCATGAATTGTTTCGATTAGTGGCTTTAAGTGGTATGTGGGTGCTTTATCCACCCCCCACAATAGGTGGTCTCAATGTATGAAGTCATATGCGGCGGGCTGGCAGTATATCAGGGAGTTAAATGAAATTTTATAGAGTTGCAGCTGTGTAAACTCTGAAGTCATTCTCCACAGGAGTGCTTCTTGATGTAAACACTGATAAGGATATAAAGTATTAACAAAGCTTTGGGAATCCTCCACGCTATTATTTCAGAATAAAAGAACATTTTAAGTACGTTAACCAACTTAGCAAGGTAATCTTGTAATGGCATGGTCTGCCGAATCAGGCTCTTCCTGATACACATCCAAGTTACATAGGAAATGTCAGTAAACAGACAGCATGAGGGTAGGAAATAAGGTAGTAAATCCTTTATTGGTGAGCTTATTAAAGTCTGAACTCTACTTCTCAAACTTTATGTGGAACACTGTAACTGTATAGAGAACGCCATAAAGTGGCTTGAAACGTTTTACCCACAATCCTCGGCTTGTGATACAGTACTCGTGTAGATTTCCTACACGAGTAAACTAAAAAAGAATTGCCTGCCGGTTCCAGCTCCATGACTCTTCTGCTGATCTGGGATTCTTATGTAAGCCATCATCATTTCCACGCCATACCACTTATTGACACGAAAATACCCTGTGTGTGAACAAACTCTTCATCCTTTTGACTCACAGAGAAGGTTTCAAGCCCGGAACCCATTCTTGGCCATTTGGACAGTGGTTATTTTCATGAGACAAACCCTTTAAAGAAGCAGTTCTACAAAACTTCTCATTTCTGTGGCCTGTAAAAAAAAAAAGAAAAAGGTCCATGATGTAAATTGGAGTGAAGATAATCTTCTTATCAATGGCTGTTCTTATGAGTTATCAAGTCCCTTCTAGTCCTCAAGCTGTGTCATGTGACGAACAATCAGACTGTTCACCTAAACCGCTGCGTGAACAGGGAATCAGTTTCCTGTGAAAGCCTCAATATCAGTCTAATAGGGGTGAATTGGAAAATGACCATATTGACCACACATAACAGTGTCAGTTGGAGAGTCACATGACACAGCTGAGGACCAGAACAGAGTAGGTAACTCAAATATATTCACTGGTAAAAAAAAATATAAAAAAAAAAGTTCACTTCAGTTTATATCATGTTCTTTTCTGTCGGCACAGTGAATAAACATTTTTATGGGGGTTCTTTTATAGAGGGAGAAATGTAACTAATGATTTCTGCAATATAAAGTAAAACCCATCTCTATGACGAACCTTTTTTACATGAGGACATTGATATTGAGCCCTAATAAAGTTATACAAGGGAAATCAATTATGGGCTGTTTCGTGGGTGCAGAAGTGCCAAGTAAGGGCAGAAATGATGCCACATAATGGATGACATAATTTTTAGTCCTTTCTGTTTGACTGGCATTACTTCTGACCTTCTGCTTCTTTCTAGTGAGATACAAAACCACATCACTTTTAGACATTTGATCATATATTATACATATATTACATATATTATACATATATTGTATTTTAGGAGACTCCAACAGTTTGCCAATTCCGTACATGAAATAACTTAATAGACACCAGAAGAATTACATATCCGTTGCTTTTATAGAATCCCAGGAAAAAGCTCAACAATGGTTCCTTGGTGCTATGGTCATAGGTAGACCTATACACGCTAGACCTGAACAACCTGCTGTGCATCAGTCTTTGTACACAGACGTTATGTCTTTCTACACTAATTGTTCTAATACCCATCAATAAGAAGGATATCTTGTATATTAATAATGATTGACCACGATAAACAGGAAGCAGGTGTATACAAACATATCATAAGGCTAAAATTTGTCATTCCAGTTTAACATGCCTAAGCAGTTTTAAAGGTCTAAAGTATATGTTATATTGCCCAAGGCAGTATGGGAATTGTGCTTTGTGGGACTATGATAACATGTCCAGTGCATACACATTGTAAAGATAAGGGGCTACCAGCTAGAAATGGTTCTCCATTACTCAATGTTGTACTTTCCGGTCTGGTCTTTCAGCTTGTGAACCTTTACCTGGTGTTTAATATGTACTATTTTATCCATTGTGATTGTGTCAAGTTCAGAAAACAATCAGCATTGCGAAATATCAGAGAAGAAAGATTAGTTAAGTTGTGTTCGCACTTCCATCAGTACTTTTCTGTTGGGTTTCCACCTGTTTGACAACCAGCTTGGTATTCTGTTTCATCTGGTTAAAAAATGGAAATCTGGAAGACCCATTATAAGTCAGTAGGATCCATCATGGCCTCTGTAATAACAGCACCCAAGTTGCCTTATTCCGATTACCATAATTTTGCTTCATGAGATGCCCATGTAGGCCCATAATAATGAATATTACAATATGTATTTGGTGCATAATATCATTTCATTGCGTTACATACCATACACTGCTATGGCAGTAATCTTCATGTATAGGGATAGCATTGTGCACATACAAGTACTGCTATTTCCATCCCTTCATTTACTAAATTTCCATATTTTCATAAAAAGGTATTTTTCCAAAACACTTAAAAGGAATTTCTAAAGAAATGCCCTCTGAGGCTGAAGCACAACAAATGGTGGTTTTCTGCCAAAGAATATCTGAGTCATTTCTGAAGCTCCCTATGTGTTCTAGTTCAGATGTTTTTATCTAAGATTATGTATAAATAATCATTTTATTTAGTGAAAGTGAAATAACTGAATTACTATTGAGTTTGCTATTCTAGAAAATAATCATTTAGAATCCATTGCCATGTGTAAATGTACAGTACATCTGATCACCCTCTATCCAGACATATAGTTGGAGATTTTCATGTCTGCTGTGAACGACTTTGGAAACTCAAAAGATAAGATAAGTTGCACAAGTCCAATCTGTTTTACTCAAGAGAGGGATCTCACGTAGAATAAGGTATCGTGATCAGATTGTCACTTGTCCAGCATGGTGATCTGCAGTTATTGCCAAGGGAAGCCTCAACCAGTCACACATTTCTCCTTCACACCAGCTATCCAAATGAATTTGATGAATGGGTGTACCACGTTTGTCAAAGCAGGAGTTAACGGAGTAGGAAGCAGACAGCTCCGTTAGGTTACTGCAGCTCTCATACAGTTGAATAGGATCTAAGCTGCAGTGACTAAGTTAAGAAACTACACAGAGAACAGAACTTCTGCTTCCAGGTATTACCTATGTTTAGGATGGGTGATCAGTAATTTTAGCTTGGATAAATAAAACTTTCTTGTTTAAATGTTTCTTTAACCACAACCTTCTGATCTCTACAAAAAAGTCACAAAATTTTTGTATGGAAAATTAAGCCATCACTGACTGCTAGAGGCCATGTCATTGTGGGTAAAAACCTTCTTGTCCCATAATGTCTTCCAACATAGATGGACATTACATGCTATAATTTAGCTTATTAGCAGTCTTCCTATGTATGACTTTGTCTTCAGGTTGACTGTCTTTTCAACTTTTTTATTACTGGTATGTCATTTTTAACTCATTATGTTAATTTCTCCAATCTCCAGGAAATAAACCTCAGAAGAGAGTTTTATGTAAATTTGCATTCGGTTTGTTACAGCATTAGACATCTCGCTCCTCTTGTCAGTAAATGTCTTGAGTACCTGATCCTGAGTCTTTTAGGCATTTATCATTTACACAAATATGCATGAATGAAACCAAGATGTTCTTTCCCACTGACTACCAGTCCTTGCCCAGCTTTCATGCGATAGTGTCATGTTGAGTTGTGTGTAATGATCACATGCGTATTGAAATGCAAATAGTTTCCCATGTACAGAAACTGAAGTTATTGTCCGTATCTCATCACTTCACGTCAACTCATCATCACTCTGGAATTCCTTAAGGGAAACCTGCATTTAAAGGGAGGAAGTTCACCCAGGTTACTGATATGAAACATACATGGGAATAGCTTATGTTAGTTTTGTATGACTACAATTAGCTGGTATCCGACTTATGTACTACGACAAATCCTCCTGGAAGAGGCCTGACAGCGCGCCTCTACATTTCACAGTAATCTCTTGATTATTGGTGTTGTTTTCTTCTTCTAGATCCCGTGACACGAGTACACAGACCACTTGTTAATGTCAAAACATAGCCTGATGTTATCTGTAATGATGGAGCATGCAGATACCGATATAGTTGTCGGAGCTATTTTCATCAAGCAATTCAGTCTATGTATCCCCCTGGCAACGTGACTGCAGAGTTTACAACTCGAAGCAGCATGTTGGCATCAGCTATGCAGTCTTCTGAAACAGCTGCTGTGCAGTTGAGATGTTTTAACATGCCACTGCACATGGCTTACTTATGCAAATAGTTCATGTTAAATAACTAGGCACCGACGCTTCATCTGATCAGCACATTGGGATGAGGAATAGACATTCATGTTCTGATGATCAGTAGAAACGGAATACAAGATTAACACCATCAGTAAAGATTGTGTCATTGATTCTGAGTCAGATTCTCATCTAGAAAGTTCTTTGTAAACTTTGTATGGGATTAGAAAACAGACCTGTTTTGCTGCCAGGTTTTTTTCTCTCCCCACCCTCCAAGAGCCATGACTTTACAGTTTTTACATCAGCATAACTGTTTATGGGTTTGTTTTTTGTAAGAAAGAGTTGTACTTTTTAATGGCAGCCTTTAAGGCTAGTTCACACGGGGGCAATGAGGCAGATTTTGACAGCAGATTTCACCTCAAAATCTCGTTTCATACAATGGTGGTCTATGGAGACTGCTAGCTTTTTTTCTGCTAGCAGAAAAAGAAGCAACATGGCCTTTCTTCAGGTGGATTCCGCCTGAGAAAAGCAATAGAATTGAATGGGAGGTGAAAAACGCCTAGCCTATTTTTGCAAAAAAAAAAACGAGATCAAAAATGCCTAGCGTTTTTTTTACAATCCATTCACTTTAGGGGAGGGGAAAACCGCCTGCCGTTTTCTGAAGCAGTCTTTACCAAAAACTGCTCCAGAAAACGCTCCAAAAAAACGTCTCAAGGTCAAAAAAACGCTTCCTAATTAGGATGCGTTTTTTTTCAGGACCAAAATAAACCAGGCGGTTTTTACGTGTGAACTAGCCCTAAGTGTTCCATATAGTGGATTGAGAAACTAGACTGCACTGGGCGATGAGCAAGGTCCCCCATACAATACTCTTCTCTAGACTTGTACTGTGATGGGCCGTGTTCCTCATCGCCCAGCAATGACACTGAGCCGTGAGGCCGGCTCCTCCGACCGAGCAGTGATATTTATAAACTAACGCCTGTTCACATCTGCGTTTAGGTTTCCATTTGGGGAGTCCGCTTGGGGACCCCTGAACGGAAACCTAATCCGCATAAAAAAGCAGTTACCTAAGGAAACCCGCGGACCCATAGACTATAATGGAGTCCGTGTGTTTTCCGCACAAAAAATGCAGAGAGAAAAGTGTTGCTTGCAGGACTTTTTCTCTCTGCATATTTCATATGGATAGGGGAACGGAATGGCCCTAATGCAGATGTGAACCAGGCCTAACAACACCAGTATCTCTGGCACCAGGTCTCATATCTGTAAAACTGACAGTGACCTGAATTCCCCACACTGTCAGCTTTGCAGCAGTATGCATAATGGCTTATGTTAGAGGACATGAAAGTTCCTCTTTAATTCAGTACAATTTTAAATCATCAAATTTATATATTATATAAATTATTATTATTATTATTATTATTATATATTTATGTTATGTTTTGCAACTTTTTTAAAATTGAAAACCTCATTTTAGAAAAATTACTGTACTTTATTTCATGTTCTGATACGCAAAACTTTATTTTTCCATCAATAGAATTATGTGTAATGGCTTAAAAATTGATTTCTCGCACAGTTCAGTGCGCTCTACATTTTGATATTTTTGGCATATTTAAAGGAAATCCAATTACTGGTCAAACAACATTTCTTTTTACTAGTGTCTAAAAGATCACATCTATCTTTTATCACTAAATGTCAGTCGGCGCTCATTTGGTACATTTAATGGAACAGTCATAAGGAATATGGGTTATACAGTCAATAATACCATTGTTCATTCTCATACTTTCCCATTTAATTTGTTTTTTGTCAGCACATCTTCCCTGTAAACAGAATGTGTTGCTGACAAATGCAGTCATTTTTAGGCCTGGGCTACACTGTGACATTTTGTAGCAGTTGTGTATATATATATAAAAGTTGTGATCAGCCAGATGGGGCAATGTCAGAAGCAAACGTTCATTCACCGGATTATTGATCCATGTAAATGATCCTTAGGATCCAGGATTTGTAGATGATGGATTCACTTTATTATTTACATACAATAGGTAGTCACAAAGGTAGTTTGGGGCCTCCTCCCTGTAAGGCCCCGTTCACACTGGGCAAGAGAGGGCGGATTTTGACGCTGAATCCACGTCATAACCCGCCCCCTGACAATAGCGGTCTATGTAGACCACGAGCTGCCCTTTCTTCAGGCGGATTCCGCTTCACGGCAACACGCTCCGGACTCGACCTATTCATTTGGGCCTACTCCGGAGTGGGAAGCCGTAACTGACGGAAGTTGCAGCAGGCGTATTTTAGTCCTATTCTGACCTGGCTTCCCGTGACAAAATCAGGACCAAAATACGCCCTCTTGCCCCGTGTGAACTAGGCCTAAGGCGGTAGAAATGCCCTTTAAAGGGAGTCAGTAAGCCCGGAACACTGCTATGGTCTCCCTGAACAATATGGTACCAGTGTGTCAGACGGCTGCTTCACATTGAAATGCTCATATTTGTAAAAATATGCTCATGAGCCTGCAAATGCCCCGCTGGTCGGTCCTGTGGCTGAAATTGCACTGGCTCACCATAACCATATCACTTCCAGCCACATGCTATCACTACCTTCTGACTGTGGACCTTACATGTAAAGTGCAGCACAGTCCTCTCTGTGTCTCAGGCAACTGAACTGAATTTGAGTCGGAGGAGAGATTAAGGAGTGAGGTAAGTGGCCAAGAGGCAGCGAGAGGCAGTCATGCGCAAGGCTATGCAGCAATTCAACCTGTAGCCACAGGACCCCCAGGAGCACTTGGGTCAGTATATTTCTTAAAAGAATTATTTCTCAATGTGGGAACTGCAGTTTGGCATAAGAAACATCCTGTTTTTCTCGGTGTGAAAACCTTTACATGTCCACGTGTGTTATTTAATAGAGAATTTCCTGTTTTTATATTCTTAAGTCATTTTTCTTCAAAACTGAGGGAAGTTACGGCTGGATTTAGGGGCAAACTCTTTATCAGGTTATGGTTTGTATGTACACTGACCCTAAAATTCTCCATGTTTAACATATTAACCCTTTTCCTGTCAGGGGTTTAAGAATAATCTGCTACCCTTTTATCTGTCACCTGCTTTGCTAACCTACAAATTTGTATAGGGACAATGACTACAGGACCCGCATATATGGTTTATTTCCTATTACTGTGGAAACCCGCAGGGCGCCATAGACTACTCCGGAAGTGTAGAATAATAAATCTGGTGCATTTTCTACACCACCACCTTCCTTGGCACATAATGTCACGTCTTAGGGCACACCCCCAAGATACTTGTCAGAAAATGATTGATAAATGTGGTGCTAGTTTTTTGGAGGAAATCTTGCCAGAATTCTGGTGAACTTTCTTTAATATATATCTCTATACCATTTTATCCTATTTTTTTTCCTATTCTTTCCAGGAGTTGGCCGAAATGAAGCAAGTTTTACTTAGTCTTAAGAATAAGCGATCAGTGGAAGTTTTACCTCGGTCTAAAGAGCACGTGAAGATTCGCACAGCTAAAGCAAAACCTGCGTCACCAGAACCAGCATTGCAGTCTCGCCAAGACGAGAATGTATTTGTGCCTCAACCTACTGTGTTTGTAAGTGTCTCATCTCTGCATTAATGCTGGTCGTAGTTAATCGTAAACCGCCATTTGTTACATGTGACAGTTTATAGCGGCCATAAAGTTGTGGGTTGAGAATTCTTTGTTTATCTGCAATATTTTATGACTTTATTTGAAGTTTTAATTTCCACTGTTCCTGACCCTTTAGTTACTTTGCTCTGACGTCGATGTGCATATTCTCTTATTGATCTTACATAGATATTGGTGTTACGTACTGATTGGTATTCTATACACATTGGTCTTATATATTGAAGAGATGATAGTAACTGCTAGACCCTACATACCGGAGGTGAAACTACTGGACTAATAGTAATCACTTGGTTAGTTATCTATGGGGTGGAAATGTGAGTCGCCAAAAAACTGCATTTAACAACCAGAGTGTATGGACACGTGCTGAAATGTCAGTAACTGAGAAGATCTCTCATGCTTGAACTAAGTCACTGAAAGTGAAAGGACTTCGAGACATATGGGGGCCAAAGTACTCTAGTTAATAAGCCCCGTTTTTAGGTTTGAGCTCAATGGCAGGAGATCTTTGTAACATGGGCCAAAAATATAACCCGTGGTGAAACATGAATAGAGCTATGACAGTCTGTGAGTACTCTTATTACTCCAGCATTAATTTCTGAAGGTCATCAACAGCAAAATAGATGGAGATATGTTCTAGAGTATCCTCACATAAGCTGTAGTGCTTTATAACAGTGACCGAAAGCATTGAATATAGTGCTGCGTACAAAAAGAGGAAAGGCAATACATGTGCAGGTTCTGGAGTATTTCAGGCAGGCCCAACCTAAGTCACAGTTTTTATTGGACTGAACATTTTTATACCAATGGACATTACATTCACATCTACAAGGTCATTGTACATGAAAGGAGAATCAAATGATATTATTGAATCCATAAAGTCAAACAATCTGATTTAAACTGTGCGATTCTTGTGCTTCTTTACTTAAAGCAAACCTTTTTGGGGGTATAGAGCTTTATGTCTTTTATGCACTATTCTGGCAATGTCCTTGTTAAAATCTTTAGGTGTCTTGTTTTGTGCCAGAAAAATCCCTACTGTTCCCAATATATCATATCTTGAGTCATTAGGTTGGTATCACAGGGTTTCAGGGTTCAGTGCGGTGTAGCACTGTAAGCACACATGTTCTTTGGTCATTGACATCTCCCCTGCCTGTTAACATCAGCAATAGCAGGCAAAGCGAGATGTAAATAACCATGGAATAGATAAAAGTGGTCTAATACTACTGAAATTGATTTGACAGTGTCGGACTGTATTGGAACGCCCTGCCAACTGGTGACAGTCCGAAATAGTAAAAGAGGAACGACACAATGCAGAGAGGGTTTTTTTACCAAATTATTTAACTAATAAATAAATAATGTAAAATAAGGCACAATGCAGCGTTTTAACAAAATGTATAATCGAATTGTTAAGAACGTAAATGCCTGGTAAGCATCTTCATTACATTTTCTACCAGTAATGCCTTGGCGAGTTCACTGCGCAGAGAATTTCCAATGTTTTGAGCAGAGCAATATTATGTAACTTACTAACACTTTATTCCTGACACATCTAGCCAAACTAAATATTCAAGCTGGCTTTCAGACTCTTCAAACTCAGTTCTTATATTATACCTAATATTGGGCAATGCCCAGTGTTTACAGATTCCAAAAGAGCCTCGTGTATGAAACTAGTTCTCTGGAAATTGAGAAGGCTTCCGATAGACATGACGTACGTTCAGAAGATTAGAGTATCACAGATAGGATGCATATGTTTTACAGAAAGACACATTATATATGGAAATCTATTAATCTGCAGCAACACATTGTCAATCCTTATTCAATGTATTATTTCTTTTAATTGCAGACAAAAAAAGAAGCTCCAGTATGGCACAAGCGATGAAGAAGACCATTCCCCGAACTGAAGCCTCTTATTTTTATTTTATTTAATCATGGGATAATATTTTTTTTACTGTTTTCTATTTAAAACTGTTATAAACATGTGGAATAAATACAATTATATGTGTTGTCATACTTTTGGGTGTTGTGATGATTTTAAGCAACCTTGTCATGAAAGTATACTTTCTATTCATGTATCTATCTGAAAAGGACATAAGGGTGAGGGTAGTCTTGTAAGTCCTGTCAATTATTGAGAATGCTCCAATGCTGCTGACCATCTGCGTTGGTAATCCGTTCGGGGGAGTCTGCATGGAGACCCCTCCGAACAGGCTTCCGAACGCATTTGCAAGCGGTGTGCAGTGAAAGCACACGGACCCCTTAGACTATAATGGGGTCCGTTTGCTTGCTGCGAGATATCCGCAGGGAACATGCGGACAAGAAAATAGTTCACAATCTACTTTCCTGTCTGCATGTTCCGTGCGGAGATCTCACGGCAAGCACACAGACCCCATTATAGTCTATGGCATTCGTGTGCTTTCACTGCACACCACTTGAAGATGCGCTTGGTAGTCTGTTCAGGGGGTCCCCATGTGGACTCCAGAACTGATTACTAAATGCAGATGTGAACCAAGGGTCAGATACAACAAGTACCCAGAATGCATCCTAATCATCCAAATCAATGCTTAACCATTTTAGGACTATGCTATTTACCCTGATTCAGGACCTAACATGCGTTCAGGTTTTTTCATACATGCAGTTTTGAGGGTTATAATGTTTTCTCCTTTAGATCCTTCAACTAATTTTTGCATCTTTTTTTTTTTTTGATGATACATAGGGCTTATTTTTTGTTTTCCATGTTTTTTTTTTTAATTTTACTATCTGAGAAAAAAAAAAACAAGGAATAGATAAGAGTGGTCTAATACTACCAATACTGATTAAACAGTGTCAGACTGTGTAGAGACACCCCGCTAACTGGTGACACTTAGAAACAGTAAAGTTTTGAGGGTTTCAACTTTTTTTTCCCTTTTGGGTTATTCAAATAACTTGTGTGTCTTTAATCCATAATAAATAGGAATTCATTTATATGTTTTATTTTTCCATGTTTTTTCTTCTAATATATGAGAAAATGTCAAAATTGAGCACTGTACACACAGACATCGGGGTGGCTGGGACAGTAATAAACCTTCCCTATAAGGGTCAGTGCACACAGAGTTTTTTGGCGCTGATTTTGAAGCTCAATCCGCCTCAAAATCAGCCTCCAAAAAAAGCCTCCCAATAGAACTCTAGCAGAAAAAGGAACCCATTGAAGTCAATGGAAGGCTTTTTTTTCAGCGCTGAATCAGCGCCAAAAAACTCTGCGTGAATGGACCCAAAGAATTCTGGCTGTAGTGACAAGTGTCAAGGGGTGGTTCGGAAGCAGTTAGCACTTCTCAGTTTATATATCAGGGTGTACAGGATATAAATTGAGTTTTCAGTAATTTATGCCTTTTAATGGGTAACTGAAAAGATTGTGACAAATAGGAAGTTTTCGAGACTACTGAGGGCACTTTATCATCCATGGTACAATACGGTATCTGAGAAGTCATATATTTATGCACAACAGACGTAGTAAAACTGTGGTATATGATAAGTGATGTTTCATTTAGCCATTAAAAAGGATCAACTACTGAAGACTCTCAATTTTTATCTTTTAGATTTACTGGCTAATAGGGTACAAAGGTAGATTTATTCTTTTTCTCAGGGTGTACATAAATACATTGTATAGTTGAAAGACTTGTATAGTGTTACTATCCTGCCTTCTTCAGGGCTTCATGAGAACTATCATTTAATCTCCAGGCTTCTGTTAGCCCAGCTCAGCAAAACTGACATGTCAGCTGCAGAAAACAAGCCTATTGCATGTTCTCCATAGACCAATGTGAAAACTAGATGATGGTGATTATTGTTATTATTATTAGTTTGGATATATAGAAATAAAAACCATAAAAAGCTGCTATTTTCTGATGGTACATATAAGACCGACCATTTTCATTACATTCTATATACAGTCTATACACTACACCCAGTTCCCTCTTACCTGGTCTACTCCACATAGGATATTAGTTTCACTGGTAGCATGTAACATTTTCTTTTAATATTGGTTATTTAGTGTTGTTTCCATTTCACCCATCATAAGGGTTAGAACTGTGTTTTGTCATTGTTTCCCCCAACCTATGTAAAAGGTGGTAGGCTACAAGAGGAAGCTCGACAGGAAAGCCTCTATAAATCTTCACTTCCTTTCCCCTTCCATTTGTGGTGAAAGTGAAGTTCTCAGAGATAATGCTATGACTAACCAGTAGTTTTCAGGAACATTTATTCTACATTTCATTGAGTCTGTAGGGGAACAAGACTATACATGAATGGTAGTGCTTATAGTCAAAGTATAATCCTGGAATTTAATATTAACATTAAAAAACATAATGGGGTAAACCCAGCATGGCAGCCATCATGTTATCAGACTAGTTACAACATAGTTGGGCTGATACTAGTTGGGGTTTCTGTGACAAGATACATTGGGGAAATGTATTAAGATGAGTCTTACACATTCTTAATGGATTCCTCAACAGGAGCAAGACCAGAATTTGTAAGAGGATCCGGCGTGTAGTAGTGCCTGATGGCAAATCTAATAAATGTAGGCCAGTGATTCACAAATCTAATGCCGATGCCAAATACCCAGTGTGGTTATTTCTGGAAGTGAATTGTGTCGTTGTCGCTTGCTGCACATTAACAATGTAGATGTCAATCGGAGCATGGACACACAGCGGTGGCTAAAACCGGATAACCATGCAATTATTGGTGGCTGCATGGAGTTGCCACTACATGAGCCTGTACCCTATGTTCTGCCCTGTCTATAGTACTATGTCCTGTAGTATTCCCATTGGCCACTATGCCTATTAATAGACTTCTGATTTTCTAGGGATTTTCATTTCAGCAGTTACCTCATTTACATCACAAAAAAGAAAGATAGGATTACGTTAAAAGATCAAGCCTCCATAGATAACACCAACGATCCATCATTACATACTGACAATATATGATGTCACAGCTAATCTGTTCTCCCACCCTGCACTGAACACGTCTAGAAAACTTTCCCGTAGACCTCAGTGAGTTGGGTCCAGTCTATTGCTGCTTATGGCCGTGACTATGCTGTAATGCATATTACATAATGTTAACAGTGCAAAGGAGAAGCTCAAGCAAGATGGCCACCCTTATAATAATGTACAGAAAATAGAATAACAAAATCTACAATCTGAGACCAAAAAAAAAATAATCAGGTTTTAATAAATAATGAAATAATTGGTGGCACGTTCCTTTTAAAAGCATCACATGGCTACTTCACAGGATGGTGTCAGGAGCAGAATGCCGCATACTATACAGTGTATCTAACTTTATTGGGGCCCAGCCTTTTACATAAATGTAGCCTTCATAGATGACTTATTCCATGCAAGTTTTCCAATACCAACAGCTATGAGCAACCTTTTCTTCATTATAGTCAGTCATAGCTGGGCAGGTAGGATGAGGAACACTGTATAGCATATATTGAACGTCCTCTTCCTGTGCCAGGTCCGCCCCTGCTATGAGGTGACAGCCTCTGGCGGTGCCTCCTGGTATAAACTGAGCAGCCACTTTTTTTTTTGTTTGCTAGTTTGTTTTTTGTTTGCATGTTTTTTTTTTTGTTTATTTCAACAGGTAGCAGCTGATATTTTCCTCGCTTCTCCCTGGGTCTGGCCTCTGATTCTTCCTCCAGAGGGCACTGTAGCGTTCTTCAGTGTCTGTGCCCTGATGGTAGAAGCGGAGGCCAAATAAAACAGTATAGGGGATTGGTGAGTAAAGCATCAGCCTAACAACAAGCAATGCAATTGTGGGGAGTCCGTAAAGAGGGCAGTATGGAGTGCCGGCCAATAAAGGGGGTATTATACTGTGTGAGAGCCAAATAAACGGATTTTTTGATCTGCAAATGGGAGGGCATGGCCTACAATTTCTCATTAAGGAACTCCATCATGCAACTAAAGATCACTGAACAGGCAGTTAGAAGGAGGGAATAAAGTTAATCGCTGCTGCTTTCTAAAGAAAACTGAGATAAAATGCCCAAAAGTTGGCAGGCTGTGTTGTTGATAGTAGATGCAGCCAAATGGAGAAGGAGATGGAGTTCCTCGCTTTCTATGTATAGGCCGATGCTAACAATCAACGATCAATGTGTTTCTCATAGGTCCTTGCTTATCCAGAAGATAGGAATAAAAGACAGATTAATAGAATACGCATTACAAATGTCACACAATAAACATTTTTGGATAAAAGAACAGGCCAGAATACCTGCAATGTGATTTGCATTATATACACTGTCTCCCCATAAGTATTTGGACACCCATACCAATGAAGATATCTGTGGTGTCACACCTTCCTAGGTTAAATAGTGTGTAGGAAACAGCATTAGCATTAGTCGCATACAAGATGCCACGAAGTGCAGAATTGTCCGATTTTGAGAAAGGGGTAATTGTCGGGTATCACAGAAATGAAATGGTTGATCCTTAAGGGACATACAGGTAGCAAGTGAACTGAATTATCCAAAATCGACAGTGGACTATGTGATTATGAAGTGGAAGGTGAACGGTGATTGTTGAAATGTGCCCCGAGTCGGCAGACCCCCCGAAACTGGTTGATAGAGACCGAAGGGTGCTGACCAATGAAATTCGGAAGAACCGCACCTAACCAATGGCTCACATACACCAGAAGATTCAACAGGCATCCGGGAGTATTGTATCGATCAATACCATCCATAAGGAAGCATCTGCTGGGGTCTACCAACTATTGAATATGGATAAATGTTTTTTTTCTATTCTACCACAGGTGTCCAAATACTTATTGGTAGACAGTGTACATTATTATCATGGTCTTTAGATCCAACCTTACCAAGCTATTTTTATTACTCTTCTGAACAATTTCCAATTCCAAGTGCCTGAAAAAATTGCATTGAAATTTTCTGGTTGTCTTTTATAGGAAAGTCTTTGTGCACAATTCTGTCTATTAAATTTACTATCTAGAAGGAATGATGATACTATACAAGAATTACTGGATTATGACAATGTCCTTCATCATATGGTGAATAATCACAGTACTACATTTCCTCCACTGGTTTACTAGATGTACCATATGAACCAGGAAACAATGGCATTCCTAAGTGACAGGCTGTATACATTAATAAAGTGTAATGTATGCATGTTATGCATAAGGCTTAGACAGGGACGAAGGACATATACGTCTCTGTACTGTATTTGTTAAAACCCAGTTTTTAAGGAATTGTCCTCCCAAGAGATGCTCAAGTGTATCCTACCCCAGAGTTTGTGGTTTATATGGACTGTGACTTCTGATAGGTGACATGGAATCATCTTACAGAAATACAGATCTAACATAATGGCGTGCTGTCAAATGCATCATCTCTAGTGCAAAAAAACAAAAACAAAAAACAGAATATCACATTTACCTACTAAGGGGCCATTCACAACACACTTTAGTAGATCAGTTTAATGGGTGCAAAAAAAAAAAAAATGCTATACACAGATAAAAATAGATGTCAGCTCATCTCTTTGCATAGACCAGATCCATTCTTTTTTTGGTTGGACACAAATGTATAGTATGCAATGCTTAAATTACTTGTTTGACCAAAAAAGGATAGAAATTATAGGATAGCATTAACTATGCAAACCGATGGCCACCTTTCTATTTTCATCATCTCTTAAGATGATCCACTGGGTGGAAGCTAAAACCACAATGGTAAGATGCAGCTAACCATCCACGTACTGCAAGCTAGAGAAAGGCTTCATGTAAAATATAGGATGATCCACTAGATGGAAGCTAATATGGAAGCTATATGATGATCCACTAGGTGGAAGCTAAAACCACAATGGCAAGACGCAGCTGACCATCCACGTACTGGAAGCTAGAGAAAGGCTACGTGTAAAATATATCCCTCATATGTACAACTTGTCATAGGGATTCCAAGACAGAGTTAATTTTACAGTTTTTTTTTTCTTACAGTGTTGACTAGCCTTTATCTGTGATCAGCACATACTGAACAGCGCATACTTAAACATGCATCTATCTAGAGTAAATGGGGCCTGGGGCCGAGTAACAGCCTCCAGTGATTGTCCAAGTCTCCTATCAGCTCATATGACCTCATTACCTTAGATTTGTCTAGCAACTAGAACAGACTGGCTTGTTATTAAATGTACCATGTAAGTATCAATGATTATTAACAAAATGGCTAGAAATGATCATCTCCAAGATTAACTGTTGTTTTACTGGAACAGTCTGTTAGGGTTAGCATTAGAGATGAGCGAGTACTGTTCGGATCAGCCAATCTGAACAGCACGCTCCATAGAAATGAATGGATGCACCTGGTACTTCCGCTTTGACGGCAGCCGGCCGCTTAACCCCCTGCGTGCCGGCTACGTCCATTAATTTCTATGCAAGCGTGCTGTTCGGATCGGCTGATCCGAACAGTACTCGCTCATCTCTAGTTAGCATTATTCTATGGTGTGAACTAAGTCCTTTGGACCTTTCCCATTGGAATAAGCACTGCAGCTACCTAGGGAAGTAGAACAATAGAGGAATTTGTTTTCGTGATGCAAATCCTTCGCATTATTTTAGATATATTCCTTTACTCACCAAGGCCCTAATAATGAAAATATTTCAATGATGGTAAGATCAGAAATAACAATAACAGTTCCACACTACGCTTCGATACAAAACTTAGTCCACTGATCTGCTGGAATTACCGATGGATTTCTAGCATCATCCTTAGGACACCTGTAGAAAATTTTCGGCATCTGTAATGGGACCCCTACCAACATGCATTTAGAGAAGTTATATTTTATAGAGCAGAGGGACCTTTGGGGCCCCCTCAGGATCCAGGGCTCAGAAGTGACACACTATGTGCCAGGATCTAGTTATAACTGTGCTCAGTTCTGGGGCCACAAGAACAGTCACTAATAAAGAAAAAAAGCAATACCCTGATTAATTCCAGAATATTTCTCATTACTGAGGGGTCACACATAGTATACCTGGATGTAGTGTTATAATAAAAAGTAAAATATAACAATAATTTATAATAATAATAATAATAATAATAATAGCAACAACCTACCAAGTCCAAAGCTTTATACTCACCCCAGATACTACTATGCTGACAGTCTGATGTGACAAGGGTCAGCCCAACAGATCCAGCTCTCCAACAAAGATCAGGGTAAAAAGGATCATGGTAGATAATTCGTTCCCCGTACTTCCCTATTAAAATATTATATAATGTATTTAATTTATTTTAATATATACATACTCAGCTATTCCAAGCTCCATAAGTATAGGGAAGTCAGAACAGGCAACCTTTTAATGTGTATACATTTAGGGTAGAAGATATAACAAAGGAACAAAGGATCTTAGTTGTGTT
Organism: Leptodactylus fuscus; assembly: GCF_031893055.1. Taxonomy (NCBI): domain Eukaryota; kingdom Metazoa; phylum Chordata; class Amphibia; order Anura; family Leptodactylidae; genus Leptodactylus; species Leptodactylus fuscus. The sequence continues at coordinate 200,379,005 of NC_134266.1, read as the reverse complement.
TTTGTGAGTTGTGAGTAGTAATCCAACTCATGCCACCTGTAATAAGGATTAAACGCTAATGTAGTAATCTATTCCGCAAGATGCTCTCAAAGAAGTTAGTTGGAAAGTAGACAAACAAGAATGATGTTTACAAGCAGCAGGAGACGTCTTGGACGGCTTTGTTCAGCAGCTTGTTCTCCACAGGCCTATCTAAACACTCCACTGGACAGTTAGCCTTCACTTTGCATTTCAATAGGATACTCTAAACCTCATTATCAGCTATTGCTATGGGAGTTACAATGTCCTAGTTACCAAGGGTCAACAAATTATCCATCCAGTCCCTAAACTGGCCATATGACCAACTAGAATTGTGTGCAGATATTCAGTAAACCTATAACAATACATTAATTCTTTTTACACTTTTCAGGTAATTGAACAATTTTTTTTCAGTAGATTCTATTTTTGATAAGTTCACAATATATAGGTAACCAGTAAAAATTGTCTGCTAACATTCGACAGTGCCATGTAATGCTGTGGGGATCTCTTTAACAAGATTTGGAACATGTAGTTGAAGAAATTTCCTCTATATTTTGAATAAATTATGTTTTTGTCGCTGTGTTTTTTTAATGGGGCTCGTAGGAGATCGGAGGGGAGGGAATTATGTCTATCTGTTGAATTGGGAAATACAAATATCTTTTTTGCTCCTCTTTGTATATGACTTGCGAATGAAAACAAAAATAAAGCAAAAAAGTGTTATCTTAATATTTTGAACTATATTATGTAAATGTTATTAGTCATGTATTTAAATGAAATTAAATCTATTTTTAATGAAATTCTGGCTACTGTAATGTATCTGGAGAAAGTAAGCGGCTTCTTCTTTACAGGTAAAGATTGTATATTTGCACATTACCTTGTAAATGAAATGACCTTCTATATATGTTAGCAGACAATTGTTTCTACTGTTTTCCTTGCTGTTTCTTACCACTTACCTGATCAATTTATTGCCTAGCAACTCTTGTTAATAGTAGTCCTGGCACCATACATTCTGTCTGCATATTGACCATAGGCTTTACCTGTTACACTATATTGGATCAGTTCAGGAATATACCACAGTAAATGTAATGAGTGCTATTATTATTATTATTTATATAGCACCATTAATTCCATGGTGCTTTACATTTGGGGGTTACATACAATACACAGAATATACAATACAATACACAGAATATACAGCTAGATGTAATACTAACAATAACAGACTGGCACAGTGGGGTAGAGGGCCCTGCCCGCGAGGGCTTATAGTTCTATAAAATACATGCTAGTAAATATGTGTATATACTGTATAATGCACAAATTACAATAAAATATATGTTATATGTTGGATATGCACGTTTAAAATAATATTTTACTTGTCTTTTTTACTATTTTGTTTTCATATACACGTTATTATTAGGACCTAAATTACAATTCATTGACTGTTATCTAATGTGGAAGACTTCAAAGAAGTTTAAGGACGCGACAGTTTTCAGTCAATCAAACAGTTTAGGGTCAGATTATCTCAGCAATGATCAGGCTGCTCAGCTTTGTGCTGTTCTTTTGCCAGAAGCATTTATAGTAATTGCTTTTGTTTTGTACTAAACAGAACACATTGTTGAAGTCAATGCCTCCCACTGAGATTTTGGCTTCGCAGTCTAGGATTATATCAGAACATAGGACATAGTAGTTGCACATATTCTGAATACACTTTGAGGTAATCACCCAAAATTACATTAATAAGTAGACTTCTGGAGGAGGTGGTCTTCTTAAAGAACCTGGTCAGTGTACTTAATATATGGTAGAACAAGCACAGAATATTGAAATGTGGGTAAGGGTGGGAAGTCTGTTGAATATGGGGATGTCACCGTTTTATGGAATAATTTAAAAGGGTTGTCTGGGATTAACTAAAACTTTACCCTAAGCTAAACCCCTCTCCCACCTAACTTCTAATTTACAGCCTATAAGAAATGTATATTTACCCATATGCCTGGGGTGGTCACATTTTCTGATGACGTCCCGTTTTCCTGTTTCCAGTGATGGGAGGCTACCAGTACTCCTCTCTCTCCCCCCATCTCCTTCATACTGATCAACACTCGCCACTCACTTCCTCCCTGGCCGTCGCTTCCTTTGCTAGTGAGCCAGCGCCTGTGCAATAGAACGCCTGCAGAAGCAAAAAGAATCAGCGTTCTATTGCGCAGGCTTGGCTTCTGCTGGCGTTCTATTGAGCAGGCACCAGTTCTGGATCCCAGGTGCAGAAGAGGGGACAGCGGCACCCCAAAGTCATCTCCAGGATGACAAGACAGATAAGTATGATGGGGTGGGGAGGGGGTTGGGAGACTGAGTTAGTTAGCTAGGTAGGTAGATAGGGCTTGTAGTCAGCGGGCTAGCTAGGGAAACGGGGTGGGGGGAATCTGAGTGAACTGCAAAGCATCATGGTACTTGTAGGCTAAGACATAAGGAAGCTACTCATGTAAACAAATGCAGAGGACACCAGAGAAAGCCTCAAAACACTGTGAAAAATATTTTAGTGCACTTAGTGCTATCAATGGGTTAGCATCTCTTTTTTGCCTGGGAAACTCCTTTAACCCTGTTAAAATACATATTTTTAAAAGGGAAAACAGTCCTAGTGTCAGACTAGTGTGCCTAGGGCTGAATACATCCTGTGGGCCATTATAATACTAAGTGCAACTATTGCCTGATACCTGTTCACAGATTCACAACACTGTGCACACACATATTTTTTTGTTGCCAATATAAGCTTACTACCCAGTCCTCTGACAGTTTCTGTCCTGGTGGTCCTGTGAGTAGCATGGTGACTGGCTCTTGTCTTGAATTACGACCCTCATAGTTCTATGACCCAGGGATACATGTTCCCACTGCAGCAATCTTTAGGCAGAAACATAACGCTACAATATTGGTAATGGACCCTACAATGATGTCAGGAACGTGGGGCCCAGGAAGGTAGGATACCCTTGTGCCTACATGTCATCTCCAACAAATCTATGTAGTAATAAACTGTGTAGTTTGTTAAATAATCAACACAATTTATTATGTGAATGTATAGGCCTATATGGTGCCTATATGTAAGTAACACAGTGACTGCACTATACTGTGCACCACTCATGATCACCATGGACCTAAGTCCCACCAGGATATTGAGCTGCTCCCCTATGGATCAGTCCAGTCCTAGCCTGAACAGACATAGAAATGGCTAGTAAAACATCCAAATGGCAAGCAACTGAGATATAAGAAATAATCTTGCTTTCATCAAGCAGGTTCAATGACATTGTGTATAGGATCTATAGCTTGTCCCTGCTGCATACACCTCATAAACTGTACTCATTTGGATATCAGGAAATGTCTGTCATTAAAACTAGATCTAAGTTATGTAATGATTCTTCTTTATTGCAAAAGATCAGATAGAGACAATTTTATTGCAAGGCACCAATATATTCTGCACATACACCATTGATCATTATCTATGAAGGATAAGTTTTTTGGACTGTGGCAGGAGCTTGGATTATCTGCATGTTTCATCATTCAAGTTCAGAATTTGGGCATATAAATTCCATATGATACAGTTTAGGTTCAACCCTAGTGAAACAACACATGGGCCGTGACCACTGAGCTGCCTCTGAGAAGTTGTAGGGTAGTATAACACTGACTTGTATTGTATGTACACTGCTCTTAACCACTGTAGAGGATACCATGTTGTTACCTTATATATCTAAGTCCAATTGTCTGTGCTGACTCATTTTCTTGAGATTTGCTTAGCAGTAGAAGATCCACTTTATAACACATATAAATATGAACTTACTAAAGTCTGAAATGCTGCAGCAAGTCTGTGTGTGTATTTACTCCTCTCACTCCTCCTCCCCCACAGACTTGACAACAAAGTTGCCTATATTCACCTGTATTTATGCAAAGTTTTTTTGTTTTTTTTGTTTTTTACAATATAGTGACCATTTAAAGGGATTCTATCATTAGAATCCTTTTTTAACTAGGTACACGTCGGAATAGCCTTAAGAAAGGCTATTCTTCTCTTACCTTTCTTTTTCTGATACACGCCGCCATTCCTGAGGAATTTCTTTTTTCTTCCATATGTAAATTACTTTTCAGCTTCCCCTGTGCAGTCCGAAAACTCTCCAGCGACGCCTGTCTTCTTCTCCGGACGGCCTCTTCCCTGGGTCATCGGCCGCATCTTCATCCAAAAGTGCCAACTGCGCATGTCCGTCGGCCGGTCCATGTCAGCCGAACGGGCGCTTTTGTAAGAGGCCACAGGAAAATGGCCGACGAATTTACGCAGTCAGCTCTTTTGGTTGAAGATGCGGCTGATGACCCGAGGAAGAGGCGGTCCTGAGAAGAAGACAGAGGCGTCGCTGGAGAGTTTTTGCCCCAGTGCTGTCTGAAAACTCATTTACATATGGAAGAAAGAAAAAAATCCTCAGGAACGGCGGTGCGGATCAGAAAAAGAAAGGTAAGAGAAGAATAGCATTTTCTTAAGGTTATTCCAACGTGTACTTAGTTAAAAAAGAAAATTCTAATGGTAGAACCCCTTTAACACCTGCCCATTTAAGCAGAAAATAGGATGAACATGTATAGCTTGGCTACTGAATGCATGGAAATCTATTTCCCTGAAGTTGTGTTTTACAATGGACCTAAAGCCATTTAGTGGGTCAGAAATGATGCCCAGTATTCTATATGAATGTAGAGTTAGGAAAGGGAGCAGCAGGTGGTGGATGCACGTAGATGCCACATATAATAGAAGACTATGCGTTTTTGATAATAACATGGTTAAGTCTTGCCAGATAATGAGAGGGCAGAATCGTATATACCAGGTGTTAATAGGACTTGATACAAATAATCAGTAGACACAGAGATGGTGATAAGCAAAGTTATGTGATTAGTGGAAACCATATGCTCGACAAGATTAGACCTTAACTACTGAGCAGGTCCCTGTATGGTGTCATGGCAGCAATGTTGTCATAACATCTGAAGAGCACTTCATAACTGATAATGGATGGTCATAAACCTACTCCCATGGCATAACAACTGGATAATGAAGGCTCTGCCACCAGCAATGGGAATCTGTGGATATTGTGTAATCAAAGAATATTGATAAAGTTATTGTGTTCTATTGATTTATGTATCATTTATTATATGTTGTGTATTCCAGTAAACTTTATAGGACTATGTTTTACATATATCAGGATGAATGTTTGGGAACCTGAATGTTTTCTCCTTTATTATTTAATGAGAGATTTACAACTTAAGTAGCATATTTCTTTAACAGTCGTGTTTCAGCAAGTCTAATACAGAGAGAAGATATTTAGCAATCAAATCCACACTGCAGAATGCCAACACCCTAAAGATACTACAGCGTGCCAAAACTGTAACTCAAGATTTATCAAATACAAATTGCCAACATTGATGTCATTCTCCAGTGTGCACGTTTACTGCTCAACAACCCCAGGGCTTCAGATAACTAAAAACTGGAAAAGAAGAAGCTAAATGACTGAATTCTTACCAACACCGGGCCACACTTTTCTGTTCTGGCTCCAGATTTCACAAATGATTAACTTCAAAGACTTCAGTGATTTTCATCATCATCATTAATGATAGAAGTATTAATTTAATAATCTGAGCCATGCATTGTTCAGGTAACTCAACCTCTCCAGGGTCTTTTAGAATTTATGTAGTCATTTTCCTTTGCATTTGTTATCTAGTATCTATCCACTCTTATGTCTGAAATGAAGCTCTTTTACCTGTTCCAACCCTCATTTACAGTATATCAGTATGGCCATACACATTCAACTAATATCAGATGAAACCATCAATTTGGTCTGACTAGTTGACTACTAAATGTCTATAAGGGGCTTCCTGACTCTTCCTCAATAGCAGATGTTGAGAGAGATAAGGAAAAGCTTTAGTATTTCAACATGCCTAATCCTATTGATCCTGTTATGGCTGTAAGATGGCGGCCTCTTTCTATAGTGAACATGCTTCATTGAACCAAGAGTACATGCGTGTATGGGAGTCATCTGTAGCGTATGACCAGCCGAAGGCCTCATACACATGTGTTCTGTGGCAGATCGGTAAAGTGGCACCTAAAGCCTTGTATGGGCCATTTACAATTTGCATAATATTCCAGTTTTATACTAGATGTCCTTAGGCATAGCCATGGCAACCAGAATGAAAACATTGACTTTGAAAAAATAAGCACAATGTCAATAGACACTTTATTACAAAGCTGTCTCAACTTTTATTGCATGATTTATACAGCTTTATATCGCATAATATATCATTATTAACATCAATTTGCCTCTGTACTTGTAGCATTGCAGTAGGTTTATTTGGCAGGGATTACTAAAATTGGGGCCCCTCTTGTATCTGCAGACACTGCCATTTTAATAGTAAATTGATCGATCTGTGTATACTGTAAAGTGCAGGAGTCTACGGCTGTCTTGTCAATGGTGCCATTGTAATCCATGTGTTACTGCTGACATGCTGGCCAGATGAGTAGAATGCAATACCAAGGAGGAAAACGTTTGGGTTATACTACTTTTCTTAGTTAAAATGCACATATGCTGGGGGTATTTATTTCACTAGTAAAATACAGGAAAGCAGCTTGTGTCTTTGTAAATAGCTTCATAGGGTAGGTCAAGAGGGCTTTAATAGGGTTCCTTTTAGAAGTTGCCATAAACATTAGATAGAAGTACTGTAGGTTGATGGTTGAAAAGTCATTGAACAAATGATCCTCTGATGAGCCATCATTTCACAGATGTAGTCGTACACATTTACTTATTTGTTATTACAATCCAAGAAACTGACCATGCATTTTCAATGACATCAAGGAATGAAGAACAATCGTTGTGGCAAGGTTCCTTCAGCTAACATTGTTCATGGATGAAGGATATTTTGTAGGAATGAAAGATCTTTTATAAGACTATTGTAAGAATATTTCCAATATAACTGACTTCTTTCTTTGTCATGGTTGAAATAACCCAGTTTCAGCCAGTTCGTCTAATGGGTATACACACGTGGACAAATTTGTTGGTACCCCTTGTTTAATGACAATGGTCACAGAAATAACTTGAATCTGACAAACTGGAATTTGCCAAACTACTGTACAAGTTGACAAGCCACAAAGCTTCTGGGAGAATGTCCTATGGACAGATGAGACAAAAATCAAACTTTTTGGCAAGGCGTATCAACTCTTCGTTCACAGATGGAAAAATGAGGCATATTTTGAAAGAAACACTGTCTCTACTGTGAAACGTGGAGGAGGCTCTGTTATGTTCTGGGGCTGCTTTGCTGCATCTGGCACAGGGTGTCTTGAATCTGTGCAGGGTACAATGAAATCTCAAGACTATTAAGGGATTCTAGAGAGGAATGTGCTGCCCAGTGTCATAGAGCTTAGTCTCACTCGCAGGTCATGGGTCTTGCAACAGGACAATGACCCAAAACACACTGCTAAAAACACCCAAGAATGGCTAAGAGGAAAACATTGGACTATTCTGAAGTGACCTTCTATGAGCCCTGACCTAAATCCTATTGAGCATCTTTGGAAGGAGCTGAAACATGAAAAAAGGCACCCTTCAAACCAGAGGCAACTGGACCAGTTTGCTCATGAGGAGTGGGCCAAAATACCTGCTGAGAGGTGCAGAAGTCTCATTGACAGTTACAGAAATCATTTGATTGCAGCGATTGCCTCAAAAGGTTGTGCAACAAAATAATAAGTTAAGGGAACCATCATTTCTGTCCAGGCCTGTTTTATTAAAAAAATAAAAATCTGTTGAAGTGAAAAGCAATGTCTGACTTTCATTTGTTCATTTTCATAGAATTTTTATTAACCCTTTCCCACCGATGGCAGTTTTTGATTTTCGTTTGAGTTTCATTTTTAACTCCCCTCCTTCTAAACCCCATAACTTTTTTATTTCTCTGCTCCCAGAGCCATATGAGACATTTTTCTTCATGATGCCACAATTAATTATTCTGTATAATGTACTGGGAAGCTGGAAAAAATTCAGAATGGGGTGGATTTGAAGAAAAAAAATGCATTTCTGGGACTTTCTTACGGGCTTCAGTTTTACGGCGTTCACTGTGCAGCCAAAATGACATGTCCCCTGTATTCTGTGTTTCGGTATGATTCCGGGGATACCAAATATATATGATTTTATTAAAATTTAAACCCTTAAAAAAAATCCAAAACTGTGTTAAAAATTTTTTTTTCTAAAAGTCGCCATATTCTGACAGCCGTAACTTTTTTCTATGTCCGTGTACGGGGATGCATAGGGCGTCATTTTTTGCGGGGCTGGGTGTACTTTTTAGTTCTACCATTTTCGGGAAATGCTATTGCTTTGATCACTTTTTATTCAAATTTTTATCAGAATCAAAACAGTGAGAAAAACCACGGTTTGCCACTTTTGACTATTTTTCCCGCTACGGCATTTACCGTACAGGAAAAATATTTTTTATAGATTTGTAAAGCGGGCGATTTTGGACACAGGGATACCTGTGTTTCACAGTATTTAACTACTTTTATATGTGTTCTAGGGAAAGGGGGGGACGATCACCAGGAAAATGGCGGCGCCCACGCGCCACCGGGAAAATGGCGGCTTGGTCAGCTTTGACCGAGGTGCCGGAAGAGACATTAGCTCCGGTTGTCTACTGCATAAAGCAGTAGACACCCAGCGGCTATGGCGGCCGCCCGGCTCCCGGGCGGTCGCCATAGTTACACACCCGGCATGCGCCGTACTAGTACGGCGGATGTCGGGAAAGGGTTAATTACTACTTTGGTCAGATTCTAGTTATTTCTGTGACCATTGTGGGTTTTTCTTTCACTAAACAAGGGGTACCAACAATTTTGTCCACGTGTGTAGGTCCTTTAGGGTTGACCTGAGTCAATGAGTAAATGAAGGAATAAAAGCTAAATCCGAGGTTGCTAAACTTGAGCACATTGCTATACATTGCTATTTAAGCATAGTACATTACCACAGTATTGAAATTAGTGATACAATACTCCAATATTACAGTTCAACATATACAATGTACCATGTTGTCACCCTAAATTAAGAGGGTGTAAATAGTCCTTTTTTTTTTTTTTTTTTTAGTTGAATTTAACTTCATCCTAAGGATAAATAAGACAATTGCTTGCATGCTTTGGGTATGTTCAAACTGAGTTTTTCATTCTGATGCAGAAATCGTGTCAGAATCAACATGGATAAAATCCTTAAATATGTATCTCAATTATATCAATGGGTGTAAGTGACTTCCTTTTCAGTGTGTTGATAAAAGAAGCACCCCGCCCTTAATCGTGTCTGTCACTCAAACAACAGCAGGTGGCAAAAACATGGATTAGCCCCACTGAATGCTCCGCTTCTACTGTGAGCTGCATGGACAAAATATACACTGGACAGGTATATTATACCTGTGTATATCCTCTCACCAAACAGGAAATGGGTTCACAAACAAGGCTGTTGTGCAAACAGGAAGGGTTAACACTCATTTGGGACAGCTTTACTATATTGATATTGAATAATACTTTACAGATGAGTCTTTTTTTTTATTCTCAGGAGCTTCAGATTTTTCCTTAAGTCAATGATTACAGGCTACATCATTCCAGATCAAGGTATCTATTTTCTTTTAATATTTAACTAGTCCTTTAAAGACTAAAATTTATGACATGTTGATGTGTAAGTATACACCAGCAAGGAATTACCCTGAGTTTCAAGTCTGGCAGCCTGATGAAGCTATTGCACAAGCTTGATTTATGGCCTTCACTTTTGTCAGGGTCTAGAAGAAGGACCTGTCCCTCTATGAAACAAATCCAGAAAGCATCAATTTGTTCTTTGTCTAAATAAAATTAAGTAAATAAAAAATAATTAAATAAAACTAATTTATTTCATGATCTACAATTACTAATGGATTGTCAGAAAGACGTATACAGTGTTGGCCAAAAGTATTGGCACCCCTGCAATTCTGTCAGATAATACTCATTTTCTTCCAGAAAATGATTGCAATCACAAATTCTTTGGATCTTCATTTAATTTGTCTTTAATGGAAAACCACAAAAAGAATTGTCAAAAAATAAAATTGGATATCATTCCACAGCAAACATAAAAAAGGGAGTGGACAAAAGTATTGGCACTGTTTGAAAAATCATGTGATGCTTCTCTAATTTGTGTAATTAACAGTGCCTATTACTTACCTTAAGCGCCTAACAGGTGGTGGCAATAACTAAATCACACTTGCAGCCAGTTGAAATGGATTAAAGTTGACTCAACTTCTGTCCTGTGTCTTTGTGTGTACCACATTGAGCATGGAGAAAAGAAAGAAGACCAAAGAACTGTCTGAGGACTTGAGAAGCAAAATTGTGAGGAAGCATGAGCAATCTCAAGACTACAAGTCCATCTCCAAAGACCTGAATGTTCCTGTGTCTACCGTGCGCAGTGTCATCAAGAAGTTTAAAGCCCATGGCACTGTGGCTAACCTCCCTAGATGTGGACAGAAAAAAAAAATTGACGAGAGATTTCAACGCAAGATTGTGTGGATGGTGGATAAAGAACCTCGACTAACATCCAAACAAGTTCAAGCTGCCCTGCAGTCCGAGGGTACAACAGTGTCAACCCTGTACTATCCATCGGCATCTGAATGAAAAGGGATTGTATGGTAGGAGACCCAGGAAGACCCCACTTCTTACCCAGAGACATAAAAAATCCAGGCTGGAGTTTGCCAAAACTTACCTGAGAAAGCCAAAAACGTTTTGGAAGAATGTTCTCTGGTCAGATGAGACAAAAGTAGAGCTTTTTGGGAAAAGGCATCAACATAGAGTTTACAGGAAAGAAAAAGAGGCCTTCAAAGAAAAGAACACGGTCCCTACAGTCAAACATGGCGGAGGTTCCCTGATGTTTTGGGGTTGCTTTGCTGCCTCTGGCACTGGACTGCTTGACCGTGTGCATGGCATTATGAAGTCTGAAGACTACCAACAAATTTTGCAGCATAATGTAGGGCCCAGTGTGAGAAAGCTGGGTCTCCCTCAGAGGTCATGGGTCTTCCAGCAGGACAATGACCCAAAACACACTTCAAAAAGCACTAGAAAATGGTTTGAGAGAAAGCACTGGAGACTTCTAAAGTGGCCAGCAATGAGTCCAGACCTGAATCCCATAGAACACCTGTGGAGAGATCTCAAAATGGCAGTTTGGAGAAGGCACCCTTCACATCTCAGGGACCTGGAGCAGTTTGCCAAAGAAGAATGGTCTAAAATTCCAGCAGAGCATTGTAAGAAACATTGCACATATTCTTCCTTAAACAACATTGGTTCAGTAAGGTCCCATAGATTTATATTAAGGTGACATAATACTACTGTGCTTTGTACAGTTCAGAGTTTGTACAGAGCTGTGCATAAGTCCCTAATAGGAATGAGAACACGTGAAGCAGTCCCCCTACCCCCCTTAACACAATTTTTATCACATTATAAAACTAGAAATCATTTTTACGCTGGGTTCACACCTGCGTCTGGGGTCTCCGTTCTATGGTTTCCATCTTCTGCATGCCAGAAGACGGAAACCATAGACCGGGTCCGGCCGTGTGCGGCGGTGAGCGTTTTGCGCTCTCCGCCGCGAAACCGGATTTTTTTATCCGGACACAGAGTAGTGCATGTCCGACTCTGTGTCCGGATTATAAAAACCCGGTTTCGCGGCGGAGAGCGCAAAACGCTCACCGCCGCGCACGGCCGGACAGCTTTCTCACCCATTCAAATAAATGGGTGAGAAAGTCTCCTGCAGGTTTCCGTATCCTGCCTGTGTTTTAGGCAGGAAACGGAAACCTAAGTACGGAGACCGGGCCGCAGATGTGAACGAGCCCTTACTTGTAATGTCACAGATTGGCTTGTAATGGCTTTAGCGAGGTCACAGTATCTACTAAAATTGCTTCCTCTCTTGCAGGTTCCCATGACTGTTATCCATGTTGTATCCCTGACACTGCGATCACTAAGTCATTACTCATATACAACATAACTAGAGTCTAATGGAAAGTGAGAATCTGCTGGTTCCTAGCCTGAGCACAGCAGGGTTAGGAGTGCAGGTTTATAGCTGTTTAATTATTGCTATTATGTCTGCTAATAATTGTATGCGGCAATTAAACTATCAATCAGTCACTACTGATCATAGACTTTTGACAAGTTTTTCACTTATTATGGCGGGGCCGGAGGGATTGGAGCTGTTTTACTTGTGTCTCAAACATAGAGCCAGGTTAACTGTCTTCTTATGAAATTGGTCCTATTGAGTGCTATATTAATATCATACCTCCCAACTTTTGAAGAACAGAAAGATGCACAAAATGTGTGGCATGCACATCGCGCCATGGCAAATTTAGCTCTTCCCACTTTTATGTTCACTCTGCCCATTCTCATTCATTTTTCATGTGCCCCAAAATAATATAATCCTTCTACAGTCATCTGTAAATTATATGTCCCCCCTCCATCTCTCCCCCAGTTTCATGTCGCCTCATCTCTGCCCCCAGTTTCATGTCACCCTTCCATCTGCCGCCAGTTTCATGTCCCCCCTCCATCTCTGCCCCCAGTTTCATGTCCCTCTATCTCTGCCCCCAATTTCATGTCCCCCCATCTTTGCCCACAGTTTCATGTCCCCCCATCTCTGCCCACAGTTTCATGTCCCCCCATCTCTACCCACAGTTTCATGCCGTTCCCCCCCCTTCATCTGCCCCCAGTTTCATGGGCCCCCTTCATTACGTTCCACCTCAATGTTTAACACAAAAAAACACTTATACTCACCCTTCCAATGCTCTCTCCGCAGTTTCACTCACAGAGTTGTAGGCGCGATGTGATGTCATCACATTGCGCCTATACATCCACTAGCCAAAGCGCAGCGGTAAAGCAGGTGCTGAGCTGTGACAGTTTCTGCTTTACAAGTGTATGTATTCAACTCAGATCTGCGTCCTCCAGACGCAGATCTGAGTTGAAACCGGGACATGCCGACCAGGACTGTGGGACAGGACACCGAATCCGTGAATGTCCCGTGGAATCTGGGACGGTTGGGAGGTATGTAATATGACCATGTGCACATTTGGCTTATGTGTACTGTAGATTTACTGCAAAACCCCAAACACCCACTGAGGAAACAAGTACATTGATTTGAGGAGATTTCCAGATTTGATGCCGATTTCTTATCCGCTATGTAATAGGCACATTTTGTTACAAATGTCCTAATGGAAAATGGACAAAATGGAAAAACAGATGTAAAAATAAATGTGGTTACCAAATGTTCTTTGACCCTGTTCTATTTTGGTAAACCTTGAAGAATACTGTAGAGTAACTGGAAAGTACCTACCCTATACCAGTTAAGTAATGACAGTCTGCAAGTAACCAGCATCTATATTCCCCTCCAGGCTGAGTGTCTTCATTTGGGAGTTTCTGGCTTGGGTAATAATAACACATTGCACATATATAACTTGCAGGACTTCCTACTAGCAGGGCTTTTATTACTGGTATTGTCATCTCTGTCCTATAGCCCCATCTTAGCACAAATGTAGAATTAGTGCTAGCACAAATGTGTAAATGTGCTGAGAATAAAGCATTTAAAGGGGAAGTGGTAGTGCAGGACTTCATAAACATGTCCAATTTCATCTTCTCAGGAAGTGACATCACATCTGTTGTTCACATGGCAACCCCACATCTCCGTTCCATTAAAAAGCATGAGACTGAGCAGCAGCATGGCAACATAACCTACTGGCATGATGTCACTTCCTGAGAAGAAGAAAGCAGCCATGTTTTTGAAGTCCTGCACAACCCCATTAATCAAAATATTAAGAATGACATCATTGTTAGTCTAGCAATAAAAACACCTTTTTGTTCAGCATTTACCTTAATGTCCTATCTATTTCAATGGAGAGGTTCTTTTTTAAATACAACAAACAGTCTCACTGATAATGAAAAGATGAAAAGATGTATCTAGAAATATGAGGTTACTGGACAGGAAGAGACTGGTGTCAAAGAGTATATACCTAAAGACTGCAGTTATAAATAGAGTCTTGAGTGAAGGAATACTCCTTGCTCTATAGCTGAACGTCGTATAGAGTATATGGAAAGTGCCTAGCATCTATTTTATAGGATTATACTGTATGTAACGATCACATCACTAGCAGTACATAAACGGGTTACCTTGTTAAAGACATCAGTGTCATGTTGCTAGGATATGCTGCCAATGTCTGATCAACAGGAGCCCATCTGCGGTGACCCGTGCCAGTTCCTAGAATGAACTGGTACTTTGGCTCTACTCAGCTCTTTCTGGATGGTTGTATAGACAGTGTCAGGGTTTGGGGTTGCTAGGTGGGGTGGCATACACACACAAGTCCAGATTTCTTAGTCCAAAACAAAGGTAGAGTTTTATTTTCATTCAAAAAGGTAGTGCAGCAACAAAAGGAAACAATATAAAAATAAATACCTGCCCGGCTAGGCTCTAACTAAAAATAGAATAGGCTACCTCACCTAGAATAACAGAAATCCAAAAGCCAGTAGAATCATTCAGGACACAGCTCCAAAAATATGACCTCTCTGTCAGCTCTCCAGCCAAGCTCTTCCAAAGTCTGCTGCTGGAGCTGACTTCTTAAGCCTCCTTGACGAGGAGACTCTCTGCAGCTGATTCGGTGCCGGAACATCCCCAAAGTGTGGACTGGAGGAGGGGCGGAATGACAGGTCCCACTACCAACCTACCTGTCATTCCTAAAATTCCAGCCCATTAACCAGAACTTTGAAATAACCCTCAGCAGACAATAGTTATCTGCTGAGAAACATTCTTTCTGGAGTTTTCTCATCTCACCCACCTTAGTAGTCTGGGTGAGATGTACACCCCCTCCATTACCTGACCAGCCATCGGCTTACATCAGCTAATGTCTACAATGGGGAGAAGAGAGTAAACCATTGCCAGACACCCTTAAGGCAGCTTATCTTCCATGAAAAGTGCGGGTACCAATGTATATATTAGATGGCTGACCAATGTTCATCTAATGTGTTTGGCCACCTTTAGGCCTGTGTGCTAGTTTAGTGAGCTATCCGGGTTTTTCCTGGATAGCACACTGAACCATTCATTTCTGTCAGCCCATGCACACGACAATGTATTACACGGTTCTATGCGCCGGCTGACAGTCTGGGTCGCAAAATTCAGGATAAGTCCTATACCTGTTTGATCTTGCAGCCATGCTTCCGCAACCCCCATTCACTGAATGAATAATGGCCGGCACATGGTAGTGTTTAAGGGGCCTAAGTCCTAGTAAAATAATGCCTGGACAGACAAATTAGGGTAAGTTCACGCACAGTTTTTTGGTCAGGGTTTTGGCATTGTCTAAACCAGACTGGAAAACAAGTGAGGAGTTTCCTGAGGCGTTTTTTGCCATTTGAAGCGTTTCCTGAATCGTTTTTTGAGGCAATTTTCGAGGAGTTTCCTGATCCGTTTCCTCTTGGGATGTGGTCATAAATTATATTTTAAAAGACCACCTGGTGTTTCCTGATCAGGTTTTTTGCCAAAAACGCTTCAGGTTCTGCTTCCATTTCTGACCAAAAGACGTGAGCAGGAAAAACTGGCTCACATTAACTTGCATTGAAGCCGTGAGCCGGAAAACGCTCAGGCTTCAAAAAAGAATGGACATCTCGCTTCTGTTTTAAAGCTAGCGGAAAAGACTCACAAGCGTTTTGTATACTTTGAATGGTGAAGCATTTTTTGGCTCAGGGTTTGCAGGCGGATTTCTGCAAAAACCCTGACGAAAAAACTCAGTGTGAACTTAGCCTTAGTGACATAGTCTAGATAGTAATCCCACTAGTTCACTTTTTATAACATTGTTGCTTTAGAGAGCTTCATTGGTCTGCAGCTCCCTGCACTAAAAGGTTTGACTGTACACTGGATAGAGGAGGTGACAAGTCAGGCGGAAATGATGTCATTAATAAGTTTGTATTCCATTACACTGAAACAATAGGTACAAAGGTTAATTATCTAAGAAGCAGAGATAATGGCATGAAAAGCAAACAAGTCCAAGCAGATTATTTCATCCATAAAATAATTTACTAATGTGTTCAGACACTGAGAAGCAACACAACACAGAACCAAATGATTTTCCCACTCTTTAAGGCTCTTTTACTTCAATGAAAAAATATGCAAAGTCACAAGGCTGCCAGCATTGTTTCATAACTTGCTGCCCAGACTGGCTTTGTCAGTAGGCATTGCTATTGTACACTGACATTTAAAGTAATGCTCCACCTCTGCAGCTGCCTTATATAACATATTAAGGAACTCCATAAATAGCATTTGTTTAATATAATGTTATTGGGCCTGCACAGTTTCTCCTTCTTTGATGCGTTTCCACCAAGTTCTTTTCGGCAGCACTTTTTACCTGCGGCTAGCTGCATAGCGCCTAAGGGTCCATTCACATGGTGTAAACGCGCGCTCATTTTGGCAAAATACACATGTACATAATACATGTGTAAAAATAAGACTCCCATTGACATTTTACATGTGTATTTTGACGTGTTTTTTTTTACACGTGTAAAAAAATGTCATTGAAGTCAATGGGAGTCTTATTTTTACACGTATATTTTGCCAAAATGAGTGTGCATTTACTCTGTGTGAATGGACCCTTAGGTAAGTTTACACTGGGGTTTTTTGGATCAGAACCTGAGGTGGAGGCTCCAGCCATGCATTTTGCTCCAGATTAGGCCCAATGAATGGGCCTAGTCTGGAGGAGGGAGTGTCTTCAAGCCAAATTGTGAGGCTACTTGGCCTGAAGAATGAGCACCTCGCCTCTTTTTTTCCAGGAGCCGGAAGAAACGGCTCCCGGAAAAAAGACCTGAGCGGCTCCCAATGACTTCAATGGGATCATCTTTTTGGTCAGGGTTTTGAGGTGGATACAGCCTCAAAACCCTGACCAAAAAAACTCAGTGTGAACTTACCCTTAGTCTTTGGCCGGGTTCACACGGGGTTTTTTGGTCCGGATTTTGATGCGGAATCTCTGTCAAAATCCAACTCAAAAAACCGCCTCCCATTGAAATCAATGGGATTTGTTCTCGCTCGTGGAAAAAAAAGTGACATGCAATTTCTTGAGGCAGATTCCACGGTTGATTCAGATTCTGCGGTGTGAGACCCCCTCCGGACTAGGCCCATTCATTTGGGCCTAATCTGGAGTGGAATGCCGCGACTGGATGCTGGTGTACTGTATGCACTGCATCGGCATCCAGTCGTGGCTAGCCGTTTTTTGAACTGGATTCTGAGGCGGCCTCCGCGTCAAAATTCAGTCCAAAAAACTCCCGTGTGAACCCGTCCTTAGGGTGACAGCACACTTAGGGCCCGTGCACATGATGTAACGCGGCGCTGATTCTGACATGTAAACTCGTGTCAGAGTCATCACTTCAAGACAGAATCCCATTGACTTCAATGGGATTACACATTGAAATCAATGGGAGGCTTTTTAACCCATTGATTTCAATGTGTTATGTGCGTTAAACGGATCCCATTGAAGTCAATGGGATTCTGTTTTGAAGCGCTGACTCTGACACGTGTTACATCGTGTGCACGGGCCCTTAGCAGTTTTTGTGAGGCAGCATGTAGCTGAAACCTGCAGTTTTACATGTAATAAAGAGTTATGTCCCAGAATGTCTCTCAAAAAGTTATATCACACGGGGCATGGCCTGATCGTGTCCACGGGCAGACGTATCTCTCAGCAGCTCCCGGATCCCAAGCGGGTTTTGCCTGATTTAAGTGGATCGGAAGCCATCACTCAACTTTAACTCACCATGGTCAGACGCCTGAGACGAAAGGCCGTGTCCTCCAGTCGGGTGGAGCCGCAAATCGCCTGGTTCTTACTGTCTCCCTCTCCTTCTTCTGCTCCAGCCGCTGTGGGCAAGATGGCGCCGGCGCACGCTGTTCCTGTGGACTACCTCCATCCGTCGGCTGGTGACTCCCTGCAGCCTGCCTCTGCTCCAATGCCGCTGCTCCTGCCTCCCGTGCCTACGCTGCTTTCCACCACCGGGGGACCGGCGCCCGGCTCGCAGGTACCTATCTCTGCGCTCCCTGACTCTCTAAATGGCAGCCGCCTTATACAAGCTGCACAGCAGTCCCCTCCGCTGCCTCAACCCCAGCAGCTGCCGGCATCATCATTGTCTCCTGCTCAGCCTGCTCCTTGCCTATTGCAGAGGTCCTCTCTTCCTCCACAGCTTCTGTTCTCCCACTGTCTGTGCCTGCCGTTCCTCCTCAGCTCCTGCCCCTACCCACCTCTGCCCTCCAGACACCTACTGTTGTGGCTCCGGGTCCTCCTCCTGTGCTTTGGTCCTCCAGTGGTCTGACCATGGCTGCTGGGATGGGGGGGTCTCACCTTCGCCCCTAGAGTTGGGTCTCCACAGCCCGGTTCTGCCCTGCCCCAGGGTGGCCCCATGCCCGTGGCCCTTGATGCCTCTACAGTGTCAGATGGTCAGGACCTGGACTATGTCTCTTCCAATGCGGCACTGCGCTCCCCTGCCTCCTCTGACCTCTCGGATGCCTCGCTCCAGGAAATACCTGCACTGTCCCGCCGCTCTAAACGCTCCAAACTCATGGACATTTGGAACTTGCTCTGTTCTATGCCTACTAGATCGGATATGGAGGCTATGGTTCGTAGGGTTGAGGAGAAACAGGACAGGATTATGTCGGCATTTAAGTCAGAGCTCCAATCCCTGTTGGGGCAGGTTGCTGCTCAACAAAAACAGACTACCTCCATTGATCAACGCCTTGCTGCTGTGGAGTCATCCTTGGCCTCTCAACGCGCTTTCAATAGCCATATCCTTCTTCAGGTGGATGATCAGGAAAATAGGGGGTGCAGGAACAACATCAAGTTGCGGGGTATCCCCGATTCTGTCCCTCCAGCTGAACTTCACTCCACTGTTTCTTCCATCTTTAACACTGTCCTCTCCCGCCCAGTTGACACAGAGATTACCCTGGACAGGGTCCATTGGGTCTTGGCTCTGAAGCGTTTTGTTGCCGCGGGCCCGCGCGACGTCCTGTGTCGAGTCCACTTTTATAAAGAAAAGGAGGACATCCTTAAGGCAGCTTGGCGGCATGGTCCGGTTTCCTTCAGGGACTCTACTGTACAGCTACTTCCTGATGTCTCTCGCAGAACTTTGTTTATGCGCAGACTTCTTAAGCCGGTCCTCCAAGCCGTTCTCCACTCTGGCGGGTCTTACAGGTGGGGTCACCCTTTTCACCTCCAAATTTGCTGCAATTTGACGTTGTTTGTTCTCCACTCTCCTGACCAGGCGGCTTCCCTGGCACAGTTTTTGGATGTACCGGACTTGACCCTGCCGGACTGGCTGTATTACCCTCTGCCTCTAGCGCCGGTGCCTGGTTGCTCCTCTTCGGCCTCCTATCCGGCTTGATTGCCGTCATCTGAAGAATCCGAGCGAGCCCCTTGGTGAGGGGTTTGCCCCTTTGGCCTGGCCTCCTCTCTGGGACTTTTCCTCTTTTTCCTGGTTGCTGGACTTTCATGTGCCTCAATTTCCATGTTTTTCAATTGTGCATGATCTGTTCTCTCGTTCCTTTTTGTGTGGTTCCCGTTTTCCTCCTTTTGTGGCTTTTCTGCTTGGGGGACTGGTAGCGATTGTTTGTTGTTTCATCTCTCCCCCCCCTTAGAGATATTGGGCAGCTCTCTGGGGGTGTGCTGCAGCGTACCCCCGAGATCTACATTAGTGGGTTTTTTCTCACTGTTTACTGTTTTGTGTTACCCGCCCTGGGACTAGCCTGGGCCGGGGTTGATTTGCTTTATTTGTCTGTTCCAGTTCCTTCTTCCTCCCCCCCTTTTTTTTTCCTTTTTCTCTCTTTTTCTTTCCCCGTATTCCCGCAAGTATCCGACTCCTGTAGTTGGTTGCCTCGGTGTTCTCCTCTGTCACTGTTCAGGAGCTTTCCGCCCTGGCGTGGAGATCCTCCCTGCTCTGTCTGCTCTGGTTTGGGAGTCCGGTGCATTTTCTCTTGTCCTCTTCTTGCTTCATCTCTTGGATCCCTTCTACTGTGCCTGTTGGAGGTTGTCTTTTTGATGTTTGCTCACTACCGCTGGGGCTGGTTCTCCAACACTCTGAATGTCGTCCGATCCGCCATCATTCCGTCACTGGACCTGCACCTTGAGGGGCGCCCAGAGCTTGTGGGATCTCTCAGTCTCACTTTCCCCTTTTTTTTTTTTTTCCCTTCTCCCTTTCTTCTCCCCTCTCTGCTGTTTTCTCTCTCTCTCCCCTTCCCTCTTGCTGTTTTCCCCTGTCTGTCTGTATTTGTTTTCTTCTATCTGTTGGGCCATTTGTAATTACTCTGTTCTGCCTCTAGTATTCGGTTTTATGCCGGATTATTTTCCTTTCAGATGTGTATTGTTACCTTGTTTATTCTCTTATAAATAAAGATTTTATAAAAAAAAAAAGTTATATCGCAATTTTTTTATTTTTTTTTTAAGTGGTTTCAATTTTAAAAGTAGTAAAACATAAGAAATACATTCCATCACCAAATCCATCACATATCCATTTTTTTTTTTTTTACCAGTGTAGGGATCAGATCACATGATGAGGGTCAGCAATAATAGAGTTCACACAGTTAGCAGGTTTCAAACTCCAAGGGTGCTTTATTCAGATGCTTCAGCGCAAAACAGCATGCAAACAAAACAAAAGCCTATTACGGGTCCATTCACACGGAGGAAAATGGTGAGGAATTTGGTGTGGAATTTCAGCGCTAAAAAAAGCCTCCCATTGACTTCAATGGGTTCTAGAGATGAGCGAGTACTGTTCGGATCAGCCGATCCGAACAGCACGCACCATAGAAATGAATGGATGCACCTGGTACTTCCGCTTTGACGGCGTGCCGGCTACGTCCATTCATTTCTATGCGAACGTGCTGTTCGGATCGGCTGATCCGAACAGTACTCGCTCATCTCTAATGGGTTCCTTTTTCTGCTAGCTGAGAAAGGAACCCATTGAAGTCAATGGCAGGCTTTTTTCAGCACTGAAATTCCACACCAAATTCCTCACCATTTTCCTCCGTGTGAATGGACCCTAATGACTATCAGGAAGCTTCACCTTAAAATACCTGGGACCAGGTAAAAACCCAGTAGTGGACTGGAAGATTCCTAATACCAACCTACACCACAACCAGCTCCATACATGTAAATATGAAAAAGTTACAGGTGTCAGAACATGACCACACAATTTTTTTTTTCTATTTTGCAAAGTTTATCATTTTTTTAAAAGTATCAAAACATTTCAAATACTATATAAATTTGGTATCACCGTGTTCGTATTGACACGTAGAACACAGGTAACATGTCATTTGTACCAAACAATGAACGCTGTAAAAATTAAACCCATATGAAAATGGCGCAAATGCATTTTTTCTCCAATTGCACCTCATTCTGAATTTTTTTCCAGCTTCCCAGTACATTGCACTGCCTAGTGAATGGTGCCATTACAAAGTACGATTTGTCCCGCAAACAATAAGCCATCATATGACTCTGTGAACTGAAAAATGAAAAAGTTATGGCTCTTGAAATGTGAGGAGGGAAAAACGAAAATGTGAAACCAAAAAATGGCCTGGTCCTTAAGGGGTTAAATAAATATATATCCTTCTGGATTTCTGCTACCTTGCCTGGCTGAGGAAACCAGGTGAGATATACACCCCGTCCACTTCTTTACCATACACCTTGTCACACCGGACATGATATTGCGGGGTGCGGGACTTTTTTTGTCTGTTCAAAATAATGGTCTTATGAAAGACCTTAAATGTCCGTTATTTTTCAACATTAATGTCTATGGCTAACAGACAGCAATGGATGGTCGGTATAAAAATGGACAATAACTGACACTAACAGACACTAACTGATGCTAGCGGACACATTATCATCAGTGAGTGTCATTAATGTCCATCAAAGTACCTTAATATATAAAGCAGGTGCTGTTTATTTGTTTCTTTTAGTCTCAGTTTTCTCATTGAGGTTAATGTAAAAGAAACACTGAAAAGGCTTAAATATGCCATTAGTAAAATCATGTATACTAATAGTAAATACCTGACTTCGCTGGTAGCTTTTAACAGTGGCAAAACACAGCAGGACCACAATGTGTGCATATATCCTTACCGAGCCACTACTCAGTTGTACGCAAGTGAATTGATCTTACATTGTTCAGCATTTGCCAGTGTGTTAACCTTGACACTGCCGCTATAAACGTACATAGAATTTAGTTTAGTTCCTACATATAAGGGCCACATACCGCCCTACTGTGCCCAAGTAAAACGCAGCATCAAAGATACATTTGGCCACTTGTATAAAAGCTGTGTTTTTAGTTGCAAATGTTGGTGTAGTTTCTTGAGCTTAAGTGGCTTAATAAGGAATGGGAAATATAAGGGATTGCTTGTATGTCTCTTATACGAAATCTACACTTGACTTTGGATAAATAATGTAGCAAGATTGGCAACAAAAAAACACAGCTTTTCTGCAACATGTGGTCTCAGCCTTAAGAGCTCACATAATACTGCCAATAAGTATGTGACTTACATGTATGTGTGTGTAAACACGCTAGTTTGATGATATAGAAACAGTTCTTCCCCAAGAATTAGAAAAAAAATAATCATAACCCCTTGAGGTCAAATTACTGTCTGTGTGCTTGTTGCTAGCACAAGTTAATGACTTATTATGCTATATTTATGAACTATGCCTGACTCATTTTTAACATTAAGACACACCCATGGTCCCATCATAAAGACTGTAACTTTCCCATCAGCTCAGCTGCAGCAATGCTTTATCCTAAATATAACAGCAGATCCACAATGAGAAGAAACCAGATTCATACAGGCAGAAAACAAAAGTTCTGGAGACAACCGATAATGGTCAGACTGTATACACTACAGTGCAGCTTAGTTTTACTTTATACACTGCATTGTATGTCATTTTCTGGTGAATAGGTTACACTGTGTCTATACAACATACAGGTAAAAAAAAGATGCTACAGTATTTAAAGGGATTCTACCATTTAAACACTTTTTTCTCTCCCTAACACGTCAGAATAGCCTTAAGAAAGGCTATTCTTCTCCTACCTTTCGTTGTCTTCTCCGCCCTGCCGTATGCAAATGAGTTCTCTTGCAGCACTGGGGGCAGGCCTCAGCACTCAAACAGCAC
Source organism: Leptodactylus fuscus (assembly GCF_031893055.1). Taxonomy (NCBI): domain Eukaryota; kingdom Metazoa; phylum Chordata; class Amphibia; order Anura; family Leptodactylidae; genus Leptodactylus; species Leptodactylus fuscus. The sequence continues at coordinate 200,355,815 of NC_134266.1, read as the reverse complement.
TGGGGGCATCCCCAATGCTGCCAGAGAACTCTCCAGCGCCGCCTCCATCTTCGTCTGGAACGAGGTCTTCACCGCATCTTCTTCTGGCGGTGTCTTCTAACTTCTAGGCCTTGGGCGTAGGGCAAGCTGACTGCGCATGCCCGCCAGCCACGAGAAAATGGCCATTTCCAAAACTGTGTAAGTGGCCATTTTTCTTGTGGCCGCTTCAGAATCCTGTCCAAAAACCGGCTAACCGCCACTGGATGCCGGTGCAGTGCATACACAGCACCGGCATCCAGTCAGGGCATTCCTCTCCGGATTAGGCCCAAATGAATGAGCCTATTAGGGAAGAAGTGACTCGCTGCAGATGTCCGCGGTTGATTCAGCCGTGGAATCCGGGTCAAGAAAGAGCATGTTGCTTCTTTTTTCTACGAGCGGGAACAAACCGCTCGCGGAAAAAGGAACTCATTGAATTCAATGGGAGGCGGTTTTTTGAGCCAGATTCTTAGGAAGATTCCCCTATAGAGACAAGTCCCCTATAGGACTGGTCTTTATTGGTTACACTTAATCCTAGGCAGCAGTTTTGTTGTATATCTGGGTATTTGCCTAAGGGGAGTATGGAGGCAGCATATCAATGATGGATCTAGAATTCCAACCTTAGGCTAAGGCCCCCCGGGCTGGAAACGCCATGCTAAAGCACTGTGGGAACAACCACAGCGGGAATGCATCGCGATTCTTCCCGCAGCGCTTTGAACAGAAAGTTCACGGAGGATTCCTGAACTTTCTGTTCCCATTATATCCATGGGAAAGCCGCTGGCGTTTCTGTAGATATAATTAACTTGCTGCGATTATCAAAATCGCGACAGTTTTGGAAGTTGCAGCGTGTTCGCGCTGTGGATTTTAACGCAAAGTGGGCATGAGATTTGCATGAATCCCATCCACTTTGCTGTTACTGTATAATGCCACAAACTTTCCTGCGGCGTTTCTGCCGCAGGCGAACCACAGAGTTTCCGGCCCGTGGGGCCCCAGTCTTATAGTGCAAAATTCAAGATTTGTGTAATGAAAATATTCTATAAGTTTCTGATGTCATTTACAAAAACTCAGTGACTAAATAATATATTGCTAAATTTAGCTTTGGTAAAGGTTTCTCAAAAAATTTCGGAATTTTTCCGATGGACCTTAATTTCAGAATCTTTTGAAACTCCCTATCCAAAAGATTCTAATAATTTTTTTTAAAAAATAGTGTAGTTGTAAAATATCCTTCTAGTAACATATTTATATCCATTTGCCCTCTGTTGTGAATTTAGGCTGAGTGTAGAAATGCCTGTACATGGCAGAATGTATCCATTTTCTCATTCACTTTAGTATGAGCGCTGGAGATAGATGAGTGCTGTACTTCAGCTATCTCTGGCACTCTCATTAAAGTGAATGTTTGTAGTAGAACATAGTCTCTTCTTCCTATAATTAATAAAATTTCTGTATTATCAGTGATTGCATTTAAAGGGGTATTCCCATGAACATAATCATATCTATATTTGTAGATAATTAAAAGTTAAGCATTTTTGCAAATATAAATAAGTAAAAATTCTGCAAAGTTTTAAAGATTTTCTCTAACTTTCTTAGTGGTGACAGTCTGTTATCTTGATTGGTTGCCATGGATACAACCACTAATGCAGAAACTTTCTATGGTCTGGGACTTGTCAGAAACCCAGCTATGACTTTCTTATTGTAGCTGGGTTATCATGCAGGGACACTACATGTATCAGAAGATATCTGGGCCACAATAAGGAAATCATGACGAATATTCTGATTTTAGAAAGTTCCTGCATTCATGGTTGTATCCACTGGCAACCGATCAAGACAACAGACTGTGACCACAAGATGTTTAGAGAAAATCTTTAAAACTCTGCAAAATGTTTAATTACTTATATTTGCAAAAATGTTTAACTTTTATTTATCTATAAATTTAAAAATAATTACCGTATTTTTCGGAATATAAGACGCACTTTTTTTCCCCCAAATTTGGGGGGAAAAGAAGGGTGCGTCTTATAGGCCGAATGTGGCGCCTGGCATCCGCTGTAATAGAGAGGCGGAAGCCAGCAAGTGATAGACGCCATTACAGGTGCCGGGGCCTGCGACATCGCTGCGCTCCTCTGCCTTGCATGAAGCCAGCAGCGGGAGGAGTGATGCTGCTATTCCGCTCCTCCGTCCCCCCGCCGCTGGCTTCATGCAGGGCAGGGCAGCGATGTCTCAGGCCCCGGCGTCTATCCCTCCCCGGCATCCGCCTCTCTAGTACAGCGGATGCCGGGTCAGTATCGGTGGCCCTTTCTCCCCCGGGGCCGGTCCCCACCGGCCCCGTACCTGTGAAGTTGCAGGCCGGCTCCTGCGCGACGATATCGCAGGAGCCGACCTGTTTGGGTGACAGCCGGGAGCCTAATGAGGCTCCCGGGCCTGTCACTGCTATATACAGTCCTATGAAAAAGTTTGGGCACCCCTATTAATCTTAATCATTTTTAGTTCTAAATATTTTGGTGTTTGCAACAGCCATTTCAGTTTGATATATCTAATAACTGATGGACACAGTAATATTTCAGGATTGAAATGAGGTTTATTGTACTAACAGAAAATGCGCAATATGCATTAAACCAAAATTTGACCGGTGCAAAAGTATGGGCACCCTTATCATTTTATTGATTTGAATACTCCTAACTACTTTTTACTGACTTACTGAAGCACAAAATTGGTTTTGTAACCTCAGTGAGCTTTGAACTTCATAGCCAGATGTATCCAATCATAAGAAAAGGTATTTAAGGTGGCCAATTGCAAGTTGTTCTACTATTTGAATCTCCTCTGAAGAGTGGCATCATGGGCTACTCAAAACAACTCTCAAATGATCTGAAAACAAAGATTGTTCAACATAGTTGTTCAGCGGAAGGATACAAAAAGCTGTCTCAGAGATTTAACCTGTCAGTTTCCACTGTGAGGAACATAGTAAGGAAATGGAAGACCACAGGGACAGTTCTTGTTAAGCCCAGAAGTGGCAGGCCAAGAAAAATATCAGAAAGGCAGAGAAGAAGAATGGTGAGAACAGTCAAGGACAATCCACAGACCACCTCCAAAGAGCTGCAGCATCATCTTGCTGCAGATGGTGTCACTGTGCATCAGTCAACAATACAGCGCACTTTGCACAAATAGAAGAGAGTGATGAGAGAGAGAGATATGGGAGAGTGATGAGAAAGAAGCCGTTTCTGCACGTACGCCACAAATAGAGTTGCCTGAGGTATGAAAAAGCACATTTGGACAAGGCAGCTTCATTTTGGAAACAAAAATTGAGTTGTTTGGTTATAAAAAAAAAGGCGTTATGCATGGCGTCCAAAAAGAAACAGCATTCCAAGAAAAACACATGCTACCCACTGTAAAATTTGGTGGAGGTTCCATCATGCTTTGGGGCTGTGTGGCCAATGCCGGCATCGGGAATCTTGTTAAAGTTGAGGGTCGCATGGATTCCACTCAGTATCAGCAGATTCTTGAGAATAATGTTCAAGAATCAGTGACGAAGTTGAAGTTACGCCGGGGATGGATATTTCAGCAAGACAATGATCCAAAACACCGCTCCAAATCCTCAGGCATTCATGCAGAGGAACAATTACAATGTTCTGGAATGGCCATCCCAGTCCCCAGACCTGAATATCATTGAACATCTGTGGGATGATTTGAAGCGGGCTGTCCATGCTCGGCGACCATCTAACTTAACTGAACTTGAATTGTTTGTCCAAAATACCTTTATCCAGGATCCAGGAACTGATTAAAAGCTACAGGAAGCGACTAGAGGCTGTTATCTTTGCAAAAGGAGGATGTACTAAATATTAATGTCACTTTTCTGTTGAGGTGCCCATACTTTTGCACCGGTCAAATTTTGGTTTAATGCATATTGCGCATTTTCTGTTAGTACAATAAACCTCATTTCAATCCTGAAATATTACTGTGTCCATCAGTTATTAGATATATCAAACTGAAATGGCTGTTGCAAATACCAAAATATTTAGAACTAAAAATGATTAAGATTAATAGGGGTGCCCAAACTTTTTCATAGGACTGTATTAGTATTGCGGCTGGGTCTATGACCAGCCGCCGTAATACTAATATACAGAATGTCCCATAGACGGCAATACAGTTGTATTGCCGTCTATGGGACTTGCAATCAAGTGACCGCAGGTTCAAGCCCCGGGGGGAATAAAATAGTTAGAAAAAAAAAAAAAAAAGCTTTAAAAATATATAATAAAAATATGAAATAAATAAAAGTTCTAAATCACCTCCTGTCTCTAGAATATATATATAAAAGTAGAAAATCATATATCATAAACCACCGTTTTTTTTTTTCAATAAAAGGTGATCTAAGAAATAGATATTCTCCAAAATGGTATAACTAAAAAGTACTTCTGGCCCCGCAAAAAAAAAACACTCTATGCATCCCCGTACAGCTGCAGGGTCACCTGTCAATGTGGCCTTGCAGCTGTTGCAAAACTACAACTCCCATATATTAAATATTTTACCAGTTTTTGCTTCAAAATTTTTTTTCCCTATTTTCCTCCTCTAAAACCTAGGTGCGTCTTATAGTCCAGTGAGTCTTATAGTCCGAAAAATACGGTATGTACATGGGAATACCCCTTTAAGACTAAATGTGAATGACATCATATAACATTTTGCAGTTTAAAGCCTCATGTTTATATGCTATTTCTTTGTTAATAAAACAAATATTTTTAGGTTTTTTTTTTTGTTTGTTGTAGCGATGTGTGTGTGTGCGCAAATGTCTAACCATTGGTAAACAACAACAACAAACCTTTAAAAACAACAAAATGTTTTCCCCATATACATTTCTAGTAAAAAAAAGTGAGTAAATTAAGTAATAAATTATAAGAAGGCCAAAAATAAGGTGGTGCCCACTGGAATTTCCGATTTTCTGTTCCTGTGATGGCACAGAAAACCTGGTAGAGGTGTGAAAATTGCCATACGATGTGAACTATGTTATGTGTGGGATATTACAGTCCCATGTATATCACTGTAGGTTATGTGTTGAGTCCAATGTATTTCACTATAGGTCGTATGTCTCTGATGTTCATCACTTTAGGTTTTGTGTATTAAACAGTGTATATCACTATAGGTTGGGTGTGGGGTGCTGAGTGAAGTTTATAGAACAGTAAGTTGCCTGTGGGTTATTGTACTGCAAATCACTACAGGTTGTGTTCAAGTATTACAATGTATTGTATGTCACGTTAAGTTGTGTGTGTGGCAATACAGTTCTGTGTATTTTAGTGTAGATTTGCAGTGCATAAGTGTAGTTTTGTATATTACAGTAGTGTGTACATCATTTTAGGATGTACGTGTCTCTGGTGTACAGTACATCACTGCAGGTTTTCTTTTCGTATAGTCCCCACAATGTTGTGCTCTCTGTAGGCCTTGACATCTATGAGCTGCTAGCTCCTCCCACCTGCCGCTGATTGACAGCTTGTTCTTTTTGCACAATAAGGCCCCTTCACATGGGGTAAGCACGCCGCTCATTTAGACACGTATCCAAGCCTATTCATTTCAATGGGAAGCATGCGTATATCGGCATATACGCGTGCTTCCCATTGAAATCAATGGGCTCTATTTTGAAGCGCCACGCTCGGACACGTGTATACGTGTCTAAATGAGCGGCGCGCATACGCTGTGTGAAGGGGCCCTAAGGGAGCCTTCACACTGAGTTTATGCTCCGCTCATTCTGAACGTAAACTCGTTCAGAATGAGCGGCGTAAAAAACAGATCCCATTGACTTCAATGTGTGCCGGCATACGCGCGCTACCCATTGAATTCAATGGGAGGCTTTTTTACCTATTGCTTTCAATGTGAGCAAGATTGAAGGCAGTGAATGGGGCTGAGAAGGCACTGGAGGTATACGGATATCATCCATGTGCTGTCTGTGATGTTCAAGCAGGGACCCACTGTGAATCGTAGTATATCATTGTAGGTTTTATGTAGGCATTACTGTGCAGTGTATAATAGTATATCACCGTAGATCTATCTGTCGATATTACTGTGCAGTAATTGTAGGTTTTTATTTTTTTAGTATTATGGTAGGTTGCATTTAGGCATTATTGTGCAGTCTAGGTTATCTGTACGTATTACTATTGGCTGTATAGTTGTAAATCCATGTGTCTTGTGTGTAGGTATTAACGTGCAGTGTACAGTATATCACTGTAGATTGTAGGTATTACTATGCATTGAAAATAATTGTAATTTGTGTGTGTATTACTGTTGCCTGTATTGTAGTATATCACTGTAGGCTGTGTGTAGGTATTACTGTGCAGTGTATAGTATATCACTGTAGGTCAGTGTGTCTGTATTACTGTAAGTTGTGTGTAGGTATGACAGACCATACTAGACTTTCTTACAACAAACCCCTTCCCCTCCACCTTGTCCGCGTATAACCATAACATCATTACGCACAGTTGAAACTTGTGGATGAAGTGGGGTCAGCCACAGCTTTATTACATATATATCTAAACATATAGATATACATACCATACATATATATAAAGATATAAGCAGAGACCCTGATTACCCCCCTTCTGGTGACCGATAATGGGTGTATCCCCTGAATGCCAGCCACCGCCTCCAGGTGGGCACGCATTGGATGTTCCTCTGGGATATGTATACTAATATAATAAGTACTCTCCTCTCGGTAAAATATGTATACTATATAATAAGTACTCTCCCCCCCGGTAACACCCTTTCTGTTCACTTTCCATGGCTCCAGTGGTGACTTTGCCTCCGATGGACGCCTCACTCGTGCTGGGCTACTGCCACTTATTGAGATCGTAATATCCAGGACCTTAGGGACACATAAAATCATAATTATTGTACACAATACAAAGTATCCAGCACCACAATAAAATTAGCCAATCCTGCTAGTCTTGTCCTGATAATCTCCAGCTATATGAAACCAACTTGGTTCCGCAATGTGAGACTTTGTTGTTTTAAAAAAAAACTTGGAGCAACCTGTGATATTTAATAGTAGACTGAGTGTACCTGTTGCCGTCTCGATGCACATGTGTGACCAGTGTTTCGTGAGATTTTAAGATTGCCGTAGTATTCTCCTATTGAAATTATTCTAAAGGACACATGGCGCCTTCTCCCTAGTCATGTTAACCCTCATATCATTTTGTTATTGGTGCAGCCGAACCTGCATACTGTATGCTGCCAACTCTTGGGTAAGTGTTAGTTGGATCCTTGAGTCAGTGAAAAAACTACGGACCAGCACTGAACCAAATGCCACTGGAATTTCTCATCATACTTCCATCGTATATCTAGACAGGCTCATACTTACTCGGCCTCTCGATATACCAACCGTTCGTGTGACTTGCTCTTTCACCGTGAATTGCCTTGTACTATTAAATGACCACGTGCCCGGACACAGGACTCACCATATTCTTCCACATCTGTTGGCACGTGGCACCCACACTAATACCTCAGAGATTTTTCTCGGTACTTGGACCCCAGCTGTGCTTACCCAAACCATGTTACACCACCAATTAATTATCTCAGCCACCACCACTGACAGGAAAACACCAGTATCACCATTGAAAGGGAAGTCTTCCTTCCCAACATACATTGTCTCCGAATATCCTCCACCGTCTTCTCGGCTGCAGCATACCCATGCCTGAACTAGTTTTCTTACCACTGCCATCCATCCAACATACATTGACTCCGAATATCATCCCCATCTTGGCTGTGGCCTAACCGCACCTGAACTAGTTTCCTTTCACCACCATCCATCCCGCTATGGTGGGAACACACCAATGTCACCCACTGAAGGGGAGCATTCTTTGACTCAATCTCTCTTAACAATCATCCTTCATCCCGGCCTGTGATCAAGCCTCGCCTGGTGCTTCCTGAGGGCGCCCCCTCTCCGCTTTACCATTGTCTTTAGAAATATCCATCCTCATCGCTTGTAGCAAATGGCGTAAAGTTGAGAAATCATGTTAACTCACTGGCCTGTATATGGCTGGTCTTGGCCCAGGCTGTGTGTTCTCTTTTTCACCTCTGTGAACTCCATGCTTCTGTAAGCGCCTTTAGGGGGATGTGCCTCTGGCTTTCCCTGCTGGCCCTGGCCTACCTTCAATTATCCTATACTACAATGATCTCCTATGAGACCTATGAGAATTGCTATTTTCCCTTAAATAAAGGCACGAGTCTACTTAAGACTTTGTTAGTGTTATTTAGGGATATCACAAAACAGACCCTCTGTGCCAATAACCTTCTAATAATTCTGCTGTATTGAATATGGCAGTGCTTATACCATTTACATTTGATGGCTGGAACTGATAGTCTCACCTTTGTGTGGCCTATGCACCTCGCCTCCTCTGATTGTAAATTCTGTGTGCAGCGACTATTTTTTATAGTGTATCCCTGTCTGACTTGGAGCCTACAAATTGCACGTCAGCTGTAGCATAAATGAATTGTTGTTACTAGAGATGAGCGAACACTGTTCGGAACAGCCGTTCCGAACAGCACGCTCACATAGAAATGAATGGAAGCGGCCGGCACGCGGGGGGTTAAGCGGCCGGCCGCCGGCAAAGTCTGCATGCCAGGTGCTTCCATTCATTTCTATGGGAGTGTGCTGTTTAGATCGGCTGATCCGAACAGTGTTCGCTCATCTCTAGTTGTTACTATTATTATTATTGAGAGGTTAATACCGGTCTGGAGTGGTTAAGCCAGCTATACTATCCTGCCTCGTAGTGTTATATTAATGCTGTGCCTGGGTGATGCGGCTACCCCTTTACAAAACAGCTTGGACCTCCTCGCCTTATTCCCAGGTGACCGTCAAAGTCTCCGTAGTTGCAGTATTAAACCAGGCCAGTGGCCTACCGGAGCAATACTTATCCCTTACAATGGCTTCTCATAGGAAGTGGAATGATATTGGGAGTATGTCTGTAAAAGAAAAAAATGTCTTGAAAAGTTATAATAATAATGGCGAACTGCAGCAAATACAAATTGTGCTAAGAGGGGTTTGAGGCATTAAATTGGAGGACGGCTGAGCATAATATGATAAACATCGTATAGTAATACAAAAACATGTGACCCCGCGAGGGGATAGCTAGCAATCACTTATAAGATTACATTATCTGTATATCAATACATGTATGTCCAGCTTACAAGATGTTACTCTGGCAGAGTAAGTAGCGCCTGAGCTAATGGGCAGCCACAGTTCTCCATTTATATAACAAACCATCATGTCTTCTATACAACTCCTTATTCGGTTCTCTTAAAGGGGCCAATGACGTATACAGAGACCTTATTGTAAGAACCAGATCGTTCCTGATCACCTGGGCATCACATATCCACTACCCTTAGTCACATCTCGTATGCATAGCTTCAGCTATCTACATCACTAATGGAACGCATCTGGAGATTGTGCAATGTACCAATCTAGTTTCTGTAAGGCCCCAATATAATCCACTATAATAGAGAACGGATGGAGCCTGGAGAGAAGAACGTCTCTGTATCACACTATCACTGCCAGCCAGGTATCTACACTACATGGATACAGTGACCACTGCTTGCCCTTAAATTCAGTAATATTACTCTGCCTATAAGTATTTTGACATTCTCTCTCTTTGTGAGCCTATTCTTTCCACATTGCACAACCAGAATTGTACAGAATAATGGTACCATTATGAGGATCAATTTGTCCTGCAAACCTTAAGCGCTCACATGGCTCAGTGACTGGAAATGAACAAGGTTATGGGGTATGTGTGAGGGTCTCTCGCAGCTTTCAGCCTTTGCATTGTAACAATGAAAGCTGCTGATAACCAACCCCGAGGCAATAACATGCAGCAGCTGTACTACAGGTTCTAGATACAGCATGTGGAAGGGAATTAGGATCTTTGGCCTGTAAACATTACAATTAGAGCGTAAGGTACAATGCAGGTTCAAGTATATTTACCTAAAACTAAAGGCAATGGAATCTCCCTGCATGCCCAGTACAGTAAGCTTCCGATACACCTCCAACCACAGTCTGAACAAAGACTTAAAGCAACGGGGGAGGGGCTGAGCTATACTATAGCAAACATGTGACACAGCAGGGAACTAAGACTGTGCTACAACGTTACTGCAAAACTTGTTACTATCACTGATTTAGCAAACTCTGCAAAGCCAATTACAAATGTGTTAGTCTGCATTGCAGCTGCTCCTCTCCCTACACCACATGTATCGGGTACAAAATTAGGCTGAAAAATCAAACTATCATATAAGGATTTACCTCCCATCTACAAGCAGAAAATCTCTATAGTTTCGAGAGGAGGACGCCAGCCAGCCAGTTCTGGGGACTCTGTAACTGAGCCGGTCCAGTGGTCTGGAGGCCACTGCCGGCTGTTGTAAGCGGAAGGGAGCCCTGTACTGGCCCCCCACTCAATTTTGAGCAGGGGGCCAGCCAGCTTGCTTGCCCTTTCACTTACCTTTTGGTGCACCGGCTGGCTGCTCCTTGTTCCTGGTCTTGTAGGTCCTGCATGTTACTCATCCAGTTCAGTGTGCCAAGAAAGCTGTTTGCAGACATGTGAGGAGGGTGTGAGGGAAAACAGCCCCTTCCTTCTGCATTCACTTTGTAAAGAGACCAGACCATCCTCCTTTCATTCACTGTGAAGCCATCTAGCTTGTTTCCCAGCACCGACCTGGATATAGCTGGGAGGAGGCCCCCGCCCCCTCCCCACCACCGGCCAATCGTTCGGCTTGCATACTGTGTAGTGTACAGTATATCGCTGTAGGTCAGTGTGTAGGTATTATGTGCAGTATACAGTATATCACTGTAGGTCAGTGTGCCGGTATCTCTGTAGGTTGTGTGTGGGATTCACCGTACTGAGCAGTATTTTATCCTGTGTCTGACAATACAGATGTTGTACATAATAATACAACTGTTCCTGACTCTTGTGTCCTCTGCACCACACAAACCCCTGTCAGAATGGGTAAGAGGAGGAGTCGCAGTGCCGTCCCCTGGCCGCACACCCACACACTGCAACCCCGCCCCACACAGCACATTGGCCCTTATGAAGCTCAAAGCAGCCCTACCGTCCAGCCCCATAATAAAGTCGTGTCCACACCCTGTAACAGGTAGCATCTCCTGCCTGTGTCCTGCCCTGCGCTCCCGTCCTGTGTGTACAGCGTACAGAGCACGGGCTGCTGTTCTGGACTTGTCTGCAGCCGAAGATATGGCCACCACGGTGCTGACCATGAGTACCAGGCTGGGCCGCCTGGACGAACCTGTCTTCACCCAGCTAAAACCTGTCAATGGGAACGGGGGACAAATACATAACAGAGGAGACCCCGCGGTTGGGGGTGCAGTATTTGCTGAAGAGATGAAGGCCCCTAGACTGTTGCCTGATGACATAGTGCAGGTAGGTGCTGGGGCTTTAATCTGTGCTGACTGTTTGTAGTGCCCACGTACCCATGCCTAGCAGCCAGGGCTAATACTGACCTCTATGTACTGTGCACTGTAGTTCTCCCCTGCTCGGACTGTACTACTCACTGCTGCTACCTACCTGTTCTATGCATTGTAGTTCTCCCCTGCCTGTGGCACCTGCCCGGACTGCCTGCCTGTAGTACTGACTGTAATTCTGGGCTACCTTCCAGGACTATCTGTATTGTGCACTCTAGGTCTCCTCTGCCCGGACTGTACTACTGACTGTAGTGCTAGATGCCAGGGCTATCTACCTGTGCTGTGCATTGCATTTCTTCAGTACCTGTGCTATCTGTCGAGACTGCCTGCCTCTAGTTCTGTTCTACCTGTCAGGACTACCTACCTGCACTGTGCACTGTAGTGCTTTCATACCTGTGCTATCTGCCTAGATCACAGGTGCTGCCCACTATGTACCACATACAATCTGCCTGTACTGCTTGTATGTTATTACCTGTGTTGCCTGCTTGTCTATGCTAACCGCCTGTTCTTCACTTACTCAATACCTGTGTGCTATATACTGCCTGCTGTCTGTGGGAGTAGCAGTGTCACTGGCTGACGGTCAGGTACACTAGGGGGATGCAATGCTGCCTTAGAAAGATACTGACAATGGCAATCTATTACACATGTCACTGAATATTGTGCATTTATTAATCTCCTGTGTCACTTCAGTTGCCAGTACAGACTGTAACTATATAGTTGAGGTAATACGTAGTACTAAGGAGCACTGGGTAGTGGACCTGGGTGAATTGTACAACGTGAATACTAGCTTCTGGACTGTGTGCTATTTGGATAGTAGCATAGGAACAACTGGCTGCCTCTCGCCCCCACACATGCTACACATCAGAAATACAACACACACACTGGGACAGATCCACATGCACACAACAGCTGGGCGAGCTAAAATCAGACTGGACTAACCACAAACTAAGCGGCCCGCTCTTCATGGGCTCTATTTAGCAGATTAGGACATGGCCTTATTATATCAGAATGCTGTATCTAAAGTGCTCATAGATTTGGTGACTTTGGATACTTTTTTGACTTGTGATAGTTAACCCTTTGCTTAAGGTGATCATTACATGCAGGTTACTGGTTGGGTGTATTCTGCTAAACCATATTAGACAAAAGTATACTATAGATCTCATTGTGGAAGGGAAGCTACCTGCTGATGCATATATATATATATATATATATATATATATATATATATATATATATATATATATTTCTTACTGTCATGGTGCTCCCTAATGGTTAATATTCTTCGAGCGCAGCCTTGTGTAAGTGATGTGGACAGTCACAATCTGCAAGTATATTCCTGTTCGTGTGAAAGCTGCAGGCACTGGCTCAATAACAAGCTGTAAAACGTACAGTGCAGGCTGATTGTACTTTATTGGATGGACCTGTGGGAAGTGACTTGGACTTGTGTTTGCTCAAGCTAATTTCTAGTGAATTATTACACTTGTTTTCCATTTGTCAGCTGATTCATATTGGGGAATGCTAAGGGGATTAGGAATGACTAGAGATTTTACAGTGCAAGGGGGAATGTAGCATTTGTCCATTGAAGAGTACATGATAAATGTTTTGCTTATGACTGTGCTGGTAATATCAGCCTGCAGCCACCCACAGCCTACAATGCACCACTTGTAAATGTATGATCTGCTTGATATGGATCTGGGTAAGGATTATACTTGAGAGTGCCGCATCTGCAAAAATTGCTTGTTCAGATTACAAGATTATTCATTTCCAATTGAAATCTAAGCAGGACGTGTAGGGCATTGAGTGTTTGCATGAGACTGGACAAAGTTCCTATCTGACAATCTGGTATGTGTATGAGTATAAGAGTATGGCTATATCATTAATGTATTTATTTCATGTTTACACATAGACTAGATGTGAAATGGAGAAGTATCTTACACCCAGTCCAACTGTAGCAAGCATCATGCAAGATCAAAAGAAGTACAGAAGAGACAGTGCATCCGGCATTGACCAGTTTTTCAGTAATGACAGTGATGGACTGCCTTACAGTATCAACATGAACGTCTTCCTTCCAGACATCACTCACCTGCGAACAAACTTGTACAAGTCTCCGAGGCCTGCAATGCCCCACATTAAGACAGAGCCTGTTGCTCCGGGCTCACAGCCTCTTCCAGAGTTCACCAGCATCTTCAGTTCTCACCAAAACACAGATCTTAATAACATTTACATCAAACAGGAGCTGCCTTCTCCAGAAATTCAGATTCCTGTGAACCCCCAGCATGGTCAGCTATATCAGCTCTTAAGTTCTTCAGATATGGACTTGAACTCTGCAAGCCAGACTCCGGTAATGGACCCTATTAGCAATGCCTCATTGTCTACAGAGTTATCAGGATTCAATACGCTCCCCTCCCCTGTATCACAGACCACAATGAAGCAGTTTCAGGGCATTCCTCAGTGTTCATATACCATACACGGTCAGTTCATGCCACAGCAAGAGGCCACATACTTTCCCCCATCACCACCAAGCTCAGAACCTTGCAGTCCCGACCGACAAGTAGAACTCCTTCAGAGTTTAAACCCACCACCTTCTTATGCGGCTACAATTGCCTCCAAGATGGGCATTCACAATACCAGCTTACCTGCAACAGTACCCATGGCGCATGCAGCTGCTCAGCCGGTCCGCTACAATCGCAGAAACAACCCAGACTTGGAGAAAAGAAGAATTCACTATTGTGATTATCCTGGTAAGACCTTGCTGTGAATTGGCGACAGAGTGAATATTAAGATTTGTTGCATGCAGTGAAACATAAATACTGTGTATATTACTAATCTTGTATATAGATATTGAGTATAGCTAGGCCAGGTTCGTGCAGAAATGGCGTTTAATGCAAAAACCGCACTAACGCTGTCCTGTGTGACCAGGCCTATAAATTGTTACCTATTTAGATGTCCTGTGTATCAATACACCCGCAGAACAGAGGCACTTGCTGCAGGTTTGACTTCAGAAAAATTGTGGAAAGTGGTAGGAAGGTGTTAATGGGAAATTGCAGAGAAGATCAAACTGTTTAGCAGAATAATATTTGAGGCCTGCCATTGTGAGGACCTTTTAATACATAAGCCTGTAAACCCGTATCTGAGTCTCAAAGCTTTCTTGATATCTGCACAACCTGGAGATCAATCTATAATGCAAGTGTTTGATCTACAAAATATATTGGATACAAACTAACTTTACTCAATACTTGAAATTATGATTTCTGTGTTTCCATATAAACCTCCTGACTATATGGTTATATACATAGAACAGAGTATCAAGTCACTGTGAATCTTCATTGCTGCTTGTATTGATATTGAAGGGTATAGTGTCCTATTCCATTGACTGTACCAATTACTTTTGGAGAATATATAATCCTAGCTATTGAGCTTGTATATTGAATACATGCAATGTTACTATGAATGTATGTTTAAGTCGTGTTGTCTTATCTTTTTACCTGCCATATGTGCCATATATAATAATCTAGCCTGTCAAGAATTGAAATAGAATGAAAGGCTTAAGCTCAGCATCTCGGCAGAGGTCCACGTATAAAGGTTCATGCAGACAGCAAAACCTTGAAAATCACATATAATCATTAGGGTCCATATAGTGTAATGCTACTAGAATATACCTCTGTAGTATGGCACTATACTACTGTAATTTACAGATGGCTGCTATCTTTTAAGTTAGCTTTTCTCTTGTGTGACCTCTTGCAGCCAGTCATCCGCCCTGAGATCTCTAATCGCTAGAAAAAGGACCTTACTAGTAGGTAGTAACAGGGTCGCTAGGGTATTTAAGCCCCATGCATGCTCCCTATCATGTGCAATATTTTTAGCATCCCTATTAGTACTTGGGACGGGCAATGTAACCTACGTTTTTAGCACTATATAAGCTGCCCTTTTATAAGAAGTATATTTTAGAAATTGATGAGCTGGGCTAATCTAAGATATCAGGATTAGAAAAGCTCTTGTCCTTGAGCAGTGTCTGATATTACAGCTCAACCACCACATTCACTGGTGAGCTGTAATACCCGACACGGCCCATAAAACAGAGTGGCAGTGTTTCTGGAAAAGTCAATCCTAGAAACCACCCCCTTCCTCCTTAAACCTGCTGCCTCCTAGTGGTCAAACTCAGAACTACAGATGACATTACCATGTATAAAGTGCCTCCCACACATGGGAGTGGATTAGGATTACTCAACAATGGAAATCCATTCTATAGCTTCCAGATTAATGAAGATTACAAATATTTGTCCTGTTTATTGGTTTAGAAATGATGTATCCCATTTCTGTTGTCTATCGACATTTTACTGACAAGTGGTGGATATACTGTATATGTGATATAAATAAGGAGAGCCAGTGTTTTCCCTAGGAATTCTAGAATAATGGTGTAAATAAAGGTCAATGTGGTAAGGTTTTCATGCAGCAATTCCATGTTTCATGTTGGCATTAGCTAAGTAGTGATAAACTTTGCTGCACTTTCTGATTCTGGAATCTCCCCAGGTATTTTTAGAATGCAAGAATGCAGATGAATATGTGTAGCTAGGAATATCTCTGATAAATAAGTCCGCCTAATAAGAATAAATATACATGAGAGCTGACAAAGTACATCTGTTGTAACATTAATGAAGTTTTTTTTTTCTTGTCTATTTGCGGCACTAAAGGAATGTTTCCTTGAATATGTGCGATACATCTTGATCTAATGTCTGAAGCTGCGTTGTGGCTACCAGTAAGCTCTGAAGTAGAAGACTGCTTTCTGATTTGGCTTCAGACATTGCCACAATTTACCGCTCCTTGTATTAACTGTGCGCTTCTTTGTTTTTTTCTTTTCCAGGCTGCACAAAAGTATATACAAAGTCATCCCATCTAAAAGCTCACCTGAGAACACATACTGGTATGTGCATACACTGTTCATTTTAATGGCTGAGTAAATATTATTCATAGAAACCTTCCTTTTTTTGAAGTTTGTGTATTTAGTTTGTTTTTCACTTGAAGTCGCTCCATCATGGCAAATTTTTGTAAGGTTCTTTCTTCAGTGCAGTTTGTTAGTTCTTCTGCTCCTTTTCATGTACAATTCTTCTAAAACCTCTAGGCAAAATCTTCATAAAGACAAAAATTACCTACTGGTCAACTTAAGGGATTGTCAGAAATTGGAAATAGCGTCCCTGTTTTTATAATGGGCTGAGTCTGGTATTGCAGTTCAGTGCTATTAAAGTGAATAGGACTTTGCAGCAATACCAGGCGTGGCCACCAGACCCGTGGCACTAAATGATTTATTTAATTTGTTTTGACATTTCTTTGGAATACTTTATGTTGTGGTAGACATAAACATTTTTTTATAGGTGGTGTTTAGACCACAGAACACTTTGGTGCCCCAAAAGGTTAAAAATCCATTGTCAAGTACTAAACTCAAGGACAGTGGTTGCATGGCGTGAAGAAGTATTGTATGTTTTACATACCTATAGGCTAGATGTCTGAGTATCTATTCATGTATTCCATCCATAAATCTGAGCATAAACAAAAAATAAAATAAAAAGGGCATTAAACTCCATCTGAGATATCACTGGATGTATATGACTGTAGTTTAATAGGAGGTGATAGAAATAATATTAATAATAATAATAATAATAATAGATTTTACTTATATAGCACCAACATATTCTGCAGCACAATAAATATGGACAGAAATTTCATAGATTCATTAAGTTGACCATGAGCAATGTATCTTTGGTAGCCCTACTATATCTCAGCTTGAGTCAGTCAAAAGTAACATTGAGGCTAAGCCCCCACATTATGGAAATGCAGCTTTTTTTTGTTGCTGTTTTTTGAGCCAAAGTCAGGAGTGGATTAAGCAGAAGAGAGAAGTAAAATAACTTTTACTAGAGTTCCCCTTCCTTTTGTAGCCATTCTTGGCTTTGGCTCAAAAAACTGCAACAACAAAAAAAAAAGCTGCATTTCTGCAACATGGGGCCTTACCCTGAAAGCAATCTTTAGTTTAAGGCCCCACATTGTGGAAATGCAGCTTTTTTTGTTGACGATTTTGCTGAGTTTTTTTGAGCCAAACCCAGGCGTGGCTACAAATGAAATGGGAAATATATAGGAAGCTTCTTATACTTCTATCTCCTGCTCAATCCACTCCAGCTCAAAAAACGCGGCAAGGAAAGTTGCCTCTCTGCTAGCAGAAAAAAGAAACCAATTAAGTCAATGGGAGGTTGTTTTTTTTTAGCGCTGAATCTGACGCGGATTCCACACCAAATTCAGCGCCATTTTCCTCCGTGTGAATGCACCTTTAGAGGCTCTGTTAGAAACCTCCATTACAGATTTCTGTAAAAGATGACAACAAAATGTGTTTTGTCTGGTCACATGCCTCACCCTATGATGGAAACCCAATGGAGCAGAATGACCATAATAACCAATGCAGATATAAAATGTCAAGCTATGGAACATTCTCATGTTTGGGGACCTCATCCTGCTTATTCCAAAATATATATAAAAATCAGAATGTGCAGCAATAGCTATAAAAATTAGCATTGTTTTTTTTTTTTTTTTGTAGACTCCTATTACTTTGTACACATTTGTGAGGTCCACCTGTGTTGGTTTTCGGAAGAACTCTCTTCCTCAAAGTTACCATTTTTGACATCCGTTAGGGTACATTTATTATGCAGAATGATCCACTTAGATAATAGAACAATTTCCAAATTGCTATGGACACAGGTTTTTGTTTTTGGCTGTTTCTTTTCTCATTGATTGTTTGTGTGTAAAGACGGTATCTGAAAGCTGGAGGTTACTATGGAAATCCTCGCTTTGATAATTGAAGCAGTTATCTCTAACAGCCACTGTAAAAAAATAAAAGAAGTAGAACAAAGGTCTGTTTGGCAGACTGTTACCATGCTAAACAAAACTCTTCTAAGCAATATGTGTTTTCATAATCCCAGCTTAAACATATTGCTATACAGTGTCCCACACAGATATTGAGTCATGGCTTTATCTTCTAACCTTGGCTCAGCAGAGATCATGGCTAATTTATGGGATTAGCCAAGACCCATTCTTCTGTCTTTCCACATTTCTGGCAAGAACTTCTTTGCTTGATGGAATCTTTTTTTTTTTTTTCTTCATTCTGCTCGCTACAGAAATGTCAGGTGTACAAGTGTGTGTATTTTTTAATCGTTATTCTTTATTTGTGGTGAATTTCTCATTGTGTGTCCAGCTTGGGTTGACTCGGGCATCTGAGCATGACCTTTTCCTTTAGTGTGAAGCGAAGCTGTGAAATAAGTAAATGATATGCTATGCTAACATTGAATTATTTATGGAACATGTACACTTCCTAACATCTCCTCTAATTAACTTTAACAAGTTTAGGTTTCATTAATCAAGCCGTGTGTGAACGAGGACACAATGGTTCCAAAGCTTAAGCCCTCCTTGTTTGTTTTTCTGTACTCTCCAAGTACAGCCAGCCTATTCTCAGGCTATGCGTACACAATAGATGACAATGTCTCTTTACTTTTTCCATTATTTTTTCTTTTTTTACATGAAACCCTTTTTTTATCTTTTTTAATCTTTAAAACACTATTATTAAACTAAGTTACCTTCAAAGCAAATCCTAAATTAATAAGATAGTACCATGCAATGCAATTTCACAAAGCTTTGTTTAATATGTCTTAAAAGGCCTTGGGGTATTTAGCAGTCCTGTTTATCTGGCCAAACTTGTTCCATAGTAATCGCCGACTATTCAGACTGCATTTTCTTCCTAATCTTCGTTTCATGACAATGGCTTTAAATCACCTGTGAATGATAACCTCCCTTTACAATCTGTCATTTTCAATAAATAAAAAGCCCAGAGCAAAGTTTGTCTGGTGTAAGGAGTCAAAACACTTTCAGAATTTCTTTTGTATCAAAAACCCCTCCGTCTTTTCTTATTATTTATTCAACCTTGCTGGTCCTTTCAGTCACTCTGAATACCTCCTAATAGATTTTGTTTCAGAACAAACACAGACAAGCTCTAATACTCTCCTTTACTGGGAGATTCCTTCTTCTCTGGAGTCTTTGGTTTTAACTCAAGACTAAGCCGGGCAGTTACTTGGCAGAACTTAACTTCTCAGGAACATTTTGTGCATTGCAAAATAAGTGTGCAACATAGCAGCTTAAAAAGACATAATAATAGAAGCTCCTCACACGGCCATTTCTGTGAATATAATCATGAACTTTCCACTAGAAGTGAGATGGACAAGGCTAGTGCATAAGTCTCTACATCCGTGTTACCTTTTTTATTAGTATTACTTTGTAATGTGGGAGGAAATCCACACAAACATGGGGAGAACATACAAACTCCTTGCAGATGTTGTCCTTGGCAGGATTTGAACCCAGGACTCCAGTGCTAACCACTGAGCCACTGTGTTACCTTTTCTAAACCATTCTACACATTCACTAGGTTGACTTTAAAATACTTTACACTTTAAAGGTGAAAGGTCACTATACATCGTCAATAGCTGAGCGCTATTTTCCTGACTTCCCCAATGCACATGCACACCTGGCTCAGCTTAGCCTATGTGTTCTCTATTAGGAGAGGGTAGTAAATTGCTGAGGGTGAGTCATCTCCTTTGAGAGTAAAAGCATCAGGGTATCTAGATTCATTAAGCCCAATCCATCTTTTACCAGGCCTATTCTGATGTGAAATAGTTCGGACGCGCCTGTACACACAAGATGGCTGGTCCGCAAAGATGAGCTCCTTTGCTTGTATTAAAATGTTTGCATAAAATGTTAAATTAGGAAGTGCAGATGCAAACGTACCAAATTATAATCGCCACTGAATCTAGGAGGGCATGCTAATCCCTGTCAAACAGGCTGACCAAAAGGTAATGGGCACTTAAGAAATCTAGCAATAATCCCAATGTTCTATACTAAAGTGTTCTGCACTAGTTTATGTGACTGCCTGGCTCGATGCATCACTGCAGCTGTTACATTGAGGCTAATGGGAGTGGGCATTGGTACCAGACACAGCCACAACTGTATTTATAGGGTTGTGCCTAGGTAAATAGGGAAGTAACATGGTGCTTATAGGATCCCTTAGACAGCTTCCTATAGATCAGCAGGGGTACCATGAGTCATGTGTGCTGGTAACTCAATTAAGTCTATCTAAGTAGTCGCCTTTTATAATGTAAATTGTATTTGGATACAATTAATCTTCCAGTTCCCCAATGTAGTAACATTTGGTTGTGTGAGACTTTCATTTGCACTTTATGCAAATCATTCACATTTAGGGAGTGTAGAGACCCCTAGTGCTGCTAAATATTACTTTACTCTTCTTTAGTATGTCCTACAGTCATATACAGCTCGGTGACATTACGCCAATTATTGTGATAGTCCAATACATAATTATGAATTCACAGCCACTATCCTGTAATACATCTTTGGGTATGGGCTTGTTGTGACCATTTTGTATCCCTTTCAACTCCACATTGATATACAGAGCTGTATGATATGTTATGATGGTGGACGTGATGAGATAGCCGTATATGAGGGTTAGATTACAGTATAACAGTATGGTGTCTTGTAAACTGTAAACTAAGGCATTTTATGAGATTTGTGACTGCTGTAGTGTAATGTAACTTCCCTTTTAATATGTGTGACTTACTGTTAGGGATTAGCAGTATCCATGTTGTGTCTCAGGTGATACTTGTCCAGTCTCATGTTGCATTCACAATTAGTAGAGGTTTGTTATGTTTTATTGATTCCGGGTTACCATTAGAATTATTTATACCATGTAACATCATGGAATAAAATATCCATATAAATAACAGTCCCATGATTTTATTTAGATTTTCTTCACCAGCTATAAAATGTCCACACGTCCACAAAATGCAACCGTGTGAGGTTCGAGATAATCACAACCTATAAGCAGCCCACTTCTTTTAATAGGAGCATTTAGGCTTTACTTTGATCCTTTGCCCACAGTAGTGTCATGGCTTCCTTTTATCCCATAGACATTAAAATTGTGCACCATAGTTCTTTAGTAAGGGCAAATCCTGATGGGTCCCACTTTAACAGGTTTGCTTGGACTACAAGAACAGCACTATAGACCATTATATATGTATAACAAGATTATGCCAAGATCACACTAGTGTTGACTGTCCATTGTTTTGGCCCAGAATAATGGGCAGACGGACCATTAAAATAGCAGTTACATATGGACCCCAATGGGACCTGTTGTGTGCCCGTTGTTTTAAAACTGAAAACAGCGACGAGAAAGCTGTGTAAGTGCAGCGAGACTCTGGTGCAAATTTAGTCCAAAGACCAGACCTCTACATAGGTAAACTACAGCACTTGGTCTGGCGCATTGTTGGAGGCCTGGCAGTGAATGCACCTTTTGCAGCCACTAGAATAGCATGCACTGTCCATGTAATGATTCCTTAATATCTTGTGGTTACTATTTATTCCTAATCCAAAGGAGTATTTCTATAAACTGGACAAATCCCATATTGCAATACTATATATTTTAGGTGAGGTAAAAGCTCTGTGCCTGCCACAGCCGTGCAGGAATACACAAAGTATAGGTCTGTTTTCTGGCAGCGCTATGCATAATATTCCTGGCTTGGAAAGAAACGACTAGAGTGTGCTATTTGGCTGTAAGTTGGTACCAGTTTCCTCCATGATGTTTTACTTGAACAGTGCTGACATTTTTAACAAATGCCATAGAAGTTCTCTGAAGTGGAGGAGTAGCTGCATTTAGCTGCACACTGAAATAGCTGTTTTGATTCAGTCGTCATGTTCCAGTAACTGAACTTAAACACATTACTCTTTGAAGAATAGAATTTTTGGTTTAACGCTAGAGACGTTACAAGCTTTAGAATGTATTGGAAGGGAATGAGATCTCTGCTGAGCATTGTGTGAATTAGGGATTAGCGCACAGTAATCAAATCTGGCCGCTCATCCCTGACGGTTTTTCTTTGTAGATTTTTTATTTATTTTTCCAGAAAGATGACTTGTCACTATACTTAATCACACGTATGGGATAAATAATGCAGATGAGTCGTCCAGGTATCATCATCATACCTGATTGTATAAGTCTCATCATAACCTATGGTAAATTAGGGCATCTACATGACACGGACTCCATAGTCACTGGCTGTAATTGTCTATGCTCATCAGATTCCTTTACTGGTCATCCACATGCATCAAGAGATCATTAGTTACTAATGAATACTTGGGCTTTTTAGGCTGCAGTATGACCCATAACATAGTATTATATAGTTCCAGTTTAACAGTTCTCTGATTGTGAAGGATTTGGAGCACTTTATGAAACAGATTTTTTTCCAACAAAATACCAGTATTATAAGTTGTGTAGTGGAATAACAGTGTATACACATGATGGGTTTTAATCTGGTATACTATAAAAGCAGAATAGATAAACTATGCATAGAATTAAGCTGTGTATGATGTAATCGCTCCTGTTGTGATGTCAGAACTTCTCTATTTAACTGGATCATATAGTAGAAACATCGCTTTTCTGATCCTTCATTTTATTATTGCATCTGTAAACCTGCTTTTGTGGAAACTGTGAACACAATAAAAGCTAAGTATAGGATTTTATAGACTACCTTGACTATGTTGATTGTAGATTAAATCAGTACTCATTCCAAATAATATCATGGTATGTAGGTATTGGCTTTGTAGTCAGAAGACAATATCCATGTTGCTAAAAAAAAATAAATTGGTAAATGCTTTAAAGGCATGTTATGAGAAAATGAATAACAGGCAAGTCCATGACTACCCCATGTATATGGTCCAGTTAGTTTCCGGATCTACTTTTGCTACTAGACTACCATTAAGTAATCCATGATCCAAGTCTCTGGCTGGCCATGTAATATGTATGAAGTTGCCCTGACCTCTCTGCGTTGGCAGATGTTTGGGTATTCATCATTCACCACCTTCCCCTCTTGCCATTGTGTGGAAACGCGGGTCGCTTCCCATTCTAGGTGAAAAGAAGGCGCCGGCCACCCTTTTATAAAGCTGTATGATGACCTACTTATTTCCTATACAGCAACATAGAAATAGTATACTAATGACTAAATAGGAAAACATGTAGAGGCCGTCAGAATAGCAGCCAAGTACATTGTCTTGACTGATGGAATTATTTTTGTGGTCATCTAATCTATAATTAAAGTTCTGTTCTGCAAGTACAAATAGACTCCTGAAAACTGCCAGTAACAGACTGTAAAAGGAGAGGGACTTTTGGTTATTGTCATCCATATGGTACTTACTTGAGTCAATACATTGGCTTGCTGTGTCATGCCATTGAGCATGACACATACTCCTGCTGGCACCCTACACCCACCTATAAGCAGATCACTTTCAGTGCAGGACTGGTTGTTTTTGTCATTATTGAGAGGAATTATTGAAATGTCTTATTGGTATAAAACTGGTACAGATCTAACATTCTTATCATTTCTTTTGAATGAGCCATATAACCCTCTCTGCTGTGACGGTGACTCTTTCTGATCATGTAGCGATAAGTGCAGTGCACATTGTGGTATATTTGGATGATAAGTTTGTGTGTTATAGTATTGTGATGGCTAGATCTACTATTAGACTACTCTCTACTGTCTTCATTATGTCATTGTATCTTGTGTAACTCTGAAGCCAGTATATCTAAATATATTTCTTGGTTATGTTTTGCAGGAGAGAAGCCATACAAATGTACGTGGGAAGGTTGTGACTGGAGATTTGCTCGCTCAGATGAACTGACACGTCACTACAGAAAACACACAGGAGCCAAACCTTTCCAGTGTGCAGTTTGCAACCGCAGCTTCTCCCGCTCTGACCACTTGGCCCTTCACATGAAAAGGCATCAGAATTAATATGGATTCTGCCGGAGGCTATTCTTTACTATGCAAAGTTTTTTTCCTTACTGCCTCATCTCCATATAAATATTTCAACAGTGGTGGCTCCTCATACGGTGTTACTACATATCAAAGTCATCTCCGTTCTATCATGGACTCTTCTATTAAGAAGAGACTGGAAAAACTGAATTGTGTCTTATATTGAACTACAGTATGATTGTCTATTGAATGTTTAATACAACATTTCTATTACCCCTCATCCCTTCCCTGCTATATAATAGTTGTCAGGTTTCATCTCAATACACATTATTTACATCTCAACACACAATGCTGTAAGGATGTTTAGCAATGTTATGACCAAAGCACTGTCTTTACTGTTACAGTGTTTAGTAAATGATATGAGGTCATGGTTGACTGCACGCAAAGGACAAGCCATATTATATAATTTTTTTAAAAATTTAATACTTGAGCATGCAACTGCAGGTTTTGTCTGTGTTACTTTTCTTCTAATCTATAGTGTGATCTTGTCTACGCATTGTATCACTTTTTTTTCCCACTGTCCTTTTAATCTGTAAAAAAAGAAAAAAAAAATTAAGCCTTTGGAAGCAAATTTCCCAAATATTTCCTAACTTGGCCTTAAAAATCCTGCACTGATGCCTTGAAACTAATTTTATTTATACATTTATATATTAAAAAAAGTTGTTTTTTTTTATACCAGAGTCTGTACATAGTTTGATAAGCTAACACTAATATTGCAGGTCTTGTGGTCACATATGGATGCTACTCCAGTCTCTCCCTCCATATGCATATATTTCATCACTTTAATAAAGCAATGATTTATTTGCCACCTGGTATCCAAAGCAAATTTGTCCCATTAAATAGCAATTTTTTTTATGTATTAAATAGATATTATTAATATTAATATGCCTTGTAAGGCGGCATGAATGCAGCTTGTTTCTGCACCTTACAACCCAACCGCGCTGGGAATTACCTTATTTTAATTTTTGACTGGAACTATTTTATTCCTGTGATTTTCACAAGACACTTTTGCACTTGTTTTGTCATATTTTTAGGGTATTTCCTCCATTTACAAATTTTACGTATATATATCATTTTAAAAGCCAAAACATTAAAGCAAAATATTCAGCATTCATAAAGTAGGTGGTGACTTTATTTTGCAGCATTTATGTTAATAGACACGGTAATTTTTTAGAAATTACTATGCAGTTTACTTACATATACCTGTACTTGCAGTATCTTAAATAATTGTATTACTAAAATAGATTGGATGAAGGTTTTTTTTGTGCATTGACAGAGAGATGTTCAAGAATAATAACAAAAAATATTAAACTGAAAGGGATCCACTCTTAAAAATTGCTGTATTTTCTTGACTATTTATTTTTTGGTTCATGTTGGTATCTTATTTTATTTTTTTTCTTTAATGTTATTGTAAAATTGCTACTGTATTTTAGCTACTTTGACTAAATTAACATTATTGTAGTCCTTGAATTGTACTTTTAAAACTTGTAAATATATTACAAATGTAAATAATTTTGTACAACACTTTGATTGTTTATACAAAAGATGTGCACATTTTTGTCGCTTCATTGCCTTGTATTTTTATATTTGTAGTTATTAAAAAAGGGACAAATGACTGTTTCCAGAAAAAAAAAAAATTAAATCTGTTCCTCATATGCATTGTTAATAATAAACTGAAGTGCCTAAAATGTACCATTATGTTTTGGATTTATTTAAAAACATAGAAATATGCAATGTTTAGAGCAGGGGTACTAGGGAATGTACGGCTCTCCAGCTGTTGCAAAACTACAACTCCCAGCATGCATACTTGCTCTGCTGTTCTTGGAACTCCCATGGAAGTGAATGGAGCATGTTGGGAGGTTGTTGTAGGTTCTCAGCAGGTGGAGAGTCGAAGGTTCCTTAACCCTGATTTAGAGTATACACCTATTTGATGGATCGAAATCTGCCAATCGCAAATGGAAACTTACTATAGTTATTTATATTGTCTATCACTAGCTTTAAAGGGGTTATCCAGTTTCTGGTACTGATGGCCTATGCTTAGGATCCCCGCAGATCACCTGTACTGAGACAGCGCCTCTCTCTTGATTGTTTACATACTGCGAGGTTCTGCTACATCTGTAACTTGTATCAGTATTTTCCATTTAATTGTAACATTTTCTAAAAAGGAAAAATGGCCATTAGAAATTTAATTTTTTTTTCTTTTTATAGACACATTTTTGCACATCATGTTAGTTTTAGCTAGTTTTGCTCTCTATTGAGATTTATTAAGTTACAAAATCAAGATGGCTATGGTAAAAGTACGTACAAATTGGTAATTGTGACGAAGAAAGCCCAGATGAATTTTTTTTTCTTCCTTTGTGGTGTTGCTGCAATTGTAAGTTCAATTTTTGAAACTCTTGAAAGGTTCTCATAGGGAAAATAAAGTTTTGCTTGAAGTTTTATTACAGGTTTGGTTTAGCTATTGAAGGGGTTTTCCAATCATAAATGAATATTTTATACTGATGGTCATCAGTATGTGATTCATGGGCCGGGCACCCAGACCCCCCACAGATCAGCTGTTCTGGCAGCCTCCAGGCACCGAAAGCTACTGTAGGAGATGAGTAATACACACAGATTGCTTCAATTCAAGCAATAGAAGTGGATTTGCAGCCTCAGGGAATAGGAGCAGTTTGCACACGCTCCCAGTACCCTGCACCAGTTCCTGGAACAGCACATCTGTGCAGGGTCTGGGTGTCCGACCTCCATTGATCATACTGATGATGTTGAAAATCCACACGATTTGGACCCAAGTCATTTTATAACTGCACTAGACAAATGGGATTTCAAAAGGTTTCTCTAGTAATTGCCATATGTGTATTTGGCCAGTCCTGGCTAGTGGTTTAATTGTTAACATTGAGATATTCTTAAGACTATGGCCATCTTTATGCGGTCAGTATTTTTTACTTTAGTACTTTTCCTATCTATATTTAGATATTGAGGCAGACTGGCGGTTTGTACTGCAGACTTAATAAAGACTCTGACAGATACAAAGCACGGCTAATTAATTAAAAAAGGCTCCGACCTCTTCATGAATCAGGTGCACCAGCATGAAGATCTATAAAGTTAGAAGTAGGCAAAAATTTCCGGTATACCTCATGCCAGAAAACTGTCATGAGTTATAATAAATATTTTGGGCTGAGATTTCTCTTTTTGTGGAAAATGGTCAGCAAGGCACAAAATGAGGAATGTTGCCAAAAAACTGGCATAGAAGAGGTTACAAATTTGCACCATTGTGCTTACTGCTACCATCGTGATGTTAGTGTGTTCAATCTTGTTACTATGATGTCATGCTTGTGATGATATTTTGTTGCCAAGATTGCAGTGGTTAGAATAGCGATGTTGCTGTTATCATGACCAGCCTTGCAATGTGGCATGCAATGGCAAATTTTGGTCATAGCCACAGTCCTAAGTTTTCATTTTATTGTGCGTTTTGTCACAACTAGTTATAAACTAATAATTTTGTCAATCATGGATAGCATATTTATTGTGGCTAGTATTAAGATGTCAGTCATGGTCAGAATGGACTAGAATTTCAACAGATATTCAATGGCGAAAAGGTCATTGTTCCATTAGGATGTCAGTTTTCTCATGGATGTCACTGGGATGACTTGTCAACTCTATAATATTAATATTATTACAGTGGCATTTGAACAAAGTGCAAACAAAGGAGTACTTCCTTATTAGCTTCCCCAACTTTATCCATTGGACATGCCATGAATGCCTGATAGATTTGGGTTCCACCTCTGGGATCCACATCTATCTTGAGAATGGGACTGATCATCGCTGAAAGTAAATGAAAGAGCTGCACTTTAAGGGCCCCTTCACATGGAGTTTACGCTCCGTGTATTCTGTCTACACGCTGTGTATTCTGTACATTCTGGCATGTTCGTATAATGCGTCTCTTTTTGCGCGTAAACTCCGTGTGATGGGGCCCTTACAAATCTCTTCAATCACTTGTACAGGACTTCTGAAACTAGTCGAGCAGGCAGACTCTCCTTTATTGGGAGAAAGACTATCAGCATAATGTTGCTATATTTAATTGCTGGCAACTGCTGTTACGGTCTGTTCACACAGAGTATTTTGCAGCCGGATTTTGATGCGGAATCCACCTCAAAATCCATCTGCAAAAATGACTCCCATTGACTTCAATGAGAGCCGCTCACTTTTTATTTTCACTAGCCAGTAGCAGAAAAAAGAAGTAACATGACCTATCTTGCTGCAGATTCTGTGGCTGAGTCAACCGTGGTGTCCGCGGCTCGAAACTCACTCCTGATTACACCCATTCATATGGGCCTAATTAAGAGCGGAATGCTGATGCTACATTGGCATCCCGTCGCAGCTAGCCGCGCGGAATGTTCACATGGCGGAAAAGGTTTCCGCGACCTTTTCCTCTGTGTGCACATACCTTTATACAAATCCTCCCATAATAATCTCTGGTCCAATAGAAAGATACCTGGTGTATATTGCATTGATGGTAATCTTGATATGATAAGCTGTATTATCCACCTCCTTGTGGTCCTCAGTCTTGTCATGTGAACAGCAATTAAACTCTGCAACTGACACTGAAAATGTCATTGGAATGACTAGAGGTACCAACATAAGATGCTGTGTCAGTTGGAAAGTCCGTTTGGAGGATTAGAAAGGAAGGTATAACTCAAAAATACAGCTGCTGGTAAAAAAAAAAAATTACCTTATAGATAGTCTATTTCTTCTAGTGGGGAGGGAGTGAGGGTCAGGAGGCGGATGTCCATGGCTAAAATCAGCTGTGGAATCCTCCTGAAGAAAGGGCATGTAGCTTCTTTTTTCCGCAAGCGGGAACAAACTCATTGATTTCAATGGGAGGCTGTTTTTTAAGCCGAATTTTGAAACGGATTCTGTGTCAAAACCCTGACCAAAAAAACTCCCCTGTGAACCCGGCCTGTGATGCATGACAGGTCTGACTGCTCACTGCTATAAATGCTTGACCTATTACATTCTGCATAGCATGAAGACAGCATTGTGTGCAAGGTCTCCGATTTTTTTCATAGAGTAGAATCTAAGACTCATTTATCAATTGCTAAGGATTAGAGATGAGCGAACAGTGTTCTATCGAACTCATGTTCGATCGGATATTAGGCTGTTCGGCATGTTCGAATCGAATCGAACACCGCGTGGTAAAGTGCGCCATTACTCGATTCCCCTCCCACCTTCCCTGGCGCCTTTTTTGCTCCAATAACAGCGCAGGGTAGGTGGGACAGGAACTACGACACCGGTGACGTTGAAAAAAGTAGGCAAAACCCATTGGCTGCCGAATACATGTGACCTCTAATTTAAAAGAACAGCGCCGCCCAGGTTCGCGTCATTCTGAGCTTGCAATTCACCGAGGACGGAGGTTTCCGTCCAGCTAGCTAGGGCTTAGATTCTGGGTAGGCAGGGACAGGCTAGGATAGGAAGGAGAAGACAACCAACAGCTCTTGTAAGAGCTAAATTCCAGGGAGAAGCTTGTCAGTGTAACGTGGCACTGACGGGCTCAATCGCCGCAACCCAGCTTTCCCAGGATCCTGAATGGAATACACTGTCAGTGTATTCCCGTATACCCGATATATACCCCGATACCCGTTCCAACGGTGTGCCCCCCCACCTTCACCCCAGAAATACCCTGCAAGTCCCCTAGCAATAGAATTGGGGCTATATACACCCATAATTTTTACTACTGGTATACAGTGCCATTGTCTGACTGGGAATTCAAAGAATATATTGGGAATACAAATACCCTCATTTCTTGCTACTGCCATATAGTGCCAGTGTCTGACTGGGAATTCAAAGAATATATTGGGGTTACGTGCACCCACAATTTTTACTACTGGTATACAGTGCCATTGTCTGACTGGGAATTCAAAGAATATATTGGGAATACAAATACCCTCATTTCTTGCTACTGCCATATAGTGCCAGTTTCTGACTGGTAATTCAAAGAATATATTGGGGTTACGTGCACCCACAATTTTTACTACTGGTATACAGTGCCATTGTCTGACTGGGAATTCAAAGAATATATTGGGAATACAAATACCCTCATTTCTTGCTACTGCCATATAGTGCCAGTGTCTGACTGGGAATTCAAAGAATATATTGGGGTTACGTGCACCCACAATTTTTACTACTGGTATACAGTGCCATTGTCTGACTGGGAATTCAAAGAATATATTGGGAATACAAATACCCTCATTTCTTGCTACTGCCATATAGTGCCAGTGTCTGACTGGGAATTCAAAGAATATATTGGGGTTACGTGCACCCACAATTTTTACTACTGGTATACAGTGCCATTGTCTGACTGGGAATTCAAAGAATATATTGGGGTTATAAATACCCTCATTTCTTGCTACTGCCATATAGTGCCAGTTTCTGACTGGTAATTCAAAGAATATATTGGGGTTACGTGCACCCACAATTTTTACTACTGGTATACAGTGCCATTGTCTGACTGGGAATTCAAAGAGTATATTGGGAATACAAATACCCTCATTTCTTGCTACTGCCATATAGTGCCAGTTTCTGACTGGTAATTCAAAGAATATATTGGGGTTACGTGCACCCACAATTTTTACTACTGGTATACAGTGCCATTGTCTGACTGGGAATTCAAAGAATATATTGGGGTTATAAATACCCTCATTTCTTGCTACTGCCATATAGTGCCAGTTTCTGACTGGTAATTCAAAGAATATATTGGGGTTACGTGCACCCACAATTTTTACTACTGGTATACAGTGCCATTGTTTGACTGGGAATTCAAAGAGTATATTGGGAATACAAATACCCTCATTTCTTGCTACTGCCATATAGTGCCAGTTTCTGACTGGGAATTCAAAGAATATATTGGGGTTACGTGCACCCACAATTTTTACTACTGGTATACAGTGCCATTGTCTGACTGGGAATTCAAAGAATATATTGGGGTTATAAATACCCTCATTTCTTGCTACTGCCATATAGTGCCAGTTTCTGACTGGTAATTCAAAGAATATATTGGGGTTACGTGCACCCACAATTTTTACTACTGGTATACAGTGCCATTGTCTGACTGGGAATTCAAAGAGTATATTGGGAATACAAATACCCTCATTTCTTGCTACTGCCATATAGTGCCAGTTTCTGACTGGTAATTCAAAGAATATATTGGGGTTACGTGCACCCACAATTTTTACTACTGGTATACAGTGCCATTGTCTGACTGGGAATTCAAAGAATATATTGGGGTTATAAATACCCTCATTTCTTGCTACTGCCATATAGTGCCAGTTTCTGACTGGTAATTCAAAGAATATATTGGGGTTACGTGCACCCACAATTTTTACTACTGGTATACAGTGCCATTGTCTGACTGGGAATTCAAAGAGTATATTGGGAATACAAATACCCTCATTTCTTGCTACTGCCATATAGTGCCAGTTTCTGACTGGGAATTCAAAGAATATATTGGGGTTACGTGCACCCACAATTTTTACTACTGGTATACAGTGCCATTGTCTGACTGGGAATTCAAAGAATATATTGGGGTTATAAATACCCTCATTTCTTGCTACTGCCATATAGTGCCAGTTTCTGACTGGTAATTCAAAGAATATATTGGGGTTACGTGCACCCACAATTTTTACTACTGGTATACAGTGCCATTGTCTGACTGGGAATTCAAAGAGTATATTGGGAATACAAATACCCTCATTTCTTGCTACTGCCATATAGTGCCAGTTTCTGACTGGGAATTCAAAGAATATATTGGGGTTACGTGCACCCACAATTTTTACTACTGGTATACAGTGCCATTGTCTGACTGGGAATTCAAAGAATATATTGGGGTTATAAATACCCTCATTTCTTGCTACTGCCATATAGTGCCAGTTTCTGACTGGTAATTCAAAGAATATATTGGGGTTACGTGCACCCACAATTTTTACTACTGGTATACAGTGCCATTGTCTGACTGGGAATTCAAAGAGTATATTGGGAATACAAATACCCTCATTTCTTGCTACTGCCATATAGTGCCAGTTTCTGACTGGGAATTCAAAGAATATATTGGGGTTACGTGCACCCACAATTTTTACTACTGGTATACAGTGCCATTGTCTGACTGGGAATTCAAAGAATATATTGGGGTTATAAATACCCTCATTTCTTGCTACTGCCATATAGTGCCAGTTTCTGACTGGTAATTCAAAGAATATATTGGGGTTACGTGCACCCACAATTTTTACTACTGGTATACAGTGCCATTGTCTGACTGGGAATTCAAAGAGTATATTGGGAATACAAATACCCTCATTTCTTGCTACTGCCATATAGTGCCAGTTTCTGACTGGGAATTCAAAGAATATATTGGGGTTACGTGCACCCACAATTTTTACTACTGGTATACAGTGCCATTGTCTGACTGGGAATTCAAAGAATATATTGGGGTTATAAATACCCTCATTTCTTGCTACTGCCATATAGTGCCAGTTTCTGACTGGTAATTCAAAGAATATATTGGGGTTACGTGCACCCACAATTTTTACTACTGGTATACAGTGCCATTGTCTGACTGGGAATTCAAAGAGTATATTGGGAATACAAATACCCTCATTTCTTGCTACTGCCATATAGTGCCAGTTTCTGACTGGGAATTCAAAGAATATATTGGGGTTACGTGCACCCACAATTTTTACTACTGGTATACAGTGCCATTGTCTGACTGGGAATTCAAAGAATATATTGGGGTTATAAATACCCTCATTTCTTGCTACTGCCATATAGTGCCAGTTTCTGACTGGTAATTCAAAGAATATATTGGGGTTACGTGCACCCACAATTTTTACTACTGGTATACAGTGCCATTGTCTGACTGGGAATTCAAAGAGTATATTGGGAATACAAATACCCTCATTTCTTGCTACTGCCATATAGTGCCAGTTTCTGACTGGGAATTCAAAGAATATATTGGGGTTACGTGCACCCACAATTTTTACTACTGGTATACAGTGCCATTGTCTGACTGGGAATTCAAAGAATATATTGGGGTTATAAATACCCTCATTTCTTGCTACTGCCATATAGTGCCAGTTTCTGACTGGGAATTCAAAGAATATATTGGGGTTACGTGCACCCACAATTTTTACTACTGGTATACAGTGCCATTGTCTGACTGGGAATTCAAAGAATATATTGGGGTTATAAATACCCTCATTTCTTGCTACTGCCATATAGTGCCAGTTTCTGACTGGTAATTCAAAGAATATATTGGGGTTACGTGCACCCACAATTTTTACTACTGGTATACAGTGCCATTGTCTGACTGGGAATTCAAAGAGTATATTGGGAATACAAATACCCTCATTTCTTGCTACTGCCATATAGTGCCAGTTTCTGACTGGGAATTCAAAGAATATATTGGGGTTACGTGCACCCACAATTTTTACTACTGGTATACAGTGCCATTGTCTGACTGGGAATTTAAAGAGTATATTGGGAATACAAATTCCCTCATTTCTTGCTACTGCCATATAGTGCCAGTGTCTGACTGGGAATTCAAAGAATATATTGGGGTTACGTGCACCCACAATTTTTACTACTGGTATACAGTGCCAATTTCTAACTAGGAATTCAAAATGCGCAAGGCTCCCGGAAAGGGACGTGGACGAGGCCGTGGGCGAGGTCGGGGGAATGGTTCTGGGGAGCAAGGTAGCAGTGAAGCCACAGGGCGTCCCGTGCCTACTCCTGTGGGGCAGCAAGCATTGCGCCACTCCACAGTGCCAGGGTTGCTTGCCACATTAACTAAACTGCAGGGTACAAACCTTAGTAGGCCCGAGAACCAGGAACAGGTCTTGCAATGGCTGTCAGAGAACGCTTACAGCACATTGTCCAGCAGCCAGTCAGACTCTGCCTCCTCTCCTCCTATTACCCAACAGTCTTGTCTTCCTTCCTCCCAAAATTCCGAAGCTTTACAGAACAATAACCCAAACTGTCCCTGCTCCCCAGAGCTGTTCTCCGCTCCTTTCATTGTCCCTCAACCTGCCTCTCCACGTCACGATTCCACGAACCTAACAGAGGAGCATCTGTGTCCAGATGCTCAAACACTAGAGTCTCCTCCATCTCCGTTCGATTTGGTGGTGGATGACCAGCAACCCACCCTCATCGACGATGATGTGACGCAGTTGCCGTCAGGGCATCCAGTTGACCGGCGCATTGTGCGGGAGGAGGAGATGAGACAGGAGTTGGAAGAGGAAGTGGTGGATGATGAGGACACTGACCCGACCTGGACAGGGGGGATGTCAAGCGGGGAAAGTAGTGTGGATGTTGAGGCAGGTGCAGCACCAAAAAGGGTAGCTAGAGGCAGAGGCAGAGGTCAGCAGCTTAGGCGAAGCCAGGCCACACCCGGAATCTCCCAAGATGTTCCAGTTCGTACCCAGCCCCGAGAAACTCCCACCTCGAGGGCACGTTTCTCGAAGGTGTGGAGTTTTTTCAAGGAATGCGCCGAGGACAGATATAGTGTTGTCTGCACAATTTGCCTCTCGAAATTGATTAGGGGCTCTGAGAAGAGCAACCTGTCCACCACTTCAATGCGCCGTCATTTGGAATCCAAGCACTGGAATCAGTGGCAGGCAGCAACGGCAGGACAAAGGCCGCCTGCCGTTCACGCCACTGCCACTGCCTCTGCCACTGCCTCTGCCTCTGCCACTGCCACTGCTGACTGTGCTGGCGATGCACTCCAGAGGACGAGCCAGGACACCACTTCATCTGCCTCCGCCACTTTGTTGACTTCTACCTCATCCTCCCCTGGTCCTGTCTTATCTCC
The DNA here is from genome assembly GCF_031893055.1 of Leptodactylus fuscus. Taxonomy (NCBI): domain Eukaryota; kingdom Metazoa; phylum Chordata; class Amphibia; order Anura; family Leptodactylidae; genus Leptodactylus; species Leptodactylus fuscus. The sequence goes on along the minus strand of NC_134266.1, from coordinate 200,320,609 downwards.
TTCTCCTGCACCATCAAAGGCACCATCAGGCGTTTCTTTACAACAACCCACCATCTCTCAGACATTGGAGCGGCGGCAGAAATACACTGCTAACCACCCACACGCGCAAGCCTTGAACGCCAACATCGCTAAACTGCTGGCCCAGGAGATGTTGGCGTTCCGGCTTGTTGAAACTCCCGCCTTCCTGGACCTGATGGCAACTGCGGCACCTCGCTATGCCGTCCCTAGCCGTCACTACTTCTCCCGGTGTGCCGTCCCCGCCTTGCACCAGCACGTGTCACTCAACATCAGGCGGGCCCTTAGTTCCGCGCTTTGCACAAAGGTCCACTTGACCACCGACGCGTGGACAAGTGCATGCGGACAGGGACGCTACATTTCACTGACGGCACACTGGGTGAATGTAGTTGAGGCTGGGACTGCTTCCCAAACTGGCCCGGTGTACCTCGTCTCCCCGCCTAACATTCCTGGCAGGGACACGAGAAGAACACCCCCCTCCTCCTCCTCCTCTACCGCCTCCTCCTCCGCCACCGCCTCCTCCTCCGCCACCGCCTCCTCCTCCGCTGTTAGATTGACCCCAGCTACGAGTTGGAAACGTTGCAGCACTGGCGTTGGTAGACGTCAGCAGGCTGTGCTGAAGCTGATCAGCTTGGGGGACAGACAGCACACTGCCTCCGAGGTGAGGGATGCCCTCCTCGATGAGACGGCAATATGGTTTGAGCCGCTGCACCTGGGCCCAGGCATGGTCGTTTGTGATAACGGCCGGAACCTGGTAGCAGCTCTGGAGCTTGCCGGACTCCAACATGTTCCATGCCTGGCCCACGTCTTCAACCTAGTGGTGCAACGTTTCCTAAAGAGCTACCCCAATGTTCCAGAGCTACTGGTGAAAGTGCGGCGCATGTGCGCCCACTTTCGCAAGTCGACAGTAGCCGCTGCTAGCTTAAAATCTCTCCAGCAACGCCTGCATGTGCCACAACACCGGCTTTTGTGCGACGTCCCCACACGCTGGAACTCAACGTTTCAGATGTTGAATAGAGTGGTTGAGCAGCAGAGACCTTTGATGGAATACCAGCTACAAAACCCTAGGGTGCCACAAAGTCAGCTGCCTCAGTTTCACATCCATGAGTGGCCATGGATGAGAGACCTTTGTGACATCCTACGGGTCTTTGAGGAGTCCACAAGGAGGGTGAGCTCTGAGGATGCGATGGTGAGCCTTACAATCCCGCTCTTGTGTGTTCTGAGAGAATCCCTGATTGACATCAGGGATAACTCAGATCACACAGAGGAGTTAGGGATAGCATCCGATCCGTCACAGCTGGAGAGTAGGTCCACACATCTGTCCGCTTCACTGCGTTTAATGGAGGAGGAGGAGGAGGAGGAGGAGGAAGAAGAGTTGTCCGATGATGTGATGGTGATACAGGAGGCTTCCGGGCAACTTCGAATCGTCCCATTGTTGCAGCGCGGATGGGTAGACATGGAGGATGAGGAGGAAATGGAGATTGAACTTTCCGGTGGGGCCAGAGGAGTCATGCCAACTAACACTGTGGCAGACATGGCTGAGTTCATGTTGGGGTGCTTTACAACCGACAAGCGTATTGTCAAAATCATGGAGGACAACCAGTACTGGATCTTTGCTATCCTTGACCCCCGGTATAAAAACAACATCTCGTCTTTTATTCCGGTAGAGGGGAGGGCCAATCGCATCAATGCTTGCCACAGGCAATTGGTGCAGAATATGATGGAGATGTTTCCAGCATGTGACGTTGGCGGCAGGGAGGGCAGTTCCTCCAGTAGGCAACCAAGTTCTCACCGGTCCACACAAACGAGGGGCACACTGTCTAAGGTCTGGGACACCTTGATGGCACCCCCTCGCCAAAGTGCCGCCACGGAGGGTCCTAGTGTCACCAGGCGTGAGAAGTATAGGCGCATGTTGCGGGAATACCTTTCCGACCACAGCCCTGTCCTCTCCGACCCCTCTGCGCCCTACACGTATTGGGTGTCGAAGTTGGACCTGTGGCTTGAACTTGCCCTATATGCCTTGGAGGTGCTGTCCTGTCCTGCCGCCAGCGTCCTATCTGAGAGGGTGTTCAGTGCAGCCGGTGGCATCATCACTGACAAGCGCACCCGTCTGTCAGCTGAGAGTGCCGACCGGCTCACTTTGATAAAAATGAACCACCACTGGATAGAGCCTTCATTTTTGTGCCCACCTGTGTAAAGCACCCCAACATGAAACTCCATGTCTGTACTCAACCTCTCCAATTCCTCCGCATCCTCATACTCATCCACCATAAGCGTTGCACAATTCTGCTAATACTAGGCTCCCTCCAACATGATTTCCCCCAACTCTGCTGGTTAGAGGCTCCCTCCACCCTGATTTCCACCAACTCTGCTGGTTAGAGGCTCCCTCCACCCTGCTTTCCCACAACTCTGCTGGTTAGAGGCTCCTTCCACCATGAATTTGCCAAAACTGGGCTGTTTAGAGGCTCCCTCCACCATGAATTGGTCCAAACTGGGCTGGTTAGAGGCTCCCTCCACCATTAATTGGTCCAAACTGGGCTGGTTAGAGGCTCCCTCCACCATGAATTTGCCCAAACTGGGCTGTTTAGAGGCTCCCTCCAACATGAATTTGCCCAAACTGGGCTGTTTAGAGGCTCCCTCCACCATGAATTGGTCCAAACTGGGTTTTTTAGAGGCTCCCTCCACCATGAATTGGTCCAAACTGGGCTGGTTAGAGGCTCCCTCCACCATGAATTGATCCAAACTGGGGTGGTTAGAGGCTCCCTCCACCATTAATTGGTCCAAACTGGGCTGGTTAGAGGCTCCCTCCACCATTAATTGGTCCAAACTGGGCTGGTTAGAGGCTCCCTCCACCATTAATTGGTCCAAACTGGGCTGGTTAGAGGCTCCCTCCACCATGAATTTGCCCAAACTGGGCTGTTTAGAGGCTCCCTCCACCATGAATTTGCCCAAACTGGGCTGGTTAGAGGCTCCCTCCACCATGAATTGGTCCAAACTGGGGTTTTTAGAGGCTCCCTCCACCATGAATTGGTCCAAACTTGGCTGTTTAGAGGCTCCCTCCACCATTAATTGGTCCAAACTGGGCTGGTTAGAGGCTCCCTCCACCATGAATTGGTCCAAACTGGGTTTTTTAGAGGCTCCCTCCACCATGAATTTGCCCAAACTGGGCTGTTTAGAGGCTCCCTCCACCATGAATTTGCCCAAACTGGGCTGGTTAGAGGCTCCCTCCACCATGAATTGGTCCAAACTGGGGTTTTTAGAGGCTCCCTCCACCATGAATTGGTCCAAACTTGGCTGTTTAGAGGCTCCCTCCACCATGAATTGGTCCAAACTGGGGTGGTTAGAGGCTCCCTCCACCATTAATTGGTCCAAACTGGGCTGGTTAGAGGCTCCCTCCACCATTAATTGGTCCAAACTGGGCTGGTTAGAGGCTCCCTCCACCATGAATTGGTCCAAACTGGGTTTTTTAGAGGCTCCCTCCACCATGAATTTGCCCAAACTGGGCTGTTTAGAGGCTCCCTCCACCATGAATTGGTCCAAACTGGGCTGGTTAGAGGCTCCCTCCACCATGAATTTCCCAAAACTTGGCTGTTTAGAGGCTCCCTCCACCATTAATTGGTCCAAACTGGGCTGGTTAGAGGCTCCCTCCACCATGAATTGGTCCAAACTGGGGTTTTTAGAGGCTCCCTCCACCATGAATTGGTCCAAACTTGGCTGTTTAGAGGCTCCCTCCACCATGAATTGGTCCAAACTGGGGTGGTTAGAGGCTCCCTCCACCATTAATTGGTCCAAACTGGGCTGGTTAGAGGCTCCCTCCACCATTAATTGGTCCAAACTGGGCTGGTTAGAGGCTCCCTCCACCATGAATTTGCCCAAACTGGGCTGTTTAGAGGCTCCCTCCACCATGAATTTGCCCAAACTGGGCTGGTTAGAGGCTCCCTCCACCATGAATTGGTCCAAACGGGTTTTTAGAGGCTCCCTTCACCATGAATTGGTCCAAACTTGGCTGTTTAGAGGCTCCCTCCACCATGAATTGGTCCAAACTGGGTTTTTTAGAGGCTCCCTCCACCATGAATTTGCCCAAACTGGGCTGTTTAGAGGCTCCCTCCACCATGAATTTGCCCAAACTGGGCTGGTTAGAGGCTCCCTCCACCATTAATTGGTCCAAACTGGGCTGGTTAGAGGCTCCCTCCACCATTAATTGGTCCAAACTGGGCTGTTTAGAGGCTCCCTCCACCATGAATTGGTCCAAACTGGGCTGGTTAGAGGCTCCCTCCACCATTAATTGGTCCAAACTGGGCTGGTTAGAGGCTCCCTCCACCATGAATTTGCCCAAACTGGGCTGTTTAGAGGCTCCCTCCACCATGAATTTGCCCAAACTGGGCTGTTTAGAGGCTCCCTCCACCATGAATTGGTCCAAACTGGGCTGGTTAGAGGCTCCCTCCACCATTAATTGGTCCAAACTGGGCTGGTTAGAGGCTCCCTCCACCATTAATTGGTCCAAACTGGGCTGGTTAGAGGCTCCCTCCACCATGAATTGGTCCAAACTGGGGTTTTTAGAGGCTCCCTCCACCATGAATTGGTCCAAACTTGGCTGTTTAGAGGCTCCCTCCACCATTAATTGGTCCAAACTGGGCTGGTTAGAGGCTCCCTCCACCATGAATTGGTCCAAACTGGGTTTTTTAGAGGCTCCCTCCACCATGAATTTGCCCAAACTGGGCTGTTTAGAGGCTCCCTCCACCATGAATTGGTCCAAACTGGGGTGGTTAGAGGCTCCCTCCACCATTAATTGGTCCAAACTGGGCTGGTTAGAGGCTCCCTCCACCATTAATTGGTCCAAACTGGGCTGGTTAGAGGCTCCCTCCACCATGAATTGGTCCAAACTGGGGTTTTTAGAGGCTCCCTCCACCATGAATTGGTCCAAACTTGGCTGTTTAGAGGCTCCCTCCACCATTAATTGGTCCAAACTGGGCTGGTTAGAGGCTCCCTCCACCATGAATTGGTCCAAACTGGGTTTTTTAGAGGCTCCCTCCACCATGAATTTGCCCAAACTGGGCTGTTTAGAGGCTCCCTCCACCATGAATTGGTCCAAACTGGGTTTTTTAGAGGCTCCCTCCACCATGAATTGGTCCAAACTGGGCTGGTTAGAGGCTCCCTCCACCATGAATTGGTCCAAACTGGGGTGGTTAGAGGCTCCCTCCACCATTAATTGGTCCAAACTGGGCTGGTTAGAGGCTCCCTCCACCATTAATTGGTCCAAACTGGGCTGGTTAGAGGCTCCCTCCACCATTAATTGGTCCAAACTGGGCTGGTTAGAGGCTCCCTCCACCATGAATTTGCCCAAACTGGGCTGTTTAGAGGCTCCCTCCACCATGAATTTGCCCAAACTGGGCTGGTTAGAGGCTCCCTCCACCATGAATTGGTCCAAACTGGGGTTTTTAGAGGCTCCCTCCACCATGAATTGGTCCAAACTTGGCTGTTTAGAGGCTCCCTCCACCATTAATTGGTCCAAACTGGGCTGGTTAGAGGCTCCCTCCACCATGAATTGGTCCAAACTGGGTTTTTTAGAGGCTCCCTCCACCATGAATTTGCCCAAACTGGGCTGTTTAGAGGCTCCCTCCACCATGAATTGGTCCAAACTGGGGTGGTTAGAGGCTCCCTCCACCATTAATTGGTCCAAACTGGGCTGGTTAGAGGCTCCCTCCACCATTAATTGGTCCAAACTGGGCTGGTTAGAGGCTCCCTCCACCATGAATTTGCCCAAACTGGGCTGGTTAGAGGCTCCCTCCACCATGAATTGGTCCAAACTGGGTTTTTTAGAGGCTCCCTCCACCATGAATTTGCCCAAACTGGGCTGGTTAGAGGCTCCCTCCACCATGAATTGGTCCAAACTGGGGTTTTTAGAGGCTCCCTCCACCATGAATTTGCCCAAACTGGGCTGTTTAGAGGCTCCCTCCACCATGAATTGGTCCAAACTGGGTTTTTTAGAGGCTCCCTCCACCATGAATTGGTCCAAACTGGGCTGGTTAGAGGCTCCCTCCACCATGAATTGGTCCAAACTGGGGTGGTTAGAGGCTCCCTCCACCATTAATTGGTCCAAACTGGGCTGGTTAGAGGCTCCCTCCACCATTAATTGGTCCAAACTGGGCTGGTTAGAGGCTCCCTCCACCATGAATTTGCCCAAACTGGGCTGTTTAGAGGCTCCTTCCACCATGAATTTGCCCAAACTGGGCTGGTTAGAGGCTCCCTCCACCATGAATTGGTCCAAACTGGGGTTTTTAGAGGCTCCCTCCACCATGAATTGGTCCAAACTTGGCTGTTTAGAGGCTCCCTCCACCATTAATTGGTCCAAACTGGGCTGGTTAGAGGCTCCCTCCACCATGAATTGGTCCAAACTGGGTTTTTTAGAGGCTCCCTCCACCATGAATTTGCCCAAACTGGGCTGTTTAGAGGCTCCCTCCACCATGAATTGGTCCAAACTGGGGTGGTTAGAGGCTCCCTCCACCATTAATTGGTCCAAACTGGGCTGGTTAGAAGCTCCCTCCACCATTAATTGGTCCAAACTGGGCTGGTTAGAGGCTCCCTCCACCATGAATTTGCCCAAACTGGGCTGGTTAGAGGCTCCCTCCACCATGAATTGGTCCAAACTGGGTTTTTTAGAGGCTCCCTCCACCATGAATTTGCCCAAACTGGGCTGGTTAGAGGCTCCCTCCACCATGAATTGGTCCAAACTGGGGTTTTTAGAGGCTCCCTCCACCATGAATTTGCCCAAACTCTGCTGGTTAGAGGCTCAATCCACCCTGATTTTCAAAACAAATGTTGGTGCCAACCTCAACTTACTACAAGGGCCAAATTCACTGCTGGTGACAAGCTCTCCTCACTGCAAGTGCCAAATACACATGTTTCAAGGTGTTTTCCTACTGTCAGAGAGGTGGTATTGAGTGTGTAAAGTGTGTAGTTGTTAGGCTGTGATGTTGGGGTAATAGAGGGTCTTTGGTGTGTTAGATGCCCCCAGACATGCTTCCCCTGCTGTCCCAGTGTCATTCCAGAGGTGTTGGCATCATTTCCTGGGGTGTCATAGTGGACTTGGTGACCCTCCAGACACGGATTTGGGTTTCCCCCTTAACGAGTATCTGTTCCCCATAGACTATAATGGGGTTCGAAACCCGTTCGAACACACGAACATTGAGCGGCTGTTCGAATCGAATTTCGAACCTCGAACATTTTAGTGTTCGCTCATCTCTACTAAGGATATAATAATGTATGTAGAGTAGGACAGTATTACTATTCTTTCAAAGCAGAGACTTATTTGGTTTTAAATCTATCTGATCTGACTTAATCTTATTATTGTCCTTACATGAATTATGCATCAATGTTAATTAGAATATGTTTAAGTTTGGCTTTTTGTGAGTTATGATAACGGGTAGTAATTGTTGTTTCATAGATTACATAGGCTAGGGTCACATTTTTGCCATGCTTGCTGTTGTTTGAATTTGCTGGGGTGTGGAACGATGTAGAGCTCATCTGCTATAACAGTGTTTACCCACGGACACCTGCAGACCCCATAGACTATAATGGGGGCCACTGAGTTTCTGCTGTTTTTATACTAATACAGGTGGAGAGAAAAGTGAATCTGGGGGTTCCCTGTATGATGTCAGGGCATGGAAGGCATAATGTATGCTGTGATGTACGGGGGATTCAGAAGCTCTGGTTTCTTTCCCAAAAGCAGTCTTTATTGCAGCAGACAAGCTTAAAGAGGACCTTTCACCATTTTGCCCACAGGCAGTTCTATATACTGCCGGAAAGCTGACAGTGCACTGAATTCAGCGCACTGTCGACTTTCCCGATGTGGGCCCAGTGTGAAGAGCTTACGGTCCGGTACTGTAGCTCTTCTATGGTCAGAAGGGCGTTTCTGACGCTTAGCCAGAGACGTCCTTCTTCACAGCACAGCCAATCGCACTGTGCTGTGAGAGCTGGGAGGAACGCCCCCTCCATCTGCTCGCAGTACTCGTCCATAGACGAGCATTATCAGGGAGGGAGGGGGGAGTTCCTCCCGGCTCTCACAGCACAGCGCGATTGGCTGTGCTGTGAAGAAGGACGTCTCTGACTGACTGTCAGAAACGCCCTTCTGACCATAGAAGAGCTACGGTACGGGACCATAAGCTCTTCACACTGGGCCCAGATCAGGAAAGCCGACAGTGTGCTGAATTCAGCGCACTGTCAGCTTTCCGGCAGTATATAGAACTGCCTGTGGGCAAAATGGTGAAAGGTCCTCTTTAAAGGTACAGGTAGTGCTGCTCAGCAGCTCAGCATATCAAAACAAACAAATGAAAATAAAGACCTACGCCTCTCCAGCGGCTTACTAAACGAGTTATTCCCTCACTAACCAGGGGGTCAACCTACTGCTGACCTCCTAATAAACAAGGTTCGCAAGTAAACAATGGGGTACACATACCTGGCACTTTAAAGGCGTCCTTTTTGGCAGAGCTTTCTCAGACTGGTTGAGTGTGTGCGTTTCAGTCTCCCTCCTCTCTTCCACCAAACAGCACACCTGTGCTACTTACAAAGCCCTGCTGGTCGGTTCCCAAGTCTGGACTGGATTGCCCTACAGGACTGACCCGAACTTTTACTGCAGTCCAGGACCTACAAGCTAAACGCCCGTGCATACCGCAACAGTCTTGGGGAAAAATAGTGGTTCTCCCACACTATACCTCTCTCTACTTCACATACCCCCCCCCCCCCCCCGTTTGAGCCTGTAGGGTCGGACAACAGTGGATACCTCTGCACTGCCACAGTATGTTCGGGATAATGCATCCGCATTTACCTGGAGTCGGCCGGCTCTGTGCTCAATCGTGAACTTGTACTCCTGTACAGTCAGGAACCAATGGGTTACTCTTGGACTTCTTTCTTTATTGTGAGCCATCCAAGTTAGTGGGGAATGGTCTGTAACCAATGTGAATTGTCGTCCCAGGAGATCCTGCAAAATCCTGCAGATAGAGCCCCACATATGCGTGCATAGCCTTTAAAAAGGCTATTCAGGCACCGTAAATGTTAAATTAAACTACCCCCCCCGTTTTAAAATAATAACTTAAAAAAGAATGTTCTCTACTTACGGAACGTGCACCCTGGGCGGGCATTCAGGGTGCGCCGTCTTCTTCTTCCCCGCCTCTTCTTCCTCTGACGTCTTCGGGTCCTGTCCTCCTCCGGCGCTTGCTCGCGGACACTGATAAAAAAAAATAGCCCAGACGCATGCGCAGTAGCACGCGGCCTCTACTACGGCTACTGCGCATGCGCCCGGGCTATTTTTTTTTATCAGTGTCCGCGAGCAAGCGCCGGAGGAGGACGGGACCCGAAGACGTCAGAGGAAGAAGAGGCGGGGAAGAAGAAGACGGCACACCCTGAATGCCCGCCCAGGGTGCACGTTCCGTAAGTAGAGAACATTCTTTTTTAAGTTATTATTTTAAAACGGGGGGGGTAGTTTAATTTAACATTTACGGTGCCTGAATAGCCTTTTTAAAGGCTATGCACGCATATGTGGGGCTCTATCTGCAGAATTTTGCTGATAGAGCCCCTTTAAGGCTTCAAGAGCTCACTTGATTTCCAGGCACTCTCGCTCAACGATACTATAGTTCTTCTCAGCAGGCGTCAGTTTTCTACTTAAATAGATCAGTGGATGTTCTTCTCCGCAGACTTCTTGTGACAGTACTGCCCCCAGTCCTACCTCCGAGGTGTCTGTTTGGATAATGACTTACTTTTTGAAGTCCGGAGTGATCAATAGTGGCTCATAACACAGGGAAACCTTTACTTACCTTTACCAGGTCTGTCAGTGGGGCAAAATTCGGAATAAACCGTCGGTAGTATCCGTTGAGTCCGAGAAAGGCTCTCACCTGTTTCTGGTGACAGGCTGGGGCCACTTCTGGACTGCTTCCACCTTATTGATTTGCGGCTTTATCACACCCCTGCCAATCACGTAACCCAGATAACGGGCTTCTTTAAGCCCAATAGCACATATCTTTGGGTTCGCTGTTAGTCCTGCGGCTCTCAGAGAGTCCAGGATGGCTTGTACCTTTGTGAGGTGACTCTCCCAATCCTCACTAAAAATCACAATGTCGTCCAGATAAACAGACGCATATTTTAAGTGGGGTTTTAGGATGATGTCCAGCAAGCGCTGGAAAGTTGCTGGGGCTCTGTGCAACCCGAATAGCATGTCTCGGTACTGAAATAAGCCTTCTGGGGTAATGAACACCGTCTTCTCCTTGGCTGTTGAAGTCAAGGATATTTGCCAATATCTCTTCGTCAGATCCATGGTCAGCCTACTGCTGACCCCCTAGCAAACACGGTTCACAAGTAAACAAGGGGGTACACATACCCAGCACTTTAACAGTGTCCTTTTTGGCAGAGCTTTCTCAGACTGGTTGAGTGTGCCGACCGGCTGACTTTCATCAAAATGAACAGCCAATGGAGAGACCCATCATTTTCGTGCCCACCAGTGTCAAGCACCCCAACATGAATTGTCATGTCTGCGCTCAACCTCTACAATTCCTCCTCATATTCCTCCACCATCTGCGTTGCACAATTCTGATCCTTCTAGGCTCAATCCACCCTGATTTCCCCAAACTCTTCTGGTTAGAGGCTGAATCCACCCTGATTTCCCCAAACTCTGCTGGTTAGAGGCTGAATCCACCCTGATTTCCCCAAACTCTGCTGGTTAGAGGCTGAATCCACCCTGATTTCCTCAAACTCTGCTGGTTACCCTGATTTCACCAAACTCTGCGGGTTAGAGGCTGAATCCACCCTGATTTCACCCAACTCTGCTGGTTAGAGGTTCAACTCACTCCAAGGGCTAAAAACATTGCCGGTGCAAGGCTCTACTAAGTTAAAGGGCCTAAATCTCTGCTGGTAAGAGGCTGAAGTCACCTAAAGGGCCTCAATCTCTGCTGGTCGCTCAGCTTATGGGCCTCTAACTTAGTTTGGAAGGGCTCACGTTAAGGGCCAGGAAAGTGAATTTTGGAAGGTCTTACCACATCACACACATCCACAATGACAGTTAAGGGTAGGTAATGTTGGATTTCCTATTGCCTATTCCATCTATGGTTGTCATGGGCTACGTGATTTAAAGGGGTGCTTGTTAAGGTTTCATTAGAGTAAAATTTGGGTTTCTGTCCATCCCATTGGGGAGGAAAAAAGGTTTCCAGGTATTTTTCCACTTTCATAGTGGGTATTTTGAGTGTGGAAAGTGTGTAGTTGATAGACTGTGATGGTGGGGTAAAACTGTGACTTGGGCATGTTAGATGCCCCAGGCATGCTTCCCCTGCTGTCCCAGTTGCATTCCAGAGGTGTTGTCATCATTTGCTGAGGTGTCATAGTGGACTTGGTGACCCTCCTGAGTTGAACATTGGTTTCCCCCTTAACGAGTATTTTTTCCCCATAGACTATAATGGGGTTCGATGTTTGATAGAACAGTCGAGTATTGAGTGGCTACTCGAATCGAACTTCGAACATTTCACTGTTCGCTCATCTCTAGACATGACCTTAATGAAATGTACTGTCAAGAAAAAAATCAGTCATGTGAATAGCCTCATTTACATGCACTGGATTTAATTCAGCCATGTGACAGCCATTAACCCCTTCCCGCCGATGGCATTTTTTGATTTTCGTTTTTCGTTTTTGACTCCCCTCCTTCTAAACCCCATAATTTTTTTATTTCTCCGCTCCCAGAGTCATATGAGGTCTTAATTTTTGCGGGACAATTTTTTCTTCATGATGCTACCATTAATTATTCTATATAATGTACTGGGAAGCAGGAAAAAAATTCAGAATGGGGTGGATTTGAAGAAAAAATGCATTTCTGCAACTTTCTTACGGGCTTTGGTTTTACGGCGTTCACTGTGCAGCCAAAATGACATGTCCCCTATATTCTGTGTTTCGGTATGATTCCGGGGATACCAAATTTATATGGTTTTATTTACATTTTGACCCCTAAAAAAAATTCCAAAACGGTGTTAAAAAATTTTTTTTCTAAAAGTCGCCATATTCCGACGGCCGTAACTTTTTTATACATAGGTGTATGGGGATGCATAGGGCGTCTTTTTTTGCGGGGCCGGGTGTACTTTTTAGTTCTACCATTTTCGGGAAATGTTATTGCTTTGATCACTTTTTATTCAAATTTTTATCAGAATTAAAACAGTGAAAAAACGGCGGTTTGGCACTTTTGACTATTTTTCCTGCTACGGCGTTTACCGAACAAGAAAAATATTTGTATAGATTTGTAGAGCGGGCGATTTCGGATGCGGGGATACCTAACATGTATATGTTTCACAGTTTTTAACTACTTTTAGATCTGTTCTAGGGAAAGGGGGGTGATTTGAACTTTTAATACTTTTTATATTTTTTTATATTTTTTTTACTTTTTTTTTTTTTTTTTATTTTTTTTTGCATTTATTAGACCCCTTAGGGGTGTTGAACCCCAGGGGGTCTGATCACTAATGCAATGCATTACAATGCTAATGCATTGCAATGCATTGCAAAAAAGCATCATCTCTTTTGCAGGCTGTATACACCAGCCTGCAAAAGAGAGAATTTGCAGACAAGCCTGGCAGCCTTTAACAAGGCTCCCGGCTGTCATGGCAACGGGGGGTCGGTCCTGGAGCATGCTCCAGGAGCCGGCGATCCCTGCCAAAATGGCGGCGCCCATGCGCCGCCGGGAAAATGGCGCCTCCGGCGCCTTTGACCACAGCGCCGGAGGGGTTAATGCCTCCGATCGGTCCGGGGACCGATCGGAGGCATTAGAGCCGGTTGTCTACTGCTTAAAGCAGTAGACACCCGGCGGCTATGACGGCCACCCGGCTCCCGGGCGGTCGCCATAGTTACAGACCCGACACGCGCCGTACTATTACGGCGCATGTCGGGAAGGGGTTAAAAAAATGGCTTTCAGGCTCAATTTTCACTGTGTGAATGTAGGTTTAGACTGCTTATATTAATTCTGGCTGTCCTTAACCCCTTCTCGACATGCGGCGTAATAGTACGGCGCGTGTCGGGTCTGTAACTATGGCGACCGCCCGGGAACCGGGCGACCATCATAGCCGTCGGGTGTCTACTGCTTTAAGCAGTAGACAACCGGCTCTAATGCCTCCGATCGGTCCCCGGACCGATCGGAGGCATTAACCCCTCCGGCGCTGTGGTCAAAGGCGCCGGAGGCGCCATTTACCCGGCGGCGCATGGGCGCCGCCATTTTGGCAGGGATCGCCGGCTCCTGGAGCATGCTCCAGGGCCGACGTCATGTTGCCATGACAGCCGGGAGCCTTGTTAAAGGCTCCCAGCCGGTCTGCAAATTCTCTCTTTTGCAGGCTGGTGTATGCAGCCTGCAAAAGAGATGATAATTTTTTGCAATGCATTGCAATGCATTAGCATTGTAATGCATTGCATTAGTGATCAGACCCCCTGGAGTTCAACACCCCTAGGGGGTCTAATAAATGCAAAAAAATTTTTTAAAAAAAAAGTAAAAAAAAAAATAAAAAAATATAAAAAGTATTAAAAGTTCAAATCACCCCCCTTTCCCTAGAACAAATATAAAAGTAGTTAAAAACTGTGAAACATATACATGTTAGGTATCCCCGCGTCCGAAATCGCCCGCTCTACAAATCTATAAAAATATTTTTCCTGTTCGGTAAACGCCGTAGCAGGAAAAATAGTCAAAAGTGCCAAACTGCCGTTTTTTCACTGTTTTGATTCTGATAAAAATTGGAATAAAAAGTGATCAAAGCAATAACATTTCCCGAAAATGGTAGAACTAAAAAGTACACCCGGCCCCGCAAAAAAAGACGCCCTATGCATCCCCATACACCTATGTATAAAAAAGTTACGGCCGTCGGAATATGGCGACTTTTAGAAAAAAAATTTTTTAACACCGTTTTGGAATTTTTTTTAGGGGTCAAAATGTAAATAAAACCATATAAATTTGGTATCCCTGGAACCGTACCGAAACACAGAATATAGGGGACATGTCATTTTGGCTGCACAGTGAACGCCATAAAACCAAAGCCCGTAAGAAAGTCGCAGAAATGCATTTTTTCTTCAAATCCACCCCATTCTGAATTTTTTTTCCTGCTTCCCAGTACAATATATAGAATAATTAATAGTGGCATCATGAAGAAAAATTTGTCCCGCAAAAATTAAGACCTCATATGGCTCTGGGAGCAGAGAAATAAAAAAGTTATGGGGTTTAGAAGGAGGGGAGTCAAAAACGAAAAACGAAAATCAAAAAATGCCATCGGCGGGAAGGGGTTAATACTGAGCAGCTGGTGTTAACCGTTCTTCTGCCATGCATCATCTACTTAAGTAAATGCTGGTGACAATGTACATGTGTGAGTGGAGTCTATATCTTGGCCATGACACTACCTCACTCAAGAAGTGGCTGCTCTGTCCATGGGCAGTTCAGAGTAAGGGGAGGTGTACCTATCATGTCTATCTATCTATCTATCTATCTATCTATCTATCTATCTATCTATCTATCTATCTATCTATCATCTATCTATCTATCAATCATCTATCTATCTATCTATCTATCTATCTATCATCTATCTATCTGTCTATCAATCATCTATCTATCTATCTATCTATCTATCTATCTATCTATATATCTATCACTAATTTTAGTTGGAATGGGCTATAGTTGACCTTGTTGCACACACAGTACACATCATGAGCACCATCCGTCTACAGTAATATGTCCTGTATGAATCAACCTAAAATAAATTGGCCCAAGTGGCAAGTCATTAAATCAGCTCAGTGAGTGGTTGGTGCTTGTGTAGGTGATAATGTGCACTGGGGTGATGTATACCCAAACACCACTCCCACAGGTCAGTCTACTATGAATGAGAGCATGCCCCAACACCTCAATGCAGGCCTATATTAAAAAGTCAAACAAGATTATGGATCCAGGTGAACATTCTCATACATATAATCAATAATATGGCGCCAGGTTCTATATTCAGTGACATTTTTACCTTATTATTTGTGCCTTTTTATAGTGAGAGAACAATTTAGTAAATCAATAGATTAGCTTTTTTATCGAGCCAAGATTTTTTGAACACAACAACAAAGTGACTTGTCTTCAAATCTTCCAAAAATATACAACCTAAATAGTTGTTTTTCTATATAACCTGCTAGTTATCAGTTTAAGAATGTTAATGTGAAAATCAGTATTGTAATTCCTAGTGACTGATGGTACACAACTGGTGTGACATGGAAAACAATGCCAGCTTCACTTACTTAACATATTCTCTGCTGTTGATATCATATCTCTAAATGACTCTGTTAATGATTTACTAAGCCATTGGAATCTAGACATATCATAAAATGAAGAAACAAAATCTATGCTAACACTAGCATTAAACCACGTAACACATGTCCCTAATAAAACATAGTAAAACTCAGTGTAAAAGAATTGACATATGACTTTGTCAGAAAATCTTCAACTTTTTTTCTGACAATTATCTCAGTGTTAGTATACAGTCCTATGAAAAAGTTTGGGCACCCCTATTAATCTTAATCATTTTTAGTTCTAAATATTTTGGTGTTTGCAACAGCCATTTCAGTTTAATATATCTAATAACTGATGGACACAGTAATATTTCAGGATTGAAATGAGGTTTATTGTACTAACAGAAAATGTGCAATATGCATTAAACCAAAATTTGACCGGTGCAAAAGTATGGGCACCTCAACAGAAAAGTGACATTAATATTTAGTAGATCCTCCTTTTGCCTCTAGTCGCTTCCTGTAGCTTTTAATCAGTTCCTGGATCCTGGATGAAGGTATTTTGGACCATTCTTCTTTACAAAAACAATACAAGTTCAGTTAAGTTTGATGGTCGCCGAGCATGGACAGCCCGCTTCAAATCATCCCACAGATGTTCAATGATATTCAGGTCTGGGGACTGGGATGGCCATTCCAGAACATTGTAATTGTTCCTCTGCATGAATGCCTGAGTCCATTTGGATCAGTGTTTTGGATCATTGCCTTGCTGAAATATCCATCCCCGGCGTAACTTCAATTTCGTCACTGATTCTTGAACATTATTCTCAAGAATCTGCTGATACTGAGTGGAACCCATGTGACCCTCAACTTTAACAAGATTCCTGTTGCCGGCATTAGCCACACAGCCCCAAAGCATGATGGAATCTTGTGCAAAGTACACTATATTGTTGACCAATGTACAGTGACACCATCTGCAGCAAGATGATGCTGCAGCTCTTTGGAGGTGGTCTGTGGATTGTCCTTGACTGTTCTCACCATTCTTTGCCTTTCTGATATTTTTCTTGGCCTGCCACTTCTGGGCTTAGCAAGAACTATCCCTGTGGTCTTCCATTTCCTTACTATGTTCCTCATAGTTCCTCCATCTCAGAGACAACTTTTTGTATCCTTCCCCTGAACAACTATGTTGAACAATCTTTGTTTTCAGATCATTTGAGAGTTGTTTTGAGTAGCCCATGATGCCACTCTTCAGAGGAGATTCAAATAGGAGAACAACTTGCAATTGGCCACCTTAAATACTTTTTCTCATAATTGGATACACCTGGCTATGAAGCTCAAAGCTCACTGAGGTTACAAAACCAATTTTGCGCTTCAGTAAGTCAGTAAAAAGTAGTTAGGAGTATTCAAATCAATAAAATGATAAGGGTACCAAAACTTTTGCATCGGTCAAATTTTGGTTTAATGCATATTGCACATTTTTTGTTAGTACAATAAACCTCTTTTCAATCCTGAAATATTACTGTGTCCATCAGTTATTAGGTATATCAAACTGAAATGGCTGTTGCAAACACCAAAATATTTAGAACTAAAAATGATTAAGATTAATAGGGGTGCCCAAACTTTTTCATAGGACTGTATATCCTATGATATCCTACTTATGTTTTAGAGGCTGCTAGGGTAATGGGGATACATTTGTCCGATGCTTTTGGCAGTCACTACAGGGGTTGATTCAGTGGCTTCAGAGCCATTCAGTGCCCTTCACTGTATCTGTATTTTTAATAGGCCTCAGTTCTTTATACATTACTTCAATATATATTTTGAATTAATGTGGCATCGAAATGGGGGACTCCAACCCTGCTGTTGTCGGAGGTCATCAGATGAGTTGACACATTTCTGCTGTTTGAGGAGATTAACACTATCATAACTGATATCGAAACACCTATCGATAAGTTGTGGGCCCCATGGATTCACAGGCCACATGCTCCTGGTCTGTCATATTGTTTACAATTGTATCTCCCACCATGAGTAACTCTGGCTTCACCCCCCCTCCCCTCAGGGCATGACTCCCATTG
Organism: Leptodactylus fuscus; assembly: GCF_031893055.1. Lineage (NCBI taxonomy): Eukaryota > Metazoa > Chordata > Amphibia > Anura > Leptodactylidae > Leptodactylus > Leptodactylus fuscus. The sequence continues at coordinate 200,303,267 of NC_134266.1, read as the reverse complement.
TTGGAATGCTGGAAGCAGCGCTTTTCCAATCCTTTTTAACTGTTTATTGCTTGTTGTGTTTCTTTTATTTCTATCTTGTCTTTATATTTGAATTGCAGTGTTTTTTATTTCATTTTTTACCTGTATGTTCAATAGGTAACTTCATCACATACTGTGGCATCTCTGCTGGAATATAGAGACTACTTTAGTAATTCTCTAATTTTACACTATTTTCTATTCTTTTTTGTACTCAGTACTGCTCTATATTGTGATATACTGTGCTAATAATGTGAGACTTTATTCAATGCATTGTATATTTCTGAGCTGTGAACTGGTAAATCTTCCATTCTGATTTGTAATGTGTCCTTAAAATGATCCACAAAATGATATTTAGTTATAATCTCCCATAAGTAGACGTTAATCACTTTAGAATCCTGGAATAGCCAAATCACCCAATCTGTTATCTTGCCTGTCATCCAATCATATTGTTAACGTGTTCTAGAAGGACATCATATTTTTTGCACATGCATAGTGTATGACCTTACAAAAGAGGTTGAGAATACAAATAAAGGAACAATTTACAATAGAAACCCTTGAAATCTTTGTTGAATTATGATTATATATATATATATATATATATATATATTTATATATGTATATATATATATATATATATATATATATATATATATATATATATAATTTATATAATATGATATATTTATTTATAGTATTCATAGTATTTACATATTGAAAATGGATTTTTGTCACATGCTGGCCAGTGGACCTGCACACAGATTAGCAACATTGTAATTGAATGGAACTAATATGTGTTAGTTCACAGTGGAATCCGCGACAATGGTGAACAGGTTATGCATTTTTTGATCTCTGTTTATTGAATATATTCCATGAGCATGTAAATGGGGTGTCAAATTTCCAAACTAACATGCAGGATTTAGATGTGTAATCAGCACCTAGCTAGGATCAACACAATCTTCAGCTTGCAAACAAGACTCACAGGTCCAGAAGCCAGAGTTGAGCTTGGGCTTCCCGCAAAACTTTTCAAGCTCCCCAGTCCGGGCCCATGCATACCTTAAGTATTAAAAGGTTAATGATCTCCTGACAGGGTAGGGGACAGGTCTCCAAACCTGTGTATCATAAATCTCAATGGAGAGAGCAAGAAAGAAGGATTGATACATAGACTGCCGGACATCAAAGTATAGATAGAGGGGCCTGTAAGCCCCCAGTTTATGGGCCCAGTCACAACTGCAACCTCTGTGTCCTTTATTCCTTTACTACTGTTTAGTGCTCTTCCTTAAGATGTTACTCTGTATATGCTTTCTCTGAGCCTGCAATGCTAAGACCTGTGCACTGAAGTAACCTTTAAACCTAAGACAAAAATATCACTGCCAGATCATAATCAGAATATTTCTCAGTATCTGTACTATGTACATAAAAATATACTTGCCATACATAAAAACATGCATGCATGCACGTGCATAGAAGACGATCATATACTATAATATGCCCTAATACATGTCATGGTTATAGAACATGTGTTTTTGTGATGCGATAAGAAGTGACCATTTGTGTGTGACTCATTTGTACATGCATAAGCTCTCAGTAACAGCCATATGACGGGACAGTCATCTATTTAAAGATGCCCCATAAATCCTCTATGTCATATTGTTTGAGTCACAGATCACTGCCTGTAACTTCATATTAGATTTGATATGACAATCTTTTATGCTACATGATTTACATTTATCACATGTAACATATAGGATGACCTCAAACACACGGCTGCAGTTTTATCTGCAATTGTGGATAAAAGTACAGGCCCATACATTTCAATGGGCCCATACACACAGCTGTAGTTTTTGTGGCTGTGTGTCCAGACCGCATTTAGGAGTCACAAATCTGGATGGGTCAGTGAACATAGCAATCCAGGTCGAAATTAAGTCGAAATAAACTTTCCTATACACAATGAATACCTGATATAATTTTCTTTTTGCAGACAATAATTTTCTTTCATCTGAATGGGGTTATCTTGGTGTCAAGCAGTTGGATTTATATGCTTGATTCTGATTAGAGATGAGCGAGTAGTATTCGATCGAATACCTCCGCTGCATAGTTATTGGTGTAAAAAAGCGCCAGGGAAGGTGAATAGAATTTTTACTGTGTTTACTGTGTGGTATTTGGCCGATTACACCAATAACTATGCAGAAGAGGTATTCGATCGAATACTACTCGTTCATCTCTAATTCTGATGAATTGGACACAGAAATTTCTGCAACTAAATTTCCCATATGTGTAAGGCCATTTTAATTTATTAGGAGAATCTGTTCAAACTTTTTTAAGTGGCCCCCCATAATTTATTTCCCCTATAACTAGCTCCTTTATAATGTCCCCTGCCCTCTCAACTGCCACACAAAACCCTGAAAGAATACTCACCTATTTGCGTTCCCATGGACCTGCAGGCTCTGGCTCTAATGATGGCTGTGACTCAGCGCTCACTGTATTTCCATGCGGAGACATCATCAGCCAAAAACTGGTAACTACATGCCCCACTATGGCGATCAACTTCTATCTGTGTCCTAAACACAGATAACGTTGAAATCACTGCCTGTATCAGTGGGACAGCACCCAAAATGGGCATCTGAAGGGGCTCCCGCAACCATAGGGCCCGTTACAACTGCACTTTTGGCCCTATAGTTAAAGCAGCCCTGCATATGTGAAGGCACATTTAGATGTTTCTGTTGTTGAAACCCCTTTCAGAATTTGTTAGACACAAATCTAGCTAAGATAACCTGTTAAATACTTACAGTGCACAAAACGCATACAACAAAGGTATATACATAGTGTGTGAATATATAAGCAGTAATTTTATTAATGCATAGCATACAAATCTAGCCATCAGGTCTGAAAAACATATAAAATATTGTTGAAATGCAAGGATGGTGGGTCAGGGTTTGCTACAATAGTAATATGGAGAGTAATATACATATCCCTGGGAAAAAAGAATTACAAAAAGTACAGATGAATGAACATAAATCAAACAATACAATACAATCCAGATTATGGTCCGTCAACAGAGTATCAACTTTGATGCAACATAATAATCAACCATGAGTGACCACTACCTCGGAACTTGGTGCACATTTTGCAACAGCTTTTTCAAGGGGTCCTTCATCGTTGGGGACAATGGAACATTGTATACTAGTAAGTATGGGAGAAGAAAAGCATGGACCCAGAACTGGGTCAGGTAAGTATAGCCAAAAAATACACAAAATTTTCAGAAAAATACAAAACAATTTTTATTGATAAACAGGTATAACAATAATAAAAACACCAAGAAAGAAGATGTATAGAAGGGACAGAAAACCCCATGTATCTATGGCCAATGCACTGCAAACCACTGAATGGTGGCAACCAACATAGTGTCTAATAAAAGTAACAATATATATAAAACCGTAATGAGCCACACATATAAAGCACTCATATATCAGTTCACAATTAAACTTAGTATCTCATGGGAGGAAGTGAAAAATACCAATAGCATAAATATAATCATACAGTGTTGGCCAAAAGTATTGGCACCCCTGCAATTCTGTCAGATAATACTCAGTTTCTTCCAGAAAATGATTGTAAGCACAAACTCTTTGGTATTAATATCTTCATTTATTTTGCTTGCAATGAAAAAACACAAAAGAGAATAAAAAAAAAGTCAAATCATTGATCATTTTACACAAAACTCCAAAAATGGGCCGGACAAAAGTATTGGCCCCCTCAGCCTAATACTTGGTAGCACAACCTTTAGACACAATAACTGCGAACAACCGCTTCTGGTAACCATCAATGAGTTTCTTACAATGCTCTGCTGGAATTTTAGACCATTCTTCTTTGGCAAACTGCTCCAGGTCCCTGAGATGTGAAGGGGGCCTTCTCCAAACTGCCATTTTGAGATCTCTCCACAGGTGTTCTATGGGATTCAGGTCTGGAATCATTGCTGGCCACTTTAGAAGTCTCCAGTGCTTTCGCTCAAACCATTTTCTAGTGCTTTTTGAAGTGTGTTTTGGGTAATTGTCCTGCTGGAAGACCCATGACCTCTGAGGGAGACCCAGCTTTCTCACACTGGGCCCTACATTATGCTGCAAAATTTGTTGGTAGTCTTCAGACTTCATAATGCCATGCACACGGTCAAGCAGTCCAGTGCCAGAGGCAGCAAAGCAACCCCAAAACATCAGGAACCTCCGCCATGTTTGACTGTAGGGGCCGTGTTCTTTTTCTTTGAGATTCCTCACGCCCACCAATGTAATAAAAGTGCTTACTGCCGACAGGAGGTCAGACATCTGGCCATCCATGGCAGGTAAGCATATTTCAACCCCCCACCAGGGTGGATCCACTTGGATTCACACTTTATTGAAGAGTAATCTGAAATGTTGATACCTGTATTAGATTGGATGTAAAACTACCCATGGGTCCCCTGGACCAAAATAGCTCAATTAAACATTTACCCCAAAGGGGATCAAAACCTTAAAAACTATGACCAATTGTCCCACAATTGGCACCCTAAAAATATGATAAATACACATAGGATGAAATTAATAACATATACAATATGCCACATAGAATACTACACTTAGATATTTGTCATTAATAATTGTCACTTATACATGATGGTATGCCACACTTTGCTACCAAAACTATATCGGATACTTTTATACACCCCACCACAAAACAAAAGTTTTTTTTTTAATGAAATAATATAGCCTTTTATTTTGAAATTATCGAATCAATATAGAATGAGGAAGTGTATTTGTTGTATGTTATACTATTTTTACAGTTCCTTTTGCACTTGAAAAAGGGCAACTTGTGCCCGAAACACGTGCTGAACATTAATAAAATGGTTGTCTTATAATCCGGTGAAGCGCGGTCCTTTGTCCTGGTCCCTGTATATATCGTTTACACCATTGGTAAATAGGATCCAGCTGCTCTACCACATGTAGGGAGGAACCCCCTGTAATTGGTTCCCAGGCGCATATGGTAGTTGTGAATTATTCACAACTCCACCAGGTGAGAGCATACCAAACAATTGTCAGTACACCCTCACTCATACAATACTTTACCATATACGACTTGGTGCTGTCTTGCCTTTTTGTCTTCATATTGAAGACAATAGATTTAGTATGCTCAGTTCTGTTTGGCTGGGCGGATAGCATTATATTTGGGTGCAACATTATGTGCCAGCATGGTAAACTATGGCAGCAACCTGATATCACATTTTTATTAGAGATGAGCGAACAGTGGAATAGCTATTCGATCAAATATTAGGCTGTTCGAGATATTCGATTCCAATCGAATACCACGCAGCAAATGCAGTAAAAATTTGTATCCCCCCCCACCTTCCCTGGCGCTTTTTTTGCACCAATAACTCTGCAGGGGAGGTGGGACAGGAACTACGACAACGTAGGCATTGAAAAAAAATAGGAAAAAGCCATTGGCTGCCGAAATCAGGTGACCTCTGATTCATAAGATTAGCGTCAGCCATGTTCGTCTCATTTCCGTTTTGGAGAGATAGGGAGAGCTTGTTCTCAGGGTGAGAAACAGATTTTAGTGTTTTCTAGGCAGGAAAACATTTTTATAAAACAGCTGTTTTCAGAGCTACACTGCAGGAACACTGTACACACAGTGAACCTGCCAATAATGCAGCAGGGTAGCAGCAGGGGATGTGGGCGAGGACGTGGACGTGGATATCCAGCTGGGCATCCAGTCCACAGTCCAGGTACTGGAGAGGGGCTGCCAGCACCCAATTAACTCATCCTCCTCCTTTAACCCCAGGTCCCTTCACCCTAATGTAATACTTAAAAAACCTCAATGAGGTTACCTCATTAATTTTTTTAGGGCTCCCCCCAAGGGCCTGCAAATCAATGTTTTAGGGCTCCCCCACAAGGGCCTGCAATTCAATGTTTTAGGGCTCCGCCCCAAGTGCCTGCAAATCAATGTTTTAGGGGTCACCCAAAGGGCCTAACTATCTGTGAATGAACTGCTCTGAAAGATGGCCTTTTACACGTGTAAAAATAAGACTCCCTGCTGTCCCAGTTGCATTCCAGGGTGTTGGCATCATTTCCTGGGGTGTCATAGTGGACTTGGTGACCCTCCTGAGTCGAATAGTGGCATTTTTTCCCCATAGACTATAATGGAATTCGATATTCGTTCAAATAGTTGAATATTGAGGGGCTATTTGAAACAAATATTGAATATCGAATATTTCACTGTTTGCTCATCTCTAATCTTTATGTATATTATTTCAATGCAATGGGGAATATCTGTTAAACAATTGAAGCTCCTCATGTGTACAAATGGTATCCTTTATATAGGTCTTCTTTGTCAGTAGTGGTGAACATATAGTATATACAGACTATACATATACGTGTACCTATTAACTAGACTCTGCAGATCATGCTATAGAATCATGGAAATAACGTATTGACATGCACCTACAAACACCTTCTTAATCGTAAAGCTCTTCACACTTTGACCTCAGGATTCTGATATTTGTCTTGCTGCCTATTACAAATAGTATTTATTTTTACAATTAGTTCTGTGTGCAAACTTCATTTTATCTGGGAGTGATTGATAGTCACATTAACAAGCGGCTCAACAGGTTGCTAGGCATGAAGAAATGCTTAAATCCTGATTAGTAGCTTGTTATCAGCCAGAGAGAGAACAGCACAGATAAGCCAGACTCAACAAGTAACCAGCCTTAGTAAATGGACATGCGCATTGTGAGTGCCCTATGTTTGTCTAAGATCCTTCTGTGGCTTGTGTGCTCTCGTCCCCTTTAGAATAATGAAGAATAATATTTCTCCTGTGGAAGGCTATGGATATGTTGACAACTGCTGGAGCAGTTTTTCCTGTTGAGAGTTAATAGGTTTTGCCTATTCTGTGCTGGGTTTTCCCATGCTACATTATTGATGTGTTTTTGGACATGCAATTATTCATCCGATGTAAGGCCTAAACAATGCTTGCTGGGCTGGATTCACACCGGTTTTGTGCTTCATGGCACTCTCACTGACATTTCTTACTGTGAATTTTTGTAATTAAAAAAAATTGCTTCCATTTTTGCTATGCAGAATTTGATTCTTGACAATTTTGTAGACATTTTAGTGTCAATATCCCCCTCCCCCTTCAGGCTATTATACATGTTATTAACACTAGAAAATGAGCCACAAAAATTGTTCAGTTCTTAAAGGAATCTCATAGATTGTAAGGCCTTGTGGACAGGGCCTTATATTTCACTGTGCTAGTTGGTCACTGTTAATATTATATTTGTTTGTATAGTTTGTGTACCATATGCAAACCCTCAAATGTACAGGACCATGGAATTAATACAATAATGTACAGCACCATGGAATTAATATAATAATGTACAGCACCATGGAATTAATATAATAATGTACAACACCATGGAATTAATACAATAATGTACAACACCATGGAATTAATATAATAATGTACAGCACCATGGAATTAATATAATAATGTACAGCACATGGAATTAATATAATAATGTACAGCACCATGGAATTAATACAATAATGTACAGCACCATGGAATTAATATAATAATGTACAGCACCATGGAATTAATATAATAATGTACAGCACATGGAATTAATATAATAATGTACAGCACCATGGAGTTAATATAATAATGTACAGCACCATGGAACTAATATAATAATGTACAGCACCATGGAATTAATATAATAATGTACAGCACCATGGAGTTAATATAATAATGTACAGCACCATGGAACTAATATAATAATGTACAGCACCATGGAATTAATATAATAATGTACAGCACCATGGAGTTAATATAATAATGTACAGCACCATGGAACTAATATAATAATGTACAGCACCATGGAATTAATATAATAATGTGCAGCACCATGGAGTTAATATAATAATGTACAGCACCATGGAATTAATATAATAATGTACAGCACCATGGAATTAATATAATAATGTACAGCACCATGGAATTAATATAATAATGTACAGCACCATGGAGTTAATATAATAATGTACAGCACCATGGAACTAATATAATAATGTACAGCACCATGGAATTAATATAATAATGTACAGCACCATGGAACTAATATAATAATGTACAGCACCATGGAACTAATATAATAATGTACAGCACCATGGAGTTAATATAATAATGTACAGCACCATGGAACTAATATAATAATGTACAGCACCATGGAATTAATATAATAATGTACAGCACCATGGAATTAATATAATAATGTACAGCACCATGGAATTAATATAATAATGTACAGCACCATGGAATTAATGGTTCTATATAAATAATAATAATAATAATAATAATAATAATAATAATAATAACTGACTATTTTTAGAAAAGTGTCAGAAAGAAAGTAGATCAAGCATTAACCAGAAGTTCACTGATTCCAACACTTCATAACTTTTATGTTTCTGTTTATATAGCTATGTCAGGGCTTATTCTATGTGTGACAAGTTTCATGGGACCCAAGGGGGGGAAGAAGTGGCATAACTCGAGGGGGTGCATAGGGTGCAGTCACACTGGGGCCCAGGAGCCTTAGGGGGCCCATAAGCACTGGCATCAGCATTGTGATTGCAGCTTCCATCTGGCCCATATGCCAAGGAGACTCACAGATTATCCTAACCACACTAAGGTTGACTAAACTCCTTAGCCCCTGTAACCATCACTATCAAGAATTCGCTATAGGGATGAGGTAGGGGGCTCCGGATAAAAGATTACTTCGAAGCTCATAAGACTTTAGTTACGCCACTGGAAGGGATGAGATCTTTCCCCCTAATCACCCAGATGTCATGCTAGCTATTAATCATGGCATCTAAGGGGTTAAGCCACCGGAGTCAGAATATTTTGTGACTCCATCATATGCCAGCATCGGAGGACTATGTGGGTGGATTAATACTTAATACTGACATCTAGCTGTACTTTACTCACCTCTGATGAAGCTTGAATTAACAGAAACGTGTCAGGTTACTTAGTCCTTAGTGGTTACCAGCATAGCACGCAGTAAACTAGCTTTGGGTAGTTTCACTTGCCCTATTGATGATAGAAGAAAGCTTACTTCATGTTGTTTACATCTGAGTCAATATGAATGGCTCTATCTGTATCCATCACTCTATCCTATGACAGATAAGAACAACAAACATTTAAAACAGTGGTGTGAATATCCCCTAATATTGTAGGTTCACCTTTCAATGTCACACACAATATAATTTACATAGACAGTTGAGCAATTTTGTAAAAATAGTCCAGATCTCTGTTCACATTTATGCTGGTTGTTACTGGAAACTGTGAGAAACTTGTTGACAGACATACCTCAAATAAGCCATTAGTTTTTCCTACATCGTATTACTTAACCACACCTGGCTTGAACATTTAACAGAATACAGAAAAAAAATCTGAAAAAGTTCTATGCCAGGTTCCAGCAACCTTTGGCACTCCAGCTGCTGTGAATACAACTCCCATCATGCTCCATTCACTTCCATGAGAGATGCAAGAACTGCAGAGCAAGTATGCATGCTGGGAGTTGTAGTTTTACAACAGCTGGAGGTTACTTACCCATGTATATGCAGACATGAAGTGAATAAAGACTGAATGAAGAGTTCAGCTCTGAAGCCTGCAGGATTGTGAATTCAGTTCTTTGCATCAACATACGGAAAATGCAGCAGCATTGGACCTTCTTTCTGTGCACGTTTGTTCCAACATGATCTATATTTCTGATAAAGATTGTCTGCATGTTTCAGAGACGAGTGGCTCAGGTTATAGCAGGACAACCCAATGGGGAAGTAGACGGTTAACGTTTTTATTAGAGCAAATAAAGAACAGTGTGTAAGGAAATCATCCCTGTAAATAGACACTTTTATTGCACATTGGAGCTTAAAGCTGATAGTACACTGGATTCCTATAATAGCCCCTACCAGTTTATGTGAGTGTCCCATTCAGTAATAGTATTCCACATGTACTGTATGTACAGGCAGTATTAGGAAATAAAATGGACACATATATATGAAACAGAGACTTCCACTGTAGATGAAAACTACAACGCTGTAGTGGATCCATTGCACAATGGGCATGTTAAAATATAACACTATATCATGTTCATATTGTAGATGTGTGTCATACAGATCTGTAGAACAGCACCCATAGGATGCTATGTGGTAATAATGCACCAGTGTGCTTGTAGATTTATAGAGAAGTATATAGAAGTTTTATCTCATGGGTTAATGTTATATCTTGCAGCTTTGGGCATTAATACATTTATAACCAGTCATAAATAATATCTGCCCAAGCAGCATTTGGTCATTCAGGTGTTTTTTTGCACACAACTATCAGGAATAGTTGAAGGACATAGAGCACTACACCCACACATATGAACTATGCAAGTATATTCTACTCTACTAGAAACATTAACTTATATAGAGTAGATGATATTAACCTCTACCCACACAATACCCAACTGACATGTCAGAAAGAAAAATCATTCAGTAACTTTTTAGGGTTCATGCCCATAAAATAGTTGCACAACACCAAGTTGCTCACCAGCTATCCTATGATAAAAACTGTGTGAATTGTAGAAAAACAGCTAAAAAGAAAAAATTTAATTTTCATTGTGGGCTTTATAGCATTACATCCTATCCCACTGAAATATTCTGCTCTCCCATGTCACTTTATAGACAATCATTTTGGCTATCTCATACATAGATGTGACTTACAACTATTTAGCGTGTTATTAGTTATGCAGATTATTGTCGTGTAACTGCTTTGTTACTGTTTTGCTCCTAAAAATCAAAATTTTAAATCTTACGCTAGGTTCACACCTGCGTTCGGGTCTCTGTTCTGTGGTTTCCATCTTCTGCATGCAAGAAGACGGAAAGCACAGACCGGGTTTGGCCGTGAGCGGCGGTGAGCGTTTTATGCTCTCCGCCGCGAAACCGTTTTTTTAAATCCGGACACAGAGTACTGCATGTCCGACTCTGTGTCCGGATTAAAAAACCCAGTTTCGTGGCAGAGAGCATAAAACGCTCACCGCCGGACAGCTTTCTCACCCATTCAAATGAATGGGTGAGAAAGACTCCTGCAGGTTTCCGTCTCCTGCTCTGTTTTATGCAGGAAACGAAAACCTGCATAACGGAGATCGGGCGCAGATGTGAACGAGCCCTTATTAATATTTTGTAAATCCACCTTTGGCTTTCGATCCTTCTAAGCATGGTTCAGCTATCAGATTCAAGCCTGACTCGACCGAAATCTGATCCCAGGTCTCTTCTACATGTTTGCAATGTTAGTGCATACTGGTCAACTCACTTGGGTACGAATAAAGCTTTTTACCAACAAGTGTTCGATTGCGTTGAGGTCTGGGGACTGGGGGTCAATCCAGCACCTCTACTTCATTGTCATTGAACCATTTTTTTTTAATCTCGATGTATGCTTCAGGTCGTTGTCCTGATGGAACACTATGTCATTCTTATCATACCAATAGTACTCAAAACTCAAGTCTTGTAGGATACTCACGTATAGCTCAGCATTGAGACCACCATCGACCCTGGTTAAGTATACAACGCCTTTAGCTGGGAAACAACCCTTTATCATCAGGCTTCCTTCACCAAATTTGACAATCTCTTCAATCTCTCAATCCGTTAGTCCCCTTCTACTTTCAGATCTATTTGCATCCATCAGAGCCCAGTCTATTGACTTTTTGGCTCATCGCTCCAAATCACCCGTTTCCAGTCTTCTACTCTCCACCATTCCAGACTTGTATAATGTGTGTCACACAGTGCTTGTATGGATATCTATGGTCGTAATATCATGAAGCATAAGAGCCACCTCCACTGCTATGTTTTTTTTTTGCCAGAACTGATATACCTTGTATATTTTGCCTAGACATTCACCTGTATTGAATGGATAGACGGACATCATTTCCTACTCTTCCAACTGTCATGACGCTCACATGATGCAGTTTGGCAATTTTCTTGTCCGAGAGGCCGCTATTGATGAGCTGGGTGATGCTGTTTTTCTTTTCGTGGGACATCTTCTTCATGGCCGATCCTCAATTTGAACCAGTGACCTAATAATACATTGAGCTATTAGGGATGTGAGAACGGGGTGTAATTTGTAGTATATAAAAAAAGAGAGATTTTTTCCACCTGCAGGAGCAAAACGGTAACAATGCAGTTACATGACAAGAATCTGCATAATTAATAATATGCAAGTCAGATTTATGTATGAGATAGCCAAGATGATTGTTTATAAATGATGATAGTCTCACGATCGAAGCTGTAATGGATGGGGAGATATTTAGCCTGAAAGTTAAAAGTTCAAATCATTGTTATCCTTTTGTTAGTCAGTGTATCTGCATATCTGGGATACGTGAATCACTTTACTATTACAGCCTTCCTCTGCAGATACTTCTGTAGTCAATAGGATCGTGTGCTGATGTGTACAGTATAAATAAAAACTAAGGGAGATTAGTAAGCGCAGCATTCATAATAAAGTAACATAACATCTCATTTGTGCTGCTAATGATGCAATTTGTCATAGTAATATGTGGGCAGAGTTCAGGGCCTCAATAACACTGCCACTCCTGCGTGAAATCAAGATACAGAACAGTCACTGCAGCTTTGGAGAACTAGACCCCTTATGTGCTTTAGTCATACAGTATGTGAACACAACTTATCGCCACCTAGTGGTCAAAAGGTGAAGTAAGATCCTAACTTCACAAATTTGTTTACATTTCACAATCTGTCTTTAAAAAACACAAATTTATGGTAAAAGAAAATGCCTCTCCAAATAGACACAGATTTTAGTAGCTAAAAATATTTCTGTGGCTTCAAACACTTTAAAAAAATTCAACATGCTCATTATGAGATTAAACAGCAGGGTAGGACAACCAGACTGACTGCTGGCATGTATGCATTGCATATTTGTGCAATAGTATAATATAATATAGTATAGTATAGTATAGACATAGAACAGTGTTCTGCTGCCTTCCATACACAGTGAGTCAAAAAGATTATTACAACATATTGGTTATTACATTGGTATGCAAAATGTTAATATTTGTGGAGAAATCATAGTAAGACTATGTTCACATGACTGTTATTACAGTTCGTTGCTGTCATCTGTCTTAGGATAACAGAGTAACAGACACAGAAGGAGCCCCGAAAAGTAAAAAACATGATGGAAAAAAGCTTTGTCATGTTTTTTACATGGGGTGAACCAGACATCCAATGGATGACAGTAACGGACATTAAATAACAATAGTGTGAACCAATCCTTAGGCGAAGTTCATATGTGTTAGAGGATCCACTAGAAGAATCTATTGCAGAATCTATACAATCTACATTTAGGACCTTTTTATCCGGTAAAATGACGGAAATAGGAACAGAAGCACAACCAGTGGTGTAGCTAAAGTCTTATGGGGTACCGCTGCAATCTTTTGTCCAGGCCCCCCTACCTCATCACTACAGCGAATTCTTAATAGTGATTGTTAAGGGTGCTAACGAGTTTAATCACCCTTAGTGTGGTTAGGGTAATCTGTAGGTCTCCTTGTCTTATGCGCCAGATGCAAGCTGCAATCTCAATGCAGATGACAGTACTTATGGGCCCCCTAAGGCTTCTGGGCCCCGGTGCGACTGAACACTCAAGTTATGCCCCTGCACACAATGGATCCATTTACATACATTGGGATCTTGCGGGCTTTACTGCTGCTCACATTAAACATCTGGCATTTCCATTGTTCTGTTCCTATAAGGGAGTAAAACAATGGAAGGCAGCACTGATGTATGTGAATGTAACTTATGATACTAAATTTAATCAAATGACAAACTATCTTTCACTTGCCTTACCTTATTGCCAATGAGCTCATTGAATTGAATTGAATTGAATTGAACTGAATTGAATAGTCAGATGTCGGGTAAAGATTAAAGGGGATATGTGGGGAATAACATTTTTAAAGGGGCTCTATCATTGGGAAAAGTCATTTTTAACTAATCATATGCTTGCATAGGCTCTAGAAATGCTACTTCACACCTACCTTTAGTATGTAGATTGCCTCAGTGGTCTCTGAATAAGTCCGTTTTTATTAATATGCTAATGAGCTTCCAGCCAGCACAGGAAGTCCCCAGCTGCACTGGTCTCTCCTATTATCTCCTATGTGTGCGTGCAAACAGGAAGGTGAGTCATCATCATCATCAGCAGCCTCCCATAAGAAACAACAGGAGAGGAGTGCGCAATGTATCGTGCACCAGTCTAATTAGCATATGAATAAAAACAGACTTATTCAGAAACCACTGAGGCAATTTACATACTAAAGGTAGGTGTGGAATAGACTTTCTTAAGGCTATGCAAGGATGTGATTAGTTAAAAATTACTTTTCCCAGTGATAGAGCCCCTTTAAGCTTTTTTTTTTCTGTGCCCTGTATCAGCAAACTTATTAATACACACCCTGCTCCCCTGTCATCATCATTGTCACACCATTTCCTACATTTACAAAGAGCTATAGAGGGCTTGCCTTGCGGCTCTGTGAGACTTGTTCATGTGACTGACGCTAGGTTCACACTAGCATTCGGGTCTCCATTCTTAGCTTTCCGTCTTCTGCCGGCAGAAGACGGAAAGCTGTCAGAGCGGGTCTGGCCGTGAGCAGTGGTGAGCGTTTTATGCTCTCTGCCGCGAAACCGTTTTTTTTTAAAACCGGATACAGAGTACTACATGTCCGACTCTGTGTCTGATTTTAAAAAACCGGTTTCGCGGCGGAGGGCATAAAATGCTCACCGCCGCTCACAGCCGGACATCTTTCAAACCCATTCAAATGAATGGGCATGAAAGAGTCCTGCATGTTTCCGTATCCTGCCTCTGTTTTGTGCAGGAAACAGAAACCTGCAGAACGGAGACCGGGCGCAGATGTGAACGAGCCCTGACTCCGCTTTATTCTTCAGACAAATAGTAAAAGTACAGCATGGTTCCTCCCATGACCCAGATGTGGAGAGTCAGCAGAGAAAGCACACAGACAAGACTTCCAACACCTTGCAGCACTGTGAAAATATAAGAATTGATGCAATGGGGGACTCGGGTATATATTATAAAGATTGCAATATGGTATAGTGAGTACACTGCCAAAAATGTTATTCCCCACATAACCCCTTTATTATTGTTTGGAGAAGATTAAAGTGTTCATAAAGTTTATATAAAAGTCACCTAAATCGTCAGTTTTGAGTGGATTTGAAATTGACTAACACATATAGGAGTGTGTTTACTCTACCCAATGGCAGAAATTGGGAGAAAAGATAGGGCATATTGGATGTCAACATACTCCATCATGTTCCTGTGGCAGATAAGCTGCTCTCGGAGTAGTCTGGCTTTATTTAGCAGCTGCTTTTTCCCTTTTACTTCTTAAAAATACATGCCCACCCTGCCAAAC
This sequence comes from Leptodactylus fuscus, assembly GCF_031893055.1. Taxonomy (NCBI): domain Eukaryota; kingdom Metazoa; phylum Chordata; class Amphibia; order Anura; family Leptodactylidae; genus Leptodactylus; species Leptodactylus fuscus. The sequence goes on along the minus strand of NC_134266.1, from coordinate 200,287,774 downwards.
CAAGTGTGCGTATGTACAGGAGAGATAAGCATTTGGCCAACAACTAAAATTTAAGGTCCGCTTTTGCTGTTCTCATGGGATGGTGATGGTGTGGCACAATGCCAGACCAAAAACTTCCATTCAAGTAAAGATGAAACATCACGGTTCCCATTTCTGATAATAGAATGTACATAGTTAATTTAAAACAACAGCATCACACACCGTGATATGTTTTAGAATATTTCAAAAGTTGAGGGTTGCCACAATGTACACAATCTATTAAATCCAGTCTGAATACAACAGGAAAAAACATAACACAAGAATATGCATGAGTCCTAAATTTGATCAATAAGAAGACGCGACTCATCCATCTCCTAGTTAAGGCGTCTTTACACAAGCTGAATGGCGCTGTCTTTGTTCTGCTCTGCCAAACAAGTGCTTGCAATTTGTTTCATGTGTAGAAGTTGCGCCGCTGAAAACTGCATTGCAAAACCACAGCACTTAGTGGTGAAACAAGCATGGTGTTGCCGCTCAGTAATTGTGAAGGCACCCATATAAAAGTGGGGGCTTTATAAATAATATTTTCATAATGGATAAGAGGTCTGTTACTGTAATAAGTGACTAATATAAAGCAGGAGACGACAGACCCCTACTTTATTGTACATATCTGGTCCTCTTCCCCTTACATTACTCCGCACATGCATTTGATTCTTTGCATTGAGGATGTTAGTCTCATTTTTTATGATGCTTTCTGTGCATGACTCCCTGTGACTATTTACCTAGACTTTCTTAATATTGCTCAGTCCATTAGACTAGAATATTAAATACTGCACTCGACTGTGCTGTTTACTCACCATTATGACTGTTTAAAAACAGCTTTATAGCAAAGCAAATTGTTCTTTATCCACTGTATTGTTATTTGTCTCCTGGTGAATGAATGGAATCAACCATGCAGCCAGAACAGGTTGATCAACTAGACTGTAGACATGGATTAACTGTCTACACATGAGTGTCTGTTAGAAATGCTGCAGTGAGAGGAGATGGGTGTGGCTAAGACATCTAAAAGTGAATTTCTTATAGGATTTTAGGACACTTTACATTAGAATACACATAGATGCAATAAATCAGGTCACTTCTGTTGAAAACTAAGTTCACTGATATTTTATATTAAACCTGTAAATCACTTGAAGCTACAATATCCAGCTCTGTCCTTGTCTCTAAATAGCTGAGAATATAACTTTTCTTTAGATCTGGCAGTGTTGTTTTACCTCCAGGTTTCTCTCCTGTAAACTTTCTGCTGCGTTGATATTTCTATTAAAAGAATTGGCAATGTTGAACTGGAGTTTTTGGAACTACCAAAGGGAATCTGAAGACCACCCTCCATCTATAGATGTAGCAAAACATTTCCAATGTGTGGTGTTATGTTGTTAACACTGTATACCCCAGCTTTCTATACGATTAACATGAATTGCCATTCATAGATTCAGTCTTAGTGTTCTACAATAGTCTCATAGTGTGCCATAGCGCAATACTTTTGTACTGTAGTGCACCAGCGTTAACGGAAATGCAGCTTTTTTTTTGTTGCAGATTTTGTTGCGGTTTTTTGAGCCAAAGCCAAGAATGGCTACAAGAGGAATAAGAAATATATATAAAGTTCTTATACCTCTACCTTCTGCTCAATAAACTCCTGGCTTTGGCTCAAAAAACAGCAAGAAAATCTACAACAAAAAAAGCTGCATTTCCGCAACGTGGGGCCTTAAACTAAATCCCCTTGTAAACTTATTGCAAAAGATACCCTCAATAATGTATAAGTTATTGGTAAGCCAACAGATAAGAAATAGACCCTAGTGGTAAGTGTTAATTCATTTTACACTTACTAACTAAACTCCTGTTCACACTTTGTAGCAAGTTGTCAGTAACTTATATTTTTAAGTCACTTTTTCTTTTATAACTTATAACACTGCAGACAAAAGGTGCAAGTGATACTTGCAGAACATGACTTTTATTTAGAGGACCGCAAAGGTGGAGAATTGGCTGCAACCACTACTAGCGGTAATGGTCCTCTAATATCGGACTCTACATTACCTCTACAGGGTTCTGATCAGGTGTTAATAGTCCAAAGAACATGCTCCAGTACTTTAGATGTAGATCAGAAACCACTTTCCCTTCCGATACCAGATTTAACCAAGCTTCACCATCATCATCCTGCTGAGATGGAGCCACTAAAGGAAACCTTGCCTTCCAAAGCATGTTCTGTAGCTGCGACTGAGCCAAATCTAAACAGAAAGTCCTTTGGAACTGAACAAAATTCATCAGCAGTGTTTTTGGCCGTTAGGGTGAGTTGAGCCTTGCACCAGCACATGTCCCATAACATTAAGCGGGCCCTAAGTTCTGCGCTAAGTTGCACAAAGTTCCACTTGACCACCAACGCGTGGACAAGTGCATGCGGCCAGGGACGCTGCATATCAATTGCGGCACACTGGCTGAATGTAGTTGAGGTTGGGACCGGGTCGCAAACTGTGGCGGCCTGCCTTGCCTCCCTACCCAATATTCCTGGCAGGAGTGCAGAAACACCACCCTCCTCCTCCGCCATTAAATCGACCCCAGCTATGAGCTGTAAACGCCGCAACACTGGCATGGGGAGACGTCAGCAGGCCGTGCTGAAGCTCATCAGCTTGGGGGACAGACAGCACAGTACCTCCGAGGTCAGGGATGCCATCCTGGATGAGATGGCAATGTTTTTTGCCCCGCTGCACCTGGGCCCAGGTGCAGGTTGGCGTATGTGGTAATGGCCGGAACCTGGTAGCAGATCTGGAGCTTGCCAGACTCAGACATGGTCTACACATGGCCTACGTTTTCAAATTATTGGTGCAACGGTTTCTAACAACATGTTACTGGTTAAAGTGCGGCGCTTGTGCTCCCACTTTGGCAAGTCTACAGTACCTGGTGCTAGCCTCAATACACTCCAGCAATGCCTACATCTGCCTGAAGCACCGGCTGTTGTGCGAGGTCACCACACGCTGAAACCCTAGATACTCTATGTTGAGCAGGGTGTGTGAGCAGCAGAGACCTTTGATGGAGTTCCATCTACAAAACCCAAGGGTTCATCAAAGTCAGCTCCCTCAGTTTCTCCACCATGAGTTTCCATGGGTGGCAGACTTATGTGAAATCCTATCCCATCCTTTCCACTGGACAAGAAACATTAGCATGCGCTCATCACAATTCCTGATATGACAGCTGCGTTAAGCAGGGTGTAGAGTACAATGCAGACCAGGCCCAAGCACCAGGAACAGGTGTTACAATGGTTAGTGGATAATGCTTCCAGCTGCTTTTCCAGCAGCCAGTCAGCCACTACCTGCAGTCATGTTCATACCCAAGCGTCTGCTCCTCCTTCCTCCCAACATGCCCAATCTTACCAACAGAGTCATCCCACCCTTGCCCCCTCCCAGGATCTCTTTTTGGGTCCTTTTACTGTCTCTCCCTCTGTTGAACCACTTCCCGATTCCCAGGAGCTACCAGATGACTTTGTGTGTACTGATGTCCAAACACTGAAGCATCCACCATCACCTGGCGATTTTGTGATTGTGGACCCGCAACCAGCATGTTCCGTCCTCAGTGATGATGAGACACAGTTGCCATCAGGGCATGCTGTTCTCATGTGCAGTTTGCAGTAAGAGGAGAGTGAGCAATTGGAAGAGGAGTTGGTGGACGACGAGGCCACCAACCCTAAATGGACAGGGGTGATGTATGTATAGTGGGGAAAACAGTGTAGATGTAGAGGCAAGCTAAGGAGGAAAAAAGGTGGCTACAGGCAGAGGCATGGACTGGGGTGATGTCTAGGGGTGAGAGCAGTGTAGATGTGGAGGCAAGCTGAGGAGGAAAAAAGGTGGCTACAGGCAGAGGCATGGACTGGGGTGATGTCTAGGGGTGAAAGCAGTGTAGATGTGGATGCAAGCGCAGCAACAAAAAAAGTTGGCTAGAGGCAGAGGCATGTCCAGAGGCAGCAACGCCAAAGATTTTCTGTGTGCTCATGCAAAACTCACCCATGTTGCCAGACTAATTCCTGCAACAGGCTAACAACTGCCATCTGTTCCACACCCACCAGGGGCACACTCTCCAAGGTCTGGGACATGTTAATGGCACCCCCTGGCCAAACTACCGCCACTGAGGGGCCTAGTGTCACGAGGAGGGACAAGAATAGGCGCATGTTGCCGGAGTACCTGGCCGACCCCAGCCCTGTCCTCTCCGATCCCTCTGCGCCCTACATTTAGTGGGTCTCCAAGTTGGATTTCTGGCTGGAACTTGCGCTCTACGCATTGGAGGTCCTTTCCTGCCTTGACGCCAGGGTGCTATCGGAAAATGTCTTCAGCGCAGCCGGTGGCATCATCACAGATAAGCACAGCCAGCTGTCAGCTGTCAGTGCTGTCCGGCTGACGCTGATCGAAAAGAACAGCCACTGGATAGACCCGTCATTTTCATGTCCAGCAGTGTCAATCACCCTGACATGAAGTTTGATGTGTGTGCTCACCCTATACAATTCTTCCTCCTCCTCATACTCCTCCACCATCAGCGATGCACAATTCTGCTCCTACTAGGTTCAATTCACACTAATGCCTCCAAACTCTTCTGGTTAGAGGTTCAATCCACCCTGATTCCCCCAACTGTGCTGGTTAGAAGCTCATTATAAGTCATGCCAAGTAACACACTGGCACACATGGCTGACTTCATGTTAGGTTGCTTTTCAAGAGACAAAGGTATAATTCACATCATGGAGAGCAAACAATAATGGATTTTTCCAATCCTTGACCCCCGGTATAAGTTAAAAATCTCATCCTTTGTTCTGGTACAGGAGAGGAAAAAATCGCACAAATGATATGTAAATATGGAGGCAGGCTAAGCAGCAAAAAAGGTGGCTACAGGCAGAGGCATGGACAGGGGTGATGTATAGCGGGGAAAGCAGTGTAGATGTGGAGGTGAGCTAAGCATGAAAAAAGGTGGCTAGAGGCAGAGGCATGTACAGAGGCAGCAAGGCCAAAGATTTTCCATGTACTAGTCACTCATGCAAAACTTGTCCATGTTGCCAGACTTATGCGAGATCTCTCCGTGTCTTTGAGGAGTCCACCAAGAGGGTCAGCTTTGACGATGCATTACTGATTTTAACATTCCCGCTCCTGTGTGTGATGCAGGAATCTCTCATCACCATCAGGGATAATGCATTGTACACTGAGGTGTCAGGCATAGGAGCAGAACCATTCCAGCAGGATAGTCAGTGCACACTCCTGTCCTCTTCACAGCGTATATTGATGGAGGAAGAGGAGGATGACGAAGTGGCAGATGATTTCATTGTCACACAGGAGGCTAGTGGCACCCCCTTGCCAAACTACCGCCACTGAGGTTCCTAGTGTCACCAGTTACATGACAGTGTGGTTTGCACACTTTGCAAGTCCGCTGTCATTTGAAAGGCAAGCCCTGGACTCAGTGGGAGAGAGCAAACGCAGGACAATCGTCGCCCAGCGTTGCCAACACTGCCTCTTCCACTGTTTACACCAGCCTGGACACCTACACATCTGTCTCTGACACATTGGGGAGTTCACCCTCATCGGCCCTTTTGGCCTGCACCATCATGCGCCTCTTCCCAGCCACTCCCCATCTCCCATGCGTTTCATTGTAGGCAGAAGTACAGCGCAAGCCACCGACATGCCCAAGCTTGCCAGACTCAAACACGGTCCATACATGGCCCACGTTTTCAACTTGTTGGTGCAAAGGTTCTTTAAAACCTACACCATTGTGCCTGATATACTGGTCAAAGTGTGACCATTTTCGTAAGTGAGAAGTAGCCTCTGCTAGGCTGAAAATATTCAAAGCACACTCCTGTCATCTTCGCACCGTTGGCTGGTGGAAGAAGACGAGGGGGATGAAGTGGCATTTCATGTCACTGTCCCACATGAGGCTTGAAGGTGAAGTTCAGTGCATCCCATTGCTTCAGCACAGATGGTGTGAAGGGGAGTGGAAAATGGAGGAAATGGAGAGTGACCCTTACAGTTGGGGGCAGCGAAGTCATGCCAAGTAACACACTGGCACACATGGCTGACTTCATGTTGGGTTGCTTTTCAAGAGACAAAGGCATAGTTCACATTATGGAGTGCAAACAATACTGTATTGAACAAAAAATTGGATTGAGCTGATATAACGTGACTGAATTGCTGTGTATCACACTTAGCTTTTGGGGTAGACCCTTAAAAATTGGATTGAGCTGATATAGCGTGACTGAATTGCTGTGTCTCCCACTTAACTTCGGGAGTATAGCATTAAAAACAGGTTTGACCATACATGGCCTGACTGAATGAACGGCTGTCTCCCACTTAGCTTCGGGGGGTAGACCCTTAAAAATTGGATTGACCATACATGGACTGACTGAATGAATGGCTGTCTCCAACTTAGCTTTGGGTGGTAGACCCTTAAAAATTGGATTGAGCTGATATTAGCCTGATTGAATTGTCGTGTCTCCCACTTAGCTTTTGGGGGGGTAGACCCTTAAAAATTGGATTCAGTGTACATAGCTGGACTGAATTTCTGTGTCTCCCAGGTAGTTTTTGGGGTTACACCCCGTGAAAAACTGAATTGAGTGTACATAGCCTGACTGAATTTCTGTCTCTCCCACCTAGGTTTTGGGGGTACACACTGTGAAAAACTGGATTGAGCGTACATAGCCTGACTGAATTTCGGTGTCTGCCACCTAAGTTTTGGGGGTACACACCCTGGATATCTAGATTGAATGTACATAGCTGGACCTAATTGCTCTGTATCCCTGTTTTGGGGTTACACACTACCTGAAACGCTGGTTTGCACGTATATAGCAAGAAGTAACTGCTCTGTATTCCTGCTATTTTGTGGTGGGGACACTCCTAAGAAAAGCTGGGTTTAACGTGTATAGCAAGAAGCCACTGCTGTGGATTCCTGCTATTTTTTTGGGGGACACCTCTAATAAAAGCTGGTTTTAACGTATATAGTAAGAAGTAACTGTTGTGGATTCCTGCTATTTTTTGGGGAGGACAGCCCTAATAAAAGCTGGTTTTAACGTATATAGCAAGAAGTAACTGCTGTGGATTCCTGCTATTTTGTGGGGGGACACCCCTAATAAAAGCTGGTTGGAACGTATATAGCAAGAAGTATCTGATGTGGATTCCTGCTATTTTTTTGGGGGGGACACCCCTGATAAAATCTGTTTTTCACATATATAGCAAGAAGTAACTGCTGTGGATTCCTGCTATTTTTTTTTTTTTTTTGGGGGGGACACCCCTAATAAAAGCTGTTTTTCACGTATATAGCAAGAAGTAACTGTTGTGGATTCCTGCTATTTTGTGGTGGGACACCCCTAATAAATGCTGGTTGGAACGTATATAGCAAGAAGTATCTGCTGTGGATTCCTGCTATTTTTTTTGGGGGACACCCCTAATAAAATCTGTTTTTCAAGTATATAGCAAGAAGTAACAGCTATGGATTCCTGCTATTTTTTTGGGGGACACCACTAAGGAAAGCTGGTGTGCACGTATATAGCAAGCAGTAACTGCAGTGGATTTCTGCTATTTTTTTGGGGGGACACCCCTGAGAAAAGCTTTTTTTCCACATATATAGCAAGAAGTAACTGCTGTGGATTCCTGCTATTTTGTGGGGGGACACCCCTAACAAAAGCTGTCTGCCACGTATATAGTAACAAGTAACTCTTCTGTATCCCTGTTTTCCACCGTCCGGGGAAAGCTGGACTCCTCTCCCTGCAGTATATAGCTCTGGGAAGAGCTGTTGTTGTTCTTCAGTTTTTCCCTGCCTATCTGAAGCTAATCGCTATCTAGCCCTCAGCAGATATGTTTCTCTCCCTATCTCTGACCGCAAATCTGGCGAATATGGTGGCGGCCGTTCTTTATAAATGTTTTCGGCAGCCAATGGATTTTTTCAATTTTTTTTCAATGCCTCCATTGTCGTAGTTCCTGTCCCACCTCCCCTGCACAGTTAGGTGGGAGGGAATACAAATTTTTACTGCGTATGCCGCGTGGTATTTGATTGGTAACGAATACCTCAATCGGCCTGATATTCAATTGAATACCTATTCAATCGAACGGTGTTCGCTGATCTGTAAAGACTATTGCCTAAGTTTAAAGAGCCAAAAACCCCTGTAAGAGCTACCAAGAGTTAACTATAACCATGCTGCATGGTGATGTGCCATTGTAAAAACACAACAATGTCCACTTTACCTGGACAAAGCCTGGTAGCGCAGGCGAAACGTACGTTGGATGGCGTCTTGTGATGTTCTGGTAAGGTGGACATTGTTGTGCTTTTACAATGGCACATCACCATGCAGCATGGTTATAGTTAACTCTTAGTAGCTCTTACAGGGGTTTTTGGCTCTTTAAACTTAGGCAATAGCCTTCTATGCATATAAATCAGTTTTTATCCTTATGTAGTGCTTTATGATTGTAATATTGACTGCAGGTGATGTGATATATAACAATATTACGTACTTCTGTCCCCTTGCCATTTCATCCACATGGTTTGTTGGCATGAGAACTTTGAAATTGTTCCCCATCCTTGTTTTTGTGTGATTTATTGTTGTTGTCTTAAGTGTCCGTGATTTTTTATTTTGGATACTAGAGATGAGCGAACACTAAAATGTTCGAGGTTCGAAATTCGATTCGAACAGCCGCTCACTGTTCGAGTGTTCGAATGGGTTTCGAACCCCATTATAGTCTATGGGGAACATATACTCGTTAAGGGGGAAACCCAAATTCGTGTCTGGAGGGTCACCAAGTCCACTATGACACCCCAGGAAATGATACCAACACCCTGGAATGACACTGGGACAGCAGGGGAAGCATGTCTGGGGGCATAAAAGTCACTTTATTTCATGGAAATCCCTGTCAGTTTGCGATTTTCGCAAGCTAACTTTTCCCCATAGAAATGCATTGGCCAGTGCTGATTGGCCAGAGTACGGAACTCGACCAATCAGCGCTGGCTCTGCTGGAGGAGGCGGAGTCTAAGATCGCTCCACACCAGTCTCCATTCAGGTCCGACCTTAGACTCCGCCTCCTCCGGCAGAGCCAGCGCTGATTGGCCGAAGGCTGGCCAATGCATTCCTATGCGAATGCAGAGACTTAGCAGTGCTGAGTCAGTTTTGCTCAACTACACATCTGATGCACACTCGGCACTGCTACATCAGATGTAGCAATCTGATGTAGCAGAGCCGAGGGTGCACTAGAACCCCTGTGCAAACTCAGTTCACGCTAATAGAATGCATTGGCCAGCGCTGATTGGCCAATGCATTCTATTAGCCCGATGAAGTAGAGCTGAATGTGTGTGCTAAGCACACACATTCAGCTCTACTTCATCGGGCTAATAGAATGCATTGGCCAGCGCTGATTGGCCAGAGTACGGAACTCGACCAATCAGCGCTGGCTCTGCTGGAGGAGGCGGAGTCTAAGATCGCTCCACACCAGTCTCCATTCAGGTCCGACCTTAGACTCCGCCTCCTCCAGCAGAGCCAGCGCTGATTGGCCGAATTCCGTACTCTGGCCAATCAGCACTGGCTAATGCATCGTATTGGCGTGATGAAGCAGTGCTGAATGTGTGTGCTTAGCACACACATTCAGCTCTACTTCATCGGGCTAATAGAATGCATTGGCCAATCAGCGCTGGCCAATGCATTCTATTAGCTTGATGAAGCAGAGTGTGCACAAGGGTTCAAGCGCACCCTCGGCTCTGATGTAGCAGAGCCGAGGCTGCACAAGGGTTCAAGTGCACCCTCGGCTCTGCTACATCAGAGCCGAGGGTGCGCTTGAACCCTTGTGCAGCCTCGGCTCTGCTACATCAGAGCCGAGGGTGCGCTTGAACCCTTGTGCACACTCTGCTTCATCAAGCTAATAGAATGCATTGGCCAGCGCTGATTGGCCAATGCATTCTATTAGCCCGATGAAGTAGAGCTGAATGTGTGTGCTAAGCACACACATTCAGCACTGCTTCATCACGCCAATACAATGCATTAGCCAGTGCTGATTGGCCAGAGTACGGAATTCGGCCAATCAGCGCTGGCTCTGCTGGAGGAGGCGGAGTCTAAGGTCGGACCTGAATGGAGACTGGTGTGGAGCGATCTTAGACTCCGCCTCCTCCAGCAGAGCCAGCGCTGATTGGTCGAGTTCCGTACTCTGGCCAATCAGCGCTGGCCAATGCATCCCTATGGGAAAAAGTTTATCTCACAAAAATCACAATTACACACCCGATAGAGCCCCAAAAAGTTATTTTTAATAACATTCCCCCCTAAATAAAGGTTATCCCTAGCTATCCCTGCCTGTACAGCTATCCCTGTCTCATAGTCACAAAGTTCACATTCTCATATGACCCGGATTTGAAATCCACTATTCGTCTAAAATGGAGGTCACCTGATTTCGGCAGCCAATGACTTTTTCCAATTTTTTTCAATGCCCCCGGTGTCGTAGTTCCTGTCCCACCTCCCCTGCACTGTTATTGGTGCAAAAAAGGCGCCAGGGAAGGTGGGAGGGGAATCGAATTTTGGCGCACTTTACCACGCGGTGTTCGATTCGATTCGAACATGGCGAACACCCTGATATCCGATCGAACATGTGTTCGATAGAACACTGTTCGCTCATCTCTATTGGATACAAATAAAAATGTAAGATATTATAGATGTTGTTGTTCCATTTTATTATGAAAATTGTAGATTCGCACTGAAGGCATCAAAACTATGAATTAACACATGTGGAATTATATACTTAACAAAAAAGTGTGAAACAACTGAAAATCTGTCTTATATTCTAGGTTCTTCAAAGTAGCCACCTTCTGCTTTGATTCCTGCTTTGCACACTCTTGGCATTCTCTTGATGAGCTTCAAGAGGTAGTCACCGGAAATGGTTTTCACTTCACAGATGTGCCCTGTCAGGTTCAATAAGTGGGATTTCATGCCTTATAAATGGGTTTAGGACATCAGTTGTGTTGTGCAGAAGTCAGGTGGATACACAGCTACTGAATAGACTGTTAGAATTTGTATTATGGAAAGAAAAAATCAGCTAAGTAAAGAAAAACGAGTGGCCATCATTACTTTAAGAAATGAAGGTCAGTCAGTCTGAAAAATTGGGAAAAATTTGAAAGTGTCCCCAAGTGCAGTTGCAAAAACCATCAAGCGCTACAAAGAAACTGGCTCAATGTTGAAGAGAATGCCAAGAGTGTGCAAAGCAGTAATCAAAGCAGAAGGTGGCTACTTTGAAGAACCTAGAATATAAGACAGATTTTCTGTTGTTTCACACTTTTTGTACCACATCATTTGTTCTGTACCCCGCTCAACACTTTTTGCAAAGGAGCAAGAACAAGGTGAGGTGGGCCATGGCGGGAATGACTAAGCTCAACAAATGTATTATAGCTCATGCCAGAAAACTGGCATGAGTTATACATAAAATGTACTCCAGGTCTGGCACAGATTTCTATTCTGGCACATGGGAGTGCACCTGATTTATTAAGAAGTTGGAGTCTCATATATTTATTCCGATACACTTTGTGTTAGTCGAGGACTTTATTAGGACTGGCAGAGGAAATGTCAGTCTTCATAAATTACCCCATGTTTAATTTTATACTAAATATTTAAGGATGATAAGAAGTAAGGGTGCCTCTGCCTAAAACATATTTCACAGTACTCATTGCAAGAAAACTATTTTTCGTGTTATTTTCTGTACAATGGTCTGGTCAGTTCCTATATGTCTTTTTTACAAGTTACAGATATTTATGTACATTATGCTGTGGGTGCAGGACAGTAGCGCTGCAATAGTTCTGAAACTAGATGAGTACAATGATGTAAATTCAGGTACAGAAGCCACAGTTGAGCCAGGAAAATTGGCTTACACAAATACGATTTTTCTTGGGCTGATCGCAGCCATTTAAGAGGCCTCTTACATTGTTTATTTAATAGGAAATAATTTGCAAATAGCTGCTGATTTGCTTCTCACCTGTAAGAATATCTGCAGTGTATATATGGGACTCATTGGCAGGCAAACTCTGGCACACACTGTAAAGGAGCGCTAGATATGAAGTTACTGTCTGGCAGACTATCATTGATGGTAGAATAAAAGAGACTAGTAAAATGATCTTGAATGTTGAGGTGCCCCATTTGTTTAGAGACCTGGTCAGTGATGCTGCTTTATTGACTGGTTGTTCCATATGAGTATATAAATGCATGCAAGATACAAACTACTTGAATGAGGAAGCAAACTGGTTGTACATTATATCTGATGGTGTCTATCTGATTCATAGCTATAATATATATGTAGTGGGTAGTAAATCTAAAAAAGAGAAATAAGTAAAACTGTATTGAACTCACACATCTTTTCTTGACACATATGCAGATATTCCCATACAAGTTCAATTTAATATTGTAAAATAAGTACTATAAAGCCAAAGTCAAGAGGTCAAGTGGTTTCTATGGAACCTGAGTTCATCCTCTAATGTCCCCTAAGGAGACACAGCAATTCTGCAGTGCTATTTAACAGTCAGGGCCGGATTAAGACCTTTAGCATTTAAAAGATTTTGATGCCTCCAAATATATTTAATGCAAAACAATAATAACCATTAATCTTTTATGGATGTGGCCTAAAACTGCCTTAAAGAGGACCTTTCGTGTCCTCGGGCGCACACGGTTTTATACACTGCTAGAAAGCCAACAGTGCGCTGAATTCAGGGCACTGTTGGCTTTCCCATTATGTGCCTCGGGGAATGAGCTATTGGTGCCGGTACCGATAGCTCTTCAGTGTTAGAAGGGCATCCCTGACAGTCTGTGCGGAACGCCCCTCTTGACAGTAGAGTCTATAGCACTGTATTGTCAGAGGGGACGTTACTTGCTACCCAATGATGACGCTGAGCTATGAGGAATAAAGCTAATTTTTTTTCCTGGTGATGTAGCCATATGTAGCCATTGTTTTTTTGCGGGATGATAAGGCATTTTATAATTACATCATTTTGGGGTGCCTATATCTTTTTGACCGCTTAATTATTTTGCCTTGCATCGTACAGCATACGTAACATGTTACCTATATTCTGCGGATAAGTACGATTACATACAATACCTAATTTATATTGTTTTTTAGATGTTACAAATTTTTCAGAACATAAACCTATTTGGGGACATACACTGATGAGCAAAAGGGTAACAATGTTTTGGACTTTTGTCTTTCAGGCTCCATACCTCACCATGCGCTACAGCTTTGATTGTGAGACTACCATTATTTTATAGACAGTCACCTTGGCTATCTCATACATAAATTTAACTTGCAACTATTTAGCATATGATTAGTTATGCAGAGTCTTGTCATGTAACTGCATTGTTACAATTGCTACAGATACATAAACTGATTTTCTCTTCATTCAGCAGGATTAACTAGGTATGTGGCACGGGCATACAAGACCCCATACAGACCCCAGACTGCCCATAATTCATATTGGCACTCCCTAACTCGCCATGCAGGAGGTTGGGGTGGCAGTGGCATGGCTGGTTAATGATAGTGATATACAAGATAGCACATACACTTGATCTATGCTGACAGCTCATACCTGCTATGGATGTAACCTAGTAAATTAGAAAAAGACGTCTATATATTAGAGACAAATTTAGGTTACTTTATAATTCTAGCCACAATTCTAATTTAGTTTTATTCCCAAGTTTAATGAGTTCCCTCAGTTTTTCTTTACATTTTCCTGGATATCAAAAAAAAAAAAAAAACATACAGGAAAAAATTAAATGAAAGTAAAGCCCAATGTATCACTAACAAAGACACAAAGAGTATTTGAATAATCCAAACAAAAAATGTTATAGACTCAAAACTGCATTTAAATAATAATCTGAAAATGTGCTTGATCACAAATCAGGACAATGGCACAGCCATGATGTGATTAATTAGCAAAAAAGTGAAGATGTAACAAATGTTACAAATCCCTTTAAATGTGTTCTAGACTACAATGCAAAGTAATTCTATACAATTACACCTAGATGATACATATTGTATGATGTCCTATTTTACATCTGAGTGTTACAAATTGCAAGAATGTGCAAGTCTGTACTTATATCAACAGAACAGTGAGGCCTTGATGGGACTTAATAGATCTGTTTTTTTTTACATTATAAAGTACATAAATATCAGCATTATTCCCATGAGGCATCCAACTTAGTGTCATTGTTTTTATAGCAAAACTGCCAAAAGTTTAGTTGGATATACCTCAAAGGCTGCAAGCAGCAAGAGAAAACTCTGCAAAATATTAAAAAAAAAAAAAAAACTAACAGAGAGCTCCGAGCATAATGGCATAGAATTGTAGCTATAGTGGCTAACATATTGTTTTGTGTCTATTAAGCTATAGAGATATCATATCTATCAATTTTCCATTTTCATTTTCCATTGACCTGTTTGTAAATCACAGTTACATAATCATCACATTCTGTTGTCAGAAATATGTAGACAAGTATAATTGTCCTTTATTGGCCCCTCCACACAGTATAATGTTTCAGATTAGCACCTCCATACAATTTAATGAACCTATAGTGGCCTTACACACAGAATAATTTCTCACAGTAGGCCATCAACACTCTATAATGTTCCAGTGTGGCCCCCATACAGTTTTCTTTATGAATTTTCTAAAACTTTTGTGTTCAGAAGAACTTGAAATTTTTAAGGTTTGCTACCCACAAACCATTATTATACTCTGCGTTCTCTCCAGACCTCAGTGTATAATGAGCAGAAGCCCATAAGGGGAGGTTAAATATAATAAACAGTGTTACTCACCTCCCCTGGGCTCCAGCGTGAGTCTTCCAGCATCTTCTGGTCTTAGAGACTTCACGAATGACATCAGACACATCCGTGTCTTGCTAATGTAACAGCCTCAGCAGTTACTGACATCATTTGTAATGTCCCTGAGGCAAGAAGCAAGCCGAGGACCGGCGCTGGAGGTAGGAGAGGTGAGTAACACTTTTTTTTTAAGGTTAAAAATAATTATAAATTTTTATAGATGATTAAATTCTTTTGTGTTTCCTTTATATTTAATGCAACAAATGTAAAATTTCTATAAATGGGTTTTGTTTCTTTTATATAACTATAGACTCCTAATCATTTTTACCAAATATAATTATACTACTACTACTACTAATAAAATAAATAAATCTCTTGTACAGTGTTTAACCAAGTAATAGGATCAATATACCAAACAGAGAAATGATAAAACATTACATTTAGTTATTTATTTTTTTAGTGTACCAAACTGGAAATGTGTTTTTTGGTGGAGATAATATTGTACATACCTTACAACAGTCTTATCTTTCACCAGACTATCCTTCGAATGGATTCAAAAAGAAGTAGGCGCCTTCAGATTTTATACAAATGAGTGAGAAACTTCTCATACACATCAGAGGTTGCAATAATGCCTGTACAGACATCATAGGCACCATGCATTTTCATGTAATACAAAAAGTCTCATGCATATTCATTTCTCAGATTTTAACACATGAGCCCTGCCCTACTTGATGCCACCCTGATGCAGCTGTTCTATTATGTCAGATACCGACACTTAAAATATATCATTTTCTCTGCTTCTGACCACTGGGACTCAGCTCTCCTCTGTGACCACTTTCCCCAGTCACAACCCTCCTTTTACATTTAGAAGCTGGTACAGCTCCCATACAGCGAGATCATGGGAGATGTTTGGTGTCTATGAATGCCGGGGGGCATGTGAAATCTGCCAGTCTGTCATTGAAATAATAACTATTGAGGTTTGTCTGTAGTCAGCTTCAATACCCGAGGCCTAGAAGTCTGAAACTTGCACTGGAAGAAGACGGGTGAAGAGGACGTTGCTGAAGAAGATGGAAGCATCGCTGGAGAGAGTTCTCTTGCAGCATTGGGGACGCCCCCAGTGCCGTTTGAGCACTGGGGCCTGCCCCCAGTGCTGCGAGTGAACTCATTTGCATACCAACGAAAACCAGGATTTCAAGTGAACAGCAGGGTGGAGAAGACAACAAAAGGTAGGAGAAGAATAGCCTTTCTTAAGGCCATTTCAACGTGTTACTCAGAAGTAAATGTTTCAAAGATAGGATCCCTTTAAATTTGACCTCTTAGCATTACTTTGTTCTCCTCAGTGGCTAAGAATACGCCTTAAATATTAGAAAAGGAGTATTTTTGCTCCTAGTGTGGTCTCTGCACATCATATAATTTTAGTGAGATTGGGTAACAATTTGTATAGGAGCTTCCCAGTTATCCCCAAATGGCAAAGTTGGGGGAAAAAAGGTTTGTGCATGTTGGATTTCTGTATGCTCAATCCTGTGCTGTGATTTCTGGCAGCAGTTTATGCAGTTATATGATAAGATAAACCTGGCTGACATGTTTATGGTGGTGTTGGAAGGAATAGCTGTCAGTCAAATGAGCTGTCAAAAGTGTCTGCCTACCTTTAGTATGTAGTTTTGAAGCATTCCCATGTGGAACAGCAATAGGACTTTATGTGATAATTTGGGATTCAGAAGTTTTGGGGACGCTCATATGGCTGTGTAATGTAATGAATCCTCAAATTACAGGGTTTGTTCAGTTTTGGCAAATAAATGTTATTGTTTGTATAATGCAAAGTTATAAAATTTTCCAATCAATTTTCTATATCACTTTTAGATCTCTGCTTGCTGCCATTCATTGGTGACTTCCAGTAGATATAAAAAAAGTCAGTCTTTGGTCTTTTAGCAAGGTGTGCGCCTGTATGTGCATCACACGACCATGGACACATTTATATAACATATAATTGATATACCTTGTTACTTTATACATAAATAATAAATGTTGACACAATAATGCAGCACACAAGATGCTTTAAGTTTTACATAAATATAGCTTTCCAGTCCTGGTCTATATAATGATAGATTAAATTACATTATCCAGTGATTAGAAGGATTTACTTAAACTAATAGACAGAATGGAATGCATGTATAATAAAAACATTACAGTCATGAATGCCAAGGGAACAGGTATTATTCATTCTGTTCACCTGATACATGTGACATTTCATACCACTGGCAACTTAAAATGTGCTCAGATACCAGTTCTATTTATAATAGGAATATATATATATATATATATATATATATATATATATATATATATATAAAATCATTAATTAATTAATTAATTAATTAATTAATTTATTAATTAAATCAATGAAATAATGACCGCCTATACACGGCACAAAGTTCTTTTGTTTATCTCCCTCTCCTTCACAATTTATATATTTTTTAACTTTGCTTTTGATTTTTTTTATATTTATTTATTGTTCTCTTATTTTCTGCTAAATTCCAAAAGTGCTTTTGATTCCTTGTCCTGAAGAGCCGCTAAACTCATGAAATAACTCACTGGCTGGGTGTTACTGCTGCTTCAGAATGTGTCTTTGCAGTATATCTACGCTTATTTTATGAGTTTGTGTGGTCCATTGTGTGCTCCATCATACCTAATCCGAGGGATTTCTGTGGCACAAGCGATGCTACCAGGAGTCTTTGAGCAAAGCAGAGCAGCTGTAATCTAGTTCTGACAAGATCTTGCCACTCGGGTAACAATACATTTTGTTGCATATGGTGCATGCACGGGATCTTGTCTTCTCATGAGTCTACATTAGGCTTGCTTTTTAGACCCACAGTGCCAAGATGAGGGGGTGCCACAGTTTGGGCAGCAGAATTCTTGGCTTTTCAATGTAAGTAGTCGTCATGGCTAACTATGACTAACACTCAGTGTAAGGAAATTGCTAGAATAGCAATTCCCCAGTTGCTGCTGGTGAACCCTCAGGGGAGGGGCACAATAGACAGTGAGCCCTAAGCTGAAACCCCCCGCTGTCCCCTCCTATTTGCCAGTCCTATCCTAAGCAATAGGCAACTGGTAAGCCCTTCCCATATATGTGACATCACAGAATGCAGACAAGACAAACAACAACAGAGGGAAGTCAAGGGCCCAGTAACAGTTGATCAACGCAGTACAGAATCAAAATCCAAGAGAATAGGCAAAAGGAAGGCCAAGAAGAAAGTTTCTTTAGAAGAAAGAGGAGCTTAGCAGGGACAAGGCCTAAGGACAGAGTCACAATAGCCAGAAAGTCTGTGTGGGCTGATGGCCTGTATATAGGAAGCCAAAGACCCGCTCTACACTTGATTGATAGACAGGCTGTTAATCACACAGGCCAGACTAGAATTAACCATTTGATGAACAGAGGGAAACATGGTGCAGGAGATGGGTGTGGTGGAAATTCGATTACAGAGATAGAGCAGTGTTCACACAGTGCAACAATAAACACTAAGCAAAGAAACAATCTGAACTCTCCTCCTGCGCTGCAGCGTGCAATCGGAGGGTGGCGCAGAGACCCGATCAGGCAGCGACGTTACACTCAGGTTGTATATTTTGTTTTACATACTGTTTTTCATTCTAGCAGGGATCGGTTATGTGTCATTCCATTAGCCTTGGTTGTGCCTGTTTCTTTCTATTACACCTGTTTATTTCGATTTCAACGGATGACGCACATGATAATCTTTGTACTATATGTGCTGGCACTGAAGAAGATAATTCTAAAAAAGCTGAAGCCAACATTTTTGCCATGGTACAAAGACCAATTATCTGATACATTTATAGAAATTAAAGCTTCACACAAAAAGAGGAAGTATGATTCATCCACCATACAATATTCTTCTGAGCTGGCTTCTTCCTCTTTCTCCAGCGATTCCGCTTCCTCAGATACTGAATGCATTTCTCTAGACAAGATTTAGATGATCCAGATGGACTTTCTTTTACATACCTTGTCTCTTGAAGGCAGTAAAAGCCACTATGGAGAATGATAAAGACCCCAAGCACAAAGCAAAGAAAGATCAACTCTAGAATTTTCCTGCTCAAAAGACAAAGAGTTTCCTGGTCACTCCATACTCACAGAATGTTTGCAAAAACAATGGTCTACACCAGGCAAGTGGTGTGAACTCAATGGATTCAATCCTCTCTCTTTTACCAGATTCTGAGGACAGGAAGAATGATACTTTTTTTTTTTTTAATCTTATTTAGGTTTGTCTTCCTCCTGTAAAATGATGTTCTCCTCAATCTTAGTAATTACACATTTGGTTAATTTACAAATTATATAGGATCATTAGTCATCTACATCAACTGTGATGAAAGTTAGGCTGGTCTTACACGGCCGTAATGTAAGTCCGCAAATGGTCCGCAATTGAGGGTTTTCAATTGCAGACCATTTGCGGACACATTATATCCAATGTGGCCTCTTACACCACTGGATATTTTATCTGTGGTGTGGCCGGGCCACAACCATGGTCCGCAATTTATAGAACATGTCCGTAATGGCCGTGAATTGCGGCATTGCACGGACTCGTTCATAGAACTCTATGGGCGAGTGCAGCAGGACACGGACGTCTGCAGAGTCTATGTTGCCGATCAGCTTGCGGACCGTACATTCAATACGGTCGTGTAAGACCAGCCTTACTGTAAAGAAAGTTAGTACACCAAACTGGTCTAAGAGCATGTCATATATTATATCGTTACTGTAAAAGATTTACAACCTCAACCGACTAAGACTCCTTGTACATTATATATTCCATCTAACTCATACCCCTAAGGTAGGTATAAATCTATCATAGTTAGTATAATATAATATGTATATTGGATATGCTATTCCTGTTTAAGAATCTCCACAATATGTTCTCAATGTTGAATGCAATAAATGCATATTTTATATGTAATAGAATCAGCAAGACATGTAATAAATATGGTGTAGAAGGCACAGGTAAGTATCATAAACCATAATATACTAATCCCCTTCACAGAAATCACAATAAAATTACTATGCAGGGACTAGATGTCAAATATGGTTTCACAAAACAGAGGCCAAAACCAAAGTTTCTATGAAAGGAATCACAGAAATGCTGCCGAATGTACCATGGAACCAGGGGCGGATCCAGGGCCGGCGAGCCGGGCAACTGCCCGGGGCCCCGCGCTTAGCGGGGCCCCGCGGCGCGGCCGGGACCTAACAAAATGTTCCCGGTCGGCATGTCCCGATTCCAACTGAGCTCAGCGTTAAAGCAGGAGCTGACAGCTCCTGCTTTAAACGCCTATGTATTCAGCTCATCGGCGCCGATGAGCTGAATACATAGGCGTTTAAAGCAGGAGCTGTCACAGCTCAGCTCCTGCTTTAACGCTGAGCTTCGGCATTTGTAGCCGCGATGTGATGACGTCATCACATCGCGGCTACAATATGTGTATGAGGGAGAGAGGAGAGAGCTGCGGGGGAACGAGGAATTGTGTGTGTGTGTGTGTGAATGGCATGACACTGGGGCAGATGGAGGGGGGAGAACGGCATGACACTGGGACAGATAGAGGGGGAGAGAACAGCATGACACTGGGGCAGATGGAGGGGGGAGAACGGCATGACACTGGGGCAGATGAAGGGGGGAGAATGGCATGACACTGGGGCAGATAAAGGGGGGAGAACGGCATGACACTGGGGCAAATGAAGGGGGGGGAGAACGGCATGACACTGAAGCAGATGAAGGGGGATGGCATGACACTGGGGCAGATGAAGGGGGGGAGAATGGCATGACATTGGGGCAGATGAAGGGGGGAGAATGGCATGACACTGGGGCAGATGAAGGGGGGGAGAATGGCATGACATTGGGGCAGATGAAGGGGGGAGAACGGCATGACACTGGGGCAGATGAAGGGGGGAGAACGGCATGACACTGGGGCAGAGATGGGGGGGAAATGAAACTGTGGGCAGATAAAGGGGGAGAATGGCATGAAACTGGGGACAGAGATAGAGGGGGGGACATGAAACTAGGGGTAGATGAAGGGTGTATATGAAAATGGGGAGAGAATGAGGGGGGGACATATAATTTACGGGTGACTGTAGGAGGATTATACTGTGTGGAATCACACGAAAATTGAATGAGAATGGGTGGAGTCAACATAAAAGTGGGCGGGGCCGCGCCGCACGTTTTGTTCCCTCTTTTTAGTCTTCAACAGTTGGGAAGTACAGGTTAGAAGTGCGAGACCCCCCCAGTAAGTAGGGCCCCGCCAAAGTCAATTGCCCAGGGCCCCGCAAACCCTGGATCCGCCACTGCATGGAACCTCACACGTGAAAAATTAACTCAACTAGGATAACACCATCTTGGTTGAGTTGAGTGGGATTTCCATAACTTACATAAATAATGTTTCTGTATTAAAAGCTGTTACTGTCTCTTACTGAGTATGGAGTACGGGCTTGGAGTACAGGGCTGTGCAAAATGCAGAGAAAATGAGGGGATGGGATTGTCACTTCAAACAGTTATATCTCAGGCATAAAAATGTAGAAACTTGCTTTTGGTGCCATATGAAAGAGATTCTCTTTTGCTATGTTTTCAACCAGTGATATCTCTGGAAATAATATAGATAGCATTGCAAACTTAGTGTCATGTGAGATAAGAGAATTTCCTCTTTCGTATGACACAAAAGCAAGTTTCCATGTTTAACAGTTGATATATAACTGTTTGAAGTGACCCTCTCCTTCCCTCATTTTCTCTACAGCTTACACTGTCGGTACATCATACATAGTTACTCAGTGAGAAGAAGAATCAGCTCTCAATAGAGAAGCAAGGAAAAGAATAAGGAGATGCAGGATTTCACATAAAGGAGCCAAAATTTGTAAATAAAGTATATTACAAAATGTATTAATCACACAAATATTTCCAGAAAATCAAAAGTTATCCAAAAGTTTAGTTATTCTTTCACAATGTCACAGAAGTGCTGAATATGGCAAACTCTCATTAAGGGTAAGTTCAGACTCAGTTTTTTGGTCAGGATTTTGAGGCTGTATCCATCTCAAATCCTGACCAAAAAGATGGCTCCTATTGAATGATTCATGCGGGCAATGCGCGGCAAGCACACGGACCTCATTATAGTCTATGTGGTCCGTGCACTTTGACAGCACAGCGCTTGCAATTGCGTTTGTATTCCATCCGGGGGGTCTCTATGTGGACTCTCCCTGGATGGAATACAAAAGCAAATGTGAACCAACCCTGAAGGTAAGTTTACACACAGTTTTTTGGTCAGGATTTTGAGGCCATTTCCACCTCAAAATCCTGACCAAAAAGACAGCTCCCACTGAAATCAATGGGAGCTGCTTAGGTCTTTTTTCCGGGAGCTGTTTCTTCCGGCTCCCGGAAAAAAGAAGCGAGATGCTCATTCTTCAGGCCGAGTGGCCTCATGATTCGGCCTGAAGACACACTCTCCTCCGGACTAGGCCCATTCATTGGGCTTAATCCAGAGTGGAGTGCTTGGCTGGATGCCGATGCAGTGCACTGGCTGTCAGTCACAGCTACCCGGATTTTGGTCCGGAACCTGAGGCGGAGGCACTCTGCATCACATTATGCCCAAATGAATGGGCCTAGTCGGAAGGGAGTGTCTTCAGACGGATGTCGCGAGGCGAATCCGCCTGAAAGAATGAGCATGCCTCTTCTTTTTCCGGGAGCTGAAACAGGATAAGGCCTCAAAATCCTGACCAAAAAAAAACATTTGAACTTACCCTTAGAATTTGAAAACTTCAGACCTCAGGCAGTATAAAGACATGGAGGAAGGGAGGTAGTATAATGTTTGTCCCATCCCTCAATCTAAATGTCATCTGAGCACCCCAGTATGTCTACAAATACAAAAATATCTAAACATTAACTAGTCAATGTACCTTGTATAATAAACTGACATGTAGCCTGCTTGAGTTGCTGTAAAATGAGTAGCTGTATGAAGTACAATGAATGTATAGTACAATGCCACCTGGCTCAGCGGCCAACTGTAGGATTTACCTGTTCACCCGTGTGCCAATCCGAGTCTGACCCCTGGTCTCCCGAGAGGTTCATTACATGTTATTGTGATGCTTATTATAGATATAATAATTAATGGAAAGGGTAATAAATATTTCAATAGCAGAACAGCTTGTAGAATGCTCAAAATTTTTCTATTCCTGTTCTATTTGTGTTTTTTATCAATACACTTATTGTGTTAAGAGAAAAAGCAGCACCGGAATAAAACAAGTGTACACTGTGGTGCTATTGCAATGTAGTTATTTTTGATTAACATCCTACATTTCCCAGAGTGACTCAGTCTGAATAGTGTTTAATCACAATGTCTCGTGTGGGTGCAAAAAGCAACACTGTGCTAGCACATCTATGTTACATGTTGCAATGAAAAGTGCTCCAGACCAAAATAGATTGTGGAGTCCCAAAAATGACAAACATAAGACATCATCTTTTACCTACTTTAATACAAAAATATTTAAATAATAATTTTGCTTCAAAAATTGTTCTATGAAAATAATAATAATAATAATAATAATAATAATAATAATAATAATAATAATAATAATAATAATAATAATAATAATAACTAAGCTTCAAGTTTGGAGAATCTTTCTTTACCATATCAGGCACCTACATAAATAACAATTCATTTCAGTCCCAGAATAGCAGCAAGAGCAAACCCTACTGAAGACATGCAGAAGCCATTCCCAGAATATTAAAATAAGTTTGTATGGGGTCTTTCCTCCAACACATCAAAATTCATTTATGCCATTCCTTAAAGGGTCTGTCTTTGTCTGTCTCCAGGTGTCTCAGAAGCCAGATACACATTATTGTATGTCCAGGGGACAGTTTTCAAACCTGAACATAGAGTTGCACTGCAGTGATGGCATAGCCTCAGAAGCTTTGGCTGTGCCATTACCACAGAGGCGCATGGCGATAAGTCAAACTTCCGCTGTGACAGCTGAGATTGTTGAAAATGTTGATCTTGGCCATTTAACTCCTTAGATACCACAATCGATGCTGACTGTGGTATCTAAGGCTAAAGCCCCACATTGCAGAAACGCAGCTTTTATTGTTGCAGACTTTGCTGCAGTTTTTTGAGCCAAAGTCAGTAGTGCATTGAGCAGAGGGAGAGGTATAAGAACTTCCTATATATTTCCTATTCCTTTTTAGCCATTCTTGGCTTTGGTGGAAAAACAAACTCTACAACAAAAAAAAGCCTCAGCCTAAGGAGTTTGCAAAGGTAGGAGACTCCCTACACTTCTATATCGGCAACGCCACACTGTCATCACAGGGTGCCTATGGTGTTTATTGCAGTTGGGCTCCAGGCCTGCAATGTCAGAATGCCTAATATATTGCACAATTTTATGTTATACTGATTATACTGAGGAGTTATATGAGTGATCAATTGCATTGTGACTAGAGATGAGCGAACAGTGTTCTATCGAACTCATGTTCGATCGGATATTAGGCTGTTCGGCATGTTCGAATCGAATCGAACACCGCGTGGTAAAGTGCGCCATTACTCGATTCCCCTCCCACCTTCCCTGGCGCCTTTTTTGCTCCAATAACAGCGCAGGGTAGGTGGGACAGGAACTACGACACCGGTGACGTTGAAAAAAGTAGGCAAAACCCATTGGCTGCCGAAAACATGTGACCTCTAATTTAAAAGAACAGCGCCGCCCAGGTTCGCGTCATTCTGAGCTTGCAATTCACCGAGGACGGAGGTTTCCGTCCAGCTAGCTAGGGCTTAGATTCTGGGTAGGCAGGGACAGGCTAGGATAGGAAGGAGAAGACAACCAACAGCTCTTGTAAGAGCTAAATTCCAGGGAGAAGCTTGTCAGTGTAACGTGGCACTGACGGGCTCAATCGCCGCAACCCAGCTTTCCCAGGATCCTGAATGGAATACACTGTCAGTGTATTCCCGTATACCCGATATATACCCCGATACCCGTTCCAACGGTGTGCCCCCCCACCTTCACCCCAGAAATACCCTGCAAGTCCCCTAGCAATAGAATTGGGGCTATATACACCCACAATTTTTACTACTGGTATACAGTGCCATTGTCTGACTGGGAATTCAAAGAATATATTGGGAATACAAATACCCTCATTTCTTGCTACTGCCATATAGTGCCAGTGTCTGACTGGGAATTCAAAGAATATATTGGGGTTACGTGCACCCACAATTTTTACTACTGGTATACAGTGCCATTGTCTGACTGGGAATTCAAAGAATATATTGGGAATACAAATACCCTCATTTCTTGCTACTGCCATATAGTGCCAGTTTCTGACTGGTAATTCAAAGAATATATTGGGGTTACGTGCACCCACAATTTTTACTACTGGTATACAGTGCCATTGTCTGACTGGGAATTCAAAGAATATATTGGGAATACAAATACCCTCATTTCTTGCTACTGCCATATAGTGCCAGTGTCTGACTGGGAATTCAAAGAATATATTGGGGTTACGTGCACCCACAATTTTTACTACTGGTATACAGTGCCATTGTCTGACTGGGAATTCAAAGAATATATTGGGAATACAAATACCCTCATTTCTTGCTACTGCCATATAGTGCCAGTGTCTGACTGGGAATTCAAAGAATATATTGGGGTTACGTGCACCCACAATTTTTACTACTGGTATACAGTGCCATTGTCTGACTGGGAATTCAAAGAATATATTGGGAATACAAATACCCTCATTTCTTGCTACTGCCATATAGTGCCAGTGTCTGACTGGTAATTCAAAGAATATATTGGGGTTACGTGCACCCACAATTTTTACTACTGGTATACAGTGCCATTGTCTGACTGGGAATTCAAAGAATATATTGGGAATACAAATACCCTCATTTCTTGCTACTGCCATATAGTGCCAGTGTCTGACTGGGAATTCAAAGAATATATTGGGGTTACGTGCACCCACAATTTTTACTACTGGTATACAGTGCCATTGTCTGACTGGGAATTCAAAGAATATATTGGGGTTATAAATACCCTCATTTCTTGCTACTGCCATATAGTGCCAGTTTCTGACTGGTAATTCAAAGAATATATTGGGGTTACGTGCACCCACAATTTTTACTACTGGTATACAGTGCCATTGTCTGACTGGGAATTCAAAGAGTATATTGGGAATACAAATACCCTCATTTCTTGCTACTGCCATATAGTGCCAGTTTCTGACTGGTAATTCAAAGAATATATTGGGGTTACGTGCACCCACAATTTTTACTACTGGTATACAGTGCCATTGTCTGACTGGGAATTCAAAGAATATATTGGGGTTATAAATACCCTCATTTCTTGCTACTGCCATATAGTGCCAGTTTCTGACTGGTAATTCAAAGAATATATTGGGGTTACGTGCACCCACAATTTTTACTACTGGTATACAGTGCCATTGTTTGACTGGGAATTCAAAGAGTATATTGGGAATACAAATACCCTCATTTCTTGCTACTGCCATATAGTGCCAGTTTCTGACTGGGAATTCAAAGAATATATTGGGGTTACGTGCACCCACAATTTTTACTACTGGTATACAGTGCCATTGTCTGACTGGGAATTCAAAGAATATATTGGGGTTATAAATACCCTCATTTCTTGCTACTGCCATATAGTGCCAGTTTCTGACTGGTAATTCAAAGAATATATTGGGGTTACGTGCACCCACAATTTTTACTACTGGTATACAGTGCCATTGTCTGACTGGGAATTCAAAGAGTATATTGGGAATACAAATACCCTCATTTCTTGCTACTGCCATATAGTGCCAGTTTCTGACTGGTAATTCAAAGAATATATTGGGGTTACGTGCACCCACAATTTTTACTACTGGTATACAGTGCCATTGTCTGACTGGGAATTCAAAGAATATATTGGGGTTATAAATACCCTCATTTCTTGCTACTGCCATATAGTGCCAGTTTCTGACTGGTAATTCAAAGAATATATTGGGGTTACGTGCACCCACAATTTTTACTACTGGTATACAGTGCCATTGTCTGACTGGGAATTCAAAGAGTATATTGGGAATACAAATACCCTCATTTCTTGCTACTGCCATATAGTGCCAGTTTCTGACTGGTAATTCAAAGAATATATTGGGGTTACGTGCACCCACAATTTTTACTACTGGTATACAGTGCCATTGTCTGACTGGGAATTCAAAGAATATATTGGGGTTATAAATACCCTCATTTCTTGCTACTGCCATATAGTGCCAGTTTCTGACTGGTAATTCAAAGAATATATTGGGGTTACGTGCACCCACAATTTTTACTACTGGTATACAGTGCCATTGTTTGACTGGGAATTCAAAGAGTATATTGGGAATACAAATACCCTCATTTCTTGCTACTGCCATATAGTGCCAGTTTCTGACTGGGAATTCAAAGAATATATTGGGGTTACGTGCACCCACAATTTTTACTACTGGTATACAGTGCCATTGTCTGACTGGGAATTCAAAGAATATATTGGGGTTATAAATACCCTCATTTCTTGCTACTGCCATATAGTGCCAGTTTCTGACTGGTAATTCAAAGAATATATTGGGGTTACGTGCACCCACAATTTTTACTACTGGTATACAGTGCCATTGTCTGACTGGGAATTCAAAGAGTATATTGGGAATACAAATACCCTCATTTCTTGCTACTGCCATATAGTGCCAGTTTCTGACTGGTAATTCAAAGAATATATTGGGGTTACGTGCACCCACAATTTTTACTACTGGTATACAGTGCCATTGTCTGACTGGGAATTCAAAGAATATATTGGGGTTATAAATACCCTCATTTCTTGCTACTGCCATATAGTGCCAGTTTCTGACTGGTAATTCAAAGAATATATTGGGGTTACGTGCACCCACAATTTTTACTACTGGTATACAGTGCCATTGTCTGACTGGGAATTCAAAGAGTATATTGGGAATACAAATACCCTCATTTCTTGCTACTGCCATATAGTGCCAGTTTCTGACTGGTAATTCAAAGAATATATTGGGGTTACGTGCACCCACAATTTTTACTACTGGTATACAGTGCCATTGTCTGACTGGGAATTCAAAGAATATATTGGGGTTATAAATACCCTCATTTCTTGCTACTGCCATATAGTGCCAGTTTCTGACTGGTAATTCAAAGAATATATTGGGGTTACGTGCACCCACAATTTTTACTACTGGTATACAGTGCCATTGTCTGACTGGGAATTCAAAGAGTATATTGGGAATACAAATACCCTCATTTCTTGCTACTGCCATATAGTGCCAGTTTCTGACTGGGAATTCAAAGAATATATTGGGGTTACGTGCACCCACAATTTTTACTACTGGTATACAGTGCCATTGTCTGACTGGGAATTCAAAGAATATATTGGGGTTATAAATACCCTCATTTCTTGCTACTGCCATATAGTGCCAGTTTCTGACTGGTAATTCAAAGAATATATTGGGGTTACGTGCACCCACAATTTTTACTACTGGTATACAGTGCCATTGTCTGACTGGGAATTCAAAGAGTATATTGGGAATACAAATACCCTCATTTCTTGCTACTGCCATATAGTGCCAGTGTCTGACTGGGAATTCAAAAAATATATTGGGGTTACGTGCACCCACAATTTTTACTACTGGTATACAGTGCCAATTTCTAACTAGGAATTCAAAATGCGCAAGGCTCCTGGAAAGGGACGTGGACGAGGCCGTGGGCGAGGTCGGGGGAATGGTTCTGGGGAGCAAGGTAGCAGTGAAGCCACAGGGCGTCCCGTGCCTACTCCTGTGGGGCAGCAAGCATTGCGCCACTCCACAGTGCCAGGGTTGCTTGCCACATTAACTAAACTGCAGGGTACAAACCTTAGTAGGCCCGAGAACCAGGAACAGGTCTTGCAATGGCTGTCAGAGAACGCTTACAGCACATTGTCCAGCAGCCAGTCAGACTCTGCCTCCTCTCCTCCTATTACCCAACAGTCTTGTCTTCCTTCCTCCCAAAATTCTGAAGCTTTACAGAACAATAACCCAAACTGTCCCTGCTCCCCAGAGCTGTTCTCCGCTCCTTTCATTGTCCCTCAACCTGCCTCTCCACGTCACGATTCCACGAACCTAACAGAGGAGCATCTGTGTCCAGATGCTCAAACACTAGAGTCTCCTCCATCTCCGTTCGATTTGGTGGTGGATGACCAGCAACCCACCCTCATCGACGATGATGTGACGCAGTTGCCGTCAGGGCATCCAGTTGACCGGCGCATTGTGCGGGAGGAGGAGATGAGACAGGAGTTGGAAGAGGAAGTGGTGGATGATGAGGACACTGACCCGACCTGGACAGGGGGGATGTCAAGCGGGGAAAGTAGTGTGGATGTTGAGGCAGGTGCAGCACCAAAAAGGGTAGCTAGAGGCAGAGGCAGAGGTCAGCAGCTTAGGCGAAGCCAGGCCACACCCGGAATCTCCCAAGATGTTCCAGTTCGTACCCAGCCCCGAAAAACTCCCACCTCGAGGGCACGTTTCTCGAAGGTGTGGAGTTTTTTCAAGGAATGCGCCGAGGACAGATATAGTGTTGTCTGCACAATTTGCCTCTCGAAATTGATTAGGGGCTCTGAGAAGAGCAACCTGTCCACCACTTCAATGCGCCGTCATTTGGAATCCAAGCACTGGAATCAGTGGCAGGCAGCAACGGCAGTACAAAGGCCGCCTGCCGTTCACGCCACTGCCACTGCCTCTGCCACTGCCTCTGCCTCTGCCACTGCCACTGCTGACTGTGCTGGCGATGCACTCCAGAGGACGAGCCAGGACACCACTTCATCTGCCTCCGCCACTTTGTTGACTTCTACCTCATCCTCCCCTGGTCCTGTCTTATCTCCTTCTCCTGCACCATCAAAGGCACCATCAGGCGTTTCTTTACAACAACCCACCATCTCTCAGACATTGGAGCGGCGGCAGAAATACACTGCTAACCACCCACACGCGCAAGCCTTGAACGCCAACATCGCTAAACTGCTGGCCCAGGAGATGTTGGCGTTCCGGCTTGTTGAAACTCCCGCCTTCCTGGACCTGATGGCAACTGCGGCACCTCGCTATGCCGTCCCTAGCCGTCACTACTTCTCCCGGTGTGCCGTCCCCGCCTTGCACCAGCACGTGTCACTCAACATCAGGCGGGCCCTTAGTTCCGCGCTTTGCACAAAGGTCCACTTGACCACCGACGCGTGGACAAGTGCATGCGGACAGGGACGCTACATTTCACTGACGGCACACTGGGTGAATGTAGTTGAGGCTGGGACTGCTTCCCAAACTGGCCCGGTGTACCTCGTCTCCCCGCCTAACATTCCTGGCAGGGACACGAGAAGAACACCCCCCTCCTCCTCCTCCTCCTCTACCGCCTCCTCCTCCGCCACCGCCTCCTCCTCCGCCACCGCCTCCTCCTCCGCTGTTAGATTGACCCCAGCTACGAGTTGGAAACGTTGCAGCACTGGCGTTGGTAGACGTCAGCAGGCTGTGCTGAAGCTGATCAGCTTGGGGGACAGACAGCACACTGCCTCCGAGGTGAGGGATGCCCTCCTCGATGAGACGGCAATATGGTTTGAGCCGCTGCACCTGGGCCCAGGCATGGTCGTTTGTGATAACGGCCGGAACCTGGTAGCAGCTCTGGAGCTTGCCGGACTCCAACATGTTCCATGCCTGGCCCACGTCTTCAACCTAGTGGTGCAACGTTTCCTAAAGAGCTACCCCAATGTTCCAGAGCTACTGGTGAAAGTGCGGCGCATGTGCGCCCACTTTCGCAAGTCGACAGTAGCCGCTGCTAGCTTAAAATCTCTCCAGCAACGCCTGCATGAGCCACAACACCGGCTTTTGTGCGACGTCCCCACACGCTGGAACTCAACGTTTCAGATGTTGAATAGAGTGGTTGAGCAGCAGAGACCTTTGATGGAATACCAGCTACAAAACCCTAGGGTGCCACAAAGTCAGCTGCCTCAGTTTCACATCCATGAGTGGCCATGGATGAGAGACCTTTGTGACATCCTACGGGTCTTTGAGGAGTCCACAAGGAGGGTGAGCTCTGAGGATGCGATGGTGAGCCTTACAATCCCGCTCTTGTGTGTTCTGAGAGAATCCCTGATTGACATCAGGGATAACTCAGATCACACAGAGGAGTTAGGGATAGCATCCGATCCGTCACAGCTGGAGAGTAGGTCCACACATCTGTCCGCTTCACTGCGTTTAATGGAGGAGGAGGAGGAGGAGGAGGAGGAGGAAGAAGAGTTGTCCGATGATGTGATGGTGATACAGGAGGCTTCCGGGCAACTTCGAATCGTCCCATTGTTGCAGCGCGGATGGGTAGACATGGAGGATGAGGAGGAAATGGAGATTGAACTTTCCGGTGGGGCCAGAGGAGTCATGCCAACTAACACTGTGGCAGACATGGCTGAGTTCATGTTGGGGTGCTTTACAACCGACAAGCGTATTGTCAAAATCATGGAGGACAACCAGTACTGGATCTTTGCTATCCTTGACCCCCGGTATAAAAACAACATCTCGTCTTTTATTCCGGTAGAGGGGAGGGCCAATCGCATCAATGCTTGCCACAGGCAATTGGTGCAGAATATGATGGAGATGTTTCCAGCATGTGACGTTGGCGGCAGGGAGGGCAGTTCCTCCAGTAGGCAACCAAGTTCTCACCGGTCCACACAAACGAGGGGCACACTGTCTAAGGTCTGGGACACCTTGATGGCACCCCCTCGCCAAAGTGCCGCCACGGAGGGTCCTAGTGTCACCAGGCGTGAGAAGTATAGGCGCATGTTGCGGGAATACCTTTCCGACCACAGCCCTGTCCTCTCCGACCCCTCTGCGCCCTACACGTATTGGGTGTCGAAGTTGGACCTGTGGCTTGAACTTGCCCTATATGCCTTGGAGGTGCTGTCCTGTCCTGCCGCCAGCGTCCTATCTGAGAGGGTGTTCAGTGCAGCCGGTGGCATCATCACTGACAAGCGCACCCGTCTGTCAGCTGAGAGTGCCGACCGGCTCACTTTGATAAAAATGAACCACCACTGGATAGAGCCTTCATTTTTGTGCCCACCTGTGTAAAGCACCCCAACATGAAACTCCATGTCTGTACTCAACCTCTCCAATTCCTCCGCATCCTCATACTCATCCACCATAAGCGTTGCACAATTCTGCTAATACTAGGCTCCCTCCAACATGATTTCCCCCAACTCTGCTGGTTAGAGGCTCCCTCCACCCTGATTTCCACCAACTCTGCTGGTTAGAGGCTCCCTCCACCCTGCTTTCCCACAACTCTGCTGGTTAGAGGCTCCTTCCACCATGAATTTGCCCAAACTGGGCTGTTTAGAGGCTCCCTCCACCATGAATTGGTCCAAACTGGGCTGGTTAGAGGCTCCCTCCACCATTAATTGGTCCAAACTGGGCTGGTTAGAGGCTCCCTCCACCATGAATTTGCCCAAACTGGGCTGTTTAGAGGCTCCCTCCACCATGAATTTGCCCAAACTGGGCTGTTTAGAGGCTCCCTCCACCATGAATTGGTCCAAACTGGGTTTTTTAGAGGCTCCCTCCACCATGAATTGGTCCAAACTGGGCTGGTTAGAGGCTCCCTCCACCATGAATTGGTCCAAACTGGGCTGGTTAGAGGCTCCCTCCACCATTAATTGGTCCAAACTGGGCTGGTTAGAGGCTCCCTCCACCATTAATTGGTCCAAACTGGGCTGGTTAGAGGCTCCCTCCACCATTAATTGGTCCAAACTGGGCTGGTTAGAGGCTCCCTCCACCATGAATTTGCCCAAACTGGGCTGTTTAGAGGCTCCCTCCACCATGAATTTGCCCAAACTGGGCTGTTAGAGGCTCCCTCCACCATGAATTGGTCCAAACTGGGGTTTTTAGAGGCTCCCTCCACCATGAATTGGTCCAAACTTGGCTGTTTAGAGGCTCCCTCCACCATGAATTGGTCCAAACTGGGGTGGTTAGAGGCTCCCTCCACCATTAATTGGTCCAAACTGGGCTGGTTAGAGGCTCCCTCCACCATTAATTGGTCCAAACTGGGCTGGTTAGAGGCTCCCTCCACCATGAATTTGCCCAAACTGGGCTGTTTAGAGGCTCCCTCCACCATGAATTTGCCCAAACTGGGCTGGTTAGAGGCTCCCTCCACCATGAATTGGTCCAAACGGGTTTTTAGAGGCTCCCTTCACCATGAATTGGTCCAAACTTGGCTGTTTAGAGGCTCCCTCCACCATGAATTGGTCCAAACTGGGGTGGTTAGAGGCTCCCTCCACCATTAATTGGTCCAAACTGGGCTGGTTAGAGGCTCCCTCCACCATTAATTGGTCCAAACTGGGCTGGTTAGAGGCTCCCTCCACCATGAATTGGTCCAAACTGGGGTTTTTAGAGGCTCCCTCCACCATGAATTGGTCCAAACTTGGCTGTTTAGAGGCTCCCTCCACCATTAATTGGTCCAAACTGGGCTGGTTAGAGGCTCCCTCCACCATGAATTGGTCCAAACTGGGTTTTTTAGAGGCTCCCTCCACCATGAATTTGCCCAAACTGGGCTGTTTAGAGGCTCCCTCCACCATGAATTGGTCCAAACTGGGTTTTTTAGAGGCTCCCTCCACCATGAATTGGTCCAAACTGGGCTGGTTAGAGGCTCCCTCCACCATGAATTGGTCCAAACTGGGCTGGTTAGAGGCTCCCTCCACCATTAATTGGTCCAAACTGGGCTGGTTAGAGGCTCCCTCCACCATTAATTGGTCCAAACTGGGCTGGTTAGAGGCTCCCTCCACCATTAATTGGTCCAAACTGGGCTGGTTAGAGGCTCCCTCCACCATTAATTGGTCCAAACTGGGCTGGTTAGAGGCTCCCTCCACCATTAATTGGTCCAAACTGGGCTGGTTAGAGGCTCCCTCCACCATTAATTGGTCCAAACTGGGCTGGTTAGAGGCTCCCTCCACCATTAATTGGTCCAAACTGGGCTGGTTAGAGGCTCCCTCCACCATGAATTTGCCCAAACTGGGCTGTTTAGAGGCTCCCTCCACCATGAATTTGCCCAAACTGGGCTGGTTAGAGGCTCCCTCCACCATGAATTGGTCCAAACTGGGGTTTTTAGAGGCTCCCTCCACCATGAATTGGTCCAAACTTGGCTGTTTAGAGGCTCCCTCCACCATGAATTGGTCCAAACTGGGGTGGTTAGAGGCTCCCTCCACCATTAATTGGTCCAAACTGGGCTGGTTAGAGGCTCCCTCCACCATTAATTGGTCCAAACTGGGCTGGTTAGAGGCTCCCTCCACCATGAATTTGCCCAAACTGGGCTGTTTAGAGGCTCCCTCCACCATGAATTTGCCCAAACTGGGCTGGTTAGAGGCTCCCTCCACCATGAATTGGTCCAAACGGGTTTTTAGAGGCTCCCTTCACCATGAATTGGTCCAAACTTGGCTGTTTAGAGGCTCCCTCCACCATGAATTGGTCCAAACTGGGGTGGTTAGAGGCTCCCTCCACCATTAATTGGTCCAAACTGGGCTGGTTAGAGGCTCCCTCCACCATTAATTGGTCCAAACTGGGCTGGTTAGAGGCTCCCTCCACCATGAATTGGTCCAAACTGGGGTTTTTAGAGGCTCCCTCCACCATGAATTGGTCCAAACTGGGCTGGTTAGAGGCTCCCTCCACCATTAATTGGTCCAAACTGGGCTGGTTAGAGGCTCCCTCCACCATGAATTGGTCCAAACTGGGTTTTTTAGAGGCTCCCTCCACCATGAATTTGCCCAAACTGGGCTGTTTAGAGGCTCCCTCCACCATGAATTGGTCCAAACTGGGTTTTTTAGAGGCTCCCTCCACCATGAATTGGTCCAAACTGGGCTGGTTAGAGGCTCCCTCCACCATGAATTGGTCCAAACTGGGGTGGTTAGAGGCTCCCTCCACCATTAATTGGTCCAAACTGGGCTGGTTAGAGGCTCCCTCCACCATTAATTGGTCCAAACTGGGCTGGTTAGAGGCTCCCTCCACCATTAATTGGTCCAAACTGGGCTGGTTAGAGGCTCCCTCCACCATGAATTTGCCCAAACTGGGCTGTTTAGAGGCTCCCTCCACCATGAATTTGCCCAAACTGGGCTGGTTAGAGGCTCCCTCCACCATGAATTGGTCCAAACTGGGGTTTTTAGAGGCTCCCTCCACCATGAATTGGTCCAAACTTGGCTGTTTAGAGGCTCCCTCCACCATTAATTGGTCCAAACTGGGCTGGTTAGAGGCTCCCTCCACCATGAATTGGTCCAAACTGGGTTTTTTAGAGGCTCCCTCCACCATGAATTTGCCCAAACTGGGCTGTTTAGAGGCTCCCTCCACCATGAATTGGTCCAAACTGGGGTGGTTAGAGGCTCCCTCCACCATTAATTGGTCCAAACTGGGCTGGTTAGAGGCTCCCTCCACCATTAATTGGTCCAAACTGGGCTGGTTAGAGGCTCCCTCCACCATGAATTTGCCCAAACTGGGCTGGTTAGAGGCTCCCTCCACCATGAATTGGTCCAAACTGGGTTTTTTAGAGGCTCCCTCCACCATGAATTTGCCCAAACTGGGCTGGTTAGAGGCTCCCTCCACCATGAATTGGTCCAAACTGGGGTTTTTAGAGGCTCCCTCCACCATGAATTTGCCCAAACTCTGCTGGTTAGAGGCTCAATCCACCCTGATTTTCAAAACAAATGTTGGTGCCAACCTCAACTTACTACAAGGGCCAAATTCACTGCTGGTGACAAGCTCTCCTCACTGCAAGTGCCAAATACACATGTTTCAAGGTGTTTTCCTACTGTCAGAGAGGTGGTATTGAGTGTGTAAAGTGTGTAGTTGTTAGGCTGTGATGTTGGGGTAATAGAGGGTCTTTGGTGTGTTAGATGCCCCCAGACATGCTTCCCCTGCTGTCCCAGTGTCATTCCAGAGGTGTTGGCATCATTTCCTGGGGTGTCATAGTGGACTTGGTGACCCTCCAGACACGGATTTGGGTTTCCCCCTTAACGAGTATCTGTTCCCCATAGACTATAATGGGGTTCGAAACCCGTTCGAACACACGAACATTGAGCGGCTGTTCGAATCGAATTTCGAACCTCGAACATTTTAGTGTTCGCTCATCTCTAATTGTGACGTCCCATACTGAGATGAAAACATTAAAAACAAAAAAAAATAATTAGCCTTTAAAATTTGTGCATGTTCCAAAAAAAAAAATATATATAGAAAGTTTTGCAAAAGTGTTTATGTGAAAATAAACATAAACCGTAGCACCAGGAGCAAAACAACCCAAATAATAAAGCAAACAGAACGGTGAACGTCATAAGAAGGCTACAAAAACAAAAATAGATTTTTTTTTCATCCAATCCTCCTCAAAAATTGGATAAGTTAGGCAATAAGTACAATTTACCTAAAAATGGTACCAATGAAAATAGTATCCCCCAGAAAAGACCCTGACCCATGTACATTGACTGACAAATGAACTAGCTCTTAGGAAGAAGCTAAAGAAAAAGAAATATTTTTAATATTTTAATCATGTGCAAAATTTGTGAAACATTAAAAATTCTATATATTTGGCAATTCTGCAAATGTACCAACATATATATGAGGACAAAATATTTGCACTATCTTGTGACTGTCACAATCTCACATAGTGTATATTGGAACCTTAGGCCTAAGATACATACAAGACATTAAGGTTCCCAGTTTGTTAACTCCAGCTTTCATAATGTAATTTCCTATGGAAAATAAAATTGAAACACAACTCATAGAAACTCATTTAATTTTGCTGCATTAACTTCCTTACCGCTAAAAAATTTCACAAAAGCTTGTAATTTTGCCATGGCTGTGACATGACATCACATTTCACAGCTGAAAATCTAATGTGTATGGGGACAGTTTATTAACCCCTCAGTTTCCTGCACCAAGGGTGACTGGTAACCACTTATCTCAACTCTATTAACGCCTTTAGCTAATGCTACCTGTTGTATTTACCTCATAGGTTGTAAGTTCTCGCAAGCAGGGCCTTCACGCATATTGTGTGAATTGAATTATTACTAGAGATGAGCGAACACTAAAATGTTCGAGGTTCGAAATTCGATTCGAACAGCCGCTCACTGTTCGAGTGTTCGAATGGGTTTCGAACCCCATTATAGTCTATGGGGAACATAAACTCGTTAAGGGGGAAACCCAAATTCGTGTCTGGAGGGTCACCAAGTCCACTATGACACCCCAGGAAATGATACCAACACCCTGGAATGACACTGGGACAGCAGGGGAAGCATGTCTGGGGGCATAAAAGTCACTTTATTTCATGGAAATCCCTGTCAGTTTGCGATTTTCGCAAGCTAACTTTTCCCCATAGAAATGCATTGGCCAGTGCTGATTGGCCAGAGTACGGAACTCGACCAATCAGCGCTGGCTCTGCTGGAGGAGGCGGAGTCTAAGATAGCTCCACACCAGTCTCCATTCAGGTCCGACCTTAGACTCCGCCTCCTCCGGCAGAGCCAGCGCTGATTGGCCGAAGGCTGGCCAATGCATTCCTATGCGAATGCAGACTTAGCAGTGCTGAGTCAGTTTTGCTCAACTACACATCTGATGCACACTCGGCACTGCTACATCAGATGTAGCAATCTGATGTAGCAGAGCCGAGGGTGCACTAGAACCCCTGTGCAAACTCAGTTCACGCTAATAGAATGCATTGGCCAGCGCTGATTGGCCAATGCATTCTATTAGCCCGATGAAGTAGAGCTGAATGTGTGTGCTAAGCACACACATTCAGCACTGCTTCATCAAGCCAATACAATGCATTAGCCAGTGCTGATTGGCCAGAGTACGGAACTCGACCAATCAGCGCTGGCTCTGCTGGAGGAGGCGGAGTCTAAGATAGCTCCACACCAGTCTCCATTCAGGTCCGACCTTAGACTCCGCCTCCTCCGGCAGAGCCAGCGCTGATTGGCCGAAGGCTGGCCAATGCATTCCTATGCGAATGCAGACTTAGCAGTGCTGAGTCAGTTTTGCTCAACTACACATCTGATGCACACTCGGCACTGCTACATCAGATGTAGCAATCTGATGTAGCAGAGCCGAGGGTGCACTAGAACCCCTGTGCAAACTCAGTTCACGCTAATAGAATGCATTGGCCAGCGCTGATTGGCCAATGCATTCTATTAGCCCGATGAAGTAGAGCTGAATGTGTGTGCTAAGCACACACATTCAGCACTGCTTCATCAAGCCAATACAATGCATTAGCCAGTGCTGATTGGCCAGAGTACGGAATTCGGCCAATCAGCGCTGGCCAATGCATTCTATTAGCCCGATGAAGTAGAGCTGAATGTGTGTGCTAAGCACACACATTCAGCACTGCTTCATCAAGCCAATACAATGCATTAGCCAGTGCTGATTGGCCAGAGTACGGAATTCGGCCAATCAGCGCTGGCTCTGCCGGAGGAGGCGGAGTCTAAGGTCGGACCTGAATGGAGACTGGTGTGGAGCGATCTTAGACTCCGCCTCCTCCAGCAGAGCCAGCGCTGATTGGTCGAGTTCCGTACTCTGGCCAATCAGCGCTGGCCAATGCATTCTATTAGCCCGATGAAGTAGAGCTGAATGTGTGTGCTTAGCACACACATTCAGCTCTACTTCATCAGGCTAATAGAATACATTGGCCAATCAGCGCTGGCCAATGCATTCTATTAGCTTGATGAAGCAGAGTGTGCACAAGGGTTCAAGCGCACCCTCGGCTCTGATGTAGCAGAGCTGAGGGTGCACAAGGGTTCAAGTGCACCCTCGGCTCTCCTACATCAGAGCCGAGGGTGCGCTTGAACCCTTGTGCAGCCTCGGCTCTGCTACATCAGAGCCGAGGGTGCGCTTGAACCCTTGTGCACACTCTGCTTCATCAAGCTAATAGAATGCATTGGCCAGCACTGATTGGCCAGAGTACGGAATTCGGCCAATCAGCGCTGGCCAATGCATCCCTATGGGAAAAAGTTTATCTCACAAAAATCACAATTACACACCCGATAGAGCCCCAAAAAGTTATTTTTAATAACATTCCCCCCTAAATAAAGGTTATCCCTAGCTATCCCTGCCTGTACAGCTATCCCTGTCTCATAGTCACAAAGTTCACATTCTCATATGACCCGGATTTGAAATCCACTATTCGTCTAAAATGGAGGTCACCTGATTTCGGCAGCCAATGACTTTTTCCAATTTTTTTCAATGCCCCCAGTGTCGTAGTTCCTGTCCCACCTCCCCTGCGCTGTTATTGGTGCAAAAAAGGCGCCAGGGAAGGTGGGAGGGGAATCGAATTTTGGCGCACTTTACCACGTGGTGTTCGATTCGATTCGAACATGGCGAACACCCTGATATCCGATCGAACATGTGTTCGATAGAACACTGTTCGCTCATCTCTAATTATTACCCTTTAATGTCTCATTTTGTCTATACTGAAACCTATGATTTGTAAAGTGGAATATGTTGGTTCTTTATAAACAAAAATATCATATTATTCACAGCCCTCATTCCAGGGTTCATATGCTAAAAATTCTTCAAAATTGGTGGCTGTCTGGTTCCCTCACTCCTCCCGGGAATAAAACTTCCAAAACTCCTGATACTCCTGTTTCCCAAACCAGCAATTCTTGCTTCTACCCTACTTTGCCAGCCGATCACTGTTAGTATTATATCTACCTGTATATATTTTGTGTATTGTATGTAACCCCCAAATGTAAAGCACCATGGAATTAGTGGTGCTATATAAATAATAATAATAACAATAATAACAACAACAATAATAATAACAATAATAATAATGTACGTCTTAGTTGTCAGTGTAAATGTTATAAATGGGAATAGGCTCACTGGGCGTGCCACAATCATGTAACATTTTGCAAAGCTGTTCCTGAGTCCTCCTAAGGCCATAACTCAGAAATGGGCAACTGTGGGCTGAAGTGTTGCCCCACCAAGCAGTCCGATTCAATCAATGCCCACATCAGCAGTCCAGTATCGTCAACTTTCATGAGCTATAGTTACAGGGTTCTTTTCATTTTAATAGACACCCGAGTTAGCGTGTACTATCACCCTCTCTTGACCATCCTGGATCTGGGTTACCATATAATAATAATTATAATAATAATAATAAATTTTATTTATATAGCGCCAACATATTCCGCAGCGCTGTACAATTTGTAGGGTTCAAATACAGACAGAAAGATACATTACAAAGAAAGTCATTTCACACAATGGGACTGAGGGCTCTGCTCGCAAGAGCTTACAATCTATGAGGTAGAGGGGGTGACACAAGAGGTAGCAGGGGCGGCATTGCTTATGCAGAGGTCAGACACTTTGTAATAGAGGTGAGTGTCATTACACAAACATAAAACTTTATGAGCTGTCGACAGTCGTGTCCTTTAACATGTGGATGGAGCTTGGACCTATAAAGTTAGCATGAGGTGACATCATATCATGTGGGGAAATGTGGGAGCGGGGACAGAGGAGGGTTAAATTTTGGGGATTCTAGTTATAGTATGGAAGGGTTTACGTTAGAAATTGTGATAGGCTTGTCTGAAAAGATGCGTCTTTAGTTTGCGTTTTAAACTGTAGAAATTGGGAGTTAATCTGATTGTCCGGGGTAGAGTATTCCAGAAAAGTGCCACTGTCATAATTCTGTCAGCAACATGAGCAGCTTTCTGAAGTCTATGTGGGCCAGTATCGGCATGCTGGGGAGTAGTTCCTTCAGCTACCAGAAAATGTGATCTGCTTCCTGTATCCAAGCCAAAGGCATATTTTTGATCTCCCCAGGGGTTGCTCCAGTTAGCAGAGCTTCTACTTTGGCAGAGTCCTTGATAAAGCGCTTGTAGTAATTCACCAGTCCTAGGGACAAACAGAGCTCACAGTTGAATGGCCTGAACCTGTGTATGCATGCTATTTTGGACACCACATGCCCCTGATATTCAATGCTTTTTAAGACTTTAGCTTCAATCCTTGCTCCTCCAATTGGAACAGCATTCAATCTTGCCTTTCCATATGCTCCTTAACTTTGGTGGAAAAGATGATCAGTTCCTCCAGCACAACTTTTTAAATCTCTAGAATGTGGCTTGCTATTGCTCAACCCAAACAGCATCCACAGGAATTCATATAGCCCTATCAGTTTGATGAAGTCTGTCTTTGCCTTATCCCACTCTGAGATGGGCAGCTGCTATCATGCACTGGTCAGATCCAGTGTGGAAAAATATTGGGCCTATGCTGGGTCATCAGAGACGTCTCAATTCTTGGCAGTGGGTAACCATCTGTAGAGCTACAAGCAGTTAACTGTCAATAATCCATACAGAACCCCAGTGAGCCTTCCTTCTTCACCAATACTATCAGGAAGCCCAAGAACTCTTGCTGTGCTGTACCACTCAAAACACCTGCATCTGCGTCTGTAGTGTTTTGACTTCTTGATACAGTACCTGAGAAATCAGTTGGCAATGCAGATGCCTCCCCTGTCAGTATCTTGTGTACTAGGGTTTTTTCTCTCTAAAATCTGTGTTATGGAGGAAGATGGCCTAGTGCTCCTGTGTGGAAAGGTGTGCCCAATATATGGAGACCTCCTTCCAACAGCCTGAAGCTGGAACATTTTCCTCCAATACGTGACCACTTTCTCAGAATAGTCTGGACCTAGCACACCTTCAGCACTTGTTGGAGGGCCACATATGGAGGCTTCTAGTTCAGAACTGATTTTCAGTAATTGTGGCCCAACTCACACAACATTAGCCTGTCCAGCACTCTCAGGATATTTTCTCCCAATTTACTGACACTAACGGTTTCCTGGACTCCTACATCACTAGTATGTCCTTCCTGCATATGGTTTGGCCCCACACCTTGATATATGCACACTTTAATCTCATGTACCAAACAGGTAATTTATTATCACATTTCCAATTCAGCCACCATGCAGCTCTCAATTTGTTCATCGAACACCAGATGGGTCAAAGTGGTGACCTAGGGTCTAGTGTCAACTACGCAAAAACCCTCCATTCCACTAAGCTATGACCACCAGATTTTCTCCCACCATGGCTCCATGCTAGGGCATTCAACTTGTGTTTGCTGCGACTTGTAGGGGCCACCAACAGCAAATTGGTCTGTTTGTCTTGCTCCTAGATAATTGCTTCCCTGACTACCTGATGAAATGGCTTCTGGGGGTGGGTCTGCAACATGATAGTCTTCCTTTTCTCCCTTCCATGCATGCTCAGGGCAAGTTCTTTCTTTAAGTGTGGCACTACATCACATAATGGCGCAGCGGACTCCAGCTTCTGCTTCTAGTCTGTCATAATTATGCCGTTCTTGTCATACTTTGGGAAATGGTTCAATAACACCATGCCTAGAACTGTGGAGGTCACCACTGTGCCAACACCTGGTGTTGTGACTTCTGGCTAAGGCACTGCTGAGATTGGCAGTGGGTGGGCTGCTGATAAAGTATACACAGGGTTAACATCTATGTCTATACTGCCTAGAACGCCTGGGTGTAAAGTGCAGGAAATGGTGGACACCGACAACAGTTGGTCTTAACTATTTTTTTGGGCGAAATTCAGGTATAATAGATTTTGGACAAATAAAAGTATAAAATAGTTTTTGCTGCAGTCTCTACAGTTCCTTCTTTGATATTCTTCTTCCTGCAGGCCTCTCCAGGTGGCGCTGTTCAGTTAGCTCCATTGCTGCTCCAGTGCGTCAACTGTCATGAGTACATTCTGTGCTCCTCTATAAACCTTTGGTCGACTCTGTTATTGTACCATCTTCTGCACAATTGCCAGTGAGGCTGGCACCTCCTAGTAGGCTGTGACCAGCTACAAAGTCATGATCATTAGCATTCATCCAAATATCTATATTCTAAAATCTGTGGCTAGCTTTACTGTAATCGTAGCCTACAGCTTCCATCTGACCACTTACAATATAACAGTCCTCCGGTAACCTGTATTTGAGTCTGCAGTCACATAAGGGCACAGGCTGTTGTCTCCTGTAAGCTAAGCACAGTCATCTCCAGCAGCTGTGAACATTTCTTTGATTTGGTTGGCCAATAAACATGGTTCACACAGGCAATGAGATGAAAATTCATGCGAGAAGGATATTATCATAGACAAATAGTTTTTGTTTTATTGAACAACGGGACTGTTCCTTAAGAAATGTGACAGCTACTTTGTATGCAGTGACCAAAACCTTTAAGGCCTGTGTGGTAGCTCAGTCTATTCTGAGAATGTGTCTTTATGACAACGACCTTCCCAACCCAACTGCAAATGAAAATATATCACAGCACAACTTCATTTCACATGAATAATAACACGAGCAATGTTTTTGTTTTTATTGGTCATTATATACATCTCATTTCCATTACGTCCTTCAAAGAATCGGCCACTGTACAGCCTTTTTCGGTTTTAATGTTTTTGGCTTGTTATTTTCTTACTCCCTGCAGCTTTCAAAGGGTGTAACATGAAGAAGACAGAAGTGGTCGGCCAGTCAAAATATGGAATATAGAAAAGGTTACGATTTTGTGATAACGCGATACAAATGTTAAATGTGTACATAAATTCTTTCTAGAGCTATAGTCAGATGCAAAACAGTGATACAGGTTTCGTCAATTCAGTCCATTGGTCGTCCATTGCTCCTACAATATATGGTTCCAATTCTGAATTATTATATGTTAATGACACGTGTTTCTGTATCTCATTATCAAAAGCACTTCAAAGTCAATGAAAATATTTTTCAGCAAAAATTCTAATTTGATATTTTAGTAAAGTGAATTCTTGGTGTGTACTTGCAAAGACTTCAGAGAGCTTCATTTTGGGTGTGTTTTAGGGTCATTGACATTAACAGCACAGAATAACATGCATATAATTGGTTATGAAATTTTGATCAAACAAAACAACTACTGTCATTTTCTCATAACATTTAGGACAGACTATAGGCAATGTTGCTGCAAGTTCACAAGAAAAACTGTATTATTTTTTGTACGTCATTCTCAGACATTAAAACCGTATTTGTACTTGTAAGAGGAAGTTTGCAATAATCCAGTACCCGATTGCCCCATCATAAAACCTATACCAATAAAAAAGCTTACACTAGAACATTAGGTGCAATAATCGAAAGAATTATTATATCACTACGACAAATACAATATCTTTTGTCTGAGGACGCACAAGTCTTGTGCAATAAGTGCATTTGAAGATCTATTTATTCACTGCCGTGCAACGGTATGCCGTTCAGATTCTGTTGCTTCTATAGTGATGACATAATCAGAAGTGCTGTACACATCAATCCTTCTTGCAAGCGTGGTTCACAATCTAATCTCTCTATCTAACATACACACAAGAGGTACGATTTCACAGGAAGTCAATTAACCTATTAATACGTTTTTGGCGTGTGGGTGGATTACAGAGTATATTAAGAAAAGTCACGCAAACAGAGAGAGAACATACAAACTGCATGCAAATGTTGCCCATGGTTATAATCTATGCCAGGACCCAGATATATAGTGGGGGTGCTTGTTTGCCAAGGGTGAGAACCAACAAGCCACTCTACCATAGTTATTTAGATACAGGGCTAGGGCCACAAA
Organism: Leptodactylus fuscus; assembly: GCF_031893055.1. NCBI lineage: Eukaryota > Metazoa > Chordata > Amphibia > Anura > Leptodactylidae > Leptodactylus > Leptodactylus fuscus. Next base: position 200,243,348 of record NC_134266.1, on the reverse strand, counting down.
GTAAATCTTTGCCTCAGGTAAAGAATAGCCATGCTACACCTCTGCAAGAACCTCAGTACTGCAGGTTACGAGTTCTAACCACTGGAGCACCGTTACCCCCTCTGTTTTGTCAGCCATGCACATAGGATATTTTTGAGAAATTGTAACAAAATTCTATTGTTCCCAATTTTTCATTTATTGATAGAACACAAGTAAGGATCAAATAGGCGTTTAGTTCATTGCTTAGTACTAGCACTGCAGGTTCAATAATGCCTTGTACATCATAAGGATGTAACTGGTGCCAAAAACTCTTCTACTTTGTCATGTGTATGAAAAACTAGAAGACAGAAGATTTATGAGAAGGTTAAATGGCATAGCTTTGTAAACCGAGGTTAGAGAGATAGGTTTTACTCAATAGTGTGTGTTGCATGTCTACTGTCCTAGCACATGACATGGGCTTGACTACAAGGGGTTAGTTTTCTCTACTCACTCTATCTCGCACTCACCTTTAACTCAGGCTTCAAATAGATTAGATATCCTACCTCAACATAGTCCATGCAGCTCAGATCCTTAATGCCATCACGCTACTTGGGGTCCTGAAAAATGGAATCCCAATCCACTTAAAAAGTGGTTACCCGCAGAATCCCGCTGACTCTACAGACTATAATGGGGTCCGCCAGTTTCCACCCGAAAAATGCGAGGAGAAAAGTAAACCTAGCCTTACAAGGAAATGGATCTGTAGAGTCATTAAAATAAATACTTTATTATAAAAGGCTTCAGCAACCCTGGGAAGGTGTCAATATAGCAGCTCAACATGGTTGACACTGGTCTTTTAGCCAATGTGCCACTGTGCTGAGCCAGCCATGTCACCGCCCCAGGTCACATGTAAGACAAGGCTTTTCACTGTGGTCTCCTCTTTACTGCCACAGATGTTAGCAGCACTGCAGATCTTTAAAAGGGTTGGCAAACATAATGGAGTAGTAAAGTGCTGTACTATGAGCCATGGCAGCACACAATGTGCTTCTGCTGTTGCGGTGGATGTGCCACTGCAGAACCCATACTATGTACCCTCTCCTCTTCTAACTTGATCAACCTTTTAAGATGTTCCCTACCTCCCTCTCCAAAATGTGGGTAGAGGCATAACTGAAATCTGCTGGACAACAATGCAAAATCTATAATAGGCATGCCACATCTGAAAATTCTCAAACTACAAACATATAAAAATAATTTTCCCATACAGTGTAACAGTAAAAAAAATGTTAAAGCCCCCCCACAATTTTGACCAAACCACAATTCTATTGTCGTCTTGCCTCCTATAATCGTTGAATAGAAGGTGATCAATGTGTCATACATTTCCCAAAATGACATAAATAAGAAGTACTTCTTGCCCACAAAGGAAGACATCGTATGCAGCCCTGTGTACAGAAATATAAAAAAGTTACTGTTGTCAGAATATGGTTACACCAAGAAAAACAAGAACAAAGAAAGGAGTGATTTTTGGAATGCAGGGAATAAAAAACAAAAAAATGTCTGTGGCAGGAAGTAGCTAAAAACAGATGACTTGGAAAACCAAATGTAATAATGAGTTGGCCAAAGCCACTGATGAACCTGCAGAGGAGGAAACTATCACATACAGTATGTATCCTATCAGAGCAGGAGATACAGGGTCAGAAAAGGAGCTTGTGCATGAGCGGGAAACATTAAATGTCTGGTGTGACCCTTTAAATATGCTTTTCCTATTAATAACATATCGAGACCTGCTGTAACTCACTATGAGAACTAGTCTTATTCCAATGAAAACTTCCTCTTCTGAAAGAGAGCTGCACATTCAATGCCAGCACTATTATACAATTCATATGCCCATTTCTAAATATTCAAATGTAAACAGCTATTTTTCATTTCCAGATTTCAAGATAAGCTATGGCAATGACTCGAAGCTCTACTGTGAAGTGGCTAAACCCACCCAATACTCACCTGTAAAAACAACCCTTCCATCTCTAATTCCTGGGAGAGTTCCATTTAATTATACTCTCTAGCACAAATATTTGACTTTCTACTATTTTCCTAAACTGATATGTGAAGGGATAGCATGTTAGTATTATAACCAGCATTGTTATGCACGATGAGGAAACGTTATATAAAAAAATCCAGTTGAGGTGGCATACCCACCCCCGAGAATTGGGAAACTTGCAGGAGATCAATCCACATTCTATTGGAAAGGATGAGAAAAGGAGAATAACTATTACTCTGCCCAAGGTTACCCGGTTCATTGTAGATATTTTTATCCTGGTTTCTAGAATATGAAATAAGTTGATTACGCCTCTCCTGGCCTTGCCCCACTTAATATTGGGTTGGAAGCTATACCCACCGGGCAAGATAGATGGTGAATAGGATATTAAGAGCAGAAAGGTCAGAGAAATTATCATCTGGAAATGCACTGATTCTCCTATAGGGAAGGAGGTGATTCATAGGGTAAACTCATACTTGTAGTATGAATATTGGCTGGGGATAGATGCCAGAGGTGCAATAAAAAATAAGATGAGGATCATGGGTTCATGATGGCCTATTGTTTAAAGGGGTTCTCCTTCCAAAGCAATTTATGGATGGGATAACTTGCAGATTAGTGAGGGTTCGACCACTCAGACTCCCACTAATCAGGAGAACGGGGGGTTTCAATGGGAATGGCAAAGTTAGCTGACCACTCTATTTCAGCTATCTCTGGTGCTCTCACTGATATAAATAAAGCAGTGGAGGCGCTGCTCCACCACCGCTCCCATTGAAAGTCACTGATCAGTGGAGGTCTGAGGGCCATATATTTGGGCTGCGATGGTCGCTTCATACATGACACCATTGCATTCTCTATTTAGCTGAGATAAGTGTGGGTACAAACTCCATGACTGATTTTTTTTTTTTATGATTATCCTCTTTCTTTTTAAATCTTTTTTTTTTTATTCACTTTTCTTATTTTTTTTTTCTCCTCTTCCTTTTAAAAGACTTGTATATGTAATAAATATGTAAAAAACAATAAATGATAAAATAATTAGTTCAGACATTAGTATAATATCTTTTATACTGCTTCATCTAAAGAGTTAAAGCAATTCCTTCCTTCCTTCCTTCCAAGTGCAATAATAATAATAATAATAATAATAATAATAATAATAATAATAATAATAATAATATTACCTACATACGTTTGATACCGTGAAAGAAAAAACAATGTTGCCTTTGATATATTGTTCTTCAGATCTTGGTAGAAAGATTTTGGCATTTCTATAAACATATTTCTAACCACAATGTCACAGCGCCTACTGTACCCACATTCTGTTACTGGTCCTGATAACTGCAAATGTCAATGCTATTTAATGGATTCTGCGGAAAAAAACTATTAGTAGATAGATTGTTCTTTCTTACTGGCTAATAGTCCCAATAGTAATGTAATATTCCTCACTTGCAATCTGTAGATATTAGGACAATTTAATACTAGGGCTCCATGTTGTGGAAACGCAGATTCTTTTGTTGCAGATTTTGGTGTGTTTTTTTGAGCCAAAGTCAGGAATGGATTAAGCAGATGGTACTTCTATATATTTTCTATTTCTTTTGTAGCCATTCCTAAGTTTGGCTCAAAAAAGACCACGGCAAAATCTGCAATAAAAGAAGCTGTGTTTCCGCAATGTGGAGCCTCAGCCTGAGGATTCATTCACATGGAGGAAATTGGTGAGGAATTTGGTGTGGAATTTCAACGCTGAAAAAAAAGCCTCCCATTGACTTCAATGGGTTCCTTTTTCTGCTAGCAGAATTTTCTGCTAGAATATTCTGTTAGCAGAAAAAGGAACCCATTGAAGTACATAGGAGGCTTTTTTTTCAGTGCTGAAATTCCACACCAAATTCCTCACAATTTTCCTCCATTTGAATGGACCCTAAGGCCGAGGCCCCACGGGATGTAAACGCCGCGATTTGCCCGCAGCAGAGATGCTGCGGGAAGAAATCGCGGCGTTTTACAGTGAAAGCAAAGAGGATGGGATTCATGTGAATCCCATGCCCACTTTGCAGAAAAACACGCAGTGCGGATACGCTGTGATTTGCAAAGCCGTTGCGGCTTTGCCCATCGCAGCATGTCAATTAGATCTATGGAAACGCCAGCGGCTTTCCTGTAGATAATGGAAAACTCTGTGAACTTTCTCTTCAAAACACTGCGGAAAGAACCGCAATATGATCACGCAGCGGTTCTTCCCGCAGCGCTTTAGTGCTGCGTATACGGCCCTTGGGGTCTTAGCCTAAGGGGGTTTTCCTTCTCCAAAATGATTTGTCATACTGATGACCTACCCACAGCAGCAGCATCCCGTTATAGTGGAGTCCATTGTATAGTGATGGTTCTGGACAACTGCAGTAATGCTCCTATTACTTGAATAGGAGCAGCGCTGTCTGTCCACAAGCAGCTTCTGGTACTAAGAGGTTTCTGCAACAGCTGATCTGTTTGGGGTCCAGGTATCGAACCCTCACAAATCACATTCCGATGTGGAGCAGGAAAATCATTTAAGGCTGAAGCCTCACGTCACGGAAAAGCTGCATTTTTTGTTGCAGATTTGCTGCGATTTTTGAGCCAGAGTCAGTTGTGGCTTCTAAAGGTATAGGAAATATATAGGGATCTCTTAAACTTCTTCCTTCTGCTCAATCCACTCCTGACTTTGGCTCAAAAAATCGCAGCAAAATCTGCAACAAAAAAGCCGCTTTACCGCAATGTGGGGCCTCAGCCTGATAAAGTATTTCAGAAGCATATGAAACAGGGCTGCAGAATATCTAGGTGAGGCTGGAATAACTTATTGATAGAGACTTTTTTGTATGCAATTCTATTCAGGAATTCTGGCAGGTATATGTTTGTGGCTGGCGAGAATGTCCTGTGCCCGGCTTCCAAGATAATAGTTACATACTGACAGGCTGGGAGTTCAGCCAAACACTAGTCAGTTCTTGGCCAGTCACTAAGAGCAGATAGACACTGAAAACAAGGTAGAGTTGTATTTTTATATACTTTACTATGGAACTGTCATTTATTTTATTTAAGCTGTGACCAGTATTCTGGTGTCATCTTTTTCAGTAAAAAACATTATAACAAATAATAACGGTATTTTACAGGAATATAAAAATAAAAAAATAAAGCGTTTTTTTGGGACTAAAATATTGAAGATCTATCATAAGGATGGGTCACCAATATTAGTGGGAGTTTAACAGTTGATCAAAGCTTCTGCTTCACAGACCAAGTGTTCATCTGTCACATGGCCTATTTTCAGCTCAGCCCCTTTTGAGTGAATGGGGCTGACCTGGAATACTTAGCCAGGCCATTATACAATGTACAGAACTGTTTTTGGGAAGTTGTTATCTGAATGCTTCTGTCTCCTCAAACAACTGGTCTGATGACCTACTTGTTCCAGTGCCCCCTTAGGATATATCCTTAGGATAGGCCATAAATATTGACTCTGCAGGCAGCCGTTCCGAACAGCACGCTTACAGCATGCTCCCATAGAAATGAATGGAAGCGGTGGCACGTGGGGGTTAAGCGGCCGGCCGCCGGCAAAGTCTGCGTGCCAGGTGCTTCCATTCATTTCTATGGGAGCGTGCTGTTCGGATTGGCTGATCCAAACAGTGTTCACTCATCTCTAATGATGATCTATCAACATAAACAAGATGGATAACCCCTTCAATGAAGCTCAGCTACAGAACAGTCAAGGAACACGCACTGAAATAAACAGTAAGGACTCCTGCACATGACCGTGCAGTCAGTTTAAATGGCAGGGATGATACATGGATTGGGATCTGTATGTCATCCATGACCTGTACAATCAAATGAATTAACAGGGCCACAGTTATAAAAAAGTATAGGACCTGATCCATAATTTTTGGCTCCTCAATTAGGGCTGAACAAACAGCCACAAAAACTATGGTTGTATGTCTGGGCCTATTGAATGTGTCCGTACTTTGATCCGCAATTGTGGATCTGCAATTACGGATCAAAAGCACGCCTGTGTGCATGAGGATTAAAGGTGCTCTATCATTGGGAAAAGTCATTTTTAACAAAGCATATACTTTAGAAAGACTATTCCGCACGTACCTTTTGTATGTAAATCGCCTCAGTAGTCTTTTTTTTTTTTTTTTTTTTAATGTAGATTGTGAGCCCCATATAGTGCTCACAATGTACATTTTTTTTCTCCTATCAGTATGTCTTTGTAGAATGGGAGGAAATCCACGCAAACACGTGGAGAACAAGCAAACTCCTTGTAGATGTTGCTCCTGGCGAGATTCGAACCCAGACTGCAGTGTTGCAAGGCTGCAGTGCTAACCACTGAGCCACCGTGTTGCCCCCACATCAATATGCTAATTGGCCTCCAGTGTGCACTCTGGAAGTCTCAACTAGCACCCTCTCTGTTATTCTCTATGTGAGTGAGAGCAGAGAGGCTGCTGCTGATGACGACTCATCTCTGCTCTCATACACATAGAAAATAGCAGATGGTGCTCACAGACACTTCTGGAGCGCACTGAGGAGGCTAATTAGCATATTAATAAAAACTGACTTATTCAAAAACTACTGAGGCAATTTACATACAAAAGGTTGGTGTGGAATAGCCTTTCTAAAGGCTATGCAAGTATGTGCTTATTTAAAAATGACTTTTCCCAATAATAGAGCCCCTTTAAGTAAAAATGAATCTGATTAATGCTTGTGTAAAAACTGAAGAGCGAACAGCCCCTGTGCAAACTAATCTGCAGGTCTTTGTAATAGTCTGCCATTTGTTTAATCAGCATTGTAGTAACCATGATAATAAGATCGGAGGCATTATCATGTACAAGTATATCACACAGCTTGTCATTCTGGAGAGGAACTATATATATCTAATAATAATTCATAAAACTCTCCAACCACATAGGATATCTCCATTACTATTGTAAGCAAAAAGCAAGTCTTATTAATCCATTCCCAAGTAAAATACAAGTACAAGTTGTTTAATGAAGACAATTTATGTGTGTTCTTAGTAACCCAGGCAGGCACAGATATAAACACAGATATTGACAGCTGAGGGCCCCTGGTGTAATATCAGAGTACATGGGCCTCCTACTCTGTAATATAGAACATCCCCTTTAATGCGGAGTATACCTGTTATGTCTCGCAAACAGAACACCAGCGATTGTTAGCTATTAAATGTATTAACTTAGTCCTTTACCTGGAATAAAAGAGACAGTAGACTGTTGATAGCTACATTAAGGATGGTATAGGCCCCCTTACCTGCAGGGCCCCTGAGCAGCTGTAGGTACTATATATGGTATGTTAGCTCCTGCTAGAAAGTAGAGGAACAAACACATGTTTTTATTAGAAGAAGACATATATGGAGCAGAATTCTGATTTGTTGCAAGATTGGTATACCATTGTATTTATACAGAGCAATACAAAGAATATTTTGTTCATTATTGGTCAGATATGTTTTTGTCACTATTATACGCATATACAGAATTTACTATCTTAGTATCCATTAACAGCACAAAAAACACAAAAGTTGTGAACAAAATATATCATGTGTGCTTATAGAGGAAAACTATTTTTACCTTTGTTGCTTCTTTTCCTTTCTTCACTTACTTGCCCTTTAAACTAACATTTGTTTTACACTCCTGTGGCCTTATCAATGATCTTTTACTGTAAAATGTAAAAAAGACTTAGTAAATATGATCCTTAATAAAACGTGTTTGCTATGAAATGTACAGTTTCAACATACCTCATTGCATTAAACTAAAAATAAAAAAAATCCACAGTGCTGTATACCAGTATTATCCATAAAAGTGGCATTGATAGTGTACCTTAAAGCGAGTGTCAACAGAACCCAGCATATCAGCCCAACCCTGCAGACAGATTTAGGGTTACCTGAATCAAACAGTTCTTTCCCCTTGCAAATTGGTACCTCTGTTGCTGAGATATCCATGTTGTCTGCAGGCCTGGGTTGATATATTGGATTCTGGTGAAATAATCCCTTTAACCCCTTCCCAACATCCGCCGTACTAGTACTCGGAAGCTGGGCGGCCGCCATAGCTGCAGGGTGTCTACTGTTTTATATAGTAGACAACCAGCGCTAATGCCCACAGACGGTGCCCGCACTGATCATGGGCATTAACCCCTCTGACACCTCAGTCAAAGCTGACTGAGGCACCATTTTCCCGGTGGCGCGTTGGTGCCACCATTTTCCTGGGTCCGGGATCCTGTTGCCATGACAGCGGGGAGCCTTGTGAAGGCTCCCTGCCTGTCATTCACTGGATTCTATTGCAGGCTAATCTATGTAGCCTGGAATGGAAGAGCCGTTTTTTTTGCAATGCATTGCAAGTAGAGATGAGAGAGTAGTATTCGATCGAATACCTCTCCTGCATAGTTATTGGTGCAAAAAAGCGCCAGAGAAGGTGGGAGGGGCATCGAATTTTTACTGCGTTTACCACAAGTTATGCGACCGATTACACTAATAAGTATGCAGGGGAGGTATTCGATCGAATACTACTAGCTCATCTCTAATTGCAATGCATTAGCATTGTAATGTATTGCATTAGGGATCAGACCCCCTGGCGTTCAAGACCCCTAGGGGGTCTAAAAAATGCATAAGTTTAAAAAAAAAAAAAAAGTAAAAATAAATAAAAAATTATAAATGTTTAAATCACCCCCCTTTCTCTAGAACACATATAAAAGTACTTAAATACTGTGAAACACATACACATTAGGTATCTCTGCGTAAACTCCCGCTCCTCAAATCTATAGAAATATTTTTCCCGTAAGGTAAACGTCGCAGTGAGAAAAAAAAATCAGAGAGAGTTTGGGACCACCAACTTGTGACCTAATTCCATATATAATAAAAGTTAATTTTCTCAAAAATTAAATCTCTCCCCATGACCACAAAGATATGTTTGCACATCTGGTTTCATCCTTTACCTAGTGCTGTAACTACTTTAAAGGGTAAAAAGGATCTTAATCCTGTAAATCCTGACCACCATTCTGGGAGTCGTAGAAACAATTTGGAGATTCGGCAATAGAATAGCATTGAGAGTTACACTGTTGCCATAACTCTGGATTTATGAAATATCTTTGCTCTCTGCTGTTTTGGTATCCCCTATTTAATTTTATTGGAGTTATGGAAACTATATGGTTTGGCTGTTTCCCTTACTCCTTACCACTGCATGGCTGAGCTGAGAGTATCTCTGGTCTTCCTGACCTCTGGCTGGAACAGGAGTATATCAGATATTCACTGATGTCATAGTCATGTTCCTTTCAGGTGTGTTACGTTTGGTGTGTTTCCAATGAAGCATTTTCATGTTTTACTCAAAACGGATCTAGCGCACCACTTTTTTGGCACGACAAATACGCTTGTGGAGAAGTTGTTGCTGTGGTCTTTTTAAGATACATCCCACACTATACCCTAGCGGATAGTGGAGCTAGCTGCTTCTGGAAATACATCCGTTCTCCATGGGATAAGTATCCCCCAAATGTAGGATCTACATCCAGTTCCACTTGCCATGTGCCTCTAAATGGATATCTTGGTTGCTCGGTGTTCAGAATTTTTTATTCACATGTTCTTTTCAAGCACTGACTGACTGAAGCGCTCGTGCAGAGGTTTTGGTAACCATAGAGTGGGGACCCAATTAGGGACTCTCCACTGGATCCCCAGGTCAACTGGACAGGTAAGTAGTATATATTAAGATATTCTAAGAACCCTTGTACCATAAAAGTAGATTGTGTAGATTGAATTACTGCATTGACTGGTACATAATAAATGGGTTTAATGCATATCTTAGTACACAGGTCACAAAACTAATGTAACTACATAGATACACTAGCCAAGGTTACTCCATAGATATGGCCCCAGCTGGCAGCCCCAGATTCAGAATGCAGATATAGTAAAATAAGCAAGATTACTGCATAGATGTGGTACCAGAACTAAGTGAGCTGTATAAATAAATATGCACACACCAGGAACAACCTATGTATATGCCCATACTTACACGCCATTGTCATGTTTAATAAAATAGTTTTGCTAGGTGGATGGGTGAGCAATAGAAATGAGATCTAAATAAAAGTCCAATGATGAAAAACTATCAGTATGCAACAAGTGTGATACTTCAGTGCTGTGTTCTAGACACAAAGAAATGTGAATTCATGGTGACAGGTGTACTTTAAATAGTCACAGTCAGATTTCAGAGGTGATAGACAGAAGGTATTCACTACACTTAAAGCAACACACCTAACCTTCAGGGCATTTCATACATTAATCATGTGGAAAGCTGAGAATATACTGAGATTCTGCAGGGAAATGGAAGATTATCAATTACTGTTACTCATTAACAAAGAGCAAATTTATTGTACCTTAAATCATCACATCAGTCATTTCCTTTTATTATATAGTTTATATGAGATGAACAAAGAAAACGAAATCTGCTCAAGTGGCAGGTAAAAGGTCTAATATGACCATACACTTGAATAGATGTTATTGCCAATATCAAATGTTCCATAAAACATCTTGCCTTATAAATGTAGCTGTTGTCTGGTTACTAGATTGACTGGTTACAAGGCAGAACAACTCTACTCTGTACTGTTCAATAATTTTCATTGTCCATATACACTGATGATCATTACAGTTTATTACAATAGTGTATGTGACTTTTAGTTACTCTGCACATAAAGGCTTTTGCTGTTGATAAAACTTTGAGCTCCTACACAGTAAAGAGCACCCTGATGATTTTTAGGCTACATTCACTCTACCTTTATTAGTGTCTGTTGCTGTCATCAGTCATAAGATAACAGCAACAGACACTAATTGTAGCAGAGTAACGGACATGTCTGTCTGCATCCCTTCGCATTGTCTGTAACGTAAACATAATGAACACTTTCTTCCAGCATGGTTGTATACTTTTGTAACAGAAGAGATAAGTCCTGCATGTCCGATTTTTTCTGATGTTAGAAAAGTTAAGAGCATGACGAAAGAAAGCTTCCTTCATGCTTTTTCCATTGAGGTGAATGCAGACAGACACCCGATGGACAGTGTATCTGCCATTTAATGTCCGTTGCTATCATCCTGTCATGGATGAGATCAATGGACATTAAATAAGGGTAATGTGAACCTACCCTTAATATTTCTATTAGTAGAGCAACACATTTTACAGATGCAATGTGAGATACTCAAAGCTCCATTTTTTTTTTAGCTTAATTGTAGATTTTGTATTGTATTTTTGTCATAGTAGTTATATAGGCTGCTTACTATCACTTGGAGCACTATGATGATGTAAGTTTTGTGGCAATTTTTGGTGCAGTTTTTTGAGTAAAAGCCAGTACTAAATCCAAAGGGAGGAACTTCACCTTAATCTGCATTCTAAATGGAAAATGTTATTCCACCCTTTTACAGGTATTTGTAGAATCCACTTTTTGGTTTTTATGAAAAAAAATCACAATAGCATAAAATCTTGGCTAAACCTACATGAATCTGACCTTACACTAAATTCTTAAAGGAGTTTCCCAGGCAAATTATATTGATGACCTATCCTTAAAGGGGCTCTATCAGCAAAATCCTGCAGATAGAGCCCCACATATGCGTGCATAGCCTTTAAAAAGGCTATTCAGGCACTGTAAAAGTTAAATTAAACTACCCCCCCGTTTTAAAATAATAACTTAAAAAAGAATGTTCTCTACTTATGGAACGTGCACCCTGGGCGGGCATTCAGGGTGCGCCGTCTTCTTCTTCCCCGCCTCTTCTTCCTCTGACGTCTTCGGGTCCCGTCCTCCTCCGGCGCTTGCTCGCGGACACTGATAAAAAAAAATAGCCCGGGCGCATGCGCAGTAGCACGTGGCTTCTACTACGGCTACTGTGCATGCGCCCGGGCTATTTTTTTTTTTATCAGTGTCCGCGAGCAAGCGCTGGAGGAGGACGGGACCCGAAGACGTCAGAGGAAGAAGAGGCGGGGAAGAAGATGAAGACACACCCTGAATGCCCGCCCAGGGTGCACGTTCCGTAAGTAGAGAACATTCTTTTTTAAGTTATTTTAATACGGGGGGGGGGGGGTAGTTTAATTTAACTTTTACAGTGCCTGAATAGCCTTTTTAAAGGCTATGCACGCATATGTGGGGCTTTATCAGCATGATTTTGCTGATAGAGCCCCTTTTAGATATCATTATCAGATTGCTGGTTGCCTGACAGTCAAGGCCCCCGGAATTAGCTGTCCAAAGCTGATGCTATATGGTGAGTAGAGGCAGTAGTAGTTGTGCTTTCCATGTAGTAGTTGTGTTCTCCATGTAGTAGTTGTGCTTTCCATGTAGTAGTTGTGTTCTCCATGTAGTAGTTGTGTTCTCCATGTAGTAGTTGTGTTCTCCATGTAGTGGTTGTCTTCTCCATGCAGTGGTTGTGTTTTCCATGCAGTAGTTGTGTTCTCCATGTAGTAGTTGTGTTCTCCATCTAGTAGTTGTGTTCTCCATGTAGTGGTTGTCTTCTCCATGCAGTGATTGGTTTTTCCATGTAGTAGTTGTGTTATCCATGTAGTAGTTGTGTTCTCCATGTAGTAGTTGTGCTTTCAATGTAGTAGTTGTGCTTTCCATGTAGAAGTTGTGTTCTGCATGTAGTAGTTGTGCTTTCCATGTAGTAGTTGTGTTCACCATGTAGTAGTTGTGTTCTCCATGTAGTAGTTGTGTTCTCTATGTAGTAGTTGTGTTCTCCATGTAGTGGTTGTCTTCTCCATGTAGTGGTTGTGTTTTCCATGTAGTAGTTGTGTTCTCCATGTAGTAGTTGTGTTTTCCATATAGTAGTTGTGTTCTCCATGTAGTGCTTGTGTTCTCCATGTAGTGCTTGTACCGAGTTACTGCAGCTCTGATTCCATTCACTTATTTAGGAACATAGCACAGTCACTACATGGAGAACACAGCTAGCTATATGCTTCCAGATCTGTTCTCCATATACCAGCTGCTGAGAACAGCTGATCAACTGGGGTCCCGGTACTAGTCTGATATTGAACATGTATTCTAAGGATGAAACACTAATGTCAGTTGCCCAGAAAACCTTTTAATATAGTCTACCAAAGTACCAGTAGAATTAACAATGCAAGCTGATTGAATACCATATTGAGAATGGCCCACTATAGTAGAAAAGAATCATCTGGTGTCAATGCTTTGATATGATAATGGGTTCCTAAATTCCAACAGAAGTCCACCACTTGTCACTAGGCTCTCCTACTTATTAGTTGCTCTACAAATAAATTATTATACCTTTTTTAATATGCTCTGTTTGCGTGGTAATAACAGTAAACACATGATCTGTGTAGATGGATGGCGAAGTCTTAAAAATATTTCCTCTGGTGGGCCCACGGAACCACATTCTGACACTGTCTAGAAGTCTTACAGTATTAAAAGGGATAAACCCTAAAACAAGCAATACCACTGCATTCTTAATCTGTTTGTGAGGTGAACTCATACAGAAGTGGGAGGATATCATGATCTTATAGCTTTATTGAGGTATTTGATGATATAAGGAAACTTATAAAGTACAAATGATAACAGGCTTTAATTGTGCTTTTGGCAGTTTCATTATTGTGAGCACAGGATTTATGACGCACAAGGTAACCAAAGTGTGGGAGGTGACTCATTCTTTGTCATGTACAGGTGAAGACTATAATGCAATATTCTGTTCCTTCCTGTATTACGAAGTAAAATCACAATCATGATATGCTATTAGTCATGTGTTCATATCCTTTGTCTGCAAAATCTCACTGCTTCAATATCTTTATATGATATTTGGGCAAAATATTGTATGTTACAATAGAGGATATGTACAAATGTAGACATTGTAACACTGCCTTAGCACAAAGGAAGAGATAATATCTGTGAGGCAATTGCTACTACTTCTATTGAAGCAAATATACTATATACTTTATAATTATTGCTAGTAAGCTAAACAGGGTGCCATATATAGTTGAGTATAACATCTACAATTTCCAAGGTAAGTTCAACATTGGCAATGTCGCTACTGATACCACTTTACGTTCAAGTTCATTTTGTTAAAGATTTTTTAAGTAAAGTAACTTGTATTATCCTCATGGAACTGGAACAAATGCGTAAAATGGCTTTTCAAACTGTGGGTCCAAAGACTACAGGAAAGAACGGATCATTCCTGTCTACATATTAAGGCTAAAGTCTAAAGACACACAGGCCATGATCGCAGCAGGTTATGTGCTGTTAGCTTACTGGTTAATGTCAATGGGATCTACAGTAGCAACATTGTGGTTGAGGTTTCTACAATTGATATGATTGATATGCTGTGACTATGGCTAAGGCCCCACGTTGCGGAAACACAGCTTTTATGTGTTGCAGATTTTGTTGTGTTTTTTTGAGCCAAAGCCAAGAATGGCTACAAAAGGAATGGGAAATATATAGGAAGTTTTTATACCTCTACCTTCTGCTCACTCCACTTCTGGCTTTGGCTCAAAAAAACCGCAACAAAATCTGCAACAAAAAAAACTGCGTTTCCACAACGTGGGGCTTCAGCCTAAAACACACAGCTCAAAGGGTTCTATCTGCAGTTTGTCAATCAATGCTGTAGGTTTTACCCTCAGGTTTTAACTTCGGCAATGGAAATGTTGAAAGCATTGGAGGGGAGAAAAATACAGGTAAGGTATGGTTAAAAAAAAAAAAAAATCGCCTTATTTTGGGTTCTTTTAGTTGCAGTGACTTGCAAAGGTTCATACTGCTGATATGCTTCAATGTTCATCTTGTGTGGCCATGCCCAAAGGGTGCTTTTAGTTTTATGTAAGGAACAAAATGGCTGGTTCATTTTATAATAAAATGTGTTGCAACTCCAAATGTTTTTTTAAGAAGTCAATGGAAATGTTTTAGTTCACATTCTGTAAGCCTATTTAGAACTGATGGCCCAACAGCTGAGAGTTTGCTTCAGTTGTATCCAGTCAAGTAAATGAACTTAACAGTTAGTTGTGAGAGATTTTGGATCCCTCTGTTAGCACAACCTTTTCTAGTCTGAGGACCACATTGATAGATTGTACCACTCCCAAGGGCTATAATTCCATATTTATTTATATTTAAAACATTTTGACAATATATGTGTTATGATATTGCCCTTGGAGGAATTTTCAGAATGTGCAGAAACTGCCATACACCAGAAAGCAATAGAACAAGCTTCCTAAATCCTGCACAGCACTGGGAGATTGTTCAGACAACTTTACTAGAGCAAGGCTGGATGGTCTTTGCAGGATCTGAGAACCAGGTTATTGTATACAGAATGTATGTATACAGGCTGAGGTCAATCTAAGAGTTCACAATCAACGCCAAAATCATAAGACCAAGGGGATATTTGGTTAATAAGCCAAGGTCAGTATAACAGCAAACAAACAGGTATGAACAGAGTTTGGAGACTAACTAGTAACAATTAACTAATAGCAAGCACATGGTATGTTCTGAACAGACTTTAAATAGCCCTCCACAATTGCTGATTGGTCCAGCAGTACAGAGCCCTCATGTAGAAAGTTTCATATGTTGGCATGGAAACCTTAAAGGGGTATTCCCACCTCACATACTCATCAGTCTTTACTGCTGTAAAATCTTCTTTCTTCCTGGTTTTCTGCATCATTTGGTGGGCGGGGTTTAACACGCAATCTGCCATTTAGCTCCGCCCCCAATTTACATGTAGCTCCGCACACCCATATTAGACTATGAAGTACAGGCAGCAGCAACTCCATTCTGTGTTACATACAGACACTGCCTGTCTCTGCCATAATGAACACAAATGAGTTAGCTAGCCTGATAACTGGGAGAACAGAAGAAATGAAAGCAGCTCCTCTCCTCTATCTGATAGCAGGAAGCTAGGTCACGTGGTGTAGACACAGGAATAGCTAGAAACACAGGCTCGCTCCCTGCACTTAGCCCCTCCTCCCTCCCCCCTGAGAGCAGCAGATACATCACTTGACTCATGAGCAGCTAAGTCAGGGCTGTGGCCACAAAGAATTGAATAAAGTAAGATAATGGACCAACAAAGTAGTTTTGCTGAAGCAGTGTATTTAGGAAAAGTCTTACATCCAAATTAACAAGCAGTATAGATAGGATTCTTGTGATGGGACAACCCCTTTAAGGCAACGACAGTACTGAGATTCCTAACCATATTACACAGTTACACAACTGAGTTTTTCTCCTCAGTCATAATGAGTCCCAGCGGTTGGGGTTGCATAGATTGTACACCCCTGTTCTAAAACTCAGGGTGTAATGTACCAATTAAAAATGCACTAGCAAGCAGAGTTTCTTAATTTATTAGGATTCACATTTGTACTAAGAGAAAAAACTAAAGAAGTTCAGCCTTGTGATATTGATGACCTATATTTAGGATAGGTAATCAATATCAGCTTGGTGGGGGTATGACACCTGGCACCCCCATTGATCAAATGTTTATACTAGTTGCTTGCTCTGGAACCACACAATAGGTGGAGCCAGAAGCAGATGGCACATTCCATTATATAGGGGCCATGCCGGGCTACTGTAGACCATGATCAATTAGCATAATGTTATAAACTTATATAAAGCTGCATAATTCTGCCCCAAATTGATTTTTCACCCTGGATAGGTCATCAGTATGTGATCTGTGGGGATCCAACACCCGAACCTGCACAGATTAGTTGCACATGGTGCCAGAATCTTGCATTGCAGTCTGGGTGTCGAACCACCAGGTATCACTCCTACCCATATTGACAGACTTAGATCTCCCAGTGACCCAACTCTTGAAAAGATTCAGGGGCTCATATATAATAAATAAGCCTTTGTCTCGGTGTAGCCTAAATATCTTACCTCTGCCACTGTGGGATTGTCATGTACAGACTGTTCTAGCACATGATGTCAGCGCTCCTGTCAGGGGTCAATTCACTCCACTCACTCAATCTCCACTGAGGCTGCAAATTGATGGTAAATAGCACCCGAATGCAGTCCATACACACGCTGCCACCACCTATAGAATTCAGAATTTGAATCAATAGGAAACCTAGACATAAACACATTTCAAAAATGTAAATGCATTATAGAGCACACAAAAAGTGTGATATACTGATGACACATACATAACCAATGCATTCATTAATGATATAAACATAAACAATACAATTTAGGAAGGATATACTGTATGCACAGGTAAGCTTCTTTCATAACAAGGCTCATGCCATGGGATGTGTCAGAATAACCCCCTCTGTGGTACAACCCCTAGACAAAACCAAAGTTCAACCTCTTCAAAAGTCAACTTTCAAGTATATGGCAAAAGTTCATTTCAACAGAAGAATCTATATGAGGTTGGGTGCCTAATTTTACAAGAGGGTAATGGACCTGTGTTGAACTATATTACAACTCATAGCTCCGAGACAGCACTAAGTGTTTTCCCTCTACTCATTAACCCTTTGTCATTTACAGTCAGGGTACAAGGCATGCAAGTGTCATCTTGGCCAACATTAGGTTTCTTCTGCAGACATGGAGCAAAAGGTCAGTGATATTGTAAACCACTGTTATCATAACAGTCATAGGAGTTATTAGAGATATCTCTTGGCACCCAAAAAAACTAGAAAGTATATCAGAAATATCTGTAACCTATAAAAATGACTCAGCTTATCCACATCACTCATTCCAAGTGTAATAATGACACAGCTAGATACAAGTGCCGGAATCATAATGCAAACACGCTCCTACCTCTCCTTGAAAGTAAAATCAGATATATTTCTGGTAAGCAGAACACACAAGAATGTAAAAAGGATTATTTTTAGATACTGTATCTTAGACCTTTAGACTTCTTGTTCTACATATACTATATATATGGAAAATATTATTTAAAAGTATAATATATGATCACAGATTGTCCTCTCCCAACATATATAATGGTCAAGGTTATAGAAAATTATTCCAACAGGGTCCAGGGAGAGAACAACTTGAGTAGCCTCTACCCATAAAGCCAACGACATAGATGAAAGTTAGCTTCCATTCCTAGGGTGAGTTGGGGCTCACAGGCTGGAACTAGGAGATGAAACACAGACAAACAGGTAATGTGTCTCGTTCTGGAGGATTTTGTTACAAAGATAAAAAGTACTTTTTGGATATATGACATATGATTCTCATGCATTAGGATAATAGGTGTTGCTGGCTAGCTGATTCTTAGCTTCTGCATTCTCGTTAGTCTCCAATGGAGTCTACAAGAGTTTCTGCATGATTGGCTATGGATTTGCATGGTTGCCTTGTTCAAGAATAGAAATCTTTTGGATTGATCAACTATAAGGATGAACTAACCAATTCGATTAAAACTGAATTTAACCAAATTTACCAAAAGTTTCATGCTTGACCTAAACCCATAACTTTTAGGGTTGTCAACCAAGAAATACTATTATACTCTGATCCCAGATTATAATAAGTGGAGGCCCAGGGTAGGTGAGTAAAAATAACAATCTGGCATTCCCTCCACATCCTCTTCAGGTCTCTTCTGGTTGACCTCTCGTGTCCTGGAGTCACTGCTGAGGACTGTCATTGATTTGCACCAATGTCATGAGGGCATTCCTGACATGTCTGTGTTAGTAAATACCTGCATTCTCCATAATATTAAAAATCTGGACCTATTTTCTTACAACTTTGTATTGTAACATTGTTCTGTTATTCCACATGGAAATATATAATTAAATTTACTGGGATGTGTCATACTCCTTGTAAAGGAACATGTTCCTACACAGTTTGGTCCTGTTAGTAGTGACTAGGCAATGTCACACTATATAGTGAGTACCAAACACCAACTGGTAAAATCTAGTTTTGTTCACAAACTTCTAGAAGGACTAATGCACCTGAATAGTTATATTTTAGGGTATACAAGTATCAGACATGTCAGGAGAGGTGACAAGTGCTTTTTAACCCCTTCCCAACATCCGCCATACTAGAACGGCAAATGAGGAGCTGGGTGACTGCCATAGCCAACTGGTGTCTGCTGTTTCATACAGCAGACACCATGCACTAATGCCTGCAGCCAGTGCCTCCATGGATTGCGGGCATTAACCCTTCTGGCACCTCGGTCAAAGCTGACCGAGGCGCCATTTTCCTACTGGCGCGTGGGGACGCCATTTTGATGGTGATAACCAGCCCCTGGAGCAAGCCCTGGGGTCAACATCACAATGACATGACAGCCATGTGCCTTGTAAAGGCTCTCCAGCCTGTCTGCAATGCTTCTATTTTACAGGCTACTCTATGTAGCCTGCAAAAGAAATGACGATTTTTTGCAGTCCATTGCAATCCAATGAAAAATTTGTCCCGCAAACATTAAGACCTCATATGGCTTTGAGAGTGGAAAAATAAAAAAGTCATGGGGTTTGGAAGTGGGGGAATCAAAAACGAAAAATGAAAATCGAAAAATGCCCGCGGTGGGAAGGGGTTAAACATTATTTACTACTGCGCATTACTTTTAGTTTTTTTTGGGTTCACAGTAACTTTTCTTGCTTGGCATAAAGCTCTGTATGATCTGTAACTTTTGGAGTCAAGGACAGGATTGTAATTCTAAACCTCGTACATTTTGGCTTTCGTTCTAAACGATCGAAATCTTCTATGCCTAAAGCGTGCCTGGAACAAAAGTTTCGCTACTGTAATGACAGCCCATTATCATTAATTCCACGGATAATTCTAATTCAAATGCATTTACATTGTCTTTGCTCCAAGTATTGACATAGCAACAAGACCAAAATGATGCCCTTTCAAGTATAACAATATTCAATGTATGTTTTCTCAGGATATCAACTCCTGGAACAAAGCTACGGCATGCCATGACTTGATCGACATTTAAAGCGAGCACTTGTAGCCGAGAATGTGGCGATTTATATGAACTGATTCGTACTGTGGGAATGCTTTACAATGCAGCCACATATGTGCTTATCCAGGTTTGCTCTTTAGGTAAACTGTCACTCTTTACAAAGAATTTGATGTATGATCACGGCAAACAATTTACATAGTATATTGAATTGTATGTGCATTAGGTCCACAGAACTTTCAGCTAACAGGATATTTGCTTAAAACACCAGTCATTACAAACAATAGAGGTTTTCCTATTAAAACGCTCGATATCTCCTCTGCTCAACATTTCCCATTTGTTGTCAGTAGAACTTGCTTTTGTAAAATACCTGAAAGTTACATTGAATAAAAATACTGTACATTGTGGTCACAGTGTATTAATAGATGTCAATAGTATGCCTTATTTTACTAGATCTGAGAGATGTCGTGCAGATAGCAGGCTTGTCTCTATAAATAAGATGGAAGGTGATATAACAGAAATAGCAGCTGGAATAGAGAGCTGTCTATACCAATAGATGAGCTGCCATTTGTAATTTATTCTTGATAGACAAAGGCAACAAAGATAAACAAAAGTTAATAAAAGTGAAAAAAGAATATTTTTATAATGTGTACAATTCTATATCCTTCTGATATATATATTTTTTGTGTGTGTGTTAGTAGCCATGCAATCTATTTGTTACTTTAAAGTGAATTAGCCATATTAAAAATACAGTCTAGATCAGGGGTGCTCACACTTTGTCAGCATGTGAGCTACTTTATAACATGCCCAAGTCGAAAGATCTACTACTCACTTCTTGTGGGCGGGGCCGGGGTGGGCCTGTGGGTGGGGCCGGGACAGGCCTGTGGTCGGGCGGGGCGTGTCTGCGGGTGGGGCCGGGCATGTGGGCAGGGCCAGGCAGATCGTGAGAGCAGGAGACAGTGGCGTTCTGTGGCCGCCCAGGGATCCCCGCTGTCTACTTGTTCACAGCACAGGCTGAGAGTTATCTCTGGACACTGGCATGCTGAGGCTGCAGCAGCCCCGCCTGCTAGTGTCCGTAGATGACTCTCAGCCTGCCCTGTGAACAAGCAGCACCCCGGCCCCCTTCATCCCTAAGAGCGGCCTGCAAGTGTCCAGAGTGCTTGTTCACAGCACAGGCTGAGAGTCGACTCTCAGCCTGCACTGTGAATAAGCAGACACCGGGGATCCCTGGCTGCATCCCGCGATCGACCCATATGTCCATTGCGATCAACCGGTAGATCGCGATCGAAGTATTGGGCACCTCTGGTCTAGATGAATGTTGTGGTGACCAGGAATATAAGAGGGATTCATGATGGGGACTAGGATTGGGATGGGAGATATGCTAGGGATGAGGATTGAGATGAGGAGCCATACTGGTGACTAGAAAGGAGACAGAAGCAGGGGTATAACTAGGAAAGAAAGGGCAAACTTTTGACTTGGCCCCCCCCCCCACCTCACACAACATAGCTGTTAGGGAAGTGCAGACAGCAGTTCCCCAGTGCTGAAGATGAACCCTGGAGGAAGGGGCACAAGAGACAGTGAGCCCTAAGCTGAAGCCCCCCACTGTCCCTTCCTGCTTGCCTAGACTCATCCTAGGTAATAGGTGGCAACTTGGAGATGATCCTTTCCTATATATGTGAAACACAAAACGCAGACAAGACAAACAACAAAAAAGGGAGGTCAGCTAGCCAGGGCTCAGTAACAGATGAGCAATGCAGTGTCAACATCGATATCCAAAAGAGTAGTCTATAGGGAAAGCCAGAGGTCAAAAATCAGAATACAGGAAATAACAGCAAGAGAAAAAGCCAGCATGGAAGAGCAATAGCAAGCAACAATGTGAATGCGAACCAAGAATAAATAGGGAGGAAGAACCCACCCAGAATGTGATAGGAAGGCAGTCTGTCAATCACAGGGCAAAACAAAACTTAACTCTTAGAGGAACAGAGGGAAATGAAAGTGAAGGAGACGGGTGTGGTGGAAAATCAATTAACAAGGTGAAGGAATAGGACAGTGTTCAGACAATGCAACCAAAAACTCTAAGCAAGTTATCGAACTGCACACACCTCCTGCGCCGCCGCATGCAAGCAGAGGGTGGCGCAGAGACCAGAACAGGCAGAGATGTTACAATAGAGCCAGCTTTCCTGGCCCCCACATAGTATAACACCCCATTTCCACACATTTATAATGTCCCAATGTAGTTTCCAGAAAGTATAGCTTACGTGAGTTTTGCCAGTGTCATTATGTGTCGACCTGACTCACGTCACAACTTTGAAGTCACTAAAGAGGCCTGAAGACAGCAGGGAGTCCTACTGGAGCCAACGAGAGGTAATTAACAGTGTTTTTTTAATGTTCACTCACTTCCCCTTGGCTTCTGATCTAGTTTCGTTTGGACGTATTTGGTCCAAAAGAAACCGACAGGTGAACCTTTCGAGATGAATATCAGTGACGTGATATGGGACACAAGGGCCTCCTGGAGAGCAGAAGGGGAAGCAGAGGTGGACGTGAGCAGGAAGGTGGATCAGTAAGGAAATGAGACTCATTACCTGCTGAGGTTACTCCAGTAGTTAACGGCCTACCAAAAAAAGCAGTTCTGCATTTCTATTGATAGCAGTCACTGTAACAATAACTGTGAAATACAAATTGTGCTAGCGTTACCATGATTATATATTATTAACCTTGGTGATTTAGACCTACACCCTGAGAATAGATACTTACCTATATTGATTGGCTGAATGGGGTTCCTCTGCTTCCACCTTCCTTATGTTGGCCTTGTCACTGGAGGGATATATATTGATATCCTTCTTAGGTAACTTTATATTGTCCATCTCATTTGTCCTTAAATGTTAGTCATATGATTCCTTATTGAGGACCCATAAGATACTCTTACCTACAGTGTAGTGCAAAAGTTTTAAGCATGCACAGAAGAAATGTTGAAAAGTAACACTTACAAATTAGAAGTGTTAATAGTTTATTGTTTGTCAAGTAACAAAATGCAACGTAAATGAAGAAAAGAGAAATCTAACTCAAATTAATATTTGGTGTGACCCCCTATGCCTTCAGCACAGCATCAGTTCTTCTAGGTACACATTTGTATATAGTTTTTGAAGGACCATGGCAGGTTTTACATTGGATAATTTACCATTGTCTGGGGTTATTCTCCTATCCTCAATTAAGACTTGTATGGGTAGGGATAGACTCGGATTCGGTGCCAGATTCTCACGGAAGACATTATATAAACTTTCAAAAGTACAGGTTAGCTGTTAGGAAATATCAGATGATAATTCCCCAGAAGCTGCTGGTGAACCCTGGAGGGAGGGGCACAAGCGACAGTGAGCCCTAAACTGAAGCCCCCCTCTTTCCCTTCCTATTGCCAGACCCTATCCTAGGTGATAGGCGACAACCACGAGGACAAACCCTCCCTGAATACGTGAAACACAAAACGCAGACAAGACGAACAACAACAAAGGGAGGTCAGGTAGCCAGGGTTCGGTAACAAGAGAGCGATGCAGTGCCAAAACGGAGTCAAGAGAATAGTCAGTAGGGAAGCAGAGGTCAAGGATTAGAATACAAGTAATATAACAGCAAGCAAACCAGAAAGCTAGAGGCAATAACCGGCACCAGTGTGACTGTGAGCCAAGACCAAATAGGGAAGGAAGAACCCGCCCTGAACCTGATAGGAAGGAAAGCTGTCAATCACAGGCAAGACAGATTAACCACTTAATGAACAGAGGCAACCTAGGCAGAAGACGGGTGTGGTGCAAAACAAATTAAGGACTAGAGCCGTGTTCACACAGTGCAACTAAAAACCTTAAGCAGATTGTCAAACTGCACACGCCTCCGGCGCCGCAGCATGCGAGCAGAGGGTGGCGCAGAGGCCCGAACAGGCAGAGATGTTACATTAGCATCCTTGTTTGCATAATGCCTATGTAACCCCTAAATATGCCTGAATGAGTGAAATATTTTGGGAGACTTTCATGGGAATTTTTAATAGGCAGGGCAATGAGAATATATGCTATAGGGACTTGTTCTGCAGTTATGTTCTAATATAAAATTAATTTAAAATGCTTTACTGATAATATGACTTTAAGGGGTTGTCTGGGGAGTTTCCGATCACTTACCTGAACTGGTGGATGATGTTGATGAACACCCTGACTCCCGGTTAATGTGACTCTAAGAAGTACTCCAACTCCCTGCCCCCTGGATCACTCCGCTGTAGTAATGCTAGCTCCCATAGAACATGTAATTTACTTCCTGGGATATCAGGAAAGGAGGGAGGAGGCGAAGCAACTTGGGGGTTGAAGCACTGCTTCCAATCACTTGACCCCCCATCCCCATCATATGGATTTATTTTGCTCTATAACATTCCATTTACATATAAGACAGCATTTTCAACTATCTGTAGTCACATTTCTATACATTTAGTAAACGTCAGATACATGTTCTGTGGTGGTATTTTCGTCTAGAAGATCTGCTTCTGCCTGCGATTTGCATGGCCCAATACCTTAGACATTCAAAATCCTAGGTATCAGTTCACCAATTTTATTTTAATGAAAAGGAAACATCCTATATATAGAATGTAGCTTAGTCCTTTATAATGGTTAGCCAAATGAGTGGCTAAATACAGTATATCCATATAGTAGCATTCCTATCAGTGAAAGATGACCACATTTATGACCAGTGAATCTGCCGTTTCTGCTTCCCTTGAGTTATATAGTCAGAAACTCCTTTCATAGTAAACCAAATGTTGGTAATAATAGAACTTTTGTTTCTTTTTATTATATCTCACCGCTCCCGTTTATTATCATAATTTGACATTTGGCACAGCATACATCAGTAACTTTTCGCATGGCACAAACAATGCGGCTGAAGACTTACTAATTCATCTCTATTAGCTAAGAACTATTTGACGTATTTTGCATTGTTATGTTATTTAGGCCACCTGTTGCTAATGGTTATAAGACATATTTCCTAATAACTTAAATAACTGACTTCATTAATAAGTGTGCAGGTGTCATATTCACACAGTCTGTGGTTAGTACATCAAATTTAGTGACTAAAGCTGTGAAATCTATGTGTACACTAAGCACAAACTGTAACAAACAGAATCATTTTGGCGGGCGAAGCGTCTTTCACGAAGCAGAGCTCAAGTGATAAATTTCCACTTCAGTGCTACAATACATTGAGTACACAGTATATTGTATCGGCATTTGAAACGCCATCACTTTATTTGTTCACCTGGTGTAACGCTGTGTTCACCTTATACAAAGTCACAACCTCGCCACTCAATCTGGATTCTTTTGTCCAGACCCCAAAAAGAACAGGATTAGATGTTATTGTTCAGTCAGAGTAAAGTCCTTAAAACCGCACTCCATATGTCTATCAACCCATCAGTATTACACTGCACTCCTTGTCCCTGGCTTGTCCAACATGAGACAAATCATCTCTTCACTAAAGTAAGACGTTATTCACATGGTTCTGTTTATTAAAGATCTAATGTCTGTGAAATGCCGATGTGCGGGTCTTTTTTTGACCTTATTCACAGGACGATTGTTTTTTTTTTTTTTTTTTTTTTGAACAACCATCAGATGGCCATTTTGAAGCCCATAAAAGTCTATGGGAGCATTTATATCTATTTTTGTATCAGTAAAATGGTCTGTCAAAAAACCTAGACATGTGAATAGACCCACTAAACGTCACTGGTTTTAAAAGGGTCGTGTAATAGATATTAAAAAAGCTGTCACATGGTCTAAGTTGTCCTCCAAACTAAATCATATGAGGTGGACGCCAGATGACAGATAACAGCAGGTTAGCTTCATGGTGGTATATTTATTTACTACACTCACAAGGATTAGAATTAAAATGAATGGATAAAGCAATAGGAGTCAGGGCCCTGCTCACAAGAGCTTACATTCTATGAGGACATAGAGAGACACAAGAGGTCAGAGGGCTTGTTTAGTATAATGGTCCAGCCACCCTTTAATAAATAAGGCCATGAGCCTGAGCTTGAAGCTTTATGGGCCAGTCTTCATTTTTTGATGTTATCACAATGAGAAAAAGGAACGTTTTTGATGTGCAGTTGATAAGAGTGTGCAAGTGTTCAGAATGTGTGGGGTGAAGGTGAGAACTGAATGAAATGCAACCCCCAGACTCGGTGTAATAGTAAGACCACAGACAGAAAAGTAGATATCAGGGTTAGGTCAGTTTGAAGATGGAGGGAACACAAGTAGTTCGGTTTTTGAAAGATTCAGTTTTAGCTAAAGAGAAGACATGATGTTAGAGACAGCAGAGAGACAATCACTGGTGTTCTATAGTGGTGCTGGGGAGATATCTCAGGATGACGTATATAGTTAGGTGTCATCAGCATAAAGATGGTATTGAAAGCCAAATGGTCCATCCAACAGGGGCTGTGTAGAGAGAGAAGACGAGAGGGGTAGATCAGTAACATATCATTTAAAACTTTTTTCAAAAAACATAATTTCAGCAAAATTATATTTTACTAAAATCAGCTTTTATATGCATAGTCCTAGATTTTTTTCCATTCAGTAATCAGCATGTATAGACTATGTCAAATATTAGTTATCTATATGTATAAAGGTATCCCATTGGAGAATTTACAGCACCTAATCACATTGATTTACTAGAATACCCCTGGTACCATGTATGTTATGTTTATCCAGTAGGTGCAGTGGCGTAACTAGGAACGGCGGGGCCCTGTGGCGAACTTTTGACATGGGGCCTCCCCTCCGACCGATGCTCGTCGAAGACCCCGACCGACCCCCCACTTGCATTCCTGAGCTCTCTATTATGCCCCATAGTGGCCCCTGCACACACTATTATGCCTCATAGTGGCCCTTGCACACAGTGCTCCATAGTAGCCCCTACACACAGTATTATGTCCCATATTGACCCCTGAACACAGTATTATGCCACATAGTGGCCCCTACAAATACTACTATGCCCCACTGTGGACACTGATGAACAATTATTATACTCTGGGGTGTTTTCAGACCCCAGAGTATAATAATCGAAGACCGAAAGGGGGTACCAACATAAAAAACACTGTTACTTACCTATCCCCAGCTCCCCTGCAGTCCTCGGTGGTGTCGGCCATCTTCAATGACGTCCGGTACGTGATGTCAGGGAGAGTCACAGAAGTAGGCCCGAAACTGCCCGGAGAGGTAAGTAAAACAGTTTTTTATGTTCCTTTAACTCCCCTGGACCTCCGATTATTATACTCGGGGGTCTGAAAAGACCCCTGAGTATAATGATAATGTTTGTGAGGCCCCTGGCGTCACTTACTGATCCTGGTCGCTGCAAGGATCGGCAAGTAAATAGGACCCCTTACTGGCTGGAGTAAGTCCAGCCAGTAATGGACTATTAAGAAAAGAAAAAAAAACGCAGTGGTAGCGGCGGTCGCTGGGCCCCTAATGTCTCGGGCCCTGTGGCAGCGGCTACCCCTGCTACCCCGGTAGTTACGTCACTGAGTAGGTGAGTAGGTTAGTTCACCACTTGCTAGTGTTGTTCAGGAAGAAAACATGAACAATTGTAAATGAAAATTTATTTTGTATACGTATTGTGTATCATTCATCACAGCAAATTGCCTCATTGTAGCGTTTAACAATTTACTGCAGATTTCGCTAGCAAAATGGCAGCTGAAAATGGTTACAATGAAACAAGACAATTGTGTGTTGCACTGCATTTTGTCTGCTCAAATGCTTCATAATCTAAACCACATTAAGTAAAGAAATGCACCATGATCAATAATCTTTTACCGGTAATATGTAGAGTAACTGTAGAGGTCATGGAGGATTATTAAGATTTATAGTACATTACATAACACATTAATAATTTGTAATGGATTATTCTCAGATTACATAAAAACAGAATATAAACAATAAGGCTTTTCGTAAATATCCAGTAGAACCCATGTATGCTGAGAGAAAAACCGGTGAGAAAAGGAAGACGGTTATATGTTGTCACAGGTCTGCTAGCTTATTTTGTAGAGTAAAATTACACTTGTAAATTTTGCTATCCCATTGACTTCAATGACATTTTACAGGCGTATTTTTACAGGCGTATTTTTTACAGGCGTATTTTTTACAGGCGTATTTTTACACTTGTAAAAAAATATCATTGAAGTCAATGGGATAGCAAAATTTACAAGTGTAATTTTACTCTACAAAATAAGCTAGCGTTTACTCAGTGTGAATGCACCCTAAACACTGTAGAAGGTTGGTTAGTTATCCTGTATACCAATAGATGAACTCCTGCTTTGTCCAACCAACTGCTGGTATTGTCTACTGCACCAAATTACTACCTGCAGTAAAGTACTAGTGTTTAGCGGACTTGCTAGTGCACTTTTTACAGCCATATCCAAAGTACTATGGACCACAATAACAATAGTTAGGTTTCTACCCCCTGACATCTACAAGGAGATGCATACAATTAACAAAAATGACACTAAGCACAAAGATGCTGGCTACTTTGGGCAGTTGCTATACTGCAACCATCAGGCTTTGTAATGTGGGAGTTTGTGCAGAAAACTATCATAAAAACAATACTTGTGGAGGTAGGTTTATACCTGTTTTCGGGTTTCTGTTCTTCCGGTCTGCTTGGGGATCCGAAAAATGAAAACTCAATCTGTTTAAAAACGGCTACCTGCCAAAGCCTGCGCACCCCATACACTATTCTGGGGTCCACCTGGTTTCCGCCATAAAAATGCAGAAAAATGCAGAAAGAAAAGCCCTGCTTGAATGACTTTTCTCTCTGATTTTTCAAACAGATTCAGGGATGGAAACCCCAAACGGAATCCAGGCACAGGTGTGAACCTAGCCTGAAATGGGTTTATTGCAATGCAGAGATTCCCATTGTTTATGCAAATTAAGTTCTACTAGACAAGTGGGTGGTAGCACAGATTGACATCTAACACACAGAGACCATGCACACAGGAGAAGCGGAGTGTTACCACCTCCTTGACTGAAAATAAGAACTATACAGAAATCATTAAGTATTTGTCTACATGGTGTAGCTTCCTGCTGTGTAATCCCGCCCACTACTAGCCTTTCCCAACTAACTAACTCAGCTCACCCCCCCATCTCTTCATACTTACCTGTCTTAATCTCTGGGAGACAGCTCCTCCTTTTCTTTCACTGTGAGCAGGCTGGAGATGCCTCTCTTCCTCCCTACAAGTGCGTACACAGACTGCAACTACCTCTGACACATGCACAGTAGAGATGGAGTGCCATCTCTGCTGTGCATGTGTCGCAGGAACCTTCAGACTGCGCAATTGCTTGCAGAGAGAAAGAGGGGAGGAGCAGTTCTTGGAGAGGAAGAGACATAAGTATGATGGGGTTGGGGTGGGGGGAGTAATGGGGACGTTTTGTTTCAGAAACAGAACATTACTGGATGAGCTCAGGGGCTCAGGGATATGGGTAATTATAGAATTTTTTTTAAATATAAGTAAATTACAAGTTAGACAGGGGAAGGGAGTTGGGTTTAGGGGTTAATTTTTATTTTACCCTGGATACCCCCTTTAAGCTATGAAAGACCTGCAGCTATTTGTGCAGCTGAGCCACAGCAAAAAATTTTATCAATGGAAGCTTACAGGAGAACACACTGCTGAACCAACCTGATAGAAATTCAGCAGTGGATTTGTATTGTGTGTGCCCATCCTAAACATCCTAAAACCCATATAACATAGGTGCCAATTAGTTTGGGTTGTCTTCATCCTTGAGGAAATTCCATGTTAGCTACTGTGCTCCACAGAAAGGATCCTGTATTTTATCCAAAAATAGTATTGGCTTGAGCATTATACATAAGAATGATTCGAACCAAGAGAAAACTTTAGAAGTAAATGTTTCCCATGATATTAAATCCAATATATTTAGCCAAGCAGTCCAAACATTAAATCATAGCACGATATCGACCTTAGTTCAAGTGCTAATATGTTTAATACTTGGCTGTTAATGGCACCTGCCAGCATGTTAATAGTCTGCCAGGGAAGCTTTTCTGTCTTTGACCAAGTTTCGTTACTTGGCCGCAGTAATCTGCAATACATGTACACAGTTTTATTATAGGCTGAAATATTATATTAGAATACTGCTATAATAAGTACAAAGGTTTCTCCAGCTTCTCAACTATAGATCTATTCCAAGAAATTAACTGTGATGCGTCTTTATTAAGAATATGACTGTTAAGTTTGTTCATGATTATCCAGATGATTGGCAACCGTAATATTATTCTGAATTATGGGTTTAGATTGATATTTCATTTCTTTTTATTCCCATTTGAAAACAAGCCTAAGTGTACAGTATTTAGTTTTTAGACTTTTTGTCTTCCTGTATTTAAACAGTGAGTGTCTTGGACTCACATCTTGGCTTTATAAAACCTTGGCAAAACAGAAAAGAAAACCATATTATTTTATAGATGATCGGATAGAAGTCGTTTTAACAAAGAATATTGCAAAAACCTTGGAGGCTTGGAATGGGATTGTGTGTAGGTGGAGAACATTTGCAAGGAAGCCAAAATGCAATCAAGCATAAAGTATAACATTGAATGAAGAGATAATTTGCAGTATTTAGGGCTTTTCCACGAATTATCCAGGTAGTTCATCACCATGTTCTTATGTATTATAATAGCTATAAAAATGTTTTTCTTCTCACATGTGTACAACTATTGTGTAAGGTACTGACTAAATCTGGGAAGATCGCAAAATCACATGAAGAGTTAAGTTTGCTGTGGTTTTAGAAAGTGCCTTGTGATTCTCAGTATGTGTGTTCTGAATGCTAATGTGTTTACACAAGGGTAATAAGGAGTATCCAGAGAACAAAATGGATTCAGTTTAAATCTGTCCACCCACGTGTAGTGATAGGGACGACGTAACGCTAAGCTAGACTTTCAGCTAGATCCAAGTCATAGCTCCAACTTTTCACCTGTTTGTCATTTTATTGAAGATGTAATGCTTTGCTGATGCGTAAAAAGCTTTCTGCTTCTTGTTAAAATTTCATAATTCCAAGGGCTGAAAATGAATGAAGATGGGCAAGGGTCTGTTTCTTGGCAGCTGTATCATATTTCTTAGTAAAGCAGCATCTTTTCTACTCCTGCACAGATTTTTCTGTATATGCTCACACACAGTTGTATTGTGACTTCATGCCTGATCCTCTATTCACATAAATGTTGTTCACAGCCACCTGGAGAAACCAGGGAACACTGTGAGAATAATGTTCTTTGAATTCTCCAGCGCTTTTAACACCATTCCTCCAGGGCTACTGAGAGTCAAGCTGGACCTTGTTGGAGTGGACCATAACCTGTCCAACTGGATCCTAGACTATCTCACAAACCAACCTCAGTATGTGCGAGCCCAGGACGGTGTGTCTGACACTGTGATCTGTAGTACAGGGGCACCACAAGGTACAGTTCTTACCCCTTTCCTCTTCACACTGTTCACTGCTGACTTTAGGTGCAAATCATCTAGCTGTTACTTACAGAAGTACTCCGATGACTCTGCAGTAGTAGGTCTCATCACAGTCGGAGATGACAGGGAGTACAGAGACTTAAACCCGGATTTTGTGGACTGGTGCCAGCAGAACCACCTCAGGAGTAATGCTGTGTGGACCAAAAAGATGGTAGTGGACTTCAGTTAAGCGGAGAAGTGCTCCGATTCCGGTGGAGATCCAAGGGGCAGGCTTTGAGATAGTCAAGAACTATAACTACTTGGGTGTGCTCCTCAATAATAATCTGGACTGGGCTGATCACTTGGATGTGCTCCACAGAAAGGGTCACAGCAGACTCTATCTGCACAGGAGGCTGTGGGCCTTCGGAGTCCAGGGGCCACTTCTTAGGGCCTTTTTCAACTCTGTGGTTGCTTCAGCCATCTTCTTCAGAGTGGCCTGCTGGAGGGTAGTATACCAGCTAGGGACAGAAATAGACTTGACAGGTTGATTAGAAGGGCCAGCTCTGTCCTGGGGAGCCCCTGGACCCAGTACAGGTGATGGGTGACAGAAGGATACTGTTCGTGGTGACCTCCATGCTGGAAAATAAATCCCACCCCATGTATGAGACTTTAATGGCACTTGGCAGCACTGTAAGTGACCGACTGATTCACCCCAAGTGTGAGAAGAGGTCCTTCCTCCCAACCACGGTCAGGCTACATAATCTACATCAGGCCAAGCAAAGATCACTCCGCACAGAGAATTAAATGATCCTGAAGTCTTCTTTTTCTTTAGCTGTGCCTCTTAGTATTGTCTCCTATCTTCCTATCTGCTGAGCTTATGTGTGTCTCCTTCTGTAATATATTACTGTTATTATCCTGTATCCGTATTGTCATTCTGCTGTAATACACTGAAATTTTTTATTTTCATTTTTTTCTTTTTGACTCTTCCCCCATCCCATTCCAAACCCCATAACCTTTTACTATTCCACTCTCAGAGCCATATGAGGTTTTAATGTTTGCGAGATAAATTTTTCTTTATGATGCCGCCATTAATTATTCTGTACAATGTACTGGGAAACTCAAAAAAAAATTCAGAATGGGGTGTATTTGAAGATAAAGTGCATTTTCTTATTTTCTTACGGTCTTCGTTTTTACGGCGATCACTATGCAGCCACAATGACTTGTCACCTATATTCTATGTTTCGGTATGATTCTGAAGATACCAAATTTATATAGTTTTATTTATATTTTAATCCCTTAACAAAAATCTAAAACCGTGTTCATTTTTTTTTCTAAAAGTCGCCATCTTCTGACGCCCGTAACTTTTTTTTTATACTTCTGTGCACAGGAATGCATAGGGCATCTTTTTTTTTTTTTTGCGGGACTAGGTGTACTTTTTAGTTATACACTTTTGGGGAATTGCTATTGCTTTAATGACCTTTTATTCAAATTTTTATCAGAAGCAAAACAGTGAAAGAATGGCAGTTTGGCACTTAGCATTTTATTTTCCACTACAACATTTACCGTACAGGAAAAATATTTTTATGGATTTGTAAACTGGGCGTTTTTGAACACAGGGATACCTAATATGTATGTATTTCTTAGTATTTAGGTAGTTTTATATGTGTTCTAGTGTAGGGGGTTGATTTTGAACTTTTAATATTTGTTATTTTTTAATATATATATATATATATATATATATATATATATATATATATATTTATATATATTTTTTTTTTTTACTTTAAGTTTTTTCTCACTTATTAGACCCCCTAGGGGTCTGATCACTAATGCTATGCATTACAATGTTAATGCATTTCAAAATCACAGCAGTTCTATTGCAGGTTACATAGAGTAGCCTACTATAGAAACTATTGAATGATAGGCCTGGGAGCCTTCACAAGACTCCTGGCTGCCATAGAAAAGGGATGCCGGCCCTGGAACTTTCCCCGGGTGCCGGAAATCCCTGGCAAAATGCCAAGCACTGATCGCAGGCATTAGTGCCAGGTGACTGCTGTATAAAATCGCAGACACCCGGCGGGAATGGTGGTTGCCCAGCTCCTGAGTGACCACCATATTTAAACTCCCCGCATGTTGGTAAAGGGTTAAAAAAGTGGGTTTTTTTATTTTTTTTATTTTGTTATTGTCTATATTTTAAGAAGATCCTAAAAATCTTGCGACTAAGTCTAATGATCTGCAGAAGATCTTATTGACTTCTGGGCATGCTCTTTTACCCTTGCAGAAGTCACTGTGCATGAAGGGAGTAGATCAGCTGTGAAGTCACTTACTGGTGGATTCAGTGTCTTATCTACATATACATGATAGCTGTGATTATCTGTGTGTTGATAAGTAATATGGCTGCTGAAAAGAACTATAGAAAACAAGAAGTGTCAGCATATTATTTGGCTTAATGGCTAAAATCAGCACTGTAGGATTTTTAAGATGTTTTAACGTGTGAATTATAGCATGGAAATAAAATGCAATAAAATATAATCTAAAGTTCTTTAAAAATTTGTTTAATAAAAAACTTGGTATAAAATGAGGTTATTTTCTGATGAACCACAAGCCCTTTAATAAGAGAGAGGCATCACTTTGTCTGTGGCTCTCTTTCAGCTATGCATATAGTGTATGGTATATGTGCATGTGCATATAGTATATGGTTGCTGACTGACAACTCATTCCTACCTCTGAGGATTCTTATATGAGGCATATTAGGCATATTAATGCAACATATTAGACATATTAATGTAAGACATATGGGATAACAACTATGGATACATTTGAGGCAACACGGTGGCTCAGTGGTTCACACTACAGCCTTGCAGCACTGCAGTCCTGGGTTCAAATCCCATCAGGAGCAACATCTATAAGGAGTTTGTATGTTCTCCCTGTGTTTGTGTGGATTTTCTCCCATTCTACAAAAAAACCATACAGATAGGAAAAAAAATACATTGTGATCACTATATGGGGCTCAGAATCTACAAAAATTATGAGATGCATTTTACTCTTGGGTAATTCAGTAAGGGCATATTTACATGTAGCAGTCACACTGCAGTTTATTGCCACAGATATAAAAATCAACAAAATGCCAGTTTTCGCTTTCTCAAAACAAAAAAAATTATATAAACCCCCCACTTAATCAATTTGGCCTAATCTGTGTTTCCTGGAAGAATGTACCCATTAAAATGGAATTTTTGGTACAAAATTATTTTTAACAATTTAATATCTAATCACTTATTTTTTTATTTTACTACATTCCTAGAATAAATTATCTTGCTTTTTATATAAGTTGTTATATTGACACTTTGTGAGATATAACTAGAATTCGGAAAACCTCTTAAGATTCGTTTCAGGTGGTTGGGACCAACAATAGTATTGGGTTGAATAAGTTTGACATGAACCACAGTTGGAATTGGCTTAAACATAGAGTATAACACTGTCAGGGCTCCTAGGAACCTATCTATCCAATTTCTAAATCTCTAAGGCAAACACAGCTGCAGTTATGTCAAAGGTAAAGTGACATGTATGTCTATGGAAAAACAGATGGCAAGCAATGGATACAAACTCCGACTTCAACAATACTCTGTGCTACAACTCATTTTTATGCATTTTAACATTTAAAAATTATCCTATTTTGACTTGTAAGTGCTACATGCTATTTGTTATTATTTGGGAGACAAATTTGTAAGCCGTGTGCCGAGTTGAGAAGTGATGAAGAATTGACTTAAAAAAGAAAAGTCACCAAAAATTATCCCTTTATGAGAGCAGATGTGAAATGAAAATGGGTTTGGCTTTTTAATGCCAACTCTTCGGCAGCAATAGTGTGCTATAGTGGAATGTGATGGACTCGGCTGCTGTACATGTCTGGCTGAGTGGTGGCAGTGGTGGTAGCTGTGGCAAAATGAGTGGCAATGCGACATGGAATAATATGATAGACCAAGCCATAGGACGTGTGTGGCTGAATGGTGACAGAGGTGGTAGCACAGGCAGTAAAGTATGGATTAATATGATGGACCAGGCCACAGCACATGTTTGGCTGAATAGTGGCAGGAACAGTACAGCCCACCTTAAACAATGGAGATTTTTTACATATTAGCACAAGAAACGCTAAAGAAACAGACATTTTTTTCAGATAAGCAGGCTCTATCACATCACACTGTGTATTCAGAGCTAAAAACAAACAAACCCTTAAATAATGGAGATTTCTTTTTCAGATTAGTGCAGTAAAAATCTGAATTTTGCTGTTAGAACAGCAGTTTGTATGTATTTAATGAAAGTTTTTTTAAATTCTTGCAAAAAAGAAAATCCTTAAGAAAAGAGTTTTCACTAACAGGACTGACTTTGTCAGTAAAAACTATGTTAAACAATTCGTGGATTAAATTGCTCTATTGCAAAGCAAACTTAGAAAAAATGGCAATTTTAGGGTTACACTGTCCTTTGTCTGTCTGTATTGCTTTAGCAGTCTGGCTCACACAGTGCAGATATTTTCTCTTACTCCTATCTATGGCCTGTAGTTGATTAAATCTAAGCAAACTGTGTTCTAATTCTCCTACACCTAGCTGTCTTGTAAGCTCTGTAGCACTCAGCATTCTGTAGCATACAGCACTGAATAACACATCCATCCCACTTCCACCATCACTGATATGCCTCTTGTTCCAGCCCATACACAACCTTATACTGTTTATGACATCAGCACTTTAAAGTGTGGAGGTACCAATAACTATTGTCTGAGAGGCTGTCAGGTGGCTTCAGAACGTTACACTGACTCAGAAGGTGTCTCCTCTGTATTTTTACTGTGCAATACATGGAAGCAGCCATTTTATTAAATTTATTTGGTTTTGTTAAAAACTGAACAATTTGGAATATTTGGGTCAAACCTGATCTGTGACAAATTCGCCCATTTAACTTGGGACGTTCCACTTGGCTGAGAGCTGAGCAGTTGACTCAGAGAGGCATGCACAGATATGAACCTAGTTTAAGTTTTTTTTTCTCTCCAGACCTGTGTAATTTAATAAACATTTACTGTGCATATTATTTGATCTGCATTTATATTAGATTACTAGTAATCATAATAAATAATCTCTCGTGCTAAAGACAACTGATCTGCAGTACCTTATCTGTCCACTACACAGAGAACAGAGCTGTCTCCTTCCTGCTACATTATTTGTGTATCAGCTGCTCTGAGAGGAGTTAATCAAGGGGAGTGCTGGGTTTCAGACCGCCATAGAGCTGATATTAGTGACCCATTCTTAGGATGTTTCTATTCTATTTATATTTTATATACCTTGTTGAAAAGTGTCAGAGGCAATATATAATAGTACCATAAGAATTTTGGTTACCGGTCACTTCATGCTACAGTCTCTTACAGTGAAACCATTTTGAGACCAGCACCTAAACTGTTTAGACTGCTTAGAATGGTGTTTGGAGGGGAACACTAGCACATAATTGAACTGAAAAACATTTTTTAGTAAATCTGGTTTGGATAAAGGGTAGTCTCTTCAAAGGGTTGGTCTTTGAAAAAGTTTCACTGTATGTTAATGACTAACTAAACTACTTTCCTGTACAGGTTTTTGCAACTTGAGGACGTAGAGTTTGTTGTCCAATGTCAATTAGATCATCAACAAAAAACTGAAAACGAGTGATCAATATATTTACATCTAAAACACAAAATATTTGTAGTGACCAGTCGTTGCCTAGAAGGTCTATGTTATTTCCTTAGTAACAGATTAGTTTGTGTGCTATGATATGTCTATTATGTCCTCACTATAAGGAAACATGACGTCTTTCCTTCTTTGTACCCTACCCTTCTTTGTTCAAATGGAAAATGTCTTAATAGTTATTGGTAAGGTTATAGTGCTCTGTAAATATTGTAAAAAAAAACACAGGCACATAGTACTTAAGGGCATGACGAATTGAGGAATTCATGAATGAATCATCAAGACTATAACATTGCTTAAAACATGAAAACTTTATCAGTAATCCAAAAATAGTTGTATTAGTTAAAAGCTATGCAAAGTTATGTACAATGTGACAACCATATATTTATTGCTTTACCTTCATCACAAAGTTTGTGAATAGTCTTGACTAAAATGAACTACTGTTTTGGGAATACAGCTCCTGTGCAGAATGATGTGTCTTCATGGTTACAGACTACAAGTAAAGTCTGACTGGTCAGTTATGTGCTGCACTAGTCAATCTATTCCCTACATATAGCTAACCTATACAACATATATTAGCAGCATGGGTGCAGATATAAGGGATTAGCACTGCAGACTATATAGGGTTTGTTTGTAGTGTGAGGATACATACTTATTCATGGGAGCTGTAGACATAAAACACTAGGGATTTTCAAAAGGAATGTACCATCAAATATATTTTGAATGCCACAGCATATCAATTTATGCTTTATGTATACTTGGTGCTGCACAGGTCGCTTTGTACTGCAGGTTTCAGTGAATTAAATTTGAGTATATGTTATCCATTATGGCATTAGCGGGTTAGGCCCTATTCACACATTAGTATTTCGATCAATGTTTGTAAATTCAAAACAGAAGAAAGTAAAAAAAATGGAACAAATATTTCCATATCTCTGTCTGACCTCTGTGACCTCCAAAACCATGAACTGAGTGCCATCTCCCCCAAGCGAGCGAAGCACCCTGTGAAGGCATCACATATACATATAGCTGCACTATAGTACGCCCAATAGCTGGATGCTCACTGATTGGACCCCCACCAATCTGCAAGTTGTGACCTATCCTGTGCACAACCCTTTTCAGGGTTGGTACACTCAAGTTGGGGGGGGGGATCCATTCCTCATTCTGCTTAAAATAGATTTTTCTCTCTGAATTCAGGGGAAACCCAACAAACCACATTATAGTCTATGGGGTCCGTGGGTAACTGCTTTTTAAGTGCATAGGATTTCATTTTCCAAACTGACCAAAGGAACAGAAACATTGTGAACTTAGCGTCACTCATATTCATTACAGCTGTCATACATATATCCTTCTATAGCTATGTAATATATACATAACATTTAAAAAATAAACACAGTGGGGCAGATTTATGAAACTATCTTAAAGAAATACTGCCTTTTGGTGCCCGTAGTAGCCAGTCACTACATAGCTTTCAATGGCAACGTAACAAATGAAAGCTGTGCTGTGATTCTTGTCATGGGCAACAAAGACTAATAATTCTGATAAATCTTCTCCCCAGTATTCGCCTTATGCATAAATTACAAATAAATCCATGATGCATTAATTCGATAGAACATTTGTAAAGTTCTTTCATTTATTATTTTAAATGCATTGAAGGAATAAGAAATGGTTGAAAATCTGTACATATCCTTTAAATTATATCGCTTAATTCTCGGCCAATGTTACATAGTAACATAGTTACATAGTAGATGAGGTTGGATAAAGACATTAGTCCATCAAGTCCAACCTATAACCCTACAATTCCTACAGTGTTGATCCAGGGGAAGGCAAAAAAACCCCATGAGGCTCATGCCAATTGCCCCATTTCAGGGGGAAAAATTCCTTCCCGACTCCAAATCTGGCAGTCAGTATAAAACCCTGGATCAACGTGTCCTTAAAATCTAGAGTCCAAAACCTGTTAGATTTTTCTCTTCAAGAAAGGCATCCAGGCCCACTTTGAACTTGTTCAGTGAATCCGCCATCACCACTTCCTGGGGCACAGAGTTCCAGAGCCTCGTTGTTCTTACTGTGAAGAATCCCCTTCTATGCTTCTGGTGAAACCTTCTCTCCTCCAGACGTAGAGGATGTCCTCTTGTCACTGTCACTGGCCTAGGAGTAAAAAGATCCTTAGAAAGTTCTTTGTATTGTCCCTTCATGTATTTGTATATTGTTATTAGATCTCCCCGTAGACGTCTTTTCTCTAAACTGAATAACCCCAAGTTTGTTAATCTATCGTTGTACTCCAGTCCACCCATTCCCCTAATCATTTTGGTTGCACGTCTTTATACTTTTTCAAGTTCACTTATGTCTTTCTTGTATATCGGGGCCCAAAATTGCGCACAATATTCTAAGTGTGGCCATACCAGTGATTTGTATAGAGGCATAACTATGTCCTTGTCATGAGAATCTAGACCTCTTTTGAGGTCTAGATTTTATTTGCCTTGGCAGCAGCTGCCTGACACTGGTCATTAAAGGTAAGCTTGCTGTTCACCAAAATCCCTAAGGGCCCCTTCACACGGCTGAAATGCGCGCGTTTTTGTACGCGTGTAAAAATGAAAACGTCGTGTTTACGCGACGTTTTAATAGACGGCGCGTAAACGCGGCGTTTACGGTGCGTGTTTTGACTGCGTAAACGCCACGTTTACGCGCCGTCTATTAAAACGTCACGTAAACGCGACATTTTCATTTTTACACGCATAAAAAAATGTGCAAAAGGCCGTGTGAAGGGGCCCTTAGTCTTTTTCATTGACAGTCTTACCCAGTAATTTACTATTTAGTACATAGTCATACATTTTATTACATTGACCAAAGTGCATTACCTTACATTTGTCAACATTAAACTTCATTTGCCAAGTCGCTGCCCATGCTTCCAGTTTCCTTAGATCCCCTTGTAATATTCTACTATACTCCTCATTATTAATTACCCTACAAAGTTTAGTATCATCTGCATATATGGATACCCTGCTTTGTAAACCCTCTACCAGGTCATTAATAAAGATATTAAACAAGAGAGGACTGTGACCCAGTCTGAATATTTACAAGTACCCTCTGTTTCCTATCAGTGAGCCAGTTGCTAACCCAAATGCATATGTTTTCCGCCAGTCCCAACATTCTCATTTTGCATACCAACCGTTTATGTGGAACAGTATCAAAAGCCTTTGAAAAGTCCAGGTACACCATGTCTACTGCATTACCCATGTCCAGTCTTGAACTTACCTCCTCATAGAAGCTGATCAGATTAGTCTGACAGGACCGATTCCTCATAAACCCATGCTGATTTGGTGTTATAAGATTATTTACATTGAGATACTCCAGGATAGCATCTCTTAGAAAGCCCTCAAATATCTTTCCAACCACAGAAGTTAAACTTACTGGCCTATAGTTTCCAGGTTCCCTTTTACACCCCTTTTTGAAAATTGGCACCACATTTGCTATTCGCCAATCCTGTGGAACAGACCCAGTCATTACTGAATCCTTAAATAATAGATACAAGGGTCTATCTATTACCATGCTTAATTCCCTCAGAACTCAGGGGTGTATACCATCTGGACCGGGTGATTTCTCTATTTTAGTGTTTTGCAGGCAGCGCCACACTTCTTCCTGGGTTAAGCAGGTGACATTTAATTGAGAGTTAACATTACCCCTAATCGTGTTGCTAGCCAAAGGATTTTCTTGTGTAAACACTGTAGAGAAGAAGGCATTTAATACTTGTGCTTTTTCCTCATCCTCCTCCACCATTACACCCAGATTATTTTTGAGAGTGCCCTGTTGTGTCCTTGGGTCTGTTTATCATTAATCACCTGATTCTTCCATACATGAGATATCACTATAATGTTGAAAAGTGAGCCGTCCAGTATGAAATATGCATGAAATCCTCCCCAGCAATAAATGCAATATCTAAATAATCACTTATATACAGATAGGGCTGGGTAAAAAAAGTACAAAAATTTGTTCCAATTCTTGTATCGTATATGTATTCTACATGACATATTAATAATTGAGCATCTGAAGCTCCTGGAAAAAGAATTTGTGTCACACGGGATAGTTATTTCTGCTATTTCTTATCTTTGAATTGATTGTATATTTATTTATACTGCACTATATTTAGGTATTAATTCATTCTTATACAAAGCCCGAAGTAAGAGCCGATCTATCACAGTAACCAGTGAACAATAAGTACAGACATGTAGAGAATAGAGATGAGCGAGTAGTACTCGATCGAGTAGGTATTCGATCAAATACTACGGTATTCAAAATACTCGTACTCGATCGAGTACTACTAGCTGTTCGAATTTAAAAGTTTGATGCAGAACCAGCATTGATTGGCCAAATGCTATACAGTCAGCCAATCAATGCTGGTTCTTCTCCTACCTTTAGAAGTCTTCTCCGTGCAGCTTCCCCGCGGCGTCTTCCGGCTCTTCCGGCTCTTCATCCACTCTGCCAGGCATTGGGCCTGGGCAGAGCCGACTGCGCATGTCCACTTGTAGTGCGGGCATGCACAGTCAGCTCTGCCCAGGCCCGATGCCTGGCAGAGAGAATGAAGAGCCGGAAGACGCCACGGGGATGCTGCAAGGAGAAGACTTCTCGGAGGATCCAGCCCGACCCTCACTCGTGGACTTGGCAAGTATAATTTGATCGAACGTTGCCTACCCCTGAAACGAGTATTTCCCCCCATAGGCTATAATAGGGTTCGATATTCGATTCGAGTAGTCAAATATTGAGGGGCTACTCGAAACGAATATCGAACCTCGAACATTTTACTGTTCGCTCATCTCTAGTAGAGAAGTTGCAGTTTTTCCATGAACATATTTAAATTTGTAGACAAAAGCTGAACATTTTTGCAAATGTTATTAAATATAAAATTTACAGAGTTTTAAAAATTTTATCTGTGTTTTAGTAATGACAGTCTTTTATATTGATTGGTTGTTAGTAAATATGGTAACAAATACAGGTAATACATTCCAGCCAGGACAGGAATGTGGACAGTTGAGTAAAAATTAACGGTCGCTACTGTTTATGGGGGTGGGGGGAAGGGGGTTATATGCTGCTGTTGGGCTTTAAAAAAGGGGTCATATACATTGTGGGGTGGTATAAAAGGGGGTCATAAACTGTGTGAGGTCCATAAAAAGGGGTCAGATACCAGATAGGAGGGTATACTGTGTGTGTGTGGGTGGGGTGGGGTGAAAAAAAAGGTGGTGATCTACTGTGTGATGGCCATATAAATGGGTCATATTTTGTGGGGCAAAAGAAAAGGGTCATACAATGTGAGGGTGGCATAAGAAAGAGGTCATATACTGTGAGGGGCAAAAAAAGGGATCATATACCGTGTGGGGTAAAAAAAAGGGGTCATATACCATGTAGGGACAAAAAAGGGGTGTGGTGGCAAATAAAAGGGGGTCATATACTGTGTGATGGGCCATATAAAGGGGGTCATATACTGCATTGAAACTGCATTGTGTATACACTCAGGTTATCTTTGTATGATATTGTAATTTGGTTGATCTAAAAAAAGAAAGGATGACAAAAATGCGAAAACAAAAGAAATCCGTAAAGCAAAGCTCTGTAATGCTGTTCATCCTAAACTCCCTTATTTGCCAGAAATAAACAATTAATAGATTTCACATTTTTACATTTCACTATATTCTTTATATATATACTATGCTATGAGAACACAATGTCAGCAGACTTTTCTAATGAAAATTAATTTTCAGGGAACTGATGCTTGTGTCTCTTAAGTCAACTCAGTAAAAAAAATATATGTATTTCTACCGTAAATAAATAATCCACCTACACAGTGTCTAAATATGAGCTGGAAGAGTCAAAAACATAATTGGGACAATATGTAATTCCTCACTTATTCTTGCCAGGACTAGGTTTGCTTGGGAGGACATAGTTCCTCCTACTTGATAGTCCTTGTAGATTTGCTCCAGAAGAATGAATCTATTGTTTTCCTAATGAAGTATATATGTTTTGCATAGTTTATGCTTTTGGATTACTATTTTACAATATGCTCCCAAAATATGTTTCTGTTATCACCAAATACCTTACATCTGTACTCAAGACAAAAACAGGAGCAAGAGAAGTAAATTAAGGATGGGTAGATGTAAAAAATGCTCTCCTATTTGGCTGAACTTAAGTGAAGACCTTAATACTCTGAGGGAAATGCATAAAGCATGACTTGTCTATGCGAGAGAACAAGACAGTGAAGAAATCAGTTTCATTTCATCAACAACAAGGCCTTCCATCTGTTTGTAATTTTCAATGATTATTGACACATCTGGATATCTGACTCTTCGAGCTGCAAATTGCTGTTAAAGCATTATTTTCCAAATCATTTCAGACCACCCACAAAATCGTACATGAAGAACTGTGAGAATTTGTGATAGTGTGCTTCAAGCACCGCTAGAATTTGGCTTAGATTGAATGCATTTACTTTTATGTTAGGGTTGTTTTGTGTTATGTTTTTGACACCTGCTGGAAAAATAAAACAATAGGGAACACTTTAGGATTGTTATTGTTGTTTTGGTACAATGGTTGGAAAAAAGGAGTTCAGGAATTCTGAAATGGGTCAAATTGGGAAAGATTGCTAGGTATACAGTTATGTAATGAGAGAGTCAAAATAAATACACAAATTTAATATACCGCTCAGAGTGTGCAGATTCAATTTGTTTCCCGTGAGGCAAGCTAATGTTACAAATGCCGTATACTCAGGGGCCACACTGTGGCTCAGTGGTTAGCACTGCCGCCTTGCAGCGCTGGAGTCCTGGTGTTCAAATCCCGCCAAGGGCAAAAAACCATCTGCAAGGAGTTTGTATGTTCTCCCCGTGTTTGCATGGATTTCCATCCCTATATTCCAAAGACATACTGATAGGGAAAAATGTACATTGTGAGCTCTGTGTGGGGCTCACAATCTACATTAAAAAATAAAAAGCCTTATACTCGGATCTTATGTACCAAATCTTTTCTTGAGTCCATCCCAAATAGGTATTGGGCATTTGACGTATATTATCTAACATTAGGCTTTACTCACGTTACTGTATTAAATGGGGGATTTCTCACTTATTTTAATTTAGCATGACCTAGGCAAAGGTGGCTTTAGAGTTATATAAGGATATTTTGTGCTGTTCCAGGATTATGGGAAATGTTTAACTAAAGTGGTCAAAAATTATGTTTGAATTAATTTAATACATAATCTATATCAGATTTCCCAATTTCCCTTGAATTACAATATATTGAAATATAAAGGGTCCAGCAGCCTGTGACTACTACTACAGGTATCCCTAGGATAGGCCATCAATATCTGTACAACTCTCAGCTCCCTCAAACATCATCACTTCTATGGTGGGACTCTCAAGGAACCTCTCAGTCTCTTCACTTCTCACACCACTTGCGGTCAACATAATAGCAGCTGTCCAGGGTATTGCAAGTTTGTCCCATTCATATAAATATGGCCAAGAAATAGTGGCAAAATCATCTCAAGACATGTTTGAGAAAGACTGACCTACTGTAAGTTTTGAAATGTTACATGTTAACCCTTTCCTGTGGCAGGCATTTTCTCTTTTTCACTTCTCATCTTCCAAAAGTGCCAAAAGTGATATCTTTTTTATTTTTCCATTCACTGAGCTATAGTAGGGCTTCATTTTTATGGGACAAATGATATATTATAATGGTATTATTTAATCTTCCATGCGATGTAATGGGAAGATGGAAAAAAAATCTGAAAATCTGCATCTTTACTATTTTCTTATCAGGTTTAGTTTTTACAGTATTCACTGTGCAGCCAAAATAGCATGTTACCTGTATTCTGCAGATCGTAACAGTTGGGATGATACCAAATTTATATATTTTTGTTACCGTATTTTTCGGACTATAAGACGCACCCAGGTTTTAGAGGAGAAAAATAGGGAAAAAAAAT
This sequence comes from Leptodactylus fuscus, assembly GCF_031893055.1. NCBI lineage: Eukaryota > Metazoa > Chordata > Amphibia > Anura > Leptodactylidae > Leptodactylus > Leptodactylus fuscus. Next base: position 200,198,492 of record NC_134266.1, on the reverse strand, counting down.
TTTCAGGCAAAAAATGGTAAAATATTTAATATATGGGAGTTGTAGTTTTGGAACAGCTGCAAGGCCACATTGACAGGTGACCCTGCAGCTGTACGGGGATGTATAGGGCGTTTTTTTTGTGGGGCCAGGTGTAGACCGGGCATTTTCAGACACAGGGATACCTAATGTATATGTTTCACAGTAATGTTATACTTTTATATGTATTCTAGGGAAAGGAGGTGAACTTTTATTTATTTTATTTTTTATTATATTTTTTTTAAGTGGTTTTGTTTTTTTTTTTACTATTTTAATATCCCCCGCCTAGGGGGCTTGAACCTGCAATCATTTGATTGCAAGTCCCATAGACGGCAATACAAGTGTATTGCCGTCTATGGGAGATTCTATACATTACTATCGCGGAGGGTCATAGACCAGCCGCGATAGTAATATATAGCTATGACAGACCTGGGAGCCTTCATTAGGCTCCCGGCTGTCATCGGAACAGGTCGGCTCCTGCGGCCTCGCCGTGCAGGAGCCGGCCTGCATCACTAAAGGTATGAGGCCGGGGGGGGGGGACCTGTCGGGACCTGCGGAGGAGGAGTGGATTTGCAGCATGGCCGTGCTACTGCCACCGCTGGTTTTCTTCAGCGGCAGTAGCGCGGCAATCCGCAGGCCCCGGCAGCTAAGACAGTCCCCGGCATCTGCTGTAATAGACCGGCGGATGCCGGGGAGTGTCTTAGCTGCCGGGGCCTGCAGTATTGTCACACTCCTGCCGCTGAAGAAAACCAGCGGTGGCAGTAGCGCGGCAATCCGCAGGCCCCGGCAGCTAAGACACTCCCCGGCATCCGCCGGTCTATTACAGCAGATGCCGGGGACTGTCTTAGCTGCTGGGGCCTGCGGATTGCCGCGCTACTGCCGCTGAAGAAAACCAGCGGTGGCAGTAGCGCGGCCATGCTGCAAACCCACATTCAGACTATAAGACGCACTCTCATTTTCCTCCGAAATTTGGGGGAAAAAAAGTGCGTCTTATAGTCCGAAAAATACGGTATGTTACAAAAATCCAAAACTTTGAAAAAAAATAAATTTTTGGAGTCGCCAAATGGTTTGGCCATTTTGAATTTTTCCCCCGCTGCAGTGTTCACTGTACAGTATGGAAAAATATATTTACATGTAGGCAGTTTGGGCTTTTATGGCCTTGGGAATGCCATGAGGCCTGTGATTGGACCACAGAAGTGATGTGGGGCTTGCCGGACATCATGACACTCGGCATGCCCCAATCCCCAATCACAGGCCTCAGCCATGATTCCAAGCTAGAAGAGGCCAGAAGAGGACACTGGTGGACTGGACATACAGGAGAGGTAAGTATAACTATTGGTTGATTTCACGCACTGTCCCTGGTGACGTGCTAGTTTGGTTGCTACATATTAGATTATTCCAGCCAATCAGCCAATGTTTTACTTTCCAATCCCTGCTTCTGTCGCAACTGGCCTTCACTTCCACCTCCAAGGAGCAGATGCTGAAGAATGCTATGGAGGAAGAAGCAGAGGCTGGACTGGACATGAAGGTGGATTGATGAGTAAAATATCAGCTGCAACCTGTTGGAATAAACCATAAGATTGTGGCCAATTCAAAAATGACGTCTCTCACTTTATGCTACATAGTGCTGCCTAAAACTGTTGTGTCATGTTAGGTGCAGCTCTGTGCACATGTGCCACTGGTAAATAGATGCCTCAGTCACATTTAATCATGAACATTGCCATTGGGTGTCAACAATGTAACAGTGGAAATCCAGTGGCTTAGGTGTTTGCTGATCACATGAGCGGAGGCATGTGAGAAGAGTTTTAGAGATGAGTGAACAGTAAAATGTTTGAGATTCGATATTCGTTTCGAGTAGCCCCTCAATATTCGACTACTCGAATCGAATATTATACTCTATGGGGGGAAAATGCTCGTTTCAGGGGTAGGCAACATTCGATCAAATTATACTTACCAAGTCCAGTGAGGGTCGGGCTGGATCCTCCGAGAAGTCTTCTCCGTGCAGCGTTCCCACGGCATCTTCCGGCTCTGAATTCACTCTGCCAGGCATCGGGCCTGGGCAGAGCCAACTGCTTATGCCCGCACTACAAGCGGGCATGCGCAGTCGGCTCTGCCCAGGCCCGATGCCTGGCAGAGTGAATTCAGAGCTGGAAGACGCCACGGGGAAGCTGCACGGAGAAGACTTCTAAAGGTAGGAGAAGAACCAACGTTGATTGGCCGACTGTATAGCATTCGGCCAATCAATGCTGGTTCTGCATCGAACTTTTCCATTCGAATAGCGAGTGGTACTAGATCGATTGAATGGGATTGTGGGTTAAAATATCTGACCGCCAAAATGGTGTACATGCATCACCGAAACTGCATTAATAACACAATGGTGCTGTCCTCCATATTTCTATTCAATTGAATGTACACTAGAGAATCCTTCCACTTTTAATGAGTCCAAAGACTCAGAAGTTAGTGACTATGTACAAATAATTTTTAACTTTACAAACATCTAGAAGAAAACTGTTTGCTTAAAAGGAGTGGTCAAAACTGTCAAAAGTAGCAAAGAACAAGTATTGAGGATGACATTTATAACTGCAGACAAAGGTGAATACATAAATCTGTGAATTCTTAACACACCCAAGAATCAATTTGTCCATGGTAATACCGTGAAGACATCTTCTCAGACCTGTTGTCAGATCTCACCAACAATGAATTTCCTTCTAGATTAGTATGACATAGATGCCAATGGTTGAGTCAGATTGCTCCAGGCAGCGCTTAATACACCTGTACTCATGGCAGATCACAAACATGATGAGACTTGGAGACAGTCTTGGGACCTACTCTCACTGATTATTGCTTTATATGTTCACGCATGATATTAGTAAATATTATTTTACAGTGAATGACAAATAGTTTGAGGTGATACTGAAGATCGGATTAAGTATTTCACACTTACGAAAGAAATAAGGAAGACATAGATACCTAAATTTATTACAAACCATTGAGATTTACACATGATAATTGAATATCAGCGATAGAGAAGTCATTGTTATACAAAGCTTTAGAAATCTAATATTAGTTATAGATTGACCAATAATAATATATATACACTCAATAATATTGGTGCTAATAATAAGGTCTCAGACAAAGGACAAGACTGTTAGTTTATACAGAGATATATAATAAAGTTGGCACATTTCTTCCTGTGATGAATTTCTACAAAATCTGCCCTAAAAATCTCTGTGTACCACCATATTAAATCAGTGGCATAGAAAAGTACAGTAGGGCCACCAAATACCTTTGTAAATGCTCCATCATATAGTTACATAGTTTGAATATAGACACAGGTCCATCAAGTTAACCATTTCACTATCAATTATACATCAATTGCTATAGTAATTATAAACCTAATGTTACTTGTTATTATATAAGCATATAACCATATTGATCTGCTGACAGAGTATCTGCCATTATACTCTTTTTGGTAGGGCAATGCACAGTTTGTCTACATCCGGAGTCCAGTACTGCAAGACATCAGTTCTATGTACTGAACCACATGCAACACTATGTTGCCAAAAAGAGATCACCTTTCCCAACTATGAATATGCAGCTGAATATCCCCTCACATTACACTATGGTGGGCATCCAGAATATATGGAGACAGTCACAAGTGTAAATGAGGAAAGTCCACTCACAATTACCACCTATTGATCAGCAGATATGCCATTGCTAGGCTGAAGTGAACTCCAGGGCTATGTGGAGGCAGTGGTGTTTATACTCCACTGGGCTAGATCCAAAGTAGCAGCAAGGGTTCTATATATGATTTGCCATGCAGTAGGGCTCAGTTTCAACAATGGCAGCAGGTGACCATTGCATTTCATCCTATCCTGACCTTGTCAAGGTGTATGCACCAATATTCCTATGCTGGCTATCTACAGAGGACGTTTCACCACCTCCACTAAGTCCAGTTCTCAGCATCTGTTAACAGATGCTCCACTGATTCCAGCGCAGTTGGAATTTTTTCTCTAGCTCCCAGTGTTCCTGAACAATAAGTAATGTTAGCTTCGGTACCTGACATACTACCTAGGCCCTGTACTGTCAGGAGGGCAAGGTGTATGATTCTGTAAACACAATAGTATGAGTCCACAGCCTGTCACATGAAATATATAAATAATGATGCACGGACCAGTCCCCCGGATTGGGACGGCAAAACATATACAAAAGGAAAAATAGTCCAGCACCAGAAGCGTATAATGTGCTAAAACATAGCTTTTAATTTGAAAAAGTAAAAAACATATAGGAGGATACAGAGAAATACACAGTATCTTCTAAACTCGACACATATTCATGAAAAAATCAGTAGATGGAAAAAAGCATGACTGTGATATTAAAATGGAACAAACCACGTCCTTGTTCACATGATGAGAGCTGACGCGTTTCGAGATGTTGATCTCTTAGTCGTAGCCATGGCTTATACACTTCTGGTGCTGGACTATTTTTCCTTTTGTATATGTATGATTCTGTGCTGCAATACAGTCCACCTGTGATTGGAACTCTGATTCTGAATCACATCCCTTCCCTGCTCCTGCCTACAGGGCTGCTTTAACCATAGCGCAACTGGTGCACTTTAGGATGCTCAGTGGGACAATCAAGCATTTAGAGTGCTGTCTCCGGACACATATGAGTTCAATACAATGGTGAAGCAGGATCCTTCTACTCCCTACTTTACTATTCAGCCCCTGTCTCTGCCACCAATGTCTTGGGAACAGTAGGCATGATGGAATGACATTACTTTCATAGGGCCTGTTGGTCCCTGAAGCCTCTGTAGGGGCAACTGGAGAGGTACATTAAACTGCAGAGGCAACTGGAGAATGGCATGAAACTGTGAAGGCAACTGGAGTGGGATATGAAACTGTGGGTGCACATGGAGAGGGACTTTATATTGTGGGGGCAACTGGAGGGGGACAATATACTTTGAGGGCAACTGGTTTTATTTTATTATATTGTATTACAATATAATGACTGAGGGGCCATTGGGAGGGAAAGGTTAAAGTGTTATGTTCCATTATATTATTTGGGTCCACTGAAAGGGCATTTGACTGTGCGAGGTATTATACTGTGTATAGTCACAGGTATTCTGTGGGGACTAGTAAGGGACATTATAATCTGTGCGGGTCAGGTATGTCTAATGATGATGATGGGGAGGCATTTATAAAATCTTTGTACTGGGCCCAGCAATGTGTTAAATGGCCTTGCCTACCTGACACTGTCTAACTGACAGTAGAAAACTAATGATCATATCAGGCACCAAAACTAACTACACTGAAAATTTAAACTTTCAACAAAAATTTCAATGATAAAAGAGATGAATTTGGTGGAGGTGGAGATAGGTTATCTTTAAGCTAATTTAAAGGGGCCATATCCCATAATCAACCTATTCCAAAAAGACAAGGTAAATACATAGAAAATACACATAATTGTACTGTGGATATAGTTCTATATATATATATATATATATATATATATATATATATATATATATATCTGAAACTGAAATGCATAAAATCACGATAAAATTGAGGTTTTTTGCACATGAACCCCCACAAAAATGATAATAAAAGCTAATAAGAATATTATATGCTCCCCAAAATGGTGCAACATGAAAGTCCAACTTGTCATGCAGAAGAATAAGCCTTCAATTAGCTATGTTGACAGAAAAACAAAAAAAGTTATGAATTTTGGTCGGCAGGGAAGAAAAATATGAAAAAAGTCACTGAGTAATTAACATACAAACTACTCTGCATCCTTAAGTTGTTACGGGTGCATTTTACATGTAGAGGCTAATTCATACAGCATGACAAGCAACCTTACGGTTGCATGGTGTTAAGGTTTTTAATGGAGATTTTGCAGCCAACTCCACTCCTGGTTTATGTTCAAAACTACATGAAAACAATCCTGAATATGTAAATACATTCTTGGGGTTCTTGTCTTGATGCATGACCTGCTGTTATTTGGTCATCAGCTCCATGAACAGATGGCTGTATCGCTGGTAAAACCTGGCTCTGCTACCTTTATAGATGAGTTGCCGTGATGGGAATCACATTTGTTCTGCCTTACGGTTGGCAGCCCTCAGCCTATCAGTTTGCTTCACAGGTTGCCTATTCCTTCATCAGAACAAAGAGCAAGACACTCTTGTGTTCTCTGGGGATTTCAGTTCGCAGACTCTCACTGATCTATAACTTACCCATATTCTGTAGATATTTGAAGTTGCCAAGATGGTTAAGGGGAAGAATGCTCTGTTCATTTCATCCAATAGAATCAATCCTAAAAACCTAACACCAAAGCTAATAAGAAAGTTATTATTAAAGCTTTATTTCCCTTTTATTTATTTTCTTATTCACAAATTCATATATCAGTTTACTAACTTCAGCCTGAATATCTGGAGAACACAAGTTAGTAAAAACTCCTGCTTACACAATATTCATGCCTTGTGTTTCCTGTTTATAGCTGTAAGCTACTGTATTTGTTTTAACAGCACTCCAATGAATTAGTACCAGAGGTCTAATACCAGGTATTCTCTTATGTTTCCAGCTCTCATAGAGGGTCATGTATCAATAGTGCTATGAAACACATTCGTTTTATTACCCATATTCTTTAATTTCAGAAAATGACCTAGTTTATGTTATATTCTGTTGGAGCTTTGATTAAATGGGATTAACTGAAATCTCATTCACTTTGCTGTTACTGAAAAATGCAGTGTTTCCACAACGTGGGGCCTTACCCTAAGACTGGTGTCATATGCAGCCTTTTCTTGGCAGTTTTAGCTGTAGTCTTGTTTTGCACTAAAGCCATAAATAGATTACACAGGAATGGGAAGTATAAGTTTTTTCCTTTATATTTCCAGTTCCTCCAGACGCAGATCTGAGTTGAAATCGGGACATACCTCCCTCGAACCGGGACCGTGGGACACGTCACCGAAATCGTGAATGTCCCGCGGAAATCGGGATGGTTGGGAGGTATGTACGTGACAAACAGCTTTTCTCTGGGGTGTCCCCCACAAAATAGCAGGAATCCACAGCAGTTACTTCTTGATATATACGTGAAAAACAACTTTTATTAGGGGTGTCCCCCCAAAAAAAATAGTAGGAATCCACATAAGTTACTTCTTGATATATACGTGAAAAATAGCTTTTATTAGAGGTGTCCCCCCCAAAAAATAGCAGGAATCCACAGCAGTTACTTCTTGCTATATACGTGACAAACAGCTTTTCTCTGGGGTGTACAGACCACAAAAAGGGCATTAGTATACATTAAAAATGTTTAAGGCTAGCGCAAGGGGATGAGGACGGGGGCGTGGAAATGCAGATGTGGAGCAAGGTTACGCTCAACCAACAGCGTCTACTGAGCCTACTGCTCTGCGGCAGCAAGCATTGCACTTCCCTACAGTCTCCAGCTTGATGGCCACATTAAGTAGGGTGCAGGGTACAACCCTAACCAGGCCCGAGCACCAGGAAGAGGTGTTACAATGGCTGGTGGACAATGCTTCCAGTACATTCTCCACCAGCCAGTCAGCCTCTACTTCAACTCCTCCTCCTACCCAACAGTCTGGTCCTCCTTACTCACAACATGCCCAATCTTCCCGGGAACCTAATCCCACCTATCCCACCTCCCAGGAGCTGTTTTTGGGTCCATTCACTGTCCCTCTCTCTGTCCCACCACGTCCTGAATCACCAGAGGTAACAGATGAGTTGCTGTGTCCTGATGCACAAACACTGGAGCATCCGTTATCTCCTGTTGTTGTTGTTGACCAGCAATCGTCCTTAAGTGACGACGATGATGAGACACAGTTGCCATCAGGGCAGCCTGTTGCCATGTGCGGTATGCAAGAGGAGGATGAGCCATCAGAGGAATTGGAAGAGGAGATGGTGGATGACGAGGACACTGACCCGACCTGGACAGGGCGGATGTCAAGCAGGGAGAGCAGTGTAGATGTGGAGGGAAGTGCAGCACCAAAGAGGGTGGATAGAGGTAGAGGCATGTCCAGAGGCAGAGGACAGCTGTTTCACCGAAGCCAGGTCACAGCCAGCAGGGTCCAAAATGTTCCCTCTTGTAGCCAGCCTAGAAAAACTCACACATCGAGGCCACAGTCTTCGGTGGTGTGGAATTTTTTTTATGTATGTTCGGCGGACAAATATGCTGTGGTTTGCACACTCTGCAACTCCAAACTGAGTAGGGGCTCTGAAAAGAGCAACCTTACAACCACTGGCATGTGCCATCATTTGGAAGGCAAGCACTGGGCTCAGTGGCGGAGAGCAAATGCAGGACAATCGTCGTCTGGCGTTGCCGCTACTGCCTCTCCCACTGTTGCCAGTGCTGGCGCTGCAGTCCAGACCAGCAGCCATGAAACCTCCATATGTGTCTCCACCACTTTGGAGACTTCTCCCTCATCCTCCCCTTTTCCTGCCTTAGCTCCTTCTCCTGACTTAGCTCCTTCTCCTGTACCTTCATGCGTCTCTTCACAGCAACCCACCATCTCCCAGACTTTTGAGCGCAGGCAAAAATACAGTGCTGCCCACCCCCATGCACAAGCCTTAAACGCAAACATCTCCAAACTGCTGGCCCACGAGATGTTGCCGTTTCGGCTTGTGGAAACTCCGGCCTTCCGTGACCTGATGGTTAAGTGCGGCACCTCGCTATGCCGTCCCTAGCCGTTTCTACTTCTCCCGCTGTGCCGTCCCCACTTTGCACGTGTCACGCAACATCAGGCGGGCCCTAAGTTCCGCGATTTGCACAACGGTCCACTTGACCACCGAAGCGTGGACAAGTGCATGCGGACAGGGACGCTACATTTCACTGACGGCACACTGGGAGAATGTAGTTGAGGCTGGGACTGGTTCACAATCTAGGGCGGTCTACCTCATTTCCCTGCCCAACATTCCTGGCAGGGGGCTCTGAATCACCACCCTCCTCCTCCTCTTCCTCCTCCTCTGCCATCACATCGACCCCAGCTACCTGCTAGAAACGCTGCAGCACTGGCGTGGGGAGATGTCAGCAGGCCATGCTGAAGCTCATCAACTTGGGGGACAGACAGCACACTGCCTCCGAGGTGAGGGATGCCCTCCTCAATGAGACGGCAACATGATTTTCGTCGCTGCACCTGGGCCCAGGCATGGTCGTGTGTGATAACGGCCGCAACCTGGTAGCGGCTCTGGAGCTTGCCAACCTCCAACACATTCCATGCCTGGCCCACATGTTCAATTTAGTGGTGCAATGTTTTTAAAAAAGGTACCCAAATGTACCCAAGCTACTGGTGAAAGTGCAGCGCTTGTGCGCCCACTTTCGCAAGTCTACAGTAGCCGCTGCTAGCCTCCGAAGCCTCCGGCAATGCCACCATCTGCCAGAACACCGACTGATGTGCGATATCCCCACACACTGGAACTCGACGTACCACATGTTCAGCAGAGTGTGTGAGCATCAGAGACCCTTGATGGAGTATCATCTCCCAAACCCAAGGGTTCCTCAGAGTCAGCTCTTGCAGTTTCTGGACCATGAGTGGCCATGGATGACAGACTTAGGCGAGATCTTGTGTGTCTTTGAGGAGTCAACCATGAGGGTCAGCTGTGACGATGCACTCGTGAGTGTCACAATCCCGCTCCTGTGTGTGATGCGAGAATCCCTCATCGCCATCAGGGATAACGCATTGGATGCTGAGGAGTCGGGCATAGGAGCACAACCATCCCAGCAGGATAGTCAGGGCACACTCCTGTCCGCTTCACAGCATATATTGAGGGAGGAAGAGGATGACGATGAAGTGGCAGATCTAATTGTCACACTGGAGGCTAGCGGGGAAGTTCATTGCGTCCCATTGCTGCAGCACGGTTGGGGCGAAATGGAGGAGGAAATGGAGAGTGACCATTCCGGTGGTGGAAGCCAAGTGATGCCAAGTAACACTCTGGCACACATGGCTGAATACATGTTGGAGTGCTTTTCAACTGACAAACGCATTGTCAAAATCCTGGAGAGCAACGATTACTGGATTTTTGCAATCTTCGACCCCCGGTATAAAAATAATGTTTGTAATTTTATTCCGGTAGAGGGGAGGGCCAGTCGCATCAGTGATTGCCACAAGCAACTGGTGCAGAATATGATGGAGATTTTTCCATCAACTCTCGTTGGCCGCACACATGAGAGTTCCTCCAACAGGCGAACAACTGTCATCCGGTCCACACCCGGCAGAGGCACACTCTCCAAGGTCTGGGACACGTTAATGGCACCCCGTGGCCAAACTACCGCCACTGAGGGGCCTAGTGTCACCAGGAGGGACAAGTATAGGCGCATGTTGCGGGAGTACCTGGCCGACACCAGCCCTGTCCTCTCTAATCTCTCTGCGCCCTATACTTATTGGGTCTCCAAGTTGGATTTGTGGCTGGAACTTGCGCTGTGCGCATTGGAGGTCCTTTCCTGCTCTGCCGCCAGCTTGCTTTCGGAAAGGGTGTTCAGCGCAGCCAGTGGCATAATTACGGATAAGCGCAGGCGGCTGTCAGCTGACAGTGCTGACTGGCTGACGCTGATAAAAATGAACAGCCACTGGATAGACCCATCATTTTCATGTCCACCAGTGTCAAGCATCCCGACATGAAGTTTCATGTGTGTGCTCACCCTCTACAATTCCTCCTCCTTCTCATACTCCTCCACCGTCAGCGTTGCACAATTGTGCTCCTACTAGGCGCAATCCACCCTGATTCCCCCCAACTCTGCTGGTTAGAGTCTCAATCCACCCTGATTCCCCCCAACTCTGCTGGTTAGAGTCTCAATCCACCCTCATTCCCCCCAACTCTGCTGGTTAAAGTCTCACTCCACCCTGATTCCCCCCAACCCTGCTGGTTAGAGTCTCAATCCACCCTGATTCCCCCAAACTCTGCTGGTTAGAGGCTCAACTCACTCCAAGGGCCAAAAACACTGCCGGTGCAAGGCTCTACTCGCTGCAAGGGCCAAAAACACTGCTTTTTAAAGGCTCTACTCACACAAAGGGCCCAAAACTCTGATTTTGCAAGGCTCTACTCACTCTAAGGGCCTAAAACTCTGCTGGTAAGAGGCTGAAGTCACCTAAAGGGCTTCAATCTCTGCTGGTAGCTCAGCTTAAGGGCCTCTAACTTAATTTGGAAGGGCTCACGTTAAGAGCCAGAAAAGAGAATTTTGGAAGGTTTTACCACATCACACACACACACACACACACATCCACAATGACAGTTAATGGTGGATACTGTTGGATTTCCCATTGCCTATTCCATCTGTGGTTGTCATGGGCAACGTGATTTAAAGGGGTGCTTGTTAATGTTTCTTTAGCTTGAATTTGAGTTTCTGTCCATCCAATTGGGGAAGAAAGAAGGTTTCCAGGTATTTTCCCAATTTGCTAGAGGTTTTTTTGAGTGTAGAAAGTGTGTAGTTGATAGACTGTGATAGTGAGGTAAAACTGTGACTTGGGCTTGTTAGATACCCCCAGACATGCTTCCACTGCAGTCCAAGTTGCATTGCAGAGGTGTTGGCATCATTTGCTGAGGTGTCATACTGGACTTGGTGACCCTCCTGAGTCGAATGGTGGGTTCCCCTGAAACGAAGCATTTTTCCCCATAGACTATAATAGGGTTCGATATTCAATCGAATAGTTGAATATTGAGTGGCTATTCAAAACGAATAACGAATATCGAATATTTTACTGTTTGCTCATCTCTAATCATTACCAATAAGTAAGTTTGCTTAATGATTGCTACATAGGTATATCTTATTAAAGAATAATGTTTACTTCTCCACTTATGAGGTTTTTCTTCCTCCTTTCATGAACTAAAACTAATATCTAATTTGTGCCTCACACATAGAAGTCTATGGAGAGGGGAAGGGGAATTTGTGTCCAGCCAAAAAAACCCGGTTCCCCTGCAGAGAGGCTGCATATGGACACCGGCAGTTTGCTTTTACAACCCATTCAAATGAATGGGTTTTAAAACTGACCGCCGGAAAGCCATCCCATCTGCAGTTTCTCCAGGGAATAGGACAGAGACCTGGCGGGGGATGCGGGCGCAAGTGTGAACTCCACCTAAATTGTGTGCACTAGAATTAACAGATTTAAAACTTCCATACTCTTCAGCATATAAAGGTGTTATAGGCTGAATAATCCCCATTAGTATATTGTTTTACCTGCTGCCTTACGGGAGTGCATATAGCTTAGAGGAGATATTTGATACAACTCTTCATGGTGTGATAAGTTTAAAGGCCAAAGAAATGCAACTAATAAGTTGGGTGTCCGTTTTGCTCACCTTTAGTTGTTGTACTTAAGGCCCTTCATCTCTATAAATGTATAGCATATAGATGTGGCTGCCAGCGCCGCACCTCCCATGAGGCGACCGCTTCAGGCGGCGCTATGGCAGGGCCCCAGGGAGGGCGGCATTTTTTCCTACCTAAGCCAGTCCAGGACAAGCTGTCCTGGACTGGCTTAGCACGGAGCGGTGGATTGGGGAGGCCGCTGAAGCAGCGCTGCTCCGGCAGCCTCCCCTCACGCTCAGGCAGAGAGCAGGTCTTCTCCGTGCCTGCTCTCTGCCTACGAATGGCGCTAAGCCCCGCCCCCTCTGCTCCGGCACGCCGGGGCGGCTTTCTGTCGTTCGCTTCGGGCGGCGAGAGGGGCAGGTTCACCCCTGGTGGCTGCCCACCCCTCTGGAGTCTGGATCTTGTGTGTACCATGGCTGTCAGGTAGAAATATCACAGTAAATGTAAATGGAGGGTACTTTTACCAACTAGGAGTTAAAGCAACAACCTCAAGGAACACATTTCCCCTTCATTCTGGTATAGATGTTCATTTCATCAGATTTCTATAAAACAAGGAAGAAAACACTCCTAATACCTCCATATGAAAACTGAGGCAGCCAGCTGGAGGTCCCTTAGAAGTCAGTGGATGCCCTGTTACGGCTGCGTATAACTTAGGGGTTTTGGAAAATACATTTGTGTCCATAAACCACAAATGGAAGGGTTTATTGCTCATACGCTGAGGCCATATTTTAGTAACTGAACCATCACCATCCATTGTTACATAATGACACAACCTATTACACTGCACTGCTTTCAACTTTCACATTTGATGTTATTACGAGTTCAAATAAACTGTGATCGGGCCCCAATTGTATGTTATTGTAGAAACATACAGCATGTTATGGAGAGGAAAACATGGATGGGAATGGAAAAGTCAGAGTAATCACTGGTTGCAATACCAAACAGCATAGTGCATACTGGACTAGTATGCTTTTATCTGCCGGGTTACATCCATAAATCAAACAAATCTGATGATGTTTCTACATTATGCCTATGTTATCTTTGCTCTTCGGTGTTTATTTTTCTAAAGAATAATATATACTTGTCTCTGTAACTGTCCTGACATCTTCCTTTCTGGTTTTAATTTAAGTGGAGGAAGGTTCACATTTAAAACTGCAGGGAAAAGTGTAACGCTTGCAGCAAGATATGTAAGAAAACAAAATCCCTGTTGTTGGAGATAAAGAGATCTATTATATGTGGACAAAAAGCAAGTGCTTCATATTTCATCAAAGTATTTCAAAGACAATCGGCCCTAGTGTCGAGCAATTCATCATGTCCTAAACTATTCTGTATGCTCCTGATACTACTGTGTTCCTGAGAATAAATATTGCAAATATTTATACTACAAATTATAGAGATTTTCCCATGTTAGACATGTATGGCATACTATATCCACAGGGTGAGCCATACAAGTCTTCTAGCGTACTGAGATCTTTTGGAAATGTCCACAGACTTCCTTGTAGAGCCCCATATGCATGGTCACTTCTGGATTTATTCTCAGGCTCGGGCCCACCAAGGCGCTGTTAATAGGTACTTCAGAGATGTGGCTTTTAGTGCTGCTGTTGTAGGGGATCCTGTGTCTTAGGATGCTGAGAACAGAGAGCAAGAAGAGTGAGACCTTAGGTTATAGCTGCGTATTGGCCAGGACTAAGCAAGTCAGTGATCCCTTTTCAGAACTGCTGGGGGACACATGGATGCTACTATTTGGTGGCACACAGTGTTATTTTTTTATAGATGCATTTTATAGGGGGAAGCAGGGACTAATTCAGACACCACAATGCAGGCAACACTGGCAGTAGGTACCTTTGTATGGGGTCACATTACAGAATATTCCCACAATGTAGATTCTGGACAGGCTTCACTCAACTCAAATAGTGGATGGATGCACATTCAAGGTGGTGCCGACCACTTTCCCGCTACATCAAGTTTATATAATACAGTTGGACCACATTTCAGGAAGCTATGTTTCATAAAGTTTTAGTTACGCCACAGTAAACACACATTTCGGGTTGAGCAAACCCTTTGTTTGGCTGTGGATATTTGTAAGAGATCTTGCTGGTGTTGGTCATACATCTGAATCCTGTATGAAATCCCCTTGACACACACAGCCTGGTGTTCCTCATCCCTACTATCTGTAGCCAGACCAGGCATGCTGTCATTCTCAAGGGGATTTCATAGGCCCATGTAGGATTCAGATTCACATTCAAGCTGAGCATGACCAGCAAGATCACTTCCAAATATCCATGGCCTGACAAAGGGTTTGCTCAACCCAAAATGTTGTGTGTTTACTGTGGCATAAATAAAACTTTAAGACACATAACCTTCTAGAGTATAATTCAACTGTATTAGAAGAATTTCCATAATACAGAAGCAGTTACATCCAGATGTCATTTTTTCAATAGATTTAGTACCTGTGAATACTAAATGAGGGGAGATTTACTCTTTCTACTGATATAGTAAGAACTTTACTTCCTACAATAACTAAATCATATGTCTAAATCTTCTGGGCAGCATCAACCAATGTCTGCAGGCACACATATTGAGACCTCTGTTTTCTATTGATTCTGCCCAGCAGTCCTGAAAGTGCAGAAGGGGGGAAGCTGGATCCCATTCATGAATTTTTTTGGCCTGCTGGGAGAGTAGAAGACCAGCTAAGGATAGAAACAGACTTGACAGGTTAGATAGAAGGGCCAGCTCTGTCCTGTGGAGCCCCCTGGACCCAGTACAGGTGGTCAGTGACAGAAGGATACTGTCTGTGGTGAGCTCCATGCATGAGATCGTGACAGCACTGGGCAGTACTGTCAGTGACTGACTGCTTCACCCCAAGTGTTAGAAGGAGCGCTATCGGAGGTCCTTCCTCCCAACAGCGGTCAGGCTGTATAATCAACATCAGGCCAAGCGAAGATCACTCCGTACAGAGAACTAAATGATCCTGAAGTCTTTCTTTTTCTTTTAGTTGCTATGACTCCTAGTATCTTTTTCTATCTGCTATTCTGAGTTTATATGTGTTCTTTACTTGTAATATATTACTGTATTATCCATGCTGTTGTAACACATTGAATTTCATCCTGGTGGGACTATTAAAGGATTATCTTTTCTTATAACTGCTGCCCTGAGCTGTGAACAACAGTTCAGAGATTTTCTTTACTGTCAAAATATTTGTGTATCGATGACATAATAATATACTAAACCTCAAGCTATTGACCTCTACAGGAGATATTGTGAGCATGGACTGTATTGCACCGTATACACACAACTCAAAGATCCAGGGAGTGGAAAGAGGCAGTAGGAGCTCTGCTGTCTCCATTGTCTGTTGTCAATAGTGTGATGGTTATTGGCCTACAGCTTTATAATAGATTATAAGAGCGTCAATGTTCATGAGCTAGTTGCCAACCTTGCAGCCAGTGTACAAAATACTAGTTGAAAAATGATCTCAACAAAATAGGAAGTGGCAGCTTATTGTGAGTGCTCGGAGTCCAATGTAAAACTGCAAGATTTAAGCATTTTCTAAATGTGTTATAATTAGAGATGAGCGAGTAGTACTTGATCGAGTAGATATTCGATCGAATACTACGGTATTCAAAATACTCGTACTCGATCGAGTACCACTCGCTATTCGAATGTAAAAGTTCGAGGCAGAACCAGCATTGATTGGTCGAATGCTATACAGTTGGCCAATCAACGCAGGTTCTTCTCCTACCTTTAGAAGTCTTCTCCGTGCAGCTTCCCCGCGGCGTCTTCCAGCTCTGAATTCACTCTGCTAGGCATCGGACCTGGGCAGAGCCGACTGCGCATGCCCGCTTATAGTGTGGGCATGCGCAGTCGGCTCTGCCCAGGCCCGATGCCTGGCAGAGTGAATTCAGAGCCGGAAGATGCCGCGGGGACGCTGCATGGAGACTTCTCGGAGGATCCAACCCAACCCTCACTCGTGGACTTGGTAAGTATAATTTGATCGAATGTTGCCTACCCCTGAAACAAGCATTTAACAAGCATGTAAAATGACGATTTATGCAATAGGTAATTAGCTTTCTATTGGTAAGTTCCACTTAATTATACCTTACTATTATGGACGCTCTCTGCTATGTCAGACAGGTAATACTGGGATCTATATAAGACATCGGAATAGTATTGTTGCTATTTCCTGCTCACATAATTAAAATAGTTGTTTGTGACTTCCGCCATGTAAATGAATTACTGATTTTGAGGGGGGGGGGGGGGGGTACGGAATAGTATTTCTAATGACAATCTGGATTCCAAGAGATTTTACTCATTCCCTAGTTTTCTTGTTAAGTTTGTGGCTGCATCTGAGATGTATGAATCACTTCAGGAATGTAGTTGAGAACTCTTGCAATGTAAGCAGCTGCAGATACTTCAAATATTTCTGGACATGTGATCTGAAAGCGTGTTATAAATTTATTGCTAAAAATACAGTAACAAGTAACTGTGAGGTATTAGCGCTTAAAAGTCGTATCACTGAAAGTGCATTTAAAATTTCATTACTAGATTAAGATATGTTATAAATTAAAGTGCCAGGTTATGTTCACAGAGGACGTCCTTCCTTTTATACCGCTAACTGTACAGATGTGCTGTAGACTACTGCTAAGAGTACTGGATAGCTCATATAAGAATGCTTTCAATATCCAATGGAAACAGCTGTGTAGCAATGCTTATGTCTAGAACTTCATGTCTATTAAGGGATGCAATGACACATACTTACTATTTTAAGGATCTTCTAAACCTCTTGAGAACAATTGTACAAGCTCTGTCAAATGTTCAACTTTTACCCATGGTTACATATTATTATTGTACACATGCATTTGGTATCAGATTGTATTTTTAGAAGAGAGCAGACAAGTGTTGCCTTGGAGAATCTATGGGGATCCCTTGAGCCTTATAGTACTTCTAGTCACCTTCCAAAACTACTGGGAAGGTTGATTCAAATGATCTAATATTAAGTTTATTTTTAAGTTTATTTCACAATTTCACAAGAAGATTATGACACCCACAATAATATAGGGCAAACTTGGTGTATTGGTGGTGTCCCTTTTTGGATTGGGCAGTCTACACAGTCCAATGGAGTATGAAACTTTGTGGGTTCATTAATGGAGCATTGTACTGTGTGGGGTTACTAATAGAGCATTATATTGTATGGAGTGCAGTAATGGGACAATATACTGTCTGCAGAGCACTAAAAACCACTATACTGTGTGAAGGGCTACGTCTTTTCTGATCCCTTGCTTGCTCAACTGTACTAAATATCTAACAACATGAATTTTGATCTTGGGAATTTGGATATCATTCTTTCAATCCATGAATTTTGATCAACAGTGTTTACGTAGGTGATACATATTAAAGTAACATTCACATGAGTGTATGAAGCAAGGTTTCCCAGCAGAACATTGTACAGATCATCACTCTGCCTCTGTTTCTTCCCACAGCAATTGCAGGCTATGTCTCTTCCCCATATAAGCAATCTAGGGATTACATGTTCAAATCCCCTAATATCTTGGTATTTTGTGAGCTGCATTTTAAAACCTACAGATACATTAAGGACAAAGATAAGAAACAGCTTAAAAGTCTGTATATCATTCTATGTTTTATATAGGAATGCTGCAGCTGTAGGATAGTGTTGCTTTAAAAAAAAATACTAGTAATATGATAAATAGATAATTAACATTAAATGGGCTTCTTATAGATTATTAGTAGAGATGAGCGAACAGTGTTCTATCGAACTCATGTTCGATCGGATATTAGGCTGTTCGGCATGTTCGAATCGAATCGAACACCGCGTGGTAAAGTGCGCCATTACTCGATTCCCCTCCCACCTTCCCTGGCGCCTTTTTTGCTCCAATAACAGCGCAGGGTAGGTGGGACAGGAACTACGACACCGGTGACGTTGAGAAAAGTAGGCAAAACCCATTGGCTGCCGAAAACATGTGACCTCTAATTTAAAAGAACAGCGCCGCCCAGGTTCGCGTCATTCTGAGCTTGCAATTCACCGAGGACGGAGGTTTCCGTCCAGTTAGCTAGGGCTTAGATTCTGGGTAGGCAGGGACAGGCTAGGATAGGAAGGAGAAGACAACCACAACAGCTCTTGTAAGAGCTAAATTCCAGGGAGAAGCTTGTCAGTGTAACGTGGCACTGACGGGCTCAATCGCCGCAACCCAGCTTTCCCAGGATCCTGAATGGAATACACTGTCAGTGTATTCCCGTATACCCGATATATACCCCCGATACCCGTTCCAACGGTGTGCCCCCCCACCTTCACCCCAGAAATACCCTGCAAGTCCCCTAGCAATAGGATTGGGGCTATATACACCCACTATTTTTGCTACTGCCATATAGTGCCATTGTCTCACTGGGAATTCAAAGAATATATTGGGCTTACATATAACTTCAATTCCAGGGAGAAGCTTGTCAGTGTAACGTGGCACTGACGGGCTCAATCGCCGCAACCCAGCTTTCCCAGGATCCTGAATGGAACACACTGACAGTGTATTCCCGTATACCCCATATATACACCCCAAATCACCGTTCCAACGGTGTGCCCCCCCACCTTCACCTCAGAAATACCCTGCAAGTCCCCTAGCAATAGAATTGGGGCTATATACACCCACAATTTTTGCTACTGGTATATAGTGCCATTGTCTGACTGGGAATTCAAAGAATATATTGGGGTTACGTGCACCCACAATTTTTGCTACTGCTATACAGTGCCATTGTCTCACTGGGAATTCAAAGAATATATTGGGGTTATGTGCACCCACAATTTTTACTACTGGTATACAGTGCCATTGTCTGACTGGGAATTCAAAGAATATATGGGGGTTACGTGCACCCACAATTTTTGCTACTGCTATACAGTGCCATTGTCTCACTGGGAATTCAAAGATTATATTGGGGTTATGTGCACCCACAATTTTTGCTACTGCTATATAGTGCCAGTTTCTGACTGGTAATTCAAAGAATATATTGGGGTTACGTGCACCCACAATTTTTGCTACTGGTATATAGTGGCATTGTCTGACTGGGAATTCAAAGAATATATGGGGGTTACGTGCACCCACAATTTTTGCTACTGCTATACAGTGCCATTGTCTCACTGGGAATTCAAAGAATATATTGGGGTTATGTGCACCCACAATTTTTACTACTGGTATACAGTGCCATTGTCTGACTGGGAATTCAAAGAATCTATGGGGGTTACGTGCACCCACAATTTTTGCTACTGCTATACAGTGCCATTGTCTCACTGGGAATTCAAAGAATATATTGGGGTTACAAATACCCTCATTTCTTGCTACTGCCATATAGTGCCAGTTTCTGACTGGTAATTCAAAGAATATATTGGGGTTACGTGCACCCACAATTTTTGCTACTGGTAGATAGTGCCATTGTCTCACTGGGAATTCCACAAATAATTTGGGGATTCATTCACCCTACATCTCAGGCTCTTGCCATATTCACCCAGGTTGTCAGTGCTGCACCAGCTCGTTCCCAGACAGCTCGGCCCGAAAAACACGTTACCTATATAGAGGATTTGGACAATGAAGACAACATGTTCTAAATCTAATGTCTGCACCTTCTCCAGAATTAAAATAAAGGCAGCGTTTAACTTTCAAATAGCACTGCACAAAGGAAGAGCTTATCAGCTTGTCTCATGACATGCTACTGAAAAGTGTCATTTGTGTATCTTAATGTAAATATAGTTGTATAAGCTTTTTGGGTTTTAGGCACTGCCAAGTTATTTATTACCACCCGCTCCCTTATAATGATGATGACGCCAAAGTCACTGTGGGTGTTCAGAGCTCACAGCTTTGGGTGACATTTGTCTTGCTCTCTGTCGGTACCAGCTGTCTTTTTGGATACCGTAAAGTTATGTTGACTTTATTAACAGCTATAGAAGCTTTAGCCAGGTTGTGACGGTGTGTAACCCTAACAACACTAAGTGGGATACACATTAATAGTCAGTCTATGTACGCTAAACGTATCACTGAAGTAATTTTTTTTCCCTCTCCCCTAATATAAGAAAGGAACAGACATTAGACCTAGACCGGGGTTCGAGGCTTGTAAAAATCCAGTATTATTTGTTCTTCATGATGTGAAATATGTGTTGAAAAGCAACCCAAGATGAAGTCAGCCATGTGTGCCAGTGTGTTACTTGGCATGCCTTTGCTGGCCCCAACTGTAAGGGTCACTCTCCATTTCCTCCATTTTCCACTCCCCTTCACACCATTTGTGGTGAAGCAATGGGATGCACTGAAGTGCACCCTCTAGCCTCGTGTGGGATAGGGACATCAGATGCCACTCCAACCCCCTCATCTTCCTCCGCCAGCCAACGGTGCGAAGATCAGAGGAGTGTGCTCTGAATGTTTTCTGCCTAGCAGAGGCTAGTTCTCACTTACGAAAATGGCCCCACTTTGACCTGTATATCAGGCACAATGGTGTAGGTTTCAAAGAAACATGGCACCAACAAGTTGGAAAACGTGGGCCATGCGTGGACCGTGTTTGAGTCTGGCAAGCTCCAGATCTGCTACCAGGTTCCAGCCATTATCACAGGCGCAAAAATGCCAGGCCCCAGGTGTAGCAGGGAAAAAAAAATGCCATCTCAGCCAGGATGGCATCCCTGACCTCGGAGGCACTGTGCTGTCTGTCCCCCAAGCTGATCAGTTTCAGCACGGCCTGCTGACATCTCCCCATGCCAGTGTTACAGTGTTTTCCGCTAGTAGCTGTGGTGGAGGTTGCAGCTTCGTAGGGTTTCAGTCTACTCCTGCCATGAATTTTGGCCTGGGAGAGGAGATAGGCCACCCCAGTTTGCACCCGGGGAACAGACTCCACCACATTCACCCTGCCTGTCATTAAAGATAAGCACTGCAGCTTCCCTGACCACAGGCGCTTGTCCAAGTGTCGGTGGTCAAGTGGACCTTGCAGCAAAGCGCAGAGCTCTGGGCCCGACTGATGTTATGGGACACATGCAGGCGCAAGGCAGAGACAGCACACCAAGAGAAGTAGTAACGGCTAGGCCCAGCATAGGGAGGTGCCCCAGCTGCCATCTGCTGACGGAAGGCCTGGGTCTCCAGAAGCATAAACAAACACCAACATCTCCAGGGCCAGCAGTTTATCGATGAGGCTGTTAAAGGCTTGGGCATGGGGGTGGGTTGTGTTGTACTTCTGCCTGCAATGAAAAGCTTGGGAAATGTGGAGTGGCTGGGAAGAGGCGCATGATGGTGCAGGCCAAAAGGGCGCATGAGGGTGAACTCCCCAATGTGTCAGAGATAGGTGTGTAGGTGTCCTTGCATCATATACTTGCACCATATTTGGCTTTGGAAGTTAATTTTGTGCCAAAAAGTGGTTAAGACAGCGATCCCTCAGCTACTCCCGTTACACTGTCTATTGAAGTTACCATCTGTGGAAGTGGACCACCATTTCTAAGATCCCAAAGGAAGCAGGCAAGAGATGTGCAGTTCAGAAAAAAAGATGAGAAAATAAGTGTAGGCTGTAGAGCACAGAGGGATCGGAGAGGACAGAGCTGGTGTCGGCCAGGTATTCCCACAACATGCGCCTATACTTGTCCCTCCTGGTGACACTAGGCCCCTGAGTGGCAGTAATTTGTCCAGGGGGGCCATTAACGTGTTCCAGACCTAGGAATAAGTCTTCCAACAGGGTAGAGTTTTGCATGCCTTTGCTTCTACCCACTGTTTTTGCTGCTTAGCTTCCCTCCACATCTACACTGCTTTCACCCCTAAACATCACCCCAGTTTATGCCTTTGTTTCTACCCTGTTTTTTTTGTTGAATTAGCTTCCCTCCACATCTACACTGCTTTAGCCCCTAAACATCACCCCAGTTTATGCCTTTGCTTCTACCCTTTTTTTCTGTTGAATTAGCTTCCCTCCACATCTACACTGCTTTAGCCCCTAAACATCACCCCAGTTTATGCCTTTGCTTCTACCCAGGTTTTTTGTTGATTTAGCTTCCCTCTACATCTACACTGCTTTAGCCCCTAGACATCACCCCTGTCCATGTGGGGTCGGTGGCCTCGTCATCCACCAACTCCTCTTCCAATTGCGCACTGCCCCCTTACTGCAAACCGCACATGACCACAGCTTGCCTTGATGGCAACTGTGTCTCATGATCCCCACTTAGGTCCAGACAAGTCGGTGGCGGGTCCAAAACCCCAAAATTGGAAGGAAATGGCAGATGATGCAGTATTTCTAACACCTGTTCCTGGTGCTCGGGCCTGGTCTGTGTTGTACCCTGCACCCTGCTTAACGCAGCTGCCATATCCGAAGTTGTGCTGAGCGCATGCTAATGTTTCGTGTCCAGTGCAATGGATGGGATGGGATTTCACATAAGTCTGCCACCCATGGCCACTCATGGTTGAGCAACTGAGGGAGTTGACTTTGACGAACCCGAGGGTTTTGGAGTTGGAACTACATCAAAGGTCTGTGCTGCTCACACACTCTGCTCAACACATGATATGTTTAGTGCCAGCAGTGTGGAGATGTCGCACAACAGCCGTTGTTCCAGCAGGTACAGGCGTTGTAGGAGTGCATAGAGGCTAGCAGCGGCAACTATAGACTTTAAAAACTATCCGCACAAGCGCCACACTTTCACCAGTAGCTCAGGAACATTGGGGTACCTTTTTCAAAAGATTAGCAGCAATGAGTTAAAAACGTGGCCCAGGCATGGAATATGTTGCAGGCTGCCAAGCTACAGAGCCAATCCCAGGTTACGGCCATTATCACACATGACAACATGCCTGGGCCCAGGTGCAGTGGCAAAAACCACATTGCCGTCTCATCGAGGATGGCATGACTCACTTTGTAGGCAGTGTGCTGTCTGGCCCCCAAGCTGATGAGCTTCAGCACGGCCCGCTGACGTCTCCCCACACCAGTGTTGCAGCGTTTCCAGCTCGTAGCTGGGGTCAATTTAACAGCGGAGGAGGGTGGTGTTTCAGCCCTCCTCCCAGGAATGTTGTGTGGGGAGACAAGTCAGGCCACCACATTTTGCGACCCGGTCCACGCCTCAACTACATTCAACCACTGTGCCCAAATTGAAAGGTAGCGTCCCTGTCCGCATGCACTTGTCCATTCGTAACTGGTCACATGGAACTTTAGGGCTAAGCGCTGAATTTAGGGACCGCCTCATGTTTGGGGGAAAGTGCTGGTGTGGACGGCACAGTGCGGTGGCGCAGTAGACACTCTGCCCAAAAAGGGCAGAGTGTCCCCCAGCCGGGATTCCAACATCTCCTGGGCCAGATTTCTTTAGATGAGGCCGTTGAAGCCTTGGGCATGTGGGTGGGTTGCGCTGTACTTTAGCATGAAATGAAAGGCTTGGGAGATGGGGAGTTGCTGGGAAGAGGCGCATGATGGCGCGGGCAAAAGGAGAAATGGCAGGAAAAGGTGAGGATAAGGGTGAACTCCCCAAAGTGTCAGAGGCAGATGTGGAGGTGTCCTGGCTGCTGGTCTGGACTGCAGCGCCAGCCCTGTCAACAGTGGGAGAGGCAGTGGCCGCCAGGCCAAACGACGATTATCCTGCGCTTGCTCTCACCCACTGAGCCCAGGGCTTGCCTTCCAAATGATGGCACCCGCAAGAGGTGGTGAGATTCCTCTCCGCAGATCTCCAAACCATCTTGGACTTGCAAATTGCACTAAATTTGTCATGTAACTGACATGTATATGATGAGTCTATCCATTGTCTGTTCATTTTGGTGAAAGTCAGCCTGTCAGCTGACAGACAGCTGTGCTTGTCAGTGATGATGCCACCGGCTGCTTGTACCCCCAGTTTTTGCTGCTTAGCTTGCCTCCACATCCACACTGCTTTTGCCCCTACACATCACCCCTATCCATGCCTGTGCCTCTAGCCATAAGTCTGCCACCCATGGAAACTCATGGTGCAGAAAGTGAGGGAGCTGACTCTGAGGAACCCTTGGGTTTTGTAGCTGGTACTCCATCAAAGGTCTCTGCTGCTCACACACCCTGCTGAACATACGGTATCTAGGGTTAGAGCGTGTGGTGACCTCGCACAACAGTAGGTGCTTCAGGCAGATGTAGGCCTTGCTGGAGTGTATTGCGGCTAGCTCCAGGTACTGTAGACTTGGGAAAGTGGGTGTCCAAGTGCCGCACTTTCACCCTTAGCTCAGCTAATTTGGGGTATGTTTTTAAAAATCATTGCACCACTACATTGAACACGTGGGCCAGGCATGGAACGTGTTGGAGGATGGCAAGCTCCAGAGCCCTCCAACAAGACAAAAAAGCCTGGCCCCAGGGGCAGCGGGGATAAACAAATTGCCATCTCATCCAGGATGGCATCCCTGACCTCAGAGGCAGTGTGCTGTCCGTCTCCCAAGCTGATGAGCTTCAGCCCAGCCTGCTGACGTCTCCCCACACCAGTGTTGCAGCGTTTTCAGCTCGTAGCTGGGGTCAATCTAACAGCGGAGGAGGAGGGTGGTGTTTCAGCCCTCCTCCCAGGAATGTTTTGTGGGGAGACAAGTCAGGAAAATTCTTGAAACGGGAGAGTTTTGCATCTTTGCCCTTGCTGCCTATGGACATCCCTTTGCCTCTAGCCACCATTTTCCCTGCTTTACTTGCCTCCACATCCACACTGCTTTTGCCCCTAGACATCACCCCAGTCCATGCCTTAGCTTGTACCCCCAGTTTTTCCTGCTTAGCTTGCCTCCACATCCACACTGCTTTTGTCCCTAGACATCACCCCAGTCCATGCCTTAGCTTGTACCCCCAGTTTTTCCTGCTTAGCTTGCCTCCACATCCACACTGCTTTTGCCCCTAGACATAATCCCTATCCATGCCTCTGCCCCTAGCCATAACTCTGCCACCCCTGGAAACTCATGGTGCAGAAACTTTGGTTGCTGACTTTGAGGAACCCTTGGGTTTTGTAGATGGAACTCCATCAAAGGTCTGTGCAGCTCACACACGTGTGTGAATGACGGACAACAGCCTGTGTTTGGACAGATGTAGGCCTTGCTAGAGTGTTTTTAGGCTAGCAGCGACTCCTGTGCACTTGCAAAAGTGGGCGCACAAGCGCCGCATTTTCAACAGTAGCTTCGGTACATTTGGGTATGTTTTTAAAAAACTTTGCACCACTAGGTTAGACGTGGGCCAAACATGGAACGTGTTGGAGGCTGGCAAGCTCCAGAGCCGCTACCAGGTTCCAGCCATTATCACAGGCGTAAAAATGCCAGGCCCCAGGTGTAGCAGGGAAAAAAAAATGCCATCTCAGCCAGGATGGCATCCCTGACCTCGGAGGCACTGTGCTGTCTGTCCCCCAAGCTGATGAGCTTCAGCACCGCCTGCTGACGTCTCCCCACACTAGTGTTTTAGCGTTTGCCGCTAGTAGCTGTGGTGGAGGTTGCAGCGTCGTAGGGTTTCAGTCTACTCCTGCCATGAATTTTGGCCTGGGAGAGGAGATAGGCCACCCCAGTTTGCACCCGGGGAACAGACTCCACCACATTCACCCTGCCTGTCATTAAAGATAAGCACTGCAGCATCCCTGACCACAGGCGCTTGTCCAAGTGTCGGTGGTCAAGTGGACCTTGCAGCAAAGCGCGGAACTAAGGGCCCACCTGATGTTGAGTGACACGTGCTGGTGCAAGGCGGGGACGCCACACCGGGAGAAGTTGAGACGGCTAGGGACGGCATAGTGAGGTGCCACAGTTGCCATCAGGTCCGGGAAGGCGGGAGTTTCAACAAGCCAGAACGCCAACCTCTCCTGGGCCAGCAGTTTAGCGATGTTGGCGTTCTAGGCTTGCGTGGGTGGGTGGTTAGCGGTGTATTTCTGCCGGCGCTCCAATGTCTGAGAGATGGTGGGTTGTTGTAAAGAAGCGCCTGATGGTGCCTTTGATGGTGCAGGAGAAGGAGATAAGACAGAAACAGGGGAGGATGAGGGAGAAGTCAACAAAGTGGCGGAGGCAGATGAAGTGATGTCCTGGCTCGTCCTCTGGAGTGCATCGCCAGCACTGTGAGCAGAGGCAGTGGCATGAACGGCGGGCGACGTTTGTCCTGCCGTTGCTGCCTGCCACTGATTCCATTGCTTGGATTCCAAATGACGGTGCATTGAAGTGGTGGACAGGTTGCTCTTCTCAGGGCCCCTACTCGATTTCGAGAGGCAAATTGTGTAGACGACACTATATCTGTCCTCGGCGCATTCCTTGAAAAAACTCTACACCTTCAAGAAACGTGCCCTCGATGGGGGAGTTTTTCTGGGCTGGGTACAAAAGGGAACATCTTCGGACATTCCGGGTCTGGCCTGGCTTCAGCAAAGCAGCTGACCTCTGCCTCTGGACATGTCTCTGCCTCTAGCTACCCTTTTTGGTGCTGCACCTGCCTCAACATCCACACTACTTTCCCAGCTTGACATCTGCCTTGTCCAGGTGGGGTCGGTGTCCTCGTCGTCCACCACCTCCTCTTCCAACTCCTGTCTCGCCTCCTCCTCCTGCACAATGCGCATGTCAACTGGCTGCCCTGACAGCAACTGCGTCTCATCGTCGTCGATGAGGGTGGGTTGCTGGTCATCCGCCACCAAATCGACCGGAGATGGAATGGAGGAGACTCTAGTGTTTGAGCATCTGGACACAGATACTCGTCTGTTAGGTCCGTGGAATCGCGAAATGGAGGGGCAGGTTGCGGTACAGTCAAAGGAAGGGAGAACAGCTCTGGGGAGCAGGGACAGTTGGGGTTATTGTTCTGGGAAGATTGGGAATTTTGAGTGGAAGGAGGACAAGACTGTTGGGTAAGAGGAGGTAGAGGCTGCCTGGCTGGTGGACAATGTGCTTTAAGCGTTATCCGACAGCCATTGCAAGACCTGTTCCTGGTTCTCGGGCCTACTAATCTTTGTACCATTCAGCCTAGTTAATGTGGAACTTTTGTGCAAAGCGCAGAACTTAGGGCCCGCCTGATGTTAAGGGACACACGCTGGTACAAGGCTCAACTCACCCTAAGTGCCAAAAACACTGCTGGTGCAAGGCTCTACTCATGCCAAGGGCCTCAATCTCTGCTGGTAGCTCAGCTTAAGGTCCTGTAACTTTGTTTGGAAGGGCTCATGTTAAGGGCTAGAAAAGTGAATTTTGGAAGGTCTTACCACATCACACACACACACACACACACACACACACACACACTCAAAATGACAGTTAAGGGTGAGGGCTTTTGGAATTCCCATTGCCTATTCCATTTGTGGTTGTCATGGGGAACGTGATTTAAAGGGGTGGTTGTTACTGTTTGTTGAGCTTAAATTGGGGTTTGTGTCCATCCATTTGGGGAGTAAAGAAGGTTTCCAGGTATTTTCCCACTTTGATAGAGGTTTTTTTGAATGTGGAAAGTGTGTAGTTGTTAGGCAGTGATGTTGGGGTAATAGAGGGTCTTTGGTGTGTTAGATGCCCCCAGACATGCTTCCCCTGCTGTCCCAGTGTCATTCCAGAGGTGTTGGCATCATTTCCTGGGGTGTCATAGTGGACCTGGTAACCCTCCAGACACGGATTTTGGTTTCCCCCTTAACGAGTATCTGTTCCCCATAGACTATAATGGGGTTCGAAACCTGTTCGAACACACGAACATTGAGCGGCTGTTCGAATCGAATTTCGAACCTCGAACATTTTAGTGTTCGCTCATCTCTAATTATTAGTACTTATTGACATCATGTTCTTATTCTCATGTTTTTATTCATCTATTTGCAACAGGCTGTTGTATGAATATTTCACAAGTCTGGCATATTCCAGAATATGAATATGACAAAAGGAATATGACATAGTGGGGATAACCGAAACATGGATGGATGACAGCTATGACTGTGGTGTAAATATAAAGAGGTAAAGCCTATTCAGGAAAGATAGGATATATATAAGAGAGGGGGAGGAGATTGCTTATATATAAAATCCTGCCTAAAGTATGTACTGGGAAACAACATCTTGGAGGACAATGAACACATAGGGTCACTATGGAGAGAAATAAGGAGAGAAAAATAAAAATGAAATTCTAGTTGGGCTTTGTTATAAGTCTCCAAATATAATGGGAGCATTTTGGGACAGCCTGCATAAGCTATCCTGGTGGGCTGCACCTCTGCCCCCCAATTCATTCATCCTCTTCTTACATAGTCACTTACAGCTCCCTGAAGACTAGAGACCAATGCAGCAGGAGAGCAAGGAAAAGTGTATCAGTGTTTTTTTATTGTTATTATATTTGTGTAGTAGGAGGGGGTAATAAACTGTGGGTACACTTCAAGGGGACTTTAACCCTTTCCTGAGTTGCACTTTAGTTTCAGAGGACGTATGCAATATGTCCTTGCTACTAATGCCAATTTCTCAGGATTGGAAAGGGCTGTGAAGATTATCTTGTATTCATTTTAAAGATGAAAATCTCATATTTAAAATTATACCAATATCATCATGATAGTCCTTACAGATTCTGAGCAATTTGCTGATGGAAACCGATCCTGAGAGCTCCAAAGTGTCACTTACACAACACATACACAAAGTCATCAATAAAGTTTACATTTTTTCACTGTCCCTGTCCTGTCCATACCTGATCCTTTAGAGTAAAATACACCGACCGCCTCTCTAGCGATAATCGGTACACACTAAAATAATAGCAATAATGATTATTACTAAAGATGAACGTATAAAACATTTCTGACAGGCAAAAAAGTTCCATCAGTCAGATAACACGTTGTCACCCTTTGAATGTCACCATATAAAATCTCAGTTTTAGCAGGTTCCAGATGGGTATAATAGTGGGAGTGATGAAAGGGAAGGGGGCCTATTCATGAAACCTTTGCAATGGGGCCAACAATGTGTTAAAATGGCACTGCTGACACTCATAACTTTTTTATATGTCTGTGTATGTAGAGGGTGTCTTTTTTTTCTTTTGAGAGACCAGGAGTAGTTTTTATTTATACCTTTTGGAGAATGTCTATTGCTTTGATCACTTTTAAATCAAATTTTTATCAGAAGCGAAACATCATATTTAAGTGCTTTGATATGTGTTCTAAGGAAAGGAGGGTGATTTGAATGTCTTATATTTTTATCTTTTTATATTTTTTTAGATTTTTAAAGCAGTCTACCTAACAAATCAATGGCAGACAAGACTGGGAGCGTTCAATAGGCTCCCTGCTGTCATGGTATTGGAATGCTGGCCCCAGAGCTTTCATGGTAATATTGTGGTGCCCATGTGCCACCAGGAAAATGGTGCCTCAGTCTACTTTGGCCGAGGTGCCAGGGGCTTTAATGCCCACAATTCGTCATCCTCAGGCCAATTAACAAATTTATACAAAACTACCAAAACCTGGTTTCACCTATAGCAGTCACCTTTTCTGGGTACTAACAGTGTCTCCTGGACTCACTAATCCACATACAATCCATATAATCCAATACAGCCCAAATTAACAAATACACACGTAGACCACTGCACTAGTACGACAATTCGCAAAATCTCAAATCTCTAGGTATTTGGAGCAGTGTGGATGTTTTATAGCTTTAGTGGACATTGCATTGCCTTGGATTGGCCACACCTAAATGTATCAAAACTTCTATTTTCCAACCAGTTTGATCTTTTACGTGTGGAGAAGTGACTAGGTACAATCCTGTCCCCAATGTTCCTACCATGTCTACAAGGGACACTCAGTTTTGGTGATACAGTATAACACATCTCTGAGATCCAGATCAGCGAATAACAAAACCCAATATAATACCCCTTATAGTTTGTGCTTGTACATCATATGCACCAATTACTTTGATCAAATTGTCTGGTTCAGTTTGTTTACGTGGGGCCAATAGAGAATTATGTTCCTTGGAGTCAGCAAACTTCCGAGCTTCAGAAAATACAGTAAAGACCAAAAGTTTGGACACATCTTCTCACTCAAAGAGTTTTCTGTATTTTCATAACTATGAAAATTGTAGATTCACACGGAAGGCATCAAAACTATTAATTAAAACATGTGGAATTATATACTTAACAAAAAGTGTGAAAGAACTGAAAATATGTCTTCTATTCTAGGTTCTTCAAAGTAGTCACCTTTTGCTTTGATTCCTGCTTTGCACACTCTTGGCATTCTCTTGATGAGCTTCAAGAGGTAGTCACCAGAAATGGTTTTCACTTCATAGGTGTGCCCTGTCAGGTTTAATAAGTGGGATTTTTTTGCCTTATAAATGGGCTTGGGACCATCAGTTGTGTTGTGCAGAAGTCAAGTGGATACACAGCTGATAGTCCTACTGAATAGACTGTTAGAATTTATATTATGGAAAGAAAAAAGCAGCGAAGTAAAGAAAAACTAATGGCCTTCATTACTTTAACAAATGAAGGTCAGTCAGTCCGAAAAATTGGGAAAACTTTGAAAGTGTCCCCAAGTGCACTTGCAAAAACCATCAAACTCTACAAAGAAATTGGCTCACATGAAGACTGCCCCAGGAAAAGAAGACCAAGAGTCACCTCTGCTGCAGAGGATAAGTTCATCCGAGTCACCAGCCTCAGAAATCGCAGGTTAACAGCAGCTCAGATTAGACACCAGGTCAATGCCACACAGAGTTATAGCAGCAGACACATCTTTACAACAACTGTTAAGAGGAGACTTTGTGCAGCAGGCCTTCATGGTAAAATAGCCGCTAGAAAACCACTGCTAAGGACAGGCAACAAGCAAAAGAGACTTGTTTGGGCTAAAGAACACAAAGAATGGACATTAGACCAGTGGAAATCTATGCTTTGGTCTGATGAGTCCAAATTTGAGATCTTTGGTTCCAACCACCGTGTCTTTGTGCGACGCAGAAAAGGTGAACCAATGGACTCTACAGGCTTGGTTACCACCGTGAAGCATGGAGGAGGAGGTGTGATGGTGTGGGGGTGCTTTGCTGGTGACACTGTTGGGGATTTATTCAAAATTGAAGGCATACTGAACCAGCATGGCTACCACAGCATTTTGCAGTGGCATGCTATTCCATCCAGTTTGCGTTTAGTTGGATCATCATTTATTTTTCAACAGGACAAACACACCTCCAGGCTGTGTAAGGGCTATTTGACCAAGAAGAAGAGTGATGGGGTACTACGCCAGATGACCTGGCCTCCACTGTCATCAGACCTGAACCCAATCGAGATGGTTTGGGGGTGAGCTGGACTGCAGAGTGAAGGCAAAAGGGCCAACAAGTGCTAAGCATCTCTGGGAACTCCTTCAAGACTGTTGGAAGACCATTTCAGGTGACTACCTCTTGAAGCTCATCAACAGAATGCCAAGAGTGTGCAAAGCAGTAATCAAAGCAAAAGGTGGCTACTTTGAAGAACCTAGAATATAAGAATATTTTCTGTTGTTTCACACTTTTTTGCTAAGTATTTAATTCCGCATGTGTTAATTCATAGTTGTGATGCCTTCAATGTGACTCTACAGTTTTCATAGTCAAGAAAATACAGAAAACTCTTTGAATGAGAAGGTGTGTCCAAACGTTTGGTCTGTACTGTACATTAGAGGGATAACCCCTTTGTCAAAGCCTTTGTGTCCATCTCAGCCTCGTTTTCGACTGTTTTGTGGAACAATTCCTGCGCAGTCATGGGAATTTACTCTTACAAATACCCCTGCATGGTGGTGCCACATGAAAACTCTGCCAGAGAAGAAGTCTGTTGCTAGTTGTGGCCTTGGTGATTAAATATGATTGGACGGTGCCATCCTGACCCTTAGATAATTTTACATCCAAAAATGAGTCTTTTTTAATCTCATGCATACAATGGAGATTAACAATGTGGTTCAGTACATCCAAAAAGGTCTTAAACGATATCTCCATATCTGACCAGATTACCAGTATGTCTTCTATATAACAGCACCAAAGTGCCATGTCTAGGCCATACTAGACTCTATAAAAACAATAGCATCCTCTCACAAGCCCACGAGCAAATTACTGTAAGTGGACACACAAAGGGCTTCCCATTGATATGCTCCTGAGCTGGTGGAGGAACAACCACTTAGTTTAGATAAGTTGTAGTCACAGATCGCAGTTTTGCCTTTGTGGAGCTCAGTTGAATAGCAGTGATTTTAATTTCACCATAATGCAAATAAATTTATTAACTAGTATATAACTTATTAAATGTATTAAAATTATGAACTTATATATAACTTAAGTATATCAATTTAAATAAATTGATAGAAAGTTAATTTTGAATGGTGAGTTATGATTTTCTACAATTTAGTATTGTAACACAAGATCTGAAAAGACCAATAAAGATAAAAGACATTGAAAGCAAAGAAAATATTTTGGAATTATTGGATTGCTCTTGGTTATGTTGACCCATTTTCATTGCAGTCGTGTTCTGTGGTTTGTTTTTGCTAAAATGATCAAGCAGGACGAAATACAAAGGAACCTTTTCATATCCTTATGTTTCCAAAGAATAGGGGTTAGGGACAAATGATAGACAAACATATTTTAACCATCAGTTCTTAAGTAAAGAAACATGTGGTTTTCAGCAGGAAGCAATTTAGATGTCCTGGCCATTTAATACCATTTAGGAAAACCATAAATGAGATATCTGTTTTTCATTAATATTCAAATAATGCAGCGCACTAATGTTTTCAGACACACCATGAGGTTTGAGCTGAACACAGTAAATTATATTTCCCAAGAAAAAGCATAACATGAATTCTCATGTGCTAAAGCCATCGTGGAGAATTACAAAGCAGGTACCGCAACAGTCACTTTTATCACTGGTACACGGCACAAAATGTAACGTGACATTTCATCACTACTTTGTAGCTAGCAGAGTGCAGATATTGTCATCCAACTTCAAAAGCATACCTATATTGTAGTGCAAAAGGTATGGTAGACATGCAAAAATTCTGCTGGAAGCTATTCTTTCAAATATTTTCATGTCTGAATTTCTGAACTGCCTAGAAAATCATTTTGTGAATTGTACTTAAAAAGTTTTTAAATTCTAAAAAAATTTACTTTTACAACAGTCAAGTCAGAAAACATACTAGAAATGGAGAGATAAAACAACGCTACAGGGGAAAGTTATTAAAACAGGCACACTCACACGAGGATTAGGTCAATCTTTCCCCGCTGCAGTGTGTTTGAAAAGAATGCTATTTTGATAATACATGAAATTTTACATGTTTTGAAGAAGGAGCTTTCAAGTGTATTTCACAAGACTACCATAGCTGTTTTTGTGTTGAGAATTTTCTGTACAGTCTGACTATTATTAGAGATGAGCGAGTAGTACTCGATCGTGTAGGTATTCGATTGAATACTACGGTATTCAAAATACTCGTACTCGATCGAGTACCACTCGCTGTTCGAATGTAAAAGTTCGATGCAGAACCAACATTGATTGGCCGAATGCTATACAGTCGGACAATCAACGCTGGTTCTTCTCCTACCTTTAGAAGTCTTCTCCGTGCAGCTTCCCCACGGCGTCTTCCGGCTCTTTATTCACTCTGCCAGGCATCGGGCCCAGGCAGAGCCAACTGCGCATGTCCGCTTGTAGTGCAGGCATGCTAAATAGGAATCTGTCAATTGTTTTAAATATGGCTAATATTTCTCTAAGTAGAAAACAAGAGACAAGCGAATTGGAGAATTTGCAACTTTTTAAGGATTGACGTCAATGACATCAGAGCTTCAGGCTCAATTTGATGTGATTCTGGAAAAATGGTGAAATAGCCTACAATTACCAATATTTACAAACTTTCTCCATACTGTAAGAGTGAAAGGCACAATAGCACCAAGTATGTTTGTAAGTACATTTATTAATACAGTATATCCATTATTTTTGACTGTATCATATAGTGGACACATTCCACAGCAGACATACATATTTTTTTTAATATTACAAAATTCTGTAGTAACTACTAATCTGAAATTTCATGAAGGCCCTGCAATATTTAGCTTTTTTACCCTCTGACCTAGAAGATTAATATATTTTCATTGAAACATGTATAGCCTGTTACTACTGTTTCTTAGAAAAAAAATGGTTTCCCTTTCCCGACCATAGATATGATCATGTTAGACTCAATTGGTTTAGCCATCAGAATGTAACTATCTGAATTAATTTCCATGTATACATATAATTGTCATAAAAATTGATGCTGCTTTGATTTATAGTGATGTCACTAAGGCAAACCTAGCCCCATAGCATACTCTTTATTAGTTTTGGAAATTGCACAAGATCATTTTGAGCCATCTATAAAAATATGGATTTCAAAGAGAATTTATTAGTCAGTCATAAGCTACACATGTCAAGAAAAATTCTGTTATTGAAGTTAATTGTTTTTCTTCATTTTGTCACAATAGAGTGATTACCAAAAAGAACACTGCACACATCAAGGGGTCTTTATGATTCCAAAGTCTTGTCCGCGCTGCAGTCGCTGGATACTTTTAATATGGGTGGGAAGGTCAAGAACTACTTCAGGGTTATTTAAATCATGTTTTCACTAGAGATAAGACAAAGGAAATAACAGAAGTCATTTTCTCACCAAGACATGGAAGATACAGAATGTATACATAGTAATAGCTGTTACATATTTTACTTTACATTATAGAGGAAGCATATTTAATGTACAAAATATTAACCATTTAAAAAGTTGTTAATAGTTATTTGACCCGTTTCCGCCACTGCACTGTCTGTTTACATCTTAATCCATGAGTGAATTTGGCATTAGGACGTAAAAAAGCGGTTTAAATACCCCTGGCGATTCTAGTATGAGAGGCTTCACTTCGGTGATCAGCTCACCACAGATATAACGTCAGGAAGCTTTGAGCCTTTTGGATGCCGCAGTCAATAGAGAGTGTGATTTCTAACTGATTTTAAAAGGAGGCTCCTTTATTAGACATTGGCTTACCTGCAAATGCTATCACGCCATGCTTCTAATACACTGCCAGTCAATTCAGCACTGACACACCGCACATGGCCTTACATAAGTAGTGCAATGTACAATGTAAGGGTTGAAAAGATCCCATCTTCAAGTCATGAAGAAAAAAAAAAATTCTATGGCCCAAATGTTTGTAAGTTAAAATAGATTTAAAAAAAATGCATAATTGGTAATCCCATCTCTGTAATGACTCGGTATTTCTGTTAACATAGCGATGAAAACAATGTTATATAATGTAAAACAATGGGTGCTCCCCCCAAAAAAGTACTTTGTAATTGATGTCCTATCTGCTGTCGGACCCTGTGGATCAGTTGTTTGAAAAGTCAGCCATGATCCGTGAGCTTTGCTTTTGCTTCACAGACCATATGATGTTCTGTTTGGTCACATGGCTTGATTGCAAGTGCCGGGATGGATCTGCAATACCAAGCTCCAAATAAACTGCAATCTTCATGTTTTTTTGTTTTTTTTTATCAAAGATTTTTTTTGTGCACAGCACTGTACAAAATTGGATCCTGATGTTATGTTATGGTTCCTTGCTACAGTTGTGATATTACATTTCTATAGTTTTTTAAACTAGTTTTTATGTACATAAAAATCTTTTTTTCCAGAAAGTAATTTGGTTGTGTCTCACCATATTCCAAGTACCACAATATTTGCATTTTTCCATCAAAGTGGCTATGTGAGGGCTTGTTTTTCCAGGATTTTTTTTTAGTTTTTATTGGTACAATGTAGGAGTAGATATGACTTTTTGATCAGTTTATATTCCGTATTTGTGTTTGGCAGGTTAGATGAATAGAAAACATCAATTTGACATGATCTTAATTTTTAAGTTTATGATAACATGCCAATTTTAATTCATGGGTCATTTTTTCTGTAAAACCACAAAACTTTTGCATTCAGCATTGACAGCAATATCTAAGGGGTAAAATGGCAAGTGTGCTCTCCTATTGGCAATGAGGGGGTGATATCATCTGACGGTCATCTGAAGTCACAGGGACAGCAGAGTAAGAATTCATTCTCATGTACTTGCACACTGGCATCTTGTTAGAATTACCAGAAGGAAATTCCCAATAACAGCTGTTAGAGGAAGGGAAGACCGAGACTGGGAGCCCAAAACCTAGGCCCACCCCTTGTCCGTACTTATTTGTAGCAACTGTCCTAATGACAGGGATAACTAGACGACAAACCCTACTCTTGATAAGAGACACACAGAACAAGACAAGACAATGCAATACAGAAGAGGAGTCAACAAGCCTAAGCTCAAACCAAAGAGACAAAAACCCACCAAATTACTATGAAAAAGTGTAGTCAAAAAAGCCAAAAAGCAGAGGTCAGAAACTACAATATAAGAGTAAGTGAAACGCTTTGCAAGGTCAGAGGCATGTGTGGTCCAGTTTAAGGAAGTTCAGAACCCGCCCCATACTTGATAAGCTGTCAATCACAAGCACACAAAGGTTAACCCTAACAGTGCCAACACAGAATGACAAGAGTCTGGGAGAAGGTAATCATGGGTGGACACGCCTCCAGCGCTATACAATGAGGTCAGAGGACGGTGCAGGAGTTTGAACAGGTGAGGACATAACACATCTGCATATGCTCAGTAGCACACTGACTGAAATGAGAGCTGCCAGTATATGAAGCTCTAATTTCAACCAGAGTGCTTCTATCTGGGCTACAGACTCGATCTTGGATTTGTTTTAAAGCCAAAACAAGGGCTCTAGCCAACTCCAAATCTAGAGCTAGAAAAATATTAGTAATTGCTCTATCTATAGTTTTCTTCTCAAGTTAAACTGTTAAGTAATTTTTTCAAAGCCTGAGCAGGAGACCTGAAAGACTGTTAAGTGCTAAAATCATTGATGATACAGCTCAAGGTGAGTCTTTGCTTCCTTAAAGGGGTTGTGCCTTTTAAGGACACTTATCCCCTATCTAGAGGATAAAGTCACTGTTATGCAGCTGCCGGGGCTGTTAGCTCTGGCAATTCCTACAACATTATAGAAGTAAATGGAGCGTTGGTCATGCAAATGTACTGGCATACCAT
Organism: Leptodactylus fuscus; assembly: GCF_031893055.1. Lineage (NCBI taxonomy): Eukaryota > Metazoa > Chordata > Amphibia > Anura > Leptodactylidae > Leptodactylus > Leptodactylus fuscus. The sequence goes on along the minus strand of NC_134266.1, from coordinate 200,161,245 downwards.
TCACATGGAGGCTTAAGGAGTACTTTCATCCCCTGTTCTCTTGATCGCTGAGGGAAGCGGTTGGGCCCCCAATGATGCGACACATCCAATTTCCTGTAGATAGGGAATAAGTGTCCTCAATGGCACAACACCTTTAATTATATTTTGCTGTTTCAAAGATCACTGGGATTGAAGTCTCACAAATAGCATACACTGTCTCCCACTTTGCTGTGTCACCATAAAGTGTATGGGCCTTTGTAGGTCCCCTACTATGTGAAGTTTTTTTTGTCATTGAGTTGTGTAGCAAGAATTGATAGAGAAAGTACAGTACTGTATATTAACAGCATAGAGAAAATATAGTGTAGAATAAAGTCGATGTCACTGTGATGATGGTCACACATGTGAATTTCCACTCCATTCTAAGAGGAATGATAGTGATAGCAGAAATCAGCGCTTTAACAGTCACACTCACATTAACACTGCAAAAACCCTATCGATAATGTCACTTTTTATGGTAGATTATGAATATATGACTCAAATATTTCTAGAACATAAATCTGGTGTCTTATGTACATTTTAAACTTTCAGCGATCTAACACATTTTAGATCCCTCTGCATTCCTGCTTTCATAACTATTGACATTTTATTTCAATGTAGCTTTACGAGACCTTGTATTTTGTGGATATTTTTTTTGTTTATGAGACAAGATGATCAGAAAATATGACCTCTGGCATCTGAATTGTAAGGTCAAAATTTTAATTAAATAAAAATCCAAAAAGTGTGACATGCAAAAGTATTCAGCTCCCTGTACTTTGATACCCCTAAATAAAATCCAGTGCACACAATTGCCTTCAGATGTCACTTAATTAGTTAATAAAGTCCAGCTATGTGTAATTTAGTCTCAGTATAAATACACCTGTTCTCTGAAGGCCTCAGTGGTTTGTTAGAGAACACTCGTGAATAAACAGCATCATGAAGACCAAGGAACTCACCAGACAGGTCAGAGATAAAGTTGTGAAGACGTTTACAGCAAGGTTAGGTTATAAAAACATATCCCAAGCTTTGTGCATCCCAAGTAGCACTGTTCAATCCATCATTCAAAAATGGAAAAATTATTCTACAACTGCAAACCTACCAAGACATGGCCATCCAGCTAAACTGACAGACTGAGCAAGAAGAGCACTGGTCAGAGAAGCAACCAAGAAGTCCATAGTCACTCTGGGGAAGCTGCAGAAATCCACAACTCAGGTGGGAAAATCTGTCCAGGGTACAACTATAGATCATGCACTCCACAAATCTGGCCTTTATGGAAGAGTGGCAAGAAGAAAACCATTGTTGAAAGAAAGTTGTAAGAAGTTCTGTTTGCAGTTTGCCACAAGCCATATAGTTATCACTGCAAACATATGGAAGAAGGTGCTCTGGTTAGATGACACCAAAGTTCTCATCTCATCTAAAGGTCTAAATGCAAATTGCTATGTGTGGTGGAAAAGTAACACTACTCATCATCCTGAACACACCATCCCCACTGTGAAACATGGTGGTGGCAGCATCATGCTGTGGGGAGGATTTTCTTCAGCAGGGACTGGGAAATTGGTCAGAGTTAATGGTAAGATGGATGGAGCTAAATACAGGGCAATCCTGGAAGAAAACCTGTTCCAGGCTGCAAAAGACTTGAGACTGGGAAGGAGAGTCACCTTTCAGCAAAACAATGAACTTAAACAATCAGCCAGAGCTACAGTGGAATGGTTTGAATCAAAGAATATTCATGTGTTAGTCCAGACCTAAATATTCATGTGTTAGTCCAGATCTAAATATTCATGTGTTAGTCCAGATCTAAATCCCATTGAGCATCTGTGGAAAGACATGAACATTGATGTTCACAGACACTCTCCAGCCAATCTGGCCGCGCTTGAGCTATTTTGCATGAAGAAAGGGTAAAAATCTCAGTCTCTAGATGCGCAAAGCTGGTAGAGACATACCCTAAAAGACTTGCAGCTGTAATTGCAGAGAAAGTTGACTCTACAAAGTATTAATATAGGGAGGACAGAAGAATATTTCATGTCACACTTTTCAGATTTTTATTTGATTAAAATTTTGAAAACCATCTTCCTTCCACTTCACAATTATGTCCTACTTTGTGTTGGTCTATCATGTCAAATCTCAATAAAACTCACTTACGTTTGTGGTTGTAAGGTGACAAAACGTTCAAGGGGTATGAATACTTTTGCAAGGCACTGTATGCGTCTGGTGTACTAATTGATTGCTACTATTAACCAAGCTGTACAATAATGTTTGAACCATTTTGACTATTAAGAAAGCTGCCCTGCTCTAAGTCCTTACATAAGGCATAGTTTGATAGAAGATCTGCTTTCATATCGTTATGTATGTAAATGGGTTAAGAAATGAATGACTTTGCACAACTGAAGAAGAATTTGCATGCTAAATAATTTGCAATTCATTGCAATGAATAAAATATATTTTTCTAATCCTAGACATTAATGACAGACAGTCATGAATACTGATGTTCTGGTTTGGCATAATGTAATATTTAATGACAACTTGTGTAATAATAAATTATTACATAGCTCTGTCCTTGATGTAGCAACAACTTGATCTACAGCCAAGAGACAAAAGCCAGTTTTGTGCGTGAGAAGCAGTTGCCCAAAGGGGATATACATTAACAGGTAGCTTCTTGTACAGGTAATCTTGGCATCAATGCCTAAAGCAAGCAAAAGTGGTTCACATTATTATTGCAAATAAATCTGCATAACATTATTTTAATTTGCTCTTCTAGTTTCTACAAGAAAATGAAAAATCTAATGTAAGCAAACAAGAAAGTTATTGTGGAGTTTCGATTTACATGGTAACACGGCTTTGCCATACAGGATGGTTTTATGTTTCTCTATTGTTGTCACGGATGTGAGATGATGACCTCAGTAAGCAGTCAGGTACTACAAAAACAGAATTGTCCTGATCGGCCAATTACAGCAAAGAATAACATCATATAGTTTACTACTCCATTTCATTTTATCCTTCCCTGCTCAAGCAGTATCGAAAAAGCAGTAACTGTCAGTTACACAAGATTCACACTAGTGTTCCGAGTTCCGTTCTTTGGGTCTGCTTGGGAACTTGAAAAATGGAAACCCAATCCACGTAAAAAGTAGTTACCCGCGAAAACCCGTAGACCCCATTAACTATAATGGGTTCCACCGAGTTTCCACCCAAAAAATGTGAAAAACTTGCAGGACTTTTCTCTCTGAATTTTTCTAGTGGATTGCAGGACAGAATCCCCAAATGGAGTGCAAGCGCTGGTGTGAATCCAGTCTAAGTCAGCAGGCTATTAAAAGGGCCACAGGACATAAATGGTCCAAGGTAAAGGCTAAATAGAAAGCTAATGCTAGAAAATGTGTGTCAATGCAGTTTTAGTAATTTGTGAATATGAAGCATGTAATCTTTAAATTTAGTTGTATGGTGGACAATAGTGGAGTTGTATGGTGGATAATGAATGGGCCCTAAGCACTTTAGCCCAATACTATATATACAAGGTACCCCTTACATATGCCTCTATTAGCCTTTTCTTGTACTGTCTACAGTCCTATATCTATCTTAATTTTCTGCAGCATACTCACAATTTAGTCCTAACAATCACTAGCGTATAAACCATATATAACAAAGCTCCAGCTAACATTGACAGATCTGCTAGTCTTATTGATTCTATGTAATATTTTCAATATAAAATGGAGTCCTGTTGTGAATGAGTTGCTTTCATTGCTTGCTCTCAGAGGTTAAGAAAAAAAGCATTCTCACCTAGTCCTGTTCACAGGATTTTTACAATGTATCAAAGCAAAACATAGGATCAGTAGAAATGGATCTTATTTCTTTGATTGGTGTAATGCAAAAGCCATCAGCTATGGCAACAAAAGGTTAGGTTTGTATACAATCAGTGGCGTAACTAGGAATGGCGGGGCCCCGTAGCGAACTTTTGACATGGATCCCCTCCCGACCGACGCCAAAAACCTCGACCAACTGACACCCCCCCACACATTTCTGTTCACAGTATTATGCCACATAGTGGCCCCTGCACACAGTATTATGCTCCATTGTGGACACCCATGCACAATTATTATATTCTGGGGTCTTTTCAGACCCCAGAGTATAATAATTGGAGACCCAGGGGGATAAAAACATTAAAAAAAACTCTTTTACTTACCTATCCCTAGCTCCGCTGCAATCTCCGCCGCTGTTGGCCATCTTCAATGATGTCCGGGACGTCATGTGACCGAGGGCCCTGTTCACAGGTCATGTGACGTCAGGGATGTCATGCAAGTAGGCCCGAAGCCTGCCCGGAGCCCAGAGAGGTAAGCATCACTGTTTTTTAATGGTCCCTTACCTCTCCTGGTCCTCCGATCATTATACTCGGGGGTACAAAAAGACTCCCAAATATAATATTGGTTGTGGGGCCCGCGGCGTCACTTACCAATCCCGGCCTATTAAAAAAAAAACACAGCACTCACAGGGGGTGCAACCCAACCGCCCAGCAAAACCTCTGCTACCAGTCTAGGCCCCCATACCACCCCACAGGCAAGCACATGACAGTAATTGCGGACACACTATGCAGCACTACATAATGTGAATAGCTCTAAAAAATTTCACCTTACCATATGGCCACAGTCAGAGGACTGAGAGCTAGAAGACAACTCCTTTATCCAGTCTCTTGTTACTCAAAAATACCTAGACCCAATCTGATTAGTTGTTAGGGTTACTTTACTTGGTTATTTGCTTATATTCTCCATCTGGACCAGGGCTACATGATGACTTTTTCCAGCTGCAGCTCATTGCTACATGCAAAGTTTTTATCCTGCTGCTACCTCCTATGCTTCTCTCAGTGTGGAAATATTTCCCATTTTTGTTCCCCATAAAGTAATGCCATGTTCACATCAGCATTTGGATTCCGTCTGGGGGAGTCCATATGGGGACCCCCGGACAGAATACCAAATGCAAGTGCAAAGCGCTGTGTTGTAAAAGCACACGGACCCCATAGACTATAATGGGGTCCATGTGCTTACCGGCAGATGTCTGAAGGGATCGAGCATACAGGAAAGTAGTTCCTAATCTACTTTCCTGTCCGCATGATTCGTGCAGGCAGCGCGGCAAGCATACGGACCCCATTATAGTCTATGGGGTCCGTGTGTTTTTACAGCACAGCGCTTGCAATTGCACTTGTATTCCGTTTGGGGCGGTCCCCATGCGAACTCTCCCCGGACGGAATACAAAAGCAGATGCGAACCAACCCTAATATTGCCCCCACACAGTAATTATGCCCTCAATGTGCTACCAACAAAATTATAATGCCTTCCTTTGTAACCCCATGTACAATGTATTAGCTTGTCCTTCTACATTGTCCTTCTTCTTTTATACCCCTTACAAAGTAATAATTCCCCATTTGAGGATTCACAGTAAAAGTACTCTTTTTACTGCTCCTGTACAGTAATAATCTCCTTTTGTGTTTCCAAAGTAATAAGCCTTATTAGTGCCCCTACAAGGTTATGTGCTCCCCCCCTTTGTACCATCACAAGGTAATATTGCCCCTAGGTGCCCCCCACAATTTAGTAATGTCCCTGTGGAAAACACCACGTTTTTTTCCACAATAGATTCTTCCTCAAAATCTGCCTCATAAAAGTTTAGGCATAAGAGACAGTGACAGAATTCTTCCTCTTGCTGACATTCCCATAAAAATGAATGGGAAGCACAAACAAACCCTGGAGGGTTTTTTAGTTTGTTTTTAGGGTTGTATTACAAAAACTTCTTAAAAATACTAGAGTTTTTGTCCCCTGTCTTTCTAAGTGTTTTGCATATATATCAGGAAGCCTCTACGTTGCTTCCTGCCTTGGTCCTGGGGGTTACATGATTGGGTGCCAGGCAGCTGAAGGAGCTGCTGGTTCCTAGTAGGCCCGGATCACCTTTGCTGTGCAGTGCACAAACTGAATAATTTGCATAAGACTTAAACATTTTTTTTCTCCATACCTATAAAGGGACATACAAAGCAACAATAAGTATTTACTGTTTATCATTTTAATGTGCTCTGTTATGCTTAAGTGGGTAGTTTAATGTGGTTGGGAAAGATGATAGACTCCCTTTAACCCCTTCCTGACATCTGCCTCAGTAAGGGAGCCTTCACACGGAGTTACACTGCGCTCATTCTGAACGTAAAAACACGTTCAGAATGAGCGCATTGACTTGAATGGGAGCCGGCATACGTGCGCTACCCATTGAAATCAATTACATTCAGAATGAGCGCAGCATAACTCCGTGTGAAGGCTCCCTAAGGCTAAGGCCCCACATAGTAAAAAAGCACTAGAACGTATTCTGATTTTTCCCACAGCACTTTTCACAGAAAGTCCGCAGAGTAAAGTCTAAGATAGAGAGAAAGTGCCACTCCTCTCCCATACACAACGTTTGCACGCCAGCTCTTTTCCATTTTAGACTTTTACCACTCCCATTAATTCTCAATACTGCTGCAACATGACATGACCACGTATGAGAAAAACAGTCCACACACTATCACTTGCAGCCTAGAATGATATTCCCTACCAGGTACAACAAGCCTCGCTCAGAGATCCTGGCATATGATCATACTCCTCTCTGTATAAGCTTTGCCCTCTGCTGGTTTGCCTGGAGAATGTACTAAGAATGCACATTGATACACGATTCATATTATCATTCCGAATTCTTGTTTTTAAAGTGGAACAAGCCTCAATGTCATTTGTGATAGCATATATATATATATATATATATATATATATATATATGGACTCAGAAATATAGGTGAAGTTACAGGGCAAACATACATTTATGGTCAAAAGATTAAATGTCTCTTGCGAAAGTATTGGGACTTTCCTGTTGCGATCACTAAGGAAAGGGTGCAGACAACATCAACATTGGTGGTTATGAAGGTAAGGATGAAGTATCCTAAACCGGTCCTGAATTACAATATAACCTTGGCAACCAAATCAAAGCAGCTCATGTTTTGTTCAGGCATCAGGAAAATGACAAATACTGTAAGTCCCTCAGGCAAATGCCAAAGTTGTCATTTTGCCAGTCCATGCCTAGAGGCCATCAAGTATCGATTCTGAGCCAAACCTCAAAAAACACCTAAAATTGCAGAAAGCTTTGAACTTTTAATAGTGAGGTAAGGGAACATAATTGCATATCTGACAGACTGTATGCAATGTTTATGTAGGTATACTACAGGCAACTCATAAAAGAACTCACCGGTAACTGTATCTTCCCATGGAAGTGTCTTCTGCAGAAATATTCTAATGGGAAGAATGGATGCTAGTCATATTCCAATAGAGATGATTGCTGTAACTTGTTTTGTTTGACTTATGTCTAAGAAAATGCAGTAAGCATAAAAATCCTATTATGTTCATTGTATATGTGCCAAGATCAAAGCTACAAAACCTAACAATGTGCATGAGAGTTTCTAGCTGGTGGTCATAGTATAATCGAATATGATTAAATTACCAAAACAATGGTATTTTATTGAAAGAAGATGTTTTTGCGTCATCTATTTGCTCTATACAAGCACCATCTGCAGCCTCTGTATCATTTGTTTGAGGTCTGGAACAGTAATGTTGCGACTGCTGGTAACCAAATAGAACATTTTCTAAGTGATATGTCGCAAGCAGAACAGATTGACAGGACTGCTTGAGTTGTCTATCCCTTTTTGCCTTTGGCATGTTTGATTAATTCACGGTATTATCTCTAGCTGAGGCATGCAAGTTGTCTCCATAGAACCCGTTCAACGTGATTTTCTGGATTACTTAAATATAAGGATGTCTATGTTTTGTTTGTCCATGATGAAAAAGAAATAAAATCCTATTTGTTTATAACAATAAAATGAAAGGATTATACAAAAAACACATCATTAGTTGGAGTTTGTGAAGTTCATATTCCCTTACCTTAACTATTCATCAGCCACTGGCCATGAGAAGTCAATGTCGATTATGAGGTTGACCAAGATTTGTTAAGAAGTTTTTTGTTTTTTTAAAGCAACACCATTCTTATTTATGGGCTATATCTAGTGAAGGAACTTGACTAAATGTAATGCCAAGCACTTCTCATTGGCAAAAAAGACCTCCGTACAAATCTTGTACCACTCCTGTTAAAACTTATGTTCTAAAAAAGAAGACAATGGAAAAATCCATAAAATGGACTTAAGAAAAGTAAATGGCATGATAAGCCAAATCATAGTCAGTGTACCCCTTTTATTGGAGGTTTACAGATAAGACTAGGTTCATACGACCTGTACCTTGTGCATTTGTCTGATCTGTCTTAGGATCAAAATAGTGGACATTAAAATTTTCCTCATTGACAGAAAAAAGTTAAGACTGGGGCTACACGGTGGCTCAGTGGCTAGCACTGCAGCACTGTAGTCCTGGTGTTCAAATCCTGCCAAGGGCAAAAAACCATCTGCAAGGAGTTTGTATGTTCTCCCCATGTTTTCATGGATTTCCATCCCATATTCCAAAGACATACTGATAGGGAAAAATGTACATTGTGAGCTCTATGTGGGGCTCACTATCTATGTTTAAAAAAGGTAAGACTTTATGTTTGTTTCCTTCCTTTTTCTCTTCAAAACTAACATGAAAACAGCAATTCCCTTCCATATTCTTTCCGTTTTAGCAAGAACTATCATACAGCAACAAAGTAATGTAAACCCATAGTACCAGGAGAGATAAGTACGGGCCTACATACATTCACGCACAATAGGTATATAGAGTACACATGTCTCTCTGAAGTAGGCATGGCAGTATAATATACACAGAGGTGTAGCTATAGGAGGTACAGACGTAGCAATTGCTTCTGGGGCTTGGAGTCTCAGAGGGCCCAATGTCACTTTACAACATAAGAAGACACCAGTATTCTATATAGCACATGGGGGCCTTGTTACATATGTGGCTCTCTCCAGCAGTCCTACAGAAATTACTGGGATAGTAAGGCGCCTGCAAGACCGCTTCGCCATTGAGACAGGGGAGATAAAGTCCCCCACTTTTTATGTGTGGTGATATATAGATCCAGTGGTCAGACACCAACCAACAACCTATTCCCTTTCCTGTGGATATGGGATAAGTCATAGTCATGGGCAAATCCATGTATGCCTATGGTGGTCTATAGACATTGGATTGCTGGCTGAACCCTTGACTGGACGTGCCAAGTAATAACTCATATATATTGCTAACTTCAAGCTGATTTTGTCATTAAAGTAATATTTAGTTAACCAAAATGAAATTCTACTTAATTCTACACTCATACAGTATTTGACAAGATTGAACTTTAAAGGCAAAATGAGAGAAACTTCAAGCAGAAGTAGTCACTAGGCACTTTCCTGCAACACTACCGGTACAGGCCAAACTAAATAATAACACCCAAAGCAAAACATGCTTCAGTGAAATTAAACTTTCGTCAGCTTAACCTTCAGAAACAAAAGATTTTTGTGACTTAGAAGTAAGCTTTGTACTGTGCTCTGGCAGTTGAATATGTTCCTAAATTAGATCTGATTATGTATAAATCCCAATTTGGAATTGCTTTCATCGCCTTAATCTTCCAAGTGATATAAAAACATAAGTACACTTTTCTGTTTATTTGTATTTCTTCCATCTAACCTTTTAGACATTAGGGTTCAGTGAAAAACCTTTGTGTCTTAGAAGTTTCATGTATGGTATGGAACATGAGCTTTAACCAGAATTTAATATGTAAAGAATGAGGCAAATAATTGCAACTTAAATTTTGAAAGAATATAAGACATACTAAAATTTCCTAAAAGTTTTATAAAATGCTAATATTTATGAAACAGTGGTCTTCTTTAACTACTTCCCAACATCTGCTTTATGGGAGATAACGCCAGTCATGTCCTTGTAACACCTTAGATGCCAGCGGTTAATGCTGACTGCAATATGTAAATGGTAGAATTCCCTGTTACCACTGGCTCTCTGCTATGTGACAGCAGAGTGCCAATGCTTGCTATGGCAGCTGTGTGGCCTGGTCCTCAGGTTCATCATCTTAGTATTCCTATTAGACCCTGCTGGAGACAGACCCTAATATGATGCTAGACTGAGTTATGATGACAGTATTGCCCTAGTAGTCCACTAGTTGGCTTAAAATAATAGTAAGTGTAAAATATTAAGAATAAAAAAAATCATTATTTCTTCTGCCTTATTCTAAAAAAGGCCTTGAGGAACCCTCACAACACCCAAAACGGCAGTTGCCTGTTTTCACAGTGTTACCATGATGGCACATATAGCTATATAACCATATACATACACATATACACACATATAGAAAAAAATATAGACACACATGTAGACCAATATATAGATATATAGAACTGAGAAGTATGCTGAGTTCTATAGTGAGCTACAACAAAATGGCGGTTGGGCATGCGCAGTACCGCTCTGAATGGAGCAGAACTGCATATGTCTGAGAATTCAAATGCAGCAGCACGATCGGGCAGGAAAAACATCCAGGGAGGAGGAGGGTCAGATGGGGCACAAGCAATGGAAAGGCGTAAATAAAGGTATGACATGGGGGGTGCTCGCAGGCCCTGGGGAATGTCCAGGTGGGCTCATTTACATAAAGTAATTAACCAGGATTACAATGGAAGAGGAGAATTGGAAAAAAGAAGGTAGTAGTAGAATAGCCTTTTTAAAGGCTATCCAGGAATGTCTCAAAACCACTGACACCAATGATAGAATGCCTTTGAAGGGGTTGTCCAGGATAACCTGATAGTTATCCCCTAAACCAGGGGTCCTCAAACTGCAGCCCGTGGGCCACATGCGGATCGCCAAGCACTTCTGTCTGGCCCCGCCGACAACGCCGGCAGGCGTGCATTTATAATGAAGCTCCTGGGGAGCTCGTGCCAGGCCATGGAGCGCACTTCACTTTACCTATTGGAGGGCACCGCTCCTGATGTCTGTGCGACCTGCTCTGCCTTCGGCCAACTGTTTAAAAAGTTCGAGGAGCCCTGCCCTAAACTAAACTCCCTCCCCCACCTAACTTCTAATTTACTTCAATTACAAAAAAATGTATAATCACCCATATCCTTGGAGCAGTCATGTGACCGCCCCAGGGACACTCTCTGGTAATCCGGTGATGTTCCATTTCACCGCTTCCAAAACGGAACGTCACCATCACTCTTCCATTTCCCCTATCCCCTGCAATACTTACAAAGCCGGGGAATGAGTCCTCCCCCTCTTCCTGTCTTCAAGCAGTGGGCAGAATAAGTTAGCCAGGGAGATGAGGAGAGTGGGAGGTGCTAAAAATAGAAAAGATAGGTAAGCTAAAGAGAGACAGTGCAGGGTGGGAGGGGCTAGCAATGGGCAGGATCTCTAGTCAGTGAGGGTGGGAGGGGTTAGGTTAGTGACATGGAGGGTTTTATAATGGAGTGAGAGGAGGAGTGAGAGGGAGTTAGTGCAACAGTTTACACAGGAATTCTGCACAACAGGAAGGTACAGCATGTAAACAAACACAGGGGATGCAGCAGCGACCAGAGACACATAAATCACTCCAATAACTGCTGAAGGTATATGAGTGAATTTTTTAACCCATCAGTAGCACTAACAGATCTTTATTAAAAAAATAAAATAAATAAAAAATCTGCTTGGAAAACCCCTTTAAGACTGGCATTTCACATACTATTCTTGATTCTTCGTGTGCAAAGCGATCACGATGGTAGAGGCACTAATAATGTTAGGAGTATTTAGGTTCTTTACTTTCTATTTTTCTTACCTGGGGAGTTTTTGGCTGCGCAGTGTCTGGGGTGGCATCCTGGCGCTGCGGGGTTGTCCTGTCGTGAGTATTGGTGCACACCTTCTGACTTGCACGCGCACTGCTGGTAGGCAGCTTTATCTCCTGGTTGATTAGTCTGTCCTCCCATTTGCACCTGGGAGGAGTGGTCTCTACTCTGTATTTAAACCCATGCCTCCCATGGTTCTGTGCTGAGTGTCGCTTTTACAGAGCTAGGCCTTAGCAGGAGGAGTAGGTGGTGTTCTGGGATAGAGGAAGTTCCGTGGTTGGTTTTTTGGGAGGTTTGGGTGAACGAGTTGGTTTGTGTGTTTTCCCTTCTGTGTTCACCAATCCTCCCTCTGTGTATAATTGACTGTGTGAGTGAATTGCCTTATCCTTTGATTTCTACTCAGTTTCCCTGTGTTTGTTTCCTAGTGTAAGGTTCCTTCCCATATTTGTTTGGGGGAATCCTTTCCCACATTTTTCCTGTGTGCTGCTTGTGTTGTTAGTCAGCGCACACCCTTGTCAGTCCCTGTCAGTAGCAGCTTCACTTGTTCGTTAGGGGTGACCCCCTTTAGTCTCCAGTCCCTAGAGGTCTTATAGGGCATTCCTTCTCCCACTTTCCTCTAGGCCTACAGAATCAGTGAGAGAGGAGCTGTCGGGGTCAGGCTTAGCCTGAGTACAGCCGACCCACACCCTTGAGGCAGGGACCGGGATAGCTAGTGGGAGTAGTGCAGGGCAAGATTCCCTACTGCTATCCCTTAGCCCCGTTGCAGCTACCTGGACTGACATAACAAATAAACTGTCCTTGCCTTCTCTGTGGGAGGCCCAGCAGTTGCACGATTTCTTGCAGGCGATTAACACTGCAAGGATGTACAGGTATGTTCTTACAAGGATAAGAGAGGACTTGCCGGATATATATAGTCAACAGGCGGTCCGAAACCGGTTAATGAGTAAGATATGTCTTTTATATAAGAGAAATAACTTCTGTCTCTACACATCTATATATTAATCTCCTTAGCTCCTCCTGCTCTACAACATGATGTCTGAAGACTGTATTGCATTTCTTCGTGACAAGTTTCCTTTCAGTGGTGATTATGTTAAAGTTTCTGCCGAAAGGACTTCAGAACAGACGTGCCTAATAATGTTAAAGTCATATCTTTTTTTCCTAAGCAATATACAACAACAAAGTCTTCAAATATATTACACAAAATAAAATAAAATAAACTTTAATACAGAAAAATTTATATCACATCATGTATTCAAGTAAAACTGACATATGACTATCGACAAATGCAAATCATAAGTCATGCAGTGTTTATTCAGGATGTAAATGTACTGTATGCTGTCATCCAAGGGCTAATGTATTTCATGACTCGAATACAGAAACATGATATCTCCTAAGTGAAAGGAGCAATTGGTAATATTATTTGTCCATGAACAAATTAATCAGTACATTCATAGTGGAAGAAAAGGAAGCAGCTCATATTGCAAACACCCAATAGCTGTGCTCTGAAATGTGCTATATAAGTGTGCTTAGAAAATACGACTTGGCAGACTCCAATTTCCTATGATTATGTCTAGAATGTCTTCTGACTGCATTGTGTATGATTTAGAGAAAAATGTTTTGGTACTTTCGTAAATTTAGAAAAAAACAACTGGATAGCACATAGATTTTCACAGATAAGGCTACATTTACATCTACATCAGAGATTCCTTCAGGAGTCTATGCTGCAAATTTAGTAATATACACCTGCATTGAATACTTTTTGGCTGGATAACTGATGCCCTATTATAGTCAATGGGATCTCTTTGGCTCTGTTGTATACACCATTTAACAGATCTGTCTCTAGTGTCCATTCCAATTTTCTGTTCCTTTTAGGCCAGACGGGGTATTTTGGACCGGAATTTGATGCGGAGGCCGACTCAGATTCCAGTCCAAGAAATGGGAGCCGCAACTGAATACCAATGCAGTGCATCGGCATCCAGTTGCAGCACTCTGCTCCGGACTAGGCCCAAATGAATGGGCTAGTTGGGAGATTCTGCCTCAAAATCTTGACTAAAATACCCCATCTGAACTCAGCCTTACAGAACTCAAAAACAGAATAATGCCCCAGAAGTGAATCCAACCATCGTCCAGGTTCATATGATGGACAACGAAGTGAAATTTGAGGCGGTCTTTTGTCTCACATTATGCTGCACTTTCCGATACTGTGTTTCCCACATTCTGCGGAACTTTCCACTGCTGCCTTTACTTGCTGATAAGCCTCAGATACAATAGGGTTAATCAGTATAGATTGCTTGGAACAGCTTATCAGTGTTAGGCCCACGTCTCAGATTCCCACAAATCTGATACTGATGCCCTATTGTAAGGATAAGTCATTGGTATCAAAATTGGTCCCTAGCTTAGAAAAATTCTTTAGGCTGAGTCCCCACATCGAGGAAATGCAGTTTTTTTTTGTTGCAGATTTTGAGAAATATATAGGAAGTTCTTGTACTTCTACCTTTTGCACAATCCATTCCTGGCTTTGTCTCAAAAACCAGAGCAAGGTCTGCAACAAAAAAATGCTCTTCTTCTGCAACGTAAGGCCTTAGCCTTAAATAGAGTCTGTCTCCAGAACACAGCAACCTAGCCAATGATCTCTTTTGGAATAAAGAAGACATTGCCGATTTCCTCTTTGGATCAATGGCAATGTCCTTGTTGCTGCAAATGGCTCCTTTTGATAATGAAAAAAACAGTGATCTCTCAAAAACACCAAAAGCACTTGATTCGTTTTTGATTCAAGTGTCTCTGACCTATCTACAGTACCTACAGGGCTGGAATGATATGGTGACTTATGGTGACAGATTCCCTTTAAAGTTTAAACCTAAAAAAAGGAAGACTAAAAATAGGGATTAAGCATTTTAATGGCATGGAAGGCACTTCTGACAGCAACAACTGGGGTTACTGTATGTTGTCATAAACGACATTGAACTCAGTTTGCAAGAAGTCAGGAGGGGGGAACTAATTGTGACTTTTGCTATGTTAGACCCCTCGCAGACGACCGTGGTGAGGGTCAGTTTGCTATCCGTGTATTTCACAGATAGCATACTGACTCATTCTTTTCTATGGGCCTGTACACATGACCGTGAATTTCATGGTCCCGTGTGTGGGCCAACAGTCCAGGCTGCAAAATATAGAACAGGCCTTATTCCTGTCCTATTTTGCAGCCTGTGTTTCCAAGGCTCCATTTAATGAAAGGAGCCACGGAAGCACGGCTCGTGCATGGGTGACACATAGGGAACATCCCCGTGTTCCCTTTCTGTTACCTGTGCTTTTAACTCACGGCAGGTCGGTTGCAGCACAGTTATCTGCAACCACTGAATGAAGTAGTTGGAATTTGAAAAACTGATCAGATCACCAAGACCACAAAAAAAGGGATTATTAAGTTAAGATAGCAATTCAAAGGGATGACACTATGATTTACTAATAGTGTGTAAGTTTTAGACAGTGCAAATTTGCACAGTCTTGAAGACCTTTCACGTCCTTATTGATGTGCGGTATTATATACCGCTAGAAGGCCGCTGAAGTCAACACACTGCCGGCTTTCCCGGGATATCCACTGGTGCTGGAGATATCAGTGCTATTAATTTCAGAACTGACATTTCCTCACTGTCAGAAAGGCTGCCGTACAGCTCAGCATTATCGCTCGCCTATGAGGAACTCTTCCAGCACCAGGGAACATACAGGGAAAGCAAAAAGTGCGCACATTGATGAGGACGTGAAAGGTCCTCTTTAAACTGCTCCAGATTTATCAAAGTGTCTGTTTCTGCTAGATAAGTATGACATATTGTAATCCTGTCTAGTCTAACATTACACCATTTATTAGTTGGAAAAAAATTGTTGGAGCATTGTTAATGAAGAGTCACATTTAGGCCACACCCCTTTCCTGTGAAGCCCTTTTTTTGCACAAATTGGAAACATCTAAAATACTTCTAAAACACTTGCTTATTGTGGTGCAGGGCATGTTGCCCCACGTTTTTGTTGCTTTTTTTAAGCCAAAGCCAAAAATGGCTATAAAAGGAATGGGATATATAGAGGAAGTTCTGATTAGGGTTGAGCGATCTTGTTCGGAAAAGATCGGATTCCAATCGGAGATCGAGAAAATTTCACGATCACGATCGGAATTCTTAACACAATCTTTTTAGGTGGGATCGAGATCGGTAATTATTTCCCACAATGTTTTGCTACTGGCCAAGCATTGTAGGAAAAGCTAACAATGTTAGCCTTCACACTGAGTATATGCTTCGCTCATTCTGAACGTAATCTCTTTCAGAATGAGCTGCGATAAAACAGATCCCATTGATTTCTATGGGTGCTGGCATACGTGTGCTCCCCATTGAAATCAATGGGAGGCTTTTTAACCTATTGCTTTCCATGTGATACGCTCATTCTGAACGAGATTACGTTCAGAATGAGCGGAGTGCATACTCAGTGAAGGCTCCGCTGCGGTTCCATAGGAATGAATGGAAGCAGCCGGCACACAGCCTTAACCCCCTGCGCGCCGGCTGCGTCCATTCATTCTAATGAGAGACTAGCTAACATCTCTAGTAGCTACTTACCTGCAGAGATGGCTGGTCCGGTGCCTCGCTGCCCCCACCTCCCAGGTTAGTGTTAAAGACTAGAGATGAGCGAGTAGTACTCGATCGAGTAGGTGTTCGATCAAATACTACGGTATTCGAAATACTCATACTCGATCGAGTACTACTAGCTGTTCAAAGTTAAGATTCAATGCAGAACCAGCGTTGATTGGCAGAATGCTTTACATTGCCAATCAACGCTGGTTCTTCTCTTACCTTTAGAAGTCTTCTCCCCACGCAGCATCCCCGCCTCCTCTTCCGGCTCTGAATTCACTCTGCCAGGCATCGGGCCTGGGCAGAGCCGACTGTGCATGTCCACTTGTAGTGCGGGCATGCGCAGTCGGCAATGCCCAGGCCCGATGCCTGGCAGAGTGAATTCAAGGCTGGAAGAAGACGCGGGACGCTGTGCAGGGAGAAGAATCCAGCCCGACCCTCACTCATGGACTTGGCAAGTAGAATTTGATCGAATGTTGCGTACCCCTGAAACGAGCATTTCTCCCCTAGACTATAATGGGGTTCGAAACCTGTTCGAACACTCGAACAGTGTGCGGCTGTTCGAATCAGATTTTGAACCCTGAACATTTTAGTGTTCACTCATCTCTATTAAAGACCTAGGAAGAAGGTGGGGCTTGTGGCTTAGGAGAGTGTGGGCGGGTACAGGGCGGGGAGAAGTGACATCATGTCTCCCCACCCTGTACCCACTCTCCTAAGCCACAAGCCCCACCTTCTTGCTAGGTATTTAACACTAACCTTCGAGGCGGGGGCAGTGAGGCGAAGAAGAACAAGAACACCGGGCACTGGACCAGCCATCTCTGTAGGTAAGTGGACACCAGGGGGACTAAGTAGCCAGAGGATTAAAAAAAAATCCAGTGTGCGGCTGTTCGAATCGGATTTCGAACCTCGGACATTTTAGTGTTCGCTCATCTCTAGTCCTCAGCCTAAGGCCAGGGCCCCATGGGCCGAAAACGCCATGATTTGCCCGCGGTGGAAATGCCGCAGGAAAAATCGTGGCATTTTACAGTACTTGCAAAGTGGATGGGATTCATGCGAACTGTTGCGGTTTTGAAAATCGAAGCACGTCAATTATATCTACAGAAACGCCGGTGGCTTCCCTGTAGATATAATTGTAACAGAAAGTCCGCCGAGGCAAACTCCATGAACTTTCTGTTCAAAGCGCTACGGGAAGAGCCGCAATGTGTTCCCACCGCAGTTTATCCTGCACTGCTATAGCGCTGTGAATCATCTCGTGGGGTCTTAGCCTAAGGCAGTTTTTGGTGCAAATTCTGGTGCATTTTTCCTAATAAATCTCCCCCAATGTACCCTGTTCTGAGGATTATGTCAGCAGCCCATACCGTTACTGCTCATAATTAAATGACAGAGGATTAATCCATTGCTTTATGATTTATTTTTACTGTCCTCCCCCCAATGGTGAAAAAAAAAAAAATGGTGCTGCTTTGTGGATTGAAGGGGAAATTAACTATTGTACTTTATACACAAAGTGGTCTGATACATTTGGTTAAAATTACTATTTTATGTTGCTTTTCCTGTGAAAAGGAAAAAATTAGTGAAATACATTGTACAATGCCCCTTTGTTGTCTTAGCTAGAAGTTATTATTCTAATGTCCTACCAGGGGAAATATGGTTGCACTCCAAAATCTTTCCTCTAGGTCTAGCCCAGTTATCCTGCATTGCAAACCTCTGGGACGCTGTAGCATAGTATTAGTTACAGGCACATGAAAAGCAAAAAATGCTTCTCAGAAGATACAATCGTATTATTCAGTAAAACATGAAGATTAAAAATAATTTGTGATGTGCAGCTGAATTGTCATTGAGAATACTGTTAGTACAAGTCAGGTGCTTTGTTCCTCGGCATCCCCGAGGCCTGATATATAAAAGACCTCTGTCCCTGGAAAGGTTGTAATAACAATGAAAGCAGCGTTAAGTAGTGAGAGTCATTGAAAGTGACTCATGGGAAATACAGTTGAAATTTATAATGATGTATTAAATCTTAAATAGCTAGATTCTGTGCACTGAATTACAACACCCAGCAGACAAACCAAACCTGAGGCTGCGGGATTGAAAGAATCTTGAATTATTCACGTCATAGCAGTCACATGAGATCTAAAGTCCTTTTTATTGTTAAAAGTATTACATATGAGAACAAATTTGTGCTTTACACTACTGTGTTCTATAAAATCTATACAAGCATCCATATGATCATTAACTTCTTCCTGCCTTCACACGGAGTTAACGCTCCGCTCATTCTGAACGTAAACTCGTTCAGAGTGAGTGGCGTAAAAAACAGTTCCCATTGACTTCAATGGGTGCCGGCATATGCGTGCTACCCATTGAAATCAATGGGAGGCTTTTATACTTATTGCTTTCTATTCTAACATCTATAACTTTTTTATATTTCTGTATACGCAGCTACGTAAGGTTTCTTTTTCTGCAGGGCCAGGTGTACTTTTTATTTATACCACCTCTTCCTTCTGCTCATTCCTCTCCTCAGTTTGGCTCAAAAAACCTCTGCAAAACCTGCAACAAAAAAGCTGCGTCTCTATAATGTAGGGCTTCAGCCTCACACTTATATGCTACTCTTTTTCCACCTAGTTGATATAGGTGTTGAGTAATGTATTATTGCTACGTAGGTTCTGTTTGACTAATATTATGGTAGAATTTGATTAATTATCATATACCACCAATTGCCACAAATATACAATATCTGCAGATCATAAGGCAAATAAATCACAACAATTCAATTACGCTGAACATGATACTGCTCAATGTAATGCAATGCTATCTATTAATACTATATCAATGCTATCAGTCCAGGCTTGTTCAGATGAAGGCAGAATCCAAAAAAAGGGAAAAATCTTTTTTTAGGAACAACTAATCTCATGGGAAAATCATATCAAGGCAACTTATTGTGAGCAAGCATTGCTTAATAAATTTTGCAACTTTAATGTGATATTCAGCCAGGGGGGTCTTAATCTGAAATAAACAGCGGCATGTATATACCTGCCATTGGCTCTGTGAGAAATGCTATGTAAATTCAGAGTTATTTATGAACTTGTCATTTGATTATGGTTTTTCTGGTTACAATATCCAACATGCACATTCATTTCCAAGCTATAACTTTAATGTAAATCTATTTAGATAACATTTAGTAAAATTCAGCCTTGCAGCTCTGGAGTCCTGGGTTCGAATCCCGCCAGGAACAACATCTGCAAGGAGTTAGTATGTTCTCCCTGTGTTTGAGTGGATTTCCTCCCATTCTACAAAAACATTATTAAATTAAAAAAAAAAAAAAAAAGTACATTGTGATCCCCATATGGGGCTCACAATCTACATTTAAGAAAAAAAAAACACAAAAAAAAACACATTTTGTAAAATTATTTGTGGGTCAAAACTTCATTGAACTGACATGCAGTATTCTAATGAAACACTTGTGTGAAGGTTGTCAGGCAATGGTGGTAAATACTGAGTGTCTCTCAGTAAGGGTATGTTCACACATCAGTATGCCATCAGTCCGCTTGAATTCAATTTGAGACTAAAAACGGACTGATGCACATACTGATTGTATACTGACACCTTTTTATACTGATAGCAAACACTGTCCGTCCCCTAGAGGACAGATAAGGGGATTAAAAGTAGAAAATTGTAAACAGAGTAGAGATAAGAGACATTTATTATACGTCCTAGAGATGAGCGAGTAGTATTCGATCAAGTAGGTGTTCGATTGAATACTACAGTATTCGAAATACTCGTACTCGATCGAATACTACTAGCTGTTCGAAGTTAAGATTCGATGCAGAACCAGCGTTGATTGGCAGAATGCTATACATTGCCAATCAACGCTGGTTCTTCTCTTACCTTTAGAAGTCTTCTCCCTGCGCAGCGTTCCCACGTCCTCTTCCGGCCTGAATTCACTCTGCTTAGGCATCGGGCCTGGGCAGAGCCGACTGCGCATGTCCGTGCTACAAGAAAATGGCCGCTTACGCTGTAAGCGGCCATTTTTTTTTTTAAATGGAGATTGTGAGCCCCACATAGAGCTCACAATGTACATTTTTCCCTATCAGTATGTCTTTTTCGGAATATGGGATGGAAATCCATGCAAACACGGGGAGAACATACAAACTCCTTGCAGATGGTTTTTTGCCCTTGGCGGGATTTGAACACCAGGACCCAGCGCTGCAAGGCTGCAGTGCTAACCACTGAGCCACTGTGTGGCCCCCTCGGCCATTTTCTTGTAGCGCGGGCATGCGCAGTCGGCTCTGCCTAGGCCCGATGCCTAGCAGAGTGAATTCAAGGCCGGAAGAGGACGCAGGGACGCTGCACAGGGAGAAGAATCCAGCCCGACCCTCACGCATGGACTTGGTAAGTAGAATTTGATCGAATGTTGCATACCCCTGAAACGAGCATTTCCCCCCATAGACTATAATGGGGTTTGAAACCCATTCGAACAGACAAACAGTGTGCAGCTGTTCGAATTGGATTTCGAACCTCGAACATTTTAGTGTTCGCTCATCTCTACTTATCTCTACTCTGTTTACAATTGCTACTTTTAATCCCCTTATCTGTCCTCTAGGGGACCACAGCTTTTGCTATCAGCATAAAAAGGTGTCAGTATACAATTAGTATGTGCATCAGTCCGTTTTTAGTCTCAAACTGAATTCAAACGGACTGATGGCATACTGATGTGTAAACATACCCTTATAGAAACTATTAAGCTGGGGCTATTTGCATTAGTACAGGGCAATCTCTTGCAAGATGTTGATAGAGGAGATTCTATGATTGAGCCTGTTTTCAGATCTCCCTTTAAACTTGGGCTACATGGAAACTTTTTGTTGAATTTTACAATTTTGAGCTACAGCTTATAGTTTAGAGAAACATGGAAGTTCTCATGACAGAGTATCACAAGATGAGGGTAAAAAAAAAAAAAAAAAAGCTGGCCATCTTAAGTTTCCTGGTTTCTTGCTATGCTACATTAGGATTAGAGATGAGCGAACTCTAAAATGTTCGAGGTTCGAAATTCGATTCGAACAGCCGCTCAATGTTCGTGTGTTCGAACGGGTTTCGAACCCCATTATAGTCTATGGGGAACAGATACTCGTTAAGGGGGAAACCCAAATCCGTGTCTGGAGGGTCACCAAGTCCACTATGACACCCCAGGAAATGATGCCAACACCTCTGGAATGACACTGGGACAGCAGGGGAAGCATGTCTGGGGGCATCTAACACACCAAAGACCCTCTATTACCCCAACATCACAGCCTAACAACTACACACTTTACACACTCAATACCACCTCTCTGACAGTAGGAAAACACCTTGAAACATGTGTATTTGGCACTTGCAGTGAGGAGAGCTTGTCACCAGCAGTGAATTTGTCCCTTGTAGTAAGTTGAGGTTGGCACCAACATTTGTTTTGAAAATCAGGGTGGATTGAGCCTCTAACCAGCAGAGTTTGGGCAAATTCATGGTGGAAGGAGCCTCTAAAAACCCCAGTTTGGACCAATTCATGATGGAGGGAGCCTCTAAAAACCCCAGTTTGGACCAATTCATGGTGGAGGGAGCCTCTAACCAGCCCAGTTTGGACCAATTCATGGTGGAGGGAGCCTCTAACCAGCCCAGTTTGGACCAATTTATGGTGGAGGGAGCCTCTAAAAAACCCAGTTTGGACCAATTCATGGTGGAGGGAGCCTCTAACCAGCCCAGTTTGGACCAATTCATGGTGGAGAGAGCCTCTAAAAAACCCAGTTTGGACCGATTCATGGTGGAGGGAGCCTCTAACCAGCCCAGTTTGGACCAATTCATGATGGAGGGAGCCTCTAAACAGCCCAGTTTGGGCAAATTCATGGTGGAGGGAGACTCTAAACAGCCCAGTTTGGACCAATTAATGGTGGAGGGAGCCTCTAACCAGCCCAGTTTGGGCAAATTCATGGTGGAGGGAGTCTCTAAAAAACCCATTTTGGACCAATTCATGGTGGAGGGAGCCTCTAAAACCCCAGTTTGGACCAATTCATGATGGAGGGAGCCTCTAAACAGCCCAGTTTGGGCAAATTCATGGTGGAGGGAGCCTCTAACCAGCCCAGTTTGGGCAAATTCATGGTGGAGGGAGCCTCTAACCAGCCCAGTTTGGGCAAATTCATGGTGGAGGGAGCCTCTAACCAGCCCAGTTTGGACCAATTCATGGTGGAGGGAGCCTCTAACCAGCCCAGTTTGGACCAATTCATGGTGGAGGGAGCCTCTAACCAGCCCAGTTTAGACCAATTCATGGTGGAGGGAGCCTCTAAAAAACCCAGTTTGGACCAATTCATGGTGGAGGGAGCCTCTAAAAACCCCAGTTTGGACCAATTCATGGTGGAGGGAGCCTCTAAACAGCCCAGTTTGGACCAATTCATGGTGGAGGGAGCCTCTAAAAAACCCAGTTTGGACCAATTCATGGTGGAGGGAGCCTCTAACCAGCCCAGTTTGGACCAATTCATGATGGAGGGAGCCTCTAAACAGCCCAGTTTGGACCAATTAATGGTGGAGGGAGCCTCTAACCAGCAGAGTTGTGGGAAAGCAGGGTGGAGGGAGCCTCTAACCAGCAGAGTTGGTGGAAATCAGGGTGGAGGGAGCCTCTAACCAGCAGAGTTGTGGGAAAGCAGGGTGGAGGGAGCCTCTAACCAGCAGAGTTGTGGGAAAGCAGGGTGGAGGGAGCCTCTAACCAGCAGAGTTGGTGGAAATCAGGGTGGAGGGAGCCTCTAACCAGCAGAGTTGTGGGAAAGCAGGGTGGAGGGAGCCTCTAACCAGCAGAGTTGTGGGAAAGCAGGGTGGAGGGAGCCTCTAACCAGCAGAGTTGTGGGAAAGCAGGGTGGAGGGAGCCTCTAACCAGCAGAGTTGGTGGAAATCAGGGTGGAGGGAGCCTAGTATTAGCAGAATTGTGCAACGCTTATGGTGGATGAGTATGAGGATGCGGAGGAATTGGAGAGGTTGAGTACAGACATGGAGTTTCATGTTGGGGTGCTTTACACAGGTGGGCACAAAAATGAAGGCTCTATCCAGTGGTGGTTCATTTTTATCAAAGTGAGCCGGTCGGCACTCTCAGCTGACAGACGGGTGCGCTTGTCAGTGATGATGCCACCGGCTGCACTGAACACCCTCTCAGATAGGACGCTGGCGGCAGGACAGCATCTCCAAGGCATATAGGCCAAGTTCAAGCCACAGGTCCAACTTCGACACCCAATACGTGTAGGGCGCAGAGGGGTCGGAGAGGACAGGGCTGTGGTCGGAAAGGTATTCCCGCAACATGCGCCTATACTTCTCACGCCTGGTGACACTAGGACCCTCCGTGGCGGCACTTTGGCGAGGGGGTGCCATCAAGGTGTCCCAGACCTTAGACAGTGTGCCCCTCGTTTGTGTGGACCGGTGAGAACTTGGTTGCCTACTGGAGGAACTGCCCTCCCTGCCGCCAACGTCACATGCTGGAAACATCTCCATCATATTCTGCACCAATTGCCTGTGGCAAGCATTGATGCGATTGGCCCTCCCCTCTACCGGAATAAAAGACGAGATGTTGTTTTTATACCGGGGGTCAAGGATAGCAAAGATCCAGTACTGGTTGTCCTCCATGATTTTGACAATACGCTTGTCGGTTGTAAAGCACCCCAACATGAACTCAGCCATGTCTGCCACAGTGTTAGTTGGCATGACTCCTCTGGCCCCACCGGAAAGTTCAATCTCCATTTCCTCCTCATCCTCCATGTCTACCCATCCGCGCTGCAACAATGGGACGATTCGAAGTTGCCCGGAAGCCTCCTGTATCACCATCACATCATCGGACAACTCTTCTTCCTCCTCCTCCTCCTCCTCCTCCATTAAACGCGATGAAGCGGACAGATGTGTGGACCTCCTCTCCAGCTGTGATGGATCGGATGCTATCCCTGACTCCTCTGTGTGATCTGAGTTATCCCTGATGTCAATCAGGGATTCTCTCAGAACACACAAGAGCGGGATTGTAAGGCTCACCATCGCATCCTCAGAGCTCACCCTCCTTGTGGACTCCTCAAAGACCCGTAGGATGTCACAAAGGTCTCTCATCCATGGCCACTCATGGATGTGAAACTGAGGCAGCTGACTTTGTGGCACCCTAGGGTTTTGTAGCTGGTATTCCATCAAAGGTCTCTGCTGCTCAACCACTCTATTCAATATCTGAAACGTTGAGTTCCAGCGTGTGGGGACGTCGCACAAAAGCCGGTGTTGTGGCACATGCAGGCGTTGCTGGAGAGATTTTAAGCTAGCAGCGGCTACTGTCGACTTGCGAAAGTGGGCGCACGTGCGCCGCACTTTCACCAGTAGCTCTGGAACATTGGGGTAGCTCTTTAGGAAACGTTGCACCACTAGGTTGAAGACGTGGGCCAGGCATGGAACATGTTGGAGTCCTGCAAGCTCCAGAGCTGCTACCAGGTTCCGGCCGTTATCACAAACGACCATGCCTGGGCCCAGGTGCAGCGGCTCAAACCATATTGCCGTCTCATCGAGGAGGGCATTCCTCACCTCGGAGGCAGTGTGCTGTCTGTCCCCCAAGCTGATCAGCTTCAGCACAGCCTGCTGACATCTACCAACGCCAGTGCTGCAACGTTTCCAACTCGTAGCTGGGGTCAATCTAACAGCGGAGGAGGAGGCGGTGGCGGAGGAGGAGGAGGGGGGTGTTCTTCTCGTGTCCCTGCCAGGAATGTTAGGCGGGGAGATGAGGTACACCGGGCCAGTTTGGGAAGCAGTCCCAGCCTCAACTACATTCACCCAGTGTGCCGTCAGTGAAATGTAGCGTCCCTGTCCGCATGCACTTGTCCACGCGTCGGTGGTCAAGTGGACCTTTGTGCAAAGCGCGGAACTAAGGGCCCGCCTGATGTTGAGTGACACGTGCTGGTGCAAGGCGGGGACGGCACACCGGGAGAAGTAGTGACGGCTAGGGACGGCATAGCGAGGTGCCGCAGTTGCCATCAGGTCCAGGAAGGCGGGAGTTTCAACAAGCCGGAACGCCAACATCTCCTGGGCCAGCAGTTTAGCGATGTTGGCGTTCAAGGCTTGCGCATGTGGGTGGTTAGCAGTGTATTTCTGCCGCCGCTCCAATGTCTGAGAGATGGTGGGTTGTTGTAAAGAAGCGCCTGATGGTGCCTTTGATGGTGCAGGAGAAGGAGATAAGACAGGAACAGGGGAGGATGAGGAAGAAGTCAACAAAGTGGCGGAGGCAGATGAAGTGGTGTCCTGGCTCGTCCTCTGGAGTGCATCGCCAGTACAGTCAGCAGTGGCAGTGGCAGAGGCAGAGGCAGTGGCAGTGGCGTGAACAGCAGGCGGCCTTTGTCCTGCCGTTGCTGCCTGCCACTGATTCCAGTGCTTGGATTCCAAATGACGGCGCATTGAAGTGGTGGACAGGTTGCTCTTCTCAGAGCCCCTAATCAATTTCGAGAGCCAAATTGTGCAGACAACACTATATCTGTCCTCGGCGCATTCCTTGAAAAAACTCCACACCTTCGAGAAACGTGCCCTCGAGGTGGGAGTTTTTCGGGGCTGGGTACGAACTGGAACATCTTGGGAGATTCCGGGTGTGGCCTGGCTTCGCCTAAGCTGCTGACCTCTGCCTCTAGCTACCCTTTTTGGTGCTGCACCTGCCTCAACATCCACACTACTTTCCCCGCTTGACATCCCCCCTGTCCAGGTCGGGTCAGTGTCCTCATCATCCACCACTTCCTCTTCCAACTCCTGTCTCATCTCCTCCTCCCGCACAATGCGCAGGTCAACTGGATGCCCTGACGGCAACTGCGTCACATCATCGTCGATGAGGGTGGGTTGCTGGTCATCCACCACCAAATCGAACAGAGATGGAGGAGACTCTAGTGTTTGAGCATCTGGACACAGATGCTCCTCTGTTAGGTTCGTGGAATCGTGACATGGAGGGGCAGGTTGAGGGACAATGAAAGGAGCGGAGAACAGCTCTGGGGAGCAGGGACAGTTGGGGTTATTGTTCTGTGAAGCTTGGGAATTTTGGGAGGAAGGAGGACAAGACTGTTGGGTAATAGGAGGAGAGGAGGCAGAGTCTGACTGGCTGCTGGACAATGTGCTGTAAGCGTTCTCTGACAGCCATTGCAAGACCTGTTCCTGGTTCTCGGGCCTACTAAGGTTTGGACCCTGCAGTTTAGTTAATGTGGCAAGCAACCCTGGCACTGTGGAGTGGCGCAATGCTTGCTGCCCCACAGGAGTAGGCACGGGACGCTCTGTGGCTTCACTGCTACCTTGCTCCCCAGAACCATTCCCCCGACCTCGCCCACGGCCTCGTCCACGTCCCTTTCCGGGAGCCTTGCGCATTTTGAATTCCCAGTTAGAAATTGGCACTATATACCAGTAGCAAAAATTGTGGGTGCACGTAACCCCAATATATTCTTTGAATTACCAGTCAGAAACTGGCAATATATGGCAGTAGCAAGAAATGAGGGTATTTGTATCCCCAATATATTCTTTGAATTCCCAGTCAGACAATGGCACTATATACCAGTAGCAAGAAATGAGGGTATTTATAACCCCAATATATTCTTTGAATTCCCAGTCAGAAACTGGCACTATATACCAGTAGCAAGAAATGAGGGTATTTGTAACCCCAATATATTCTTTGATTTCCCAGTCAGACAATGGCACTATAT
Organism: Leptodactylus fuscus; assembly: GCF_031893055.1. Taxonomy (NCBI): domain Eukaryota; kingdom Metazoa; phylum Chordata; class Amphibia; order Anura; family Leptodactylidae; genus Leptodactylus; species Leptodactylus fuscus. The sequence goes on along the minus strand of NC_134266.1, from coordinate 200,134,180 downwards.
ACCAGTAGCAAGAAATGAGGGTATTTATAACCCCAATATATTCTTTGAATTCCCAGTCAGAAACTGGCACTATATACCAGTAGCAAGAAATGAGGGTATTTATAACCCCAATATATTCTTTGAATTACCAGTCAGAAACTGGCACTATATACCAGTAGCAAGAAAAGAGGGTATTTACAACCCCAATATATTCTTTGAATTACCAGTCAGAAACTGGCACTATATACCAGTAGCAAGAAATGAGGGTATTTACAACCCCAATATATTCTTTGAATTACCAGTCAGACAATGGCACTATATACCAGTAGCAAGAAATGAGGGTATTTGTAACCCCAATATATTCTTTGAATTCCCAGTCAGACAATGGCACAATATACCAGTAGCAAGAAATGAGGGTATTTATAACCCCAATATATTCTTTGAATTCCCAGTCAGACAATGGCACTATATACCAGTAGCAAGAAATGAGGGTATTTATAACCCCAATATATTCTTTGAATTCCCAGTCAGAAACTGGCACTATATACCAGTAGCAAGAAATGAGGGTATTTATAACCCCAATATATTCTTTGAATTCCCAGTCAGACAATGGCACTATATACCAGTAGCAAGAAATGAGGGTATTTATAACCCCAATATATTCTTTGAATTCCCAGTCAGAAACTGGCACTATATACCAGTAGCAAGAAATGAGGGTATTTGTAACCCCAATATATTCTTTGAATTCCCAGTCAGACAATGGCACTATATACCAGTAGCAAGAAATGAGGGTATTTATAACCCCAATATATTCTTTGAATTCCCTGTCAGACAATGGCACTATATACCAGTAGCAAGAAATGAGGGTATTTATAACCCCAATATATTCTTTGAATTACCAGTCAGAAACTGGCACTATATACCAGTAGCAAGAAATGAGGGTATTTATAACCCCAATATATTCTTTGAATTCCCAGTCAGACAATGGCACTATATACCAGTAGCAAGAAATGAGGGTATTTATAACCCCAATATATTCTTTGAATTCCCAGTCAGACAATGGCACTATATACCAGTAGCAAGAAATTAGGGTATTTATAACCCCAATATATTCTTTGAATTACCAGTCAGAAACTGGCACTATATACCAGTAGCAAGAAATGAGGGTATTTATAACCCCAATATATTCTTTGAATTCCCAGTCAGAAACTGGCACTATATGGCAGTAGCAAGAAATGAGGGTATTTGTAACCCCAATATATTCTTTGAATTCCCAGTCAGACAATGGCACTATATACCAGTAGCAAGAAATGAGGGTATTTATAACCCCAATATATTCTTTGAATTCCCAGTCAGACAATGGCACTATATACCAGTAGCAAGAAATGAGGGTATTTATAACCCCAATATATTCTTTGAATTCCCAGTCAGAAACTGGCACTATATACCAGTAGCAAGAAATGAGGGTATTTATAACCCCAATATATTCTTTGAATTACCAGTCAGAAACTGGCACTATATGGCAGTAGCAAGAAATGAGGGTATTTGTAACCCCAATATATTCTTTGAATTCCCAGTCAGACAATGGCACTATATACCAGTAGCAAGAAATGAGGGTATTTGTAACCCCAATATATTCTTTGAATTACCAGTCAGACAATGGCACTATATACCAGTAGCAAGAAATGAGGGTATTTATAACCCCAATATATTCTTTGAATTCCCAGTCAGACAATGGCACTATATACCAGTAGCAAGAAATGAGGGTATTTATAACCCCAATATATTCTTTGAATTCCCAGTCAGAAACTGGCACTATATACCAGTAGCAAGAAATGAGGGTATTTGTAACCCCAATATATTCTTTGAATTCCCAGTCAGAGAATGGCACTATATACCAGTAGCAAGAAATGAGGGTATTTATAACCCCAATATATTCTTTGAATTCCCAGTCAGACAATGGCACTATATACCAGTAGCAAGAAATGAGGGTATTTATAACCCCAATATATTCTTTGAATTCCCAGTCAGAAACTGGCACTATATACCAGTAGCAAGAAATGAGGGTATTTGTAACCCCAATATATTCTTTGAATTCCCAGTCAGACAATGGCACTATATACCAGTAGCAAGAAATGAGGGTATGTATAACCCCAATATATTCTTTGAATTCCCAGTCAGACAATGGCACTATATACCAGTAGCAAGAAATGAGGGTATTTATAACCCCAATATATTCTTTGAATTCCCAGTCAGACAATGGCACTATATACCAGTAGCAAGAAATGAGGGTATTTATAACCCCAATATATTCTTTGAATTCCCAGTCAGACAATGGCACTATATACCAGTAGCAAGAAATGAGGGTATTTGTAACCCCAATATATTCTTTGAATTACCAGTCAGACAATGGCACTATATACCAGTAGCAAGAAATGAGGGTATTTATAACCCCAATATATTCTTTGAATTCCCAGTCAGACAATGGCACTATATACCAGTAGCAAGAAATGAGGGTATTTATAACCCCAATATATTCTTTGAATTCCCAGTGAGACAATGGCACTATATAGCAGTAGCAAAAATTGTGGGTGCACGTAACCCCAATATATTCTTTGAATTACCAGTCAGAAACTGGCACTATATACCAGTAGCAAAAATTGTGGGTGCACATAACCCCAATATATTCTTTGAATTCCCAGTCAGAAACTGGCACTATATACCAGTAGCAAAAATTGTGGGTGCACGTAACCCCAATATATTCTTTGAATTCCCAGTGAGACAATGGCACTATATACCAGTAGCAAAAATTGTGGGTTCACGTAACCCCAATATATTCTTTGAATTCCCAGTCAGACAATGGCACTATATACCAGTAGCAAAAATTGTGGGTGTACGTAACCCCAATATATTCTTTGAATTCCCAGTGAGACAATGGCACTATATAGCAGTAGCAAAAATTGTGGGTGCACGTAACCCCAATATATTCTTTGAATTCCCAGTCAGACAATGGCACTATATACTAGTAGCAAAAATTGTGGGTGCACGTAACCCCAATATATTCTTTGAAGTACCAGTCAGAAACTGGCACTATATGGCAGTAGCAAGAAATGAGGGTATTTGTAACCCCAATATATTCTTTGAATTCCCAGTGAGACAATGGCACTATATACCAGTAGTAAAAATTGTGGGTGCACGTAACCCCAATATATTCTTTGAATTCCCAGTCAGACAATGGCACTATATACCAGTAGCAAAAATTGTGGGTGCACGTAACCCCAATATATTCTTTGAATTCCCAGTCAGAAACTGGCACTATATACCAGTAGCAAAAATTGTGGGTGCACGTAACCCCAATATATTCTTTGAATTACCAGTCAGAAACTGGCACTATATACCAGTAGCAAAAATTGTGGGTGCACATAACCCCAATATATTCTTTGAATTCCCAGTCAGAAACTGGCACTATATACCAGTAGCAAAAATTGTGGGTGCACGTAACCCCAATATATTGTTTGAATTCCAAGTGAGACAATGGCACTATATACCAGTAGCAAAAATTGTGGGTGCACGTAACCCCAATATATTCTTTGAATTCCCAGTCAGAAACTGGCACTATATACCAGTAGCAAAAATTGTGGGTGCACGTAACCCCAATATATTCTTTGAATTACCAGTCAGAAACTGGCACTATATACCAGTAGCAAAAATTGTGGGTGCACATAACCCCAATATATTCTTTGAATTCCAAGTGAGACAATGGCACTATATACCAGTAGCAAAAATTGTGGGTGCACGTAACCCCAATATATTCTTTGAATTCCCAGTCAGACAATGGCACTATATACCAGTAGCAAAAATTGTGGGTGCACGTAACCCCAATATATTCTTTGAATTCCCAGTGAGACAATGGCACTATATAGCAGTAGCAAAAATTGTGGGTGCACGTAACCCCAATATATTCTTTGAATTACCAGTCAGAAACTGGCACTATATACCAGTAGCAAAAATTGTGGGTGCACATAACCCCAATATATTCTTTGAATTCCAAGTGAGACAATGGCACTATATACCAGTAGCAAAAATTGTGGGTGCACGTAACCCCAATATATTCTTTGAATTCCCAGTCAGACAATGGCACTATATACCAGTAGCAAAAATTGTGGGTGCACGTAACCCCAATATATTCTTTGAATTCCCAGTGAGACAATGGCACTATATAGCAGTAGCAAAAATTGTGGGTGCACGTAACCCCAATATATTCTTTGAATTCCCAGTCAAACAATGGCACTATATGGCAGTAGCAAAAATAGTGGGTGTATATAGCCCCAATCCTATTGCTAGGGGACTTGCAGTGTATTTCTGGGGTGAAGGTGGGGGGGGGGGCACACCGTTGGAACGGGGATCGGGGGTATATATAGGGTATACGGGAATACACTGTCAGTGTATTCCATTCAGGATCCTGGGAAAGCTGGGTTGCGGCGATTGAGCCCGTCAGTGCCACGTTACACTGACAAGCTTCTCCCTGGAATTTAGCTCTTATAAGAGCTGTTGGTTGTCTTCTCCTTCCTATCCTAGCCTGTCCCTGCCTACCCAGAATCTAAGCCCTAGCTAACTGGACGGAAACCTCCGTCCCTGGTGAATTGCAAGCTCAGAATGACGCGAAGCTGGGCGTCGCTGTTCTTTTAAATTAGAGGTCACATGTTTTCGGCAGCCAATGGGTTTTGCCTACTTTTTTCAACGTCACCGGTGTCGTAGTTCCTGTCCCACCTACCCTGCGCTGTTATTGGAGCAAAAAAGGCACCAGGGAAGGTGGGAGGGGAATCGAGTAATGGCGCACTTTACCACGCGGTGTTCGATTCGATTCGAACATGCTGAACAGCCTAATATCCGATCGAACATGAGTTCGATAGAACACTGTTCGCTCATCTCTAATTAGGATGCTTTTTGTCTGATCTGAGCAAGTTTGCCAGGTTCTCAAGTTCCTGACCAATTTTTATATCATTCTTATATTTTGTAAGTTAAGTTATGGAGCTGTAATAATTATGTTTTTCAGTAACATGACTATGACTGTAATATTTTGTAATACTGGATAATTCCTGACAGCAGCGGAACTGTAACAAAGAACAAACAGATGTGATCAAGAAACCTATGCAGATATTGTTGACCAGAGGGAATACCACAGATGCTTTTAAACATGCTGTACAGCCACTTTTTCCAGTAGTATCTGAATTTATTATTCCCTCTTGACATTTTGTGTTGCCCACGTATCAATCTATGCAGCAAAACATATGACCATACTACAGTGTAAACCTAGGGCGTTTCAGCCTGCTTGTAGCCATGTGGAGGTCACATATAGTTAGAAGAGATGAGCGAGTAGTATTCGATCGAATACCTCGCTCCCATAGCAATGCGTGTTAGCGGCTGAACACCAAGGGGTTAAGCGCAGTGAATATTTGATGCGCTTAATCCCTTGGTTTTCGGCCGCTTACACGCATTCCTATTGGAACGAGGTATTCGATCGAATACTACTCGCTCATCTCTAATAGTTAGCCATTTTTAATAATGTTAAAATTCCTTCTTTACGGTATGCATGAAGAGGAAAGTCTGAGAGGTGGAGCAGAAAAAAGGCCGGGGAGGAGAGAAGGGGAGACTGAAAAACCTGACAGAGCACTCTGTGAATCCCATCCCAAAAATCTCTCAAAGCGGAGCAATCCCAGAAAATGTGCAGAAGGGACCCCACCTCCGAGCCACAGCGCCAGCAGGTAGGTGAAGAGGACGGGTAGAACTTATGCAGTTTGGAGGGGACATGGTACCACTGAGTTAAGGGCTTGTAACCAGCCTCCTGGTACTTACTGGCAACTGAGCATTTGTGGGCAAATTCCAGGATTCTGGTACACTGAGAGTCAGAGAAAGATAAGTTCAAGTCCACTTCCCATTTTGTCAAGACGGTAGCCTGGAGGAGGGGAAACCAGAAGCAAATAAAAGTCAGAGAGGGAGTGTCTAATTGGACTGGAACCGGAGCAAGCCTCCTCAAACTTCATCAGGAGTGTATCAAAACCTGGAGAGTCAGACAAAGAGGCGAGGAAATGAGTGCGCTGAAGGGCTCGCCATGGGCCCAGGGGAAGCAGGTTCGGGTCCAGAAGGAGGTCGCATTAAGAATGCTAGGAGCCACCAGCTCGGAAATGGACTGCCCTGTAACAGCCAGCCATTCTCCATATCTGCAGAGGCCAGGGGAGAGGTTGGCTGAGAAGGCCGGGTTTCCCAGGATAGGGATCAAAGGGGAGGTGGAAGGGGAAATCTACCCCTTAGGAAAAAGAGCTCTGCAAACTCGCAAGGTGGGAGCAATGGTGGGGTGGGATAGGAGGGGGAGGGGGTACTGGGAGTCTAGCCAGGGGAGCGTGTGCAGCAGCGTATTATGGAAGGCGCCCTCGAGAGAGACCCACTGCTTGAGGAAGGAGTGGAGGCACCAGTCCAGAACTCTCTGCAGCATAGCTGCATCATAGTACGTACGAGGGCCAGGGAGCCCCAAACCCCCACACTACTTCGGCAATGTTAGAACGGAGCAGGCCAGTTTAGAACGTCTACCTTGCCAGATGAAATTGAGCAAGTCACAGTACCGCAGTTTGAAAAAGCTAGGGGAGACATGGATCGGCAGAGTTTGGAAAAAGTACAATAGGCGGGGCATAACGTTAATTTTGTATATGGCGCAGCGGCCAAACCCATTATTTTTAAATGTTATCAATGTAGATCAACTTACACTGTATGATTTTATTGCAACACGTGGATGAAATTTGATAAAATCTAATCTACTATGCTGGTATTATACTTTACATTATATATAAATATCCTGACCAGTGATATCTCTCTACATTTTACATAACCTGTACTCCAGACATAGTAATATTCATTGAGAGGCAGGAACAGCCTCTCACTTTAAACTCCATAGAAGTGAATAGAGTCCAGTCACACAAGTGCCATACACGAGGAGACTTTAGAGGGACTTTTATTCTTTTGTCTTCCTGATCATTGGTGATTGGATAGGGAATAAATGTCCATAATGGCAAAACACCTTAAATGGAACAAACTTCCAGTAGATGTACTTGGGGTGTACAGCATGTGAATTTAAACATGCCTGGGGTAAACATCCATCCATCCTAATGGTATTAATATAAGGGCAAACCAGATGGACCATGTGGTATTATTCTGGCCATTCTGCACCATGATAGCTATGCCTCTGCTTCTAGCTACTAGTTCTTACACAACTGAGAGTTACGCTAGGTTCACATCTGCGTTCGGGTCTCCGTTCTGTGCTTTCCGTCTTCTGCATGCAAGAAGACGGAAAGCACAGACCGGGTCCGGCCGTGAGCGGCGGTGAGCGTTTTATGCTCTCCGCAGCAAAACCGTTTTTTTTTAATCTGGACACAGAGTACTGCATCCAACTTGAACGATATAATAAAGTTGATCCGCAACGTCCACGGCTCATTTTTTCAATAAAAATTAACTTTTAATGGTTCGTTTCTAAAAATACATGTATCAGCAAAAAGAAGACATACTCCACGAACAGACAAAAACACAAAAAAATTTAAATGCCCATGGCAGTAAAAAACGCCTCCCATTGATTTCAATGGGTAGCGCGCGTATGCCAGCAGCCATAGAAATCAATGGGATCTGTTTTAACACCGCTCATTCTGAATGAGTTTACATTCAGAATGAGTGGAGCGCAAACTCCGTGTGAAGGCTCCCTCAATCTCAGAGGATTGCAGTGGGTAGACATAAGGTAAAGCCCACTTTTTTTGCCAGCAAACACCTTCTAACCTTCTCTAAAACTTACAGGGAGCTCTGGAGTGAGTTCTTTAGGCTGTCAAACATTTTGGCAGCTTCTCAAAAGGTGAAATTTTGGAGTTGAGCACCATATACCCCTTATGCTAGGTTCACACCTGCGTTCTACTCTCCGTTCTGTGCTTTCCATCTTCTGCATGCCAGAAGACGGAAAGCACAGACCGGGTCCGGCGGTGATCGTTTTATGATCTCCGCCGCGAAACCGGATTTTTTAATCCGGACACAGAGTACTGCATGTCCGACTCTGTGTCCGGATTAAAAAACCAGGTTTCGCGGCGGAGAGCATAAAACGCTCACCGCCGCTCACGGCCGGACATCTTTCTCACCCATTCAAATGAATGGGTGAGAACGAAAGATTATGAAAGATAATCTGTTTTCCCTTAGCCCAAACAGCAGCACAACTGGGGTATTCCTGCCCCTATGAGTTGTTAGGACAGGTGGAATATTTAATTACCTAACAGCAATTGACCCCTATAAGAGGTCGGAAGACCAACTCCCCCTTGTGTTAGTAACAAGTAAAAGTTTTGACGTGTATTTTACAGAAGTAATATAACATAGTACAAAAAATAGTACAAATACAGCATAGGGAGGGAGCCTTGTGCTGCTGTTTGGGCTAAGGGAAAACAGATTATCTTTCATAATCTTTCGTTCCCCTACGCCCAACAGCAGCACAACTGGGGATTTAGCAAGTATCGCTTTACCCTAGGGCTGGCAGGCTGATGCCAATACCGAGTGTACAAATGCTGTAGACTCCATCGTTCGCCACTCCAGTATATAATGTTTGGCGAAAGTTAGCTGTGAACTCCAAGAAGCCGCTGCACATATCTGCTCTAAGGAAAGGGAACGTCTCTCGGCCCACGATGTTGCTACCGCTCGGGTAGCGTGGGTATGGATAAGGTCTGGCACTGGGAGATCCTGAGCACGTAGGGAGCAGATAATAGCTTCTCTAATCCATCTTGATAGAGTTGGTTTGGATGCATTGGTGCCTTTAGTGTGGCCAAACACGTTGATCAGCAAATTCTCCGATTTCCGAAAAGGCGCAGTGCGCTCTAGATAAATCTGTAAAGCTCTCACCAAGTCCAACTTGTGCATCCTCTCCTCCCATTCCGAGGTGGGAGAGGGAAAAAAGGCTGGTAAGACGATTGCATGGTTGATATTCTGAGGAGTGGGTACCTTTGGCAAGAATCCTGGGACGAACCTCAGTTGTACTCTGTCTGGAAAGAAGGTTATAAATGGCTCAGAGGCCACTAGGGCCTGTAGCTCGCCGACCCTCTTGGCGGAGGTTATTGCCAACAGGAAAGTTATCTTGTATGCTAGGTACTTCAAATCCACCTCATATAGGGGCTCAAAGGGGGGCGCACAGAGCCCATGTAAAACTGCGGCTATGTCCCAACTAGGGACGACGGCTGCACCTGAGGATGAAGTCTAGTAGCCCCTCTTAAAAAATGGTTAATTAGAGGATCTAGTGCTAATCTGGTCTCCAGGAGAGCAGACAGAGCTGAGACTTGAACTTTCAATGTAGCAGGTGCTAGCCCCTTCTCTAGGCCATCTTGCAGGAACTCCAAGACTGCATTCCTATTAGGGTCGTGCTGGTTACTTGAACACCAGTTCTGGAAAATCCGGGCGACCCTCTGGTAGCTCTGGTTAGTTGACTCCGCTCTTGAGTGTGCCAAAGATCTTAGCACTCCTTGGGATAATCCTCTTTCACCAGCTGAAGGCTGGCTGACCTCCAGGCAGTGAGGTTGAATCTGTTCAGGCCTTGATAGGGCCAACTGTTCTGGATTACCAGATTTTGCACTGGTGGAAGCCTCCAGATGTTCCTCCGCCTCATGGGAATGAAGACGGTGAACCATGCCCTTTTTGACCAGAATGGCGTGCTCCTTGCCAGGCTCTGGTCCTGCCTACGGGCGATCCTGCGAGCATACCTGGCCTGAAGGTCCTAACAGAGAAACCGCATCCCGCGGAGGAAACGGTCTAGGTAGAGAACGATGAACTTGAGTCCTCCGTCCAAGGTCCTGGGTACCAAGAAAACTGGAGGGAGGTTCTTCTGGTCGGGCACTCACAGATGAAGTTGTTTGGGGCCCTAAAAAGGGCAAGATGTTATTTCAGTCAGTGGAGTCCAGATGATGTACTGAGCAACTCCGGGACCCTTGCGCCGAGGGCCTAGATGGAGAATGGCCCTGTTTACTCCCAAGATGGCAGATCTGTGAATGGGCTAGTCAGTGATCTCTTTTTCGGTCACGGGAAGCACCGCGTCCCCTGCCCCTGTCCTGGGTAGCGGAGCACCCACATCCCCTAAAGCCTCTGGTGGAGGAACCTCGACCCCGAAAGGCGGTTCTTCTTCTTTTGGGTGGCTGTGGCAGATTCTTTGATTTGGTGTCCGCCAGATCCTCCATGATTCTATCCAAGGCTTTGCCAAAAAGCCTACCTGGCTCAAAGGTCAGTGTACAAAGCCCTAGTTTGGAGGCGTTGTCCACCCTCCACGGCTTAAGCCACAATGGCCGCCTGGCCACGGTAGTAGGGGCCATTGATTTAGAGGCAAGCTTCAATTGTGTCCTGGAGGCTTCAGCCAGGTGGTCCACCAACAAATTAATGTTGGTCATGGCCGACAGGAGGTCGTCCCGATGGACCCCTGTGTCTATATCCCTAGCAAGGGATGATAACTCGGCCTGCAAGCCAGCAACCACCTCATTTGTCGATATGGCCACGGAGGCCTGAGAAGAGGCGGCAGAATATGCCCGCCTCAAGGACCCCTCTACACCACGGTCCAACGGGTCAAGCTTGACCCGTCTTCGGCAGGAAGGACAGTTCAGCGGGATAATTTTGCCACTGCCACGTCTACCTTGGGTGGTGGCCCCCAGGCCCCCTCCTGGGAATCCGACATCGGGAAGAGAGCCCTAAACCTTGAGGAAGGTGTGAATGCTCTCTCTGGATGCCTCCACTCTCCCTCCATTACCTGGACCAGGTCTGAACTGGCCTTAAAGGACTTCGCCCTCCTGCTTGGACCTTCACCAGCCTCCCGATCTCTTGGTCTGATGACTCTAAAAAGTCTGCCCATCCTATTGAGGGGAAATATTTCCTTCTCCACCTCTACAACGTCCTCCTCAGAGGACTCCACCTCCCCAATATGTAGCCTTTCCAAAGGCGGGAGGGAGGGCTCAGATACCTCTAGCCGGGGTCTTTTGGCGAGATGGGAGATGGTATCGTCCATCTTCTTCATACAATGGGACATAAAGTCTTTCACCCAGGAGACTACTTCCCTAATGGGGGTAGCCTCAGAGGGGGGGGCTCTGCATCCCTGGCAGTACCTGTACTCACAGGCATCAGGGAGGGGGATCTTACACCGTGCACAAGCCAAATGTCTCCTCTTAGCTGTGGTCTTCCTCTGAGGGAGGGTCGAGGAGGATGAGGAAGACATTCTGTAAGGAGGAAGAGAGGAGAAGAGACATGCACACAAAAATAGCATAAGGGTTCGGACCTCCTAGGTTGCTGCCCCAGCCCCTCTCCCCTCCACCAACCTTGATAATGCGAATCGCAATTCCAACACTGGTAATCCTAATCCTGAGGCAGCAGCACTCAGAAGTACCTGTAACCGGAGCGACAGGTACCCTTTTCTGGTGGAGGGGGGTTTAAATAGGCGGGCTGGGGAGGCAGAGGGCGGGGAAACCACGCCTCCCTAAACTCAGGTCCGACTTTCTTCCTACTATCACTCATCTGTGCCCCAAACAATCCCCCCCCCCCGCTCCTCCTACACAGGAGAGGGGTAATACAGCCAGCAGTGTTCTTACCTGCTACTTTTTCTTTAGCCCCTTGCAGCCGTGGCCCCTAGAACGGGTCGCGCGGACTGCACATGCGCGGCCTACCTGGAAGCGGTCCTCGGCTCGGGCGGAACCTGGGAACCGCAAACTGATTCCCAGGCCCCGCCGGAGGACGGAAGTTCCTACCCGCCGGGCTCCGCAACAGACCTGATGTAGAGACGCTGCAGGCACACAGCTTCAGCGAGGGAGACCCGGACCAGAGCAGCGAGGGAGACCTCCTCAGGAGCCGCGCAGCCAGGTACAATTAGGGGGGAGAGGGGACCCCCTATAGGAGGCCGGAGCACCTCTCCCCTGTCCACCTGTCCTGTCCCACAGGACAGAAAAAAACACAAGGGGGAGTTGGTCTTCCGGCCTCTTATAGGGGTCAATTGCTGTTAGGTAATTAAATATTCCACCTGTCCTAACAGCTCATAGGGGCAGGAATGCCCCAGTTGTGCTGCTGTTGGGCGTAGGGGGAAAGACTCCTGCAGGTTTCCGTCTCCTGCTCTGTTTTATGCAGGAAACGGAAACCTGCATAACGGCATGCCGGGCACAGATGTGAACGAGCCCTTAGCGATAGACCAAAAAAGTTTCATTATTCTTTAAAATGCATCTTAAAAAATCATCACATACCTTCAATTCTGACTTGAAAATCAATATCAATATCTTGAACTGAAAACTTTCCAGTTAATAAATAAAAGGTATAATGATTTTTTTCCTATAACCTATTTTGTTGTGAGAATGTCAGTAGTGCATAAATAGTGACATTAATATTTTACTTGAATTCCTTATGGGAAATATATGTTATGTCTTGCAAATAGTAGCAAACAACAAACTCTTTTATAAGCAAAAACATGTCCGAGCCAGGTCTACAGCAGTTTAAACGGAAAATCCCAATAGAATATGTAAAACAGTAATTGCAGCTGTCAGTGGAATCTTTTGCAGCCAGATGTTATAGCTAGAAAGCATTTGTCAAATTAGAGTTCATAAACTTTTCACTTTTATCACTACCTGTTTGAGTGGATCAATAATGCTGAAGGCATAACTTATATCCGTAATACTGTAAGCCCAGTTACGGTATACAAATTGCTGCAGCCAAATACATTATTGGAAGCCAAGTGTATAGGCCGGGGACCAAAGTAGTATTCCTATATTGAGGTATCATTTTTAATTTCAATTAAAGTGTTGTATTGCATTTTCACCTGGATTTGCAGATTTTGCTCAGGATTTCCTGCAGCAAAACATGCAGCACTTTTTTTCCCAAAATTTTTTAGAATTTTTCATTGATCTCTGAAGGGAAGCTACAAAACAAATCTATGACATTCTACAGATTGATAAAAATTTACATTGCAGGTCAATTTATGTGCAGAAATTGACTCATACACACTGCCAAAGGGTTTCCATTGAAAATTCCATAGGAAAATCCAAAGCATCTCTACTAGAGATGAGCGAACAGTAAAATGTTTGAGGTTTGATATTCGTTTCGAGTAGTCCCTCAATATTCGACTACTCGAATCGAATATCGAACCCTATTATAGTCTATGGGGAGAAAATGCTCGTTTCAGGGGTAGGCAACATTCGATCAAATTATACTTATCAAGTCCACGAGTGAGGGTCGGGCTGGATCCTCCGAGAAGTCTTCTCCGTGCAGCGTCCCCGCGGCATCTTCCGGCTCTGAATTCACTCTGCCAGGCATCGGGCCTGGGCAGAACCGACTGCACATGCCCGCACTACAAGCGGACATGTGCAGTCCGCTCTGCCCAGGCCCAATGCCTGGCAGAGTGAATGAAGAGCCGGAAGACGCCATGGGCAGCTCGCACCTCCCATGAGGCGACCTGAAGCGACCGCTTCAGGTGGCGCTATGTCAGGGCCCCAGGGAGGGCGGCATTTTTGCTTACTGAAGCCAGTCCAGGACAAGCTGTTCTGGACTGGCTTAGCACCGAGAGGTGGTTTGGGGAGGCCACTGGATTAGCGCCGCTCCAGCAGCCTCCCCTCACGCTCAGGCAGAGAGCAGGTCCTCTCCGTGCCTGTTCTCTGCCTGTGAACGGTGCTAAGCCCCGCCCCTTCACTTCACCACACCCACTTCACTCCGCCATGCCCCCTCCTGGGGGGGGGCTTTCTGTAGTTCGCCTCGGGCGGCGAAAGGGGTAGATTCACCTCTGGCCATGGGGAGGCTGCACGGAGAAGACTTCTAAAGGTAGGAGAAGAACCAGCATTGATTGGCCGACTGTATAGCATTCAGCCAATCAATGCTGGTTCTGCATCGAACTTTTACATTCGAATAGCGAGTGGTACTCGATCGAGTACGAGTATTTCGAATACCGTAATATTCGATCGAATACCTACTCGATCGAGTACTATTCGCTCATCTCTAATCTCTACCCTATGTAGACGTACAAACAGAATTAATACTCAAGTGAATTTTCATGTACATGAATCCTAAATGACTAAGTATATGATATAAGAGGGTCACACATTAACATGCTAGAGCTTCCAAGATGCCGGACTTGGTTACAATTAAGAAAATAAAAATTTTAATTTAGAATTTTAGACCTGTCAAGATTTATGTAAATGTTTAATACTTTCAAAACACAGAGTTATACTTTTACTTAAGATTTTGAGATAGTAATAAATAAAAACTTAATAGACCACATGAAAATGTAATTACACTGAGCACGAAATACTGATGTTAATTTTATGATTCTGGGAGAGATCCAGATCCAGTCTCTGTGTTCTTTATGTGAATCCTGGGACATCATAACTCTTTCATGGAGACCTCCCATGGTTATTTTTGTTACAATTCACTTTAACTGTCTATTGTCATAAACCCAACAATCAAATAGCTTCCGCCTATTTAATATGACGACCTAAATAGCATCCCACTGTGGGAACAAGACAAATGTGTATCACCTGTAACACCATATAGACCCTGAATAATCTAGGTATAAGCCCAGGGTTTATAAAGCTTTCTATATGCTTCTTATTTCGACTCCAGCGAGATTTAAAGTTTCCTTTAAGATAGTTTCAGTGGCACTCAAAATCCCATAAAATGCGTGTATAGAGGATATTTCTAAGTAAAGGATGAGGGACTTGAAGAAACTTGCATTGAGCAATAATTGCATAACCGTATTACCATTAATATTCTCTCACAGGTGACTTATCAATAATTCCACCAAAAACTCACCCCGGGCAAAATTCATTGTCAATGTCTAGTAAAGCTGTAAAAATAGAGAATGGTCAGACACACCTTCTATAGACCATGCAAGTTACCTAAAACTTGATTTACTTGTATGACTGAACCGGTTTTGATCAGAATTAGCTCTGTTTTCGTCATTGGTAATGTATAAATGTTGACATTTCTGTTCAAAAGAACTAAGCTGACATTTCTGACTTATCTCTGAGACATTCAGAACTGTTTGCTTAGAATGTGCAGCTATGTTTGCCTCTAGCAGGATTACTATATGTCATTTAAGCTTCTTGCGTGGGGCTCCAGACTCACATAAGTCATACTTAAGTTTGACAGGCATTTCCTATTTTATCCAAAAATTGTAGCATACCCACCATGTGGAAACATGAGCACACTAGGTGAAAAATGTATAAGGTGCTGAGGAGCAGTTCAGTTTAGTTCAGGTAGGTGGCGGTAATGAGAAATTATCAGCTGTAAAGGACAAGGGTCAAATAAATAATATCCAGAAAATGACATATTTTTTAAACCAAGTTTTCATGTTAAACATTTTTAACAGCTTTTGATGAAATTTATGGACTATTCCTGGCCACTCTTTATATTTTAAGAAAAAGTTGTGAATCCTGAAATTTTTATTCTTGCCACTGAGCCTAATAATAAACTAACACTTGCCAATTCTGTAGAGGTTTTCTTTGAAGAAGCCATTTCAATTACAACACATATAGGATTACAGTAGAAGATAACACCTCCATAGGTAACACAGCTGAGCCATTATTTCATCCACTACTAACAATAGAAAATGTCCCTCCCATAGAGTCCATTCCTGCCAAAATGGCAATCTGGCTTTAATAGATTAAAAAATAAATTGATGTCATATTCACTTTAAAACAGTTGAATTATAAATATATTCACATCACAGTTATATCTTGACGAATATTACTTATAGGTAGGATTATTATTATTATTATTATTATTATTATTATTATTATTAGTGTCCAAGCCAGACAATCATGACATGGAAAGGAAATATTTGGCCAGCAGTAGAGATGTGCGGATTCAGCCCAGTTTTCCAAAGGTTTGGGTTTTGATGTGAACCCCGAACCTTTGATGTTCACCACCCATGAATCACTATCATATCCTATTTAGACTCTATAGTATAATACTTGGAGTCCTAGGGGAGGTGCAGAAACCTAATAAATGGAATACCCTCACCTCTCCTTGGCTCATTTGCTGTCCTCTTCATTTATCTTTCAGCCCTTTAAGCCAGGGATGCTTTTTCTATAAAGCAAACATTGCACTTGTACTTGATCTTTTGCTAGCGGAGGGTCCCTTGGGACAGTCCTAGGGCTGCATCTGCCATGAGGCCTCAGGTGGCAAATTGCCAAATCTCTGAAGCTGTGGCATTAGGAGTATTTGTTGGGTGAACCATGCGAGATTTGCCTCTCTCAGCAGTTTGATAGATGAAGAACTGACTAGGCTATTACTGCTTGATCAGTGAAAATCCCACTAGCCATTCGTGTTTAACCATAGGAGATCCTACCTCTGGCATCCAACCAATTAGCAAAACAAGCTTAAAAGACATTAAACACAAAAATGTTCTACAAGTTAGTAACAGTGGACATAGCGTCTATTATGAAACCATTTTCACCTACTTGTGCTTAATACAGTATATCACAATAGCTTCATCCCCTTTTACCTAGTTAATAGAGATGAGCGAACAGTGTTCTATCGAACTCATGTTCGATCGGATATTAGGCTGTTCGGCATGTTCGAATCGAATCGAACACCGCGTGGTAAAGTGCGCCATTACTCGATTCCCCTCCCACCTTCCCTGGCGCCTTTTTTGCTCCAATAACAGCGCAGGGTAGGTGGGACAGGAACTACGACACCGGTGACGTTGAGAAAAGTAGGCAAAACCCATTGGCTGCCGAAAACATGTGACCTCTAATTTAAAAGAACAGCTTGCAATTCACCGAGGACGGAGGTTTCCGTCCAGCTAGCTAGGGCTTAGATTCTGGGTAGGCAGGGACAGGCTAGGATAGGAAGGAGAAGACAACCACAACAGCTCTTGTAAGAGCTAAATTCCAGGGAGAAGCTTGTCAGTGTAACGTGGCACTGACGGGCTCAATCGCCGCGACCCAGCTTTCCCAGGATCCTGAATGGAATACACTGTCAGTGTATTCCCGTATACCCGATATATACCCCCGATACCCGTTCCAACGGTGTGCCCCCCCACCTTCACCCCAGAAATACCCTGCAAGTCCCCTAGCAATAGAATTGGGGCTATATACACCCACTATTTTTGCTACTGCCATATAGTGCCATTGTCTGACTGGGAATTCAAAGAATATATTGGGGTTACGTGCACCCACAATTTTTACTACTGGTATACAGTGCCAGTTTCTGACTGGGAATTCAAAGAATATATTGGGGTTATAAATACCCTCATTTCTTGCTACTGGTATATAGTGCCATTGTCTGACTGGGAATTCAAAGAATATATTGGGGTTACGTGCACCCACAATTTTTACTACTGGTATACAGTGCCAGTTTCTGACTGGGAATTCAAAGAATATATTGGGGTTACAAATACCCTCATTTCTTGCTACTGCCATATAGTGCCAGTTTCTGACTGGTAATTCAAAGAATATATTGGGGTTACGTGCACCCACAATTTTTACTACTGGTATACAGTGCCATTGTCTGACTGGGAATTCAAAGAATATATTGGGGTTATAAATACCCTCATTTCTTGCTACTGCCATATAGTGCCAGTTTCTGACTGGGAATTCAAAGAATATATTGGGGTTACGTGCACCCACAATTTTTACTACTGGTATACAGTGCCATTGTCTGACTGGGAATTCAAAGAATATATTGGGGTTATAAATACCCTCATTTCTTGCTACTGGTATATAGTGCCATTGTCTGACTGGGAATTCAAAGAATATATTGGGGTTACGTGCACCCACAATTTTTACTACTGGTATACAGTGCCAGTTTCTGACTGGGAATTCAAAGAATATATTGGGGTTACAAATACCCTCATTTCTTGCTACTGCCATATAGTGCCAGTTTCTGACTGGTAATTCAAAGAATATATTGGGGATACGTGCACCCACAATTTTTACTACTGGTATACAGTGCCATTGTCTGACTGGGAATTCAAAGAATATATTGGGGTTATAAATACCCTCATTTCTTGCTACTGCCATATAGTGCCAGTTTCTGACTGGGAATTCAAAGAATATATTGGGGTTATAAATACCCTCATTTCTTGCTACTGGTATATAGTGCCATTGTCTGACTGGGAATTCAAAGAATATATTGGGGTTACGTGCACCCACAATTTTTACTACTGGTATACAGTGCCAGTTTCTGACTGGGAATTCAAAGAATATATTGGGGTTACAAATACCCTCATTTCTTGCTACTGCCATATAGTGCCAGTTTCTGACTGGTAATTCAAAGAATATATTGGGGATACGTGCACCCACAATTTTTACTACTGGTATACAGTGCCATTGTCTGACTGGGAATTCAAAGAATATATTGGGGTTATAAATACCCTCATTTCTTGCTACTGCCATATAGTGCCAGTTTCTGACTGGGAATTCAAAGAATATATTGGGGTTATAAATACCCTCATTTCTTGCTACTGGTATATAGTGCCATTGTCTGACTGGGAATTCAAAGAATATATTGGGGTTACGTGCACCCACAATTTTTACTACTGGTATACAGTGCCAGTTTCTGACTGGGAATTCAAAGAATATATTGGGGTTACAAATACCCTCATTTCTTGCTACTGCCATATAGTGCCAGTTTCTGACTGGTAATTCAAAGAATATATTGGGGTTACGTGCACCCACAATTTTTACTACTGGTATACAGTGCCAGTTTCTGACTGGGAATTCAAAGAATATATTGGGGTTACAAATACCCTCATTTCTTGCTACTGCCATATAGTGCCAGTTTCTGACTGGTAATTCAAAGAATATATTGGGGATACGTGCACCCACAATTTTTACTACTGGTATACAGTGCATTTGTCTGACTGGGAATTCAAAGAATATATTGGGGTTATAAATACCCTCATTTCTTGCTACTGCCATATAGTGCCAGTTTCTGACTGGGAATTCAAAGAATATATTGGGGTTATAAATACCCTCATTTCTTGCTACTGGTATATAGTGCCATTGTCTGACTGGGAATTCAAAGAATATATTGGGGTTACGTGCACCCACAATTTTTGCTACTGGTATATAGTGCCAATTTCTAACTGGGAATTCAAAATGCGCAAGGCTCCCGGAAAGGGACGTGGACGAGGCCGTGGGCGAGGTCGGGGGAATGGTTCTGGGGAGCAAGGTAGCAGTGAAGCCACAGGGCGTCCCGTGCCTACTCCTGTGGGGCAGCAAGCATTGCGCCACTCCACAGTGCCAGGGTTGCTTGCCACATTAACTAAACTGCAGGGTACAAACCTTAGTAGGCCCGAGAACCAGGAACAGGTCTTGCAATGGCTGTCAGAGAACGCTTACAGCACATTGTCCAGCAGCCAGTCAGACTCTGCCTCCTCTCCTCCTATTACCCAACAGTCTTGTCCTCCTTCCTCCCAAAATTCCCAAGCTTCACAGAACAATAACCCCAACTGTCCCTGCTCCCCAGAGCTGTTCTCCGCTCCTTTCATTGTCCCTCAACCTGCCTCTCCACGTCACGATTCCACGAACCTAACAGAGGAGCATCTGTGTCCAGATGCTCAAACACTAGAGTCTCCTCCATCTCCGTTCGATTTGGTGGTGGATGACCAGCAACCCACCCTCATCGACGATGATGTGACGCAGTTGCCGTCAGGGCATCCAGTTGACCGGCGCATTGTGCGGGAGGAGGAGATGAGACAGGAGTTGGAAGAGGAAGTGGTGGATGATGAGGACACTGACCCGACCTGGACAGGGGGGATGTCAAGCGGGGAAAGTAGTGTGGATGTTGAGGCAAGTGCAGCACCAAAAAGGGTAGCTAGAGGCAGAGGCAGAGGTCAGCAGCTTAGGCGAAGCCAGGCCACACCCGGAATCTCCCAAGATGTTCCAGTTCGTACCCAGCCCCGAAAAACTCCCACCTCGAGGGCACGTTTCTCGAAGGTGTGGAGTTTTTTCAAGGAATGCGCCGAGGACAGATATAGTGTTGTCTGCACAATTTGCCTCTCGAAATTGATTAGGGGCTCTGAGAAGAGCAACCTGTCCACCACTTCAATGCGCCGTCATTTGGAATCCAAGCACTGGAATCAGTGGCAGGCAGCAACGGCAGGACAAAGGCCGCCTGCCGTTCACGCCACTGCCACTGCCTCTGCCACTGCCTCTGCCTCTGCCACTGCCACTGCTGACTGTGCTGGCGATGCACTCCAGAGGACGAGCCAGGACACCACTTCATCTGCCTCCGCCACTTTGTTGACTTCTCCCTCATCCTCCCCTGTTCCTGTCTTATCTCCTTCTCCTGCACCATCAAAGGCACCATCAGGCGCTTCTTTACAACAACCCACCATCTCTCAGACATTGGAGCGGCGGCAGAAATACACTGCTAACCACCCACACGCGCAAGCCTTGAACGCCAACATCGCTAAACTGCTGGCCCAGGAGATGTTGGCGTTCCGGCTTGTTGAAACTCCCGCCTTCCTGGACCTGATGGCAACTGCGGCACCTCGCTATGCCGTCCCTAGCCGTCACTACTTCTCCCGGTGTGCCGTCCACGCCTTGCACCAGCACGTGTCACTCAACATCAGGCGGGCCCTTAGTTCCGCGCTTTGCACAAAGGTCCACTTGACCACCGACGCGTGGACAAGTGCATGCGGACAGGGACGCTACATTTCACTGACGGCACACTGGGTGAATGTAGTTGAGGCTGGGACTGCTTCCCAAACTGGCCCGGTGTACCTCGTCTCCCCGCCTAACATTCCTGGCAGGGACACGAGAAGAACACCCCCCTCCTCCTCCTCCTCTACCGCCTCCTCCTCCGCCACCACCTCCTCCTCCGCTGTTAGATTGACCCCAGCTACGAGTTGGAAACGTTGCAGCACTGGCGTTGGTAGACGTCAGCAGGCTGTGCTGAAGCTGATCAGCTTGGGGGACAGACAGCACACTGCCTCCGAGGTGAGGGATGCCCTCCTCGATGAGACGGCAATATGGTTTGAGCCGCTGCACCTGGGCCCAGGCATGGTCGTTTGTGATAACGGCCGGAACCTGGTAGCAGCTCTGGAGCTTGCCGGACTCCAACATGTTCCATGCCTGGCCCACGTCTTCAACCTAGTGGTGCAACGTTTCCTAAAGAACTACCCCAATGTTCCAGAGCTACTGGTGAAAGTGCGGCGCATGTGCGCCCACTTTCGCAAGTCGACAGTAGCCGCTGCTAGCTTAAAATCTCTCCAGCAACGCCTGCATGTGCCACAACACCGGCTTTTGTGCGACGTCCCCACACGCTGGAACTCAACGTTTCAGATGTTGAATAGAGTGGTTGAGCAGCAGAGACCTTTGATGGAATACCAGCTACAAAACCCTAGGGTGCCACAAAGTCAGCTGCCTCAGTTTCACATCCATGAGTGGCCATGGATGAGAGACCTTTGTGACATCCTACGGGTCTTTGAGGAGTCCACAAGGAGGGTGAGCTCTGAGGATGCGATGGTGAGCCTTACAATCCCACTCTTGTGTGTTCTGAGAGAATCCCTGATTGACATCAGGGATAACTCAGATCACACAGAGGAGTTAGGGATAGCATCCGATCCGTCACAGCTGGAGAGTAGGTCCACACATCTGTCCGCTTCACTGCGTTTAATGGAGGAGGAGGAGGAGGAGGAGGAAGAAGAGTTGTCCGATGATGTGATGGTGATACAGGAGGCTTCCGGGCAACTTCGAATCGTCCCATTGTTGCAGCGCGGATGGGTAGACATGGAGGATGAGGAGGAAATGGAGATTGAACTTTCCGGTGGGGCCAGAGGAGTCATGCCAACTAACACTGTGGCAGACATGGCTGAGTTCATGTTGGGGTGCTTTACAACCGACAAGCGTATTGTCAAAATCATGGAGGACAACCAGTACTGGATCTTTGCTATCCTTGACCCCCGGTATAAAAACAACATCTCGTCTTTTATTCCGGTAGAGGGGAGGGCCAATCGCATCAATGCTTGCCACAGGCAATTGGTGCAGAATATGATGGAGATGTTTCCAGCATGTGACGTTGGCGGCAGGGAGGGCAGTTCCTCCAGTAGGCAACCAAGTTCTCACCGGTCCACACAAACGAGGGGCACACTGTCTAAGGTCTGGGACACCTTGATGGCACCCCCTCGCCAAAGTGCCGCCACGGAGGGTCCTAGTGTCACCAGGCGTGAGAAGTATAGGCGCATGTTGCGGGAATACCTTTCCGACCACAGCCCTGTCCTCTCCGACCCCTCTGCGCCCTACACGTATTGGGTGTCGAAGTTGGACCTGTGGCTTGAACTTGCCCTATATGCCTTGGAGGTGCTGTCCTGTCCTGCCGCCAGCGTCCTATCTGAGAGGGTGTTCAGTGCAGCCGGTGGCATCATCACTGACAAGCGCACCCGTCTGTCAGCTGAGAGTGCCGACCGGCTCACTTTGATAAAAATGAACCACCACTGGATAGAGCCTTCATTTTTGTGCCCACCTGTGTAAAGCACCCCAACATGAAACTCCATGTCTGTACTCAACCTCTCCAATTCCTCCGCATCCTCATACTCATCCACCATAAGCGTTGCACAATTCTGCTAATACTAGGCTCCCTCCAACATGATTTCCCCCAACTCTGCTGGTTAGAGGCTCCCTCCACCCTGATTTCCACCAACTCTGCTGGTTAGAGGCTCCCTCCACCCTGCTTTCCCACAACTCTGCTGGTTAGAGGCTCCTTCCACCATGAATTTGCCAAAACTGGGCTGTTTAGAGGCTCCCTCCACCATGAATTGGTCCAAACTGGGCTGGTTAGAGGCTCCCTCCACCATTAATTGGTCCAAACTGGGCTGGTTAGAGGCTCCCTCCACCATGAATTTGCCCAAACTGGGCTGTTTAGAGGCTCCCTCCACCATGAATTTGCCCAAACTGGCCTGTTTAGAGGCTCCCTCCACCATGAATTGGTCCAAACTGGGGTTTTTAGAGGCTCTCTCCACCATGAATTGGTCCAAACTGGGGTTTTTAGAGGCTCCCTCCACCATGAATTGGTCCAAACTGGGGTTTTTAGAGGCTCCCTCCACCATGAATTGGTCCAAACTGGGGTTTTTAGAGGCTCCCTCCACCATGAATTTGCCCAAACTGGGCTGTTTAGAGGCTCCCTCCACCATGAATTTGCCCAAACTGGGCTGTTTAGAGGCTCCCTCCACCATGAATTGGTCCAAACTGGGGTTTTTAGAGGCTCCCTCCACCATGAATTGGTCCAAACTGGGCTGTTTAGAGGCTCCCTCCACCATGAATTGGTCCAAACTGGGGTTTTTAGAGGCTCCCTCCACCATGAATTGGTCCAAACTGGGCTGGTTAGAGGCTCCCTCCACCATGGATTTGCCCAAACTGGCCTGTTTAGAGGCTCCCTCCACCATGAATTTGCCCAAACTGGCCTGTTTAGAGGCTCCCTCCACCATGAATTGGTCCAAACTGGGGTTTTTAGAGGCTCTCTCCACCATGAATTGGTCCAAACTGGGCTGTTTAGAGGCTCCCTCCATCATGAATTGGTCCAAACTGGGGTTTTTAGAGGCTCCCTCCACCATGAATTGGTCCAAACTGGGGTTTTTAGAGGCTCCCTCCACCATGAATTGGTCCAAACTGGGGTTTTTAGAGGCTCCCTCCACCATGAATTGGTCCAAACTGGGCTGTTTAGAGGCTCCCTCCACCATGAATTGGTCCAAACTGGGGTTTTTAGAGGCTCCCTCCACCATGAATTGGTCCAAACTGGGCTGGTTAGAGGCTCCCTCCACCATGAATTTGCCCAAACTGGGCTGTTTAGAGGCTCCCTCCACCATGAATTTGCCCAAACTGGCCTGTTTAGAGGCTCC
This sequence comes from Leptodactylus fuscus, assembly GCF_031893055.1. Classification (NCBI taxonomy): domain Eukaryota; kingdom Metazoa; phylum Chordata; class Amphibia; order Anura; family Leptodactylidae; genus Leptodactylus; species Leptodactylus fuscus. The sequence goes on along the minus strand of NC_134266.1, from coordinate 200,110,341 downwards.
CTCCACCATGAATTGGTCCAAACTGGGGTTTTTAGAGGCTCTCTCCACCATGAATTGGTCCAAACTGGGCTGTTTAGAGGCTCCCTCCATCATGAATTGGTCCAAACTGGGGTTTTTAGAGGCTCCCTCCACCATGAATTGGTCCAAACTGGGGTTTTTAGAGGCTCCCTCCACCATGAATTGGTCCAAACTGGGGTTTTTAGAGGCTCCCTCCACCATGAATTTGCCCAAACTGAGCTGTTTAGAGGCTCCCTCCACCATGAATTGGTCCAAACTGGGGTTTTTAGAGGCTCCCTCCACCATGAATTGGTCCAAACTGGGGGTTTTTAGAGGCTCCCTCCACCATGAATTTGCCCAAACTGGGCTGTTTAGAGGCTCCCTCCATCATGAATTGGTCCAAACTGGGGTTTTTAGAGGCTCCCTCCACCATGAATTGGTCCAAACTGGGGTTTTTAGAGGCTCCCTCCACCATGAATTGGTCCAAACTGGGCTGTTTAGAGGCTCCTTCCACCATGAATTGGTCCAAACTGGGGTTTTTAGAGGCTCCCTCCACCATGAATTGGTCCAAACTGGGCTGTTTAGAGGCTCCCTCCACCATGAATTGGTCCAAACTGGGGTTTTTAGAGGCTCCCTCCACCATGAATTTGCCCAAACTCTGCTGGTTAGAGGCTCAATCCACCCTGATTTTCAAAACAAATGTTGGTGCCAACCTGAACTTACTACAAGGGCCAAATTCACTGCTGGTGACAAGCTCTCCTCACTGCAAGTGCCACATACACATGTTTCAAGGTGTTTTCCTACTGTCAGAGAGGTGGTATTGAGTGTGTAAAGTGTGTAGTTGTTAGGCTGTGATGTTGGGGTAATAGAGGGTCTTTGGTGTGTTAGATGCCCCCAGACATGCTTCCCCTGCTGTCCCAGTGTCATTCCAGAGGTGTTGGCATCATTTCCTGGGTTGTCATAGTGGACTTGGTGACCCTCCAGACACGGATTTGGGTTTCCCCCTTAACGAGTATCTGTTCCCCATAGACTATAATGGGGTTCGAAACCCGTTCGAACACACGAACATTGAGCGGCTGTTCGAATCGAATTTCGAACCTCGAACATTTTAGTGTTCGCTCATCTCTACTAGTTAACAAACATCATTTTTTATCAACAAACTTTTTTATTTTTGCTGGATGTCCAACTTGGCTATCAGTGTTTGATTAGTTAAAGTCCATATAGGCCAAAAATGTTTGATTGGGATTGGCTAAGAGTGCTTTATTGGTGGAGGTCCTACTAGGCAATCAGTGTTTGATCCATGGAGGTCCACCTAGGCCATCAGTGTTTGATCGGTGGAGGTCTGGCTAGGCCATCAGTGTTTGATCGGTGGAGGTCTGGCTAGGCCATCAGTGTTTGACCTGTGGAGGTCTGGCTAGGCCATCAGTGTTTGACCTGTGGAGGTCTGGCTAGGCCATCAGTGTTTGACCAGTGGAGGTCTGGCTAGGTCATCAGTGTTTGATCGGTGGAGGTCTGGCTAGGTCATCAGTGTTTGATTGGTGGAGGTCTGGCTAGGCCATCAGTGTTTGATTGGTGGAGGTCTGGCTAGGCCATCAGTGTTTGACCAGTGGAGGTCTGGCTGGGTCATCAGTGTTTGATCGGTGGAGGTCTGGCTAGGTCATCAGTGTTTGATCGGTGGAGGTCTGGCTAGGTCATCAGTGTTTGATTGGTGGAGGTTTGGCTAGGTCATCAGTGTTTGATTGGTGGAGGTTTGGCTAGGTCATCAGTGTTTGATTGGTGGAGGTCTGGCTTAGGTCATCAGTGTTTGATTGGTGGAGGTCTGGCTTAGGCCATCAGTGTTTGATTGGTGGAGGTCCAGCTTGGCCATCAGTGTTTGATTGGTGGAGGTCCAGCTTGGCCATTAGTGTTTGATCGGTGGAGGTCTGGTTAGGCCATCAGTGTTTGACCAGTGGAGGTCAGAGTAATTCTATCCCCTCTCACCTATTTGACAAGCATTAGATCTTGTTCAGGAAACATTTATCTTGTCTTTAATTTTACAGTTTTAATATTATTGACCTTTTTGATACTCTAGCTTATTATTGTATATGTAACTAATATGTCATGGTTACAGCAAGAACTATTGTACCACAAGTGGCACTATTATTAAGAATATGAGTAGATATATTAAATGGGCTATGATTATGCTATCATCAATTATCATTGACTGCAGCTGTCACATGTAGCACGTTATTTATACTGGCATGTAAAGAAATATCAGCAAGGATCACAGAAATATCAATGCTGGATGGCAGGCATTAAATGGGTGAGTCATTTTTTATTTTCATACTTTTTTTCTACCATTTCTTTACTTTTTTATTCTAGGAAACCCTTTTAGAGCCGGAGATGGAAAATAGTGAAGATTTGTACTTCGGTTTGGATCATACCTCCCTCTTTTTTTTTTTTTTTTTTTTTAACTTTGAAGAGCAAAGCGTTGAAAATTCTCATTTCACTAATGGGTAAACTTTCTATGGCACATCTGTATTTGCAGCTTACAAGTGAATGGAGAAAATAATATCGCTGTATACTTTATCATTCCAGACTCCTTTGTCTTTTATGTGGCACATGTGATGTGACTCTGTAATAGCACATCCTTTCTATTCTTTTCAGAAGACAATGTGTCATGATTATCACTATTAGCTTCAGATTTTTTGCTTTCAGAAAGCCACGATTCAGTCATCACAACTATTAGATCATTCATAAGAGACAGCACAAGGTGATATGGTCTGATCTACCAGTCTAGCCTTTAATGCAATCACTTTACTAGGGATTATATGTGAAAAGGACTGAAGATCTGGTCACCATTAAGTTCTTAACAAAATCTAACACTAATGTGTCTGTTATGCTAAAATGATCAATCGTTTCCAGTCAACAAAATGTTTCCTACAAGTTCTTAAAACCAATTTTCTAAAGTTATCGAGTTACCAATTGTATAATTTACAAATTATAGTATCTTCATGAATTAGCATTAAGTGACATTTCTATTAACTAAGATTTAAATAACATAAGAAGGATGACATTTAATCTGTGTCAAAAGTTTCAGTAAAAGTATCTGTAATTTTTTTCTTAAATGATAACTAAAAACACATCAATTGTCAAGTCAAAAGTAACAATAAAAAATCTCTTATAGTACAGGTATGTTGTACCTTATTAGTTGTGTTTTACTTATATACAACCTATGAAGTATATTAATTTTAATCATTGAGATACAAGGTGTATCATACTTTGATATACTATGATATGTCAGATTAATTTTTCTGTGGTAATTTTTTCGGTTTTGACTATGCTACCATTATTTTACATCTTTCACAAAATGTAGTTAATTTGGTATTGAGGGTAGCAGTATAGGGGGATATTTGAGGATGGGATTTAACCACTGGTGTTCAACAATTCAGATTTCTTACCTAGTCCCCTACTAAGGCTAGCGACAAACTGGTTCTGTGGGTGACCATGACAAGCAAAGAAGTGTCTTCACTAGAGCTGTAATTTAATGGTCTCGTGGCAATTGCACCCCATCCCCCCACATGTTTGTGTCCTCTCCCTTTCATAATCTTTTTTAGTCATTGCTAATCTGCATGTCTTTCATATTAGAAAAGGACTAATGTTATTTATATACACAATTGGTTTTGGTAACCATTATGACTTTGGCCATGGACTATTATTGTTCCCACGTATTTGTTGTTCATTCTGTCTTTTTAAGTTTATCATTGTTTTTTTATAGCTTTATAGCGGTTCCATTGGACTTTTTGAAAGTTTCAAGATTAGTTGAAAGTCTAAAATAATTAAAATTTATACTTGAAAGTATCACATAATATTGTGAACAGGAGTACCACATGTCCACACTGTACATTGATTAACATCTAAGGCCAGGTTAACATCTGCGTTCAGGTTTCTGTTCGGGAAGTCTGCTTAGGGACCCCCAAACGGAAACCTATATGCATAAAAAAGCGGATACCTAAGAAAACCCGCGGACCCCATAGACTACAATGGAGTCCGTGTAGTTTCAGTTTGGTTTCCGCATGAAAAATGCAGAGAGAAAATCGCTGCTTACAGAACTTTTCTCTCCGCATATTTCATGAGGATAGGGGAACGGAATGGCCTGAAAGCAGATGCAAACCGGGCCTAACTTGATGCAACAAATGAACCATAGAGTGACTACTGGTCCACAGGACATCACTCTATGAAACTCTGACTACTTAGCATCTGCACTTCTACAATATACAGTACCTTCTATCTTCTTTTTATAGTCTCATAAGACTGTTAAAACCTATTTTTCAATATGAATTGTATTGATATAATACAGTTACAAACAAAGCAAAATAACTTGATCCTGAAAAAACATTAAAATGTCAAATTAGTTCCGGTCACGGTCTAAATGTCAAGTTAAAGTTTGCAATTTCTTTTTTAAAAATTCCTTGTCTATATGTAAGCATTATGGTTAAAAAACAATTAGCGTTCAAATCTCTCCTTATCTTTTACTAAATTCTTACATACTTATTCTGTCTCTCTACACCACTCTACGTAAGTATGAAGCCAGATCTGAAACACCTGCACGGAGAGTTGTTGGGTTAGTTAATGGATAATAATCTTGTAAAGCTCTTGTCTCTTAAATCCCATGCTACAATTATTGTAAACTATGGTACTCAATCATAGGTGGACTGTCTGCAGGGTACAATATGCCACAGACAGAACTTCACTTTGAACTCAGACAAAAAGTTACATAAACAACCCACTGGTTTTTGAACATCGGCCCCTGAATCTCTCTGGGATTATCTCTTAAACCACCCGCTGGTGTGAACAAAACATTGGGAGCAATTCCAAAAATAGTTTCAAACGCTGAAAGGGTTGCACCACATGTGCTTTTTCACCTTGGATGCTCCCTGGGTTCTTTTGACTTGCGACTGCCCTTTAATTTAACCCTTGTCCACTTAACAACACTTCCAAGACGTTGCTTTTGTGGAGCACAGGCTGTTCTGTCAGCAGAGTGTGGGGTTAATATGTTTTGTTTTGAGAAATATCTTAGTGCGCTTCTATTAGCTTTTTTTTTTTTCAATTTACCTTTTATTCTCTAGGCAGTGTCCAAAAAAACATGTTTCTGAACATCAAGGATGTTTTCATTCGAGAACATTAATTTAGTCCAGGCTTGAGACACAATCGTGGTGCAAAGGCAGGAGACTTAAATAAACAAACACCGGGGTTGAAGATTCAGATGTACATTGCATACACATCTCATCGAGGCTGGATGAAAGACAACAGTGGTAATGTCTCAAATATTCATATGATATTGTCATTGGCTCACTACACCTTACCGAGATCTGCAAATTAAAGACAAAATTACATGATTAAAACTGGAAAGTATATGATGTGATGTTGCAATTTGCTTTTATAGTGAAAAAGAATCTAAGGGGGCAAGTAGGAAAAGAAGGAAGAAAAATAATTTGCTAAATTATTTACATTTCATTTCTAAAAACATACAGAGAGATTAGAGCTTTGAAGTGGTTCACATGATCAATAAATAGAAGAACATGGAACATATTTTAGGAAAATACAGGTGCAGCCTTGCAGGGTCACAAAAATGAGGAATATTTTTACTTGATTGAGTTTTTCACTGCTTTTCTCTAGGATGGGTTCCTAGAAGAACATACGTTCAGCATCTGTGTTACTGTATGAACGTATGAACCTCCTGAGATGGAGTATTGTATCATGATGTAAGTTTGGTTCAGCAGAACTACAGGAGGTCTTTGTATTGTGACTGCCTTATTGCTGTATGAAACTAACCTAAGGCCATACAAAGCTCAGGTCACACGTTTGTTAGATCTTTTCTGACAGAATTCCATTGCTCTTGCTGCACTATGTTATCCAGAAAAAAATAGGAAACGTGATGGATCTATTTTGGGTCAATGGGATCCATCTGGATGTATTAGAAATAGATAATCTGTGATATCTGTCAAAAATGACACAATGGCACAAAAACAGGATCTAATAATTACTACCATACCTTTGTACTTGGCTTGTTGGTGTTGACTAGATTAAATATTGTATCATGCAAAAAAAATGGGTTCACGCTGCATAAGACCCCAGCAAGAGAAGTCAACAATACAAAAAGCAGCATTGTATAATGCAAACAAATGGGTGTGCTCTGAATAAGACCCCTGGCAAAAGAAAACTTGAGAAAGGTCCACTTGTATACAACTGAAACGTTGCTGTAGACCTGGAATAAAGAGGGTTTTTTTCATTTTTGGCATAATCCTGGAAATCCTGGAATGCTGGATCTTTGTTTGGTTTTTATTTATGAGAACGTCTTTTTCCAGGGTCTTATTCAGCATGCACCCAGTTTTTTTTGCATGATACAGTGTTGCTTTGGACTTTTTACATCTATCTATCGATCGATCTATCTGTCTAAGAAGTGGAAACAATGGCAGCATTCCAACAATTAGAAAACGTGTGGTTTTATTCCAAGCAAAGTGACGTTTTGGTTCTGAAAAAGCTTGAAAAAGGTTCTGATAAGATCCAAAATGTCTCTCTGCTTGGAATAAACCTACACTTTTTTTTCTCTATCTATCTATCTATCTATCTATCCTGCCTCTCTGCAGCGAATACTTTTTTTTTTAAAAGGACACGGAAGATGGAAACCCATAAAGCGGAGACCGGACACAGGCGTGAACCCACCCTAAGTCCATTTTACAATCCGTTTTATTTCGGAAGCTTCTTCTCTGCACATTTGAAGAAAAAATTGGGCAAAAACGGATTCAAAAATGGATAGGCAAAACAGACACAACTGGACCCAAACGTACACGTTTTCTTGAGGTATACATTTTGGTAACTGTTGGTAACATTTTGGTAACTTTTCTTGAGGTATACATTTTGGTAACTGTTTGTATGCATTTTTTTAAGAATTTGTTTTTTCAAAAACTGGTTTGGCGATGGATGGTTAGCAGATGCTGATGTGAACAAAGCATTAGAGGGGAAATCAGCAAACAAACAAAAAAAAAAAAAATGCTCCCCCCCCTTCCCCCAGACCAATAATATATTAAAACAGGCATATTTCCCATAATATTTTGTTTACATTTTCTCAGATATTATAATAAGTGGAGATGAGCGAACAGTATGATGTTTGATATTCGATATTCGTTTCGAGTAGCCCCTCAATATTAGACTACTCGAATCGAATATCGAATCCTATTATAGTCTATGGGGGGAAAATGCTCGATTCAGGGGTAGGCAACGTTCAATCAAATTACACTTACCAAGTCCACGAGTGAGGGTTGGGCTGGATCCTCCAAGAAGTCTTCTCCGTGCAGCGTCCCCGCGGCGTCTTCCAGCTCTGAATTCACTCTGCCAGGCATCGGGCTTGGGCAGAGCCGATTGCGCATGCCCGCACTACAAGAAAATGTAGTGCGGACATGCGCAGTCAGCTCTGCCCAGGCCCGATGCCTGGCAGAGTGAATTCAGAGTTGGAAGACGCCGCAAGGAAGCTGCATGGAGAAGACTTCTAAAGGTAGGAGAAGAACCAGCGTTGATTGGCCGACTGTATAGCATTCGGCCAATCGATGCTGGTTCTGCATCAAACTTTTCCATTCGAATAGCGAGTGGTATTCGATCGAGTACGAGTATTTCCAATACCGTAATATTCGATCGAATACCTACTCGATCGAATACTACTCGCTCATCTCTAATAATAAGGAAAAAACATGGAAATATGTAAACAACATAAAAGTAAAACCCTATTTATCAATGAAAAGAGATGCAAAAATAACTAGCATATCCGAAAGGAATAAAATGTTATAGCTCTCATAACTGCATTTATGGAAAAAAAAAAAACCAGAATATGTGTTGGGTCCTGAACCAGGAAAAAATGGGCCAGTTCTGAAATGGTTAAACACTTTTAACCAACTCTTTTTTTAAATTGTAGTTTTTATTGATTTTTGAAGATTTTCAAAGAAACAACAAAACAGATCGCTTTTTTATGTCAAAATATAGGAGAAGTACACATCTCTTCATTATACTCTGTTTATGTTTCACTTCTGGCTTTGGCTTACATATACTAATACAAAGTTCTGGCCAAAATACTTCCGTGTGAAAGTGGCCTAAGACTAGGTTCACACCAAATCTAGTCAGAAAAAGTTGGCAATGCAGTGAATGTATACTGTCAAGAAAGTCTCCAAATATAAGCATCTTTAGTAGAATAATGATACAGTTGGCATCAGTGAATGTGTGCATATTTCTTGTCTAAAAGGACATTGAACTTTTTTTTTTTTTTTTCTTCAGCTAAGGGGGCTTTCACACGGAGTAAAGTGGCGATGATTCTGGCATGATAACTCGTGTAAGAATCAGCACTGAAAAAAAGACTCCCATTGACTCCAATGTGTTCCGCAAGGAAAACAGAACCCATTGAAGCCAATGGGAGTCTTTTTTTCAGCGCTGATTCTTACATGAGTTATCGGGACAGAATCAGCGCCACTTTACTATGTGTGAATGTCCCCTTAATGTACACTGTGCAAACACTTTTGGCATACACATGCCCCTTAGACGTCAATTGAGACTGTACAGTATACTGCCAATGGCTGTATTTAGCTCAGCTTTGTATATAGCTAAAATTGGACACCAATGGAGAAGAACAGCACCTTAAAGCAAACCTCTGTAGACTTTCTGTGCAAAGCACTGTGAGAAAAATTGCGATGCATTGCCGCAACATGTTTTCCCACAGTACATTTTTTTGCTGCCGCCAGCTACGTGGGGCCTTAGCCTCACAAGGTACTGTGGTTAGGGCTATAATAAAGCTTTAGACTGTCATATGGGTATGAGGGTGTGCCAATTGCCAAATCCATGCTGGAAAAAAGAAGCATGCATGTGCATAGGGGAGCCTGGAGGAATAGCTATCAAGTAAGTGAGCACATGGCTGCCAGCTATTGAAGGTCTACAGCCAGAATTAGAGTAACATCATTACAGTAAACCTATTAATCTCCTGGTGAGCATACAGAATAGCTCCAGGCAGGGGAAGTAAATAGTTCTGCCTTATTATCTAGACATAGATAAATTGTCAAACGAAAACATTTGATAATAATTCACTTCCCTTATCCACTTTTTAGAAAAAAAAAAAAAAGTGTTTTACAGTTCCTGGCAAATGTCACAATGTATAAGCTTGTTGAATGGTAAGTTTATTTTCAAGTACATGAATGCAGAATTGCAAACATAAAAAAAATCATTAAATTATAAAATTTCACTTTTACCGTGCAGTTATTTATTGATTAAAGACAACAGACTGCCCACATGTAATTACAAGAGTAGAAGGAGAGGGAAGGATGAAAGAAAAGATAAGTAGTTTGTAAGTGGCTTCCCCCACATAAACTGCCTATCATGACCTGCACTCCTTCCACAATACTTCTTATTGCTGTTCACTTCATTTCTTGATGCACCAGTGAAGTTAATTGGACAGTTACATTCTGCTTATATATTATGTTATTGCAATGTCAGGCTCAGGAGCCACTAGTAAAAATCATTCTGAAGACCCCCATTGTTCATCCACATGCAAAATACTAGCTGATGTATTTGCAAATACCTAAAAGGATGCTAAAACTAAGTTTTTACAGAATTAAAGGGGTTGCCCAGGATTTGAAGCAACCTATGTAGTGCAGGTCCCTTTCCATTGCATGCTAGAAACCCTGAGCCTCACGTGACTACTGTGACCAATTAGAAGCCACAGTGGTCGCTAGTAAGGAACCGGTGACATATGTAAGTGATGTCACTAGGTCTCTGAAGCTATCGCTGAGGCCACTGATATACCTCAATGGCTGCGTAAGGTGCGAGACTTCAAGTGCTGCAGCCTAAGAACACATAGAAACGGAACAAGGAAGAACAACAGAGAGCTGGGTATGCTTTTAATGCTTTTACTCCCCTTCCTCCACAGGTTTCTCCAAATCTTCTCTATGGTTGTTCCTGCAATCCATCTTTTCTTCTGCAGTACGCTAGAGCATGCATAAACCATACACAATCCCGTGCAATAGCAGATAAACAAAAGCTCAGTCTATCACAGTATCAAAGAACAAAAATATGCTGGGGCTCAGTCTGTCCAACAGTAAAGCAAAGCATAACCGGTTGACATGATGCAAAATTCTATAGCAACACAGAACAGTAGGGTTAACTGAGTGCAGTCTTTAGCAACAACAAAAATTTGTTAGTTCATGGTCATTGGTGGCCAACTTGAACACTCACAGGCTCATGGGCGAGAAAACGTGGAAAAAACAGTTCTTTTCTTACATGTTAGATCTCACACTTCTTCGTTAATTGCTGTAATTGGGGATGAAAAGAATAATGTAGTAATGGATCTTCTGTGCACTTGTCTCTCTGGAACTTGCGTTCATTCTCTCCTCTGCAGACAACTACTTCTTTCCATGACTCCGGCACTATACTGTCTCAAACTAGATCCAATGGTTCTGATATGCCACCCTGGGGTGCTCTGTCACATTTGGAGCTTTTCATTACCTTCACCATGGCTGTATGCCTGAAATCTCTGCCTACTATGACCTAGTGTAAATTTTAGTGTAGGTGCTCGGCCCAAGAAGAGATGTACTTTATTTATGAGAAGGCATGTGTGTTTCATCATAAATCAGACAAAGGAGATTCAAAGACCAGCATTGAAAATACCAGTTTTTATAACTCCCCCCATGGTGTCTTCCTCAGCCACAAACTCAACCCCGTTTTCTTAGACAGAAAGGGCACTCTTTCCTAGCTGGCGCTCTGAACCAAGATACTGGTGCCCTCTGCTGGCTTGGTGGAGTGATGACACTAAAACCTTGTTGTCTAGTCCTTGCTCTGGCTTATTTCTGTCCTGAGGGCTCTGTTAGTAGCCTGAAGACTGGATCTTGCCTTAAACTAGGGTCTACTTATTTCTGAGCCAGGGATATGTGACAATACACACCAGTCCTCAAGAAGCTCCAAGCAGCTACATCAAGAAGGCATGAGAGGAAGAAAGGGATTATTGTGGTCACCTGTTTCTGTAAGATGCCATCTGAGCTAGCTGATGCATCTGTATGACTATAAACTAGGTAGTTTGTTATAAAAAAAATGTACCCACTTTATTATATGGTCATATATGGTGGTTGAGATGCTGTGTGCTACCTATCTGTATGTAGTATTGTAAGTTTACTGTGTTGAGAAGCCCTTGTATGAAAAGTCGTTGAAGGCCACAGACACAATGTTGCAAAATAAGACTGCTTTTATTCTAAAAGGAAGCGATCACAAAATGACTTTATCAAGGCGCAGCAAGAGCACAAGAATGAGGCAAAAAGTGAGCTTAAAGTGTAACTAAACATTCAGGCAACTTTTGATTTTCTGGCAGTATTTATGTAGTTAATAAATTTTATAATATACTTTATTAACATCTTCTGTCTCCTTTTTGTGAGAACTGTTCCTACCAATCACTGAATGTTACTGTGTATGGGCTTTCAGGCTGTATATGTGTCAAGTATAGAGAAAAATGAAGGTGGGGGAGTTGTTTCAAACAGTTATATCTCGGAAAACTTTCAAACTTATTTCTTTTATTTCACGTGTGTCTTAGGCCCAGTTCACATCTGCGTTCAGGTTTCCATTCAGGGAGTCCATTTGGGGATCCCCTGAATGGAAACCTATCCATATAAAAAGCGGTTATCTAAGGAAACCCCAAAGACTGTAATGGGGTCCGTGTGGTTTCTGCTCGGTTGCCGCATGAAAAATGCAGAGAGAAAAGTGCTACTTACAGGACTTTTCTCTCTGCATATTGTATGTGGATAGGGGAATGGCATGGCCCGAATGCAGATGTGAACTGGGCGTTAAGTTGCAGTGCTATCTATATTATTTCCAGAGATATTGATTGGAAACTCAGTTTGGATTGGGATATTTAAATAATACTGTATTTTCAACTAGTAATATCTATGGAAATTATATAAATAATACTGTAACTTTAGTGGCAGAAAATCTCCTCTTTCATATTTCACCAAAAGCAAGTTTGCATGTTATATGTTATATAATGTCCGAGATATAACTGTTTGAAGTGTCCCTCCCCCCCCCCCCTTATTTTCAGTACATCTTACACAGCCCGAACTCTAAGCCCCTACTCCATACACAGTAACATTCAGTGAGAGACAGGAGAGATGCAGGATTTTACAAAAAGGAGACAAAATTTGTTAAGTAATTATATTACAAAATGTATTCATGACAGAAATACTGCCAGAAAATCAAAAGTTCTCCAAAAGTTTAGTTATGCTTTAAGTCTTATTTTGTAACACTGGTAGGTTGTATTTCATCTTCTATGTGGATGACTGAAGGAGAGGGTTATACCAAGCAAAGCACGGTGGAGGTAAGTAGTCCTGAGGGATCACATTCTGATTTCATTAAATGAAACTGCCAAGCTGTCTGCTAAAACGTGTTGTTTTGCGTGGCACTATCACAGCACAGGCCTACATTGATGTTTTAAACACCTTCTTGCTTCCCACTGTTAAAGAGCAATTTGGGGATGGCAATTGCATCTTTCAGCACGATCGAGCACCTGTTCATACTGCACGGCCTGTGGCGGAGTGGTTACACAACAATAACATCTCAGTAATGGACTGGCCTGCACAGAGTCCTGACTTGAATCCTGTAGAACACCTTTGGGATGTTTTAGAACGTCGACTTCATGGCAGGCCTCACCGACCTACATCGATACCTCTCCTCAGTGCAGCACTCCATGAAGAATGGGCTGCCATTCCCCAAGAAACCTTCCAACACCTGATTGAACGTATGCCTGCGAGAGTGGAAGCTATCATCAAGGCTAAGGGTGGGCCAACACCATATTGAATTCCAGCATTACCGATGGAGGGCGCCACCAACTTGTAAGTCATTTTCAGCCAGGTGTCTGGATACTTTTGATCACACAGTGTAGATTCATATATAAGATTACTAAGCCTAGTCATTTATACTATACACTCACTTAGGCAGAGCAGTTCTTACCAGAAATACCATCTGACATATTTCATAGATACAGATGCTTGAACTTAGATGTAAAAACTTACCCGGCCATATCAAATGCATAAACTTGTTATGAATTCTGTGAAACAGATGGCAGGCGTTTATTTTACTCCCCGTTATTGTTCTTAGCCCCGGGTAGTATTTGTTCAGCAGTGAAGGGGGTGCCGTATAGTAAGCAATGAGTAATGGGGCCACCGATCTGGTTATCAGTGTAAGCACAAACCACTTATAGTTGAAATGATTTAATATATCTTGTAAATAGAATATCCAGAACAAGTTCTTTGCATAAACTGTAGTTTTAGTGTTGAATGTAGAGATGAGTGAGTAAATGAAAATATACTTTTCCTCTGATCTGTTAAATCAGGCTGTGTGATCCGATCCATGCCAGTGCACAAATAAACAGACCACTATTTTTTCCATTTTAATAGGAAACCATTTATAATGGGGAAATATGGGAACCAGAGAATAATACAGACAGCAGGCTTTTGAGGCTTATTACAGATGTAACACCCCCTCTGAGGGTTTCCACTGAGGGAGGGGGGTTGAAGGACTACAGCAATGGCTATAACTCTGACCTCTTCACCAGCTTCATCACGCAGTGCCTCCATTTGAATTTTTTTTAATCAATTCTTTATTTAACGTATAATCGGTAAGTGCAAAGAAAACAAGAGAAAACAGCCCAGAAATGATGCGTCACCAATCTAAACGTGGCGGCACACAGAGTAGACATATACATAATTTTCCATTTTAAATGAGAAGGAGTGGGAGATGGGGATTGGAGGGGGAGTGGTAGGCAGGGCGTGGGGGATGTTGTATGGGAGAAAGGAGGGTAAGGGGAAAGGACGGGGCAAGTGGGGAGTGTCAACATCTGTAACTTAACTTAATGTGGGGAAGTGATGAGGAGCAATAATGGGACGCCGCGCCGGTTGGCCCCTAACAGACAGGAGTACCACATATGTTGTATAGTAGAGAAATCGGTGTATAGAGATATAAAGTAATAACAGAGTAATAACTAAGCAATAACAAGGTCAAAACATCGTAGAGTAGCCACAGGCACAAGGTGGAAGCAGGGTCATCAGGTCTTCCTCCTATTATTTGTGCATACTATGAGCTGGCTGATTGGTCTTCAGACTAACAAAAGCTATAGCTCAGTTGCTCTCATCTCTGCATTTTCATGCTACTTCAAGTAATAGAGGAAACTCCCAGTTTCCTTCTCCCTTCCAGAATTTACTGCCTGAGCTTTACCATATCTCTACTCTTGGTTCAGTGGTACAGCCCATTTAAGGGGAAAACTGCACCATATGCATGTCACAATGCAAACATATCATACATAGTGCAATCAAACTATATAGATTTTATATTGGAAGTTTCAGGTATCACTAAGATCTACAAACGATCATATTTTCACATAGTAATCCATTCTATTCTGCAAGTGAAATTGGACATCACATTCCAAGTCTAGGGCAGCAAACACAACACAAACCATCATAAGACATTTACACAAATTTGTATGACCACCTACTGGTTTTCCATTCACCTCATATCACCACTCTCATAGGATATTGTGGTGCACAGCAAGACAGTTATGAAGGCAGCAAGATCTATCTTTTTCAGTGATACGTCCTGGAAAGATAGCTGCCGTAACCAAAATCACCAACGACCTTCTAACTGTCAAAGTCAAGCGTCACTAGCGTCAAGCGTCTGTTCTCCTCCTCCTTGACCTCTCCTCTGCCTTTGACACAGTTAACTACTCCCTATTGTTAGAAACTCTCTCACCCCTCGGAATCTCAGAACTAGCCCTTTCCTGGATCTCCTCATATCTCGCCAACCACACATTCAGTGTCTCCCAATCGCAAACCACCTTCTTGCCATGCCCTCTTTCTATAGGTGTCCCCCAAGGCTCTGTCCTAGGACACCTCCCTTTCTCCATCTACACCCTCGGCCTTGGCCAACTCATAGAATCTCATGGTTTTCAAGACCATTGCTATACTGACGACACTCAAATATACACATGTTGACAAAATTGTTGGTACCCCTCGTTTAATGAAAGAAAATCCCACAATGGTCAAAGAAATAACTTGAATCTGACAAACATAATAATAAATAAAAATTCTATGAAAATTAACAAATGAAAGTCAGACATTGCTTTTCAACCATGCTTCCACAGAATTTTTTTTATAAATAAAACTGATGAACAGAAATGATGGTTCTCTTAGCTTAATACTTTGTTGCACAACCTTTTGAGGCAATCACTGCAATCAGACAATTCCTGTAACCTTCAATGAGACTTCTGCACCTCTCAACAGGTATTTTGGCCCCCTCCTCATGAGCAAACTGTTCCCGTTGTCTCAGGTTTGAAGGGGGCCTTTTACAGATGACATGTTTCAGCTCCTTCCAAAGATGCTCAATAAGATTTAGATCAGGGCTCATAGAAGGCCACTTCAGAATAGTCCATTCTTCTTGGGTGTTTTTAGTTGTGTGCTATGGGTCATTATCCTGTTGCAAGACCCATGACCTGCGGCTGAAACCAAGCGGCAGCCCATTTCTGTCTAGAATCCCAAGATAGTCTTAAAATTTCATTGTACCCTGCACAGATTCTAGACACCATGTACCAGATGCAGCAAAGCAGCCCCAGAACATAACAGAGCCTCCCCCATGTTTCACAGTAGGGACATTTTTCCATTTGTAAGCATAGAGTTGATGTACCTTGCCAAAAACCTTGATTTTTGTCTAATCTGTCCATAGGACATTCTCCCAGAAACTTTGTGTCTTGTCAAGAATTTTTATTAATTATTAGTTTTGTCAGATTCAATTTTTTTCTGTGACCATTGTGGGTTTTTCTTTCATTAAATGAGGGATACCAACAATTTTGTCCACGGGTGTATCTCTCTGGACCATACATTACCTCTCTGTTGGCCAGAGTTTCAAAGTGTCTAGTGGCCATAGCCTGCTTTCTCTCCTCCCATTTTCTGAAACTTAAAATGGAGAAAACAGAGTTCATCATCTTCACCCACCTTGTAAGGCCCCTCAATCTGAACTACTTATCGAAGTTAATGGAACCATGCTTCTCTGTCCTACCAGCGGCACAATATGGGGTATTTCTGCCCCTGTGTGCTGGTAGAATAGGCGGAATTTTAATTAGCCAATTAATTAATCATGGCTTGCCCTATAAGAGGGCACAAGGACCTCCCCCCCTGCGTGTTTTTTTTCTGTCCTGTATGACCGGACAGGTGATGAGGAGGCCCTGTGGCCTCCTGTAGGAGTTGGAAGAAGGTGTTTGTTAACCCTTTTTCTTTCCCTTTTTTTCTTTCCTTTTTCTTTCTTCCTGAGAGAAAGATTTAGGTTTTGTCTTACCTGCTCTGCAGGGTGTTCTGATGGCTTAGCTGTGCACAGCTCATTCACTGGCCAGTAAGGTAAGCTGAGTCCTCTCCAGATTTCCTCTGTGTTTTAGTGCAAACTAAAAGCACTGATACTTTTGCTATGGGCACTCTGTCAACTTCCTTTCTGTTGTGGCCTGTGCATGCCTGTCTGTGTTACCATCACAGGCATGGAAATTGTGTGGGAGCTTTTAGCTTTCCCTTTATGCATAGTGCATAGTCTGAGCACTTATGTCTATTGCGATGGCCTGTGCGCACCTATCTGGCCCGGCTTCGCCCGCTGCCCTAAAGCGCAGCTAATGTGAACAGCAGCCTGTGAGATGGCAGTGAGTTTTTCCAGCAACTCCCACAGCTCAAGTGAGGCAAGCTGAAGGTGCACCAAGACTACTTGTGAGTGAACAAGTCCCTTTAAAAAAAAAAAAAAAAAAGTTTTTTTGTGTTTCTGTCTGTAAGGAAACAGACTTTTAAGTTGAGTGCACCGGGTCTAGAGTTCTATGCTGGTTGTACTCTACCCAAAGGCTAGATCTGCCTGCCGCCATCTGCGGCATCTGCCTGTGGGCTGCCTGACTAACACCTACTGTGTTGGCTTCACTACCTGGCTCATCTCACTGTTGCCTACTTGGGCAGCCATCAGCAGCATCTGCCTGACACGCCTACTGGCCTCTTAGTGGTGGCTACCTGCCTTGAGTACCTGCTACCTCTGCTCCTGTAGGAGCATCATGAGCAGAAGCATATTGCTGGTGCAGATTATAGACCCTCCTCAAGGAGGTGGTTTGGTGAGTATGGATCTGGAATAAAAGTGAATGTATCTCCTCACTTCTGGCAGACATCCGTACTTCCTTGTAACAGCTCGCAAAGAAGCCATGCCCTGAAAGGCTTTCCCTGTCACTCCCATCTATGGAGAGGCTCCAGGTGGGTGACGACTCAGGATTGTCTGATAATGAATCTACTCATTCCAGCAGACCTATCTTCTATTAGGACCAGACTACAAGGCTGCTGAAGTCCATCCGGTCTACAGTTGACCTGGATGTTGAGGGGAAGACTCCACGTCCACCTCTGGGGGGCACATTACCTTCCATGCGGATGCATCTCTGGCCAGCATCATGCATCAGTAATGGAAACAACCTGAGAAGGGACATTCCTCTATGAGAGTCTTCAGGTCCCTGTTACCCATGGACCCATCACAATGGGACAAATGGGGGCCTCCCCCAAAGGTGGACCTCGTGGTGGCTAAACTATCATGTCAGACTGTAGTCCCCTTAGAAGATGGCTCAAATCTTCAGGACCTACTGGATCGCAAAGCGGACTCCAACCTAAAGAAGGTGTATTCTGCCAGTTCAGCTCAGGCCTCAGTAGCCATAGCCTCAACTGCTGTGTCTGATTATCTGCTGACCCATCTTTCTCAACTTGAGCAGTAACCTCCATAGAGCAATGGACTACATTTCAGCCAGACAACAACTAAAGCTCGCCTCCAGTTCCATGGCTATGTCTAACGGCCGCCAAGAGGCCTCTATGGTTAAAACCCTGATCTCGCCTCAAAATTTGTGCTCTGCTCCCTTCCCTTTGAGCCTGGGAAGGTATTCGGCCAAGGGCTGGATGACCTCATGGAAGGTCTAGTTGATGGAAAAGGGAAATCCCTGCCGCAAGCCTCCAGAGGAAGGAGACCTCCCCCTCCTAGGGGTCGAGGGTCAACACCTGGCCTTAGACGCCAGCAACAACGGCGGTCTAGATACTGTCCTAGAAGCGCAGGTCATAGTAATCCGGGGATGTCCCCAAAAAGAAGCCTGAATTTTATGGGGCACCACTCTCTGTGGCCATAATTTATGTTGGGGAAAAGGGCAGGACGGCGCTCACAGGTCCAATAGATTTTATTAATAAGAAGAATTGCAATTCTTCTTATTAATAAAATCTATTGGACCTGTGAGCGCTGTCCTGCCCTTTTCCTCTGCTGTTTCCCCGGTTGACACAACTGGTGCCTTTGAGACGTGCTGCTCCCCATACCTGGTATCATATACACCTTAGTACGGAGTTGTGAATGCTGTCACAACCAAAACCAGGTGAGAGGCCACCAGGTCTGATATATTCATTACAATTATCCAAAAAGGTGAATAGACTATCTACACTATAAAGTGTGCTCGGTGTTTTTCTATCTTTTGCAATAATTTATGTTGGAGGACGTCTTTTTTCCATTTTTTCAGCATCATGGAGAACCCACATAGAAGATCTTTGGGTTCTACAGGTGGTAGAACGCGGTTACTCTATAGAGTTTGATCATCTACCTTCCGACCGGCTGGATGGAGTCTATAGACTCTGTAACAGTTTTTTCTACAGCAGGGAGAAGTAATGATCACTCTAGATCTCAAAGACGCATATCTCCATGTCCCTATTTTTCGTCTTCACAGGAAGTATCCCAGTATCGTCATTTATATGGCCCACCACAGAGAGCATTATCAATTCACCGCACTGCCGTTCGGCATTTCCTCAGCCCCATTCGTATTCATCAAGGTGGTTGCTCTGGTCACCGCCGCCCTCAGACTACAAGGCCTATTCATCATTCCCTACTTGAACAACTGGCTCATAAAAGCTCAGTCTACTGCAAACCTCCAACATCGTCTCCAGATAGCTATCAACTTCCTACAGAAGTTAGGTTGGATAGTCAATTGGGAGAAATCAGAGATCGTGCCAGCTACCCAGAAGAAGTTCCTGGGTTTCATTGTGGATTCAGAGTTGATGCAGATCTTCCTTTCCAGCCCAAGGAGGTTGAAAATAGAGGCTGCCACCCGCTTCCTATTTCGGATCCGGCGAGTTACCATCCACACCGCCATGAGAGTCCTCGGCCTGATGTCATCCTCGGCCAGGGTGGTCCCTTGGGCTTTATGGCATTTGCGTCCCCTTCAGACAGAATGTTGAGAACCTGGAATGGCTCTCCACAGGGATTGCAGAAGAAGATCTGCTTTTCTCCCAGTACCCGTCTTTCCCTCAGATGGTGATACACCTAAAAGACGGAAGGTCCTCGGTCCCGACAGTGTGGACCCTGTTGGCAACAGATGCATCCCATCTGGGATGGGGAGCCCATCTGTATGACAAGACTGTGCAAGGTCATTGGAGGAGACCGGAGTTGGGAACGTCCAATATCAAAGAGCTCAGAGCAGTCTATCTGGCGCTTCTTCACTTTGCTCAGGATCTCAGAGGCAAAGCAGTGAAAGTTCGTTCAGACAACATGACCACTGTAATCTATATGAACAAACAAGACGGCACCAGATCTCCAGCCCTGCTGAGAGAGGCGAAGCTTATATTCTCCTGGGCAGGAAAGAATCTGACCCAGTTATCCACTGTTCACATCAAGGGCTCCCTGAACATAGTAGCGGATCAGTTGAGTCGGGGTATCGCTGTATCTGGTGAATGGTCTCTCAGTCTAGATGTATTTCAACAGATCGTCCAGAGATGGGGTCTCCCGGAGGTCGATCTTATGGCAACCCGACTCAACGCCAAGGTGGGGACCTTCTGCTCTCTGTACCAGGAGGACAATCCTTTGGCAGGGGATGCCCTGTCCATTCCATGGAGGTTCAGGCTGTTCTACATTTTCCCTCCAATTCCAATCATACCAAAGGTATTGATAAAATAAGACAGGACCAAGCCTCGGGAATTGCTATAATACCGTTCTGGCCAAAAAAGGGCTTGGTTTTTGTGGCAACTGCCAGTGTCCATAGCAGCCTCTCAGCTTTGAAATCTTTTTTTGCAGGGACACAAATTTGTGTCCGTGCAAAAAGAATGGTTTCTAGGTGAAGAGGCTGCATACGGATACTGGGGGTTACTTTTAAAATCCCATTCAAATGAATGGGATTTAAAGCTGACTGCTAGCAAGCCATCCCCTTTCCAGTTTCCCTAGGGTTTAGGACAGAAACCCCAGGACAGACAGCAGCGGTAGTATGAACACCCCCTTACTGTATATCACAAAAATTCTGTTCTTTTAGAGCAGATGTTGCTTTACTATAATCTAGAAAGAAACTGCATTATCCACTTATGGGAGTAAGTTATTGACTGACCTGAATGCAATGTACAAAATATGATATGCGCTACGGTTTAATGTACATCTTTAATGTGGTGCTCTGCTATATGGTTTATGCTGTGACAAAGAATTGTCCATATTATGTCAATTTACTGTAATTCTTTCTTTTATGCTCTCTTGATACAAAGAGCTGCATTAACAATAGTCAGCAATAGTCTCCTTGTTTACTTTGATCTGTAAGTAAATCCATTGTAGATGGCCAGTAGTGATGTCATCCCACCGAACACATAAAAGATTTCTCAGCATTGTTCCCACAGTAGAAACATTCACTCACTATAGTTACAAAGGACGGCAAAGTATTTCATTACTAATAAGCTCAATAAAGAGGGAATTGTTTTCTCATCTCCCCTAATAATAATGGAAATACAACCGTTACAGAGTGAAGTGGTTGATCTTCACCTGGTTTCAGGAATTCCTTCCTTGAAATGACTTCTTAATAAGTTTGTGAAGGTTAAGTGGTTTCCATTCTTTAAGTGATGTGGTTACAAATATTTACAGCCCTGACGATAGCTGCTTCAACTACAAAGGTACCTGTCTTTCAAAGAATATTTATGCTGGAGCTCATACAAGGCTCTGCAGTCGCACAGAGCGGAGACAGTGGTTGTGAAGATGCTTTAGTTGTATCAGTATACCAAAGCTAGTACACCCATTAAAATCTTTCTTTACAAAGGGAATGTCTCATAGATTTCATTTTAGTTTCATAAATTAGTTATAGATCTATTGATACTTTGTGTGTTGTAACAGTTTGCTTCTGACTTTAAAAACTTCCTGTGTGGGGTGTGTATGTACTTTGTGTTGTATGTGCCCACTTACTGGTATGACATGAATGGGAGTTAAAGGGAGTCTGCCACCACCAAAATTACTTCTAAATCAATCATGTGCTGTTGTAGGGCTGGTTATTGACATAATGAACCTATCTTTCTTGTGTCAAAATGCAATCTGGCTGCCGAGAAATTCTACTTTCATTCTATATGCAAATGGGATGCTCTGTGTATTCAGGCTGGGGCCACACCTGTGGGAGCACCACTTTTACCTCTACTATTTGAAACCCTTACATTACTTTGTCATGCTAATATCCCTGTCAATAAGAATAATGATCCAAAATGGTGCCTGCATGCAGGCAGGGTTTTGGCCATATTCACTTACCACTACATGAGCATGTATATACACAGTAGATCTGAGACTACCAGCAAACTAATATAATCAACAGGAGTGCCCCCCGAAATGAAATTTAAAAAAAAATAACTTTTATTATATCTGGATAAAATCAGGGCAAGTGTGCGCCCCTACTTTATCTGTCACAATAGAGGTGTCGATACTAAACACCACTTGTAATAAAGTGGGCCGTAGGGCACCTGCCACACAGCAGCTAGTAATTGATTGTCAGGGTTATATAGAGGATGCTGGGTTCACACCTGCGTCTGGGGTCTCCGTTCTATGGTTTCCGTCTTCTGCATGCCAGAAGACGGAAACCATAGACCGGGTCCGGCCGTGCGCGGTGGTGAGCGTTTTGCGCTCTCCGCCGCGAAACCGGATTTTTTTATCCGGACACAGAGTACTGCATGTCCGACTCTGTGTCCGGATTATAAAACCCGGTTTCGCGGCGGAGAGCGCAAAACGCTCACCGCCGCGCACGGCCGGACAGCTTTCTCACCCATTCAAATGAATGGGTGAGAAAGACTCCTGCAGGTTTCCGTATGTTGTTTTAGGCAGGAAACGGAAACCTAAGTACGGAGACCGGGCCGCAGATGTGAACGAGCCCTGAGAAAGATCCAACTCTAGGCAAGCATACAGGCGTTACATTGTAACTATTCACGTCGTGGCCGTGTTATAGTTTCACAGAAAACCTTAATTGCATATTCCAAAGTGCAGGACACAATGATGTTTGTGAGATCTAGCACTGCTAGGTATCTAAATGAGCTAGGAAAAGATAGTAGCCCATGAAACACTCCCACTCTAGCTCCTCCCCACTGTGGGTTCGGTCAGAGCCGACTGTGATTGAATGGTTAGTTAGACATGCACTCGGACATGCACAGCTGGCTCTACATGTCAAGCAGCCATTTTCTGGTGGTCTAACTGACCATACCAGCGCAGTTGGCTCTGCCTGAACCCACAGTGGCAGAGCCTATTGCGCAGGTAGGTACTGTGCTGCGTCAGAGGTCATGTGTGACGTGGGGGAGAGGGCGGAGCAGTTGGTTCTCGGAGTGCTCATTGCCATAGGAGAAGAATTAATGAAGAAACGGCAGGGGGAGGAATTAAAAAGGTAAAGGTAGGACTATTCCAACGTGCCCTTAGTAAAAAAAAAAAAAAAAAAAAAAAAAAAAAAAAAGACTTTTTCCAATGATAGAATCCCATGTAACTTTTAATTGTCAACAAATTTAAACCTGGTTATATTCATGGGAAACCCTCTATAAATCCTTCTTTCACCATAATGAGATGTCTCTGCTGACTCTACCTCACACTGTACAGAAAGTGACCTGCATTTAATAAGAAATACCAGCCTGTTATGTGAGCTCCAGTGACCAGTGTGACAACTAGCGTATATATGGGTGGCTGATCACATTATATAAGAACTAAACCAGTAGCAAAATAATTGTGTCCCCACTAAAACATTGCTCTTAATAACTACCATTTGCCTTCCAAAGTTTCCAATGTATCAGGCAAAAACTTGCTTAAAGTGTTATGTTTCTACATAGTTAACAGCTTTCTTAATGCATAAACAGTGTACATGCAGAGACATACAAATATGCCACAGAACATGTTTTCAGTCTAGTCTCTATTAGTTTAATAAGGATCCCCTGGGCATAAAATAAGAACTCAACTACCTATACCATTACTCAATTCATTACAATTTTAATTAAATTGATTTATTTTACATAAATAGACATATTAGTGAGAATCTTCCCTGTCTTACCTCCTGTGAGCAACCACCAAATAGTCATTGTCTATCATCACAAAACATGCATACCTATGGGGAAAGAGAAAGGGAGAAATAGTACTAACCCATTGAGCTTGCGCACACATGTGCATTACAAAGCAGTGCCAAATCAGCATCATCTTAATATAGGAAAAAGGACTGATCATATGATGGCAATATAACACAGTCCTGTCATATTAATGTGACCACCGCCTACTTTTGACGTCAACGTTAAATACCCAATCGCAGAAGGCCCGTGTCATCAGCCATCTGAGTGCACTCATCATTGTGGAAGGCAGGATGGATCAACACAAGTATGAATCTATCTTTGCAGACCATGTTCACCCCTACATGCAATTGTTTTTTCTCAGGATGATGGCATCTACCAGCATGACAAAGCTTGCAGTGTCTGTGCGTGGTTCAAGGAGCACCAGCAAATTCCTCGGACTTTAACCAATCAAGAATCTGTGGGAC
This sequence comes from Leptodactylus fuscus, assembly GCF_031893055.1. Lineage (NCBI taxonomy): Eukaryota > Metazoa > Chordata > Amphibia > Anura > Leptodactylidae > Leptodactylus > Leptodactylus fuscus. Next base: position 200,086,487 of record NC_134266.1, on the reverse strand, counting down.
CACCTCAATCGGGTTGTTTGTGCCACGGATGCTCAACCGCGTAACCTAGCGCAGCTGGACACGGCACTGGAGTCGGCATGGCTCAACATCCCACTGAACATCATCACAACATACCCTTTCTTCCAGCACGTCTCGCAGTGGCCCACTCTGCCAAAGGTGGTTATTCTGGATTTTGACAGGTGGTCACATTAATGTGACTGGACTGTGTATATGGTTCATACGCATTGCAATACCAAAGCTACATAGCAGCCATACTAAAAAATGAAAACTTACTTTTTGAATAGGCACATAGAGAAATAGAAATAGAAAATAAACACTATGTTTATCTAAAAGAGAGATGGTCATCAGTCACATGTTAGATAATTGTTCAAATATACTGCGATGCTATCATATGGTTGATAACAACTTAGGGGAGGAAAAGAATTAAAAAAATAGATAGCAGCAAGCACTCTAAAATACAATATACAGTCTACAGACTGAGGTGCAAACCCCTATATTAGAGGATGCAACCTTCAGATGTAGGGACACTATGGGAGCAATAGCTATATATGACAAATTGCATTAATTCCACAATATCCACTAATGGCCAAAGCCATAATTGTTTAAAAATCCTAAGCATTTCCAAACTCCTATATCCTAAGCAGATAATTCCTTGATAATTAAGTAAAGGAATACTTATTAATTGTATTCTTCTTTTTTGGTTTTCATATGGATGTCAAGGAAACACAAGAATTCACTGTGAATACTGAATCTGTTTGTGGTTTGAAGTTTAAATATCAAGACATATAATTTAGCCGATTTACTAAAACAAAGGCTAGACCGGATTAACAGCTAGAGTTGAGTGGGATGCATAAAATGAATTCTTCCTTAGATGCCAAAGATGATTGAATTCTATATGTGGAATTGTGGGCATATTTTGGCCTCCCACCAACATTTTTCTTAACCTATGGGCAAATATGGGCTTAATAATAAGGATAAGTCATCAATGTTTTACTGCCAGAAAACTTCTTTAATAGTCTAATGATTGTACCCCAATATTTTTGGTATGCCACTAGGCGATAATTCTGAAAACATTCACTTTCTTACTTATATGAAAAAGTGAGGGAGTAGGTTTTGGAAGTGCAGACTATTCCGATACTGGGAAAGAGAATTCCAGGAATATGAATTGTCTCTAAAATACTGCCAACTTAAAGGTTTCATCCACGAATAGAAAATATTTTTGCTTTTTTTCAAAAAGTGCTTCACTTTCTCTTTTCATACAGTGACATCATGTCTGTTGGCCACATTGCAAAGGTAATATCCATCTGACATAAACATTTTATTGGTGACTCACATGAGTAGTAACTAGAGATGAGCGAACAGTGTTCTATCGAACACATGTTCGATCGGATATCAGGGTGTTCGCCATGTTCGAATCGAATCGAACACCACGTGGTAAAGTGCGCCAAAATTCGATTCCCCTCCCACCTTCCCTGGCGCCTTTTTTGCACCAATAACAGCGCAGGGGAGGTGGGACAGGAACTACGACACTGGGGGCATTGAAAAAAATTGGAAAAAGTCATTGGCTGCCGAAATCAGGTGACCTCCATTTTAGACGAATAGTGGATTTCAAATCCGGGTCATATGAGAATGTGAACTTTGTGACTATGAGACAGGGATAGCTGTACAGGCAGGGATAGCTAGGGATAACCTTTATTTAGGGGGGAATGTTATTAAAAATAACTTTTTGGGGCTCTATCGGGTGTGTAATTGTGATTTTTGTGAGATAAACTTTTTCCCATAGGGATGCATTGGCCAGCGCTGATTGGCCGAATTCCGTACTCTGGCCAATCAGTGCTGGCCAATGCATTCTATTAGCTTGATGAAGCAGAGTGTGCACAAGGGTTCAAGCGCACCCTCGGCTCTGATGTAGCAGAGCCGAGGCTGCACAAGGGTTCAAGCGCACCCTCGGCTCTGATGTAGGAGAGCCGAGGGTGCACTTGAACCCTTGTGCACCCTCAGCTCTGCTACATCAGAGCCGAGGGTGCGCTTGAACCCTTGTGCACACTCTGCTTCATCAAGCTAATAGAATGCATTGGCCAGCGCTGATTGGCCAATGTATTCTATTAGCCTGATGAAGTAGAGCTGAATGTGTGTGCTAAGCACACACATTCAGCTCTACTTCATCGGGCTAATAGAATGCATTGGCCAGCGCTGATTGGCCAGAGTACGGAACTCGACCAATCAGCGCTGGCTCTGCTGGAGGAGGCGGAGTCTAAGATCGCTCCACACCAGTCTCCATTCAGGTCCGACCTTAGACTCCGCCTCCTCCGGCAGAGCCAGCGCTGATTGGCCGAAGGCTGGCCAATGCATTCCTATGCGAATGCAGAGACTTAGCAGTGCTGAGTCAGTTTTGCTCAACTACACATCTGATGCACACTCGGCACTGCTACATCAGATGTAGCAATCTGATGTAGCAGAGCCGAGGGTGCACTAGAACCCCTGTGCAAACTCAGTTCACGCTAATAGAATGCATTGGCCAGCGCTGATTGGCCAATGCATTCTATTAGCCCGATGAAGTAGAGCTGAATGTGTGTGCTAAGCACACACATTCAGCACTGCTTCATCACGCCAATACAATGCATTAGCCAGTGCTGATTGGCCAGAGTACGGAATTCGGCCAATCAGCGCTGGCTCTGCTGGAGGAGGCGGAGTCTAAGGTCGGACCTGAATGGAGACTGGTGTGGAGCGATCTTAGACTCCGCCTCCTCCAGCAGAGCCAGCGCTGATTGGTCGAGTTCCGTACTCTGGCCAATCAGCGCTGGCCAATGCATTCTATTAGCCCGATGAAGTAGAGCTGAATGTGTGTGCTTAGCACACACATTCAGCTCTACTTCATCAGGCTAATAGAATACATTGGCCAATCAGCGCTGGCCAATGCATTCTATTAGCTTGATGAAGCAGAGTGTGCACAAGGGTTCAAGCGCACCCTCGGCTCTGATGTAGCAGAGCTGAGGGTGCACAAGGGTTCAAGTGCACCCTCGGCTCTCCTACATCAGAGCCGAGGGTGCGCTTGAACCCTTGTGCACACTCTGCTTCATCAAGCTAATAGAATGCATTGGCCAGCACTGATTGGCCAGAGTACGGAATTCGGCCAATCAGCGCTGGCCAATGCATTCTATTAGCCCGATGAAGTAGAGCTGAATGTGTGTGCTAAGCACACACATTCAGCACTGCTTCATCACGCCAATACAATGCATTAGCCAGTGCTGATTGGCCAGAGTACGGAATTCGGCCAATCAGCGCTGGCTCTGCTGGAGGAGGCGGAGTCTAAGATCGCTCCACACCAGTCTCCATTCAGGTCCGACCTTAGACTCCGCCTCCTCCAGCAGAGCCAGCGCTGATTGGTCGAGTTCCGTACTCTGGCCAATCAGCGCTGGCCAATGCATTCTATTAGCCCGATGAAGTAGAGCTGAATGTGTGTGCTTAGCACACACATTCAGCTCTACTTCATCGGGCTAATAGAATGCATTGGCCAGCGCTGATTGGCCGAATTCCGTACTCTGGCCAATCAGCACTGGCTAATGCATTGTATTGGCTTGATGAAGCAGTGCTGAATGTGTGTGCTTAGCACACACATTCAGCTCTACTTCATCGGGCTAATAGAATGCATTGGCCAATCAGCGCTGGCCAATGCATTCTATTAGCGTGAACTGAGTTTGCACAGGGGTTCTAGTGCACCCTCGGCTCTGCTACATCAGATTGCTACATCTGATGTAGCAGTGCCGAGTGTGCATCAGATGTGTAGTTGAGCAAAACTGACTCAGCACTGCTAAGTCTGCATTCGCATAGGAATGCATTGGCCAGCCTTCGGCCAATCAGCGCTGGCTCTGCCGGAGGAGGCGGAGTCTAAGGTCGGACCTGAATGGAGACTGGTGTGGAGCGACCTTAGACTCCGCCTCCTCCAGCAGAGCCAGCGCTGATTGGCCGAATTCCGTACTCTGGCCAATCAGCACTGGCTAATGCATTGTATTGGCTTGATGAAGCAGTGCTGAATGTGTGTGCTTAGCACACACATTCAGCTCTACTTCATCGGGCTAATAGAATGCATTGGCCAGCGCTGATTGGCCGAATTCCGTACTCTGGCCAATCAGCACTGGCTAATGCATTGTATTGGCTTGATGAAGCAGTGCTGAATGTGTGTGCTTAGCACACACATTCAGCTCTACTTCATCGGGCTAATAGAATGCATTGGCCAATCAGCGCTGGCCAATGCATTCTATTAGCGTGAACTGAGTTTGCACAGGGGTTCTAGTGCACCCTCGGCTCTGCTACATCAGATTGCTACATCTGATGTAGCAGTGCCGAGTGTGCATCAGATGTGTAGTTGAGCAAAACTGACTCAGCACTGCTAAGTCTGCATTCGCATAGGAATGCATTGGCCAGCCTTCGGCCAATCAGCGCTGGCTCTGCCGGAGGAGGCGGAGTCTAAGGTCGGACCTGAATGGAGACTGGTGTGGAGCGACCTTAGACTCCGCCTCCTCCAGCAGAGCCAGCGCTGATTGGCCGAATTCCGTACTCTGGCCAATCAGCACTGGCTAATGCATTGTATTGGCTTGATGAAGCAGTGCTGAATGTGTGTGCTTAGCACACACATTCAGCTCTACTTCATCGGGCTAATAGAATGCATTGGCCAGCGCTGATTGGCCGAATTCCGTACTCTGGCCAATCAGCACTGGCTAATGCATTGTATTGGCTTGATGAAGCAGTGCTGAATGTGTGTGCTTAGCACACACATTCAGCTCTACTTCATCGGGCTAATAGAATGCATTGGCCAATCAGCGCTGGCCAATGCATTCTATTAGCGTGAACTGAGTTTGCACAGGGGTTCTAGTGCACCCTCGGCTCTGCTACATCAGATTGCTACATCTGATGTAGCAGTGCCGAGTGTGCATCAGATGTGTAGTTGAGCAAAACTGACTCAGCACTGCTAAGTCTGCATTCGCATAGGAATGCATTGGCCAGCCTTCGGCCAATCAGCGCTGGCTCTGCCGGAGGAGGCGGAGTCTAAGGTCGGACCTGAATGGAGACTGGTGTGGAGCGACCTTAGACTCCGCCTCCTCCAGCAGAGCCAGCGCTGATTGGCCGAATTCCGTACTCTGGCCAATCAGCACTGGCTAATGCATTGTATTGGCTTGATGAAGCAGTGCTGAATGTGTGTGCTTAGCACACACATTCAGCTCTACTTCATCGGGCTAATAGAATGCATTGGCCAGCGCTGATTGGCCGAATTCCGTACTCTGGCCAATCAGCACTGGCTAATGCATTGTATTGGCTTGATGAAGCAGTGCTGAATGTGTGTGCTTAGCACACACATTCAGCTCTACTTCATCGGGCTAATAGAATGCATTGGCCAATCAGCGCTGGCCAATGCATTCTATTAGCGTGAACTGAGTTTGCACAGGGGTTCTAGTGCACCCTCGGCTCTGCTACATCAGATTGCTACATCTGATGTAGCAGTGCCGAGTGTGCATCAGATGTGTAGTTGAGCAAAACTGACTCAGCACTGCTAAGTCTGCATTCGCATAGGAATGCATTGGCCAGCCTTCGGCCAATCAGCGCTGGCTCTGCCGGAGGAGGCGGAGTCTAAGGTCGGACCTGAATGGAGACTGGTGTGGAGCTATCTTAGACTCCGCCTCCTCCAGCAGAGCCAGCGCTGATTGGTCGAGTTCCGTACTCTGGCCAATCAGCACTGGCCAATGCATTTCTATGGGGAAAAGTTAGCTTGCGAAAATCGCAAACTGACAGGGATTTCCATGAAATAAAGTGACTTTTATGCCCCCAGACATGCTTCCCCTGCTGTCCCAGTGTCATTCCAGGGTGTTGGTATCATTTCCTGGGGTGTCATAGTGGACTTGGTGACCCTCCAGACACGAATTTGGGTTTCCCCCTTAACGAGTTTATGTTCCCCATAGACTATAATGGGGTTCGAAACCCATTCGAACACTCGAACAGTGAGCGGCTGTTCGAATCGAATTTCGAACCTCGAACATTTTAGTGTTCGCTCATCTCTAGTAGTAACACTATTTTTGGCCATTATAGAACTTACAGTGTAGTAATTTGCATCATTTATCAGTTTCCCCTTCGTAGGCTTTGTAGTTTGCATGTCTCTCTGAGCTGATGGGTGGAAACTAACTGCCATACCCTGCACACAATAAGTAGAGGAGACTCTGCTCTATAACTATCTCACTGACACTCTCAGAAACCTTAACAGTTTAATATAGAACATATCTGGAGAAGTACTGACTTGTACTAATATCAATAAAGTACTTTTAATGTGATGGAAATTTCCTATTAGCTCCAGCATCACCCTAAAGCTAAACACTAACCTTCTCTTATTCTCTCTCCATAGATTTCTATAGACATGTGTAATCTGTATCATTTGAATCACAATCCATTTTAAGATGAATAGAGCAGAATTATTATATTGAAAATCAGTTTAGCAGACAGAGTGGGGAAAGAGAAACAGCCTAAGGGTGCATTCACACTGAGTAAACGCTAGCTTATTTTGTAGAGTAAAATTACACTTGTAAATTTTGCTATCCCATTGACTTCAATGATATTTTTTTACAAGTGTAAAAATACGCCTGTAAAAAATACGCCTGTAAAAATACGCCTGTAAAAATACGCCTGTAAAATGTCATTGAAGTCAATGGGATAGCAAAATTTACAAGTGTAATTTTACTTTACAAAATAAGCTAGCGTTTACTCAGTGTGAATGCACCCTAAGAGCAGAAAACTTCCCCCCAATAAAACATATGGCAAATATTTTGTTTAACCCTATAAGAATATGGCCCAAAAACACCTTAAAGGGGTATTCCCATGACTCTTGTTCACTAACCTGCAGGCTGTTGTGCTCTCTTCACTTCCTGCTTCTCTCGGCACATAGGTGGGCCGGGTTTCACTTGCACGGGATTGGTTGTAAATGAATTGCCACAGTGTGAAGCTGATGTAGCAGAGCTGGATTTGAATCAGTTTGCATTACATACAGAGGTAATGGATTCCCTATCTCAGTCCTTATCAGCCAAATTCAATTAAACCGACTGATAAGAGCTCAGAAAGAAGAGCTCCCTATCTGTGTCATTTAAGTAGCGGAGCTTCTCAAACAGCTTAGAGCTGCTCCCAGCCTCTCCCTCCCCCTCTGAGAGCAGGCAGCTACATCACTTGACAAATGAGCAGATAAGCCCAAGGGCCATAGAAACGGAGTGTAAACAATGAGAAAATATCCCAAACCCATTTGTTAGGGACCATTTTGGGATTTTGTAGGCCTATATATTAAAAAGCCACATAAATAACAACATTTTCAAGACTGCGCCCCCCAAATATCAAAACCAGATTTGGGAAGTTTGTTAACCCTTTAAGCATTTCAGAGGAATCAAAACAGTATGGAGGTGAAATTTAGACTATGTTGCCATACAACACAAATAATATATTACCTTTATTCTATGGATCGGCACAATTCCAGCATTATCTAATTTATATAGTTTTTTTATGCATTATTAATTTTGCATAATAAACATCCATTTGGGTAAAAAAAATTCCTATTGTTTTTGCATCAGGATCTTCTGAGAAGTGTAACATTTTTATTTTTCTATTGACAGAAGTCTGAATGTAATGACGATATATGTAAGTAATTACATTAGAGCAAAAGATACGTTTACTGAAAAAAATTGTGTACAATTAAAAGAAGGATCTAGAATCCTGTTAAGCCACCCTCTGCCTGGAATAAAAATGAGATCCAACTGAGCATGAAGGCATACAGGTTCTGCATGGTAAAATATTAAACATTTGCCTACAGATGCTGCAGCTGTGCCTGTAGATATGGATATGCCTCTAGATCCAGGATGCTTGTAGGTTATTGAAGCTGGTTCCAGAAATGCTTGATTGACAAAAAAATCTGGGACTGAGCAGGCAAATGAAGCAAACTGGCAGAGACATTCATGGGAAACACTTGTGCTAACGCGAGCATTATCCCTCTGGAAAATGATAGGTGAAAGCCCTGCCATAAGAAGCAACATACATGGCCACAGGATATCCTGCACATATCACGGAGCTCTTGGTTTCCCTCATATCTCTACTAGGGGTGATGGATTGCAGTACGCGATGTTTCCCCAGATCATCACAGTTGGGGCAAGGTGTTGCTCCACAGCAAAGACAGGATAGAACATCGTCATATCCAAAACAACCTAAATTGGTTGTGTAAGATAATAAGGTCCCAGTCCTTATAAGTCCAGATTTGCTCATTCACAACACCACTACAAAGGCAATAGTAGATTGCTGTCAACGGCAAGATTTTTAATGGACACCGAGACATCATATTTCCTTCTACTAAGCACTTGGAAACAAATTTCAGATGCCTGTTCACGACTCAAACAAACTTCTCAACTGAGTCTGTCTGGGCCTTCCCGGCCTGTAACCCACGTGTGCATGCCCTCGTGTAACCACCTCTCCCAGGCTCTCAACAACTACGTCAGAATGGTCTAATGGCAGGCGTTTTTTTAAAATTGCCATCCTGATTCTCTTAGTCCAGAGATGCCAATGATGCATTCCTTCTTAAACTTGGAAAAGTGTATTTCAGTGTGTCGAGGCATATCTAGTGAGGCACACTACCCAAAAGTAGCCCTTGAGAGCCTTTTCTGTAGCAGCGGGGGAAATACTTATACACACCTCAGACCCAGTGTATGTAATAATTTACATATCTACATAACTCAGTGTCAAGATTTGTAGTAACTAGAGATGAGCGAGCAGTGTTCTATCGAACACATGTTCGATCGGATATCAGGCTGTTCGATGTGTTCGAATCGAATCGAACACCGCGTGGCAAACTCCAAAAAAATTTGATTCCCCTCCCACCTTCCCTGGCGCTTTTTTTGCACCAATAACAGCGCAAGGGAGGTGGGACAGGAACTACGACACCGGAAAAAGTCATTGGCTGCTGAAATCAGGTGACCTCCATTTTAGACGAATAGTGGATTTCAAATCCGGGTCATATGAGAATGTGAACTTTGTGACTAAGAGACAGGGATAGCTGTACAGGCAGGGATAGCTAGGGATAACCTTTATTTAGGTAGGAATGTTATTAAAAATAACTTTTTGGGGCTCTATCGGGTGTGTAATTGTGATTTTTGTGACATAAACTTTTTCCAATAGGAATGCATTGGCCAGCGCTGATTGGCCAGAGTACGGAACTCGACCAATCAGCGCTGGCTCTGCTGGAGGAGGCGGAGTCTAAGATCGCTCCACACCAGTCTCCATTCAGGTCCGACCTTAGACTCCGCCTCCTCTGGCAGAGCCAGCGCTGATTGGCCGAAGGCTGGCCAATGCATTCCTATGCGAATGCAGAGACTTAGCAGTCCTGAGCCAGTTCTGCTCAACTACACATCTGATGCACACTCGGCTCTGCTACATCTGATGCACACTCGGCTCTGCTACATCAGATGATGTACATCTGATGTAGCAGAGCTGAGGGTGCACTAGAACCCCTGTGCAAACTCAGCTCACGCTAATAGAATGCATTGGCCAGCGCTGATTGGCCAATGCATTCTATTAGCCCGATGAAGTAGAGCTGAATGTGTGTGCTAAGCACACACATTCAGCTCTACTTCATCGGGCTAATAGAATGCATTGGCCAGCGCTGATTGGCCAGAGTACAGAACTCGACCAATCAGCGCTGGCTCTGCTGGAGGAGGCGGAGTCTAAGATCGCTCCATACCAGTCTCCATTCAGGTCCGACCTTAGACTCCGCCTCCTCCGGCAGAGCCAGCGCTGATTGGTCGAATTCCGTACTCTGGCCAATCAGCGCTGGCCAATGCATTCTATTAGCCCGATGAAGTAGAGCTGAATGTGTGTGCTTAGCACACACATTCAGCTCTACTTCATCGGGCTAATAGAATGCATTGGCCAATCAGCGCTGGCCAATGCATTCTATTAGCTTGAGCTGAGTTTGCACAGGGGTTCTAGTGCACCCTCAGCTCTGCTACATCAGATGTACATCATCTGATGTAGCAGAGCCGAGTGTGCATCAGATGTAGCAGAGCTGAGTGTGCATCAGATGTGTAGTTGAGCAGAACTGTCTCAGCACTGCTAAGTCTCTGCATTTGCATAGGAATGCATTGGCCAGCCTTCGGCCAATCAGCGCTGGCACTGCCGGAGGAGGCGGAGTCTAAGGTCGGACCTGAATGGAGACTGGTGTGGAGCGATCTTAGACTCCACCTCCTCCAGCAGAGCCAGCGCTGATTGGTCGAGTTCCGTACTCTGGCCAATCAGCACTGGCCAATGCATTTCTATGGGGAAAAGTTAGCTTGCGAAAATCGCAAACTGACAGGGATTTCCATGAAATAAAGTGACTTTTGTGCCCCCAGACATGCTTCCCCTGCTGTCCCAGTGTCATTCCAGGGTGTTGGTATCATTTCCTGGGGTGTGATAGTGGACTTGGTGACCCTCCAGACACAGATTTGGGTTTCCCCCTTAACGAGTATATGTTCCCCATAGACTATAATGGGGTTCGAAACCCGTTCGAACACTCGAACAGTGAGCGGCTGCTCGAATCGAATTTCGAACCTCGAACATTTTAGTGTTCGCTCATCTCTAGTAGTAACCCAGTATTTCTGGATTTCTGGGTGTGGGGTTTTTTTTTGTAAATTAATGTATAAATGTTTTACTTTTCAACTGGTTTATTAATGTCCATTACAAAGGGTGTGCTAAGTTTCAACTTATTTTCACATTTAGTTGTCAAGGGACAGTACATCGTGTAGACATGTTTTTTTGTTTTTTTATTATTGACTTTTGATATAATATTACACAAACATAATAAAGACATTTATAGAAAGCCAGACAGAAAACTGCAGGAACAAAGAAAATACTACTGGACATAAGAGAATTTCCCTTTTGTGGAACATCACCTGGACTAAATTAAAATGTAGTTATTTTGACAGAAGCAGCATAGATTCTGAATAAATAATCCGATCAGATTCCTGGGTGACTGCCCAATAAGCACAAGAAGAATTTTGAGCCTACAAGACCCTTATCACATTTTTTTCATTGCAGGCAACTTCTCTGGAGGTCTGTTTATTGTTATGAACGTAGCATGGAAAGAATCTTTGCAGGTGTAGATTGCATGGAGGTGTGTTTCCAAGTAATTTGTTTGTTGTCTTGAGATATATGCCAAATTGGGATTACTATCCTACTTAGCTTTAAGAAAAAAATTAAAAAGATCTAGCAATTAAATCATAATTCCAACAAAGTAAATGTTCCCATTGTTTCTGAGAATTAAAGATCACAAGAAGAACAAATAACTAAACTTGTGGTGATCCAAGGTTGGACTGGCCTTACAGTGTATCGTAAGAGTACAATAATGGGTTCAGAATGAAAGTAACACCAGATTCATATAGCCATAGTAAAATCTGCTTTTAAAGGTTACCTCATATGACTCAAAAACCTAAAACCTCATGGCACTAATGAACCAAAGTCTGGATCAAGGGTTGCAGCTACAGCAGGTCACATTATGGCTCTGTAAAGTTGATCTTAACTAGAGATGAGCGAACAGTGTTCTATCGAACTCATGTTCGATCGGATATTAGGCTGTTCGGCATGTTCGAATCGAATCGAACACCGCGTGGTAAAGTGCGCCAGTACTCGATTCCCCTCCCACCTTCCCTGGCGCCTTTTTTGCTCCAATAACAGCGCAGGGTAGGTGGGACAGGAACTACGACACCGGTGACGTTGAAAAAAGTAGGCAAAACCCATTGGCTGCCGAATACATGTGACCTCTAATTTAAAAGAACAGCGCCGCCCAGGTTCGCGTCATTCTGAGCTTGCAATTCACCGAGGACGGAGGTTTCCGTCCAGCTAGCTAGGGCTTAGATTCTGGGTAGGCAGGGACAGGCTAGGATAGGAAGGAGAAGACAACCAACAGCTCTTGTAAGAGCTAAATTCCAGGGAGAAGCTTGTCAGTGTAACGTGGCACTGACGGGCTCAATCGCCGCAACCCAGCTTTCCCAGGATCCTGAATGGAATACACTGTCAGTGTATTCCCGTATACCCGATATATACCCCGATACCCGTTCCAACGGTGTGCCCCCCCACCTTCACCCCAGAAATACCCTGCAAGTCCCCTAGCAATAGAATTGGGGCTATATACACCCACAATTTTTACTACTGGTATACAGTGCCATTGTCTGACTGGGAATTCAAAGAATATATTGGGAATACAAATACCCTCATTTCTTGCTACTGCCATATAGTGCCAGTGTCTGACTGGGAATTCAAAGAATATATTGGGGTTACGTGCACCCACAATTTTTACTACTGGTATACAGTGCCATTGTCTGACTGGGAATTCAAAGAATATATTGGGAATACAAATACCCTCATTTCTTGCTACTGCCATATAGTGCCAGTTTCTGACTGGTAATTCAAAGAATATATTGGGGTTACGTGCACCCACAATTTTTACTACTGGTATACAGTGCCATTGTCTGACTGGGAATTCAAAGAATATATTGGGAATACAAATACCCTCATTTCTTGCTACTGCCATATAGTGCCAGTGTCTGACTGGGAATTCAAAGAATATATTGGGGTTACGTGCACCCACAATTTTTACTACTGGTATACAGTGCCATTGTCTGACTGGGAATTCAAAGAATATATTGGGAATACAAATACCCTCATTTCTTGCTACTGCCATATAGTGCCAGTGTCTGACTGGGAATTCAAAGAATATATTGGGGTTACGTGCACCCACAATTTTTACTACTGGTATACAGTGCCATTGTCTGACTGGGAATTCAAAGAATATATTGGGGTTATAAATACCCTCATTTCTTGCTACTGCCATATAGTGCCAGTTTCTGACTGGTAATTCAAAGAATATATTGGGGTTACGTGCACCCACAATTTTTACTACTGGTATACAGTGCCATTGTCTGACTGGGAATTCAAAGAGTATATTGGGAATACAAATACCCTCATTTCTTGCTACTGCCATATAGTGCCAGTTTCTGACTGGTAATTCAAAGAATATATTGGGGTTACGTGCACCCACAATTTTTACTACTGGTATACAGTGCCATTGTCTGACTGGGAATTCAAAGAATATATTGGGGTTATAAATACCCTCATTTCTTGCTACTGCCATATAGTGCCAGTTTCTGACTGGTAATTCAAAGAATATATTGGGGTTACGTGCACCCACAATTTTTACTACTGGTATACAGTGCCATTGTTTGACTGGGAATTCAAAGAGTATATTGGGAATACAAATACCCTCATTTCTTGCTACTGCCATATAGTGCCAGTTTCTGACTGGTAATTCAAAGAATATATTGGGGTTACGTGCACCCACAATTTTTACTACTGGTATACAGTGCCATTGTCTGACTGGGAATTCAAAGAGTATATTGGGAATACAAATACCCTCATTTCTTGCTACTGCCATATAGTGCCAGTTTCTGACTGGTAATTCAAAGAATATATTGGGGTTACGTGCACCCACAATTTTTACTACTGGTATACAGTGCCATTGTCTGACTGGGAATTCAAAGAATATATTGGGGTTATAAATACCCTCATTTCTTGCTACTGCCATATAGTGCCAGTTTCTGACTGGTAATTCAAAGAATATATTGGGGTTACGTGCACCCACAATTTTTACTACTGGTATACAGTGCCATTGTCTGACTGGGAATTCAAAGAGTATATTGGGAATACAAATACCCTCATTTCTTGCTACTGCCATATAGTGCCAGTTTCTGACTGGGAATTCAAAGAATATATTGGGGTTACGTGCACCCACAATTTTTACTACTGGTATACAGTGCCATTGTCTGACTGGGAATTCAAAGAATATATTGGGGTTATAAATACCCTCATTTCTTGCTACTGCCATATAGTGCCAGTTTCTGACTGGTAATTCAAAGAATATATTGGGGTTACGTGCACCCACAATTTTTACTACTGGTATACAGTGCCATTGTCTGACTGGGAATTCAAAGAGTATATTGGGAATACAAATACCCTCATTTCTTGCTACTGCCATATAGTGCCAGTTTCTGACTGGTAATTCAAAGAATATATTGGGGTTACGTGCACCCACAATTTTTACTACTGGTATACAGTGCCATTGTCTGACTGGGAATTCAAAGAATATATTGGGGTTATAAATACCCTCATTTCTTGCTACTGCCATATAGTGCCAGTTTCTGACTGGTAATTCAAAGAATATATTGGGGTTACGTGCACCCACAATTTTTACTACTGGTATACAGTGCCATTGTCTGACTGGGAATTCAAAGAGTATATTGGGAATACAAATACCCTCATTTCTTGCTACTGCCATATAGTGCCAGTTTCTGACTGGGAATTCAAAGAATATATTGGGGTTACGTGCACCCACAATTTTTACTACTGGTATACAGTGCCATTGTCTGACTGGGAATTCAAAGAATATATTGGGGTTATAAATACCCTCATTTCTTGCTACTGCCATATAGTGCCAGTTTCTGACTGGTAATTCAAAGAATATATTGGGGTTACGTGCACCCACAATTTTTACTACTGGTATACAGTGCCATTGTCTGACTGGGAATTCAAAGAGTATATTGGGAATACAAATACCCTCATTTCTTGCTACTGCCATATAGTGCCAGTTTCTGACTGGTAATTCAAAGAATATATTGGGGTTACGTGCACCCACAATTTTTACTACTGGTATACAGTGCCATTGTCTGACTGGGAATTCAAAGAATATATTGGGGTTATAAATACCCTCATTTCTTGCTACTGCCATATAGTGCCAGTTTCTGACTGGTAATTCAAAGAATATATTGGGGTTACGTGCACCCACAATTTTTACTACTGGTATACAGTGCCATTGTCTGACTGGGAATTCAAAGAGTATATTGGGAATACAAATACCCTCATTTCTTGCTACTGCCATATAGTGCCAGTTTCTGACTGGGAATTCAAAGAATATATTGGGGTTACGTGCACCCACAATTTTTACTACTGGTATACAGTGCCATTGTCTGACTGGGAATTCAAAGAATATATTGGGGTTATAAATACCCTCATTTCTTGCTACTGCCATATAGTGCCAGTTTCTGACTGGTAATTCAAAGAATATATTGGGGTTACGTGCACCCACAATTTTTACTACTGGTATACAGTGCCATTGTCTGACTGGGAATTCAAAGAGTATATTGGGAATACAAATACCCTCATTTCTTGCTACTGCCATATAGTGCCAGTTTCTGACTGGGAATTCAAAGAATATATTGGGGTTACGTGCACCCACAATTTTTACTACTGGTATACAGTGCCATTGTCTGACTGGGAATTCAAAGAATATATTGGGGTTATAAATACCCTCATTTCTTGCTACTGCCATATAGTGCCAGTTTCTGACTGGTAATTCAAAGAATATATTGGGGTTACGTGCACCCACAATTTTTACTACTGGTATACAGTGCCATTGTCTGACTGGGAATTCAAAGAGTATATTGGGAATACAAATACCCTCATTTCTTGCTACTGCCATATAGTGCCAGTTTCTGACTGGGAATTCAAAGAATATATTGGGGTTACGTGCACCCACAATTTTTACTACTGGTATACAGTGCCATTGTCTGACTGGGAATTCAAAGAATATATTGGGGTTATAAATACCCTCATTTCTTGCTACTGCCATATAGTGCCAGTTTCTGACTGGTAATTCAAAGAATATATTGGGGTTACGTGCACCCACAATTTTTACTACTGGTATACAGTGCCATTGTCTGACTGGGAATTCAAAGAGTATATTGGGAATACAAATACCCTCATTTCTTGCTACTGCCATATAGTGCCAGTTTCTGACTGGGAATTCAAAGAATATATTGGGGTTACGTGCACCCACAATTTTTACTACTGGTATACAGTGCCATTGTCTGACTGGGAATTCAAAGAATATATTGGGGTTATAAATACCCTCATTTCTTGCTACTGCCATATAGTGCCAGTTTCTGACTGGTAATTCAAAGAATATATTGGGGTTACGTGCACCCACAATTTTTACTACTGGTATACAGTGCCATTGTCTGACTGGGAATTCAAAGAGTATATTGGGAATACAAATACCCTCATTTCTTGCTACTGCCATATAGTGCCAGTTTCTGACTGGGAATTCAAAGAATATATTGGGGTTACGTGCACCCACAATTTTTACTACTGGTATACAGTGCCATTGTCTGACTGGGAATTCAAAGAATATATTGGGGTTATAAATACCCTCATTTCTTGCTACTGCCATATAGTGCCAGTTTCTGACTGGTAATTCAAAGAATATATTGGGGTTACGTGCACCCACAATTTTTACTACTGGTATACAGTGCCATTGTCTGACTGGGAATTCAAAGAGTATATTGGGAATACAAATACCCTCATTTCTTGCTACTGCCATATAGTGCCAGTTTCTGACTGGGAATTCAAAGAATATATTGGGGTTACGTGCACCCACAATTTTTACTACTGGTATACAGTGCCATTGTCTGACTGGGAATTCAAAGAATATATTGGGGTTATAAATACCCTCATTTCTTGCTACTGCCATATAGTGCCAGTTTCTGACTGGTAATTCAAAGAATATATTGGGGTTACGTGCACCCACAATTTTTACTACTGGTATACAGTGCCATTGTCTGACTGGGAATTCAAAGAGTATATTGGGAATACAAATACCCTCATTTCTTGCTACTGCCATATAGTGCCAGTTTCTGACTGGGAATTCAAAGAATATATTGGGGTTACGTGCACCCACAATTTTTACTACTGGTATACAGTGCCATTGTCTGACTGGGAATTCAAAGAATATATTGGGGTTATAAATACCCTCATTTCTTGCTACTGCCATATAGTGCCAGTTTCTGACTGGTAATTCAAAGAATATATTGGGGTTACGTGCACCCACAATTTTTACTACTGGTATACAGTGCCATTGTCTGACTGGGAATTCAAAGAGTATATTGGGAATACAAATACCCTCATTTCTTGCTACTGCCATATAGTGCCAGTTTCTGACTGGGAATTCAAAGAATATATTGGGGTTACGTGCACCCACAATTTTTACTACTGGTATACAGTGCCATTGTCTGACTGGGAATTCAAAGAATATATTGGGGTTATAAATACCCTCATTTCTTGCTACTGCCATATAGTGCCAGTTTCTGACTGGTAATTCAAAGAATATATTGGGGTTACGTGCACCCACAATTTTTACTACTGGTATACAGTGCCATTGTCTGACTGGGAATTCAAAGAGTATATTGGGAATACAAATACCCTCATTTCTTGCTACTGCCATATAGTGCCAGTTTCTGACTGGGAATTCAAAGAATATATTGGGGTTACGTGCACCCACAATTTTTACTACTGGTATACAGTGCCATTGTCTGACTGGGAATTCAAAGAATATATTGGGGTTATAAATACCCTCATTTCTTGCTACTGCCATATAGTGCCAGTTTCTGACTGGTAATTCAAAGAATATATTGGGGTTACGTGCACCCACAATTTTTACTACTGGTATACAGTGCCATTGTCTGACTGGGAATTCAAAGAGTATATTGGGAATACAAATACCCTCATTTCTTGCTACTGCCATATAGTGCCAGTTTCTGACTGGGAATTCAAAGAATATATTGGGGTTACGTGCACCCACAATTTTTACTACTGGTATACAGTGCCATTGTCTGACTGGGAATTCAAAGAATATATTGGGGTTATAAATACCCTCATTTCTTGCTACTGCCATATAGTGCCAGTTTCTGACTGGTAATTCAAAGAATATATTGGGGTTACGTGCACCCACAATTTTTACTACTGGTATACAGTGCCATTGTCTGACTGGGAATTCAAAGAGTATATTGGGAATACAAATACCCTCATTTCTTGCTACTGCCATATAGTGCCAGTTTCTGACTGGGAATTCAAAGAATATATTGGGGTTACGTGCACCCACAATTTTTACTACTGGTATACAGTGCCATTGTCTGACTGGGAATTCAAAGAATATATTGGGGTTATAAATACCCTCATTTCTTGCTACTGCCATATAGTGCCAGTTTCTGACTGGTAATTCAAAGAATATATTGGGGTTACGTGCACCCACAATTTTTACTACTGGTATACAGTGCCATTGTCTGACTGGGAATTCAAAGAGTATATTGGGAATACAAATACCCTCATTTCTTGCTACTGCCATATAGTGCCAGTTTCTGACTGGGAATTCAAAGAATATATTGGGGTTACGTGCACCCACAATTTTTACTACTGGTATACAGTGCCATTGTCTGACTGGGAATTTAAAGAGTATATTGGGAATACAAATACCCTCATTTCTTGCTACTGCCATATAGTGCCAGTGTCTGACTGGGAATTCAAAGAATATATTGGGGTTACGTGCACCCACAATTTTTACTACTGGTATACAGTGCCATTGTCTGACTGGGAATTTAAAGAGTATATTGGGAATACAAATACCCTCATTTCTTGCTACTGCCATATAGTGCCAGTTTCTGACTGGGAATTCAAAGAATATATTGGGGTTACGTGCACCCACAATTTTTACTACTGGTATACAGTGCCATTGTCTGACTGGGAATTCAAAGAATATATTGGGGTTATAAATACCCTCATTTCTTGCTACTGCCATATAGTGCCAGTTTCTGACTGGTAATTCAAAGAATATATTGGGGTTACGTGCACCCACAATTTTTACTACTGGTATACAGTGCCATTGTCTGACTGGGAATTCAAAGAGTATATTGGGAATACAAATACCCTCATTTCTTGCTACTGCCATATAGTGCCAGTTTCTGACTGGGAATTCAAAGAATATATTGGGGTTACGTGCACCCACAATTTTTACTACTGGTATACAGTGCCATTGTCTGACTGGGAATTCAAAGAGTATATTGGGAATACAAATACCCTCATTTCTTGCTACTGCCATATAGTGCCAGTTTCTGACTGGGAATTCAAAGAATATATTGGGGTTACGTGCACCCACAATTTTTACTACTGGTATACAGTGCCATTGTCTGACTGGGAATTCAAAGAATATATTGGGGTTATAAATACCCTCATTTCTTGCTACTGCCATATAGTGCCAGTTTCTGACTGGTAATTCAAAGAATATATTGGGGTTACGTGCACCCACAATTTTTACTACTGGTATACAGTGCCATTGTCTGACTGGGAATTCAAAGAGTATATTGGGAATACAAATACCCTCATTTCTTGCTACTGCCATATAGTGCCAGTTTCTGACTGGGAATTCAAAGAATATATTGGGGTTACGTGCACCCACAATTTTTACTACTGGTATACAGTGCCATTGTCTGACTGGGAATTTAAAGAGTATATTGGGAATACAAATACCCTCATTTCTTGCTACTGCCATATAGTGCCAGTGTCTGACTGGGAATTCAAAGAATATATTGGGGTTACGTGCACCCACAATTTTTACTACTGGTATACAGTGCCATTGTCTGACTGGGAATTTAAAGAGTATATTGGGAATACAAATACCCTCATTTCTTGCTACTGCCATATAGTGCCAGTTTCTGACTGGGAATTCAAAGAATATATTGGGGTTACGTGCACCCACAATTTTTACTACTGGTATACAGTGCCATTGTCTGACTGGGAATTCAAAGAATATATTGGGGTTATAAATACCCTCATTTCTTGCTACTGCCATATAGTGCCAGTTTCTGACTGGTAATTCAAAGAATATATTGGGGTTACGTGCACCCACAATTTTTACTACTGGTATACAGTGCCATTGTCTGACTGGGAATTCAAAGAGTATATTGGGAATACAAATACCCTCATTTCTTGCTACTGCCATATAGTGCCAGTTTCTGACTGGGAATTCAAAGAATATATTGGGGTTACGTGCACCCACAATTTTTACTACTGGTATACAGTGCCATTGTCTGACTGGGAATTTAAAGAGTATATTGGGAATACAAATACCCTCATTTCTTGCTACTGCCATATAGTGCCAGTGTCTGACTGGGAATTCAAAGAATATATTGGGGTTACGTGCACCCACAATTTTTACTACTGGTATACAGTGCCAATTTCTAACTAGGAATTCAAAATGCGCAAGGCTCCCGGAAAGGGACGTGGACGAGGCCGTGGGCGAGGTCGGGGGAATGGTTCTGGGGAGCAAGGTAGCAGTGAAGCCACAGGGCGTCCCGTGCCTACTCCTGTGGGGCAGCAAGCATTGCGCCACTCCACAGTGCCAGGGTTGCTTGCCACATTAACTAAACTGCAGGGTACAAACCTTAGTAGGCCCGAGAACCAGGAACAGGTCTTGCAATGGCTGTCAGAGAACGCTTACAGCACATTGTCCAGCAGCCAGTCAGACTCTGCCTCCTCTCCTCCTATTACCCAACAGTCTTGTCTTCCTTCCTCCCAAAATTCCGAAGCTTTACAGAACAATAACCCAAACTGTCCCTGCTCCCCAGAGCTGTTCTCCGCTCCTTTCATTGTCCCTCAACCTGCCTCTCCACGTCACGATTCCACGAACCTAACAGAGGAGCATCTGTGTCCAGATGCTCAAACACTAGAGTCTCCTCCATCTCCGTTCGATTTGGTGGTGGATGACCAGCAACCCACCCTCATCGACGATGATGTGACGCAGTTGCCGTCAGGGCATCCAGTTGACCGGCGCATTGTGCGGGAGGAGGAGATGAGACAGGAGTTGGAAGAGGAAGTGGTGGATGATGAGGACACTGACCCGACCTGGACAGGGGGGATGTCAAGCGGGGAAAGTAGTGTGGATGTTGAGGCAGGTGCAGCACCAAAAAGGGTAGCTAGAGGCAGAGGCAGAGGTCAGCAGCTTAGGCGAAGCCAGGCCACACCCGGAATCTCCCAAGATGTTCCAGTTCGTACCCAGCCCCGAAAAACTCCCACCTCGAGGGCACGTTTCTCGAAGGTGTGGAGTTTTTTCAAGGAATGCGCCGAGGACAGATATAGTGTTGTCTGCACAATTTGCCTCTCGAAATTGATTAGGGGCTCTGAGAAGAGCAACCTGTCCACCACTTCAATGCGCCGTCATTTGGAATCCAAGCACTGGAATCAGTGGCAGGCAGCAACGGCAGGACAAAGGCCGCCTGCCGTTCACGCCACTGCCACTGCCTCTGCCACTGCCTCTGCCTCTGCCACTGCCACTGCTGACTGTGCTGGCGATGCACTCCAGAGGACGAGCCAGGACACCACTTCATCTGCCTCCGCCACTTTGTTGACTTCTACCTCATCCTCCCCTGGTCCTGTCTTATCTCCTTCTCCTGCACCATCAAAGGCACCATCAGGCGTTTCTTTACAACAACCCACCATCTCTCAGACATTGGAGCGGCGGCAGAAATACACTGCTAACCACCCACACGCGCAAGCCTTGAACGCCAACATCGCTAAACTGCTGGCCCAGGAGATGTTGGCGTTCCGGCTTGTTGAAACTCCCGCCTTCCTGGACCTGATGGCAACTGCGGCACCTCGCTATGCCGTCCCTAGCCGTCACTACTTCTCCCGGTGTGCCGTCCCCGCCTTGCACCAGCACGTGTCACTCAACATCAGGCGGGCCCTTAGTTCCGCGCTTTGCACAAAGGTCCACTTGACCACCGACGCGTGGACAAGTGCATGCGGACAGGGACGCTACATTTCACTGACGGCACACTGGGTGAATGTAGTTGAGGCTGGGACTGCTTCCCAAACTGGCCCGGTGTACCTCGTCTCCCCGCCTAACATTCCTGGCAGGGACACGAGAAGAACACCCCCCTCCTCCTCCTCCTCTACCGCCTCCTCCTCCGCCACCGCCTCCTCCTCCGCCACCGCCTCCTCCTCCGCTGTTAGATTGACCCCAGCTACGAGTTGGAAACGTTGCAGCACTGGCGTTGGTAGACGTCAGCAGGCTGTGCTGAAGCTGATCAGCTTGGGGGACAGACAGCACACTGCCTCCGAGGTGAGGGATGCCCTCCTCGATGAGACGGCAATATAGTTTGAGCCGCTGCACCTGGGCCCAGGCATGGTTGTTTGTGATAACGGCCGGAACCTGGTAGCAGCTCTGGAGCTTGCCGGACTCCAACATGTTCCATGCCTGGCCCACGTCTTCAACCTAGTGGTGCAACGTTTCCTAAAGAGCTACCCCAATGTTCCAGAGCTACTGGTGAAAGTGCGGCGCATGTGCGCCCACTTTCGCAAGTCGACAGTAGCCGCTGCTAGCTTAAAATCTCTCCAGCAACGCCTGCATGTGCCACAACACCGGCTTTTGTGCGACGTCCCCACACGCTGGAACTCAACGTTTCAGATGTTGAATAGAGTGGTTGAGCAGCAGAGACCTTTGATGGAATACCAGCTACAAAACCCTAGGGTGCCACAAAGTCAGCTGCCTCAGTTTCACATCCATGAGTGGCCATGGATGAGAGACCTTTGTGACATCCTACGGGTCTTTGAGGAGTCCACAAGGAGGGTGAGCTCTGAGGATGCGATGGTGAGCCTTACAATCCCGCTCTTGTGTGTTCTGAGAGAATCCCTGATTGACATCAGGGATAACTCAGATCACACAGAGGAGTTAGGGATAGCATCCGATCCGTCACAGCTGGAGAGTAGGTCCACACATCTGTCCGCTTCACTGCGTTTAATGGAGGAGGAGGAGGAGGAGGAGGAGGAGGAAGAAGAGTTGTCCGATGATGTGATGGTGATACAGGAGGCTTCCGGGCAACTTCGAATCGTCCCATTGTTGCAGCGCGGATGGGTAGACATGGAGGATGAGGAGGAAATGGAGATTGAACTTTCCGGTGGGGCCAGAGGAGTCATGCCAACTAACACTGTGGCAGACATGGCTGAGTTCATGTTGGGGTGCTTTACAACCGACAAGCGTATTGTCAAAATCATGGAGGACAACCAGTACTGGATCTTTGCTATCCTTGACCCCCGGTATAAAAACAACATCTCGTCTTTTATTCCGGTAGAGGGGAGGGCCAATCGCATCAATGCTTGCCACAGGCAATTGGTGCAGAATATGATGGAGATGTTTCCAGCATGTGACGTTGGCGGCAGGGAGGGCAGTTCCTCCAGTAGGCAACCAAGTTCTCACCGGTCCACACAAACGAGGGGCACACTGTCTAAGGTCTGGGACACCTTGATGGCACCCCCTCGCCAAAGTGCCGCCACGGAGGGTCCTAGTGTCACCAGGCGTGAGAAGTATAGGCGCATGTTGCGGGAATACCTTTCCGACCACAGCCCTGTCCTCTCCGACCCCTCTGCGCCCTACACGTATTGGGTGTCGAAGTTGGACCTGTGGCTTGAACTTGCCCTATATGCCTTGGAGGTGCTGTCCTGTCCTGCCGCCAGCGTCCTATCTGAGAGGGTGTTCAGTGCAGCCGGTGGCATCATCACTGACAAGCGCACCCGTCTGTCAGCTGAGAGTGCCGACCGGCTCACTTTGATAAAAATGAACCACCACTGGATAGAGCCTTCATTTTTGTGCCCACCTGTGTAAAGCACCCCAACATGAAACTCCATGTCTGTACTCAACCTCTCCAATTCCTCCGCATCCTCATACTCATCCACCATAAGCGTTGCACAATTCTGCTAATACTAGGCTCCCTCCAACATGATTTCCCCCAACTCTGCTGGTTAGAGGCTCCCTCCACCCTGATTTCCACCAACTCTGCTGGTTAGAGGCTCCCTCCACCCTGCTTTCCCACAACTCTGCTGGTTAGAGGCTCCTTCCACCATGAATTTGCCAAAACTGGGCTGTTTAGAGGCTCCCTCCACCATGAATTGGTCCAAACTGGGCTGGTTAGAGGCTCCCTCCACCATTAATTGGTCCAAACTGGGCTGGTTAGAGGCTCCCTCCACCATGAATTTGCCCAAACTGGGCTGTTTAGAGGCTCCCTCCACCATGAATTTGCCCAAACTGGGCTGTTTAGAGGCTCCCTCCACCATGAATTGGTCCAAACTGGGTTTTTTAGAGGCTCCCTCCACCATGAATTGGTCCAAACTGGGCTGGTTAGAGGCTCCCTCCACCATGAATTGATCCAAACTGGGGTGGTTAGAGGCTCCCTCCACCATTAATTGGTCCAAACTGGGCTGGTTAGAGGCTCCCTCCACCATTAATTGGTCCAAACTGGGCTGGTTAGAGGCTCCCTCCACCATTAATTGGTCCAAACTGGGCTGGTTAGAGGCTCCCTCCACCATGAATTTGCCCAAACTGGGCTGTTTAGAGGCTCCCTCCACCATGAATTTGCCCAAACTGGGCTGGTTAGAGGCTCCCTCCACCATGAATTGGTCCAAACTGGGGTTTTTAGAGGCTCCCTCCACCATGAATTGGTCCAAACTTGGCTGTTTAGAGGCTCCCTCCACCATTAATTGGTCCAAACTGGGCTGGTTAGAGGCTCCCTCCACCATGAATTGGTCCAAACTGGGTTTTTTAGAGGCTCCCTCCACCATGAATTTGCCCAAACTGGGCTGTTTAGAGGCTCCCTCCACCATGAATTTGCCCAAACTGGGCTGGTTAGAGGCTCCCTCCACCATGAATTGGTCCAAACTGGGGTTTTTAGAGGCTCCCTCCACCATGAATTGGTCCAAACTTGGCTGTTTAGAGGCTCCCTCCACCATGAATTGGTCCAAACTGGGCTGGTTAGAGGCTCCCTCCACCATTAATTGGTCCAAACTGGGCTGGTTAGAGGCTCCCTCCACCATTAATTGGTCCAAACTGGGCTGGTTAGAGGCTCCCTCCACCATGAATTGGTCCAAACTGGGTTTTTTAGAGGCTCCCTCCACCATGAATTTGCCCAAACTGGGCTGTTTAGAGGCTCCCTCCACCATGAATTGGTCCAAACTGGGCTGGTTAGAGGCTCCCTCCACCATGAATTTCCCAAAACTTGGCTGTTTAGAGGCTCCCTCCACCATTAATTGGTCCAAACTGGGCTGGTTAGAGGCTCCCTCCACCATGAATTGGTCCAAACGGGTTTTTAGAGGCTCCCTTCACCATGAATTGGTCCAAACTTGGCTGTTTAGAGGCTCCCTCCACCATGAATTGGTCCAAACTGGGTTTTTTAGAGGCTCCCTCCACCATGAATTTGCCCAAACTGGGCTGTTTAGAGGCTCCCTCCACCATGAATTTGCCCAAACTGGGCTGGTTAGAGGCTCCCTCCACCATGAATTGGTCCAAACTGGGGTTTTTAGAGGCTCCCTCCACCATGAATTGGTCCAAACTTGGCTGTTTAGAGGCTCCCTCCACCATGAATTGGTCCAAACTGGGGTGGTTAGAGGCTCCCTCCACCATTAATTGGTCCAAACTGGGCTGGTTAGAGGCTCCCTCCACCATTAATTGGTCCAAACTGGGCTGGTTAGAGGCTCCCTCCACCATGAATTGGTCCAAACTGGGTTTTTTAGAGGCTCCCTCCACCATGAATTTGCCCAAACTGGGCTGTTTAGAGGCTCCCTCCACCATGAATTGGTCCAAACTGGGCTGGTTAGAGGCTCCCTCCACCATGAATTTCCCAAAACTTGGCTGTTTAGAGGCTCCCTCCACCATTAATTGGTCCAAACTGGGCTGGTTAGAGGCTCCCTCCACCATGAATTGGTCCAAACTGGGGTTTTTAGAGGCTCCCTCCACCATGAATTGGTCCAAACTTGGCTGTTTAGAGGCTCCCTCCACCATGAATTGGTCCAAACTGGGGTGGTTAGAGGCTCCCTCCACCATTAATTGGTCCAAACTGGGCTGGTTAGAGGCTCCCTCCACCATTAATTGGTCCAAACTGGGCTGGTTAGAGGCTCCCTCCACCATGAATTTGCCCAAACTGGGCTGTTTAGAGGCTCCCTCCACCATGAATTTGCCCAAACTGGGCTGGTTAGAGGCTCCCTCCACCATGAATTGGTCCAAACGGGTTTTTAGAGGCTCCCTTCACCATGAATTGGTCCAAACTTGGCTGTTTAGAGGCTCCCTCCACCATGAATTGGTCCAAACTGGGGTGGTTAGAGGCTCCCTCCACCATTAATTGGTCCAAACTGGGCTGGTTAGAGGCTCCCTCCACCATTAATTGGTCCAAACTGGGCTGGTTAGAGGCTCCCTCCACCATGAATTGGTCCAAACTGGGGTTTTTAGAGGCTCCCTCCACCATGAATTGGTCCAAACTTGGCTGTTTAGAGGCTCCCTCCACCATTAATTGGTCCAAACTGGGCTGGTTAGAGGCTCCCTCCACCATGAATTGGTCCAAACTGGGTTTTTTAGAGGCTCCCTCCACCATGAATTTGCCCAAACTGGGCTGTTTAGAGGCTCCCTCCACCATGAATTGGTCCAAACTGGGTTTTTTAGAGGCTCCCTCCACCATGAATTGGTCCAAACTGGGCTGGTTAGAGGCTCCCTCCACCATGAATTGGTCCAAACTGGGGTGGTTAGAGGCTCCCTCCACCATTAATTGGTCCAAACTGGGCTGGTTAGAGGCTCCCTCCACCATGAATTGGTCCAAACTGGGCTGGTTAGAGGCTCCCTCCACCATTAATTGGTCCAAACTGGGCTGGTTAGAGGCTCCCTCCACCATGAATTTGCCCAAACTGGGCTGTTTAGAGGCTCCCTCCACCATGAATTTGCCCAAACTGGGCTGGTTAGAGGCTCCCTCCACCATGAATTTGCCCAAACTGGGCTGGTTAGAGGCTCCCTCCACCATGAATTGGTCCAAACTGGGGTTTTTAGAGGCTCCCTCCACCATGAATTGGTCCAAACTTGGCTGTTTAGAGGCTCCCTCCACCATTAATTGGTCCAAACTGGGCTGGTTAGAGGCTCCCTCCACCATGAATTGGTCCAAACTGGGTTTTTTAGAGGCTCCCTCCACCATGAATTTGCCCAAACTGGGCTGTTTAGAGGCTCCCTCCACCATGAATTGGTCCAAACTGGGGTGGTTAGAGGCTCCCTCCACCATTAATTGGTCCAAACTGGGCTGGTTAGAGGCTCCCTCCACCATTAATTGGTCCAAACTGGGCTGGTTAGAGGCTCCCTCCACCATGAATTTGCCCAAACTGGGCTGGTTAGAGGCTCCCTCCACCATGAATTGGTCCAAACTGGGTTTTTTAGAGGCTCCCTCCACCATGAATTTGCCCAAACTGGGCTGGTTAGAGGCTCCCTCCACCATGAATTGGTCCAAACTGGGGTTTTTAGAGGCTCCCTCCACCATGAATTTGCCCAAACTCTGCTGGTTAGAGGCTCAATCCACCCTGATTTTCAAAACAAATGTTGGTGCCAACCTCAACTTACTACAAGGGCCAAATTCACTGCTGGTGACAAGCTCTCCTCACTGCAAGTGCCAAATACACATGTTTCAAGGTGTTTTCCTACTGTCAGAGAGGTGGTATTGAGTGTGTAAAGTGTGTAGTTGTTAGGCTGTGATGTTGGGGTAATAGAGGGTCTTTGGTGTGTTAGATGCCCCCAGACATGCTTCCCCTGCTGTCCCAGTGTCATTCCAGAGGTGTTGGCATCATTTCCTGGGGTGTCATAGTGGACTTGGTGACCCTCCAGACACGGATTTGGGTTTCCCCCTTAACGAGTATCTGTTCCCCATAGACTATAATGGGGTTCGAAACCCGTTCGAACACACGAACATTGAGCGGCTGTTCGAATCGAATTTCGAACCTCGAACATTTTAGTGTTCGCTCATCTCTAATCTTAACCCCTTAGTGACCAGCCTATTTTGGACCTTAATGACCAAGCCAAATTTTGGAAATTTGCCCTGTGTCACTTTATCAGTGAATAATTCTGTAACAGTATAGCGCATCCAAGGGATTCTGATATTGTTTTTTCGTGACATGTTGTACTTTACTGAGAAGGTAAAATTAGACTGATATAACTTGCGTAAATTTATTTAAAAACTGGCAAATGCTGAAAATTTTGAAAATTTTTCAATGTTTTCCATTTTTAGCTGCGATATCTCACATATACACAATAATACAGGGCAAAAAAGTTAGTAGTTATATACTTCCAAATGTCCCTTTTGTGTTTCAAGCATATTTGAAATAATTTTAGCATATTTGAGTAACTTAGACAATTTACAAGTTTATCAAGTTTATAAGCAAATTTTGGAAATTTTGAGTTTGTCATTTTTTCCTGTACCAAGCTCTGTTTACAGACAGGAATTGGTGGAATAATGACAGAACCTCCCATTAAATAACCCAATTTGGAAAACTAGACCCCTTCAGGTATTCTTTGAGAGGTATAGTGAGTATTTTGATCAAATAAATATTGTTTTGCAAGAATTATTACAAATGATGAAAAAAATGACATTTTCATTTTCTTCAAATATATGTCATTTTAAAGCCAGTTTTTTTGCACACAACACATCAAAAAGAAGAAACACACCCCAAAATATATCACCCCACTTCTCCCGTGTTAAAATATGTTCATTTTGTGGCCTTAGTCCTATGTACGCACATATAGTAGGGCCTAAGAGGTAAGGAGGGCCAATTGGATTTCAAAACACAAATTTTGCTTGCAGATATTTTAGGCCCATTGCACATTCAAACAAGATTTGAGTTACCAAAGCAATTGAAAACCCCCATAAATGACACCATTTTATAAACTAGACCCCTTAGGGTATTCATTGAGGGGTATAGAGAGTACTTTGACCCCATAAGTTTTGACAAAATTTGCGTCAAACAAAAAAAAAAATCATATTTTTTACACAAGTGTCATTTTATAGGCAGTTTTTTTGCACATAACACATGAAAATGAAGAAAAACACCCCAAAATAGATGACCCCATTTCTCCTGTGTTCAAAAATGTACACTTTGTGGCCTTAATCCCATGTATGGACGCACAGTAGGGCCCAAAAAGAAGGGAGCACCAACTGGATTTCAAGACACAATTTTTGCTTCTAAATGTTTCAGGCCCATTGCGCATTCAAACAAGATTTGAGTTACCAAAATAATTGAAAACCCCCATAAATGACACCATTTTATAAACTAGACCCCTTGAGGTATTCATTGAGGGGTATAGTGAGTATTTTGACCCCATAGGTTTTAAAAGAATTTGCGTCAAACAAAAAATTCTCATATTTTTTACACAAAAGAGTCATTTTAAAGGCAGTTTTTTTGCACACAAGGCATGAAAATTAAGAAAAACACCCCAAAATAGATGGCCCCATTTCTCCCATGTTCAAAAATGTACACTTTGTGGCCTTAATCCTATGTACGGATGCACGGCAGGGCCCAAAAAGAAGGGAGCACCAACTGGATTTCAAGACACAAATTTTGCTTGCAGATATTTCAGGCCCATTGCACATTCAAACAAGATTTGAGTTACCAAAACAATTGAAAACCCCCATAAATGACCCCATTTTATAAACTAGACCCCTTAAGGTATTCATTGAGGGGTATAGTGAGCATTTTGACCCTATAGCCGTTTCACAGATTTTACTAACCTTGGGATGTGTAGGTTAAAAATTACTAAAATGTCCCTTTATCCCCAAAGTTTTCATTTTCACAAGGGGTTAAAAGAGAAAATGCCCCCCACAGTTTGTTACACAATTTCTCCTGAACACGGCAATACCCCATATGTGGCCATAATCTGCTGTATGGGAACATGGTGGGGCTCAGAATGGGAAGAGCGCTATTTGGCTTTTGGAGGGCAGATATTGCTGGAATAGTTTTCAGGTGCCATGTCGTATCTGCAGAGCCCCTAAAGTACCAATACAATGGAAAGTCCTCAGATGTGACCCCATTTTAAAAACTACACCCATCAAGGAATGTATCAAGGGGTATTATCATTTTGAGCCTAAAAATGCTTCCCAAAAATTAATGTACAGAATGAAAATTGAAATTTTTAAAGAAATCTGCCATCTCGGTGCCCAATACGTTGCACCCACTTTGTGTTGTCAGAGACCTGCACTCCTAAAACTATTAAGGGGCCATCCCGAGGGGCAGAAAAATATATATGTGGGTGTAAACTGCTGCTTGGGCACACAGCAGGGCGCAGAAGGGAAGGAGCACTGCGCTTTTTAGCTATTGGGGTACAGAGTTAGAGGGACTTTTGGGGCGCCATGTTGTTTTTGCAGAGCCCTGGAGGTGACAGTAAACTGGAATTCGCCAAGAAGTGACCCTATTTTGTAGGGGAAATTTTAGGGTCTCGGCAAATATGACATGGTGTCCAAACACCAACAATCTAAATCTGCACTCCAAAAGCACATTGCGCTCCTTCACATCTGCGCCCTGCTGTGTACCCAAATGGCGGTGTATGCCCACATGTATGACACTGGTGTACCCTGGATAACGTACTTAATGCCATGTGTGGGTAGAATCAGCTGTTTGGGTACAGCCGGGCACAGAAGGGAAGGAGCGCTATTTTGGTTTTTGGCGCACAGTTTGGTTTTTGGACGTCACTTTTGCAAAGCCCCTGAATTGCCAATAAAGTGGAATCCGCAGACATGTCACGCCATTTTGGACACTAGCCCACTTATGGGATTTATCAAGTGGTGTAGCGAGAATTTTTAACCCTTGAGTGTTGCATTTATTTGGTTTCCAGAAATGAAATCACAGCTGATAATGAGAAGTTAAAAATGAAGTTTTCCAGAGATTCGCCATTTCAGTATCTGATATGTTTTGCCCGACTTATGTCAGCAGAGATACACACTCCAAACAGTGGTAAGCGAGTATCCTGGGCACAACAGCTTTTAGAGCGTTCATCTCTGATACAAGGCGGGCACAACATATTATGCACTGAAATGACGGATTCCTGGAAAAATGGTCATTTTCACCTTTCACAATCAGCTGCGTATTCATTTATGGATAATAAGTTATAGCAACATTTGGGGGTTAAAATGCTGTCTACCCCTGGATGAATCCTTCAGGGGTGTAGTTTCCAAAATAAGGTCTCATATCAGGGGATTCCACTTTACTGGCGCTTCAGCTCTGCAAAAGTGTCATGTTATCCAAAAACCAAACCGTCTGTGCTCCAAAAACCCAATAACCGTTCTTCCCTTCTGTGTCTGGCTGTGCCCTAATATCAGTTTATTCCCACATATGACATTACGTCCGTTATCCCGGGTACACCAGTGTCATACATGTGTCATACATGTGGCATAAACTGCAGTTTGGGCACACAGCAGGGCGCAGAAGGGAAGGAGCGCGATGAGGCTTTTGGAGCACAGATTCAGATGTTTGGTATCTGGACGCCATGTCATGTTTGTAGAGCCTGTAAGGTACCAGAAAAGTGGATTCCCCAAAGGAGTGACCCCATTTTGAAAACTGCACCCCTCAAAGAATGTATCAGGGGGTGTAGTGAGTATTAGTATCCCAGACGTGACTGCACAGCGGATGGCGAAGAGGGAATATATAAGCTGTGCGGAGGACATTGGGAACACCAAATTCCCTACTATGTCCCAGTAGCTCCTATGATTGGGGGAGTCAAACTGGGGGTCACTTCTGGTGTCTGTTCCCTCACAAGCTGTAAATCTGGGGTGTCCCCTGATATTCGCTCGCACAGCTTATATATTCCCTTCCTGCCACAGCCAGTTGTGTTCTAATGATTTTGGCGATTTTGGGGTTGTTTGTCTTCACATTGCTGGATGCTATATTTTCTTTATTTTTCTGGTGACGCGGCCATATAAGGGCTTGTTGTTTGCGGGATGAGATGCATTTTGTAATGACACCATTTTTGGGTGCCTACAACTTATTGAATACATTTTATTAACTCTTTTTTTGCTGGATTTTCTAAAGAAAAATCAATTCTGGCATTGCATTCTACCTTTTAAATTTTTCGCCATGCAGCGTACAGTATAAGTAACATGTGACCTTTATTCTGCGGGTCGGTACGGTTACAGTGATACCTCATTTATGTTATTTTTTAATGCGATACTAATTCTGTAGAATAAAAACACATTTAGGGACATAAATCAACGTTTTTTGTATCACCATCTTCTGAGAGGCGTAACATTTTTATTTTTTGGTTGACAGTGTTGGTTGAGGGCTTATTTTTTGCGGGACAATGTGCGCTTTTTATTGGTACTGTTGTGCAGTGATTATGACTTTTTGATCACTTTTTATAGCATATTTTGTAAGGTGAGATGGCGAAAAATCACTACTTCCGGCGGGTTTTTTCCGTTTTTTTTTTCCGACGATCACCGTATGCATTAAATATTGTTGCAGTTTTATTGTTCAGATTGTTACGGACGCGACGATACCAAATATGTATTGTTTTTATTAACTTTTAGGTTTTTTTAATATAATTCATTTTCTATAGAAAAAAGGGAATTTTGGGGCTTTATAAAGTTTATTCATTTTTATCAGACACTTTATTTATTTATTTTTCACTTTTTTTCTCTTACTTTTTCATGTGTCCCTTTAGGACACTTGAATTAGTGATGCTTTGATAAAAGCATCACTAATTCTCTATTAGATGCTGCAGGACACAGCTGTCAGTGTCTTGCAGCGTCTAGAGGAAGTCAGACGCAGGGGCTGCCTGCGTCTGACTTCCTCTTACCCCGGGCAGGATCAACCAGGTATGGGGGGTCTTTAGCAGTCTGGGGTCACTGGCCAGACCCCAGACTGCATGTTTTGTATATCGGCACCCTCCGATCTCGCCGCGGGGGGTGCCGATACCGCCGGCACTGTCACGGAACCGTTTCAGTTCCGTGATCATGTTTGATCACGGAACTGAAGGGGTTAAAAAACCCCGATCGGAGACCCCTCCGATGGGGGGTTATGGAATGGGGTCTTAGCTGTTAGATACAGCTAAAATCCCATCCAATTATGTCGGCACTTACAGGGAATCCTTCCCTGACTGCCCGACGTAGTTTTCCTATAGGGCAGTCAGGAAGGACCTGCAAGTGCCGACGTAGATTCCCTATGGGCCGGTCGTTAAGGGGTTAAAGGGGTTGTCCAGGATAAACTAATACTTAACCCCTAAACTAAACTCCCACCCCCACCTAACTTCTAATTTACTTCAATTTTAAAAAATCTATGATATATACAGTCCTATGAAAAAGTTTGGGCACCCCTATTAATCTTAATTATTTTTAGTTCTAAATATTTTGGTGTTTGCAGCAGCCATTTCAGTTTGATATATCTAATAACTGATGGACACAGTAATATTTCAGGATTGAAATGAGGTTTATTGTACTAACAGAAAATGCGCAATATGCATTAAACCAAAATTTGACCGGTGCAAAAATATGGGCACCTCAACAGAAAAGTGACATTAATATTTAGTACATCCTCCTTTTGCAAAGATAACAGCCTCTAGTTGCTTCCTGTAGCTTTTAATCAGTTCCTGGATCCTGGATGAAGGTATTTTGGACCATTTCTTTCTACAAAACAATTCAAGTTCAGTTAAGTTTGATGGTCGCCGAACATGGACAGCCCGCTCTCAAATGATCTGAAAACAAAGATTGTTCAACATAGTTGTTCAGGGGAAGGATACAAAACGTTGTCTCAGAGATTTAACCTGTCAGTTTCCACTGTGAGGAACATAGTAAGGAAATGGAAGACCACAGGGACAGTTCTTGTTAAGCCCAGAAGTGGCAGGCCAAAAAAAATATCAGAAAGGCAGAGAAGAAGAATGGTGAGAACAGTCAAGGACAATCCACAGACCACCTCCAAAGAGCTGCAGCATCATCTTGCTGCAGATGGTGTCACTGTGCATCGGTCAACTATACAGCGCACTTTGCACAAATAGAAGCTGTATGGGAGAGTGATGAGAAAGAAGCCGTTTCTGCACGTACGCCACAAATAGAGTTGCCTGAGGTATGAAAAAGCACATTTGGACAAGGCAGCTTCATTTTGGAAACAAAAATTGAGTTGTTTGGTTATAAAAAAAAGGCGTTATGCATGGCGTCCAAAAAGAAACAGCATTCCAAGAAAAACACATGCTACCCACTGTAAAATTTGGTGGAGGTTCCATCATGCTTTGGGGCTGTGTGGCCAATGCCGGCATCGGGAATCTTGTTAAAGTTGAGAGTCGCATGGATTCCACTCAGTATCAGCAGATTCTTGAGAATAATGTTCAAGAATCAGTGACGAAGTTGAAGTTACGCCGGGGATGGATATTTCAGCAAGACAATGATCCATAACACCGCTCCAAATCCTCATGCATTCATGCAGAGGAACAATTACAATGTTCTGGAATGGCCATCCCAGTCCCCAGACCTGAATATCATTGAACATCTGTGGGATGATTTGAAGCGGGCTGTCCATGCTCGGCGACCATCTAACTTAACTGAACTTGAATTGTTTGTCCAAAATACCTTTATCCAGGATCCAGGAACTGATTAAAAGCTACAGGAAGCGACTAGAGGCTGTTATCTTTGCAAAAGGAGGATCTACTAAATATTAATGTCACTTTTCTGTTGAGGTGCCCATACTTTTGCACCGGTCAAATTTTGGTTTAATGCATATTGCACATTTTCTGTTAGTACAATAAACCTCATTTCAATCCTGAAATATTACTGTGTCCATCAGTTATTAGATATATCAAACTGAAATGGCTGTTGCAAATACCAAAATATTTAGAACTAAAAATGATTAAGATTAATAGGGGTGCCCAAACTTTTTCATAGGACTCTATATTCCTGGAGCAGTCATGTGACCACCCCAGGGACACTTTCTGATAATCCGGTGATGTTCCGTTTCAATGCTTCTGACACTGAATATCACTTCCCCATCCCCTATCTCCATCAATACTTACCAAGCCTTCCTGTGTCCATGGACAGCTCCTCCCTGTCTTCCTGTCTTCTAGTAATGGGTGGAATAGGATAGCCAGAGAGACGGGGGAGGGTGGGAGAGGTTAGTAATGGGTGGACTCAATAGTCGTAATGAGATAAGGGAGGGGCTAATAATGGGTGGAAGGGGCTACGTTTAGTGAGGTTCTGCCCAGAAAACCCCTTTAAAGCTGAGGAGATGAGGCATTTTTGTTGCAATCTTTGCTGTGGTTTTTTGAGCTAAACCCAGGAGTGGATTGAGCAGACGGTAAACATATAAGTCTTTCCTATGTATTTCCTATTCCTTCTGTAGCCATTCTTAGCTTTGGCTTGAAAAACTGCAGCAAATTCGGGAACAAAAAAAAAAGCTGTGGGGCCCCAGCCTAAAAGGGTTTTCCAGGACATTAAGTACTTCAGGTATTGATGAGATTACCTATCGTCAAGATAGGTTATCAATATCAGATAATGGGGTCTGTCACCAGTACCCTTGTCATTAGACTGTGTGACAGTTGTGATAGGGTCACCTATCACTTGACCAGTACAAGTACATGTGCTGGAGATGCATGGCTGATATATAACCTACTGTTTGATAGGCAGTGAAGAGGTAACAGCACTCATCCAAACACTGCAATCTCTTTAAACAGCCAAATGGTGGGGATTACCAGTTTGTCCAAACCCCAACAATTATATATCCTAGGAACAGACCACCAATATCAGAGAACTGGAAAATCACTTGAAATTGTAATTCATTTACAACAGCAGTTTTAAATAATCTTTTTGATAAATTCTGTCCTTGGTAGAACTTTGTTGACTAGTAAAACTGTGCTGTGTTATAACATCAAAGTTTATGATGCAATTAAAAGAGGACATACAAACATTCTATATAGATGGTGGGCGAGTCCTCAAGATTTCCTGTAAAGGACTTTATGAACCCCAGTCCAGAGGTTTGTAAAGTAACTGTATACCTAGGATCTGACGTACACCATTAATGAGTTCTCGACTCTCAGATATATGATGCATCCTAAGTCTCATTTTAAAAGCCTGTATGAGAAGTTACTAGCATGTCAGCCTAGTATTCTATCACCTATATCGTTTTTGTCAAAGTTTTTAATTTCTTTAATTACAAAATAATTTTTATAGCTTTATTGCTGTGAAACGTTGAAACATTTATAACCAAAAGCAGTAATGTTAAGAGAAAGAACAGGACACTCATAAATAGTAAAGCAAATATTAGTGAGTATTCTCATGTGCCTTCACATGTGTATCAGTATCCATAAAAGAGCATTAAACCATAGCATTTTAAGACATGTGAACACCATTAAAATAAGACTGGATGGACATTGTGTAGTTTATAGAACATTGTAAAACCACACACAATCTTACTCCTACAGGACTCAATGATGTGGGAATCCTTTCCAACAGTTAATCAAGGGGGCGGTGACAGCCTGGATGAAATACTGCACATTATAACATGGAAATACGGGCACTGGTTCTGCTCCTTATAGAAGAATTGCTTTATGATTATCATATATCTCTCCACAATGTATTGCTCTTTTTATTCTGTCTGCAAGACACTTACATTTCAGTAGTTTAGTTTACATTCCATTATAGAAGGGTGGATAGATAGATAGATAGATAGATAGATAGATAGATAGATAGATAGATAGATGGATGGATAGATGGATAGATGGATAGATGGATAGATGGATAGAATAAAAGGCAGCACTCCAAGTTTCAAAATTTCCAAAACTATATTTTAAGGTAACGTTTTGGTTCCAACAGTGATCATACAGGGGTCACATTAAGTAAGGCCATTGATATATATATGTATATACATATATATATATATATATATATATATATATATATATATTGTGGTAAAGTGTACAGTAAGGTGGTGGATGCAGTGTATCTCTCTCCTGGTTTCCTCAGCCAGGCGAGATAAAGGAAAGCCAGAGCAATCATGTTCTAGCAGAGCATAGTTTGCTAGAGCTCTTGTTCTATATTATGGGCTGGCTTTTCTGGACTGGAGGGCAGGTTGGTAGTGGGAGCCTTCCAGTCCACACCCTGACTCCACCACGGGTTTTGCCCTGAGTCCGGGGCATTCACAGGTGAGGCTTCCTTAGGGCTATTTACTGGGGAAGGAAGCTCAGTTATGGGCCTGATACACACACGGAGTGTGTGAGGAAAACACTCCTGAGACAAACAGGTATAGTGTGGACTTTGACCTGCTAATGTGGTGACACAACCTGCTCTAGATCAGAGAGGCTACCTGTTGTATAGGTAGAGCCGGACAAGGCTTAGGTTTTTTGTTATTTTGTTTTATGCTGAAATTCCAAATAAAACACTCTGGACTTGTTTATCCTACTACCGGTCTGCATGGTGTCATTGCCGTTCCCAACCGTGCGAGCTGAACCCCCTACAATATATATATATATATATATATATATATATATATATATATATATATATATCTCAATGGCCTTACTTGATGTGACCCCTGTATGATCACTGTTGGAACCAAAACGTTACCTTAAAATATAGTTTTGGTAATTTTGAAACTTGGAGTGCTGCCTTTTATTCTATCTATCTATCTATCTATCTATCTATCTACCCACCCTTCTATAATGGAATGTAAACTAAACCACTGAAATGTAAGTGTCTTGCAGACAGAATAAAAAGAACAATACATTGTGGAGAGATACAGTGCAGGAAACAGGGACACAGACACTGGAATGCACACAAGCTCAGGCTTTATTCACATGTAGCGCATACACTGCCTTTGCAGAGGCACAGAATAAACAGAACAAACCCCTTCTCGCCTGAGAAAACTAACTTAAACGTAAGTAAACTTTTCCCTGACTATACAGGACACTGGCTACCAGTCTCCCACCTTGGCAACAACAATGGGTGGCACAGTACCTGCTTTGGAGGTCCGGTCTGGACAGGTCAGCTCTGTCAGTGTGATGCCACCCTGCTAGTCCTCACACACAGACTGTTATTAGGGCCTGATTAGTCAGCTGACCTCCCTGGTGTGAATCTTTACCAAACACACTTTAGCTGCCTGGCTGGAATGTACCTGTCTTCCCAGACCACACCCTTCACTCTCTCACAATAGATAGATAGATAGATAGATAGATAGATAGATAGATAGATAGATATCATTATGCACTATTGGATAAATCATGCACTTTGGTTGCATTTTATGCACTAAGATGTGAATTATGAAATAATTATGATTCTTTTTGCTATTGATTGGATATAAATGAAAAAAGGGATTCTATCATTGGGAAAACTCATTTTTAACTAAGCATATACTTGCATTGCCTTTAGAAAGTCTATTCCAGACATACTTTTTGTTTGTTAATCCCCTTTTATCGATATGGTAATTAGCCAGCAACGAGCACCGGAAATTCACTGAGCACTTCACAGGGGGAGGTGAGAGCAGGGAGGCTGCAGCTGCTGCTAATGATGATAACCCATCAGCCTCCGTGCTTTCAGCTCCCCCTGTGTACAATGATAGAATCCCTTTAATCATTTTCTCCCACACTCCAAAGACATACTGATAGGAAATATAGATTGTGAGCCCTATATGGGACAGTGACTGACAATGTCTATGGAATATGATGGCCCTATACAAGTAATCTAAATAAATAAGTATGGAATAGTGATGTGCGATCCCAAAGTGCAAAGATTGGGTCCCTGCCGAACTTTGTGGGTTTGGGTAATCAAACTTCAGCACTGAAGTTTGGGTTTGGCACATCCCTAAAGCTGGTTGACTGCCAAGTTCAGTATGGCTTTGATTGGCCAGGTGGGACATGTGAGCCCACTGTCTAAGAAGCAGGGTCACAGGTACCGTTGCCATTTTGGCTAGGTAGGGAGAGGCTGCATCTGGAGATTCAGGGCCTTGTTCTTTTTCAGGGCAGAGCAACTAGGTAGTGAGAGGAGCCAGATACTGTGAGGGACAGTCAGCCTAGAAATAAGAATTACCCTTTTCAGGGCAGTGACAGTAAACTGTGTGTGTAAACCCATACCGTCTCCTAGCGCAGTGACAATAACTCATCGAACCCGAACTTTGACGGGTTTGCTCAACACTAGTGTGCAACAACCTGGTAAAGTTCTGCTTAGATTCCTCCAAATTGATCTAGTGTACTGAGCATATTGTTCAGGCCCTAGATTGAAAACAGATCCTAATTCGTTATCAGTCAGCCATTGTGGTTCTGTGTCATGTAATAACAGTGTAGTGAATATACCTTTTAGTCTTCACTAATGAAAAGGTTGTTATTTTTCTCCTTTGGGAAGTCCGGTGAGGTGTTTCAAGAAGGCATGTGGTATCAAAGACATCCTATACAAAGCACTTCACACTTTTACACTGTAAGGCTTAAAGTGGTTTTCTGGGCAAAAAATCTTTTTTTAAAAGGTGTGTTAGTGCTAGTAATGGGTTAATAAGTACACCCATATACCTTTAGCAGTGTTTTGAGTGATTTCTGGGTTTCTATGGGAGCTCCTGGCATCCTATGCATTTGTCTACATGTTGTAACTTCCTGCTGTGCAGCTTACTGTGTATCTTCCAGATTAGTTCTCTTTCACTCAGATCCCTTCCCCTCTCACTCCGTTACACCGACCCTCCCTGTCTCCCTAACTAACCTATCCCGCCCACTACTAGCCCCTCCAACCTCCCCTTGTCTGACTAGCTAAGCTATCCCGCCCACTACTAGCCCCTCTCCCTCCTCCTGTCTTGCTAGCTAACCTATCTCACCTTACTACTAGCCCCTCCACCTCCCCTTGTCTCCCTAGCTAAGCTATTCCGACTAGCATTAGCCCCTCCCCCCTAGCTAAGCTATTTCACCTACTTCTAGTAGAGAGGAAGAAGGGAGGAACCATTCCTGGACACAGGCAGGCTGGTAAGTAATGATGGGGATGGGGAGTAATGGTGACATTCCATTTTGGAAGAGGTGAAACAGAACGTCACTGGATTATCAGAAAGTGTCCCTGGGGTGGTCACATGACCATTCCAGGGATATGGTTAATTATAGATTTTTTAATATAAGTAAATTAGAAGTTAGTTGAGCGGTTAATTCTTAGTTTATCCTAGACAACCTCAGCCGTCTGCCAAACCAAAACCCCAACATGCCCTGAACAAGGTTCAAATAAAAGGGGCCATTGAGAGTGAGAAAGAGTGGTACATCGAATGAATAGAGAAGAGCAATAAATAACTCCAAGAAACTCACTGTGTACCAGTCACTGCAAAGGGACTACACCATGGCCACCTACCTGGAAAAAATACCCCACACAAACACAGACAGGCCCTAAGCCGATACAGACTGAGCGCCCACAGCCTGGAGATTCGGATGAGGCAACACAGGCAGACGTACAAGCCACGGGAGAATAGACTGTGCTAGCACTGTGACCAGGGGGCCCTAGAAGACGAAGCCCATTTCCTGCTACACTGCACCAAATACTCAGCTGTGAGGGCCGTCTACTACCAAAGACTCTATGCCGACATCCCAGGCTTTCACATCTGCAGATGAGAAGAGGAAACTCTACATCCTACTCAGAGAAGAGGAGTCCACTGTGGAGATCTCTGCCCAATATGTGTCCAGCTGTCATCAAATGAGGGGAAGATGAGACCTCATGGACTGTTATACCCCCTAATCACCCATTCACCCCCAGACATTTCTGCCCCCCCCCCAATTACCCACCCCCACACGTCCCAATGTTCCCCCCGCCATACCAACCATTCCCTCTGGCACCAATAAAGCTCTTCTGACTTGTTTTGATCTGATTGGATGATGAGAAGAGGAAATTCTACATCCTACTGGCAGAAGAGGAGTCGACTGTGGAGATCGCTGCCCAATAGGTGTCCACCTGCCACCAACTAAGAGGAAGATGAGACGCATGGACTATAATACCCCAAATCACCCACCCCACCCCTCCATACCCACCATTCTCCCCCCAACCCCAACTCTCCTTCCCATTTTACTTGCTTTGGCAATGCCAAATATCTATTCGGACGTGCCAATAGAGCTCCTTTGATTTGATTTGAAAACGCTACATATTTGATCCTACAGAAATGCTGCAGCAAAAAAATGCAGTGTTTTACAGTACCTGCAAAGTAAATGAGATTCTGGCTATTTCCATCCACACATTACAGAAAAAAATCAGCTGCGGAAAAGCTGTGTTTTTAAAAACACCAATGTTTTTTGAAAATCGCAATATGTGAGTTATATCAGCGGAAATCTGGCATCTTCCCTATAGGTTTAATTAGGGTAGAAAATCCATAGAGAAACACACAGAAAAAAACGCATTTCTGCTGCATTTTTTTCAGCATCGCTTTTTTTGCTGTGTTTCACTATCTGGGGCTTTAGGCTAAGTCCCACCCAGAGACTTTGTAGCCAGTGGACTTTTTCTGAGACTTTTTGACATTGCAAGCTTTACAAAGGATATGTTCTTTTTTTACAAAATATTCAGCTTTTTTCTGAAGCTTGAAGTCATTGCTTTCTTTGCATTAGAGGGATTTTTTATTTTTTTTAAAACATTTAAAAAAATAAATAAATTAGGGATCAAATAAGTTTCACCCACAGAATTCCTGAATTGGTCATGTAGACCTATGTTATATATGTAGCCAACATACGGTAACATTGTGCCTGGTAATGACCCCCACACATAATCTAGTGATTTGTAACAGGAAAAACTTGTTTAATCTAAAAATTTTCACCCATGTGCAGTAACTTCAATAGAATAATATATTAAAAATATAATTTTATATATAAGTATATATGTGGTAAATATATTTTGTATTAACTCTATATGTGCCAGTATATGTGTACATGTATATAGTCTTATTGTTGCCAATACTAGTTTTGGTATATTGTAAAAGTGTGGGAACAGTGATGTTGAAAAAATAAGGAAAGTGATATCAC
The DNA here is from genome assembly GCF_031893055.1 of Leptodactylus fuscus. Lineage (NCBI taxonomy): Eukaryota > Metazoa > Chordata > Amphibia > Anura > Leptodactylidae > Leptodactylus > Leptodactylus fuscus. The sequence continues at coordinate 200,044,792 of NC_134266.1, read as the reverse complement.
ATGGAGTGGTGGGCGAGATTATTAAATCTGCACAAAATCCCTACAGTGCAAGAGATCTCAGGACATGAAGAGAGTAACTAATCATTTGTGGGCTGTTTAACTTGCATCAAATGTGCACATGAGGAAAGCATTAAATATTTCACTTGGTTGCTGTTTCAGTCATATCTTTGCATGTCAGATAAGTGCCTAGAGATGTTTTCCACGTTTTGTGTGTAGGTTGGGATCCCACCACTTGTGAAATAAAAAGTAGGTTCACACAGTAAAAAGTATTTGGTAGCCAAGATGAAAACCATACGTACTGAGAACGAAAAAAGTCTACAAAGCAGCATACAAGCAAGATAGAAGTGAACGATAAGCGCTTATTGATGCTCGCTATATTTCATTATGGTTATTAGCTTGTTTTAGTTTATCCAACCGGCCTCAGGGGATGAAAACTCATTTTCTTTAAACATAAAATCCTGTAAGTAGAACCATTTTAGTGAAAAGGAGGAAAATCATTTCTAAGGATGTGCTGAGCTATGAAAGTGAAATTTTAAAGCATTATATGCTGGTTTAAGCAAGTAATGGGTATTCTTCACATGGTGGAAAGTTATACAATTTTTCAAAATGCTTTCTGTCTCAATTCGTCATATTTTTCATGATCTCAGCTTACTGTCATCTATATCTTTCATACAGCGCCACACCTCTAATGAGGCGGGGTGAGGCAGAGGCTTCACGCTGCAGCTGCGGAAATTTGAGGGTTTTTTTTCCTTTTTTTTTTCTAAACTAATGCAGGAGAGGGCCACCATGAAAATGAACCAAGCAGCCTTATCCTGAACTGGTTTAGACCTCTGCGTCGCAGTGCAGGCGGCGTCATCACGCCGCCTGCGCTGAGATGCAGACGTCTTATTGCTGGGTGAAAGGAGGAGGCAGTGGCAGCAGGAGCTGACGAAGGCTCTCTGCGCCGAAACGCGCGTCGGGGTTTGGGTGGTGGGTGCCCGTCCCTGGTGATCTGCTTACAAATTTCCATATGGGTGAGTGTTCACACTATTATGTCTAAATGTATAACGTGTCCGCTTCCTAATAAGTGTTGGTTACTGGGCCTTTGAGGGCAATGTTTGTGCCGCTCTTTGTGTATAGGAAGTAAGATACATTTAAACAGGACCTATAATTTTGGTATCATAATATTCATTGACCATTTCAATGTATGAATACAAACATTAGGGTTCACAATTAGGTCCTATAAGGTTTTATTTGATAGGCAGTAACACTCACCTATGTAAGTTTAACTACATGATATGAGTATATTTTGTACTATTGATGTTTTGTAGGGAAAACTAGCAGTATCTACAGGGACTGCAATTTGTTGAGGCATCCCATTACATCCATTTTTGTATATGTACATTGTTTCTTTAACATTGTCCTATCTTTAGTATGTGGTAAATTATTAACAATAAAGATTTTTTGAGATTTTTATTAGTACGTTGCATACATTTTGTTGTTACATACTTATATTAGATGTCATACTTACCTCTTTTTTGTGGTTGCTATTAGTAGCAGCAGGAGCACCCGTGGTAAGGTCGGTAAGTAACATACTTTTTTTTATATGTATAATAAGCCGCTTCCTGCTGTAGTATCCCCAGCAGTTAGTGACCTATTTACCTCCCTCCCTGAGCCTTCTCATAGCCGATCCCCGCTTCCCGTTCTGCTACTTATACTGCTATTATTATACTCGGGGGTCTTTTCAGACCTCCAAGTATAATAATCGGAGCAGGCTTTGAGCAGTATGTTAATCCTAGCAGGCTTCGGGCCTGTATGGTAATGTCCCAGATGTCACATGGTCTGGGACATTACCATACAGGACCGAAACCTGAGCTAGCAGTACTATACAGGCCCAAAGCCTGTTCTAGTAGTAACAGCCTGTTACTGCTAGCATCATGACATCTAGGACATTACCATACAGGCCAGAAGCCTGTGCTAGCTGTAACAGGCTGTTACTGCTAGCATAGGTTTCGAGCCTGTATGGTACTGCTAGCACAGGCTTCGGGCCTGTATGGTAATGTCCCAGACCACATGACATATGGGATATTACCAAACGGGTCCGAAGCCTAGTAGGAGTAACATTGGATCTCGTAGAGGTGAGTAAAACTGTTTATCATGTTCCCTCACCTCCCCTGGGTCTCTGATTATTCTACTCGGGGGTTCATGGGTGGGCCACTATTGGGCATAAGAGTTGAGTGGGCAACTGTGGGGCATAATAGAATTTGCAGAGTCCACTGTGGGCCCTGCAACCTCTTTTATGCCGCACAGTGGCCCCCTAAAACCTTTATTACGCTCCACAGTTTATTGTGCCACTGTGGGGCATAATATAGGCTATAGGGGTCGCTGTGGGACATAAGATTTATATATGTTGCAAACTTTACAGAGTCAAGTCACAGCTGGAAGAAGTGGTCATGGCGGTTCAAAGGGAAGAGACAGGAAATGTGGGTATTACTCTACAAAATAATACTGCATTGTATTCACTGTAATGTTACCAATAGCAACCCCCCCCCCCCCCCGTCTTTTCATCATCTGCCACAGCCAGCAGAGAGGCAGGGTTCACCACTGCATTCATAGTATTAGTGGAAACCTGTAGACTAAGGCCCCATGTAGCGTACTGCAGCAAAAAAAGGTATGCAGAAAAATGCAGCAGAAACACATCATGATTTTTCCAGCAGTGCTTTTCACAGAAAGTCCACAGAGGTTTCCTCTATGGATTTTCTGCTTCAATTACTGTATACCTATAGGGAAACCGCTGACAGTTGACATGCTGCGATTTCCAAAACTGTGATGTAGGGGTCTGCAGCACATATTGTCCCGCACTGCGGGGATGGGATTCTCTAGAATCCCACCCACTATACAGTGACTGTAAAACTCCACATTTTTTCCCGTGTCATTTCTGCCACAGGGAAACCGCAGCCTTAGGACCGGTTCACACGGGCAAGAGGGGGAGGATTTTGGTGCTGAATCCACGTCATAATCCGCCCCCTCACAATAGCGGTCTATGTAGAAGCGAGCTGCCCTTTCTTCAGGCGGATTCTGTAGCTGATTTAGCCCCGGCGTCCGACTCGCGGCAGCACGGTCCTAACTAGGCCCATTCATTTGGGCCTAATCCAGAGCGGAAAGCCGCAATGGTATGCCGTGCACTGCATCGGCATCCACCACGACGGAATATGCACCGCGGAATCCCTGTGTGAACTAGCCCTTAATGTTTGCTTCCAATGTAAAAATCTTTCAAACACATCACATCACCAAGGGCTTGGTACATATTCTGTATAGTTCAGAGCTATGTCTTGTCCATGAATCTGAATTGCAAAGTTATGAAAACTTGCATGATTAGCCTCTTCATAAATGAGGCACACACTCCGCTGTTTTTTTTTTTTTTTTAACCAGACACAAAGTTGGACATGCCGGACTTAATGCCTGGTTAAAAAAAAAAAAAAAATGTTTCACCGCGGACAGGCAGAAGACACACACAGGCAGTCACTTTGATTGAAAAGTGACCGCCGGGTTTCCGTCTCCTGTCCAGTTTCGCGGGCTAAACCGGAGACCGGGCACAGATGTGAGCCCACCCTGACAAGTTGTAATAATGGAAGATTATGTAGATAATCTGTTTTCCCTTAGCCCAAACAGCAGCACAAGATGGGGTATTCCTGCCCCTGTGTACTGTTAGGACAGGTGGAACTTTTAATAAACTAACAAGTTCCCTCCCATAAAAGGCCCAGGAGACCTCCCCCTCCCTGTGTTAGTCTCCAAGTACCATATAGCATAAAACCACATATAATTTAACAAGCCAAGGGAGGGAGCTTTGTGCTGCTGTTTGGGCTAAGGGAAAACAGATTATCTACATAATCTTCCATTCCCCCTACGCCCAAACAGCAGCACAAGATGGGGATTTAACAAGTAATACCCCTTCTAGGGAGGGCGATCCTGACAAGGATCCAAAGTAACCAAAGGACTTCGCCTTGGAAGTATGCCAGTCCAATCTATAGTGCCTGGCGAAAGTCAAGTGGGAAGACCAAGATGCAGCCGCACAGATCTGGTCTACTGAGAGGGACTGCCTCTCTGCCCAGGACGCAGCTACCGCCCTCGTAGCGTGGGCTCGCAAAAATTCTGGGACCGGCAGGCCCTGTGTTTGAAGGGCCACCTTGACAGAGTAGCTTTGGACGCCTTCTTACCCCTGTTATGACCAAAGAAATTGACAAGTAGGTTTTCTGACCTGCGGAACGGGCCTGTTCGGTCCAGGTATATCCGCAGTGTTCGCACAAGATCCAGACTGTGCATTCTCTCCTCCCACTCCGAGGAAGGAGAGGGGAAGAAGGTAGGTAAGGTTATAGTCTGGTTTATGTTTTCCACTGATGGAACCTTAGGCAGAAAGCCTTGAATAAACCTGAGCTGGACTCTGTCCGGAAAAAAGGTTGTGTATGGCTCTGAGGCCGCCAAGGCCTGGAGCTCTCCTACTCGCTTGGCAGATGTGATTGCCAGTAAAAAGGTTACTTTCCATGAGAGGTATTTGAACTCCACCTCTGTTAAGGGCTCAAATGGAGGGCCACATAGCCCTTGTAGGACCGCAGCTAAGTCCCATTGGGGGGCCGGGGGCCGTACCGGGGGTCGGAGCCTAGAGGCCCCTTTCTGGAATTGCCTTATGAGAGGATTCTGAGACAATCTAGTCCCCAATAGAGCGGATAGCGCCGAGACATGAACTCTCAAGGTGGCTGGGGACAATCCTTTGTCCAACCCTTCTTGTAAGAACTCCAGGACAGATTCAATGGACGATGTATCACACTGTCTCCTGGCCCCCCAATCCTTAAATACTTGAGCGATCCTCTGGTAACTGCGATTGGTTGAGTCCGCTCTAGAGTGGGCCAATGTCCTTAAGACGGCCTGGGACAATCCTCTGTCTCCACGTACGGTGCGGTCAACCTCCAGGCAGTGAGGTTGAACCTGTCCAGATCCTGGCAGAGCTGACTGTTTAGAGTTACCAGGTTTTGGACACACGGAAGCCTCCAGTAGGTCCCTCGACTCATTAACATGAGGTGGGTAAACCATGCCCTTTTCGGCCAGAACGGCATGATGACAATGGCCGATGTCTGGTCCTGCCTGAGTTTCGCCAATACCCTGGGAATCATTGGAATCGGAGGGAAAACGTATGCTAGTTTGAAGCTCCAGGGTATTGACAGGGCATCGATCGCCAAGGGATTGCCGTCCCGTCTTGGCGTTGTGTTGGGTGGCCATCAGATCCACCTCGGGGAGACCCCACATCTTGGTGAGCTGTTGGAAAACTTCCGGGGACAGAGACCATTCGGCTGTTGTTACTAGTCCCCTGCTTAATTGGTCTGCCAGGACATTGAGGTGGCCTTTGATATGCACCGCTGACAGCCGGGACAAGTTCTTCTCCGCCCAGGAGAATATCAGGTTGGTCACCCTCATCAGGGAGGGAGACCTGGTGCCTCCCTGTTTGTTGATATATTGAACGGCCGTTGAATTGTCTGTCCTTATTCTGACAGCCTTCCCCTGAAGGTGGGGAGTCAGAGTCCGTAGTGCCAGATAAACTGCCATAAGCTCTCGCCAATTGGAGGAGCGAGTTTCCTCTTGTTGGTTCCAGGTTCCTCGTATTAGGGTCTCCCCCAGATGCGCTCCCCAGCCTGTAAGGGAGGCATATGTGGTCAACAGGGTCCAGGAGGTCTGGACCGTGGACCTCCCGTCCTTGAGATGGGACCACCATTCCAGTGATCGACGGGTACTGATGGAAAGCTGGATAGGCTTCTGAAGTCCCGAAGGACTGTGGTTCCATACTCTCAGGATCTCGAGCTGTAAGGGGCGCATATGCCATAGTGCCCAAGGAACTGCCTCGATGGTCGCGGACATGAGACCTAGGACCTTCATCGCTGTCCTGATTGTAACCTTCCTGGTTCGGGATAGGTGGTGAACCGCTCGACCAATCTTCTCCTTCCGAGGAGAGGGCAGGGAGATCATCATACTGAGAGAATCCAAGTTGAACCCCAGGAACTGAATCCGGGTTGATGGAACCACTACCGACTTTTGCCAGTTTATCAGCCAGCCCAGCTCGCTCACGAAGGCCACTGTGATACCCAACTGTGTGGCCAAAACCTCCCTTGACTGAGCTTTTATCAGCCAGTCGTCTAAATAAGGGACAATAAATATCCCCTGGAGGCGCAGGGCGGCTATGACCGGGGCCACTACCTTTGTAAAGGTGTGGGGGGCCGAGGATATACCGAACGGGAGAGCTGTAAACTGGAAGTGATGTAATCTTCCGTTTAAATACGTGGCAATCCTTAAGTACTTCCTGTGAGGAGGATAAATGGGGATATGGAGGTATGCGTCCCTCAGATCCAAGGTGACGAATAGATCTCCTGGCTGCAGAAAGGGGAGAACCGAACTTATGGTCTCCATACGGAACCGGACCTTGCGGATGAATTGATTTACATACCTCAGGTCGATAATCATGCGCCACCCTCCGGTGGACTTTGGTACTAGAAACACGGGTGAATAGACGCCTTGACCCTGTTCGTCTAGAGGAACGAGTTCCAACGCAGCCTTGTCCACATACTCCTGCACGGATTTTTGAAGATGAAGCTGTTTGGTGCCCTGAAGAGGGTGGGTCCTCCTGTATCTGTCTGGAGGGGGGGAAAGGAAGCTTATTTTGTAGCCTTCCCGTAAAAGCTGGAGAACCCATGGATCCTGGATATAATGGTGCCAGGCGGCTAGATGTAAAGAAAGCCGACCCCCCACCTTGGCCCTGCAGGCGAGGGAATCGTGATAGTCAGAAGGTGGATCTTTTCCCACCACCACGGGAGGAACCTCGACCGCCTCTTGGGCCAGAGGGACGCCCTCGAAATTGGCCTCTTGACATGCCTCTCGCGGGGGCGTAGCCACGAAAGGATCGTTGCCTGGATCCTGTTGACTGAGGCAGGTTCTTACCTTTTGAATCGGCCAAACCCTCCATTATCCGGTCAAGTTCACTCCCGAATAGCCTGCCTGGCTCAAAGGGCAGGGCGCATAAATTGAATTTTGAGGCGTTATCTGCCTTCCAGGGCTTGAGCCAGAGGGGGTGCCTCGCAGCGGTAGACAATGCCATGGTTCTCGCTGCCAGCTTAGTCTGATAGAAAGCGGTCTCAGAGAGGTAGTCGAACATGAGGCTAATGGTTGTCATAGCCTTTAACAGATCGTCCCGATGGACACCGGAGTCGATGTCCCTTTCCAGATTTGAGACCTCCGATCGCAGTCTAGCGACTACCTCACTAGCCGCGATGCCCACCGAGGCTTGGGCTGAAGAGGAGGCGTAAATACGCCTCAGGGACCCCTCCGCCCTGCGATCCATCACATCCTGGAGGTTAGAGCCATCCTCCGCTGGCACTACGGTGCGTTTAGATAGTTTGGAGACCGCTATGTCGACCTTGGGCGGGGGGCCCCAGGAGCTGGACTGGGCCTCGGCCAAGGGAAAGAGCGCCCTAAAGCGCCTAGAAGCATTGAATGGACGCTCAGGGAACCTCCATTCAGCTTCAAACCTCTTGACCATGTCAGAATTGGCCCTAAAGGATTTGAGGGAGGTAGATGGAGTCTCCTCAGTAGCCTCCTCTATCTCCTTGGCCCGTAAGACCTTAAGCAACTTGGGCATCTTATCCACCGAGAAGACCGGCTTAGTTGGGTCCAGGTTGTCCTCTTCTGAGGAAACCTCATCCAAAATTTGCAGCGCCTCCATTGGTGGAAGGGAAGGGGGTGATGACTCCATACGCGGTCTCTTGGACAGCTGAGAGATTGAGACCTTCATCTCTCTCATTGACTCCTCAACAAATTCTCTCACCCAACCAACCACGTCACGGACCGAAGTGTCTTCTGACGGGGGACCTCGGCACCCACGACAACACTGGTAGGCGTAGCCGTCCGGTAAAGGCACCTCACACTTAATACAGGCAAGGTGACGACGTTTGCTGGAAGCTTTCCTCCTAGGATTCTCAGCAACAGAGGAGGAAGATGACATCTAAAGAGAAACATATTGCTCATTATTTCTCTTACCTTCCAGCTTCTACCCTCAGGCCCCACCAGGGGGCATACATCACCTTGGTTTTGGTTCAGAAATCTCCAAACGTAGGGAAATTCAACCTTCTGGTTCTGGTTGCCCAGGAACAGTAGGAACCTGCAAGCTAGAGCTGACAGGCAACCTACACTGGGCAGACCAGAGCTAAATAAGGGAAAGGGGGGGCGGAGTTATGTTAGCTCCGCCTTCTCCACCTCTCTTGCCTCCTACCAAGGCTGGGGATTACCAAAACCTCCCCAGCCTAATATGGCCAAGACAGAGGCAGGCTATGTCCCCCAGAAAACCCTTTCTAAGGAGGCCCCGGGCGCAGATACGGAGCGCCCTGAAGTGCGCATGCGCGAGCCGGCAAGGCCGCGCATGCGCGAAGCAAGTCCCCCCGCGCATGCGCGGTGAACTGCGGAAGTCCGCGGCGCACCCGATAGTGCCCGCGGCAGAAACCACAGAGCGCCGCAAGGTTCCTCTTCCCCCAGCCGCTGGAGCATCTCCACGTCCAGGCGGCGGGGGAAGCGCGGCGGGCCAGAAGACCGCCGGGCACAGACTGCAGAGCCCGCAGAATAGAAGGATGCGCCGCAAGCCCTACTCCTCCCCCCCGACCGCCGGGGCATCACTACCCAGGCGGCGGGGGAGCAGAAAACGAGCGGAGCAGAAAAGGATCCCCCTACCCCAGGTAAGATCAAAGGGGGGGGGACCCTAGGAATCTCAAAAAGAAAAAAAATTTAAATTGTGGGAGAGGAAAGGAGACCTCTCCCTCCACCTGTCCTGGTAACAGGACAGAAAAAAACACAGGGAGGGGGAGGTCTCCTGGGCCTTTTATGGGAGGGAACTTGTTAGTTTATTAAAAGTTCCACCTGTCCTAACAGTACACAGGGGCAGGAATACCCCATCTTGTGCTGCTGTTTGGGCGTAGGGGGAAAACTGGTTCTGGCCAGTTGCACCACATTTGGCTGGACTGGACTATCATTATTGTGCCAAAAAGTGCTCGTCTATCTGAGGAGACGGCGATCCCTGAGCTAATCCCGTTACAAAAGGCACAGAAAACTGACATACAAGGCATAATAAATCTGCCCCACTGTGTTTTGTAACTTTATGCACTATACTCTATTCTCAATAAATTCCCTCAATAGTTTTTTTATAAGGTTTTGTAGGAATGTTTATGAACTGCAAAATGCAAATAGGACCATTGACTAACCTGTAACATCTGTGCACTATATTTTATTTATTTCTCTTACTTGTATAGCACAAGCTTGTTCCACGGCACTTTATGGACATTATCAGTTACTGTCCCATAAAAGGTTCATAATGTAAACTGTCTGTGCGTGGGAGAAAACCAGAGTACCCAGAAAAACCCACGCAACCATGGGGAGAATATACAAAATCCTTAGAGAAACTGCTCATAGTTGGATTTGAACCTAGGACTCCAGCACTATAAGGCAACACTGCTGTACAACAAGCTGCTCTGCTAAAATGTTCCCCCAAAATTGCAACCAGCAATGATACCATCATTTTTTAGTTAACTCTTACATGAGTTGAGTCATTATGGCACAACAATACAATACAAACATACAATTCTATCATTATTGTTTGCCTTTTTATTAAATTAATAAAGAGGAACCAAAGAGAAAGAGAAAAATAAGGGAGGGAGAAAGGGGAAAATATACAGAATAAATCAAACAACATAGTAAAACTATTACACAGCAGGTCAATATAATTTTATACATTGCGCTATGGCCTATCACAACCTGGACCATCAGTGTCCCCCATGAGTTAATAAGAGGAAAATTAGGGGAAAAGAAGAGAGAGAGCAGAACCTTCCATACAAGTATTCTTGACTCAATAGGGCTATCTGATTTGTTGTCGGAAGTTCAAGGAACTCCCCTTTCTGTTATATCCACCACTTGATAATATTAGTGTGTCTGTGACCTCCATTGCCTATATACAGGGTGACCCCAATGCTTCCAATGAGTCCGTAGCGTTCATCTCCAGACTGTATTTGTGTTCTTCCACCACCCTCCAAAATCTGTATGCATGCATACAGGACCACACTCCATGCCACATATCTGTTGCATTTTGGGCATGCCATTCATCCCAGCAGAAGTTAAAACCATAGGGCTCTATCTATGAATGGGATGTCAAAATACAGGGGTACAGTCTGCTAATAATAGAGTGTACAAATAGGAAAGTGGGAAGAATTTGCTTATATATAAAATCCTGGCTTAATCTGGCAAGGAAAATGAACATGCAGAGCCCTTATGGGTGAAATAAGGGAAAGGATAAAGAATAATAAAATCACAGGAGTTTGTTACAATAATAATTTGTCTTACTAATAAGACAAATAGATTAGGTTGGAAAACATAATAAGGTCATTATTATGGGGGATTCCAACTACCCAGATATAAATTGGGAGGTAGAAACCTGCAGGGCCAACAAAAAGAACAGGTTTTTGTCAGTTAAACAAGACAATCACCTTTTACAACCTTACAGACTATCAAAAGTGGAAGTTGGTGGTCATCCAGGTAATAGTGACACAACATAATAACTTTTTATTTACACTTTTATTAGATGTTTAGTACGTAAGAACGGATCTTTAGAGCATAAACAGGGACAACGTCCTCAAAGTGAAGGAAGTACAAAGAAAATAACATTTTCAAAAACATCCTAACTAGGGTGAGTGATAAACCTATACCTCATTGTAATAAGTGTTAGAAATCATAGAAATCCATTGTAGCTAACTAAAATGATATGGGATAAAATGAGTGATAAATAGAAAGCATTTATTGTACTAAAACAAGAATGTACTAATATTTTTTTAATTCCCAAAACATTAAGGGGTATATGGTGCTCAACTCCAAAATTTAACCCTTTGAGAAGCTGCCAAAATGTTTGACAGCCTAAAGAATTCTCTCCAGAGCTCCCTGTAAGTTTTAGAGAAGGTCAGAAGGTTTTTGCTGGCCAAAAAAAAGTGGGCTTTACCTTATGTCTACCCACTGCAATCCTCTTAAATTGAGGGAGCCTTCACACGGAGTTTACGCTCCGCTCATTCTGAACGTAAACATTCTATCAATGCCTGCATACGCGCGTTACCCATTTAAATCAATGGGAGGCTTTTTTTTTACCTATTGCTTTTAATGTGATACGCGCGTAGGCTCCCTATGATTGTCTCCCATTTGTGCACCAGTGGATCCAAAGCTATGTCAAAAACAGGGGTGATGGGGGACATTCCTGGCAGGTCCATTTACAGAATGGGTATGGTGTGAGCAAAAGTCCTGTATATGTGTGCAGGCAAAGTTATCACTATATCACAATCAGGAAAGAGAAGTCTGGAAGGGACTTATTATGCCCATTTTGTGAAGCAAGAATAATTCTTAACAAATCCTACCCGTGTGTCACATGATGTGGATGTGGCTGTAAGGAATTAATTCTCTGCACTCAATATTGCGTACACCCTCCACCCAGGCTGCTAATTTTAAATCACACTCAACACAGTCCACACGCCCCAGATACATGTGGTCACCATCTAATGCATTCAGGACCAATATGAATACAACCTACACAAGCTCACTGCTCCCAGCAGTCACATGGCAAACAAACTTAAAAGGCAATAGATCCATAGGTCATACAGGGACTAACATTAAAGTGAACACTTTAAAACGAAAAGGTTCAGCGCTTACAAAACCAAACAAAATAAAAGTGACATACAACAAGCAAACAGTTGTAAAATAAAAGGGAGAAAAACTGAAAAAAACAGTTACAGTTCTTCTGATTAAGTGCTGAAAGATGGCTCCACACAGATTTTCAGGTTCCACCTGGGTGACCAAATTTCTTTGGTGATCATTCATCATTTTTATAATGCTAGAGCTTGTCTCAGGTTTTAGAGATACCTTCTGGACCATTGCATAAACAGTGGATTTAGAGGCGAGTCTCCAGAATAGTTACAATTAGTTATACTCAAATTAGACGCTTTACCCAGATTGTGTATTCTGGACTGCTGTATTCTGACCCTAGGCTTGTTTTTGGTTATCCATTTGTTTCCTGATTCTGCCTCTGATGTGACCTCCTAGTATTGACCATTGGCATGGCCCTGTAAGTTCATGGGTTCTGGTTTTAATTTCAATTAGTGAAGTGTTTATTTCTTGTACAGTTTCTGGTGGTGATAACTTGAACCCAAATTCAGTAAACTCCACCTGGCCTTGCAGCTGATGCTTGTGAGGGCGTTTGGGTTTCTGGACCTATCTCTCAGCATTGTATAGGATTTAGACAGCTCATTCTACTGTTTTCTGTTATCAGCCAGATCCTACTATTTTCTGAAATTTTCACAAGGAACTCTACCATGATAGTGATATACATATCTTGTGCATATTCTTGGATCTGGATTATTATAGATTTCTAACAATCATAATAAATAATTTCTGATGGTAAAAGCAATATCTATATCTAATGAGGTACTTCATAGGATAGGACATTTTGAAATCCAACAAATCTGATCATTCTTACATTACACAGTCAGCTGGTCTTGCCAAAGTAGGCTTTCAGCTGATAATGTGTATGGCTAAAGTAGGTGATCGGCATAGCTTATACCATTGCCTTGAATGTGACATGTTTGTCAAGTGTATAAGTAGCCACTTAGAAAAATGCATATTACAAATTGATATGCAGACAGAATGATAGAAATTAAAAGCTATGTATACATGTTCCACACTCAAGTTGATATCATGCACTACATTATGCAAGTGTACACAAAAAAACAATAAAACCGTTCAGAGAAGTTAATTTTATTCAATACAAAATGATGTTTTACCTTCATGCCTCCATTCAAATAATTATACAAATGCATACATTGAAAGTGTTTAAACTAGATTTCAGTTCACAGCTCAATCCATAGGAAAGTTGAATACAGAAAAGCAAAGCACCAACAAAATAGGTCTGAGACACTATGTAAAACGATAACACTTGTTCATCAAAGTCTCAGAGCAGAGACTGGAAATTTCATCCTCTGACAGAATTTTAATAGGTGTCCCTTTTACAGTGACATAGGGCAAAATCACCATAGTACAGTAAAAGAAAAAGAAGTCTTATTCTATTTACAATACGTACACTTTACATAAATACAAGAACAACACTTACATCATATTATTAACTTAGAGCAAAGGTATTGCCTAAATTCTACTTAGTATATGATGAGAAGAGAAAACACACGGGGCCGGAAGTAAGGTGATTTCCATTGTGGATGGAGTTAGAAGTCTTGCAAGATAAAATGATAGATTTCATAGTTTTTTTTATTTTTGCTTTCAGTGCTTGTTATCTTGTCCATATATTTGTTTCAAATAAGACGACAGATCAGACGTTTGCAATCTTTATAGACCTATGCACAAAAATTAATATTCTATCTATCTAACATTAAAGTTCTAAAATTAGGTAAGAACACAGTTATGGGTTTTCTTTTTGTCTACGTTAACACTTTGGTAGGATTTCTTCTCTATTTATATAGTATTTTAAGGACATATTAACCGCTTTTATAAATAGTATACAAAGCTTTTTTTAGTATTCATTTATCATATACTGGATTCCGATATATTTCTTTTTTGTTAGCCATTGAACAATTATCTACAGATATAAAGGTTTCTTTTTTCTCTATGGTGGAAAGAGCTCAATCGCTAGAGCTGGCCTACAGAACAAAAGTATCCTAAAATTTGGCACCTGATATGCAAGAGGCCTTTTTCCATATGTCACCAGTATAAAGCAGTTGTCAAGGTCCACAAATTGTCTAAGAAGCCCCATTGCATAGTGAGATGTATCTCCGGATCATTCGGTGGAAGATGTATGTGTACCCACCACTAGAGAAAAGCTTAACATTTAGAGAGAGTATACCCTCCCTCGACAGATTTTCATTGGGCTACAGAGACTTGGGGAATTATGATTTTCTTTTTGTAATGGTTACAATTGGACTTGTACATATGTATATGAATATGTGCCTATGTGGTCATTGTACTCAATCCTTTGCTACAAAGATACGTATTGTACTACTTTTAATTGTGTTATGATCTTTTATAGAACCGCTCTTTAAAATATCTGTCACTCCATAATATCTATGACTTGAAGAGAAGATAGTATAGTATCACCTATAGGGAAGATCCTGTTGGATCAGCTAGAAGACAGGGATGATGTAATGATCTAAACTGGTGGACCACAATCCAAATCCAGACATGAGATTCCATTTGTTCAGATCCAGCAGATCCCCTGTCATAGATACGAAAGCAAGTCTGACATCTGGAGAAGAAGTAGCACCACAACCCAATACCCAAAGGTCCTGTCAAAACTTATGTAATGTGAAGTTAATAGGAACTTGGTGCTTAAAGTACAGTATACATATTTCCTTTCTGATGTCTGGTCTGGACAATGAGTTAATTTTAGTAGACTATCCTGGGGCCTGAATTCATTTTATCGGTATGTTCTAGGGTATAATCTAGGGTATAAATGGGATTAAGGGTCTACTCCGAGATCTAAATAAATTTAGAGGTCTTAATTCATTTTGGGGTCCAGTCTGGTTTTCCCACTATCATGTAACAATAATTCTTTATGTAAAAACTGTATTTCTACATTAGAGATTACCAAGATAACATCCCAAACTCGACATTCAAACTCGACCACAAACACAGGTCAATGGGTCAGTGGAGTCTTAATAAAATGAATTAGCAGAAGGTACTAGCGTATAATTTATAAGATATAAAGACATGAACTGTAGAGAAGTTACAAGGTAATTGGCATGAGCTTTATTTACTAGGTAGAAGGTATCTGCACGAGAACTCAAGGGAAGGTACCAGGGCATACTCTTAAGAGAAGGTGCTAGGAATAGATCTCAAACACAAAGATCAAAGTAATATAGGAACATATTTTTTTTAGAGCAAAGTTACTGTGGATAAGATTTTTATTGAAATAAATGTGACATCTAATTAAGTTGTCAAAGTTTCTGTGCATGAAAGAAATATATGCATCTTCAAAGACATTTTGGCAGACCAAAGGGTTTCACCGCTCACACAACCTAGAGATGTTAAAGGGAGACTTATTTAACAACTAGGTTATTACAATAGGTGTTCTAGACCTTCAGATAGACGTTTCATTTCACTGTAAATGAGCTAATAAACAATACCGTAATAATTTGGTTGTGAATATTTCTATGGCAATATCTTAATATTTACGCAAACCATATGAGCTGAAATATATCTCAAAATTTTAAAGACAAATGAATAAAAAGACATTTTAATTATAAAGTACTAACTTCCAATATCCAATAGCATAAAATGACAATTCCTTTAGTAATATTCTTATACCATAACTTAATCCTCAGCAATCTAACGTAATGTGCTTACTTAAATAAGAAAATATTTTGTGTCGCAGTCATTTTGTGCTTTGCTTATTGCCATGCAAAAAAAGATGATTTTCCACGGCAATAACATTTTGTATGAAAGTATTCTTATTCCAATTATTACAAGTATTTATACCCATTTATACCTCCTAGTCTAGCATTACATTTTATATCAGGTAGATGATGATGTATAGCTTCATATGTCATCTTCTAGTTTTTAAGCTACTGTGATGTAATGCTGGAAAATGTAATAGATCTACCAGCGGGATTGATTTGGTTATTTTATAAATGTATTAGATACAAGAAGGTTTGTATGCACAATTCAGATGACAAACGTACTACAGAGTCTCTTACAGAATTTTCACTTTAATATAAGCTGCAGCAAAATTGTGCTTGTAAATTCTAGAAAAGCAAAGTTTAAAGACAATGCTGTTTTGTCTTGTACTTGCTGCCTATGCAAAAACTAGTTATCTAACTGAACCTTTAAAAGGGTGCCATGTTCCTCCGTCACTGACGTCTTGTGTCTGTGTACAAAGAGTGATCACTGCATATATATCCATAATAAGACAGATCTAACTCAAACCTCATTGTTCAATTATGTTACTGCCCCTTTCTACTTATAGTAAATTATACACATTGGTTTCTGGACACTGTGTTTCAATGTTTATATAGAAAATACCAATTTTCAGGCCTAGCTAACTACAGTTTTCAATACTGTATACGACTGTTGCATGTTATATAATAGAAACCATGCTGGCTATAATATGTCTACTAATTCCTGGAAGCCATGAAATCACTAGTTAAAGGGGTTCTCCATGACTGGATCTTGATGGCTTATCTTAAGGAAATGCCATCAACATGAGATCGTTGGTGGTCTAATTTCTTTCATACTCAACGATCAGCTGCTCTTAGCAAGTATTAAGGAGTCAGAAGAAGATGGCTCTGTACACTGTGTAGATGTTGCATCACATCACTGCAGTTCCTGTTCCATTTGCTTCCTACTCTTTACAGTGCTCTTTGAACAGCTGATCGGCGGTGGTGCTGGATGATTAATCCCACAGATGTGATATTGATGACCAATCTTAAGCACTTGCCAACAGCCTATTGACTATATACCTCCATGGGGTTGGCATATAAGTCTGCAAGGACATACTGATACTTACTTGCAGAGTTTTTAGGTGCAAGAAATTTACAGCTGCAGGAGCAGGAAATTGACAGTCAGTGACAGCGGGACTCAGTACTCAGTAAGCACTGTGTATACAGCTATGGAGCCTGCCATTTTGCAGCTTTCTCCTACTGAATGGACATTGGAAAGACTGCTTTTTTCTAGAGGAAACAGATCAGCTCTGAGGTGTATGCTACAAGGGAATATTAATACTGTAACCAGACCTAATATATCAACCCCAGTTACAGGAGAAATCAGCAGACAAAAAAATGTATTGTTGAAATGCCCCCTCCCAAGGTCTAGCATGTTGGGGGGTTTTTAGGGGGGGGGGCGTATAATCTGTAAAACAAAATAAAACTCCCAAAAAGAACACCACTGCCATGATCACATCTCAGGCTCTAGCCTCACCCCAATAACACAAAACTATGTGCCACCCACATAAAAATTATCATAGTGGAGGGGTCAACTATCTAAAAAAAAAAAACCCTTTTAGTAGAACTTATAAAAACCTGAAATATGTGAAAAACAGACATGTACCTCCAACCATAACAATAAAAATAGCTTTCAAGCACAAAATAAGGTGACATGCATGAACTAGGTAAAATGTCTCGGTGATGAAGGGATTAAGGATTGGCCATCACTATCCAGACGCAGAAAACAACTTCAATACAAGCAATTTTTATATTGTTAACTACTGTAGTAAGTTAGAGGTTGTGCCAAAGATTGTACAAAAGTTTGTTTATCTAAGATATGCGCACTATACATGACTTAATATAGCACTGTATTACTATCATTGTGGGTTTCTAGAAGTAATATTTTTTTTCAGGGTGTGCCATGACCAGTACATAAATCTCAAACAACATAGTTTCATTTGTAAGACCGAGTGACTTTTTTTGGAATGAGGTCCAGTAACACACGTCACCTGCTTCCATTCAACAAAAAGACCGGGCCATTCCAGTTTGACTGGTAGCAAATCATTGACAGAGAAATGCCTGTAGACCAGCTAAAATAGACCAATCCATGTCTGTTGACATACACTCAAAGCGAGCAATGGATGACATACAAGTCACATTTGTCAAAATATTTCTACTTCTAGTGACAGAAACCTATTAATAGATTGTAACCATATCGCAGGTAACATTGTTTTGCATTTAGAGACCATATTTGCAAGGACAACGAAATCACTGACTTCTAAACACACCTAAACAGTCAAGGCACAAGGAAACCTAACAATCTTGGAAACAACCTCAAAGAGGTATTCCCATTCTTACACATTTATGGCATTTTTATACAATGTGACATAAATATCTGATACATGTGGGCTCTATTACTGGAGATCCACACCTATACCCATAACAGGAGCCACTGGCTGCTTCATAGATGGAGAGTGAAATGGAAGGTGGATATGTATGTGTGTAGCTCTCTCTACTCAATTCCATGGAAGACACAGTGGTTTTTATCCGCCCCATAAAAATGAATGGAGAGAGACATAAATGTCTAAAATGGGAATACCTGTTTTACATTAACCAAATATCACTGGGGAATCAGAATACAGGGAAAAGCTCAATGACAAAAGATATACTGATTGGTCATATTGGTCAAATACAAATAAGTATTACAATTACTGATATTTACAGTCAGCTTTACAGCACAGGCTCTTGACTAAGGGCAGGTTCACACCTGTACCCGGTCTCCGCTTTGTGGGTTTCTGTCTTCTGCCTGTGAAACTAGACAGGAGACGGAA
The DNA here is from genome assembly GCF_031893055.1 of Leptodactylus fuscus. Lineage (NCBI taxonomy): Eukaryota > Metazoa > Chordata > Amphibia > Anura > Leptodactylidae > Leptodactylus > Leptodactylus fuscus. Next base: position 200,026,446 of record NC_134266.1, on the reverse strand, counting down.
ACCCGGCAGTCAGTGTCTGCCCATGAGAGCCTTGTGTCTCTCTGCGGTGAAACTATTTTTCTTTTAACCAGACACAAAGTCCTGCATGTCCGACATTGTGTCCGGTTAAAAAAAACGGTTTCACTGCGGAGAGGCACAAGGCGCTCACGGGCAGACACTCTGACTGCTGGGTTTCCATCTACTGCCCTGTTTCTGTTTCCTGCAAAGCGGAGACTGGGTGCAAGGTGTGAACCCATCTTAGGCCCTCCCTAAGCAATGAATATTGCTCATTGTACATCAGATCCTCACCGCCTGTTCCGACCATTGATCAATCACTAGTGGTTTCAGAACTCAAACCATGTAAAGGGACCTTTCCAACAATATCTCCAATTCCATTGGATTGGTTAGTTGGAATGAAATAAAGGAGGCAGAACAATAATACCAGATATATTGTAGCCAATGAACAAATATGGGAGAAAAGGGCTGAAATATAAAATCACTGTATGGTTGGAAGTTTTAAGAGTGGAATCTATATTAACAAACAATACCGTATGTACTATAGCCCATAGACAAATGTGGGAGAAAAGGGCTGAAATGTAAAACTATATTAAGGTGAACTTTTAAAAAGGGGATTCTTTATTAAGATAAGTGCTAGATAAACCCAATATGATGGTGGTTGTTGTAATATGCTTAACATGCGGAATATCTGGTTATGGTTATGCTTCTTCTAAGCCATTACAATAATGTTATTCCTAAATTTAGAAACTATATTGTGTGAATAATAATAAAAGAATCTTCTTCTATTTTTGCTGTGAAGGTCCCAATACACTTTCAATTGCTGTCAGCTAGACAGTTCCTCAACCAGATACAACACACAAGTCAGTGAAGCATGTATTTTTAATAGGGGAAATAGACTAAGTCAATGGCAGACACCTATGGCAGCAGCTTATCACCTGGAAATGCAAAGGGTAATATTCAATATGTCTGATCCTTCTTTCCCCCAACATTTTCCATTAGGAGGTCTCCAAACACAATATAGATGGCTGGTCCTGCTAAAATCTGCAAATTTCACAGACTTTTCTTTTATGTATATGGGACCTTTAGAATCACTTTATAAAACGTGTACACTGCTTAAGTTATATTCCCATCTATATGTAAAAAAATTCACCATATTACATGTGTGAGTTAATTTATTGAAATATTAGGACAGATCAAATCCTGTTGGTAGTATATCCAGTGGGCCATTCATTATTTGAAGCACCTCTGTTTTAACTCCAAGGCATGGAGTAATATGGCATATGGTCAATACTAATGGTATCACGTTACTATACAAAAAGATCATACATCAGAATCCTTTGATTGTAATCTCAGTTAATCTCCTGTTATATTCTTATTATAAATGTACTGATGAAGACCTATTAATAAAGAGAAATCACCTTACAAAGGAGAAGATCTCCTACTTAAAAGCACAGCAAAGACCATAGGTGATAAAATAGTACTGGTAATTATACATACTGTTCCTGGAAAAGTACAAGTATCATCCACTGATACCTGCCACCAGTCATATGCTGACTACAGCAATTGTGCCTTGTTATTAATAATATTGGTCATATATGTGCCTTCACAACTAAATCCACAAATATTATCGGATAGGGCCACCAAGTGCTATCTTTTATACAATAACTTAATTCTCCAAGCACACCATGTTCTTACTTTCAGCTACTCAAGACATGAATGTTAATGTTTTTTGATGCAGCTGATGCAAATTGTATATATTAGTTGTCCCCAGAGAGACAATCCACCCACTCGCCATATATCAGTTTGCAGTTAAAGTCTTCATTCTCATTGGGAGTTGTCCTGTGTGGGCTAAATTTGTAGCCAGACATTCTGGTCAATAGGTTCTATCACAAACATATGTGGTAGGGCTATGCATGTGTTCGATTCCCAAGTCTGGAATTGTTTACTGAAGAAGGATGTTACAATTTCTACATGATAATCACATTTTAATACTCATTGTGCTCAAAATTAGTAATATTAATGTGCTATATATCTGAGAATCAATTAACTTTTCAGTTTTAAACTGTACTTTAAGGCTATTGACTCCTAAGCAATGAATTTTTTTTTTGTTAGTTTGCTTTCTGGTCTATATTAACTACGGCTGTAGAGCTTATGTAACACCTTCATATAACTGGCTGTCCTGGAGCTTCTAACTTACAGTGAACCTGACAAAACACAGCTCTTGACTTGGTTGGCCCTCTTTGACTTGCTCTCCATTCTCTGTGTTAGAGGTAGCAGCAGGAAGATGGAGTAACAATATATGTGGCAGATCATTCAATTGAGGGAGGTCAATCCATACAACTCTGTAGAGAGGGTAAACAATAAACACAGTACTGAATCAGGATATAGATAGGAAAGAGAGCTGATGTGTAGTCTATAGGGGTACACAGCTTGTGTGTATATGTAGAAAGGCTGGGAGGGCACCGATGGTAGACTCAAGTGGGATATTGAAGGAAACCACACATTTCTTAGCATCAGTGTCTGCCAGCAAAAGAGAGAGGGGATCCCACTTAAGGGAAAATAAATACAAGAATGAAGATGAGCTGATATATTAGCGCTATTCATGGCTGCAGCATCCTGGATACACAGACTTCACATCCCACATGTATTACTAGAAGGGACCACATGAACATCAGAAGCAGAAACTAGACACAAGTTGCAAACTGCATATCAGAGGTTTGTAAATAAATAAGCAAAAATATTGCAGCATGAAACTCAGATTTTTTTTCCATGTGGAAAATATCCATATTCCTTAACAGTAGGATTGAGCCGATCTTGACATTTCAGGATCGATTTTAAAATCCGATTTCCGATCATTTTCCATTTGAACCCTGTCCCGATCCCAATTCTGATCCTAGTGTAAGTCAATGGGATTTTTTTACTGACCAAAAATCAGATTTTAAAAACTATCCTGTTCACTACACACAGCGAAGAGTCCAAAAATGGAAGGCTTCAATTTTTGGACTCCATGCTGTGTAGTGATTAAAAAATCCACCAGCAACTTAGTCCTCCCCACTTACCTGCACAGAATCGCTGCCGCCTCCTCTCCCACTGTATACACTGCTCCCCGGAGCTCCGGGCGCCCCCGCTTCCCTAGGCTGGTGTGACTGATGCTGGGAGAAGGCGGGGCTTGTTGTAGCTAAGGAGAGTGTGGGCGGGTACAGGGCGGGGAGACGTGAGTGCATCACTCATGTCTCCCCTTCCTGTACCCGCCCACACTCTCCTAAGCCACAACAAGCCCCGCCTACTCCCAGCAGTACCACTAGCCTAGGTAGGCGGGGCGCACACAGCGCTCTGCCAGCGTGCGAAGAAAGAGTGGAGAGAACAACGGCCCGGAGCTCCGGGGAGCGGCAGCAGTTCTGTGCAGGTAAGTGGGTTGAGTAATCGGGATCAGAATTCTATTCCCGATCTTTTTTAGGTGGGATCGGATCCCGAACGATGGTAAAATTGACTCGATCGCCAATCAGGATCCTATCTTTTCTGATCCCGATCGCTCAACCCTACTTAACAGCAATACTATTAGACATATTGCTGGAATATGAGATCAGTTCCTAACTGGTTCAGGAAAAAGTGCCAGGACTCCAAAATCCCTAGTTCTAGTTATGAGCTGTGACTCCTTCACTTTATAGGGTTCAATTGCAAATCTCTGCAAAATGGGAAAGAAGGTGGGAATGTCGTTGTATAGTTGTGAAAATGTTTAATACTATATTTCTGCATGGAGATGTAATTTATAGAAGTCGTATAGGAAGTATAGACGTAAAGGCTTTAATGGCTTCCACATCACTGGCGACAACACTTCTGACCCTGTGATCAGTGATTTTGTGTGCTATAATGTGAATACTGATGTGGTTCATGATTTGCATCCACGTAAGGTTCCCTATGTCAACTCAGCAAGGAGGAAGCACAAGACCAGGAGTACTGTCATGAGGGAAAGGTTTTGAGGAAGAAACAATGTTATGATAATAGGGAACTTTATGCTGCATAACACTGTTTATGGTTCCCCTTCAACATATACAGAATCATTATTTATACATAATGAACTGGCTCACAGTCTACCTGGTAAAATGAGTCTAAGTTCTTTGAATATATACCACAGGCTATCCTATACATAGTTGTCTTATTACATTACTGGGTATGCTTCATGAGTTATTCACTGTATAGTATTATTAAAATGGATATACTGCAATAACAAAAACAGGAAAAATGCTTTTCACATACATTTATCAATACAATATTCCATAAAACATTTCCTATAGATCTAAAATCATCTGTTGTGCTTTATTTTCTTAAATATTCGGTAAATACATAAGAGATTTTATACTAAACTTTTCATACAAAATCTTGTATTCTTTGTGCCCTAATAGACAACAACTGAGAATCAGTGTATTATTTCTTCCTCCTACAGATGCAGAAGAGCTGAACTTATCCTAAAACACAACAGGGTTCATTTATAAAAGACTCTGACATATATTTTAGGGGTGTGCTTATAAATAGCATTTGGTGCAAGTACTACATAGAAGAGTATAGCTATGAGAAATTATTGATAAGGAAAAAATATCTTTGTACCGTGTTAGCCAGTGGATATGAAATATAAAAAATTGAGAGTCCTCAGTAGTTGATACCTTTTTTAATGGCTAACTAAAAATGATGACAGATTGCAAGCTTTCGAGGCTCATACTATGCCTGAGAAAGAGGCCTAGAGCCTCGAAAGCTTGCAATCTGTCATTAACACCCAAAAATGTCTAATAATTGTCTAAACAATGACAGGTACAACTAAACTTTTGTTTTACCAACAGATACCTGGTATACACCTTTGCTGCAAAACTACTGAATATCCCCATACCTAATGAAAGGATGTATTGACAAAGTGCTGAATATGTAATGCAACGTTTACTGGTTTTACGTGTCTTATTAAGAAAGTGCACCAACATAACAACAAAATTGTACTAGTATGTTTTATTAATGGCCCCCTTGGTCAAAGTGCTAAGCTCAGCTCTGCTGCATCCTTTATATCTTTTCTAGACATCCTTGAAGGAAGAGGGTTTCATTTGCCATTGTTAGAATTCATATCCGGTTAGCTATACACTGTGTGCAAATATTATTTCGTAAGAAGTTTTTTTTTGTTGTTTTTGCTATTCTGAATTACAGATAATATCAAGAGGCATCAAACATAAAACACAAAACTTCATTTCAGGAACATCACTGAACACAAGTAGAAAAAAAAAATAGTCACACTAAACAAACTTTAAAACACATGTACCCCATCAGTTATAAAACAAGTTGTATATACCGACATATACTGTACATGCTTACATCTTTTTAATGTTTCACGTCAATTATTTTTTCTTAGGATCTTAACCCTTTCCCCTTCCTCTGTGTAATGGGGCAGGCTAGCTGGATGTTAGAATACAAAACCTCCAAGTAAAGCTTCCGGGACGACAGGGCCATCATTACTGGTATGAGCTATAATGTGGTTGTCAGTAATATAGATTAAACTACCATAACCATATTGCTTGTCACTAAAACAATATCATAATAAGGAATGAGTGTGCTTAATATTGTAGAAGAATACAATCTTCAATTTAGTGCTAGACAGCTGAATGTTTATGATATGGCATTTCCGATACTGATAGTATATAGCTATACAATACTAAAAATAGATCTCAATGCATATAACGACCATGCATTTATTTGCAATTAATACTGGTATTGATCACATTATATGTATCAGTTTACTCAGATCCTATATTGCTTGCTTTCTCACTCAACATAAAGCCATTACAGATACAGAGCAAACTGCAGAATAATAATGATGCCATTGTGAAGCAAATAATACATTGCTTCCTAGGTAAAAGCTGGTGAATGTTCCCTTTTCTTCCACAAAAAATTCTGATATGCAGAAAAACTACAAAATATATTTGATCTCAAGGCCAGACTCCAACTGACTTTGATGGGATAATGGTTTATCTGTACATTTTATTCACATTTGAAATTGTCAAATTTTACCATGAGCAGCCTTTTAAACTTGTGTTAGGGTTTTAATATCTAATATAATATATTTCGACAAAGGCCTCCTGTGATGTGGTAAAAAATGCAGTTTAAGTACTTGATCTATAGTAAATCCATATAAGACAGTCATTATTGCTAAATAGCAGCAAGAAGTGCAACCGTTCCAGTTTGTGCTATCTGATTCCCCCCGTATCCCTATTTAGGATGGGGCCAAACTCCGCCATAATACCTCACATTGTGTTCTTTAACTCTATAAAACAGAATAATACTGAGAGCCTGTGCAATTGTTTTGGATATTGATGTATAAATGTGGAGGAAATATAAGAAGGCTTTAGGCAAGGCCAAGTCAATTCACAAACACAAACAGTACTTCACTTAAGATACCGGCCTATATACTTTCACAAACAACAAAGAAAGAGAAAAAAATCTGAATACTCAAAGAAGGAGTATGATATTATGCCCGCTTTGCTTGATGGAAATCATGAGGGACATCTCATTACCATCGCGGTTATTGCAAAATCCCATGTTCTGATGAAGGAACTTGCTGTCAGTCCACTCTATACATGTACCTGTCGCAAATAGTCCACTATTTGATGGTTACTTTACAAAAACATTTCCCAAAAGAAAAAAAAAAAGTATCAATCAATTGAGCATTTCATGATCTTGAAAACAGTCTACGATACATCATTTTTGAAAATTAGGAGAAAATCTTTCAAAAAGATCTGTCCATATATAAGGGAAATGTACAATAGATGCTGTGTAAAATGATGCAGGTCATGGCCCATAAAAAGTGCCTGTGTCCTCAGTGTGAAAGTCTCTGGATCTGAGGTATGGACATGTACTGGAGATTCCATGCTTGGAGTTGATTCTTTAGAAACTAGAGCAGCAGGGCACTTCCCGTTATGCTCCTTCACTTTGGATCACCTGTGGGCATCCTGCTTCGATAACACTGTAGATGGATTCAGCCCTGCTGAATAGATTAATAAGAAAAGAACCCGCTTTTCCGTATGTTTGGAAGGACTGTAGGCTTAGACCAACATGTGTCTCCGTCGATGCAATGCTAAGTGATCCGAGCGAGAGAAACTGCGATCACAGTCTGCACATTTGAATGGCTTCACTCCTGTATGTTTGCGGTAATGCCTTGTTAGTTCATCTGAGCGTGCAAACTTCCAGGTGCATCCTTCCCAGGTACACATGTAAGGTTTCTCTCCTTAAAAAAAAAAAAAAAAGAAAAATATTACTTGTTTTCCTAAAATTTATTATGCATATCAATGTATAAGTTAACAATATCCCATTAAAGAGGACCTGTTGGCTCTTCTGACATCTATTTTATTAAATTGTTGTTTTTCTCTTGACATAATGGTTCTGGAATATTTTTAGAACTCTACATTCCCCTGTTGTTCCTCCTAGAAACTGAAAAATAACCTGACAACTGGGTGTGGCCAAAGGGGTGTGTCCCTGCCCTCTCATGCCTGATAGAACAGTGTCAGTCTGTATAGGAACACACCCCTACTAGTAACACCAAGTTCTTAAAGGGATTCTACCATTAAACTACCTTTTTTTCTAATGAACACGTCGGAATAGCCTTAAGAAAGGCTATTCATCTCCTACCTTTAGACGTGGTCTCCGCCGCGCCATTCCGTAGAAATACCGTTTTTAACCGGTATGCAAATTAGCTCTCCGCAGCAATGAGAGCGGGCTCCAGCGCTGAAACACCGATGAGCGCGTCCCCATTGCTGCCCAGAGCTCTTTCCTGCGCCACCTACTTCTTCTGCAGCAACTCCGCCTCATCTGGCCTCTCTTCCTCTTGTAGTTCGATACAGGAGCATAGAGAGGCCACCCCAAAATGGCCGCCGGCCAGCTCCTGTATTGAACTGAAAGAGCGGCTACCCCAAAATGGCCACCGGCCGGCTCCTGTATTGAAATGCAAGAGCGGCTACCCCAAAATGTCCGCCGGCCAACTCCTGTATTGAACTGCAAGAGTGGCTACCCCAAAATGGCCACTGGCCGGCTCCTGTATTGAACTGCAAAAGCGGCTACCCAAAAATGGCCACCGGCCGGCGCCCATTTTTGGGTAGCCACTCTTGCAGTTCAATACAGGAGCCAGCCAGCGGCCATTTTGGGGTGGCCTCTCTATGCTCCTCTATAGAACTACAAGAGCAAGAGAAGCCAGAAGAGGCGGAGTTGCTGCAGAAGAAGGAGGCGACGCAGGAAAGAGCTCTCGGGCAGCAATGGAGATGCACTCATCGGACTTTCAGCGCTGGGGCCCGCCCTCATTGCTGCGGAGAGCTCATTGCATACCGGTTAAAACTGGTATTTCTACGCAACGGCGCGGCGGAGACCACATCTAAAGGTAGGAGACGAATAGCCTTTCTTAAGGCTATTCCGACATGTTCATTAGAAAAAAAGGTAGTTTAATGGTAGAATCCCTTTAACTTTTTCCAAACTCCTACAAGGAATAATACAGCGCCAAGTTTTAGAAAAGATCATCTAGAATTGATGACTTATTGGAAATACAAGTGTTTGCTAAAACAGATATGTCAGGAGAACTGATAGGTCTTCTTTATCTAGGCCTTGTCCAATAATTGTCATCATAGCACTGCAAAAGGTACAAGAGTTTGCACTAATCCATTCTGTAAATCCGTCTATCTGTTCACATGGCCTGTTTGTTTTTATTAAAGATTAAATCTATCAGTTCCTTCCAATATAAACTTTACATGTTTTAAGTGCATGAAGTATTATTGTGCTCAAACAAGAGCTAATATATAGCCTGAAGAGGACAATTAAAATGACTATTCTTTATTTATTCCATTTAAAACTAACAGTAGTCTAAGTCACACCCTGACCCCAAAACAGGTTGACAGAAGAGGAGGTAAAATCTAGGAGGAGGAAAGGAAAGAAAGATAACATTTTAGTTACACTTAAAATATAATAGACATCAATGGTGTATTATACTGTATTGAGCTGCTGGCCACCATAAAACATTCAGCTGTCAAAGATCATATTTATGAAAAGAATTATGATGTTTTATATCAAAGAATATACAGAGTATATTATAAAATCCCTCATCGATTCGGGGTAGTAATATCACTGGTAAAAGCAAATCAGTGAATTTCATTGTATCATCTGATCCTACTACTAAATATATACATTTAGAATACGACTGGATACAAGAATATTTTATGTCTTGCTATAATCTGTGTTCTTGAGAAAAAGCCTAATTTGACAATATACTTTACAATTTTAAGCCAGGGCTCTACTGAATCCCATCCATGCACTGCGGGAAACTACGCGCGTTGCGGTTTTGGAAATCGTAGGACGTCCATTATACCTATGGAAATGCCTGTAGTTTCCATATAGGTATAATTGAAGCAGAAAGTTTGCAGAGGTAACCTCTGCGGACTTTCTTTGAAAAGCACTATGGGAAAAACTCTGTGTTACCATTTTTTTGCTGCGGCCCGCTACATGGTGACTAAGCCTTAAAGGGGATTTCTAGGACTATAATATTTATGGCAGTGGCCACTTCACTATATACCAAACACAATGCTGTACAATGTATAGTGACTGTGCTTGGTATTGCAACATAGACATGAGCTGCAGCACGGACATGTCACCAATACACGTGAGGTCACTGGCCTAGAAAGAGGAAGTAGATCTCAGTATTATAGTCCCGGAATACTCTAAACTGTGGCTCTCAGAGTTGTCATCTAATAAACATTACACATGTTTGGGCAATCGGTGATGATTAGTGACACTACGTATGACAGACTGTCTAGTAATATTGTGACTACAAATACATAATAGCAATGCCTTGTCACTATCCTACAGCTTGAGCTTCCCCATATGATGGCTATAGATAACCTTTTGTCATATTAGAGCCTGGGAATTTGCTGGAGAAAGTGGAGTGGAGTAATACTTTACAGAGTTTATATATTACACAAGTATTTTTCTATACAGAGGACAGGGCAGATCACACCACCACCTTGTTGTCTCCTCTATGCTATCATTGGGGTAGGGGATTTTACAACATTTTACACAGCTAAGACTTTGCGTTTGAAGGATATACTCTAATGTTCAATGAGTTCAAGCTGATATAATGTCATGGGTATTTGTCCCCATAGTGTTCTAACTCTCCAGTTGGATACACTTTTAACTACGTTCAGATCGGCTACTTCAAGTGCCATCATTCATTTTGGTTACACCTATTGCATATAATCGTCTTCAAACTACTTGATATTATGAATGGCGCGATGCTTTTATAGCCACCCATAAAAGAGGAAAGGGTTACTCAAAACTCTGAACAAAGCCGCTGTCTTGTCTTACAATAAAGTTTGGTTTCGGTTGCATTAAACACATTAGCTTTGTTTAACATATGTGCGGTTACTGTGTAATAAAAGGAAAGCAAACACGGGCTGTTTTTTTAAAACCTGTCCCAGCATGGAAGTCTACAGCTAAGAAATGGTTCTAAACTGCCTGACAAGCAACTCAAACACTACAGTTAACTTCATCCTGGCACCGGCTGTATACAGACTCATTAAAAACAGGGAAAAACTCTGAGATTCTCATGTCTGACACAATAGAAAAAAACAGTCAGATTCTGAACATAAAGTAGCTCTGCAGATCTCCCACATCTTAGATGACTGACACTGTTTAATGATGTTCTAAGTAGTAAAATCTAGTCACACACAAAGATTTGGCTCTTGGGCAGGGAGTCGCATAGCTATAGAGCAGAAAAACAATGTTAATTACATTTTGGGCCTATGCCGAAAAAACATGCAATCCTAAAATGTACAGAAATACCTGCAGGTCAAAAAAGACTATCATATAATTAATAAGGAAGAATAGAAATGTTCTCAAACAAGTGATGAAACTTTGGAGCTGTTACATGCGGGCAAAAAGAGAAGTGCAGTAACTTGTACCCTATGGAAGATCATGGGCGTTATAGATATAGGAAAATAACATTTACTTACAGTGTCATGTTGATCATATAAAAGTGCCTTTGTATGTAAATAAAGGATTCATTTGCTATAAAAGATCACCAATGTCAAGTGTATGAAAACAGATATACTATATAAAGGGATTGTCCATGATTGGCCTATTTCAATGGAGCACTGTTACACAGTGCACAACTGTGTACTGTTGTGCACTGTTGTGCCACGCACAACCCATGAACAATTGTGGAATATTTATTGCACTTGCTTTTCATCCGCAGAGTTTTCATTATACTTATAGGGGAACCGCCAGCGTTTCTGAAGTAATAATTGACACGCAGCGATTTTGAAAGACACAACAGTTTTGACGATCACAGCGTGTCTACTGTGTGTATTTTTCTGTAATGTGTATGGGATTCGCTAGATTCGGGTTTTTTTCCACTGTATTTCCACCATGGCTAACTCATGGTGTTTACGCCACATGGGGCCTTAAGTGGTAACAGAGAATAGATGCATTAGGCACAGTCTTATGATGCGTGGTGTGTTATACTGTGTATCTGTTATCGGCTGTACAAGCAGCATAGCTTGCTAAAGAAGTGGAGTTACATCGCTGAAAAAATGAAAGATTGAGGCTACTATAAAATAAGCCAATGGAAATTTTGGGAATGAATACATTTGCTGTCAAACATGGGAACAAAGAATGTCTTATAAAATAAGGAAAGTGGGGATTAAGGATGGGAACAACAACTGTAGTATACTGTATGAAAAGTTTCCCTGCCATCTCGGCATCTGAAATCCTTGTAACCATCTTGATTTAGATGAAACCATGAGTTTGTACTAAGGGCTTACATTACTTGTAATGTACTGTTTCTGAGACACCATTGCATTCATTGTTTACAATTAGCTCTATTCCACAATGTGTGCCATCTGTGCATTCAGTATGAAAAATTAATATGGGACTGGAAAACCCCTTTAGGCTAAGGCCCTATGTAGTGGCCAGAAGCAAAAAGCGCTGTGGAAAAAAATGTGGCGGAAAAGCATAGTTCTTGTCACAGAAAGTCTGCCAAGTTTTCCTCTGAGGACCTTCTGTCCCTATTATACCTATATGGAACACGCTAGTATATCCGTAGGTATAATTGATATGCTGTGATTTACAAAAACACAATGATTGTTTACATTGCTGTGTTTTGGATATTTTACAATACCTGCAATGAGTGGATGGGATTAGCCAGAATCCCATCTGTTTTGCAGGTACTGAATAATGCCAAGGTTTCTGCCGCAGTCTCCACTGCGGCCAAATCGTGGTATTAATGCTAAGTGCGCCCCGAGCATTTAGACTCATTCAAGCACTTAACCTCCCTGTGAGAAAACGCTGAGCTCAGGTATACTTAAAGTTTACACTTGGTGTTGTCTATTTAGTTCTGCACCTTTCCAGGTGACTGCCTTTGCCCACATTGCCACCATATGTAATTCCAGATTCTTCTTTTTTGCTTTCTGGTTCTTTAAGGCAGAGTTCACACAGAGTATTTTGACTGTATTTGCCTCAAAATCCTGACCAAAAAGACAGCTCCCATTGAAATCAATGGAAGCCGGTCAGTTCTTTTTTTCCGGAAGCCGTTTGTTCCAGCTCCTGGAAAAAAGAACGGACATGCTCATTCTTCAGGTGAATCCGCCTATAGACACTCCCTCCTCCCAACTAGGCCCATTCATTTGGGCCGAATTCAGAGCGGAGTGCGCGACTGGATGCCAATGCATTGCACTGGCATCCATTTGCAGCTACCCGTATTTTGGACCGGAACCTGAGGCGGCCTCTGCCTCAGGTTCTGGACCAAAAAACCCGATGTGCACTCAGCCTTATGTGGATTTTCTTTTGTATATTTACTATATGACATTAATAAGGTCCCTTAATGGTGCTCAGGAAAAGCAATTGCCATTACTACAGATAAACTTACTTCCCACTTTGTGGGGTGGCCGACGCCAAACTCTGTTGTGAGCTTCTGAATTCGAGTTACTGTAAAAGCTACATGAACACGTCTGTTGTGCAGAGGTCTATGAAAACCAGAATGGATTATACCCATTTGTGTGCACTAGGCCTAACAGTACCAACAGTCTAGGAGTGATTATACATAAACTATTGAGAGTCTCCTTGGAAACCTAAGATATGAACACTACTTGTCATAATTTCATGTAGACAAAGCCAAGGAGAAGGACAGTTTCTTAAGAGCACAGGGTAAAGTGGCCTACAGCTCAGGTTAGATAGCAGCAATGCTTTAGAAAATAATCTATATACTATTTCCACACTTTAGTTTGACCTACAAAACCGTATCTTTTATTTATTTTTTTAACGTAAAATCCATTACAGTATAACTATGTGCGAATTGTAAAAAGTTACAGTTAATGATTGATCTGCTGTGCTGTTCTCCGTGACCTTAGTAATATTTGTGAATAGAGTCATGTACATGGAATGGATTGTCATTGTCAAAGACTCTGATAATATAATCTGTCACTAAAGATAGGATTTCTCAACTCCAGGCCTCAAGGAACCTCACCAGGTCTTATTGTGAGGATTTCTTGGCACAGATGATATATTAAGTATTGCAAAATCAATGATTACTACATGTGTGGCACATTACAAGGAAGAAACGTCATGTCATGTACTGTTGGGGTTCCTTGAGAACAACATATACTAATAACTACTAATTTACCTGTGAGCAGTATAACTATTCACTGCTGAAAACAGATCAACAGATTTCTGAACAAAACAAAAACCACAAATACATTTTATTTCTTTATTTCGGATAATTCATATGCAGGAGGCAAAGTGAATGGGTTAGTGATAAATAACTCTACTTAACTTGAACAATACGTAAGCCAAAGCTTTACAGTTCTACAAAACATTGCTAATGGATCTTCTAGAAAGGAGAGTTGACATAAAAGGTTTTCAGTGGTAGCACTTGTATCCTTTTAGAGCATTAGGGATGCTCTTCTTAATTGTGTCTTTTTAAATGAAGAAAAGGAATATGATTATATGGCTCGGCACACCCTCCTTCTAATATTATATTTAATGCGTTAATAGCACTTTTGCTAATTACTCGACTTCACGTCTATGTACTTAGGTCTGTCTCTAAATGTAACTTCAGCCGTTGTTTTTCTGCCTTGGCTTTATTTCAATGTGCTTAATGTTGATAGATAAAAATGACATAAGAAGGGTGTTGTACTGATATATCATATCAACACAAGTACAGTATATTTATTCCCAGTTGTATTACAAGCATTGTAACCATGTGCTACTACTGCAAGTTGTCATCACAACCAAGACATATCAGAAAGTTGTGCTGGGAGTTTTACTATGCTCAGATTTACAGTATTCTAAAAACTACATAATAAAGTCTATAGTGTGCAGAAAAATGCAATAATAAAGGTCAGACCTGATGTCAAGGGTGGGCATACTGTGTACATGTGACTGACAGTAACTGAGCCAACCATGCATTTTTTGATGCAGTTTATTCAGCCAACAGAGAGGAGAGGTTGACATTAAAGGACTTGTCCAAGCAAAAATGGACAACCCTTTTAATGTTTAGATCAGCTGGGGTTAGTGAAAAAAAAAAAAAAAAAACTCATACTCACCTGTCTCCACTGCTCCGGTGTCCCCTTGCGCATCCCAGTTCTTCTGCTCTGATGGTGTCTTACAGAGTTCTGCTTAATCCAGTAAGGCGGTCTCCAGACTGCTGAGGCCAATCAGTGAAGGGCCTGAATGTCACTAACTGTAACATCACGGGTCCTCTTTCTGAGGCCTGCTGAGGCCAATCAGCGGCCTCAGCGCAACGGCGGAAGAGGACCTGGGAGACACCGCCAAAGAAGAAGAACTGGGAGGAACAGGAGGACACCGGAGCATTGGGGACAGGTGCGTATGCATTTTGTTATTTTGTCACTGCCCCCAGTACATTTAAGCGTTAAAAGGATTGTCCATTTTTGCCTAGACAACCCCCTTAAGAACATACTAATGTGGCAAAATCTTTATACCAGAATCAGCTCAGGAGAGGAAAAAAGACATTATACACTAGGGAATTATAAAAAAGAGTAATCAATGAACAGGGCATAAAGCCACTGAACTAGAATACACATCCATAGAACCAGAGATATGGTTCAGTATTGTAAGCAGCCATTTTCCCATGGCCTGTGGGCATGCGCAGTCTGCTCTGCCGAAGGCCCAAGGCCTAGAAGTTACAAGCCACCGCCAGAAGAAGAGGCTGAAGATGACGCTGCTGACGAAGATGGAGGTGGCACTGGAGAGAGTTCTCTCGCAGCACTGGGGACGCCCCCAGTGCTGTTTGAGCGCTGGGGCCCGCCCCCAGTGCGGTGATAGATCTAATTTGCATACAGAGAAGAACCGGGATTGTAGGTGAACGGCGGCAAAGAGAAGACGATGAAAGGAAGGAGGAGAATAGCCTTTCTTAAGGCTATTCTAACGTGGTACTTCGTGTCTGAGTGATAGGATCCCTTTAATGACAATGCAGCTTCATAGATAATGTCTTTATTGTGGGTGATTTTACAAGAATATCAGCCTTTATGTGAACTAAACAAAACAAGATCAACTTTGATGGGCAAGCTGTCGAAATTTAGTGCACTTGCCAAACATCTACTGTACATGACCATCCTTAGATGAGTACCCCAATAAAAAGCATTTTTATTAAACATCTACGTATAGAGGACCTTACACCACCATCACAATTCAAGTTCTTAGCATCTGTTTAATAGGTCCTGCTCCATTGACTCCTGCGCAGTTGCAATTTTCTCTCTGTCCTCCTCAGTTCCCGAACAACAAGTGCAGTTAGTTTTGGTGCCTGAAGTGATATTTAAGCCCCTGCTGTCAGAAGGTCGGTTTAAGGCACAGAGGTGTGATCCAGAGTTCCAATCAGAGGCAGCAAGAGTCAGAGCTCAGGCCCCTTGCTTGATCCTGCCTGACACCATCCTCCTGAC
Source organism: Leptodactylus fuscus (assembly GCF_031893055.1). Classification (NCBI taxonomy): domain Eukaryota; kingdom Metazoa; phylum Chordata; class Amphibia; order Anura; family Leptodactylidae; genus Leptodactylus; species Leptodactylus fuscus. The sequence goes on along the minus strand of NC_134266.1, from coordinate 200,010,490 downwards.
AGTACAGAGTCTAAATACCATATCATACAACAAAGATAGCAGCATTGGTTGTTCAGTAAAGATGGGTGCTAAAGAAAAAATTCCAACTATGTTGGAATCAGTGGAGCTGCGTTCTATTAAATGATGTGAAGAAATAGATTTGTTGGAGGTGGTGGAAGGTCTTCTTTAAATGCTGCGCCTCATAAGAATCTGTGGCACATTACCTTACTTAGCTTTCATTCACCTAAGTCTGCTTCTGGCTCTGCATACTCTGTTGTTCCAACAGCAGCTGATTCAGGTGACCAGTGGACCCCCAAAATCCTGACTCCCCACCAACCTGTTATTAATTACTTATCTTATTCATGACCAATCCTAAGGATAGAATATCAATCAATGTTGGACAACCCCTTTGAGAATTTAGACCTTTGTACCTGAAAAATTGATACTTACCTATAAAAAAATAAGAAAGAAATTATCAGCAGAACTAGTTAGAACCCATTTAGATCTTTCCATCTTAGGCATTTATGGTATGTCCAATTCTGAGACCTGCATCTACCTCTAGAATGGAGGTCTCCAGCCCCCTGTCCCACAATTGCTGTACATGGAGAAGTGGCAATGCACACTCAGCTCTCTCCTTTCTCTTCCAACAACTAAGCACAAGTGCTGAACACTAAAATGGGAATATCCCTTTAAGATGTAAGCCTATAAACATTAAGGCGTAGATAATAATCTCAAGATGAAAGGTCAGTTCTGATGGTACAGCTAAATCTAATGCACATCATTACCACAGATACAGACAAGAAAAATTGTTATTAAAGATGAAGATCACATTAGTTTAAAATGTAACTAAACTGTTGGACAATTTGATTTTTTGGCAGCACTTGCATCATTAACATAGTTTGCTATATATTTTATTAACAAATTTTGGAAGCTGTCTCAGAAATCCTGCATTTTTCGTTGTTTTTTTTCTTGCTTCGCAATTGAGCGCTGTCCCAGCTTCTCATTTTCTTATTGTGTAGGGAGAAGGGGCCGTGTGAGGCGAAGAGAAAATGGGGGGGGGGGGGGGGTGCAGTCTCTTCGGGCGACTACATCTCAGGCATTATAATATATACAATAGAAGCTTTTGATGTCATAAGAGGAAATTCTCATATTCCATTACACTAAGGATCCAGTTCTACCTGTATGATTTCCAGAGATATCACTGTGTTGAAAATACAGACGTAAATAGGATATTTATATCTATACTTAGTGACATATGAAAGATGAGAATCTCCTCTGTCATATGGCAACAAAAACAAGTTTCTACATTTATAATGCCTGAGATATAGTCATTTGAAGTGACTCTCCCTCACCCTTATTTTCTCTTTAGTTCACACAGCCCCATACTCCATACACAATAAGAAGCAGGGGCAGATCTCAATAGAAAAGCAAGGGAAAGGATGAAAAAAAATGCAGGATTTCACAGAAAGGAGCCAACTTTTGTTAATAAAGTATATTACAAAATTTATTAATGACAAATGCTGCCAGAAAATCAAAAGCTGCCATAAAGTTTAGCTACACTTTAAGTATTATTGTGGATCCGGATATTTACTGTTCAATAAATGAAAAGGAATTTCGAGAATTTTAATTTGAATAATATAAAATAATAGCAGACAGTAAAACTGGTGAATGGACAAAAGCATTTGTTATTTAAGAACATTGCGGCTTTCTTCTGCTTTCTTAAATACATCTCCATTAACAGGTTATTGATTTATTTTTTATTTTTCATTACAGGCTAGAAATAAAAGCAAGGAAAAGAGACACGTGAGTTGAAGAGATCATTCTCATGGACTGGTAAGGAATTTGTAACCTCAAAATGACTATATAACCCCAGGCATTCACAGCATTATGTATTTGCCTAATCGTGTTTGATGTTTTCAGTAAAAATAGCAATGATGTAAGAAAATTAGATCAAACAAAATAATTAAAATAAAAAACCCTATTGTTTCAGTATCAAAATAAACCTCTTGTAACCAACACTATGCTATCATATGTAATTCTAGTTCACCATCTAGTGGCAGATGGAGTCATTGCACTGTTTTCTAGCAAAGAATTTAATTTGATAAAAGTGTTTTCTGGGGGCATCGCTGGCCAATTCCACTTTCATAATCAAACCATATACTATTCATTGCCTTCATTTCACTACCTTTACAGCTATAAATCTACTGCATCATCGACTTTAGACAGTAGTCTCGTGTAAGCGGCCACAAGAAAATGGCCGCATGCATGCGCAGTCGGCTCTGCCCGACACCCGTTGGCAGAGCCAACTCTGCATGCCTAGGATTTTGAAGACTAGTGGTGTAAGAAGATGTGGCGAGAAGCGTTTCAGAAGAAGACAAAGGCGTCACTGGAGAGTTTTTAGCAACACAGGGGATGCCCCCGGTGCTGTTTGAGTACTGGGGAACGCCTCCAGTGTTGCAAGAAGCAACTCTTTACCTTCAACACAGCATCAGTTCTTCGAGGTATATTTGCACACGGTTTTTGAAGGAACCTGAACTAAGTCCAGATCTTCTATGGATGTTGGCTTACTCAGATCCTTCTCTTCATGTAATTATAGACAGACTGGATAATACTGAGCTCTCTCTGGGGTGGTCACACCGAATATTAATGTGATTAAGGCGGAAACACAGCTTTTTTTTTTTTTGTTGCAGATTTTGTTGCGGCTTTTTGATCCAAAACCAGGAGTGAATTGAGCAGAAGGGAGAAGTATAGGCACTTCCTATATATTTCCCATTCGTTTTAAGACATTCTTGGTTTTGGCTAAAAAAAAAACGCAAAAAAAAAAAAAAAAAAGCTACATTTCTGTAATGTGGGGCCTCAACCTTAGACTTCTTTTTTGTTCATTCACTTGATTTTGTTAATTGACAAAAAATATTAACACTTCTATTTTTTAAAGCAATCTTACTTTGAAGCAATTTTTTCCACACCTGCCTAAAACATTTGCACAGTACTGTATTTAATAATTTGAGTTCTGGTGGAATTTTCTTAAAAAAACCTGATGTATATACCTTACACCTCATTTATTGAGCATTGACAATTTCACATAGTTTGTGTGCCTTGTCTGTCATGTGGGTGTGTTATTTCAGAAATGTTTTGTAGCAAACAAAGCCAACTAATAAGTGATGTAAAGTTAGACTAGACAGCCTAAAGATACTTCAGATTTGACAAACCAGCCACTGAGATAAATCTGGTGCAGTTTAGGACTGTCTAGTCTATGTCTTCACTGTCTAGTATAAATATTCACTGTCCTAAACAATATTAGTAAATCTGCCCCAGTATTCTTCCAAACTTACTGTCAGAGCAACAAGAACACTGAACACCTTCAAATCCAATTAGCCACCATTAATTAAAAGTTTATATATGCTGGAGAAATATAAGACTGATTCTGAAGATAGTACCTACCTGTGTGAGTTCGTCTGTGTGCCTTCAAGTGAGAACTTTTTGTATAGACCTTGTTACATCCTTCAAAATCACACCTATGTATTCTTCTCCTCCTGGAGTCAGGAGATTCTGACCTTCGCTGGCGTCTTGTGCTTTCAATACTAAATGGTGAGACGGAGCTGCAAAACAGCAATAAAAAGTCAATAAAGATCCACAGAAAAGTGCAAGCACAACACATGCAGTACAGTAACATAAGAACTGCAAACTGACTTTCTCTAATCCTATCTACCATTTGCACAACTCTTTGTTTTTTAGAGACCGAGTGCCCAAACTGCAAACCAAAACCCACTAACTATTCTTAAAGTGCCATAATGACAATTTAACCTTAATACTCTGCGGATGCACAATTGCAGACAATTACGGACTCGCAAAATACAGTTGTGTGAATGGGTCTTTACAGAGCTTTCAATAATACAAATAACTTTGTACTGAAAATATTAGCATTTGGTGTTTTTGCACAATTGATGTTCACTATTTACATCACACAGAATCTCTTTTATAGTGACTGTGCAGTGTTACTACAGCCTGTACTAAAATTATGTCTGTTATAAAATAGATACTGTATGAAATAAATATTGAAGGGCCCTCACACAGTACAATCTCCTCCACAGTGGCCCCAAGACAATGCAATCTGCTCCACAGTGGCCCCCACACAGTACAATCTGCTCCACAATGCCCCCCACATAGTACAATCTGCTCCACAGTGGCCCCCAATGTAGTATAATATGCTCTATAATGGCCCCACCTAGTGTAATATGCTCCACAGTGGACCCCCACACAGTATAATATACTCCACATTAACCCTGAACAATATAATATACTCCACTGTGGCCCTTACACTGTATAATATACTGTGTGCGGGGTACTGTGGAACATAATATACTCCACAGTAGACCACACACAGTATAACATGCTCCTGTACTTACCTGCACTCCCACGTAGAGAAGGGCAGCCTCCCACCAACGCAAAGCAAGAACTGATGAATGACTACATCACGCCTGCGTTGGGGCACACAGACCAGCGGCCTACACTAATACACCTGAAAGAAGCGCTTGCCAGATTCCCCATTATCGAGCGATCCAGGAGCCTGATTGGGGCAACAGCACGTGTGCCCACAGAGAGGGTTCTGAGTGCTGCCTCTGGTACACGTGATATAGGTTCACCACCACGGATCTAGGATGTCATGTGGGATATTTATACAGTCTTGGCATGGGGCATATGTAAATGTAGTTAAAGGGGTATTCAGATCAGTTTTCGACACAACATACAGGTATACAATCTTGTAGTGGTGTATAAACAATAACAATCCCCTTGTGACCACTATGACTCTGAGCTCTGACTCCTAATGCCCCCAAATACTTTAGAGAAAATTCAACTAAACCCTCTGATTTCAGAAGGATCAGCCAACTATCTTATGCATATGGGAGCCATCCATTTCTTGTCTGAAAGATGATGTCAGAGAATAGAAAGATAAAGCTTCTGGAATTCAAGAACCCTAATCTTTTCTTCTCCTTGGAGATAAGCTGCCAAAAGTTTCTGGGAGAAGCTTACTTCACTCCATTGAAGAAAACATACACTCTCGTCTGAACGAAGTGTGCATGTGTATGGGGAAGTTGGAAAGAATAGTTGCTGGAACAAATCAGCAAGCCAGTACACATTAAACTACAAAAATGGACAAACGTCACTAGATGTGTTGCTGCAAAACTTATGACAGCTATGGTGAAATCTAACAATGAGTGATCGTTTTAGCTTACTGATGACAAGAAGTCATTGACTGGAAAGAAGTCAACCATTTTTGAGATTTTTGCCCAGTAGGGACAAAAGATGTTTTGTAAGCATCTAAGAACAATATTTCCTTTAAAGAACACTTACTGAAAAAAGTTGCCCTTTGCCCGATGTCATTGAACTAATGTGAGCAGTTTGAACAACTTTAATGTCTAATATGGAATAAAATGTATACCACAGCGTCAGCAAAATAACCATTTAACAAACAACTGTTCATACAATAACTGTTAAACCATCAACCTACTCTTGTCTAATGTGTATGTCCATCTTTAGCACATCTATGTTTGTCCTGTAGTCACTGTTTCCATTCAGAACAATGTGGTCCCATGGATGAGATATCAGATGGAATGTATTTCACTAAGTCTAGGGTCACACCTGTGCCTATTTCACTTTCAGGGTTTCCGTCCCTGAATCCACTTGAAAAATGCGCCGAGAAAAGTTCTGAAAGCAGGACTTTTTTCTCCACATTTTTCAGGCAGAAACCCATATGGACTCTATTATAGCCTATGGGTTGTGCAGGCAGGGGCGGATCCAGGGCCGGGCAAGCCGGGCAACCGCCCGGGGCCCCGCGCCCGGAGGGGCCCCGCGGCATAGCCCGAAACACAGGTCGCATTGCCAGCGGCAGCACACAGCATAGTTGGGCAAGTGCCGGGGCCCACATAGCCTCTGGGGGCCCCCGACACTTGCCCGCCCCAGCACAGAACTAACGGGGAATTCTGTACTGGAATTCCCATTAGTTAGCGATCGTTGCTTTCAGCAATATGTGCAAATGCACATACCGCTGAAAGCTGTCAGTGCAGGCTGTGGTCGCACGGCCCACAGCCTGCACGGACTATAGAGTGACTGATGCAGCGCCTGCCAGGGACTGACGTCATCAGCGCTTGCAGCCAGAACATGGAGGAGGACGCTGGCTGCTCTTCATGGGACATGTCATGTGGAACTTCAGGTAAGTAAAATTCTCGGGGTGTGGGGGCCCTACTGTGATGAATATGATACTGAGTGGGATACTGTGTGGGGGTGTACTGTGGTGCATATATTATTGAGTGTGGGGCCCTACTGTGGTGCATATAATACTGAGTGTGGGGCCCTACTGTGGTGCATATAATACTGAGTGTGGGGCCCTACTGTGGTACATATAATACTGAGTGTGTGGACTCTACTGTGGTGCATATAATACTGAGTGGGATACTATGTGGGGGTCTACTGTGGTGCATATAACCCTTTGTGTGGGGGCCCAAAGTGGAGCATATAATACTGTTTCGGGGCCTAAAATGGAGCATATAATACTGTGTGAGGGGCCACTGTGAAGTATATAATACTGAAGGGGGGATGAAACTGGGGGCAGAGGTGAAGGGGGGACATGAAACTGGGGGCAGAGATGGAGGGGGACATTTAACGGGGGGCAGATGAAAGGGGCACTTAAAATGTGGGTGACATTAAAGAGTGGGTTGGGTTGGGACACATGCGGTTTTATATACCGCTAGAAAGCCAGTCGGCTTTCATGATCTGTGCCCCAGGTGAAGAGCTATTGGTGCCGGTACTGTAGCTCTTTACAGTCAGTCAGGAACGTCCTTCTTCACAGCAGCGTGGGGAGGAACGCTCCTCCCCTCTCTCACAGTACAGTGCTATAGGCACTGCTGTGAAGAAGGATGTTCCTGACAGAGTGTCAGAAACGCCCCTTCTGATTGTGAAGAGCTACGGTACCAGCACCGATAGCTCTTCACATGGGGAACAGATCATGAAAGTCGGCTTTCTAGCGGTATATAAAACCGCATTTGCCCAAAGTGATGAAAGGTCCTCTTTAAGAGGGTCATTAAACTGGAGAAAACTGGAGGGGGACATTAAATAATGGGGGTCACTGCAGGAGGACATTAAACCATGGGAGTGCAGTGATGGAAGCCAATAGCCTGGGGAACATTAAAGGGGGTGTGCAGGATAACATTTTTTTTTTTAATTATAGGTGAAGCTAGGCATCAGACATACAGCTCTATAAATAGATGGTGAGACCAGTCCCCCAGCCTTCACATACCTCACTCATTTCCCCCCTCCTTTATCTGTGAGCAGGACGCTAGGTCACATGTGTGGTGCAGACACAGGAACAGGCTCACTCCCGTGTACTTGGCCCATTTCCCTCCTCCCAGTTGGTCAAACACAGCTAACTAGTTAAAAAAATGCCTCAAAAACTTTTATGGGCATTTTTAGGGCAATTTTTTTAAAAAAAAACGGGGGGGGGGGGATTCCCAGACCCCCCCGTTCCCCTGGGGGGTATTCCATACCCCCAGACCTCCCGGTAAGTAGGGCCCCGCCAAAGTCAATTGCCCAGGGCCCCGCAAAGCCTGGATCCGCCACTGTGTGCAGGTTTCCACTTGTAACTGCTTTTTAAGTGGATTAGCTTTCCAGAAACCCAGGCGCAGGTATGAAACTAGCATAAGGCTTTACAAAGAAACTAAAAACCTCTCAAAAAACTAAAAGCCTATAAAACCCCTTTAGGCTGAGGCCCCACATTGAGGAAACGCAGCTTTTATTGTTGCAGATTTTGCTGCAGTTTTTTGAGTCAAAGCCAGAAATGGATTGAGCAGAAGGGAGAAGTAAAAGAACGTCCTATATGTTTCCCATCCCTTTTGTAGCCATTCTTGTCTTTGGCTCTGCTGTAAACTGCAGTAAAATCTGCAACAAAAAAAAATCTGCGTTTCCGCAATGCGGGGCCTTAGCCTTACTCTTCTACCATTGTCTACACAGTGTGGGTCAAGACATAAAGAGAGCAAGGACTGGCTACAGTCATACAGGAGCGGCTACAGTTCTCAGGACGGAGCTCTTCACATCCAAGGATCCATCATAATTTAAAAATTTAAAACTCTGCAACATTTTTTAATTATTTATATTTGCAAAAATGTGTGACTTCTAATCGTCTGCCAATTTCAATACAGTTATGTTCATGGGAAAACCTCTTGAAACCTCTTCTCACTGCTGTCCTCTACTCTGCTGTGGAGGTTCATGGTGTAAGCTTAACATCTAAATTAGATTTTGTGAGCTCTTTGTATGTAACCCCTTTATATCACTTTACAAGTTATTAAGAGAGAGATGATCCGCTGATATCATTGCTAGAAATCAGATTATATGTTTGGTCTCCTCTTTCTCTTGGGCACAAACTTCATGTTATCAGATTCTACTGAAGTGATGCCAATGGAACCTTCTGTTCCCAGCAGAGCATGCCAACCATTCATGGTGTTACCTCCTGTTATAAACAATGTTTCATATATTAATAATACAGGTGAAAATAAGAAACTTTGTAATATATTTTATTAAGGAGAACTGTTTCCTTCAGCACTTATTAAGCTATTCTCCTGCCACTTATCTTCAGTCTGACTGTTATGTGTACCTTATATTCATCTCCGTATTCAGCCTCACACATAGACCTCTATAGAGAGGGGAGGAGGGAGTAAGATTCTCCTGCCTTCTGGATACTTCAATTATTGCCTCATTTTTTGCTCTCACAGCCTCTTATCTACAACATAACAGTGCTACAATAAAAAGGAAGGAATAGAGTGTATCAGCAAAAATTATATCAGTGTCTTTTTATCTCTTTTCCTCTCTACATAGACTAATATAGAGAAAGTAACTCCCTGAAAAGTGGAGATGAAAACATATTGCTTTAACCCCTTCCCAACACATTCCTTAATTTTTATTATTGACTTACAATAACCCCATATCTTTTTTTTAATTTATTTTTTATCATTGTGCAGCCAATACATGTTACCTGTATTCTATGGGTCAGTACAATGCCATGGATACAAATTTTATATAGTTTAAAAAAAAAAATCCTAAACTGTGCATAAAAAAAATTCCTGTTTTTCCCATATTCTGACACCAGTATCTTGTTTTTAATATTCCTGTGGGTTTCTCTTTTGGGGGGTAAGATGTACATTTTATTTATATTAATTTGGGGAATGTCTAATGCTTTGATTGCTTTTTTTCTAAATTTGTAAGTGAGGTGAAACAGTGAAAAACGATGGTTGGGCAGTTTGATTTTTTCCCTACTATGGCATTCACCATATGGGAAACATACTTTTACAAGTTTGTTGAATGGACATTACGTCTCGGTCAGTTATGATCGAGGGACCAGGGACCTTAATGCCCAGTGGCAATGGTAGTTGCCATATTTAAATACCTGACATCGTACAGCGTACTTTTACAGCAGATGTCGGGAAAGAGTTAATAAGATATAAGTTTCATATTTTAACCTGTACTATTGATTTATGGAAAGGTATAACTGGAGGTACGCTTTAAGTCAGAGATGTCTTCTCTTTCTCTTCTAGAACACTTGCAACAAATTTAGTGTCAGAATCATTTTTATTAATTATTATTATTATTATTATTATTAATAATAAGCAAAATTAATTCCATGGTGCTTTACATCTGAGGGTTCACATACAGTACACAAATGTACAAACAGACATGATACTAACAATGACCCACTGGCACAGTGGGTTAGAGGGTCCTGCCCGCGAGGACTTGCAGTCTATCATTCAGGTCTAAGGACGACTAGTAGCCTACATTATCTATAGTAGCAATAAATATATATAACTACATTGTTTGTAGCTATCACTACAAAGGGCAAATTCACACATTTCCAAATGCATGGGTGAAAGACAACCATTCAGTAAAGTTAAAACGAACAAAAGAACATATTTTAATATTATATCTTAGTACTTCATCATTCATTATTGTGGCCATATTTCTTGTCATACTTCAGGTTTCCTCAGCAATCAATTATGTAAAGGAAAGGACGTGTCTATATGTATTTAATGTATTTTCTTCAAAACAGTCAGGTGACTTAATAGATACTCATCTAGACTATAGTATGATCCTTGTAGTAATGAATGTAGCCACTAGGTGGAGCGCTTGCTGTGTAGAACAAAAGTACTGAATACATAAACAATATCTAAAATGTGATACATTGGTCTGTGCTGTAATGTTGATATTCTACTGAATACTCAATATTCACTACTTGGGAATTTTATTGGATTTTTTTATTTTCCCATTTGATACTAGTGTGAAAACTGTGAAGCAAGTGCATACAATGAAATAGGAAATGGTTTTGGTTATGCAAGTACAGTATAGACCTAGGCAATACCTATAAATTTATTCCATGGAGATTTAAGAAAATGGATGTATGTCATTAAAACCAATGCGTTTCTAACCGATTCACCAGTTCATGCCATGGTTAAAGTAATAATAATAATATATTTTATTTCTATAGCGCCAACATATTCTGCTGCACTGTACAATTTGTAGGGTTCAAGTACAGACAAAGAGATACAGTACAAAGAAATAGTCACTTCACACAACGGGCGCACAGGAGCTTACAATCTAAGAGTAAAGTACAAACTAAAGCAGCAAAAACATTTTATATTCTGTGGCATGACCCCAATATGCTGTAATATGCATTGTACATGGCCACAAATAGTATATTCAAGCAACATTAATAAGCCACAATAAAACTGTAGGTCGATTTTACTATTCAAAGTTTGGGTGTTCTAGTATCCAGATGGAAAAACCAAAAGCTTCTCTAATGTGAATACCAAGCTCCCAGTTCCCACTCCACTTAGGGGGCTTAACCCTTTTATGCCAGAAATTTCCAAATAGGTGACATTGTTTTAATGACAGGAAAAAAAGTTGGGATAGTCCTGACAAATTAGACATGCATTGTTCTGGCATGTACTGTAACTGGCACACTGAACAAGTAGCCAAATAAAGTACATGGGTAGAGGCATCATTGATAAAGGACTGTATGCTGCACTTTTTTCTTCCGTCATTTACAGTAGTTACATAATCGACATCATCTTACACCACACTTACATGGTTCTACTGTAGCAAGCCAACTAAACTTAGAATACACCGACATAGTGTTACAAACAATAGGAGACACTAAATTACCAATAGACCTGGCTCTTCTTGGAATCAAACGGTGCCCCGCTGTAGGATATGTGCCAAAACCTCAACTCTATAAAGTACAGGTAAATACTTCTTAATGATGCTAATAACTGTAGTTTATTACCACTAATTGGCTTCCTAAATGTCTCAGTAAAAATAACTCTATGTAATGTGTTCAGTAAGTAATAAATAAAGAAGTGACACAGTATTTGACTCCACATCAGATGTGAACCTAAGATTAACTTGATTATTAATAAGATAATAAGATAATAATATAGCAAACTTGTGAAATTGATTAAACTGCAGCTGCATAATATGAATTCACGGAAAACAACAAAAAGCAATCCAAGGTTACTAAAAATATTAATTTGTTGTTTTTTGTAGTCTTATGTAATAAAGTATCATGCTACAGCAGTTTAACCAATAGCAGAAGTGCTAGATCTGTATGCAACAAACTGATGGGCCTCATCTCTAGAGATGACTAAGGAATCGTCAATATACTGCCCATACCAGTAGATATGACCCCTTCCTATATACTGCCCATACCAGTGGATGTGACCCCTTCCCATATACTGCCCATACCAGTAGATGTGACCACTTCCCATATACTGGGAAGCGCAATAAATAACTCCAAGAAACTCACTGTGTACCAGTCACTGCAAAGAGACTACACCATGGCCACCTACCTGGAGAGAATACGCCACCCCAAACACAGACAGACCCTGAGCCGGTATAGACTGAGCGCCCACAACCTAGAGATGAGGCGACACAGGCAGACGTACAAGCCACGGGAGAACAGACTGTGCCAGCACTGTGACCAGGGGGCCCTAAAAGACGAGACCCACTTCCTACTACACTGCACCAAATACTCAGCTGTGAGGGCCGTCTACTACCAAAGACACTCTGCCCACATCCCAGACTTCATATCTGCAGATGAGAAGAGGAAACTCTACATCCTACTGGGAGAAGAAGAGGCCACTGTGGAGATCGCTGCCCAATACGTGTCCAGCTGTCACCAAACCAGAGGAAGATGAGACTCCACGGACTGTTATACCCCAAACCACCCACCCAACCCCACCTCCCCATAGAGCGGTCACCAACTAAGAGGAAGATGAGACTCCATGGACTACTACACCCCAAATCAGCCACCCCACCCCCCCCATACTCTCCCCCTCGACTCCACCCCCACACACACACACACACCCACACTTTACTAGCTTTGGCAATGCCAAATATCCATTCGGACGTGCCAATAAAGCCTATTTGATTTGATTACTGCCCATACCAGTAGACGTGACCCCTTCCCATATACTGCCCATACCAGTAGATGTGACCCCTTTCCATATACTACCCATACCAGTAGATGTGACCCATTTCCATATACTACCCATACCAGTAGATGTGACCCCTTTCCATATACTACCCATACCAGTAGATGTGACCCCTGCCCCATGCTTTGTTAGTGCATATACATTTCATAGAAGGGATACCCACTCAGAGTTCAGTGCGTGGTAAAACAGAGAGCCACTATGAACTTACTCCTGCTGTGGCAGAGCTAGTGCAGCAACTGCAGGGGACATGCAAGTCTAAATTCAGTTATTCCTAAACTAAGGGCAATGAGAAGCCAGATCTGCCAAAAAAGATCACTGAAAATACTTTTTTTTTCACTGCAGATCTCTTATCTAGTGACAGTAAACATTCCCGTTACGGTTACTCTGCGGTCAGTAGAGTCTCCAATTCCCAAAGCCTCAGAAGGCATGGTCATCACCATCTCAGTGTAAGAATATGATACTTACTCTTGTACTGCCCGTGCTATGGAAAGAGCTGTAGATCCAGTTTCATTGACACTATCTAAGGTTACATTTGGCAGGTCGTCATCATCACTATCACTTTTTATCTGTCTGGGAGACAATCCCCGGGGATCCACATGTGCTGAAGAAAAATAAAAGAAAAATAGTAAGTGTATGGTGAACTGTATATTAGATATATTAAAAACAGTCACTGAAGTCCCTTGTTGCAGTAACTCAGATTTTGGGATGAACTTAAAAGTACATTTTGTATATGAATTTATACAAAAATTAACTCCAGCAAGATATGAAAATTCAGCAAATTAAGCAACGTATGACATACAGCAGGGGCGGATCCAGGGCCGGGCGAGCCGGGCAACCGCCCGGGGCCCCGCGCTTAGCAGGGCCCCGCCCTAACAAAATGGTCCCGGTCAGCTCGGCATAGTCGAGCAAGTGCCGGGGCCCACAGAGCCTCTGGGGGCCCCCGGCACTTGCCTGTCACGATTTCAGCTCATCGGCGTCCATCCGCCGATGAGCTGAATACATACGCGATTAAAGCAGGAGCTGTCAGCTCAGCTCCTGCTTTAAAGCTCCGGCCCGGCTTGCGTGTGTAGGCGCGATGACGTCATCACATCACGCTTACACACGCAAGCCGGGCCGCAGCTAAGCAGGAGCTGAGGTCACAGCTCCTGCATCGCGTATGTGACTGGCGTGAGAGAGAGGAGCGTCAGGAGAACGATGGAAGGTGAGTGATAGAAGGTGAGTGTGTTTGTTTTGTATTAAATATTAAGGTGGAACATAATGAAGGGGGCCCATGAAACTGGGGGGCAAATGAAGGGGAGGGGGGAATGGCATAACACTGAGGAAGATGAAGGGGGTGGGGAGAGAACGGCATGAAACTGGGGACAGAGATGGAGGGGGCCCAAAGAAACTGGGGGGCAAATGAAGGGGAGGGGGGAACAGCGTGACACTGGGGCAGATGAAGGGGAGGGGGGAACGGCATGACACTGGGGAAGATGAAGGGGGTGGGGAGAGAACGGCATGAAACTGGGGACAGAGATGGAGGAGGCCCAAAGAAACTGGGGGGCAAATGAAGGGGAGGGGGGAACAGCATGACACTGGGGCAGAGACGGGGGACATTAAACTGTGGGCAGATGAAGGGGGAGAACGTGATGAAACTGGGGACAGAGATTGAGAGGGGGACATGAAACTGGGGACAGAGATAGAGGGGGGGACATGAAACTAGGGGTCGATGAAGGGTGTATATGAAAATGGGGAGAGATGGAGGGGGGACATATAATTTACGGGTGACTGTAGGAGGATTATATTGTGTGGAATCACATGAAAAATGAATGAGAATGGGCGGAGTCAACATAAAAGTGGGCGGGGACTAATTTGCTGTGGCACGCTGCGCGTAGGGCCCCGCCAAAGTCAATTGCCCAGGGCCCCGCAAACCCTGGATCCGCCACTGTCATACAGTACTGTCTACTATCATAATAAGGCTTATTAGAAGCTCCCCAGTTATAATATAGCCTCCTATATACCCTCCTATAGGCACCATCTTCTGGGCTCCATAGAGCTATAATTTTTTGCTCTGCTAGTTAAAAAAAAAAAACTGCTCTATAGTTAGAAAACCGCATTGTAGCATGCAGTACTGCATGACGGGAACCTGCTTGTAAGTCTAATTTGTAAAATACCTACAAATACAGTATAAGGATAAGTTTATAACGAATGGGTATAGTGTAGTGTAGTGTAGTGTAGTGTGTAGTGTAGTAAGAAACTACAATTTGTTACAAATTTCTGGAAGGGAGATCCTGCCCCGCCATTTAAATACAGCACGAGTTGTGCATCGTGTTGTCACTCCATTCACAGTCTCTCCAAGTACAATGCTAGGTTATCTTGATAGACTCTGATGGCAGCATGCATGTATGAATTTCGTTCCATTCAAATGGGGGACATGGGACTCCGTTGTCATAATCTTCTTGATAGGTGATAAGTTGCAAAGCTATCATGCGGTCTGATCTACCAGACTCATGTTTTAGAGCAGGATGAGTGGAGCAGATGGTTGTATAGTTTTATTGTAAAAGATTGTGTATGACTTATCTTAAGGGGTCCAGTGGGTGGTCAGTGATTACCTGCTATCTCTGAATACAAGTTCATATAGGGAAGGCTGCCAATCATTGTGCAAGACCACCCACTGGACTCCTAAGCATAGAAACAACATATGTAATATGCTTTTCTAACAGTAGACTCAAGAATGAGCAGGGGTTTCAGTCAATAAGCTACAAGTTATTCTGAATCCAACAGAACTCTTTGTTAGCTGCTCGGCTGCTCTAGAACATGATGCCAGTATGTTGCATGGCCTTCTTTATAGCCACAGGATGTAAGTAGGAAGGAGGCCAGCGGCTGGAGATGGAAGTTTGTGCTCTCTGGTCCACAGATTGGAGTGTCGACAAAGTGAATAAAGTATATGACCTTTATTGGACAAAAATGTACTGCACATAGCGGTTCGAGCTCCACAAGCTCTTCTTCAGGTGCACAAGTACTTGCCAGGTGAGGTCAGATGTGTAAGACGTCCATCTCCAGCCACTGCCCTCCTTCCTTCCAACGTTTAGGTAGAGGGTACCTGCTCTATAAATGGTAAATGTGACTTGAGGGTGTAAGAAAGAAAAAGAAGGAAAACTTATCATCAATGTAAGAGACTCCATACCACTAAACTATGCTTATTCTTACTGAACAGTAGGGGCCCAACCATTGTGATCCCCGATCCCCAGAACAATTGATAAAGGGGGGGGATGTCCCTTATGATTATTTTCTTACACAGTCCAGATTTACTGCGAGACTCACTCATTTGAGACTAGGAAAATGTTTGTTTTTGTACCGTGTTAGCCAGTGGTTATGAAATATAAAATAACAACAAAAAACTTGCAAGTCTTCAGTAGGTGATACCTTTATTAATGGCTAACTCATAATGATGACAGAATATGACATTTCGAAGCTTACTCTGGGCTTCTTCCTCAGATATACCGTATTTTACGGACTATAAGGCGCACTGGACTATAAGCCGCATTGCCCATGAGCGCCTTATAGTCCGTCTCGGTTCATATATAAGGCGCACCGGACTATAAGGTGCAGTCCGGTGCGCATTATATGTTATTGAAAGCGCCGGCAGGCAGACTTTGCCAGCGGCCGCTTAACCCCCCGCGTGCCAGCCGCTTCTATTGGAAGCGCTCGGCAGGCGAGGAGGGGCTCTATCAGCAAAATCATGCTGATAGAGCCCAACCGTAAAAGTTAGATTAAACTACCCCCCCCCCCCCTTTAAAATAAAAGCCTGAAACAGAATGTGAAACTTACCGAGCGGTGCAGGGTGGGCGGGCATTCAGGCTTCCTCTTCCTCCGATGTTCCGTCCTCCTCCTCCGCCGCTCGCTAACTGATAATGGCCTGGGCGCATGCGTAGCCGTAGTAGAAGCATTATGATATTGCGCATGCGCCCCGGCCATTATCAGCGAGCACCGGAGGAGAAGGACGGAACATCGGAGGAAGAGGAGGCCTGAATGCCCGCCCGCCCTGCACCGCTGGGTAAGTTTCACGGTCTGTTTCAGGCCGGCGTGACAGCAGGGCTGCCGGACAGCAGGGCTGCTTTTTTCCATTCATTTCTATGGGGAGCGCTCGCATGCCAGCTCCCATAGAAATGAATGGGAAGTGTCTGTCCATTCATTTCTATGGGGAGCGCTCGCATGCCGGCTCCCATAGAAATGAATAGGAAGTGTCCGGCAGCCCTGCTGTAACGCCGGCGTGTACGGCTGTGATACACGCCGGCGTTCTGTAGTGTGAATGCACCCTTACGGTGCCTTTTATGTATGTATGGAAGCGGCACGCAGACTTTGCCGCCGCTTCCATCCATATATAAGCCGCACCGGACTATAAGCCGCACTTACGATTTCTGAGGAAATCGTAGGTTTTTATGTGCGCCTTATAGTCCGGAAAATACGGTATCTAAAAAGACTTTCTGCAGGCTGCATATTTATGTATAACTGGACACATAGGGATAGGATTACAGGAGGGAGGGGGGAAGAGGCTTATTATATACACATAAAAACATATAATCAATTCCCCGTTCCCAGGTGCAAAACCTGCCCTCACATACTGACCACTGACAGGATAGAGATACCAAACTCTAACAGGGAATATAAAATCCCAGGTATGTTCACCTGTAACACACCTAATGTAGTGTATTTGATAATGTGCACCAAATGTTCCACTGAAAATCTGTATGTTGGAGAGACCGGCCAGAAACTCAGAATGAGAATTAATTCACATCGCCATACAATTAAACAGAGAATAGACCTTCCTGTGCCAAAACATTTCTGCCAGGAAGATCATAATATCACCAGTGACATGAAAATTTTGATTTTAAGTTGGAATTTTAAATCAAGAAAACAGCGACTGATTTATGAATACAAGTGCATGACCCTATTTAAGACTCTGGACAATGGAATGAATACATCACTTGGGTTCATGTCATTCTATACAAATCACTGAACTAAGACAGCCATAAAGATAAAGAACCTGGGAACTGGGAATTGATTATTTGTTTTTATATGTATATAGTAATAAGCCTCTTTCCCCCCCCTCCCTCCTGTAATCCTATCCCTATGTGTCCAGTTATACATAAATATGCAGCCTGCAGAAAGTGTTTTTAGATATAGCTGATGAAGAAGTCCAGAGTAAGCTTCGAAACATCATATTCTGTCATCATTATGAGTTAGCCATTAAAAAAAA
This sequence comes from Leptodactylus fuscus, assembly GCF_031893055.1. Classification (NCBI taxonomy): domain Eukaryota; kingdom Metazoa; phylum Chordata; class Amphibia; order Anura; family Leptodactylidae; genus Leptodactylus; species Leptodactylus fuscus. The sequence goes on along the minus strand of NC_134266.1, from coordinate 199,992,742 downwards.
GGTATCACCCACTGAAGACTTGCAAGTTTTTTGTTGTTTTTTTTATATTTCATTTGAGACTTGCAGTCTTGTGTAGACAAAAGCTTAATAGCTGAGCTATTGTGAAGGTCCCAGGTAGGACAAAGATAAAGTATGAATAAAATGATAATATGTTACTAGTAAGGACTTCTGCACCTGACGAGAACATCTGTAAAATAGCCTTAATTGTAAAAGGTACTACATCCAACACTGTTGACTATTTTAGAGTATCTGGTTATTTGGCAGGGATTGCTTTTCAATATCTGCATGGTTATCTGGCAGGTAAACTGCAATTGTATGGCCTTATGTATATAGCCTTATATTCTTCTTATTTATTCAACAGATATTATATTGCTGCTGAAAAAGCAACGCATAAATTACTAGTGACTGGTTGTAATGTGCAGACTGTGCGCTTATAAATAAGAGATAGTGGTATAACAAGTAAATAGGAAGCGCTGCTGTCCCTTGTGGCTGTATTTAATGGCTCTGTGCTGTTTAGATGTAAGTACATACTTGCCATACATAATCCATACAAGCATGTTAAATGAAATACTCAGTGACCCATCGCAATTTAATGGAGTGTGTTTATGCATTCTAATAAAGAGCTGACACAGTTGTAAACACTTAGGGTAATGCATGAATTAGAGAAAAAGGGGGTTTTTTTTCAATAAAATTTACCCTTTGCAAGCTAATTGGAACAATATACTGTCGCTATTAGAGGCTCCATGCCATAGACAACCGTCATACATTTCTAGGCATCCCAAAATGCTGGGTGACATGATAACTACTGATGGTAACTTTGAAGTGCTCATAGGGGATGTCCAGAAAATCTGGTCCTCCATACACAACTACATCAGGTCCGGTGCAATAATACGTACACTGCTGGAGCTGCTCTGCTAATGTACTATACCAGCTCTGAAAGCAAGTCTATTGTGTTCATACACACTGCTCAATGCTTGTACTTATTTGTCAGATGTGAGAGCCCAGCAGTTGTGCAATGTTTTCTAGTTTATCAAGGGAGGCCTAAAAATAGTTTGACGAGAACATGTGCCCCCGGGCTGCTGTTTCCAGATTGGTGTACAGTGTATAGATAGAATGTAGTGTATGTATAGGAAGCCAGGGCTTCATCTTTCTTTACATGTTGTGCAATCACCAGCTCAGTAAATGGAACCAATGTAGCTTATTTCTTCTTCTCAGCGGATTGTTAAGTGCACAAAGCACATTCTCCTGCAAGGCTTTGTACCATGAGTACCTATTCTGTCACGTCCCAATACACAGTCTTCTATGCCCTCTATTGCTGCCTATTAATGTAAATCAATGTGATATGTGAATGTTCCAGCTAATTCACCATTGAGGAAACTGCCTAAAGTGACCCTGTCACTGACACTGAAAATACAGTGAACTCTACAGACAGCATGTAATAGAGCAGGGAGAGCTGAGCAGATTAATATATAGATATATAGGGAAAAATGTGCAATTCATACATTGTATACACACTCCTACAAGGACCGCCCACTTGACTAAGAATGAGCCCAGAATAAGCAGATGTTTAAATGAATGAATTGCAACTTAGACTGAATATTTTCCTATAAAACTATATATCTGTCTGCTCAACTCCCCCTGCTTTATAACATGCGGCCTACAGATAGGACTGCTCGTTGGATGTGACAGCTTCCCTTTAAGTGTCATAAATGGATATGAGAACATGAAATAGTGATGCTGTAACCGCTGCTGTCAGTATACTCACTGTTCTCAAAACCAACATAAAGCATTGCATTAGAAGCAACTTATATAACACATCAAACCCAGTGGTGTGCACTGTACCACTTGAGAAACACAAACATAAAAGACATTCTGTGAAAAAGATAGCCTTGGGGGTCCGTACTTCAATCATGTTTTCAGTAACCTCTCAAATGTGAAATAAAGCAGACAACATGTATAAGGCTGTTTTACACTTCATCTATATATAGTAACATGGAAAAAAAATCTTTGTATTAGAAGGAATGAATATTTTATTTAGATCAACTACAGTTAATATATTATCAATGCTGTATATAAATGTATATTACTGCCTACAATTCATTTAACTGTACAACATCATTTTCAGCAGTCACCTACATCAGTCTCTTAAAGGGATTGTCTCATTGGTGTCAGTGGTTTTGAGATAAAGACATGCCTGGATAGCCTATAAAAAGGCTATTCTACTACTACCTTCTTTTTTTTTCGATTCTCCCCGCTGTTCTGTTGTAATCCTGGTTAATTACTTTATGTAAATGAGCCCATCAAGCACCCCCCACGTCATACCTTTATTCACACCCCACCATTACTTGTTCCCCATCTGTCCTCCTCCTCCCTGGATGTTCTTCCAGTCAGATCTCGCTGTTGCATTTGAGTTCTCAGGCATGCGCGGTTCCGCTCCGTTCAGAGCAGTACTGCGCATGTCGGAGCGCCATTTTGTTGTAGCTCTCTATAGAAATAAGCATACTGCTCAGTATGCTTAGTTATATAGAGAGCTACAACAAAATGGAGTTTGGAATACGGAATAAGGAAAATAGGAATAAAACAGAAATTTAAAGCTACATAGGAATGCTTTGAACACCAGGAGTGTTCACCAGCACTAGTGTGGCACCGTTCCTATTCATACTTATGCTCATCATTGCCAATGCCTACAAAAAAACCTTAGCCAAGTTGGGCACCATAGAAATACAACCCTTAGAATTTTTTTAAAAAATATATGTAGATTGTGAGCCTCATATAGGGATCACAATGTACTTTTTTTTCTCCTATCAGTATGTCTTTGCAGCAAGGGTGGAAATCCACGCAAGCAAAGGGAGAACATACAAACTCCTTGCAGATATTGTTCCTGGCAGGATTCAAACCCAGGACTCCAGCACTGCAAGGCTGCAGTGCTAACCACTGAGCCACCATGTTGCCCCTTCAACCCCCACAATTTTTAGATGACCTCACTCACTGGTGGAATGTGAATATTTTAAGAAAGTTGGACACCCCTTTAACACCATGGAGTGAAGTCTAGACCTCAGTTGAATTGACAGGTCTCTTTCCAACCCATTCAATGAAAAAAGGGAAAAACACTGTCATGTCTATATATGCAATGAGAAATTAGTGTTAAAATGTCTCTGCATGTCCACAGTGATTTAGCCCTGTTTTCACTTAGGTTGGCACTACAAGTACAATGCTCCCTCAGATTACATGAAAATTCCTGTTGGTATTAATCGATCTCTAACATTGTATCACAACACACATCTTCTGAATATTCCCTTTAGAAAAAAGCTGCAAATGAAAGTCAATTCCCCAGGTTTAATGCTCAGCCTTTGTCATGATTTATCCCTAGCTCTCTTTTGCCAGCTCTGCACAAATCATCCATTACACCTACTCTAAATATAGGAACAAAATTCACATCTTAGTCACAGGTTACTGCTACTTTAATATGCGATACAAGCTTCCATGGTGAATGACTGCTGACACAATATGTTCAATGAATGATTATTATTATTATTATTATTATTATTATTATGAATAATAATAATAATAATAGTTATTAAAACTAGTATTTGTGCTAAATAACACACCATTGACATTGTCCTCACACAAACCAATACAACGCTTACCATATAATACATAACTTTTATAAAAAATGTTTATTGTGCATTGTTTATATTTGTCAATGAGTAATGGCTAACATTGGTGAATTATATATAATAGGGGCTAAAGGTTTATTGGAAGGATAAGGGCTAGTTCACACGTGAACTGCCCGCGCGGGTTTTGACACAGAGAGAGACGCGGCGAGCCGCGTCTCTCTCTTGTCAAAACCCGCCCGCCGCGACCATCGCTGTCGCGGCTTAACCCTCTGCTGTCGGCTCAAATGAATGAGCCGACATAGGAGGGAGCTGCCGGGGGCGGAAGCCGCGCGACTGAGACAGCGCGGCTTCCGCCTGAAGAAAGGACATGTCCTTTCTTTTCTCCGCTAGCAGCAGCTCGCCGCTAGCGGAGAACAGAAGCCCGGCGGTCTCCATAGACCACCATTATAAGGGGAGGTTTTGGACGCGAAATCCGCTGTCAAAAACCTCCCCTTATACTCACGTGTGAACTAGCCCTAAAGCCTCTGAAAGAACTGTAGCATAGGCAATGGACAGAGATACATTAAAAGGGGATGGAAAACTGAATACCTTCAAAAGACTTGACTCCTACTATAGGTCTGACTATACAGATCACCTTTGTTCATATAATCCTCCTTTGTACTTTTCTAACAATGCATTCGTTTCTGAGAACTGCTTCCCAGCTCCCTATGGGTATATTCATGCATCATGCTCATCATCATCTTCAGGTAGAGTACTCCCTTTCAAATGGATAGGAGGTGGAAAAACACTGCATGGCAGAATTTGATGCAGAATTTGCAAATTCAATGGTGAATTTCGCAGCAGTTTCAGCAACTGATAAGATAAAGCGGAAAAATTCTACTTCTGAATTTCAGCCTTTAAAAAATTCTTCCATGTGAAATTAACCTTAAAGGTTTTTCCAGGATGATTACATTGATCACCTGTGCTTAGTGATGAATTATTTCAGTGCAGAAGAAAGACCTAGAACCCCCACATATTAGCGAATTATAAAGGGGTTGCAGCATTTGGGTAAGTGCTGTGACCCTTTCACTCCTTGTTACCCTTGGTTCACATATGCATTTGGTAATCCGTACGGGGAGTCCGCATGAGGACCCCCAGAACGGACTAACCAATGCATTTGCAAGCGGTGTGCAGTGAAAGCACACGGACCGCACACAGACCCCATGCGGGGTCCATGCGGATAGGAAAGTAGATTGTGAACTAGTTTCCTGTCCGCATGTTCCCTGCAGAGATCTCGCGGCAAGCACACGGACCTCATTATAGTCTATAGGGATTCATGTGCTTTCACTGCACACCGCTTGCAAATGCGTTCAGTACTCTGTTCGTGGGGGTCCCCAAGCGGACTCTCCTAAACTGATTACCGACGCAGATGTTAACGAGGCCTTAAGCACAGCACACTACATTGTACAGTGGCAGTGCTTGGTACTGCAGCTCAGCACCATCCAGCATGGCCATGTGGCCAATAGATGTGATGCAACTTTCCTGACAAGAGGAAGAGGAGCGCATCCAAATGCCACAATATCTTACTAATTGACAGGGGTCCCAAGTATCAGACTTTACTGATCTAATTATCTATCCTAAAGAAAAGTCATCAATGTTAAAGTCCCAGAAATCTTGTTTAAAGTGAACCTGCCACATTGATCATGCAATGCAATCTGCAGGCCGAATGTCATAGCGCAGGAGAGCGGAGCAGATTGATATATATATAATTCTGTGGGAAAAGATTCAGTACAATTTGTCATTTATTCATTTAAATCTTTATTCATTGTATGCTTAGAAACAGTCAATGAGCCATAGTGGTGATCCTAGGAGTGATTGACAGTGATCTCTGTATTCCCAGTCATACATGGAATTACTGCCATTGGCTAGATAACTAATTCTAAGTAAAGAAAAAGCAAATATATAAATGAATAAATTACTGGTCACGTGGAATCCTTTACTCCCAAAAGAACCTATACATCAATCTGCTCAGCTCCTCCTGCTCTATAACATGCTGCCCACAGATTACACTAAACTGCATATTCAATGTGGCAGCTTTTATTTTATGTACTTAGAGCTGTATAAATGTAAAATATATCAATATAATTTAGGCTAATGGAAACCATTTTGAAATTTTTCTTTGGATGACCAGATGACTTCTTATCCCCTGGACTCATGCTACAATTATGTTTACATAACATATTATACTATCCAATATTTAAGAAATATAAGCAACTTTTCCATATTAAAGGCTTATCTGTGGTAGTTACCTTTAAGATGGCTTCTTCCATCCTCCAACAGAGGTACCACAATGGTAGAATTCATATTTCCTGGTGACCTCACAGCCGTATAAACAACAGGAACGGACTGTACGACAACCGGTATTCTGTGAACATGACTTAGTTTGTTAGACTGCAAGTTCATAGGACTAGAAGGTGGGACGGGATGAATGATGTGCAAAAACTGCTGTCCACCAACTCCAGATGCTGAAGCAACAAGGGGCCCTGGAGTCAATACTGTTGGCACAGATGCTGTGGAGGGTACAGATGTGATCACCGTTGGTGAAGAAGCTGGACGGCTGGATGAAGATGAAGAATTAGAAGAAGGTGAGGCTACTGAAGTGGTAATGGAAAGTGGAGAAGACGACACTCCTCTTGGTGAGGATCTAGCTTTGTTTATTGACAAGTCCACTGGTTCTGTCTGTGTTTGATAATGGTCGGTTGCTAACAAGTCCTCCGGAGGTTCTGCCTTCACATTGTTCAGGAGGAGGGGGACAGCTTCCATATCCTGGTAACTGTGGACTTTAGGAGACTGGAATAAAAGAGGAAAAAAAAGATTATTATTAGAAATAGTCAATGTTCCAATATACCACAGAAAAAGCATAAGCTTATTAATATCATATCTAGGATTCAGAAAAAGTTCCAATAAAAATCTTATTAGTGGTGATTTATATTGCTTGTAATTAAGATTATATAACTGTTCTCTAGACGGCCTACAAGCGAACCTATAAAACTTGAAGGGTTGTATTACGTGCAGTTTCATATGACAGTTATATGAAAAATCATCTAATTAATTGGAATATTTATAATCATTTGTATTTAACTATCTAAAAACACGATAAAAATATTATCACAAGACCAATAATATATCAGCAAGTGGACTCAGCGCAGTTGTAAGCATTATTGACCTGAATGGATTTATTTCACATGGGTCACTTTTTTGTTTAAGTTAATGTTTTATGCGCAATATATATACATCCCAATAAACATTTACTGGGGCTTGAAGCAGCTCTAGATGTTCTGGAAGTACAATTCATATGAAAATAAAATTACATTACATTTTATTAATGGAAATTTTCATACATTCAGGATATGATGCTTCGGAGCAGAGTGCAGTGCATAAACTTTCAACGCAGAGGGGATGTAAGGTGTGGTTTATTTAATAAATTAATTGCAGATTGTTATCAAATCAAATCAAATAAAAAAATAAAAAAAAAGCTTTATTGGCACATCCGAATAGATATTTGGCATTGCCAAAGCTAGTAAAGTGGGGGGGGGGGGGGGGAGTTGGACTCGGGTGGGTGAGTGGTGGGTATGGTGGGGGTGGGGTGGGTGGTTTGGGGTATAACAGTCCGTGGAGTCTCATCTTCCTCTTCGTTGGTGACCGTTATATGGGGAGGTGGGGTGGGGCGGGGCGGTTGGTTTGGGGTATAACAGTCCGTGGAGTCTCATCTTCCTCTTCGTTGGTGACGTGGGGGTGGGGCGGGGGTATTGGGATAAATATAATAGTCCGTGGAGTCTCATTTTCCTCTTATTTTGTGACAGCTGGACACGTATTGGGCAGCGATCTCCACAGTGGCCTCTTCTTCTCCAAGTAGGATGTAGAGTTTCCTCTTCTTGTCTGCAGATATGAAGTCTGGGATGTGGGCAGAAAGTCTTTGGTAGTAGACGGCCCTCACAGCTGAGTATTTGGTGCAGTGTAGCAGGAAGTGGGTCTCGTCTTCTGGGGCCCCCTGGTCACAGTGCTGGCACAGTCTGTTCTCCCGTGGCTTGTACGTCTGCCTGTATCGCCCCGTCTCTATCTCTAGGTTGTGGGCGCTCAGTCTGTACCGGCTCAGGGTCTGTCTGTGCTTGGGGTGGCGTATTCTCTCCAGGTAGGTGGCCATGGTGTAGTCTCTTTGTAGGGATTGGTACACGGTGAGTTTCTTGGAGTTATTTATTTCGTTTCTCCATTCTTCAATGTACCGCTCTCTGTTTGCCTCTGTGGTCGCCTTTATTTCGGCCTTGGTTATCGTCTGTTGGTGTTTTGGTTTGGTGGTTGGCTGTTGTTTGGTTGGTGAGTGTCTGGTTTGCTCAGGTGGCTTAGCCATGCTTGGTGGTGGTAGGAGTCGGGCTTGCTCCCCTGGATGTGTGCCTGGAAAGCTAGCGCCCTCTGCTGTATGATGAGCCATAGGGGGAGTCTGCCTAGCTCAGCCCTGCAGGCCATGTTGGTGGTGTTGCGATGGACATGGAGCAGGTATTTGCAGAACTCCAGGTGGAAGTTCTCTGTTGGGCTGGAATCCCACTTTGACTGGTCTGGGTAGGTGGCTGGGCCCCAAACCTGCTGAATTCATGATAAAGTAAATATGCAACAAACTATGGATCTATATAATCATAAAATACCGCTAATTGTATAATACCATTTAAAATAATTATTCATTTTATCTTGAAGCCAATCTGCAACCTTTTTCTGACTCCACCCAAAGCTGGCCCCAACTCAGACCCAGTCTCCAAATCCACAGTCCTGGCACATACTCCATACAATAAGAAAATATGGTTCCCAGGTAATACAGTGGTAAGTCCAGTCCTTAGTCAAGTCCTTTTGCAAAGGTGGATCATACAGATATACACAACTCTTATGACATTCAGACTTTACAGTGTAATAGACAGGGTGCTGGCCCTTCACTGCTCAGTTACCAGCAGAATTCATGTCATTAATAATGTAGGGTAAGAAGAAAAGAATGCTACCCTGGCTCATTCCATGGGGCTCAGCTTATTACCGTACATTGTTTGGTCTAATGTAAAAAAGGGAGGCTATAACACTAATATATATATATATATATATATATATATATATATATATATATATATATATATATATACAGTCCTATGAAAAAGTTTGGGCACCCCTATTAATCTTAATCATTTTTAGTTGTAAATATTTTGGTGTTTGCAACAGCCATTTCAGTTTGATATATCTTATAACTGATGGACACAGTAATATTTCAGGATTGAAATGAGGTTTATTGTACTAACAGAAAATGTGCAATATGCATTAAACCAAAATTTGACCGGTGCAGAAGTATGGGCACCTCAACAGAAAAGTGACATTAATATTTAGTAGATCCTCCTTTTGCAAAGATAACAGCCTCTAGTCACTTCCTGTAGCTTTTAATCAGTTCCTGGATCCTGGATGAAGGTATTTTGGACCATTCCTCTTTACAAAACAATTCAAGTTCAGTTAAGTTTGATGGTCGCCGAGCATGGACAGCCCGCTCTCAAATGATCTGAAAACAAAGATTGTTCAACATAGTTGTTCAGGGGAAGGATACAAAAAGTTGTCTCAGAGATTTAACCTGTCAGTTTCCACTGTGAGGAACATAGTAAGGAAATGGAAGACCACAGGGACAGTTCTTTTTAAGCCCAGAAGTGGCAGGCCAAGAAAAATATCAGAAAGGCAGAGAAGAAGAATGGTGAGAACAGTCAAGGACAATCCACAGACCACCTCCAAAGAGCTGCAGCATCATCTTGCTGCAGATGGTGTCATTGTGCATCGGTCAACAATACAGCGCACTTTGTACAAGGAGAAGCTGTATGGGAGAGTGATGAGAAAGAAGCCGTTTCTGCAAGCACGCCAAAAACAGAGTCGCCTGAGGAATGCTAAAGCACATTTGGACAAGCCAGCTTCATTTGAAACAAAGATTGAGTTGTTTGGTCATACAAAAAGGCGTTATGCATGGCATCCAAATAAAAAACAGCATTCCAAGAAAAACACATGCTACCCACTGTAAAATTTGGTGGAGGTTCCATCATGCTTTGGGGCTGTGTGGCCAATGCCGGCACTGGGAATCTTGTTAAAGTTGAGGGTCGCATGGATTCCACTCAGTATCAGCAGATCCTTGAGAATAATGTTCAAGAATCAGTGATGAAGTTGAAGTTACACTGGGGATGGATATTTCAGCAAGACAATGATCCAAAACACCACTCCAAATCGACTCAGGCATTCATGCAGAGGAACAATTACAATGTTCTGGAATGGCCATCCCAGTCCCCAGACCTGAATATCATTGAAAATCTGTGGGATCATTTGAAGCGGGCTGTCCATGCTCGGCGACCATCAAACTTAACTGAACTTGAATTGTTTTGTAAAGAGGAATGGTCCAAAATACCTTTATCCAGGATCCAGGAACTGATTAAAAGCTACAGGAAGTGACTAGAGGCTGTTATCTTTGCAAAAGGAGGATCTACTAAATATTAATGTCACTTTTCTGTTGAGGTGCCCATACTTTTGCACCGGTCAAATTTTGGTTTAATGCATATTGCACATTTTCTGTTAGTACAATAAACCTCATTTCAATCCTGAAATATTACTGTGCCCATCAGTTATTAGATATATCAAACTGAAATGGCTGCTGCAAACACCAAAATATTTAGAACTAAAAAAGATTAAGATTAATAGGGGTGCCCAAACTTTTTCATAGGACTGTATATATATATATATATTATACATATATATATATATGTATATATATATATTTATATATATATATATATATATATATATATATACACATATATATATATATATATATATATATGTAGGTATATATAGTAAGTCATGCTATAATAATAATAGAAATTAAAAAAAACATTAAGAAGTCACATGGTTAGAAAAATAAAAGAAATAACACAGAAATTGTGATATGTCTTGTGTGTTTAATATACTTGATTTTGTTTGGTCATGGTGTTTTCTTCATTTCAAAACTATAATATTAACATAAAGCAAGCAACCTCTCGATTTGTCAGCCTACCAACATAACAAAACAATGTTGACATGCTGTAGTGCTGTTAAATAAACACTTGGTGGAGCTAGAACATATTACATTCACAGAACATTGCAGTAACAGACCACTTACAAATCAGCAATAATCCTTAGTATGACGTCTTACTGAAAAATAGCAATTCATATATATGAACTCACTTTATATATAACAGAACAACTTTATGACCAACTTAAATATAGTCTGTCATTATGGCACAACTGTCTCCCCCCAAACCACCATAAGGAATGGAGAGGTGAAAAAACGCCAAATCTGAATATATAACTTTCATCCTGGCACTGAATGATATCTCACACAGACCGCCTGCAAGGGGCCTGTGCACTATATGTTAAAGGATATTTAGTTTTTTCTTATCAGTATGTCTTTGTAGAATGGGAGGAAATCCATGCAAACACAGGGAGAACATACAAACTCCTTGCAGATGTTTTTCCTGGCGGGATTCGAACCCAGGACTCCAGCACTGGAGGCTGCAGGTTAAAGGATATTTTGTCACCAGAACCCAGCACACCAGTCCAGCCCCACAGATGCATAGGTCACTTGTGAATCAGTACGACTGTTATTGAGACATCACTGTTTTTGTCAATATCCAAATGAGTTCTTTGGAGCAAATGGGATGTTGCTGCTTTTTGGATCAACAGCCACAACCTCATTTCTCTAAAGTGCTCATTTGCACGACAAAAACAGTCATATTGAGGCCCTGGTTCACACTGTTTGATTCCGGGATCCTAAACTATCTATCTGCATTGTTGATGTGCTGGGTTCTAGCGACAGACTTCCTTTATTGCATAACCAGGACTCCTGGGCTAAGAGATATAATAAGAGAGGATTCCCATATCCATCAAAGCTGACTGTGGGAGAGTGCCAATGAGTACCAAAATAAAAATTACACATTGAGAATGAACATCTCTTCACCTATACAGTCATTACAGACGTTTATGTGGTAAAAAAACCTTGAATGGAACAGCAGATCGCAATCTGCTATCCCTGGCATTTCCCTATAGATAAAGTGGTGATGTGCCTGAAAGACCTGCAAGCACATTTATATGGGGAAAATGGACCCAGTTCCCTGGATCAAGGGGTCCCACTGATCAGCAAAGTGTCGCCTATTGATATGTAACTTATAGGTGTTACATCAACTGTGGATTTGTGGTAATTTGGTAACTTGGTTCTACCCCTTTAAATAGTTTTAAATGGACTGTTAGTGTTAAATCCTGAAAATTGCTATATACTCTGTATGCAGTAATATTCTATATACATTGCATGTTGCTATTGCTGGAAGTGTTAACACAGATCTATATAACATCAGCTAAATTCAAAGAAATAAATATCCTCTGGCTTGTTCTGTGCAGGAACTGCTTAGCCATGATTTCAAGTTATTTCTAGAACCCATGAAATCCTACTTAGAAACGGAATATGTTGATACTTCAGTGAAGAGAGATTCAGCAAAACAGAAAATCCACAAAAAAAACAACCTGTGCCTGGTATTTTTGTCTGTTTGTAAATACAGCTTGTTTATTACCTACACCCAGCAGAATTAGCAGCAGCCATCTTTTAGGCTCCCGAGGTTAAAGCCCACCATTTCATTGGGATGGGAGAAGGAGCATCAGTTTACTTTAACAACTGATGTCCTCAGCCACATAAACGGAATGAATGGAAAATCATAAACTCCACATGGTGTCCACAACTGCATTGGAGTCACAGATTTGTCATGTTTTCCATTAATATGAAGGACAATGCAGCAGAACCCGATTAACCCATTCAGAGGTGTAGTTATATGGGGTGCAAAGGAAACAACTGGTTAAGGGACCAGAGGCTTCTCTAGACCATAATAGCATTAAAGACAGCACATGCTTAGTGAGGTCCTAGTTACATATTTTGCCCTGGGGTCCAGGAGCTTCAAGTTAAACCTTTGAGCCCATTATAAGTGAATGGGTTTGTTGACTGGACTTGGTGTATGTTTTGTGGTGACACTTCATTTCCATTCTTTCTCTCCGATAATGGAACAGAAAAAAGGTAATGAACACAGATGTCATCTAAAGCTTATACATGAGATAAGGTAAGAGAGGTAAATCACAGTGCATAATGTGCATTTGTTTACATGCTTTAACCAGGATGACTCTTTGCTGCATTGTGTATATTGCGCTAATGTGACTTAAAATGTATGCTGCTGAGTCACTGCACCTTCTTCCATGTAGCTTTTTCTACAAAGAGGGCTTTGTGATGATTACAAAGAGTAGGAACTCTATTGCGCCATTTGCCACTGCACCAGGTGATGTTTTTGTGCCGATTAAGGTATATCCTTTGCATACTACAGCCTGACCCCTAGTACTTGTGCCAGGCGGAAGAGTCACCTTTCAGGTCTTCCATCCAGTTTTCCATTTCTGATGTCGTAGTCACCGGTTGATTTTATAGCTACAGAAGTGGAACCCATGTAAAGCTAGGTTCACAACTGCGCTGGGCTCCCCATCGTTTGATTCCCCCAGGGTACCTGAACAACGGAAAAACTGGTAGCTAAAAAAGTGGTTACCTGTGGACCCCATATACAATAATGTTGTCTGTTGGGTTTCCGTCATTTTTATACTGGAACCGGCGGAGAGAAAAGTCCCTATGCAAGACTTTTCTATCTACCAATTTTTGGTAATGTCTGCAGCGGATTCTACAACAGAGACTCTGACACAGATCTGAACCTAGCCACAGCTAAGGGCTCGTTCACATCTGCGCCCGGGACTCCGTTATGCAGATTTCCGTTTCCTGCACAAAACAGGGCAGGAGATGAAAACTTGCCGGCATCTTTTAAACCCATTCATTTGAATGGGTTTGAAAAGTGTCCGGCCGTGAGCGCCAGTCAGCGTTTTATGCTCTCCATGGCAAAACAGTTTTTTTTTTGAACCGGACACAGAGTCGGACATGAAAGGATTGTGTGGAGGAGCCACCATGAGACATTACACTATGTAGAGGGGCTACTGTTTGTCATGATAGTGTGTGGAGGGGCTACTATGAGACATTATACTTTGTGCACTATGGAACATTATTCTTAAAGAGGATTTCCAGGAATTGGAAAAACTCTGGAGGAGCTGCGTCAGGTGTAACATTAAGAAAAAAAAAAAAACATACTTAGCTGTCTAGTGTATGACTCTGTAGCCCTTTCAGTTGCGCATTTTACTTTATTTTCCCTGCACCCTACATGACCAGAAAGGGGCCGGTGATATCACTCAAATATTTTGTCAGCCCCTCTCCAGAGAAGGCCGAGGTTGTCGATTGGCCTCAATGGTCAGGTGGGGTGCATAAGTTCCGAAGTAGAGTGTGCGATCAAATGGGCTGTGACAGTGAACACCATAGTACCAGGGAGTATGTTTTTCTTTTTTTATGGTTCATCTGCCACAGGCCCCTCTGTAGTTTGTCCAAATCCTGAGAGCTTCTAGATTGAGGAGTCATGAGTTTGGCTATAAAATGGGAGCACTTTCAGATCCCAATCCGCCCCTGGTTAAAGCCCACATATAAGACTTGTGTAGTGAACCCTACGTAACATGGCATAAAGTGGCGATTATATGGGGACATTTTACTGTATGGAGGCATAGGGTGCCATTATTTGGGGCCATAAGAAGGTCATTGTACTGTATGGTGAAATAAGGGACCACTGTACCATACAGGAGCATAAGGAGGATAATTATTCTGTATGGGGGCCAAGAGGTCTGTTATACTTTATAGGGACATAAAGGGCTATTATACGTGTGGGGGAACATCAATTATAGCTGTGAATTTCACCCGTGGTTTTCGATCTTTCTTTTGATGGTTTAGACTTTTGCATAGCAAAATTACAGAAGACCTACAGCGTTCCAACAAGTTGCTGTTTGTCTCTAGATAAAATTTTAATGTTGTTAATAAAGTTAACTGAAAATAAAAAAAAAAATCAAATGACCAGAGGAGAGATAAGAAGATACTGTATATGAGACTTTCTGCTCCACAGATATGATGAGGAGATGTATTTGCGTCTCCATGTTTAGTCTTATCCAGTTTTCCTTTAGATGTATTTCACAGGACTAAACATGGGCCAGACCATTTTTTTTCCTTAAGAGACATTCTACTGCACTGATAAAATAAAGACATGTCAGTATACAGTATATACATGTCATGTGAATATCCTGTTCTCTACACAAACAAATGAAACCCTTAAAAGTCATATTACAATTACAAAAATCCTTCCCAAATATTCACCTTTTTATTGCAGATTTTGAATATATGGCTCGAGTAAATATTGCTGGGACAGAACTCCTTATGGTTCCTCGTGTGCATTTCAGCTCTTTAGTGTTACAGCTCATTTTACACTAGATTCACAATAGCTGTGCATCTCCGTTGTTCGGGTCCAATTACTAAAACAACGGTTACACACAGAGCCCGGCAGAGCCTATTGACTACAATGAGATCTCTTGTTTTTAAACTGAAACTGGCAAAGGAAAAAGTCCTCAGTGCAGGATGTTTTCCTCCACCAAAAAACCTTGCTCACCTGTCCCCGGTGCTCAGGTGTCTCCCAGCACAGTACTGACTTCCACCAAAGCAAGACATGGAATGGGTGACACCAGAGAACCAAGGACAGGTGACTAGGTTTTGTTTTGTTTTTCCACCTTTTCTAGCCTCATATTAAAAATGTGGGTAAAGGGGTTGTCCGGAATAAAATCAGAATTAACCCCTAAACTAAACCTCCTCCCCCTACCTAACCTCTAATTTACTTCTATTAAAAAAAAAAATCTATAATTACTCATATCTCTGGGGCGGTCATGTGACTACCCCAGGGACACTTTCTAATAATCCAGTGATGGTCCTTTAGGGGAAAAAAAACAAAAAAAAACAAAAACTGAATCAGCACACACACAAGTACTAAATGACCTACTGATGGCAAGAGACTGGAGCAAATACACCATCCTAAAACACTTACATCTATAGGAGACATTTGACACAGCTGACCATGACATCTTAATTCAGAGACTTAAAGGGTTTGTTCCATGAAGAGAAATCTACAGGACCTTTCTCCTGCTCCACATTCAACCTGAGTGTAGCCAGGCACAATGTGGGCTGGACTTTAATGGGAGAACCAAACATAATCGAACAGCACCCAACTATCTCTGGCATGAACTGAATGGGAGCGCCAAACACCACCAGTCCTGCCAACATTCAGCCTGGCTATGCTCATGTTGAATGTGAAGCAGAAGAAAAGACCTACATTGCCGCAATGTGGGGCTAACATAGCTACTTAATTAACGTAATTAGAATTAATTAACTTAAATAGCCATACTCAAATCAACCAAACTGAACAAACTGTCCATACCCCAGGACACAGCATTGGGAGCCAGAACCTTCTGCAATGTAGCCTCGCTCTCTGGAGCTCATTAGCTGGAGCAATTGGATCTTATCCTTTAAGACATTTACAGTGCCTACAAGTAGTATTCAACCCCCTGCAGATCTAGCAGGTTTGATAAGATGCAAATAAGTTAGAGCCTTCAAACTTCAAACAAGAGCAGGATTTATTAACAGATGCATAAATCTTACAAACCAAAAAGTTATGTTGCTCAGTTAAATTTTAATAAATTTTAAACATAAAAGTGTGGGTCAATTATTATTCAACCCCTAGCTTTAATATTTTGTGGAATAACCCTTGTTTGCAATTACAGCTAATAATCGTCTTTTATAAGACCTGATCAGGCCGGCACAGGTCTCTGGAGTTATCTTGGTCCACTCCTCCATGCAGATCTTCTCCAAGTTATCTAGGTTCTTTGGGTGTCTCATGTGGACTTTAATCTTGAGCTCCTTCCACAAGTTTTCAATTGGGTTAAGGTCAGGAGACTGACTAGGCCACTGCAACACCTTGATTTTTTCCCTCTTGAACCAGGTCTTGGTTTTCTTGGCTGTGTGCTTTGGGTCGTTGTCTTGTTGGAAGATGAAATGACGACCCATCTTAAGATCCTTGATGGAGGAGCGGAGGTTCTTGGCCAAAATCTCCAGGTAGGCCGTGCTATCCATCTTCCCATGGATGCGAACCAGATGGCCAGGCCCCTTGGCTGAGAAGCAGCCCCACAGCATGATGCTGCCACCACCATGCTTCACTGTAGGGATGGTATTCTTGGGGTCGTATGCAGTGCCATCCAGTCTCCAAACGTCACGTGTGTGGTTGGCACCAAAGATCTCGATCTTGGTCTCATCAGACCAGAGAACCTTGAACCAGTCTGTCTCAGAGTCCTCCAAGTGATCATGAGCAAACTGTAGACGAGCCTTGACATGACGCTTTGAAAGTAAAGGTACCTTACGGGCTCGTCTGGAACGGAGACCATTGCGGTGGAGTACGTTACTTATGGTATTGACTGACACCAATGTCCCCACTGCCATGAGATCTTCCCAGAGCTCCTTCCTTGTTGTCCTTGGGTTAGCCTTGACTCTTCGGACAAGCCTGGCCTCGGCATGGGAGGAAACTTTCAAAGGCTGTCCAGGCCGTGGAAGGTTAACAGTAGTTCCATAAGCCTTCCAATTCCGGATGATGCTCCCAACAGTGGAGACAGGTAGGCCCAACTCCTTGGAAAGGGTTTTGTACCCCTTGCCAGCCTTGTGACCCTCCACGATCTTGTCTCTGATGGCCTTGGAATGCTTCTTTGTCTTTCCCATGTTGACCATGTATGAGTGCTGTTCACAAGTTTGGGGAGGGTCTTAAATAGTCAGAAAAGGCTGGAAAAAGAGATAATTAATCCAAACATGTGAAGCTCATTGTTCTTTGTGCCTGAACTACTTCTTAATACTTTAGGGGATCCAAACAGAATTCTGGTGGTTTGAGGGGTTGAATAATAAATGACCCTCTGAATAAACTTTTCACAATTTAAAAAAAAATTAAACAAAGAAATAACATTCTTTTTTGCTGCAGTGCATTTCACACTTCCAGGCTGATCTACAGTCCAAATGTCACAATGCCAAGTTAATTCTGAATGTGTAAACCTGCTAAATCTGCAGGGGGTTGACTACTACTTGTAGGCACTGTACATCAAGACCCAAAATGTACATATTAAGTTTGACACTGGACACCAATAAACTGATCAGTTCACATTGCAAAAACTGTTTGTGTTCTGAATTACCATGATCTGAGGTTGTGAAAAGGAGGTAAAACCAAAACAGTGTGGATGCCAAATGTCCGGAATTGACCAGCTTAGAAGAACTCCAGCCCACACAGGTCTCAGCCAGTTTGGAATAGACTGAGACTTAAAAGTTCCTATTAATAATAGGTAACTATAGGTAACTATTAATTATTGGTAACTATGCGGTAGATACAACAATATTGGATTCATTTTATTCTTTTTCATATATTGATTGCAATATGAGATATGACAAGATCAAATAACTAAGGGCAGGTTCACACCAGTTCCCAGTTTCCGTCTTCTTGTGCCTCTCCACGGTGAAACAGTTTTTTGTTTTTTTAAACCGGACACAAAGTCCTGCATGTCAGACTTTGTGTCCGGTTAAAAAAAATGGTTTTGCCACGGAGAGTCACAAGATTCTCACAAGCGGACACTTTGCAAACCCATTCAAGTGAATGAGTTTGAAAACTGACCGCCGGGTTTCCGTCTCCTGTCCAGTGTCTCGGGTAGAAGACGGAAACCCACCGGATTGGCTAAAGCGGAAAACAGGCGCTGGTGTGAACCCGCCCTTAATATGACATGAGTTTTTAGCCATTTATACTTTGTTTTATTCATGATGTCATACTCCCTCAGATCCTACATTCAGAAGGTACACAGTTTTTGCACTTTTGGATATTTTACATATAGCCCTTCCTGTGCAGGCACTGAGTGCTCTAGAACTGGTACTATAAAGTACAGGAATAGTTAACTGGCTTTATCTAAAAGCAACTTATATTATTCACCGAAATTTGCATCTGAAAAGATGGCTAAACAAATCAGTCAAAAAAATACCAGCCAAACAGTCCACCCACGTTCAGCACCTTTTTTTTACCTGATGATAATTACAGATTGGAGAACAAGCAACCTATAATAACCTGCTTAAAGTTTAGGAACAGAGGCATCGGTAAACACCTTCTTGTTGCTATGGAAATCTCTTCAGTCCTAATTGTCTAAAAATTCCCTAAATTTGTGAACTCATTTATCTCTACTAATGCCAGGAGTGTCTAATGCGAGTGTATTATTATTTAAAGCATTCTGGTAACAATTTGGGTATTTATAGCACATTATACATCCCGATTGCTGCTTGTTTTCGGATTTTAACAATGGAAATCGTATTACTAGCATTTCATTTAAAGGAGAACTGACTAAATGCTCCCTGTTATGTGCACTATATGAGCTTTCTATGCAATACATAAATTTTGAGATATGTCACTATGACTGATAATCTTTACAATTGGGTTACATGCAGACTTTTTTATAGCCCAACACGAATTTAAGTAAAGAAAGATATTGGCTGAAAAATAAATGACATATACACTCACCGGCCACTTTATTAGGTACACCTGTCCAACTGCTCGTTAACACTTAATTTCTAATCAGCCAATCACATGGCGGCAACTCAGTGCATTTAGGCATGTAGACATGGTCAAGACAATCTCCTGCAGTTCAAACCGAGCATCAGTATGGGGAAGAAAGGTGATTTGAGTGCCTTTGAACGTGGCATGGTTGTTGGTGCCAGAAGGGCTGGTCTGAGTATTTCAGAAACTGCTGATCTACTGGGATTTTCACGCACAACCATCTCTAGGGTTTACAGAGAATGGTCCGAAAAAGAAAAAACATCCAGTGAGCGGCAGTTCTGTGGGCGGAAATGCGTTGTTGATGCCAGAGGTCAGAGGAGAATGGCCAGACTGGTTCGAGCTGATAGAAAGGCAACAGTGACTCAAATAGCCACCCGTTACAACCAAGGTAGCCAGAAGAGCATCTCTGAACGCACAGTACGTCGCACTTTGAGGCAGATGGGCTACAGCAGCAGAAGACCACACCGGGTGCCACTCCTTTCAGCTAAGAACAGGAAACTGAGGCTACAATTTGCACAAGCTCATCGAAATTGGACAATTGAAGATTGGAAAAAAGTTGCCTGGTCTGATGAGTCTCGATTTCTGCTGCGACATTCGGATGGTAGGGTCAGAATTTGGCGTCAACAACATGAAAGCATGGATCCATCCTGCCTTGTATCAACGGTTCAGGCTGGTGGTGGTGGTGTCATGGTGTGGGGAATATTTTCTTGGCACTCTTTGGGCCCCTTGGTACCAATTGAGCATAGTTGCAACGCCAAAGCCTACCTGAGTATTGTTGCTGACCATGTCCATCCCTTTATGACCACAATGTACCCAACATCTGATGGCTACTTTCAGCAGGATAATGCGCCATGTCATAAAACTGGAATCATCTCAGACTGGTTTCTTGAACATGACAATGAGTTCACTGTACTCCAATGGCCTCCACAGTCACCAGATCTCAATCCAATAGAGCATCTTTGGGATGTGGTGGAACGGGAGATTCGCATCATGGATGTGCAGCCGACAAATCTGCGGCAACTGTGTGATGCCATCATGTCAATATGGACCAAAATCTCTGAGGAATGCTTCCAGCACCTTGTTGAATCTATGCCACAAAGAATTGAGGCAGTTCTGAAGGCAAAAGGGGGTCCAACCCGTTACTAGCATGGTGTACCTAATAAAGTGGCCGGTGAGTGTATGTTGAAATCAACAGTGTGTAAATAGGATCTCTCCGGCTACAAAAAGTTTGTACGGCCCCATCCCAAGCCTAGAGCTACACAGGCTCTTACTAGGACTGCACTTCAATTTTATGGCAAGCTGAAGTTCAAATAAGTAGCCCATTAAATGGGCTTTCTGGGCCCAAACTGATTTTTTATACCGATGAATCTAACCATAGGATAATTCATTAGTATGTGATCTGTGAGGTTCGACACCAGGACCCCGCACAGATCAGCTGTCCCAGCAGTCTAGAAGCTGCTGGTGGATAGAGAGCACGCAGCACCACTCCTATTCAAGTAATAGGAACAGTGCAGGAGCCCCAACCACTCTATAGAAATGGTTGCAGGGAAATGCAGCACTGCTCTTATTACTTGTATAGAAGCAGTGGTGCATGTGCTCCCCACCTACCAGCCCCACTAGCAGCTTCCTGGAGGTACCTTGTAGATAGGTCATCAGTATAAATGATTCAGTAGGACTGGGCAATTATGAGATAAATCAAAAATCACAATTGATTGAACATTTTACCTCAATTTTGATTAATGAACGGTTATTTAAGGAAACTCCCTCTTTACAAAACATGCCTTATATTTTAAATGTCAAAAAGGAAAAAACACATGGCACCGAGCCGTTCCTTGTGTAATACCCTTAGTATATAGGGAAATGATAGGAAGACTCACCTCCGCTCACCTGATTTGGTTGTGTGTGACACAACAACCAATGGACGTGATAACCAAGAAACCAATTTGGTACTGGAGGGCAGCTGCTAACTGTCATGGGGACGTCAGAACAAATAGAAGAATGGACCAGCCTTACAGAGGATAGGCAGTAAACCAAAGCTCACCCAATTATAAATTCAGAAGACAACATTATTTGGCATGACGCGTTCCGGGGATTGGAGCCCTTTCTCAAGTGCAATACAAATCCTGCCCCAAATAAAGTTGTCTTCTGAATTTATAATTGGGTGAGCGCTGGTTTACTGCCTATCCTCTGTAAGGCTGGTCCATTCTTCCATTTATATTTAAATGTCACACCATGTCATTGGATTTTCCTTTTTGGTTATTCACCTACCATCAATCCTGATTGGATAGTGTACAGTTAGTGACATATCCATTAGCCAATGGCAGTGTCAGACAGGATGTCATGGATATAAAATAATCGATCAGATTAAGTTTACATTGATTAATTGAGCTGACTTTCGGTTTTGGTCATTTTTCAATTAATTGCCCTAATCGTCGTAACATTCAGTTTCTTGATTCCACCTGTATGTAAGCCCTGGTTCACATCTGCGTTGGTAGTGCATTCGGGGGAGTTCGCATGGGGACCCCCCTGAATGGACTACTGAACGCATTGGCAAGTGGTGTACAGTGAAAGCACACAGACCCCATAGAGTATAATGGGGTCCGTGTGCTTTCTACATGGAACATGCGGACAGAAAAGTAGTTCACGATCTACTTTCCTGTCTGCATGACTCGTACGGAGACCATGCGAAAAGCACATGGAACCCATTCTAGTCTATGGGGTCCGTGTGCTTTTAGTGCACACCGCTTGCCAATGTGTTTGGTAGTCTATTCGGTGGCGTCCCCATGCAGACTTCCCAAATGAATTACCGAGGCAGATGTGAACGAGGCCTAAAGAACTTAACCAAGATAGAGTGACAATCAACTTTTATGTATTTTGTACAACGGTTAAAATCCAACCTTTAGTGCTACCCACATCTTTATGTAGCCCCAGCTGTAGGATTTTAACCCTTAAAGAGGTATTCGTGGTCTTATGACCTAACTTATCTGTGCGGAGAACACAAATATGACTTACTAAATTCTAGAGGATTGCATGATGTGTCACACGACTGACATCATGTGTAGTCTTATTCTGTTTGCTTATGGATGCATTACACAAGTCTATATAAATCTACAATGAAGACAGGTCAGTACATATATAATAAATGCATATGAGCAGAATTGTAAATAAATAAATCTATACACAGGTATATTTAAGAAATTAAAACTGGAATACTCCTTCAATTTAGCTTGAATTTGGTTAAGAACGCCAATTTCTCATAAAGCCAATTTAATTCAGTAACACACAACATGCTGTCAAACGTCTACGCAACAAACTCTGGGTGGCCCCATAGATATATACAGCTTATAACTTCATGACACAATATCACAAAATCATGTTGTCTTCAAAAGCTGGTCTAGTGATACATATATGATGACAGGTTAAAGGGAGTCTGTAAGCAGTAAATTTATTACAAACTTAATCACAGTAACTTGTAGAGGTGATTCTACAGTTTCATTCATCTTTGGACCACATTTTCATGTACGTAGTTGGCTTTTTTCATATAAGAATTAAGGAAAATAACCATTAGGAGCATGCGTAACATTTGCACTCGGGTTTCCATTCTTCGGGTCTGCTTGGGGACTTGAAAAATGGAAAACCAATCTGATTACAAAGCGGTTATCCACGGAAACCCGTGGACCCCATAGACTATAATGGGGTCTGCCGGGTTTCCACCTGAAAAATACAAAGAGAAAAGTTCTTGGATTCTGAACGGAATGTGCTGGTGTGAACCCATGCTTAGCTCACTTGGACTTCAGTCTCAGTTTTAGATTTTCTAGCAAAGCAATTTCCCCATAACAAAACATTACAAGAAAATGGGGCTATAAAGCTGAATAGCAGAGACATATTTGCAAACTGAAGAGTCACTTCTACAAGGTATTGGGATTAGATTTATAACCAACTAGCTTTTACCCGCGACTTCGTCTGCGGTGATTTGAGAATTGGGCGGACACAGACGTGTGAAACTGTAAAAGTGCTTTACAAAGTTTGGTGGGCAAGCAAATGTGATGTGATGTGATGTGTTATATTGTGTATGTAGTGATACAGACAATGTGATGTGTTGTATGGTGTATGTTGTGATACAGACAATGTGATGTGTTGTATTGTGTATGTAGTGATACAGACAGTGTGATGTGTTGTATTGTGTATGTTGTGATACAGACAATGTGATGTGTTGTATTGTGTATGTTGTGATACAGACAATGTGATGTGTTGTATTGTGTATGTAGTAATACAGACAATGTGATGTGTTATATTGTGTATGTAGTGTATATTGTGTATGTAGTGATACAGACAATGTGATGTGTTGTATTGTGTATGTTGTGATACAGACAATGTGATGTGTTGTATTGTGTATGTTGTGATACAGACAATGTGATGTGTTGTATTGTGTATGTAGTAATACAGACAATGTGTTGTGTTATATTGTGTATGTAGTGATACAGACAATGTGATGTGTTGTATTGTGTATGTTGTGATACAGACAATGTGATGTGTTGTATTGTGTATGTAGTGATACAGACAATGTGATGTGTTATATTGTGTATGTAGTGATACAAACAATGTGATGTGTTATATTGTGTATGTAGTGATACAGACAATGTGATGTGTTGTATTGTGTATGTAGTGATACAGACAGTGTGATGTGTTGTATTGTGTATGTTGTGATACAAACAATGTGATGTGTTATATTGTGTATGTAGTGATACAGACAATGTGATGTGTTGTATTGTGTATGTTGTGATACAGACAATGTGATGTGTTGTATTGTGTATGTTGTGATACAGACAATGTGATGTGTTGTATTGTGTATGTAGTGATACAGACAATGTGATGTGTTGTATTGTGTATGTAGTGATACAATGTGATGTGTTGTATTGTGTATGTAGTGATACAGACAATGTGATGTGTTGTATTGTGTATGTAGTGATACAGACAATGTGATGTGTTGTATTGTGTATGTAGTGATACAGACAATGTGATGTGTTATATTGTGTATGTAGTAATACAGACAATGTGATGTGTTATATTGTGTATGTAGTGTATATTGTGTATGTAGTGATACAGACAATGTGATGTGTTATATTGTGTATGTAGTAATACAGACAATGTGATCTGTTATATTGTGTATGTAGTAATACAGACAATGTGATGTGTTATATTGTGTATGTAGTGATACAGAAAATGTGATGTGTTATATTGTGCATGTAGTGATACAGACAATGTGATGCGTTGTATTGTGTATGTAGTGATACAGACAATGTGATGCGTTGTATTGTGTATGTAGTGATACAGACAATGTGATCTGTTATATAGTGGAAACCTATATGTAAATGTGAGTGAGTAGAGTGAGGGCTTCTCCTGAGGTGACAGTAAGGAGTGTGCAGGCAGGTTGAGGCAAGAAATGCCAGGCAGTGTGTGTGAGTCTATAGCTGGGGCTAGGAGTCCTGCTTTTGTGAGTCTCCTGCTAGGAAGCCATGTTGTTTAGTTGCACCAAAAGTAGCCTGTGACTCAATCCTAAGGGAAAACTATGTTTGTGGAAAATTGCACGCAAATCCGTCCAGGCGTTTTAGCGTGATTGAGGAACAAACATCCAAACAAACTCACAAACATTCAAACACACAAACTTTCACACTTATAATATTAGTAGGATTTCCTGCTAACAGACTCCCTTTAAGGAAGGGCAGATCTTTAAACTAAAATGATACAGCAGATATATTACTCCAGTATACAGACCTTTAGATTTCCATTTAAGCTGTTGCAGTCCATAGGAATACACTACATGTACATGCAATATTATATAATTTTTACAGCAATGGTCACACAAACATATATCAATAAGCTACATATGAGGTCTA
This sequence comes from Leptodactylus fuscus, assembly GCF_031893055.1. Taxonomy (NCBI): domain Eukaryota; kingdom Metazoa; phylum Chordata; class Amphibia; order Anura; family Leptodactylidae; genus Leptodactylus; species Leptodactylus fuscus. The sequence continues at coordinate 199,967,602 of NC_134266.1, read as the reverse complement.
AGCATGCTTTCTATTAACAGATAAAACTGAAGGTGACACGGTATAAAAGTCTGCGCTGTCATAGCTTTACACACCCACAAATGCTAAATATGTTAAGAATGTAAAATGAGGGAATATGGATGTAATAGAGAGGGAGGAGACTTCATAGGAGACTTCAAGACCCACCCAAGCTTAAACAGGTGCAAAGTATCATTGTCACAGAATTCTGAAACAATGTAAAGAAAGTCTAAAACTATTTTTAATGGATACTTATAGCATTCTTGTATAACTAGTGACTAGATGGAAAAACTATTCATCTCTAGAAAATACAGTGCAAAAACCAGGCATTTAGCCCCCACATAAATATTCTATTTGCAGGCCAATTACAGCAGGATTTCCAGATTTCTGTATGACGATGAGGAAACCCTACTCATAGTAACTACTGCTTTATCTCCATTTACTGAATGGCGCACACATTCGGTTTATCCTGCTGACATATGCCAGACAACATTGCTAGTCTGTTTGTTGCTTTGTCTTGTAAGGCTAAGTGTAAAAACAGATGTAAGAGAAAACTCCAGGCATATGTGTTCCCAGGATTTGCCAGCCTTCTCACTTCATTCCAAACCACTCTTGCAAATAAATTATTAAAAGGACATAAACACTTTCCAATGTTCCTTTCATAATTTTTTTTTTTCCTCAAATGCTTTTTTAATTTTTCATGAACTGAGTTAAAGTACTGAGATTTTCATACATGAGATTTATGGGGAAACTGTGCTTTAAATCACAAAGGAAATGCAGATTATTAAAACCGTGTGCTTCCTTTTCCCTTACAAGATATGATTTTATTTAATTGCTTCCCACCCTTTTCGTCATTGCAGATTTTCTCTAGCTAAAGAACTACTTTGTTTCCATGGGAACGCAATCCCACCCTAGAACTGTTCATGTACATTACGTTTCAGCCTCCTCAAAACCAACTCTAAAGCTGTTGGTGCTTCAACTTTAGTCATATGCAAGTTAAACAGGGACAGGATTCTACAGCAGATCTCGCTATTTCATGAGGGAAATGCATAGACAGAGAAGCTCTGCCTTTGGCGCACTCATACAGGAATTTCATAAGTATAAATCCCCTATAATAGGGTTATTTTTAGCTACCTAAGACTTGCAGTATTAACATGAAGAAAAATGAGGAGTTTCAAATTCCCTCTGCTTCTTTCTGCAGTCTGGTGACTACAGGATATTGAAAATGGCAGCCTGCAATCTGTAAAGGGGACACAAGATGATATGATAGCTAGAGATTATAATAGGGTATAAGGGACTGAGATTTATGGAATTTTTTACTTTTTAAAAGGATCTTTCATTTAAAGAGGATATTTCACCACTTCCTCCAACTCTAGTTCTTAGCATCATGTAAAAGGCGCCGCTCAAGAGTTCGACACATTGGAATTTTTTTCTCCAGCCCCCACTATTCCTGAGCAATCAATGCTGCTAGTTGCACAATAGGCTCTCTACTGCCAGGTAGGCAGTGTCAGGCAACAGCAGGAAATGGAGCAATATTCAGAGCTCTAATAAGAATTGAATAGTGTCAGAGCTCAGAATCAAAACCCCTCGCCTCGTCCTGCCCCATACCGCTCACCTGACAAATGAGACAAATCACCATATCAGCCACCAAAGCTAACTGCATTTATTTCTCAGGAAATGCATTGGCATGCTACAAAGAACTGGACTTGGTGGAAGGTCCTTTATTAAAGGGGTTTCAGCAACTCAATATTGTTGACCAGTTCTTAGAATAGTTCATCAATACTGGATGCTTGGAACTCAATCAATCTCCTTTTTTTTAACACAGTGTATAGAAACAGAAATTGTGGGCTTCATATAGTGCATAGTGGTAAATCCGGATTACCTGAATGGGAGCGCAGCTACAACCCGTATGGCACAGTCACTTCAAGGAGAAACCATGTATACTGAGTCTTGGAAACCCCTTTAAGTACAGAGTGATAACCTACGAATTGCTGGTCCAGAAATACCTTTAATCCAGCATATAATACAAATAGTTTGGCACTGGTGTCTGGCAGACGTGGTGTTGGCTCTTGATATTAAATGATATGGTATCTCTTGTCAGTGCACACTACAAGGTGTACCAAACTACATAAGTACAGTATATCTATACATATATGTATTCATTTATATTTATTGTAATTTATTTAGATTGTTGTGTTTTGTATACTAAATAAAAGGAACATAGTACATACCAAAATGTAATTTTCAGTTTATCATATTCCCTAAACTAAATTTAATACATTTGAAGCCATATAGAGATTCTTATAGTTTAGTTCCTAAAATCATATTTATCCCCAAACTCTTTTCTGAAGACCTTGTATCATAGTACATAGATTATTCTGCTGAGCTGTCAGTCTGTGACTAATTCTCCTCCATGCCTGTCTTCTCTTGACAATCTGTCTATTACATGCAGACATTTCCTCTCTCATGTTGTTCCACTAATAGATATTTGAAGGGTAAAACCACTGCTTTTTAACTTGAGTATACACAAAAGTGCAAGAAATGATGAATAATGCTGAACATAAAGGCTAGACCTTATTACATGGAAAATGTGCAAACTGTTCACTCTCAATCGCTGACCTTTGCCCCTGGATGTATTCCGTACACATCACAATATCCTAAAAATACATATTTATTAGAAGCAGTACTCCCTATATAAGTTAAAATTATCATATAGCATAGTCTCTGAAATCTCTCCCCTATTTATATGGGAATAATGGAACAGCCCTTTAATGCTATAAATGCAGGGCCTTAAAGTGATAAGACGATAGACCCACATCTTGTTCCTCCTCTACCACCCAACCCGACTCTGTCTGCCGCCCCTATATTTAAATAAACTAAGATGTAAGAAAAACCTCATTAGAAAGCAACAGTCATAATGGTTACCAATCCAAAATGTAAAGGATATTAAAAAAGATAGAACAAACGCTTATAGTTCTTGGATTTTGTTGCTAAGTTTAAGCTATTGTTCTCTGTTAGTTTGGACTCTCTGAAATGTTCCCTGTGCTAGTAATAGGCTTAAACAGAGGAAATATGATGTACATAGAATTGAATGCTCCCTCCTTTGCTAAGACCCTTATCTGAAATATGTTAACTCCAGTAATCTGCTTTTAGGACAACGAAGGAAGGGAAAAGACATGAAGAAGAGAATATTACTTGCAACAATTAGTGCAGTGTCATCGGCAAAAACAGCATAATATAATACCATAAAATTAGGCTACCCATCATGTGGTTGTAAATCCGAGGATGTGCTATACTACATGCTGGGTAGGACATTCTACAGAATACAAGCATTTTTTAAGCGAATTAAACTAACTCCATGCAGATATTATACATATTTCTGAATGTAATTTGTGAAATATGGGTAAAGCTGGCCACACATTAGATTTTAGACTACTAAAGTGGCAGATTTTGGACTTTCTGTTATTGATTGGTTGTATATAAACCTACAACAATTTGTCCCATGCAGCCAACCATCATCTAAAGTTGGTCAGTACCTAAATTTATTGCGTTGGATTTTTTGTGGCATGTGTCTGCCATGCAATATTGGATATGGGCTAGACTGACAGACCTGTGAGCTATTGTTTCATTGCATTTCTACATAAATTAATGGCACAAGGATATGGAGTCTATAGTTAATTATATACCTTATCGGCAAAAACAGCATCCTTTGCTCCCTCCTTCTAAACTGCTCACATCTAATCAGCTCTCAGAGGGAAAGATTACATGCGGACCATAGAAGACTATGTTATGGAGGAGAAGAAGTCAAGTCACATAGACAACAATAGATGTGCTGCTGCAGCTAACAATAAGTTTTCTATCTTGTCCAGGGTTTATTTATATAAATACTGCTCTGTTCTACTCTATAATATCCACTAAGTATGCTTGTTCTGATTGAGTGGGAAAGAATTAGGGAGCAGGAGTTCCTGTTTTCTTGTTTGTTTGGTCTATTGGAGCCATCATAGCACAACAGGAACAACTGAGAATTAGAGCTGGAGTTTGAAGACTGCTAACAAAATGGAGAATACAAGTTATATAATGTCCAGAAACACTTTTAGGCTACATGCACATGAAAGTGTGCTTTGTCAGTGTGCTAACTGTGTTTTTCACAGTTAGCACACTGACAAGTTATTTTCTATGGCCCCATACACACACTCGTGTATTAACATGGGTTCATGTAGGCGGATGTGAGCCCTGGTGCAAAACTCAGGGCAGGTCCTATTTTGGTCTATGGATCCTACGATGCACATGTTCATGTGAAATGCAGCCGTACTCTTCATTTCACAAACCGTTTATTCTGAAAAGTCATCTGAACAGTTTTGTATCCTGTGCAACCATAGAAGTGAAATACTTAATATTCTGTAATCATTAGGGCTCATTCACACAGGGCAGGAGGGGGTGGATTTTGGCGCTGAATCCACGTCATAATCCGCCCCCTCACAATAGAGGTCTATGCAGACCGATAGCTTACTTTTTTCCGTGAGCGGCATGTTCCCGACCAAGATGCGCCATACCGCCCCCCGTGTGAACTAGCCCTTAGGGGGAGCTTAGGAGTCTGCTGTCTAAAATATAAACGCAGAATAAGCTCCTAAACTCTGCTTAGTTATGGCAGAAGTCTATCGACTTTATATCTATTCTGAAGATTTGGATCTATTCTGAAAAACAGAGCTCCAAAGATATATTAAGAAATCATTCAGCAAAGAATGTTGGGATATGTTTCAGATCAGTGGGGGTCTGACCGCTTGCGCCACTACAGATTACAAGAAATAAATGTTGTGCCTGCTATTCTGAGCAGACAAGCACGCCACCACATCTTTCAGAATGGGAGGCAAAACTGTACTCATTATCAGTGGGTGTAACAACAGTTGGACCCCATCCATATGCCATTTATCCCCTATGCTGTGGATAAGGGTTAAGTTGCTAAACTGAGAAATCCCCTTCAAAATAAATGTCCACTTTTTCATTTTGGTTTTAAAGTAGAATCTGTGTACAAGTCAAGAATAAAACCTCCATAACGTATATTTCATGAAATCAAAGTTATAACATTCCTCCTTAGATTTATCAGTATCTCACAGTGTTGATTTATTTGATAAAAAATAATTTCTGTTTATGCAAAAGCCATTTTCTCTGTAATGTAAATGTGGTTATGTTCTGGTATGTTTGTTTCCCTATTATTTGTAAAATAATATAAGTCTTCTTACATCACAATAAAATTCAATAGATGTTACTGTGTAATGAGCTTCCTCAGTGCTACAACCAGGCTACCATCTACTGCGCATTCTTAAACATATATTTACTGCTCAGAAAATTGAAATAAATGGGCTTTTTTTTATTGAGGAAATTATTTGGAAGTTTCTAATATGTCTATAGCGTAATAGGGCGAGAGGGAAACCCATCAAGGCAGTCAGCTTTAAATAATGACTTATTAAAACACTTATTTCCGCCTGTAATAAATAGCAATTCAGGCACAGTTAAGTCGCCTCTTTAAAGTACCACAATGAAATACTTTACGCCACACAACCGTGATGAAAATAACCTGATTAAGTATGCATGATCCTCATTTCCATCCTTCCCAGCTGCACATTAATACCTAGTTTAATAGTTACACTGGAAGCTCCACATACTGAAGACAAAGCAATAGAAATTTCATATCCATCTCTTGATTTTGAGTATCTATATGTCTGACATTTAGGCCAAGGCCCCACGTGGCGTTCCACAGCATAAAAGCACTATGGGAAAAAAAGGGGCGGCAAGGCATCGCGGTTCTAATGCAGTGCTTTGCTTCAATTATACTGAGAGAGAAACCACCAGCATTTCCATAAGTATAATTGACATGCTGCGATTTCCAAAACCGCAACTATACTTATTTTATCACAAAGTGGGGATGGGACGTGGGACCTCAGCCTATGGAGGTTTTCCAGCACTTAAATATGGATGACTTATTTATTTATTATGCTTACTTATATAGCACCATCATATTCCGCAGCACTTTACAGATATTGTCAGTCACTGTCCCATATAGGGCTCACAATCTACATTCCCTATCAGTATGTCTTTGGTGTGTGGGAGGAAACCGGAGTACCCGGAGGAAACCCAAGCAAACATGGGGAGAACATACAAACTCCTTGCAGATGTTGTCCTTGGCAGGATTTGAACCTAGGACTCCAGCACTGCAAGGCTACAGTGATAACCACTGAGCCACTGTGACTTATCCTTAGGACAGGTCATTGTTACGTGAATTATAGGGATTCAATACCCCACACATCAACTGAGTACAGGCTCTCTTTGTTCATGAGATTATAAAATGAAGGATAATCACACTGTCCCCTCAGCAAGCAGAGATGGTACAGGATCTAGCTGCAGATGTGATATTGTGATGAAGCATCATGGGATTGATAGAAAAGCATATAGGGAGAAGAAGCAAATGAAATCTAAAGGCAGACTCTGATTAGAAGTAGAGTAAAGACCACAGTGCAAAAACTAAATATAGTATGGATGGAAGAAGTGCAGAGAGTGACAGACAGCAATGTGAGGACAGAAAACATGGAAACATTGTTTTCCTGCTGGAGGTCTTCTATATAAACGCCAAGACTACCACTTTAAGCTTACTTGTACCAGGAAAGCCATATAATGTGGTTATCTTAACACTGCTGGTTTCCCATCTCAACAAATGATAAATAAATTAAATAACTTTATAGCCCATGAATTTATACCTCACGAAAGGGATATGGAAACATATAAATTATACTTTTATGATAAGAAATGAATCAAAGTAAATCAATGCTCATAAAGACAGTGTAGAGATACAGTTTCCTACATAGATGTTGTCATTTCCATTTAAAATTATTCAAATCTGATCTGGAAAATGTAATATTTGCCTTTTTCTAATTGACATCAATAAAAATTAATTTTTCAGATATGATTTAAACTTTATAGTAAGGTTGCAGGATCATTCTCAAGCCTTCAGGCCTAATAGAAAAAACATATATGAGCAAACTATTCATGAAATAACCCGAGAGCTACTAAGGCCTCTCAGCTCCTGCGCGAACACCATTTTTAAAACCCTGACATCCGTTATAGTGCAAAGGCTGGAATAGCATGGTGCATGTCCTTAGAGGGTTAATGCAACCACTAAAGTATTATTAAATGAAGTTATGCATGATTTTATGAGGATTGGTGATATTCTGAGTGTACACAAGGGCCTACTCTATTTCCAGAACTGGCACTACTGCGCTCATCCATTGTCTGCATCTTTTATTGCAGTTCAGCCCCATTCACTCAAATTAAGCTTCACTTAAATACAAAGCACAGCCTATAGGCAAGAATTGGGCTATTTCTGTGAAAAAGCAGACTTTTGTTTAGTTTAAGCACCCCCTTTAAGAAATCTTAAACTCAAGAGTCCTGATAAAAAACCCTAGAAATTCTTATGATAATATTTTAGTGGATACATTAAAATAATTTATCTGCAGAATACAAAGCTTCTATAATGCTCTCCACATGTTGTAACCAAAATCTGGAAAACTTTCATTATTTTTAAATACCTAGGGATACCCAAGATTGAATTACAACAGTGTTACAACAACAGCGTTTTACCACTGCTAAAATACTAAGTGTTAATCCATTCACATAATACTGCGTTGTCCTATTAGCCTATAACACACATAGTGGGGTGAAAACTATAGCAAATATATCCCCCATGACAATGCTCATCTCCATGTGAAGATGGGCACAAACTTTTGGCAAAAACTGTTGAAAAAATATACTTGTCTTTTTTCCCCTGGTGAATTTTTCAATTGCCAAATGTAGTTGTTAATGGACCTTGAATGAACCAATTAATGACCAGATAATCAAATTTAGCTAAAGAAAAAGGGCACTTTGCACTAGCTATACCCATAGCACCCACTAGTATACACAGAAGCAGGTCTCTCATTGGTCTCATTCAGCAATGTCACTATTTTATACTATACACACAGAAACAAGGCAGCTCCTGTACAATAGACTGCAGTATCCACTTACCACTTGCTCGGATTCCAATAGCTCGGTTTTGACTCTTGCTGCCGGCATCCCGTCCAGCATTAACATTCTGCTTTCAAAGAAGTCTGTTCTACAAGGCACAAAAATGAATCGTGTCAGCCAATATGTCCTGTATTACATTCTATATTTCATCTAAACTTCATTCAAATATTTTTGAAATAAAAAGATAAAAGAAGCTGAAAAAAGATGAGTTTTTTGTTTTAATATAATAATCAGTAACTGTATTATGAAATGCTTGTAACACCAAGGATATGGATCTATTCCCACCATGCTTATGAATTGCAACGGCACAATAGGTTTTTTGAGAGAGAAAAAAAAGAATGTCAATGTATAAAGTATCCATTACCTAAAACATGCCAAAGCGTAGACTTTGTTTTGCCACACAAATGAAAAGTTTAGATCCGTTTAAATCCATATATTATACACACATATACCAATAACATATATATTTTATTTTAGTTTTTTTTTATTATTATTTTTTTCAAATAAGTGCATTCTCTTGCATTGGTTCGGTACACCAATGAATTCTGCACCATTCTGGAGGTTGACACAGTATATTTCATCCTTTATGTCAATTTCACCTGAGCGCATTATGAGCACTGATAATACGATCAGAAGTCCGTACCTGAACATGGGTGTAATGACCCGAACTTAAAAAAAACACAAACAACAACAAAAAACCCACTATGTTGCTTTAAAGGGGTTGTCCAGGCACAAATTAGGCGGAGGTCAATCAGGGAATGGCATGCAATGTGACATCCTGAGACCTGCTGAGCCTGCTGATTGGCCTCAGCGGTCATGTGACCACTGAGGCCAATCAGCAGCTTCAGCAGAACTCCGGAAGAGACCCAGGAAAGCCGCTGGAACAGAAGAACCTGGACGTGCTGGGAGGACACCAGTGCATCAGGGATAGGGGAATATGAATTTTTTTTTAAGAAAATTCATGCCCTGTCTGATTTAAAAGTTAAAAGAGTTGGCCATTTTTACCTGGACAACCCCTTTAAGTCAAAATCATTAGGTCCACAGCCAGGCCAGGACCCCTACTCAGCTATAATACATGAGCACTTTACTTGTGCAAAACTGACCTTAGCTGAAATATTAATGTTGCACTTGCAACACAAATGGTTAAAAATCCCACCTCATAATAGAAAACAAGCACTACTGAATAGATACAATGTCAGCAAACCAATACGTTTATCGAGTAATAAAAAAAAAAGTGAAAAACTAAAAATGTTATGTAAATTTCAGTTCAATGTCATGTAGAGGTCGTTGTGTGAGTTAAGGACACATTTCCAGCCTTCCTTGGATTATCAACAGCATGTATCAAAGATGGATTCGGAGTATCTGCCAAAAGACTATGGAAACTTCCACTGCAAGTCAATACTGCAACTCTAACTCCATGGGGATTTTTTTCCATTATGCATATTAAAGTATGATTTACAGTGTTTACTTGAAATATCTCAGACTAGATCATGTTACATCAATACCCAAGTTAAAATAGAATTTTCTAACTGTCTGTTTAACTTTGTAAAATAAATCATATCTACAAACTCTTCCAAGTACAAGCATCAACTTGTCATTTAACTCTTCAGAATAACCCTTCTCGCATTGTTCTACATTATTATTCCACAATGTACGTGTAGTACTCTGCAATATCACAGCATGTTATTCATGGATTTACCAACCTATAGGCAACATGTAATAGAGAGAAACAGTTTAGAACAGATTGTTTTTAAAGGGCCCAATGTAGAATAAATGCTGCAGTGTTTTATAGTACCTGCAAAGAGGATGTGGTTCTGGCTAATGCCATCTATTCAATGTGTTTGCGTTTCCACTACAGTTTTTCCAGCATCGCTTTTTGGGTGCGGCTTGCTACGTGGGACCTTAGCCTTAATGACACCTATTAGTCCAATTTAGTGACCTAATGGTGGCCATGGGCGTTAGTGTAACCCTCGTTCACATCTGCGTTTGGTAATCCATTCGGAGAGTCTGCATGGGGACCCCCCTCCCTGAATGCACTAGCAAGTGGTGTGCAGTGAAAGCACACGGACCGCATAGACTATAATGGGGTCCGTGTGCTTTCTGCGCGCTGCCCACATGAATCATGCAGACATGAAAGTAGAACACAATCTACTTTTCTGTCCGTGTGTGTTCCATGAGGACACTGCAAAGAGCACACGGACCGCATTATAGTCTATGGGGTCTGAGAATTTTAACGAAAACAATCATTTGTTGGTGAAATTTAACAATGAACATTTTAGCCAACCAATAATAGACCTTCACTGTCTGGAAAGAAATTGACTATGATCGAGCCATTATCCCCGGTTCTTGATAGACGCAATTTTGTTTTTTTGTTTTTTTTTGTACATGTGGGTGTGATAACTGCACCATTTTTTGGTTTGGGTTATTCAAATACTTTTGGAGTCTTTTTTTGGTGATACATAGAGCTTTTTATATCATTTATATTTATGCTGGGTTATTTCTTTTTTTATTATATCAGAAAATTTAAACAATAAAGGAGTGTAAAGATAGTATGTTCACATTTTTCATGTTTTTAATAGCATAAAAGTGCTCTTAAATTTTTTTTTTTATTTTTTTTTCCCTCTCCGTTATGGTAATGTTTATGCAATTGACACATTTTTTTTTTGTTGCCAGGGTGGTGCATTTATTTCATTTTTACACGTTAATATGTCATGTTAAACCTATTGGGGGCATTTTAATTTTTTTTTTTAATAAACTAATTTATACTGATTTCTGCTGTATTAGTCTCAGTTACAGGAGGAATACAGTCTCTGGAGGCACACTGCAAAGCAGATCTGGGTCCCCTAGGACCCAACAGATCCTGCAGTTTTTGGCACCCAGCGGATGACATGACTTCCAGACTAGAACAGAGGCTGCCTTATGGCAGCTCCCATACATTGAGCATTGTATATATTTCAATTGGATGGTCTAAAACTGTTACTGCCCTCTCTATGGGGTGTCTGTGTGTTGTAAGCCAGCTCCCAGTGATTAGGCTGGTTTCACAAGGAGGATTTTTGGACTGGATTTTGACGCGGAGGCCACCTCAGAATCTGGTCCAAAAAAGTGCACCAGCATCCAGTTGCGGCATTCCGCTCCAGATTAGGACCAAATGAATGGGCCTAGTCTGGAGGGAGGTCTCACGCCGCAGACGCCGTGGCAAGAAGGAACAGGTTGCTTCTTTTGTACGCGAGCAGCACAAAACTGCTAGTGAAGAAAAGAAGTAAATGGTTCCCATTGAAGTCAATGGAAGGTGTTTTTTTGGACCAGATTTTGAGGCAGATTCTGCGGTAAAATTCAGTCCAAAAATACCCATGTGAACCCAGCCTAACTCTACAAATGTCTCTCCATTGCCTACATCACAAGTTCTAGCTCCGTCCCTGCAACAAAAATAATGCGTGTGAACTACATAAAAATTATCATAAAGGAGAAGGAAAACAAAAAAGAAATTTATTTTTTTTTTATTTAAAAAAGAAAACATGAAAAATGTGAACACCAGACATGTTTATACTTTTACAGTGTACACTTTCCGATCTATTAAGAAAAAAAACTAAAAATTATACAAAAATAAAGCCCTATGTATCACCAAAACAAAGCAAAAATTATTACAATAATCCCCAAAAATGTTACAGCCGTCAAATCCACATGTACAAAAAAAAATACAAAATTGTGTCCAGCCATGATCCAGGAAAAATGGCTCGATCACAAAGTGGTTAAACTTATGTTTCCAGAAAGAGAATTCCCTCTTCTCCCAAGGGCATTGAACATGTATGGCCAGTGTAGACACCTGTAACAATCAATATGGACTTCTGTATGTGACCACTACATCCTAATGCAAATGACAGCACTATATATCCGTGTTGAATGGATTCATAGTTCCCCAACTAATTTATGGGCTCATACTGTATCTCCATGTGTCTTTGATGTCATGAAATGAGAAATACAAAGATTTTCTTTATAGAAAAGGAATAGTATTTCCTCTAGATGCCCTGGAGAGAATAAATAACCCAAGGAGGCACCATAAGGCAACACATGAAGCACTAGTGCGGGCATACATGGACTTAGTGCCTTAGCTGTCACTGGCACATTACAATATTAGCATGCACAGCCAATGACCAAGACAAAAAAAAATATGCATATGAAATAATACTGAACTACAGAATGCACTGTTGAGAAAATGATTATTTAGAACTAAAAGTTGCAGCAAGTGCTGATGCAGATTTCTATTCCAAAAAGCTGGAGCAGTTAGAGTCTATTGGAGTTTATCCAAGGTCATCTACATAATATGCCAGAATGTTAAATGATGGTAATGTTGTCCTGGCGGGATGAGAGTAGTCCCTTCTATTCTTGTATTCTGATTGTATGTTTCTTACTGATAACCTTAGGTTAGAAAATGTTCTTTCTCTAGAAACCCATATCAAACCATTTCCTTAACATCACCCTCTTCCTAGCAGATATCTTGCAGCACACCAAAACGCAATCCAAGTGAACACCCTTATATGTCACAGTGAGGATGCTTTAAGCTGGCAATATAAAGTGAGAGCTCTGTATTATCTGCTATTTGTACTTAATGGGAGGTTGCAGTAATTTGTACCAGCGCATTCAAGTGTACAGCACCCATAATTCACAGGCAGTGTGCTACAGAACGGCAATTATATATCTACTCCAAAGCGATCATGTCTTAGCAAGAGCTTAATATCCCTGACAATGTGACAACTCAGCACTGCAAGTTTGGCTGGATTTCAGGGACTTGACCTGATTCAGACACTATCTCACCTTAATATTCTGGCTTCACATCCTGTTCTCTGCTTCTTCAATTAAGCCTTAAATGGGACACTTTATTTTGCACAAACTTCATCAAGTCATCTCTCAGTTTTTGCAAGATTTTTATCTGCTTTAACTGTTGACCTTTCTAAATTTATCACAACGGTCGACAGATTTTAGAGTGAAGTAGGTCATTGGTTATTTTAGGTCTACTCTGCATATTGAACAGGATCAAAAATGTCATCATTAAAAAATCTGGATAAGTAGCAGCACTGATATGTTACTTATTTCACCGAACTACCATTATATTAAGATCATTCAATATTTTACTGTATTATTTATTACACCGACGGCTGCTGAAGATTCACTTAAACTAACTGACATTGTACAGTTTAGTTATGTGTTGTCTTATGAATATTTTATATAGACAATTCTAGTTCACAAATATTGTTTTTATTCAAAAAAAAAATAAAAAATCTTATTGTCTTAGGTATTTCAGGAATAAAGTTCAAATAGCGCCACCTGCTGTTTGTATGAAGAGCCTTTACTATGTCCATAAATGTGCCGAGGTGGACACACATGCTTAGTCTTACTTCTCTCTTGGTTTCAACAACTATGAAGTGGGATGCTTTGTGTGGTGAGCCGACCGTTACTGCAGCAAGTGATAAGAGAATTATATTGCATTACTGCAATTGTACTTAATTAGGTATTCCTGAGGATGCATGTTTTGCACATTGAGGCTAAGGCCCCACAGGACAATAGACAGCGCTAAAGGTCTGCGGGAAAAACCGCAGTGCGGAACGCATCACAGTTCTTACCGCAGCACTTTGAACAGAAAGTTCATGGAGTTTTCCTGCACAGACTTTCTGTAAAGGTCCATTCACATGGAGGAAAACGGTGAGGAATTTGGTGTGGAACTTCAGCAGAACTGCTAGCAGAGGAAGGAACCCATTGAAGTCAATGGGAGGCTTTTTTTTCAGCTCTAAAATTCCACACCAAATTCCTCACCGTTTTCCTCTGTGTGAATGGACCCTTACAATTATATCTAGGGGAAAGCATTTCCATAGATATAATTGGTATGCTGTGATTTCCAAAACCACATTTCAAACACAAAGTGGGCATGGGATTCGCATCCACTTTGCAGTTACTGTAAAACGCCGTGATTTTTCCCATGGTGTTTCCGCTGTGGGCAAATCGTGGAGTTTCTGGCCAGTGGTGCCCTGGCCTTACTGTTAAAGGCTATTTATAGAAACTGCAGGCAATGGCATTCTAAAGGAGGTATCTAGGCTTTGAATATTCAGCTATCTAGGCATTTAATTATAAACAATTTTCTCTGTTGGAAAATCTTTTAAAGGGGTATTCCCACTTTCGCATACTCACCAGTCTTCACTGCTGTAAAATCTTCTTTCTTCTTGGTTTCTTGCATCAGTTGGTGGGCGGGGTTTCACATGCAACCTGCCGCTTAGCTCCGCCCACCACATAGCGTGATCCTATGGGGTGGCTGAAGGGCCTGTGATGTCATCAAAGGTCCTTAAACACTATAATCACAATATTGGACTATGAAGTACAGGCAGGAGCAACTCCATTCTGTGTTACATACAGACACTGCCTGTCTCTGCTATAATGAACACAATTGAATTAGCTAGCCTGATAACTGGGAGAACAGAAGACGTTCAGAAATGAAAGCAGCTCCTCTCCCCTATCTGAGATCAGGAAGTTAGGTCATGTGGTGCAGACACAGGAATAGCTAGATACACAGGCTCGCTCCCATGCACTTAGCCCCTCCTCCCTCCCCCCTGAGAGCAGGCAGATACATCACTTGACTTTTGAGCAGATAAGTCAAGGGCTGTGTCAACAATGAATTGAATAAAGTAAGATAGTGGACAAACAAAGCAGTTTTGCTGAAGCAGTGTATTTAGGAAAAGTCTTACACATTAACAAGCAGTATAGATAGGATCCTTGTGATGGGACAACCCTTTTAACTAGTTGTTTACATAGTATTTTGGTTTTCATTGGGGATTTACTCAATGTTGCACCTGGATTCTCATATCACATACATCTAAGACCTACCTCTCTCCCCTTAAATTAGGCAATCCTCAATACTTGCAGCAAGGATCTAGAAGAGGGTATACTCCTATTTGCAATGGTTTTATCCTAATTTAATATAAGTGTTAGTGCTGAGAGAAGTTACATTTGGAAAAAAAAATGTATATCTGTGGCAATTTTGCAAAAATCCTATTGGGCACATACATAGGGGACATGATAAGGTGAGTCTTTCTAAGCTCACTTGCAGACTGTTCAGCATGTCCTGAGGCTATACAGTTGGTGAAGCAGATGTTTAGCAGTAAGGAGCTTCTGACCTCAAGAACAGGACCTGTAGACCTAAGTATTCTTGTGCATTTCCTCACTTATGAACCCTGGCCACAAAACTTTCTGTTTTGCTGATCCAACATCTTTAATGTACTTCAGAACCATTACACATATACATATAAAACAATAACTAATTACAAATAAGACTTTCATACTGAACTGAAAGGACTTTTCAAAATAAAAAAAAAGGAGCTTACTTTTGCAATTAAAGACACCGGCTGAGAATTCAGAAACATTTATATTCATAAACACAAGTAATATAATGGACTGTGTAATATACAATGTAGATATAACGTATAAAGTAAATGCATAGCAACTGTAGCGTCCCTCTATTACAGAATTCTATTGGGTAGTGATTTACTTTAACATAGTGTCACCTGCTATGCTTTTTTGCTTGTCCATTATACCTACCATGTTTTCCCAAAAATAAGACAGTGCCTTATATTAAATTTTGGTCCTAAAGATATGCTACATCTTATTTTCAGGGGATGTCTTGTTTTATTTTTGTGTGCTACTGCCACCACCGCACTACGCTGAGATGTGCTTGCTGCGCAAAGACTGTATGAAGAAAAACATTCTGTGCCGCTGCTGTGATACATTGTATCCACAGTTCCTGTTGCTGTGCGATGAGCTGGGAAAGTGGACCCCCCACTGCATACGATGCTTAGTGTATGTCCACGGGCATCTCCCAGCTCATCCTACAGCAGCAGTAACAGTGGATACAACGTATCGGAGCAGCGTCAGCGACATCACGCACAGTGTTCAGCCGGCTGCAATTTTTTCTTCATACAATCTTTGCACAGAATGATTATTATTATTGGGGGATGTCTTACTTTCGGGGGGTGCCTTATATTAGACAATTCAACAAAACCTCTGCTATGTCTTACTTTGGGGGATGACTTATTTTCGGGGAAACAGGGTATCAGCATACACAGGATACTGTATGACCATAACCAGTATTAAAACAGCACAGACAGTAGAAAGCTGGGTTAACCATATTATTAAAAATATATAACAATTTCCCTTTGGGGTGCACTGCATATGTTTTAGTCACTCTACATTTTATTCCTATGATAATATTTTAGATTTTTATCTCATACACCAACAAACAAATATATCCTCCTATTATGAAGGAGTCACTGGAATAATAGCAAGAATGGTTCACCTGCAGGACAACACAAAGGGTAACATAATCTATGTCATTTTACTTGGTGCTGCCTGTTACTAGGTGTTTCAGTTTACATCACCCTTTCACTTAGCCAGGTAATTGTAATACAGTCATTTGCTCTGTGCGGAAAGAATGGACTTTTTATCCAGCACAGTATTGTTTTCATGTCTCTGGTAATCTAGTTATCTGCAAGGAAGCAAAGAAATACAAACATCATTGCTGTAACAAGCTTAAAAATAAAGTCTCACTCAGAATATTCCATTTATACTGAGCCTGAATAATTCTGCAGCAGCACAAGAGATTGCTATTATACACTGTCATTTAGTCTAAGGCCTCACTTAGCGGGCCGCAGGAAAAAAAAAAAAACACTGCGGAAAAACAGCAGCGCATTACGGTTTTTCCAGCAGAGCTTTTCATAGAAAGTTTCCTCTGCTGATTTCTGCTTCAGTTATACCTATAGGGAAAGCGCTAGCATTTCCATAGGTATACTTGACATGCTGTGATTTCCAAAATCATAACATAACTGCTGCACCTATTTTTCTGCAATGTTTGGATAGGATTTATGCCATGTGGGGCCTCGGCCTCAGTGAGTTTACTGCAGCCTAATAGTCAATACATAGATAAGGAAAATTCCAGAAACTAGTTAAGCAAATGCCCCTACAAACCCAGAATTCTGGTGTACTTGCCATGCACTACAGAAATCAATCATTTGAGAAACTTTTTATAACTTGTCTGATAATGAGTGTGACATAGTGAAAAGGGGAATGCCCTAATGGGAATGAGGACATGACTATAAATGTAACAAAAAGTGGCAAAACTAGACCGCATTAGTAAATGTGCCTCAGTATGTCTAGATTTAATGACATCCTAAATTGTACCATCTGTATGCGGTCATACAGATCATAGCATTAAAATACAGTAACTCCATAAAAAATGCCCCTAAAAACAAGTAATAGTAATCAGCTTTAGGTGATATTGACTTCTGCTGGACCTTTAACCCCACTGGTACCCTGGTGGGTCAGTCTAACGTTGACTACTGCCGAAGCCTAAGGTCACACGCATAAACATATTGTGCAGCATAATTCTTTACATTGTACTGAACAGTGTTTTATGCCAGAAGCGGATCTTTTAGGCCTTGATGTATAGAATGTAATCTCCAAAGTTCATTGCTGATTTACTCTCTTTCTAGCAATTCATTAGTGTTCGCATAGTACCGCATATTAGTGTGATCCAAAAAACTAAACTTTCACCGTTTGGCGGTTTGGAAGCCCCGACAGCATAGTGTATGGGAACAGTACCGTTTTTTACATGTGATTTAAGAAGTGCAGTGAAGTTTTACTGCATGATCACTGGCACAATGCAATAAAACATCCCTACGGCTGACTAGTTTGCAGACAAAGAAGGATGAGCAAAGGCTGCTATATGTCCCAGAGGAGGCCAAGGCTAGATAGCACACAGATTATCCTACCTTGTGCTGGAACAATGAAGAGATAAAGTAGACACAAAGAACACTTCAGAAAAGGCAGGTTTAATGAACTGGTAGAATATGATTAGCGCTTAATGTGCCTTTTAGTATTTTGTGGCTATTTACTAATCATAAAGCTTAACTGTTCGTTTACTGTCATCTACTATAATACCAATAAGGTTAGAAAAAGAAACAGCATGGTTCTTGATAGAAAAGCATATTTAATTATGGAACGTTCTCTTTTTATTACATTGCACTTTCATGGGCTACGTTTAAGCTGTTTACATTTGCGTTGAAGGCCATATTTGACAGCAAAAATAGTGCTGCATGGAGCGCTATATTATTCATCAAAATAACCCCACAACAGCACTCGACAGACCGTATTATAAGCCAATAATGCCTGTCAGTCAATAGTAGCATCTGTCATATGTACAAGACGTGGTTTGTATTTCATCACAACACTTAAACTTGAATACATTATATATGCTGCATTCAGTCACTGGCCTCAATGGTCACATGCCACATGACCGACTGGTCTGTGGTCACATGGCACATGGCCGACTGGTCTGGCAGTAATATGCCACTTCTGTACAGGTTACTGCTGAGGCCAGTGATTGTTGGTTTTTTTGTTATTTTTTTTTTTATTAATTCACACTATTTGCAGCCTGCATGAACAAGTCAGACAACCCCTTTAAACAAAGAAATTCTCCAATGGAATATGCTACTATACATTGAAAACTACATTCTTAAAAGTATTGGTTCAGGTTTAGAAATTGAAGTGAAGTGATGCTTTTTAATGCCTAAGTAGATTAAAGATGCAAGACACATGTCCACTCAGTACTTGACAAATTGACCTGAGTGGTCTCAAAAACATGCACCTTTAATCCATTCCTTTAGTCAATAAATGCATCACTTAATTAGATTGTCCTGTTTGTAGTCACTGATAACACAGTACAGCTCTCTACTACTATTGGTTAGGCTATAACAAAATATACTAGAAGCATTTATAGTAAAGTCTAAAGCTTGCCATACCCATCCTCCAAACCCACTGACTTTGACCAATTCAATGTGTAGGGCGGACTCTGACTCTCCCTCAATATCCAATGTCAAGGGAGGTAAGGATCATGCAGATGAGGTTTAACTAGCCAATCCTTTCGCTCTCTGAGAGATAAAGCCCTGGCAGAAAAGTCTGGCAACAACGTTTCCCCTCTTTCAGTGCAGTTCACATGTACTGATCAGTAAATCCACAAGTGAATGAATGTCAGAGAATTGGGTAAGATAGCTGTCGGGAGAATACACGTTAACTCCGTCCCACTGGAGGTCATTTTTTATTTTCATTTTTCACTCCCTGCCTTCCAAACTCTCTAACTTTTATTTTTCCATTCACAGAGCCATACATGGGCTTAATGTTTGATGAAATGTTCTTCATAATGATTCTGATGAAAATCGGAATAGCAATTCTTTGAAATGGTGAATTAATGTAATTAGTAATAAAAATCTGTATTAGTTTATGACTAAGTTTTTAATCTGTTGAAAAAAATCCATGGTTTAGGATAATAAGTAGGCCATTGTACCATTTATATATACTAAGACCTTTAGGTCACCACTAAGGAAAGATGTTAAGCATTGTCTGTGATATAAATTTTCTTATGTAGCCTTTTTATTCATTAGGAATAAAAGAGCTGTCCCGAAACATTTGTTAAAAAAAAAATAATTAAAATTAAAAAAAAAAAAAGCCTCCTGCTGACTTGAGTGAGCAGCATAAAATTATAACAGCTGTGCTTAGGATTGTACATGGTCTTTCACTCTGAGCAATGTACAGGACACCTAATATATTGTAACACTCAGCAGACTATCTCTGTGAACTGCGAACTGTCACTTGCGTGACATTGGTATTTGGGTACATGTGATCACCACTGTGAGAAATCTGAAACATTTAAGTCTGTCTAAACTAACTTTGAACTGTCTAACTTTTAGGCTGAGGCCCCATGTTGCGGAAATGTAGCTTTTTATGTTGCAGATTTTGCTTCATTTTTTGAGCCAAAGCCAGAAATGATGGCAAAAGGCATGGGAAATATCTAGGACGTACTTTACTTCTAAATTCTGCTCAATCCACTCCAGGTTTTGGCTCAAAAATTGCAGTAAAATCTGCAACAAAAAAAATCTGCATCAACATGGGGCCTTTGCATCAACATGGGGCCTTAGCTTTGGAGAGTATCAAATCTATCCCAGTGTGTACAGTGGAGAGTCTTATTTTTGGTCATGTGAAAGAATGAATTAGATATCCTGAAAATACAACCACAAGAAGATTGATTTCACTACAGTTTACATTATGTAAACGATAAACATTTTTTGATGGGATTTTTTTAATTAATAAGAGGGTTAAATGAAAAACAAAAATGATATCCGAGAAACCCCTTTTAAAAAGAGACGTGACTCTGGTGATGAAGTAAACGAGTAACAGAAGAATCCACTATATACACACACACACACATATACACACACACACACACACACACACACACACACACACACACATGCTTTGCTATACAGTACAATGACAATCCTTCCTGTTTGTAATCAGGTCCCAAAAGGTGACCATTAAGGGTAAGTTCACACAAGGTCTTTTGGACAGGAAGCTGAGGTGGAGGCCGCCTCAAGTTCCAGTCCAAAATACGGGTACCTGCAACTGGATGCTGATGCAGTGCACCGGCATCCAGTCGTGCGCTCCGCTCCAGATTAGGCCCAAATGAATGGGCCTGATCGGGAGGGAGTGTCGTCAGGTGGATTTCGCGAGGCATCTCTGACATCACTGACATCTACATCAATTAAAACAATAAATTATTTGGAATAAAAGACAATAGTCTACTGATAGTCTTTGCATAAAGGTGTCTGCTAAAAGAATCATTACATATGAAGATGCTGAACAAGTATGTATATTTATGTTAGCAAACTGAATTCACTTAATCCATAGGTACCATACACACATTGCATACAATACAGCCATCTTTCACTACGTCATAGACGCCATAGTATGTGTTCTCTTTCCTCTATGAAGTAATGGTAAGAGAAGTACAAGTAGTAATCTTATGTCAGAAGGGGTACAATGTTTCCTTAGGGAGACACAAACCCTGCCGATATCCAATGTCTGACTACAACAGGTCTAGAGGTGACATGATTTACCTCATGATACAATGTATTGCACAAGTACATCCTACACTGTTCATATACCTGAGGAATTCAGTCAGCAAGAGCCATGTCTACAGAGGTCATATTAATATCCTATACATTTTTTATTACAGTTGTAAAGTATAAGTGAAGACTCCAACAATTCTCTATTGTACACATAGCATAAATGGTGGTGACATTAAGCGTTCTCTTTCCCAGTATAATTAAATGTTATTTTCTTTGGAGAAATAGCCAGACGCTTACAAGTAGCTAGAAGGCCAAACTAGTAACCCTGCACTACAGGAGAGCAATGTCGCAGCAGGCTTAATATATACTTGCAGGTGCAATGCTTGACAGATGAACCTATTATTGGTCTTTGTTTTCTAGTTCCAGAGGTGACTCACTAGAGGCCAAGCAGCCATTTAGACTGTTCAGCATGTTTTAACCATATATGCAATTACCAAAGAGAAGCATAAAAAATGATTTATGATGCATATTAGCAGCTAGGGCAATGTTAGTAGTTATGTGCCATTATAATAAAGTCCTATCTTGTTTTATACCATTTCTAATTTTAATCCTTCACACGACACCAAATTTATCTCCAGTTCCAGGAGATCCCATAAATTGCAGGAACATATACTCCATTGCTTAGCTAATGATAGCAATTCATCTTGCCTCCCCATGCACTGCATGACACCCCTATCTGGGCGAAACCAAAGACACTGTGCATTCAAACTTTACTTGTTCATATGTCTGACACTAGGACCAGTGGCATAATGTATGGATACCTGGGTCTGCTATGGGCACTATAATAGCTGCCAAGTGTCAGATTAAGATGATACACAAATGCATCAGATAGTGGAAGACTCACAATGGGTCAAACGTGGGACTGCTTTTGACTTAGTGTTTTTAACACTAATAGGTGCTATTGTATATATTATAGAGGGATATCAAAGGATTATATTGGTGGATATCCAAATGTCAGGACACCTGCTGATCACTAGAACGAAGAAGCAGAAGTACTCATCTGAGCTTTGTGCCTTTTCAGAGCACACCAATACAGTATATTTCATCTATTTAAGGAGAGCCAATGTGCCATATCAAAAGGTGTAAAGGAGCAACACCCTAAGCAATCTTAGCCTAGTAATCTGTGGGGACCTCAGGCACCCAATCGCTAGGTGTTTTCATCTGATGTTGCTTTGCATTATGGGTTAGGGAGAAAGAGTTAAATAGAAAATAAATGTTAAAGGCAAGAGAAATGCAAAGGTTGAGGCAGACATGCCCATGTCAATACATCTTATGTAAGAATTCAATACCTGCCTGAGCACATTGTTATCTGACTAAAACCAGACATCTATCTCTCAGTACTCTATTATGCTGTGGCTAACCACATATTTCCCATGGCAAATAAATAATTTATCAATTCATTATAGGAATATACCTTTACCAGCTTCATATATGGCTGACGGCCCTACAAGCAAAACATTAAATGGAGAATCTACCAAAGTGTTTACAAGGCATCTTATTTCTTGCACATTAGATATCCCTCTTGTACTATAAAACAGACATAAAGCATTATCTTCGAGAACATCCCGCTATTCAATTATAAGTGGAGCAATTAAAGTACAAGCGAGCATCACAGTCTCTTGATCCTCGTCCTATAGTCATTCATCTCCTGCATGACTGACCCTATAGGTCACACAAGTCTTCATTACTCTCTTGTTTAGTCATTCACAGTGACTTCAAGTAGAGTTTTTACATTTAAATTGTCTCGCTGTAAATGTGATAAAATCAATGTAATATACACACTAGTAGTGAACATGAACATTGGCACTACCTTGTCTCGGGGTGTCAGTAGAATGGCAGTCACAGATTATAGGTGCAAATTTTCAAGACTGCTTAAGACTGGGACTATACAATAATTCGGACCATGACATTATTGCCATGCAAATCTTTTACTAATATATGTGAAAAGACATATTTTTCAACCCAAGGAATCAGCAACCCTTACTTCTAGTCAGAACACTGCTGGATTTTTTGTGGATAGAAGTTGCAGTATTCTCAGGGTTACAATGCAACTCTATTCCCTTAAAGAGGTTATCCAGCTTTCAAAAATGATCTGCTAATACATCTACAGCAGTGCTAAATATTCACTTTTGCCTTGTGCACCCTTTGCTTGGTTTTATTTTACTTGCTGCTCCTTGTATCACTGTTATTTATGTGCAGTGAACTGGACAAACCACATTTCCCATGATTCATCTGCCTGCTCTAACTCTCTGTGTACCCCTCCTTTCTCCACTCCTGAATCTGAGGTCTTGTGTTGCTGAGATTAGATATTTTGATTGCTGTCTGAACTGCTCACAGGGAGGAATAGTGAGCTTGCAAACAAAATGTCACAGATGAGGTCAACCACTTGAAAATAAATCAGATAAACAGTGCTTAATTTAAACAGGATATATATTAGAAAGTGTTTTGTATTAATGTATCCTGCTATTTGGCCCATACTTTTAAAAACAGGATAACCCCTTTAAATTGTTGTAACACTAACGTTCACAAAACACCTGAGAAATCAACTTAAAGCTGGCCAGACACATAAGATCAGCATTATCCAGAATATGGGCCATCAATTGTATTGCACATTGGAGTGGTGGTCTAAATGATCCAGCCATTAACAAACCAAATGAAACTGGCAGATCTTGGAACAGAGTTTAAAAAAAACAAAAAAAAAACAAAACAAAAAAAAAAACACAAGGACCCAGCGGTCTTGCACAGTGAGGAATGATTAATAAATCCATCATGCGATTAACACATAGATTCAGATAACAACAGTTGAAAAAATCCACCAAGACAATTTCCTCCATGGCGAATGATTGTTTACTTATAATTTTAAGACAATGGTGGGACAAAATTATTAAAATCTCACGGAAGCTTAAATGATTTTCAAGTGAAAACTACAAGAAGTCTTATTTTTAAAGCAGTTCACAGGAAACTGACCTCAAAGTCATCCCATGCTACTAAAAATAACTATCACTTTAATTTGAAATGTGCATTTTTGCACGAGATATCCTGGCCCTTAAACTCAATATGATGTCATCAATATACTATATACTAATCTAGCTATATCAATACTTGGAGAAATTATAAACAACGGAGTTCATCATCTTCGCCCCACCCCATACAGCCCATCTACCTGACCTATCTATGATGCCTTGGGATAACCCTGGATTCCGACCTATCCTTCAAGTCACATGTTCAAACCGTCAACAATTCCTGCCGCCTCCAACTCAAGAACATCCATCGAATCCGCTCCTTCCTCACCTCAGAAAATACGAAGATGCTAGTCCATGCCCTCATAATCTCCCGCTTAAATAACTGCAACACCCTTCTCCATGAACTCCCAGCAAATTCACCTCGCCCCACCGTTCTTCATCAGCTGCTCCCCTCTGCCAGTCCCTCCACTGGTTACCCATTGCCCAGTGTATTGAGCTCAAGCTACTAACGTTAACATACAAAGCCATCCACATCTTGTCCCCCCCATGCATCTCCGACCTAATCTCCCGCTACCTGCCTAGACGTAACCTCAGATCCTCCAATGACCTCCTACTCCGCTCTACTCATCTGCTCCTCACACAACCGCCTCCAAGATTTCTCCCGTGCATCCCCCATACTTTGGAACTCCTTACCAAGACACATAAGACTGACCCCCACAATCACAGGCTTCAAGAAGGCCCTGAAGACTCACCTATTCAGGAAGGCCTACAACCCCCAATAACACTACTGTCACCACACCACCATCCGAGCAGTCTCTATCCTCACTTTCTGTCTCTACCCCCCTTCCCTTATAGACTGTAAGCCCTCGCGGGCAGGGCCCTCTACCCCACTGTGCCAGTCGGTCATTGTTAGTACTATATCTGTTTGTATATTTTGTGTATTGTATGTAAACCCTCAAATGTAAAGCACCATGGAATTAATGGTGCTATATAAATAAATAATAATAATAATAATAATAATAATAATAATAATAATAATAATAATAAACAACCAGTAGACTCTAGTGCACAAATCTATACATAATATTACATGTGTTCTCTTTTCATGTGCACCTAGATCTTTTAATGCATTTAACAATTTTATTTGACTTTGGTAGAGCTGACTGGCATTGATTGCTAAAGTCACATTTAATGTCTACCATTATCCCAAAGGCTTTCAGTATTAGTTTTGTGCTCTGTTGGAACTTGGCACTACAATTGTGGCTAGCATTTATAAGAAAAGTAACTGTTCTGTTGGATCAGTTATACAATGGACACCACTGGTTCCCCACGGATCTTGTTCACTTACAATGGTCCGCCAAGTTCGATCTTGGTTTCCATAAATGTGACAGGAAGAATAGCACTGAATGCAGCACTATGACCCCATGAAGTCTGCTGAAACAGCCAACAGAGGGTCCAATATGTCTGATGGTGGTGTAAACAGAGCTTTAACAGGTATTTTACCTTTTATATTTATTATATTTGTCTACCTTAAACTTGCCACCTCTCCATCAAAGGTTTTATTTGCAGTCACTTTCATATTATGTTAAGTATTTTCAGTATTAGCTGTTCCCATTACAATACAAATATTAGAAATTGTTCTCCGTAAGTATGATCAATTCGAATAAACCTGCAGGGCTGTGCAATTCCAATTTGTCTAGGGTTTCTTCCTAGGTTCAGAAGAATTAAACCAGTTATCAGAATGAAATCCGTGAACAAGACCATCACAGGGGTATTCAACAACATCCGCTGTAACCAATCCCTGCCTAACTAGCAGCGGTTACCTGTTTCCTCTAAAATAGATGGGCACTAATGGAGAGAACTATACAGAATGGTGAGGCAAGAACACAAAGCGTACAAGCCATTGTTAGTTATAGAAACAACTGTTGACCTTGTGACCTGGCTTCTAACATCTATCAACTCACAAATGATTAAGAAAATAAAAATAAAAAAATAAAATGAAAACATTAAAAACATCTGAAGCACCAGGAAATTACTTGTTGATAATTCAGTTCTATTAATGCTGGACACTATTATTATTATTACTATTATTATTATTTATATAGCACCATTAATTCCATGGTGCTTTGCATTACTAGGCAGTAGAGATGAGCGAACAGTGTTCTATCGAACACATGTTCGATCGGATATCAGGGTGTTCGCCATGTTCGAATCGAACACCGCGTGGTAAAGTGCGCCAAAATTCGATTCCCCTCCCACCTTCCCTGGTGCCTTTTTTGCACCAATAACAGCGCAGGGGAGGTGGGACAGGAACTACGACACCGGGGGCATTGAAAAAAATTGGAAAAAGTCATTGGCTGCCGAAATCAGGTGACCTCCATTTTAGACGAATAGTGGATTTCAAATCCGGGTCATATGAGAATGTGAACTTTGTGACTATGAGACAGGGATAGCTGTACAGGCAGGGATAGCTAGGGATAACCTTTATTTAGGGGGGAATGTTATTAAAAATAACTTTTTGGGGCTCTATCGGGTGTGTAATTGTGATTTTTGTGAGATAAACTTTTTCCCATAGGGATGCATTGGCCAGCGCTGATTGGCCAGAGTACGGAACTCGACCAATCAGCGCTGGCTCTGCTGGAGGAGGCGGAGTCTAAGATCGCTCCACACCAGTCTCCATTCAGGTCCGACCTTAGACTCCGCCTCCTCCAGCAGAGCCAGCGCTGATTGGCCGAATTCCGTACTCTGGCCAATCAGCACTGGCTAATGCATTGTATTGGCGTGATGAAGCAGTGCTGAATGTGTGTGCTTAGCACACACATTCAGCTCTACTTCATCGGGCTAATAGAATGCATTGGCCAATCAGTGCTGGCCAATGCATTCTATTAGCTTGATGAAGCAGAGTGTGCACAAGGGTTCAAGCGCACCCTCGGCTCTGATGTAGCAGAGCCGAGGCTGCACAAGGGTTCAAGCGCACCCTCGGTTCTGATGTAGCAGAGCCGAGGGTGCACTTGAACCCTTGTGCACCCTCGGCTCTGCTACATCAGAGCTGAGGGTGCGCTTGAACCCTTGTGCAGCCTTGGCTCTGCTACATCAGAGCCGAGGGTGCGCTTGAACCCTTGTGCACCCTCGGCTCTGCTACATCAGAGCCGAGGGTGCGCTTGAACCCTTGTGCACACTCTGCTTCATCAAGCTAATAGAATGCATTGGCCAGCGCTGATTGGCCAATGCATTCTATTAGCCCGATGAAGTAGAGCTGAATGTGTGTGCTAAGCACACACATTCAGCACTGCTTCATCACGCCAATACAATGCATTAGCCAGTGCTGATTGGCCAGAGTACGGAATTCGGCCAATCAGCGCTGGCTCTGCTGGAGGAGGCGGAGTCTAAGGTCGGACCTGAATGGAGACTGGTGTGGAGCGATCTTAGACTCCGCCTCCTCCAGCAGAGCCAGCGCTGATTGGTCGAGTTCCGTACTCTGGCCAATCAGCGCTGGCCAATGCATTCTATTAGCCCGATGAAGTAGAGCTGAATGTGTGTGCTAAGCACACACATTCAGCACTGCTTCATCACGCCAATACAATGCATTAGCCAGTGCTGATTGGCCAGAGTACGGAATTCGGCCAATCAGCGCTGGCTCTGCTGGAGGAGGCGGAGTCTAAGGTCGGACCTGAATGGAGACTGGTGTGGAGCGATCTTAGACTCCGCCTCCTCCAGCAGAGCCAGCGCTGATTGGTCGAGTTCCGTACTCTGGCCAATCAGCGCTGGCCAATGCATTCTATTAGCCCGATGAAGTAGAGCTGAATGTGTGTGCTTAGCACACACATTCAGCTCTACTTCATCGGGCTAATAGAATGCATTGGCCAATCAGCGCTGGCCAATGCATTCTATTAGCGTGAACTGAGTTTGCACAGGGGTTCTAGTGCACCCTCGGCTCTGCTACATCAGATTGCTACATCTGATGTAGCAGTGCCGAGTGTGCATCAGATGTGTAGTTGAGCAAAACTGACTCAGCACTGCTAAGTCTCTGCATTCGCATAGGAATGCATTGGCCAGCCTTCGGCCAATCAGCGCTGGCTCTGCCGGAGGAGGCGGAGTCTAAGGTCGGACCTGAATGGAGACTGGTGTGGAGCGATCTTAGACTCCGCCTCCTCCAGCAGAGCCAGCTCTGATTGGTCGAGTTCCGTACTCTGGCCAATCAGCACTGGCCAATGCATTTCTATGGGGAAAAGTTAGCTTGCGAAAATCGCAAACTGACAGGGATTTCCATGAAATAAAGTGACTTTTATGCCCCCAGACATGCTTCCCCTGCTGTCCCAGTGTCATTCCAGGGTGTTGGTATCATTTCCTGGGGTGTCATAGTGGACTTGGTGACCCTCCAGACACGAATTTGGGTTTCCCCCTTAACGAGTTTATGTTCCCCATAGACTATAATGGGGTTCGAAACCCATTCGAACACTCGAACAGTGAGCGGCTGTTCGAATCGAATTTCGAACCTCGAACATTTTAGTGTTCGCTCATCTCTACTAGGCAGACTTTCCATTCAAGAGTATGGAAAATCAGTGTGAAAATTCAGAGGGATACCAGCACATTGACTATCACTCATTTTTCTCAGAAGAGGTCAAAACTATAACTAGCACAGGCAAGTATAAGGCTAAATGGTATAGGTTATATCTCTATTAAAAATTAGCATTTGTTTATACCATAGGTGTCATTAGGTTCTCATTTACCCAGAGCAAAGATTCAGTTAGAAGACTCCCCCACTTACACTTAATTCCATTGGCTGCCACCCACCTCCATATCAAACACAATCCATATAGATATTTACTGATATACCGTACATCAAAGTATATACAGTCCTATGAAAAAGTTTGGGCGCCCCTATTAATCTTAATCATTTTTAGTTCTACATATTTTGGTATTTGCAACAGCCATTTCAGTTTGATATATCTAATAACTGATGGACACAGTAATATTTCAGGATTGAAATGAGGTTTATTGTACTAACAGAAAATGTGCAATATGCATTAAACCAAAATTTGACCGGTGCAAAAGTATGGGCACCTCAACAGAAAAGTGACATTAATATTTAGTAGATCCTCCTTTTGCAAAGATAACAGCCTCTAGTCGCTTCCTGTAGCTTTTAATCAGTTCCTGGATCCTGGATAAAGGTATTTTGGACAAACAATTCAAGTTCAGTTAAGTTAGATGGTCGCCGAGCATGGACAGCCCGCTTCAAATCATCCCACAGATGTTCAATGATATTCAGGTCTGGGGACTGGGATGGCCATTCCAGAACATTGTAATTGTTCCTCTGCATGAATGCCTGAGTTGATTTGGAGCGGTGTTTTGGATCATTGTCTTGCTGAAATATCCATCCCCGGCGTAACTTCAACTTCGTCACTGATTCTTGAACATTATTCTCAAGAATCTGCTGATACTGAGTGGAATCCATGCGACCCTCAACTTTAACAAGATTCCCGGTGCCAGCATTGGCCACACAGCCCCAAAGCATGATGGAACCTCCACCAAATTTTACAGTGGGTAGCAAGTGTTTTTCTTGGAATGCTGTTTCTTTTTGGACGTCATGCATAACGCCTTTTTTTATAACCAAACAACTCAATCTTTGTTTCCAAAATGAAGCTGCCTTGTCCAAATGTGCTTTTTCATACCTCAGGCAACTCTATTTGTGGCGTACGTGCAGAAACGGCTTCTTTCTCATCACTCTCCCATACAGCTTCTCCTTGTGCAAAGTGCGCTATATAGTTGACCGATGCACAGTGACACCATCTGCAGCAAGATGATGCTGCAGCTCTTTGGAGGTGGTCTGTGGATTGTCCTTGACTGTTCTCACCATTCTTCTTCTCTGCCTTTCTGATATTTTTCTTGGCCTGCCACTTCTGGGCTTAACAAGAACTGTCCCTGTGGTCTTCCATTTCCTTACTATGTTCCTCACAGTGGAAACTGACAGGTTAAATCTCTGAGACAACGTTTTGTATCCTTCCCCTGAACAACTATGTTGAACAATCTTTGTTTTCAGATCATTTGAGAGCGGACTGTCCATGTTCGGCGACCATCAAACTTAACTGAACTTGAATTGTTTTGTAGAAAGAAATGGTCCAAAATACCTTCATCCAGGATCCAGGAACTGATTAAAAGCTACAGGAAGCAACTAGAGGCTGTTATCTTTGCAAAAGGAGGATGTACTAAATATTAATGTCGCTTTTCTGTTGAGGTGCCCATATTTTTGCACCGGTCAAATTTTGGTTTAATGCATATTGCACATTTTCTGTTAGTACAATAAACCTCATTTCAATCCTGAAATATTACGGTGTCCATCAGTTATTAGATATATCAAACTGAAATGGCTGTTGCAAACACCAAAATATTTAGAACTAAAAATGATTAAGATTAATAGGGGTGCCCAAACTTTTTCATAGGACTGTACCACTATCCCTTACCTATAAATGCCACCGTATACTGTAATTAAATAATAAGTAGTGAGACAATGGAATCCAGTGCTGCTAGATGTGGTGATGACTGATAACTTGCAAAAGTTCAAGATGGGTCTGAATGACTTTCTTGAAAAGAAAAATATCATAGGTTTTGGGAGCTAGAAAATTTGGAATAAGATATTGATCCAGGAATTTCATCCAATTGCTATATGGGAAGTAGGGAATGATTTTTTTTTTCCTGTGATGGGGCAATATGCAATCGCCTATTTTTTCCTCTGGATCAAACCGAATGGTTGGGCCCCATCTTGCGGAAAAGATGCTTTTTCATTTGTTGCAGACTGTGCTGTGATTTTGAGGCAAATCAAGGAGTGGACTGTGCAGAAGAGAGAAGTGTGAGTGCTTTCTTTATATTAATGTGACCACCGCCTACTTTTGATGTTAACATTAAATAACCAATCGCAGAAGGCATGTGTCATCAGCCATCTGGGTGCACTCATCATTGTGGAAGGCACGATGGAGCAACACAAGTATGCATCAATCCTTGCGGACCATGTTCCCCCCACATGCGAAATGTTTTTCCTCAGGATGATGGCATCTACCAACAGAACAATGCGACGTGTCATAAAGCTCGCAGTGTACGTGTGTGGTTTGAGGTGCACCAGGATGAGTTTACCGTACTCCCTTGGACAGTAAATTCCCCAGAATTGAACCCAATCGAGAATCTGTGGACCTCCTCAATCGGGTTGTTTGTGCAATGCATGCTCAACCATGTAACCTAGCCCAGCTGGCCACGGCACTGGAGTTGGCATGGCTCAACATCCCAGTGAACATCATCACAATATCCCCTCTCTTCCTGCACTTCTCGCAGCGGTCCCCTCTGTGAAAGGTGGTTATTCTGGATTTTCACAGGTGGTCACATTAATGTGACTGGACTGTGTATTTCCCATTCTTTTTGTAGGTGGTCTTGAGTTTGGCTAAAAAAAAAACAAAAAACACTCCAAAATCTGCAACAACAAAAAAGCATCTTTTCCGCAATAT
Organism: Leptodactylus fuscus; assembly: GCF_031893055.1. Classification (NCBI taxonomy): domain Eukaryota; kingdom Metazoa; phylum Chordata; class Amphibia; order Anura; family Leptodactylidae; genus Leptodactylus; species Leptodactylus fuscus. The sequence continues at coordinate 199,936,096 of NC_134266.1, read as the reverse complement.
GGGGCCTTATCCTTAACAAACCTCTAAAAATAGGAAGCAATATATGAGTAGATAAATGGGATTCTCATATAATTTTCTGTTTCTTCTCTGATCACTATGTAACAGCACTCACATAGGAATATCAGGAGCAGCAGGTGAGCACTGTACTATAACACACCACCTAGGCAAGGGAGGAAGCTACATCCTAGGCTCCTGGTTCCAGGCCTGTTTAGCTATTCTAATATGCTTTGCATATTTGCAGTAACGAAACTACTTCAGTTACAGTAATATCTGGTGAACGGTCATGAAGCATGTTGTGTTACAAGACATAATCCATTTCACAGCTAATCAATCCAGTCTTCTCATCTTTCATAGATGCCCCAGAGACTGTTTTTTGTAAAGTGTGTAGACGGCTCAGAGGATCAGGAGCAAATAGTTTCCATTGTTGAGTCTGAATCACAGAGAACACTTTTTATTATAAGCACTGTTATTCTCCAATGAAAACAATATTTGCTTCAAATATAAGTAAGAGTTTCAAAAGTGTAAATCTTCAACTAACCCTTTCATCTCTCCATTACCATAACTTTCTGGTGCACAGGACTTGGTGTATCGGAAAGCACACATTTGGCAGAAAAGATAGGTCTTGGCATCCTGAAGTATATCAGCTTGTATTCAAGAAATTCCTAAGAATTGCTGTTTCAATAAGGAGGCATATAAAATACTGGATGTATCAGGTTCCAAACTGTGATTGGGTGATTTCAAGACTCCATCACACATATTACATTAAAGCCCCAGTCCGGCAAATTTTATTTTTCCCTCTTGGATTGTTAGCTCTTCTGAACAGGGACCTAATTTCTATTGAGTGAATTGATGATTTTTGGAAAATGTATTATTGTATTTTATTATTATTCTCTAGGCCTGTAGTACAGAGCATACTGAACAATGCACTCGCTCACTGGGCACACTGTTCACTTTATTCATGTGCAGTAAAGGTGCCCCAGATGGTCATGTGATCAGACCGACCTGCCAATTCACACAATAGTCGGAAGTCAATTTTTCTAAGCGCTGTAATTCTAGAAGTCTATTAGAACGTAACAACCGGGCACTCATAAACTAACAATGTGACTTAGGGATGGAGTGTGAATCAGCAGGTCAGACTGTCAACCATATATCCAGCAGGGGGAACCATTATGCACCTGTATAAAGTGAGTGGTTGCAGTGTTCACTACACATTAGAATGTCCTGTACAATACATTTACAGAATAATAACTTATAACTAGGTAACTTTAAACCTTTATAACTTAATTTCCATTAGACTTCTAAACAGGACTAGCCTTGGGTTGGCTAGTTATCTGTGCAGTACCTTATACTCAGTGGCATAACTATCGGGGTAGCGGCTGCCACAGGGCCCTGGACATTAGGGGCCCATGACAGCCACTACCGCTGCGTTTTTTTTTTTTCTTTTCTTAATAGGCCGTTACCGTCTGGAGTTACTCCAGCCAGTAACAGGCTCTATTTACTTACTGATCCTGGCAGTGGCTGAGATCGGTAAATAACGCCACGGGCCCCACAAACATCATTATTATACTCAGGGGTCTTTTCAGACCCCGAGTATAATGATCGGAGGTCCAGGGGAGGTAAGATGACATAAAAAACCATGTTACTTACCTCTCCGGGCAGGCTTCGGACTTACTTCTGTGACTCTCCCTGACGTCACATGACTGGGGCCTGCGTCCCGGGTTACGTGACGTCCTGGACGTCATTGAAGATGGCCGACACCACTGAGGACTGCAGCAGGGCTGGGGATAGGTAAGCAACATTGTTTTTTATATTGATATCCCCTTTGGTCTCCAATTATTATACTCTGGGGTCTGAAAAGACCCCATAGTATAATAACTGTTCATGGGTGTCCACAGTGGGCCATAATAGTGTGTGCAGGGGCCACTATGGGACCTAATAATGTGTGCAGGGGCCTCCATGGGGCATAGTAGTGTGTACAAGGGCCACTATGGGGCATAATAGTGTGTGCAGGGTCCACTCTAGGGCATAATAGAGAGCGCAGGAATGCAGGGGGGGGGGGAGGTCAGTTGGGGTCTTCAGTGGGCGTCGGTTGGGGGGGCTATGACAAAAGTTTGCCACGGGGCCCCACCATTCCTAGTTACATCACTGCTTCTACTGATGTTCCCACTTATGGTGCATCTTATAATACCCACACAATATAACTATACAGTGCCCAAATAACACAGTCTAATCGACCCTTGGGTTTAGACATCAAATGTGTATCTCAGATGAAAGTCCAGGGTCCTTTGACCATTACAAGTAGTACTGTCCTCTTCTATAGTTTCATACTAATGCAACTATAAATTTAACTTCCCGGTTCTGTGTAATGGAAGTTTGGGAAGGGGAAAGCTCCAATTAAAATCTGGAACGAAGATCACAGTTTTTACCATCATCTCTTAATAACAAGGGCTTTTGGTCAGTTTAGTTCTGGTGCATATAATAAGAATATATCTGTATAGGTGACACACGTGAACTCTGCACATCCTGAACTTTCTTTTTTTTTTTTTTTTTTTTGATTCTACGTGCCAAGCTCTGCTTGAATCAAACTGTCTGAAGGTGATGTTTACGCATTATTGCAGTTGTATTATTTCAGAAAATTATATTATTATAAGTAGCGGTGGTATAATGTATGGGGCATATTATTATTGTGATGTTTTATTTTACAATTCTGGTTTTGTGTGAATAAATATTAGAATAAATATTTTCTGAAAAGTTATAGAAACACTAGAAACATTTTTCTTTTATGAAGTCCTCCCAAGAAATATGTTATGTATGTACAGCAAGAACTCTAAAGGTTATTCCTTGTGAATACAGGTGTGATCACACAGTACGAGAGGTATCACAAAGACATGATGTAGTTAAAGGCATTCTGTTGCTGTCCCTTCTTCTAGAGATATAATTTAATCTTGAACGAACAAAATGTCTATGTCCTGGTTGTGATGTTAACAATGTGCTGTAGGCAAGGTTTCACCTTTCAAAAAAAAAATATCTCCAAGAAAAGGAATACATTTTTGCCATTTTATGCTATATTTCAATGTTTTATACATTTACTTTTAACTTAAGTGTTTTGTTGTTGATTTTTTCCCAGAACTTTTGTTGTGACTTACAATTTTCTGTCTTATCACTAAAATTATACCTCCTGCCAAACAGGATAACTTAATGGTCCTTCCAAATCCTTACATGTAATAACCCCATGCCGCTAAATCATATGTGCTTTAGACTTGAGTTTCTAACACAATAGGAAGCGAACTCTCATCAGCAACATTAGCTCCTATGGGGCCATGCCATTGAGTACTATTGGTTCTTCTCCTCTCCATGCCAGTCACTGTGATGTGAGTCTTCCTCTCCCTTCCCACTTACAACAGAAATAATGTCTGGTACGTTTACCTTTTCCTAGTGATGGCTTCAAGTGTGGGCCAATAGAAAGGTTGTCAATATTGGATTGGGGGGTTTGATACTTAGGACCCCCAAATATCAGCAGAATTCCAGTGAATGATGCTTCCACTTGATAGGCCATAAGACTTTGGTTGCACAGCCCGATAAGTTGTGAAGTGGCCCCATCATTCATCTAAATGCTGCAGTCTCTTCAGAAAACTTAAAAGGAAGTAAGCAGGTTTTGGGACTCCCACTGGTCTGATGTTAGGGACCTATCCTATGGATAAGTTAGTGAACTACATGGCAACTAGAATAGTACAGCATGCAGAGTGCATAAAAAGTGATCTTTTTATCTAAGAAAATATTTATGAAACAGTCACATTGGTCATTATGACATTATATGATCCTGCCCAACATATAATTCCATTAAGTGCTACAATTTATAATACATATCTAATATAGCTAAAACATCACAGTGAGGAATTGAACGTTACCACCATGGGAGCAGAGACATAACTATAAGGGGTGCAAAGGTAGCAGTCGCTACTGGGCGCTGGACCCTCAGGGGGTCCTAATGGTCCTTCTGTCACATAAAATATACCACTATTCTGAATGGCACAAGGTAGGTAGTGGCCAGGGACTTCAAGCTATTCTTCAGCATGGGAGTTCAATTAAGTGACCATTATAAGATTACAATGGGTGCAATATCATTGAGGCCCAGCCTATGCACAGGTCATAATGGATCCAAAAGTGAGACATAACATGGGACCAAAACTAAACTTTCAAGTTAAATATATTACATTTTTACAATTTTTTTTTAGAGATCTGGCTTCTCACCAAGGAGTTTTATATGATATATATTATAGTTCTTATTGCCTGGAGATAAATCAAATTGACTTCTGGAATGGTCTAACAGGCTCCGAAAGTCTACAGTCATTTGTTCACTTCTATACATTATATTTTGATCCATATTTCAATGTTAGGCAGAACTTTTCTGCATCTAATTCTACACTAATGGACAAAGCAAATTATATACCACTTATGTCTATATACTAAAGACTTGGACTGCAGCAAACCTGCTTATGAGGAAATAATGTCAAGCTGAGCTGAAACAAATAACAGGCAGATCAATAAGATGTGACAGGTTCTCAACTGAATGCTTGCCCTATGGTGACCTGTCACTGCCCTGTGCACAAAGAAGATTTAATGAATGGTCAGAAGCACATCAGATAACTGGTGATTCATTCCGGAGACCTGAATGTGCTAGGAATTTCAAGCAGATCCTCCTGGAGCGTCTCACTTAAAGCAAAGCAATTTTCAAATTATTTCATATCTCATTTGTAAATCATGTTGACCAAAGATCACACTCGAAGATTATTTAATAGGGCAATACTGATTTATGTGAGGTTATGGTTATCACCAGAGGTTCGTGAGTGCTTGTATTTTTATGGGAGGAAGGACATCTCTGCTCTGCTAGTGTGCACCTAGTATATGGAACATCTTTCATGCAGTGCTGTTTTAATGACTTACGAGGAAGCTGTGGTTTGGATCCATATTATAGACTATGAAACTAAGTTATCAGCAATTCGCTGATAGGACATCATCACTACAGAATCAGAAGTAATTTAGATAAAACCCCACAGGCATGAGAAAAGGTGCAGGATATACCAGCAATTGAGGTTTAGTGGCTCTACCATATAGAAATGTCTAACATTTATATTATGCCATGGTCTCCAATCCTTATTTACGGTATTTAGCATTGAAAAACCTCTTTACAAAGCGCACACAAATGAGTGGAATTCATTTCTATAATTTTGGCTACCATCCAAATGCCTCCCATCAATATAAATAAGGACATGTTTAGGAAGCTTTCACTTCCCTTTGCATTGTGAAGGTAAACCATGTCCATTCTTATTTTTATACATGCTTTATACTGCTTAAGAAATTATATTTTTCTTTGTGCAACGTTTATTACACCTTATATACATTAAGATGGCGCCTGTATCCGGTACCGCACCCAGAGGCTGACGCACACGATCGTCATGTGGTTTACAAGAAAGACAGTATCATTTCTCTGGAAATCGAAAGCTAAGAGATGTTGAAACTTAAAAGCCAATGACTGATCGCCAGTGTATTCGGATACAAGACGTATATGCTTACAGACTGCCGTTATCTTATCTTTCTTGCATTCCTGTATATGATTTGTGACTTTCTCAATAAACCTCAGTACTGTGTGAGCAGGCACAGCGCCTTGTTGCATGGACTGGGATTAACACTGACTTCTGTGTCGGAGTTCATCTTAATCAGCGCGCACATGCATGATTGATTTGGAGCAGGTGACTGACCACTGGAAGTGACCAGTATTCTGGCGGAGGTCACTACCTCAACAGCATTAGGGCCGGAAACGCCGCGATTTGGCCACGGCGGAAATGCCATGGGAAAAATCGTGGCGTTGTACAGTACTTGCAAAGTGGATGGGATTCATGCGAATCCTATGCCCACTTTGCAGAAAAAAAATCACAGCGTGTCTTCCAGAACTGTCACGGTTTTGAAAATCGCAGCATGTCAATTATATCTATGGAAACGCCGGCAGCTTTCCCATAGATATAATTGTAACAGAAAGTCCGTGGAGGAAAACTCTGTGAACTTTCTCTTCAAAGTGCTGTGGGAAGAACCACAATGCATTCACGCCACAGTTGTTCCCACAGCGCATTAGCGCGGTAGTTCCGGCCCCTGGGGCCTTAGCCTAAGGCTAAAGCCCCACATTGCGGAAACGCAGCTTTTTTTTTTTTTGGGCAGATTTTGAGCCACAGCCAAGAATAGCTACAAAACGAATGGGAAATATATAGGACGTTCTTATATTTCTACCTTTTGCTTAACCCATTCTTGGTTTTGGTTAAAAAAACAATGCAAAAAAATCTGCATTTCCGCAACGTGACACAATATTTGTCTGAATAGAGAAAATTAGTTGCTAAATGTTATAGACAGATGCACATTTATATAGTGAAAGGTAAGAACTTAAATGGATCCTATCATTCAGACGACATTTTTTCTAAGTACCACGTCGGAATAGCCTTAAGAAAGGCTATTCTTCACCTACCTTTCGTTGTCTTCTCCGCGACACCGTTCGCCTACAATCCCGGTTCTTGCCGGTATGTAAATTAACTCTCTTGCAGCACTGGTGGCGGGCCCCAGTGCTCAGGCAGCACTAGGGGCTTCCCCAATGCTGTGAGAGAACTCTGTCCAGCGCCGCCTCCTCTTCTTCAGCAGCATCATCTTCAGCCTCTTCTTCCGGCGGTGGCTTGTAATTTCTAAGGCCTCCGGCCTTGGGTAGAGCAGACTGCGGCTGCCCATAGGCCACGAGAAAATGGCCGCTTGCATAGTACTGTAAGCGGCCATTTTCTTGGGGCCTGTGGGCATGCGCAGTCTGCTCTGCCCGAGGAGACACTGCCGGAAGAAGAGAATGAAGAGGCCATTCCTGACGAAGATGGAGGCTGCGCTGGAGAGAGTTCTTTTGCAGCATTGGGGCCGCCCCCAGTGCTGTCTGAGCACTGGGGCCTATTTCCAGTGCTGCGATAGAGCTAATTTACATGCCGACAAGAATCGGGATTGTAGGCGTACAGCAGCGCGGAGAAGACAACGAAAGGTAGCAGATGAATAGCCTTTCTTAAGGCTATTCCGATGTGGTACTTAGAAAAAATGTTGTCTGAATGATAGGATCCCTTTAAAGTGACTGTCCATTTTATATCTTCAAAAATTAGATATAAGTCGGTGCTCATAAAGGGTGAATGCCTCCTATATATTCAATTCAGATGTTGCTGCTTGGATGCTGTGTACTGTAGCTCATCTCCTTTAAGGCAGCCCTGTGATTCTTGATTATAGTTTAGCTACAGTCTGTACAGGTAGAGTAAAGTAGTCTGAGACACACCTCCTGTCTCATTGGTTCCAGTTGCTGTTTCCTCTGCTTTTGGCTCTGCCTGGTCTTACTAGCTGCTGTATACAAATACAAATCTATCACATGCTTGCCAGAAAGTCGGTGCATAAATAGTGAAATTACAACAAGGATAGAATGATTGTAAAGTATACTAAACTTCCAGCAAGAAAAGATGATCAGGAAACTGCTGCAGATTCACTTAAGAATTTTGGAACTAGTAAGGCAGAGGGCAGAAGATCACTTTATCATCAGGAAAAAAAGCTTTTCTGACAGCAGAGGGCAGCATATTAGCAGACGCAGTCCATCCCTGCAATCTCTCTTCCCAGAGTGACTTAGGTAACAAATAAACTAGAGCTCTTGCTAAAGGGCGGTTCAAGAATGGGGATTTTCGCCTGTTGAAGTCATGGGGGAATACTTGTTAGTTACATTGCACATAAAAAGTGTAGTCAGCTGTTTGTATGCAGATTAATCATGCAAATGCAGTACACGCCACCGCACATCTGATACAGATGTCAGACAACGCATCACCGGATCTAAAAATACTGAGAATTATTCAGAAGAAGAGAAATGACCAAGGCAAACGCAGAAAAAAAAACACATAAGCACCGCCACCAATGACTAAACATGTATTTAACCCTTCAAAATCCACTCTATCTATATGTAAATCCCATGTTTATGCTATTTCAATATCTGTTACTTTAATATGGATCCAAGTATCACAGAAGTCTTCTAGTATTTTCATGCTGTAATTTTCTGAACTGGGAAAATATGCATTACATTAATATGAGATAATCAGAACTATTATCTAGAAAGCTTTAAATAAAATAATAATCCACAAATTGTGGAAAGTACGCTGCCGAAAAGACCACATTGGAAATGCATTGCGTTTTCCTCAGCGGACTTTCTGTTCCTATTAGGGTGCATTCACACGGATGAAAATGGCGCTGAATTTGGTATGGAATCCACCTCAGAATCAGCGCTGAAAAAAAAGCCTCCCATTGATTTCAATGGGTGCCTTATTTTGCTGAAAAAGGAACCCATTGAAGTCAATGGGAGGTTTTTTTTCAGCGCTGAATCTGAGGCAGATCCACACCAAATTCAGCGCCATTTTCCTCTGTGTAAATGCACCCTTACACCTTTATGAAAACACTAGCATTTCCATAGACATAATTGACAGGTTTTTTTTTAGCAAACGCAGATTTTTCGCTGCTAATTTTTTCCTGCAATGTGTGGATGGGATTATCCAGAATCACATCCACTTTGCAGGTAATGTAAAATGTTACCTTTTTTTTGCCCAGCGTTTTCGCAACGTGGGGTCCTGGCCTTAGGCCTTATACACATGCATTGTTTGCACTTGTCATACATATCCATTCATGTTAATGTGTTTATTCAGATGGTAGTATTTTATTGCAGACAGTAGGTCCACTGAAATGTCCTTTTTTTATGGATGCTGATGCAGCACAACAATGAAAGTCTATGGGTCTGTGATAAAAAAAAACGGATGACATTTGTCATCTGTTTTTCATGGACCTAGAGACATACAAAGTATAGAAAATGATGAAAAAAATGTGATCAACAAACAGCACAGCAAGGTGATGTGCTGTCCGTGAAAAGCAGGACGCGGATGTGGATGTGTGTATGAGGCCTTTGGCTGGGTTCACACAATGAGTTTTTTTGTAACATTTCTAACTGCAGTAATGAGTAGCACATTTTACTACGCATTTCAGCTCTGTAGCACATTTTTACTATGCCAGTAAACCAGAGGTTTTACGTTTTATGACCATTAGGTGAAATGCATAGTAACATGTGTAACTAAAAAAAGGTATGCAGTTCTTTTCTCTTTTTTTTCAATCCATTCCTGGTTTGGCTTCAAAAACAGCATCAGCGTACCTGAAAGGGTGTCCTTATGTATATGGAATATTTCATGAATAAATGTCATCGCTCCTGACATGTCTATTTTCGTAAAAACTCATATTTGTCATAAAAGAAAAATTTGAGAACATTTATTTTTAGAACACTGCAGTGTGCTGATCCTCTCCATACCTACAAGAAATTTGTAGATAAATTGACAACTAGGTGTTACTAACAGGGGTACCGGCCTGATTTCCCGAGTGCAGGACCAAACACATTTTTGCTGTTTTTCGTACAGGCAGTTTTGAGGGCTATAATTTTTTTGTTCTTTTGGGTTATTCAAATAAATTTTGCGTCTTTTTTTTTTGGTGACACACAGGGATTTATTTGTCTCTTTTTATTATTACATGTTTTTTGCTTTATTTTCATATCCGAGAAAATTTAAATAAAGAAGGAAGAAGAATTTGAAAAAGTGCTACTAAAAATTTTTCAGGCCGTGGATCCACATGTCAGACAATGCAGCAAAAACCGCCACGTTTTATAGTACCTGCAAAGTATATGGGATTCTGGCTAATTCCATCTACACATTTCTGAAAAATATCTACTCGGAAATACTGTAATTTCAAAAATCGTTGTGTTTTTGTAAATTGCGGTATGTCAATGATACCAAAGGAAACGCTGAAGTTCTTCGTATGGGTATAATTGGGGCAGAAAGTCCACAGTGGAAAACTCTGCAGACTTTCTGTGAAAAGTACTGCGGAAATATATCACAATGCATTTCTAGCCCGGTCTTTTCCGCAGCGCTTTCTGGCTTCGGTTCAATACATGGGGCCTTAGTTTTACAGGCTCTGCAAAGTGAATCTAGCGAATCTCATACACATATTGCAGGAACATACACGCAGCTGAAATGCGTTGCATTTTTGGAAATCCCAGCATGCCAATTATACCTACAGAAACGCCGCCAGTTTCCCTATAGCTATGGGAAAAACCATAATGCATTTTCCTTTTTTCTTGCAGCGCTTTTTCGCTACAGCTCACTATGTGGGGCCTTAGCCTAAAATAGTTTTCCCTATCCTTTTGCTGTTTCTCCAGGTACGGGGCTACAACTGGGATGATACAGGCATGTTTGTTTGTTTTTTTGTATTTTTATCTTTTTTTTTTTTTTTTTAATTTCATTTTCTATAAATTGTATCCCCAATTGTATCCCCATATGGTCATAATAGACTTTTGGGGAACATTTTAATAGTACTTTTTTTTAGTCCCAGTTGCAGCCTCCTATGCTATACTACAGACCTGATCTGGGTCTTCTAACACTCACACAGGTTCTGGGCCCTAGAAGTCAAGTGACTGCAGGGCCAGAAGTGGAATTACATCCTAGCAGTTGCCATAGATGTGCATACAGCAATCGGGAAGGCAAGGACGGCAATAAACTGTCCATGTCTTACCTATGGGAGGTACTATTAGAACTGTGTCAATCAGTCTTAAAAACCTTAGGTTTTTTTTTGTATTAGTGCAGGCTGCATTCTCTCTCTCTCTCTCTCTCTCTCTCTCTCTCTCTCTCTCTCTCTCTCTCTCATATGCTAAGAATATTTTTTTTTTACATTAGCACACACCATCACACTTTGTATTGGATTAGCAGAGCAGGAAAAAAAAAAAAAAATTACGCTAGGTTCACACCTGTGTTTGGGAACCTAATCCGCTTAAAAAAGCGGTTACCAATGGAGACCCCTGGACCTCAGAACTTTTCTCTCCACATTTTTAAAACGGAATGGGGAATGGAACAGAGAACAGGCACAGGTGTGACCCCAGTATTAAATAACAGAGATTTGCTATTAGAAGAGCAGTTTCTATTTGTTTAATAAAAATAAATAAATTCTTGCCAAAAAAGCCTAAGTAAAAGATTGTTCAGTAGCAGAACTGACTGTCGGTAAAAATTATGTTTAAATACTCCGAAGTGTTTATGAAACTGCTCTATTGCATAGCATACAATATCTGGGTATGGGTATTAGTGCAGCAACAGCGACACAAATATTTTCCCTCACTCCTAATATCTATTATTCTATCACTATTCTATCTAACTAAACTATCCTACTACTAAGATTCTATTGCTTGCAATTGTAAGCTTTTCAAAATTCTCGGTAGGATGCAGTGAGATGAATCACAGATCCCTTTTCTTTCTTCACCATCACTGCAAATGCTTTGTGATCATGCTCACAGCACCTTATATAGTGTATGTGACATCAGGACAGTGAGGTATCCACCTGCCAATGCCTATTTGCTATTGATGTCAGAACTTTTATTTATTTATTTTTTATTATTATACCACACAAACTCAAAAAACAAGTTCTCTTCTACAGTCCTATGAAAAAGTTTGGGCACCCCTATTAATCTTAATCATTTTTTGTTCTAAATATTTTGGTGTTTGCAACAGCCATTTCAGTTTGATATATCTAATAACTGATGGACACTAATATTTCAGGATTGAAATGAGGTTTATTGTACTAACAGAAAATGTGCAATATGCATTAAACCAAAATTTGACCGGTGCAAAAGTATGGGCACCCTTATCATTTTATTGATTTGAATTCCCCTAACTACTTTTTACTGACTTACTGAAGCACAAAATTGGTTTTGTAACCTCAGTGAGCTTTGAACTTCATAGCCAGATGTATCCAATCATAAGAAAAGGTATTTAAGGTGGCCAATTGCAAGTTGATCTCCTATTTGAATCTCCTCTGAAGAGTGGCATCATGGGCTACTCAAAACAACTCTCAAATGATCTGAAAACAAAGATTGTTCAACATAGTTGTTCAGGGGAAGGATACAAAAAGTTGTCTCAGAGATTTAACCTGTCAGTTTCCACTGTGAGGAACATAGTAAGGAAATGGAAGACCACAGGGACAGTTCTTGTTAAGCCCAGAAGTGGCAGGCCAAGAAAAATATCAGAAAGACAGAGAAGAAGAATGGTGAGAACAGTCAAGGACAATCCACAGACCACCTCCAAAGAGCTGCAGCATCATCTTGCTGCAGATGGTGTCACTGTGCATCGGTCAACTATACAGCGCACTTTGCACAAATAGAAGCTGTATGGGAGAGTGATGAGAAAGAAGCCGTTTCTGCACGTACGCCACAAATAGAGTTGCCTGAGGTATGAAAAAGCACATTTGGACAAGGCAGCTTCATTTTGGAAACAAAAATTGAGTTGTTTGGTTATAAAAAAAGGCGTTATGCATTGCGTCCAAAAAGAAACAGTATTCCAAGAAAAACACATGCTACCCACTGTAAAATTTGGTGGAGGTTCCATCATGCTTTGGGGCTGTGTGGCCAATGCCGGCATCGGGAATCTTGTTAAAGTTGAGAGTCGCATGGATTCCACTCAGTATCAGCAGATTCTTGAGAATAATGTTCAAGAATCAGTGACGAAGTTGAAGTTACGCCGGGGATGGATATTTCAGCAAGACAATGATCCAAAACACCGCTCCAAATCCTCAGGCATTCATGCAGAGGAACAATTACAATGTTCTGGAATGGCCATCCCAGTCCCCAGACCTGAATATCATTGAACATCTGTGGGATGATTTGAAGCGGGCTGTCCATGCTCGGCGACCATCTAACTTAACTGAACTTGAATTGTTTGTCCAAAATACCTTTATCCAGGATCCAGGAACTGATTAAAAGCTACAGGAAGCGACTAGAGGCTGTTATCTTTGCAAAAGGAGGATCTACTAAATATTAATGTCACTTTTCTGTTGAGGTGCCCATACTTTTGCACCGGTCAAATTTTGGTTTAATGCATATTGCACATTTTCTGTTAGTACAATAAACCTCATTTCAATCCTGAAATATTACTGTGTCCATCAGTTATTAGATATATCAAACTGAAATGGCTGTTGCAAACACCAAAATATTTAGAACTAAAAATGATTAAGATTAATAGGGGTGCCCAAACTTTTTCATAGGACTGTATATATTTCTTGTGCAACACATGAGGCAGCGGCCAATTTAGTTTGCAAGTATTTGTTGGGTTTAGTTAAAAACCTCACAGATGAGCCCTATATCGGACAGCGATTGACAATGTCTGTGAAACACTCTGGAATATGATGGTGCTATATAAGTAAGCAAAATAAAAACTAAAAACAAGGACTCGTCGGGTCAGACTTCGTTAATAACAAATCAGTCTGCTCACTTCTACTTACATTGTCCATTCTAATTTATCTCAAAAGTGTTTAGTGGGGTTGAGGTCACGACTCTGGCCCAGACAAGAACTTCTATACCAAGCTCAACCAACCATGCCTTTATGGACCTTGCATGGTGCACCATCATACTGGAATACAAAATAGCCATCCCCAAACTATTCCTGAAGAACTGGAAACATACACAAACTGTCTTGTATATTAAAGGGCTCGTTCACACGGAGCAAACGCGCCGCGCATTATGGCGCGTTTACGGCGCGTGTACACCGTGTTACTTTACGGTGCGCAATTACGCCGCGTAAACGCGGCGTTAACGCGGCATAATCGCGCACCGTAAAAAAACGTGGCGTACACGCACTGTAAACGCGCCACAATGCGCGGCGCGTTTACTCCGTGTGAGCGAGCCCTTAGGCTACATTTGCAAGACCGTGAATACTGGTCACCTGTTATAAAAAGGACGTCACATGGCAGCATTAACCACAATTTCAGTGAATGGGGGCTATTCACATGACCGTAAGTAATGTTCTCTTGGCATTCTCGTAACGTAGACTGGTTTTACACTACATTTGGCATCGTGTCTGGCGCTATAAGATTTAGCTTCAGCCTTTTGGCTATAAAAATCCTAGCCATGAATCTCCAGATGCAGTTTTTGTGCTGATGTTAATGGCAGAGGAGTCATCGAGTTGCTGTAGTTCTTAAACGCTTCCACTTTACAATAATACCACTCATAGTTGATTGTGGAATATGTAGGAGGAAAGAAATTTCATAAAATGACTTGCTGCAACGGTGACATCCTATTACGGTACCATGCTGGAATCAGTCTTTAGAAAGAATTATTCTTTCACAAATGTTAGTAAAGGCAGACTGCATGGCTCGGAGCTGGATTTTATGTAGCTGTGGCTATGGGACTGAATTTGATCATTCCCAATATTTTTGTCTATATACTGTATTTCACTGAATGTGCTTGTTACTGGGATAACCCAGAAATTCAGATTTTTGGAACAGATTTTCAGTGTGGTGTGAGCACTTATCATTCTCTTGCAAAAGTTTATTTCAGTCACCTAGTTTTTGTAACAACTTCCTATTATTTTACTGGTTTGTTACTTCCCAGTGGTAAAGTGCAGCATGATCTGCTAGAGCTATATACAGATTATTATTAAATCCACGGTAGCTCAATATTGTTACAGTATAAAGCTGATTTGGCTTGTACTGTACTACAGGGAACATCAGAAAGACAGAAGAAACTTTGAAGTGCCTAAAGGGAAGTATGTAACATTACACTACACAGCTAAAAACAGAGGCAAGAGGAAGCTCCCAAATGAACATGGCATACCCCTCAGCTTCATCTATTTCCTGACTATGGGAGACTCTCCTGCTAATCCTTGTCAGATGAAGTTTCCGGATGCAGGGAATAGTCTAATGTTGGCACATCTAGGTCACTTCAAAGGTCCTTGCAGTTGGTACACTAGTATTTTATGTGACCTTTCCCAAATAGAATTATACTCCATTGGCTGTAACATCTCTGTATAGCAATAAATTATACGCGAGATACCTAACTGTAAACAGCTCACTTCACAGTACGCAATCTCACAGCCCCCTATCTGTGCACAGAAATATCTCCAGCGTACAATGTTTCCCTATGCTTATAGTAAAAAAAAAAAAAAAAAAAAAAAAAAAAAAAAAAGAAAGAAAGAAAGAAAGAAAAACAATATAAATAGAAAGTAAAATATGGAATTGAAAAGCGTTACATTAACCATTTCTCTATTTCTATCAGTCACTACGGTCATGGTCTTTTATATTAATATTTAAAGGGTTTAAACCACAAAAATGATTTATTCCCTAGTCACAGGATAGGGGATAAATTGCTGATCATTGTGGGTTAAACCACTTAGACTTTCAATTACCTTGATGTGTGTTTATTTACATTCAAATGTGGAAAAATTACTTATCCTCTATGGATGGTGCATCAATAATGTCCATTGCATAGCCCTTTAATGTAGCACAGTACAGGGTTTTCACCTCATTGACCTTTGCCGTAGGTAAATAAGGAGTTCTAATAAAGACAACCCATGTCCACATCCCCTATTGTAACACACAAAGGAGGAGAGTCGCCCACTCAGAACCCTTCTCCATGAGCAAGAAGGGCGAGCACTGCTGTTTGTCCTCTATTACAAAGAAACCCAGATGTTTGGGCCTTTTGGTGAAATTCTGTGATAAAGGGGTATTCCCATGTCCCTTGCTCACCAGTCTTCGCTGCTGCAAAGACTTCTGTCTTCCTGGTTTTCGACATCAATTGATGGGCGGGTTTAATATGCAAGGCCATACTGTCCGACTACCTTCAGTTTAGCTCCACCCCCAAATTAGTGTGGAGCTCCACCCACCACATAGCGTGATCCTATGGGACGTCTGAAGGGCCTGTGATGTCATCAAAGGTCTTATAACACTTGGATTTAGCTTGTTCTATATATAGTCGGCTAAATCCTAGTGGGCTAAGGGACCAGGTCCTTCTGCCCACTAGCTTTTAGCCTGCTCTATATAAGAAAGCTAAATCCTAGTGAGCAGAGGGACCAGGTCCTTTAGCCCACTAGGATTTAGACTGTGTTATATAAGAAAGCAGCACTCCTCTATCTGAGAGCAGGAAGCTAGGTCACATGTGTGGTGCAGACACAGGGACAGCTACAGACACAGGCTCGCTCCCGTGCACTTAGCCCCTCCTCCCTCCCCCCTGAGAGCAGGCAGCTACGTCACTTGACATTTGAGCAGATAATCCCAAGGTCCATAGAAACGCAGTGTCAACAATGACGTGAATAAATTAAGATAGTGGACAAACAAAGCAGTTTTGCTGAAGCAGTGTATTTAGGAAAAGTCTTAAATCCAAATTAACAAGCAGTATAGATAGGATCCTTGTAATGGGACAACCCTTTTAAGACAGATAGTACAGCTATAGCAGAGCTATGATATAACAGGTCTGTCAACAGTTATGTGTGGGAGGCAAAGCCATATACTGAGATGGAGACACTCATTGAGAGAGATATGAGAAGAAGGTGGACATTTATGTGACAGGTTCACTGCGCGTAAAAAGGTACATTTTTGTTAATATCAATTATATTGAATGATTGTTTGTTCTGGACAGTGAGTGATAATGAAGAGGGGTTCTAGGTCCCAGAATACTCCCCTAAAGGGAGAGTCCAGGCTAAAATTTAATTTCTTAAATATTCTTCATTTCACTGTGACTCTTTTGGAGGAATGTAGGGAAGTCTAGATTCTGGTTGTAGAGCTTCAGTGGTTACACAGATACACCAGATTCTATACAAGTGATTTCCTGCCCTGTGCTCCGAATGTCATACTTTACCACTGGTTTTATTCAGAGAGAAGACTAGAAATATATAAACAAGGTCTGTACTCTCTCCTACTTTCTTGGCTGTGTCAACTTTTCGCGTCTGTTTGGACAGCATATAAGGCATTGTTAAGAGGACAGGTTATAAAGTACAAGAGCAAGTAGGTGACTACATTTCAGCAATGAGTATACATAGTTTGAGTGACTGATACTTTCTTCTCCAGTGTTTTGGGCTATGACTTTTATGACCTTGCAGTTAGTGCAGATTTACAGTATCTTTGTAAGGCTGCATTAATACTTCCATTCTATGTAAACAGTATTGGAAAGGATCCCAGAAAAAGGAAAACATACAAACATTTCCTTTGGGAATGTTTTTCCTTAGTTCTGATTGGAATGAGTAAAAATAACCCCTCATCTCACAACACCACAGTGAATATTTACTCGGAGATAAAGGCATTTAACACTTGCTATTTTATTGTACTGAACAGTAAACTTCAGGATACTCTTCCTATCTACTGAATACATGTGCAGTATATAAAAGTTAATAGGGCTTTAACTAGTGCTTGCACAAGCATGAACATCACTCCACTTCTATTGGACTGGACAAATGCTGTACTAGGCCAGCTCCATTAGTCCCCAAAAAGCGAATAATACAATGCTGTTTCTTATTAAAGAAAAAAAAATCCATTGTCTAATCTTTTAAAACCGAATTAATGTCTAAAGTAGAGATTACTTGCATCACCTATGGACATAGTGTATACAACATACAAAGGAATATACAGAATAGATATGAAGCACGTCAGGTTGGAGGAATTTTGGCCTATTACATCATACAAGACAGCTTCTACTCTGTTGTTATGTTGTTGGGTTTCCTCCCATGAACTGCTCACTTCAGGTCCATTCACAACATTTCTATTAGATCAAAGTCAGGATTTGGTCACTCTACAAATTTAACTTTATTCTTTAATTATGTTTTTTTGTAGAACAACGTGTGTGCTTAGGGTCCTTCATGCATGACCCTGGTTCTCCTGAGACTCAGCTAACAGAAAATGCCCTGAAATTTCCATTTAAAATTTGCGGTTATAATACAGAATTTACTGTTGCATCAATAATAGCCAGCAGTCCTGGCCCAGATGCAGCAAAACAAGCTCAAACCATTCTGCCACCATCATGGTTCACATGAGGTTGGTATACTGGAATGTAGGGTTTTCCCATCAAAGTTTCTCAATTAAAAAGCTCTACTTTGGTGTCATCTGTCCACAAAACATTGTTTTAATAGCCTTTTGACTTCTACAAGTAACCTTTAGATAACTGCAGAGGGGTAGAAATGTTTTTGGTTTTTTGGACAGAGTCAGCTTTCTCTGCAGTCCTGCCATGCACACCATTGTTCTTCAATTTTCTTCAATGATGGACTTCTGAGCATTAACATAATCTAACGAGACAGGTCTTTAGTTGCTTAAAGGTTACCTTGGGTTCATTTGTGACCTTGCAGACCATTATAGACCTTACTCTTGGTGTGATGCTTTTTAGTTGACCACTCATAGGGATGGTAATAATGTTCCTGAATTTCCTCTTTTTCTCCATAAAGTCTCTGACTGTAGGTTGGTAGAATGCAAACTCTTTAGAGATGGTTTTGTACCTTTTTCCATCCTGATGAGAACTCTTCTTTTCAGGTTCTCAAAAATCTCTTTTGTTCGTGCCATGAAACACTTTCATAAGCGTGTTGTGAAAACCAAGCTTTGATAGATTCCTGTTCTTTAAATAAAACAGGTCGGCCTTATACTAGGAATACAAAGTAAAAAGATACAGTCTAGCATATCAGAAGGGGGATCCATGGTATGGCAATGGTACAGTATGTTGTCTTGCTATGTAAGGCCTGTATTTTAAATATTTTTTGGAATAAAATGACTAAATAACAATAACTTATCTAGATGCTGAAATTACACCATTTGTTCTATATTGCATTTACCTGCAACCAGATTAAAGTTTTGTGCATGGATCACTGGAATAAGCTTACTACCACATCTTGTGACTGGGTGAGCAGATATTTGTTTTTGTTTTTTTTTCATTTTGCACCCTCTCACACCTGAGTGTTATCTAATTGAAAACTTTTGACTTGTGAAGAGTTCACAAATTTTCAAGTACCACGATAGATAGATAGATAGATAGATAGATAGATAGATAGATAGATAGATAGATAGATCTGTTCTATCTATCTATCTATCTATCTATCGGAAAATGTATAATAATGTAAAAATGCTTGCTTGTCTTACTTATGACATAATAAAAAGTTACAGTAACAAAACTGATATAATTTTACAGCAACTGTAAAAAAAATACACAAAAAATATCTCAATCTGGAACATGTCAAAAGAGGAATAAGTTATTGTGAGAGGAAACCCTAATGAGAAGACTATGAGCTGGCATTATTCGGTGTGTGAAACAGCTTTCTGCTACTCAAAACGAAAGCAGCCATGGAATTTCAACTCAAGACTGCGGTTATTTGACTTCTTGTAAACAAAGTAACTTCCTGTCGCTATAGTCTCATTGCTCAGTCAGTTTTAATCATGACATGCTGTCATGACCCCTGAGTGCACCCGCATGCTCTTGGCCTGTAACACTGTCTAGAAGTGATAACTCTTCCACTGTAATGAGGCAGCGTACACCCACTCCTTATGTATGTGATTCTCACCAGACACGCTTCCTGCAGCAGCACCAGCTTAACTTCACATTTTGCAAAGAATTTTAGCTTCTGTGTATCGAATGTAATAAAATTTCCATCTCTGCTTTCATACTATCCTAAAGCATATCCTGCTTTTGAGACCTTGTGTTATGTATTGAAGCAAAAAGTCAAATGCACTCATGAAGGCAGATGTTATGTCCCTGAAGTAGATTTACTTATACTCGAGTATAAGCCGACCTGAATATAAGCCGATGCCCCTAATTTTACCACAAAAAACTGGGAAAACTTATTGACTCGAGTATAAGCCATGGGGGGGAAATGCAGCAGCTACTGGAAAATTTCAAAAATTAAAATGGTCAGAGTTTTTGGGTGCAGTAGTTGCTGGGTGCTAGGGAAGGGGGTGTTTTGGTTGTCTGTCTGCCCCTTCGCTGAGCTTGAGGACTGAGTTTTTTTTTCCCCTACTTGGAATTTAGCCTGGCTGTATATAGGGTATCTGCAGTGCTCCTAGTAACCCCTTCCCGACGGAACAGGAGCACTGCAGATACCCTATATTCAGTAGACCGGGCACTTTCAGACACAGGGATACCTAATGTGTATGTGTTTCACAGTCATTTTTTACTTTTATATGTATTCTAGGGAAAGGAGGGATTTAGAACTTTTATTTACTTTATTTTTTTTATTATATTTTTTTAAAGCTTCTTTTTTTTCACTATTTTATGGGAGATTCTATGCGGCTGGTCATAGACCCCCTCTCTGAAAAAAAAAAAAATTTTTTGCTTGACTCGAGTATAAGCCAAGGGGGGCTTTTTCAGCACAAAAACTGTGCTAAAAAGTTCAGCTTATACTCGAGTATATACGGGATATGTCCTTCGGTGCCTACCGAAAGCTGGATGGCAACCCCTAGGAGCACTTTAACAGATGCGAGCATTGGCTTTCATTTATCTTTTGTTCCTGATGTAAGGGACCAACACAATTCAGAAAAGGTTGGTTAGAATGTAAAAAGGACTACAGGTAAGAAAACAATGACATTTTACATTTTAGATGGGTTTTTGACTACACTCAAGATCACAACAGAACCAGTGAAGACTAATAAAAAATAATATTAAAAGTAATAAAAAGTGGCACAATTCAGAATGAATTTGAATAGCTTAGAAATAAGTCAAATTTGTTGTGACCTGTTTTTTTTTTTGTAACAAAACCATTACTGAAAAACAACCTAAGCATAACTTTCATTTGCAATGAATCTTGTATAATATCAAAACTATGAATAAAACATCCCTGTACAGGTATCTATGTACTGTAAGGATGAGGACAAACTGGGCAATGCTTGGAATCCCCAATGGCTGGACAGTAGACAGTGGAGAAATATTTTACGCTACTGGCCATGCTCTACGTGGCAATAAATTAGAATTAACCCATAAAATTAACCATTGTTTGCCACTGTACAATGACAATGAGAACCAAATTACAGTATTTTATTGAAGTAGAAGGCTTGGTTGGTTGGGATGGGTTACCTCTTTAACAATTACAATTAAAATGACCTCTTGGTTGTAGATTGGTTCCTCACAGGGTTGGCATAAAGACTCTGCTGAAACACAGACATTAACTGGAGAACTACACTCACAAGTAGGCACGGAGCTTGGTGTGCAAGCCAGGGAAGTGTGGTGGTTTCAAAATTTACAAGAGGCAGCAGGTACCTGAAACACTTTGCAGATAGTTCTGACACAGTCCCAGCACTTGCAACTCCTTAGTTTATGACAGTCCCTATAACAGCAGGTCATTGTTATACTCAAGCTGGCCACAACCTGTCTGTCATAGACACCCTTGCTTGGCATTAAAACATTGGTCTGGACAATGCAGTCCCACTAGAAGTGCTGTACACTTCCATCAATCTTTCCCAGTCATTGTGGCACAGTCCTTCAGACACAGGCAACAGTCCGCTGGCCATCTCAGATGTGGCACTCTACTTCACACTGAGGCTTCAGCTCTGGCTTGACTACACACTGCCTCTCAGACATGGATTCACTTTGCTTTATTGGCAGATACACGCTATACTTTGGCAAAGGTGGGATGATCCCCTTCACCTGGAATGAGACTTACAACTACAGCTCAGGTTGTAACTTTATTACTCTTTTTTTGGCGCCATTTAAGTCCTGCAGTGGCACACATTGAAACAGTGATACTTACTCACACTTGCTAGCTAACAATGGTATACAACCCCTGGCAAAAATTATGGAATCACCAGTCCCTGAGGATGTTCCTTCAGTTGTTTAATTTTGTAGAAAAAAAAGCAGATCACAGCTATGAAAAAAAACTAAAGGCATTTCATATGGAAACTTTCTGCCTTTAAAGAAACACTAAAATAAACCAAGAAAAATAATTAAGGTAGCCAGTAACAGTTAGATTTTTAGAACAAGCACAGGGAATAAAATTATGGAATTACTCAATTCCGAGGAAAAAAATTATGGAATCATGAAAAACAAACAAAATAACACTCCAACACATCACTAGTACTTTGTTGCACCACCTCTGGCTTTTATAACTGCTTGCAGTCTCTGAGGCATTGACTTCATGAGTGATAAACAGGGCTTTTCATCAATCTGGCTCCAGCCTTCTCTCATTGCTGTTGCCAGATCAGCTTTGCAGGTTGGAGCCTTGTCATGGACCATTTTATTTAACTTCCACCACAGATTTTCAATTGGATTGAGATCCGAACTGTTTGCAGGCCATGACATTGACCTTATGTGTCTTTCTCCAAGGAATGTTTTCACAGTTTTTGCTCTATGGCAAGGTGCATTATCATTTTGAAAAATTATTTCATTACCTCCAAACATCCTTTCGATAGATGGGATAAGAAAAGTGTGCAAAAATTCAATGTAAACCTGTGCATTTATTGGAAGATTTAATGACAGCCATCTCCCCAGTGCCTTTACCTGACATGCCGCCCCATATCATCAATGACTGTGGAAATTTGCATGTTTTCTTCAGACAGTAGTCTTCATAAATCTCATTGGAAGGTCACCAAACAAAAGTTCCAGCATCATCACCTTGCCCAATTCATCACTGAATATGACTTTCATCACAGTCCACGATTGCCTTTCCTTAGCCCATTGTAACCTTGTTTTTTCTGTTTAGGTGTTAGTGATGGCTTTCTTTTAGCTTTTCTGTATATAAATCCCATCTTTGAAGAGTACTGTTCATCACTCATTAAGTCAATGTCTCAGATACTGCAAGCAGTTATAAAAGCCAGAGGTGGTGCAACACCATCCAGCACAGTATACGTTAATGTTTTGCACACAATATAAAACCCTGGGCCTACACTGACAGTAACTCATACTCCACAATAGCTACTCAATGGCACCTTGCATGAGGCATTTCTTCCCCAAGGGATGTATTTCCACTCCAATACATGTGGCATGACGTCCATTAGTCCCATGTTTGTTCCAAAGCTGTTACATTACTTTAACATTACATAACAGATACAATGAACACACCTCAAAGGTAAAGCATAACTTCATATTTAAATAAAAGGGCCTAATACTATGAATAGTATTTATCTGGTGAGATGCAGTACAATCTATAAGGCATATATTGCATGAAATTTCATGTATATAGAAAGTTGGTGTTCATTTTTTTTTTGCGAGATGGAGGCAGAAACATTTTCAACCTCCTTGTATCGAAACTACATGAATATATTAGACAATGGAAGAATATGCAAATCTGACTTCTATGATGTAATTAGGAAGTCAGTGCCTCAGTCATGCAACCCAATAGAGGGCGCTCCCTGAGGATGTGCAAGTCTATCTTCTATGATGTAATTAGGAAGACAGAGCCTCAGTCATGCAACCCAATAGAGGGTGCTCCCTTTAACATCATGCCGACCTTCTCAGAGGCCTTTGTTTACAATGATGTTGGGATTTTTCCAGGTAGTCTCTCAGCCAAGGACAGCTGTTTCGATGTTCTTGCATCTCGTCAGCTTGGCGCAGAGAGGACTGACCTGGCAGAGGTGAGAGGCTTCTAGACAGGGTTGGGGGATATCGTCACTCCATAGGGAGAGATCACCATTTAGGTGTGTGGAGTCTTATTAAGCCATGAGTGCTCCACTGTACAAAGGAACATGGGAAGAATATGCAAATCTGACTTCCATGATGTAATTAAGAAGACAGAGCCTCAGTCATGCAACCCAATAGAGGGCACTCCCTTTAACATGAAGTTTTTTTGGTACTATTCCGTTATCGGGCCAGCAGAGCTGTTCAGCACTAGTATCGGGACAGCAGCAAGCAAGGCCGCATACCCGCATCGCA
This sequence comes from Leptodactylus fuscus, assembly GCF_031893055.1. Taxonomy (NCBI): domain Eukaryota; kingdom Metazoa; phylum Chordata; class Amphibia; order Anura; family Leptodactylidae; genus Leptodactylus; species Leptodactylus fuscus. The sequence goes on along the minus strand of NC_134266.1, from coordinate 199,912,380 downwards.
GTACAGTTCCGGACAGCATCGCGCATCGCAGATGAGTTTGGGACAGCATCGGGTTCAGCAGCATTCACACACACACACACACACACAGCTAATTGTAAGTGGATATACTTTATTTCGTAATTGCCGGCAGAGATGCTCAGCACTAGTTATCGGGACAGCAGCAGCATCGTAGTGAGAGAAATGGACGTGCCGGGCTGGTCCGATGCTGACAGAAAAATTGGGCGCCAAATTAGTGTGTTCGTAGTTGTAGTCACAGTACTCACCATTGTTTCAGTCACAGTTCTCAGCAGTTTTGTCAGATGGATTACACGCTGTGGGATTTACCTGCAGATGAAAAATCAGCAATTGAACTGTTCCAAGCCAATGGTCTGATCCATAAGAGCCGGTTTTGTGTTCGTAACCACCAGATGAAAATGTGTTTTTTGGCCAAAGCATCTCCAAAATGGCGGTGCAGCAAACGTCCGTGTGACGAAAAAAAGGGTGTGAGATCGCAAACTTGGTTTGCCAACTCACGCATTCCTTTTCTTACGGCTGCCCGTTTCATATATTGTTGGTGCCAAGAGCTGACATCCGTAGAGTTTTGTGAACAGCAATTGAAGATGAATCACAACACCTTCGTAGATTGGAATAATTACCTCCGCGAAGTGTGTACAAGTGCCTTAATATCCCGACCTTCTACAAAAATAGGAGGCCTAAACAAAGTGGTTGAGGTGGATGAAAGCCTTTTTACAAAAAGGAAAAACAACAGCGGCCGGGTTCTGCCACCACAATGGATCTTTGGAGGATTGTGCCGTGAGACTAAGGAGTGTTTTGTTGTTGCAGTCCCAGAAAGATCAGCTACAACATTGATAGCTTCTATTAAAGCCAACGTGGCAGATGGGAGTATAATATACTCTGATTGCTGGAAGGGGTATAATACTACAGACTTAAAAGCTGCTGGCTACGACCATTTAACAGTGAACCACAAGTACAATTTTGTTGACCCAAACACTCAGTGCCACACGCAAAATGTGGAACGTTTGTGGGGAAGTGCTAAATGGCGCAATAAAAGACAGCGCGGAACAGCCCGCCAGCATCTGGAGTCATACTTAGCCGAATTTATGTGGCGACAAAATCATTCCAAAGAAACAATGTTCACAGATTTGTTAAAAGAGATCGCTAATTTCATGCCTCCTGTTTAAGACAAGTTATATAACACAGCCCGACACGTCCATTTCTCTCACTACGATGCTGCTGCTGTCCCGATAACTAGTGCTGAGCATCTCTGCCGGCAATTACGAAATAAAGTATATCCACTTACAATTAGCTGTGTGTGTGTGTGTGTGAATGCTGCTGAACCCGATGCTGTCCCAAACTCATCTGCGATGCGCGATGCTGTCCGGAACTGTACTGCGATGCGGGTATGCGGCCTTGCTTGCTGCTGTCCCGATACTAGTGCTGAACAGCTCTGCTGGCCCGATAACGGAATAGTACCGTTTTTTTTAAAAGAGAATAATTTGGATGCTGCATTTTGGGAAACATATGACAGTGTTATTTGTGCACTATACAGTAATATTATTTAGACACAGTATGGAAGTATTTTGTGAAGTATAGAAATATTTTCTGGACACTATAATAATAATAATAAGTGTATATAAATCTGTTTTTGTAGACTGTGGTAAACCAGGGGGTCCTGTTTGTTATTGCCCCGTTTTATACATTGCAAGTATTTAGCACACCGCTTGGTCAGCTGCCATTCTGATTACATGCACAATCCTATATAGGTCCATCTGCAGTTGCTGTAGCTCCATTCAGCCATGTGTAAAGTGTTCTGGCTCACTGCTTTAGATTATCTATTAAAACTGCTCGGTTTCAACCTTTGTTCCAATGTACTGTCAGACTTTCCTGGACATGTCAGCACATCAGCAGATTGCTTAAAGTGATAAAAGGTAAATATGCTGGCACTTTAAAACAGCACATAACCTCTCACAATGAATCCTCATTTTATTTTAGTATATTTGGCTAACTCTTCATCTAGCCTTCAATTTACCCTTCTCTTCCATAGTGAGCCATTTTACTTTACAATTTTAGGAGTTTTACTTCCAGTTAAAGCATATCCCAATAAAGTACTGGTGTTTGCCAACTTAACAAGGGAGCCAGAGAGCAGGAACATAGATGGTGATGGCTTGCAGGTTATCTGCTTTTGGTACTGCGTGCAGGGCTAGGGAAGCGAACAGATTTTTTACCTAAGGTTATAGAAAGCCTAAATTCAACTCTGCTTAAGATGAAAAGGTTTTCAATCTCAATTTCCATTTAAATCTAAAGGTATAATCACATTTCCTTTTTTTTTTTTTACAGTCCATGATGTCCTCCCTCATAGGATCACATCAACAGTAGTACAGTAATGGCCACAGACAAAGCCCCTCCAGATGAGAGCAACAGACATTAAAAGGGGTTGTCCAGGATCTGAACAGTTTTTGATACTGATGACCTATCCATGGACTAGATCATCAGTAACAGACTAGATCATCAGTAACAGGTGTTTTAACAGATTTGGTCGGGGTGTGGCACCCAAAGCCCAAACCTATCAGTTGATGTAGCTGCCAAAAACCGTATACTAATTATGAGGTCGGAAGCAGAACCGCTCCTATGTAAGTCAATGGGTGAGAGGTCACCAGCACATTGCAGGTATTTTGCGGATTAAGGAGACTAAAGCACACTTTTGAAAAGACTAGTTCTGCAATGTAGTCATGGAAAGACCAGAAGTAGCACCATCCCTCAGCCCCAGTGCAATCTTATACGCTATTACATCTTTAAAAATAATGTTATTACTAACTTTCAACTAATGGCATGCAGCACTGTAACAGACCACCGGAAAATGGCAGCCCGAGCAGAGCCGACTGTGCATTTCTGATGGTCTGTTACAGCACTACATCCAATGCCTGCGAAAGGCAGAAGATACGGAGAAGAGGAAGAAGGGAGTGAACACAATGAGCTAAGGGAAGGTGGAAAGTTATGACGCAGGGGGTGCCCGGAGCACAGGAGAATTCCCCAGGTGCTCAGTGATTGTAATTAGCACAGCAGAAGAAACGGATTTTATCAGAAACAATGGAGAGAAATAAAGAATGGGAAGTAGGAGTAGAAAAGCCCTTTTAAAGGCTATTCCTACTTGCCATTAGTTATAAAAAAGGTTTTTTTCTAATAGTAGACTCCCTTTAAATAAAGTGATTTCAAAGTGTAACACATCCTTTTAGTAGCTAAAAGATCCCAAAATAGAAGGTTATATATAAATATAATAGTTTAATGCACAGGGTTTACAGCTTACTGGAGCACTAAATATGTTATAAGTAGATTATTACAGCAATGACATATTTAAGAAAATAAACTTTATTCTAAGTCTTTACAACTGTGTTTTCAATTTTCTATACAATTACAATAAGGCCTCAATCTGAGCGAGCTCTGGCAGTGCGAGCTTCTCTTCTTTTTTAACCACAGCGACCAGATGTTAAATATTTTATTGAAATCCTGCCTGCAATATGCAGCTTAGAGCTGAGCCATATCATATTTGTAGCCACAGAAAAAAAACACATATCAGAAAACACCTGTGGTTTTTACATACAGAGCCACAATGCAGTTCCCCATAGGACAATTCTTTACAACTGAAAAATAAAGTCTTCATCACTTTAACATATGAAACCACCTGTGTCCTCAGGTAAGACTGAACGAAGAGCTAGTTCAGAATATTATATTATGAATTTCAGGATTAGTAAGCGCAGGTTCTACCATGTTCATGTTTATCATGGATAGCCCATTACTATATTTTCAACTGTATAACGTGTCATGTCACCTGCAGCAATACTGCAAGGAAACTGAACACTTGCTGCCAGATATTCTCCCTCAATGCAGAAACAAAAAGGTCAACCACCCTTCTTTTCCCTCTTTGTGATGAATTATAACACGGCACACTATGTAATACCTAACAGCCACCTGGAGAAATGAATTAGGAGGGTATTCTTTTAGGCAGTTTTGCTGCAAATTTATTAAATGTCAGGAGAGGTCTGAAAAATGAGGCTTATCTTTACTTACTAGTTAATCCACTTCTCATGCCCCCCCCCTTAGGATCCATTCACATGGAGGAAAATGGTGAGGAATTTGGTGTGCAATTTCAACACAGAAAAAAAGCCTGCTATTGACTTCACTGGTTTCCTTTTTCTGCTAGCAGTCAATGGGAGGCTTTTTTTTTCAGCGCTGAAATTCCACACCAAATTCCTCACCATTTTCCTCTATGTGAATGCACCCTCACAGGATCCATTCACACAGAGTTTTTTGGTGAGGATTTTGGAGAGGAAAAAAATCTGCTTCAGGAATTAGGAAATGGTTTTTTGCAGTGTTTTTTGAGGTGTTTTAAGTTTTTGTTTTGTTTTTTCCTCCAGCACAGTGTATGGACCTTGAAAAAACCATGTCAAAAACTGCTAGCGGTTTTTCCACCTCCCATTGACTACCGTTGGTTATTTCAGGTGGAATCTGCCTGAAGAAAGGTCAGTTCGTATCTTTTTTCTGCTAGCAGAAAAAAAACGCTAGTGTAAAAAAAGGCTAACAGATTACATAGGACTCTATTGTGAGGTAGTTTTTGGAGGCAGATTTTGAGGCGGATACCGGGTCAAGAACCTCTGTGTGAACTGACCCTTACTGGAGTTAATGTGCAAAAGGTTGCATTTGATAAATCTTGTCTGCAGTCAGCTAGACAGGCTATACCTAGCTTATTAAAGTGGAGTAAGTGGTATAAATTTCCAAATGCCACAACTTTTAGGTAAACTAAGAGGTACTACAGGGTCCCATTGGAGTCTAGGGACATCAGTTAATGGTTGTACAACTTGAAGTTTGAAAAGCTTGTGCATCAGATCTGCATCTGTGGATATGTGAAATCTGTGCTATTCACAGACAGCACCCCATCCTATTACTGTGGTTCATTTTCTAGAATATGTATGTCTCTCTCACCGACTCAGACTTTCATTAATGTGATCAATCCATGATTCATCAGTGAAAAAAGGATGCGCAAAACTTGCATGTCACGTGTACATGATATGAGGATGTGTGAATAAGGCCTTATTCAGCATCTTCAAAACTGCTCCAGACAACAAACATACATGGAAAAAGCTCTCTTTTACTTTAGTGTTCCTACAAAAACCTTATGTTTCACTTCGTTTACTTGCAAAAAAACAAAAAAACATGGCAGATATGTAGAAAGTTACTGTTTATATCCTGTCAAGAAAGGACAAGAATGTAATTAATCATCTACAGCAAACCTTAAAGTAAGGATACAGCTACAGTAATACACATGGATAAGCACCTGAGCTATTTGTTTCCTTCCTTCCTATTCTTCTCTATGGGATTGATACATTTTTACAGTCAACCAATGCAATAGAAGGGGAGATTATTTTGTTTCAATAAGACTGAATGTCAGAAAGTGAAGTCATTATTATGTTGTGTTTTTTTTACCCTCATTTCCTCCCTGTCTTGATGTTATTCCGCATTATTTTTTCTTCCAGCATGAAGCACAAGCTGTCTCTGTGCACTGAGCTAGTGCCCTAAAATAGAGCTGAGCGATGACCTCACTCACACATGCTGCTATGTAGCAGAATGTGAATATTGTTTCCAGTAAAGATAAACTTTACATCTATATTATATGAGATAGTCACTAATACTTTATTTGTTGATGGATAAAAGTGTTCCATTTTATGCAAACATAAAGAGCAAAGTCAATACAATTAGATGTCAGATATAATCAGATTTATACCTTGTTTATGGACATGCTCTGCAATATCAAATGTAGAATTAAAGAGGTTCTCCGCTTTGTAACAGCTCCGAAGGTTTAACAAAAAGGAAGAGCTGGTGAGAATTCATCAGGGTGCTAACAGCATGACACTGCTAACTCTATAAAGATATGGTTATCCTGACAACACTACTAACTAGATTGATATTTAACAGTCCTAAAATAGGCAGTATTTGTATTTATTGTTACACAGGAAATACTAAATTTATATAGGCAGGAGACCCAATAATACATACTGTATGTGATAAAATATGTATATATTATACTCAATAAGTTATGTGTCTAGTTATGTTTTAAACTATTGTGTGCATTGTCATAGTGGGGGTTTTGCTTCAATATGTCAGAAAGTATATGATAAACTAGAGTATTTCCTATGTACATTAATTACAATTCGCAATCCACAGGATACAGATAGTTAAAGGGATCCTATCACTCACACACAATTTTTTGAAGGTACCACGTTGGAATAGCTTTAAGAAAGGCTATTTGTCTTCTACCTTTCGTTGCCGCCGTTCGCCTACAATCCCAATTTCTCTCGGTATGTAAATTAGCTCTCTCGCAGCACTGGGGGCAGGCCCCAGCGCTCAGACAGCACTAGGGGTGGCCCCAATGCTGCAAGAGAACTCTCTCCAGCGCCGCCTCCTCTTCTTCAGCAGCATCATCATCATCTTCAGCCTCTTCTTCCAGCGGTGGCTTGTAACTTCTAAGGCCTTGGGCCTTGGGGAGAGCAGACTGCGAATGCCCACAGGCCACAAGAAAATGGCCGCTTACAATACTGTGGAAGCGGCAATTTTCTCGTGGCCTGTGGGCATGCGCAGTCTGCTCTGCACAAGGCCCGAGGCCTAGAAGTCGGAAACCTGTGCCAAAAGAAGAGGATGAAGACAGCGCTGCTGACAAAGATGGAGGCGGCACTGGAGAGCGTTCTCTCGCAGCATTGGGGCTGCCCCCAGTGCTGCGAGAAAGATCATTTACATACCGAGAGAAACAGGGATTGTAGGCGAACAGCGGAGTGGAGAAGGCGACGAAAGGTAGGAGACTAATAGCCTTTCTTAAGGCTATTCCGACGTGGTACCTACAAAAAATTGTGTGTAAGTGATAGGATCCCTTTAATAAGTCCCCGGTGTTAATTATATTGTGGTCACTCTAATTAGCAAGCCAGATGAGCTGATCGTAGCAGACATTGCAACTCTGGATCATCTGAGAGATTGCTTATCAAAAGCCCAACATTTCCAACAAAGGAAAATTATGACAGCCTAGTCACAGGTAGGAAGTTTAAGGTGGAAGCTTGGGGTAAGGGATCCATAAAAAGCTATGAAGCACTGGAACTCTTGGTCAGATTCTTTGGAGCCACATCTGGGGTGACTTCTGCAGCGCTCCACTGCAATACTTAAACAAACAGGTCTGCACATTATTCCTTTTTAGTTGACATTGCTTCTATGTATGTGTCTTTTTTTACAGCTTTTTTTTTTATTAAAGCATTGTACCCTTTGTATAATAAATTGAAAAGTTAATAAGATTGTCTTTTGGCTTTAATTGTGCCCATAATTCCAATGACAAATACTGCTTAGCTGTGTTACCCTTTTGGATGCTAGTTGTGCATGGTTTGGGTATACTGGTGTCTCATCTACTCTTCAGTGGCGAGTAACGGTAGCTGAGTGTGTGGATGTGTGACTTGCAGAATGTTACTTCACTCCCATGCAGACTAGTGTAACAGGTGAGCTGGTAGAGAGTATACAAAATTTAGTACACCACTCACATTTTTGTAATCATTTCGTTATATATGGTCATGGGACAACACCCATGATATGGCACTTTGATTCAATCTAAAGTAGTCAGCATACAGCTTATATAACAGTGTAATTTTGTTGTGCCCTGAAAATTACTCAACATACAACCATTAAAGTCTAAATCCCTGGCAACAAAAGTGAGTACATTCCAAATGAAAATGGACAAATTTTGCCAATTAGTCATTTTCCCTCTCCAGTGTCATGTGACTCATTAGTGTTACAAGGTATCAGGTATTAATGGAGAGCAAATGTCTTAAATTTGGAGTTATCACTCTCAAACTCTCTCATACTTGTCACTGCAAGTTCAACATGGCGCCTCATGGTAAAGAACTCTCTCAGGATCTCAAATAAAATGTTGCTCTACATAAAGATGACCTAGGCTATAAGAAGATTGTCAACTCCCTGAAACTGAGCTGCAGCATGGTGGCCAAGACCTTGTGGTTTAACAAGATAAGTTCCACTCTCAAGAGGCTTCGATGTGGTCAACTGAAGAAGTTGAAAGCCCATGCTCAACGTCATATCCAGAGGTTGTCTTTGCAAAATAGACATGTTATGGCTGCCAGCAGGGCCGCTTTAACATATTGGTGGGCCCTGTGCAAAAGTTTCATAAGTGCCCCCCCCCCCAACACCACCACTTAGGAATACCTGACCTGCACATAGTATAACGCCCATTAGCAGCCCTCACACAGTATAATACCTCACTAGTAGCCCCATAAAATATAATATGGCTCAGTGGCCCATTACAATCAAATGCCCCTGCATGCATAACACTTCAACTTGTTCCCACTGCCATGACCCCTCAGACGTTAACCTGTCCCACCTCCCCCTCCCTCACACCGTGGTCCCTCAGACATTATATTATAATGTTCACCTCCAGGCTTCCCAACAGTTTCATGCCCCCAATCCAGGTTCCCCCCCCCCCCCCACTGCTTTATGTCTCCTCACTCTCCAGTTTGCCCCCACAGTTTCATGACCCTGAACCAGGTTGCCCCCACAGTGTCAAGTCACCCTCCTGATCGCCCCTTCAGTTTTCTGCCTCCACCATTTCATGTCCCCCTTCTGGTGCCCTCACTGAAAAACCTTATCCCATCTTTCCCTTTTCCCCAGCCTATAGCCTTGGTTGCACTGCTTTTGCAATTCAGACTCCTAACACCTCACCTTATGCAATGAGAGTTGATCCTCCCACTACTATGACATCACACATCCTACTTGAGTAGCATGGTTTTTATAAGAGCATGGTTTTAATAAATACAATAACTTCATGAAAAGCTATAAACAGCATAAATGTCCTTTTACTTTCCTAGTAATAGCGTGATTTTTTCCATTCTATTAGTTCCAGTATTAATTTGATAATATTCACATTACATGGCGCCATGTGTTTGTAATTTTTGGTGAACCTATTACCGTCATGATCATTTAAGTCTGCAGCATGTAAACAAGAATTGCTACATTTAGAAAAGTGCATTACTTAACTTTTTATCATGTAACTTCTGCTTTCCCACATGACGAAGTACAGCCGGCGATACACATAACACAGTTGTTGGCCGATTTTCCCATACACACGTATACTCTGCTTAGCCAAGCAGCGCATATGTACTGAATGGGAGAGTAGAGAAAGCAGCTGCTTCACTCCTCTGGTGGCAGCTTATCTCTCTAAGAACATAAGGATTGGGCAGTTGGAATCAGAGCCTTGATCTCATCTTCCCCAACATCTGCCATGAGAGGATACTCATTTGAAGGCTGGCTGGTCCTGCCGAAATTGGTAGTTTTAGCTAACAATTATGTAACATGCATGGCCACCTTAAAGACTAGCTTCAGTGGGCTCTATCAAAAATAGCAAAAATCATTTGGCAGCACCTAGATCTGGTAACCTAATTGTTACAGCAGTGTAGTGTATCCCAACAGAAGCAAAAGACAAGAGTTTGATTTGTTATGTTCTATATTTAAGGGGTTTTCCCATCTCTGACATTTTTGGCATATCATATGGATAGATGTGGGTCCCCAAACTTATCTAAAGAATAGGGGTGTCTATGGAATGCTAGCACTTTGTTATATTATAGGAAATCTTGAGACATGTTAAACATCAGCCATCTTCTTTAGACTGACCTGCTGGGGGAATAGCATACCAGCAATGGAGAGAAGTAGACTGATTAGAAGGACCAGCCCTGTCCTGGGGAGCCCCCTGCACCCAGTACAGGTGGTCAGTGACAGAAGGATACTGTCCATGGTGAGCTCCATGCTGGAGAACAACTCCTATCCCATGTATGAGACCATGATAGCACTGGGCAGTACCGTCAGTGACCGACTGCTTCACCCCAAGTGTGAGAAGGAACGTGAGAGGTCCTTCCTCCCAACCGCAGGCTGTATAATCAACATCAGGCCAAGCAAAGATCAATCTGCACAGAGAACTAAATGCTCCTGAAGTCTTTCTTTTCCTCTTAGTTGCTATGACTCCTAGTAACTTTTTTCTATCTGCTATGCTTGTATGTGTTCTCTCTTGTAATATATTACTGCTGCTGTAATACATTGAATTTCCCCATGGTGGGACTAATAAAGGATTATCTTATTTTATTTTCAGTCATCAGAATACAGATCACCCATTTCTGTTAGCTCAAAACTGAAACAAATGACTAGAGAAGCAAGTGAAATTGTGTTATTCCAAGACTTTCCCACAGTTCAGAGAAAACGTTAAACATACTTGTATATATCAAAGATCTTACTGGATGGCAATTCCCACTTGTTGATAAAAAACAAAACAAAACCCCAAGGGATGGATGGATAGATAGATAGATAGATAGATAGATAGATAGATAGATAGATAGATAGATTCACACACGTACTGTATGAATGTGATGTATGATGTTTCTCAGGAGTATTACTAGATAAAGTGTGAATGATCTATAACCACACTAATATTCAAATGCCCACAAAGCCATCAATGTATGGTTGTATATATTTCAAGCTCAAGAATTGGCTCTCAAATCCGTAGTAGATTCCCCCTGTGTGAACATACCCTTAGTATTCATCCAATGTTTAATGTTGGTGTAGATATATTTACTTATTGTTTAGTTATGTCGTCTAGTATGTTTGGAATTTGAATATTCTATCACATTTATTATTAGAATATGTCAAAGAAGAATAAATGTTTTACAGGCTAATAACACAGATCACAAATGTAATGTACTTGTATGGAAACTAGCAGGATCACATCCTTAAATCTATCACCACTGCAGCAATACATTAAAGAGATTTTCCAGTCCAGCTTTATTATGATATATCTTTGTAAGGAATAAGGTTTCCTTCTCCACTTATCAGGCCGTTTTCCTCCTCCTCCATCTCTTCAATCAGACTATTATCTCTAATGGCACCTGTATCCAAATCCAGCCCCATACACAGAAGTCTATAAATATGGAGTAGGGGGAGGCTGTTAGCAGCTAGTAATTGATGTATTGCCCCTTTTGTAGGAGATAATCTCACTAGATATAGTAGATGGAATCAAAATAGTTATCTTGGTAACAAAGTTTAGCAGAACTTAGAAGCTGCCTATATATCTGTCTTCTCCAGCAGTCTCCCCCACCTCTCTCATAGACTTCTATGTTATTAAATGGAGGTACACTTTAATATGTTGGAAAATAATGTTCATAGGGGTTAATAGGAGTTGTCCTTGATCTATGAAAATCAATGTATGCTATAGATATGAAATACAATCTATAGATACATAATTATATCAGACAGTGGTAAATCATACCAAAGGGTATGGTTACCCTCATATGGTGAAATCCCATGCCCTAAATCAATAGCAATACAAAGTTATAATATGGCATGACAAAAAGTCACGGCAAAAGCTATTCAGACCTCCAGAAAACCGCTAACTTACACGTAGTATTACATGTTATACCTAGATTCAGTTTGCCACCATAATAACCTCTTTGGTCCATATTTCATGACAATATGTCCTAATAAGTCATTTCAATAGGGATTGTCTAGATCAGAAAATCCCATAAGGAATAGGTAGCAACTAGAGATGAGCGAGTAGTATTCGATCGAATACCTCCCCTGCATAGTTATTGGTGTAAAAAAGCGTCAGGGGAGGTGGGAGGGGCATCGAATTTTTACTTCGTTTAACCCCTTGGAAATTGACCGATTACACCAATAACTATGCAGGGGAGGTATTCGATCGAATACTACTCGCTCATCTCTAATAGCAACCCTTACTACCTGGTAATACTTGTTACCATACCATTTAGACCTGAAGAATAAAAAAAGTATATAAAATAAAAATTAATAAAGTAAAATAAGATAATTTTTAAATAAACTAATTTTAAATGCAGATGGCATTTTAAAGGAATTCTTCTTTTGTAGTGTTTGTAGAGAAAATATCCTTGAGGGGACTGTTTTTCTAAGCATTCCTGGCTTGTATTTAGCAGCACCAGCTGTAAAGCAAATTGCTCTGAAACTAGAATATGTTGTTTCAACTGTGGCCACACAGAAGCTCTCTTTACTGGGTTTAAAAGGCAAAATACGTGTTGGTAATGCCAGGAGACATAACCACACTGGCCACTCACATATATATATATATATTCAGGCTTTACCATCCTGTGTAAAGTCACAATTCATCAGCAAGAAAAGAAACAAAAAACAACACCAACCACTAAAAACCTTAAGTAATTGCACAGCACAGAATTTATCACTTGCAACTTTAAAAAGGAGCAAAAAAGTCAAACGCACTGCAGTACATGGGCAATGTAAAAAATCTAGCAAATATGTAGCAAAAGTCAGGTCAGACATCATTAAAAAGGGGTAATTACACCTTTATATACAAAAAAAAAAGCGACAAACTTAGGGTGAATTCACACTGAGTAAACGCTAGCTTAGGGTGCATTCACACTGAGTAAACGCTAGCTTATTCTGAACGTAAAACACGTTCAGAATAAGCGGCGTCTAAAGCAGCTCCATTCATTTCTATGGGAGCGGGGATACGAGCGCTCCCCATAGAAATGAATGGGCTGCTTCTTTCACTCCGTGCAGTCCCATTGAAGTGAATGGGGAGTGCCGGCGTATACGGCAAGCTCTGCTCATGCCGGAGCGTACACGCCGGCACTCCCCATTCACTTCAATGGGACTGCACGGAGTGAAAGAAGCAGCCCATTCATTTCTATGGGGAGCGCTCGTATCCCCGCTCCCATAGAAATGAATGGAGCTGCTTTAGACGCCGCTTATTCTGAACGTGTTTTACGTTCAGAATAAGCTAGCGTTTACTCAGTGTGAATTCACCCTTATAAAGACACATCTAAACTAACACAATGCACGTTTCACAAGGAGGTGCACCTACATTATAAATAGACACCCCAGTAAAACTAGTCTAAAAAACACAATATGATTCGAAGAGATAAAAAAAAAAAAAATAGAGGGGCACTCACCATGAATGTTATTTAAAAACCATCCTTTATTCAATACACATGGTAAAAAAGTGGCAGTGATGGAGAGAGGAAGAGTAAAGCAAAATGGGCGATGGCCCAACATAGCGAAATGCAACTAAAGATCATTACAAAACAATAATAAGACATAACTTGAAGGGAAAAGCAAATAAGAACCATGTTAAGGGCGGGTTCACATCTGCGCCCGCTTTAGCCAATCCTGCCAGTTTCCGTCTTCTGCCCAGAAAAACTGGACAGGAGACAGAAATCCGGCAGTCAGTTTTCAAACCCATTCATTTGAATGGGTTTGCAAAGTGTCCACCCATGAGCGTTTTCTGGCGGCGAAACCATTTTTTTTTTAACCAGACACAAAGTTGGACATGCAGGGCTTTGTGCCCAGTTAAAAAAAAAAAAAAATGGTTTCGCCACGGAGAGGAACAAGAAGCTCATGGGCGGTCACTTTGCAAACTCATTCACATGAACGGGTTTGAAAACTGACTGCCGGGTTTCCGTCTCCTGTTCAGTTTCTGGGGCAGAAGACTGAAACCCGCAAAGGGGAGACCGGCACTGGAGTGAACCCACCCTAAGCCATTGCAAAAGCAAATAACCAAATCAAATACAAACATATCAAGAGGAAAAGTAATATCCACAGAATTTTTTAGCTTCATTTGCTAAGTGGGGACTTTTGTTTTTTTTTTTGTTTTTTTTGGGGGGGGGGTAACAAAGTTCTTATGGATGGATACTAGAAAACTGGACTGTGGAGTAAGTCATGGAGTTACCAGCTCTGGCTTCAAAATAAAATTAATAATGCTTAATTACTCATATGATTATTAATATCGTACAATTAATTAGATGGAGCATTTGCTACATATTTACTTTCATAAGAATTCAATCATGGGCTTTTTAATTAAATAAAAGTTCTTTTTTGCTTTTGACTGAGCATGGCCAATTATGACATTTAAGAGACGGAGTCAGTGCGGGAGTCAGAGTTGGGTTGTGGAAAAATGGAGTAGTCAGAGTCTGTGGTTTGGCGTGCCAAAGCCACAGCTGTAGTTAAAGGGTTGGTCACAACCAGATCTGAATGGTGTATCTTTATAATAGATCATCAGTACTGGATAAGAAAGAGTCTGGCACCTGGCAGGCCATCGTTCAGCTAATATCTACAGAATATAAGGAGAAAGTGAATGGGAGCATTAATAATAATACAGTACTATATAGTAAGTGTATAAAGTCATCATTCTCCAGCTACGCACACTATGTATATAACAGCTGATCAGTATATCGCGTGACTGACTACTTATTCTATTAAATCCTGGATTTCAACTCTGCATCAGGAGTCCGGACAATCGTTCCACTACTATTTTTAAGGCAATAATAACATGGTCTGTAGTACTGTCTTTGCCTTCAAAACTAGCAGACCCCAAACAAGCCAAATAAAATCAGTCGTCTACCAGTGACCCTTTGGATTTAGGTCGATTGATCACTGTCTCAGGGCCTCTATTACACACTACTGTAACATAGTCTATATAGATCACATGACATGTATATCAGAATTCCCCCATTTCTATTTTTTGCATTGCTAAATAAAAGAAAAAAAAAAAAAAAACATTGTGTGGGAAATATCTCGTATGATTTTCAATAATACCAGATTATACAAATATGCATTAACTTGACAGTCTGAAAGTACAATATAGATGATAGCAATGAAATTCACATTACACACAAGTGTAAGATCTACAGTTAAAGATTAGTGATTATCTTAGAAGACAAAATGACATGGCTCATTGCTTGGAACATTTCAGTAGCAAAAGATAACTGGATCCATTACACATGCACATCAGTAAAGTAATCACTTTTCAAGCGGGAGAGAAGAAAAAAAATATTCAAGCAATTACAGGATGAATAAGAACATCACAGATGTAATAATATGGTAGATGACTGCAAAGCTGCATAGGCCTGCAGTAACCATGTACACTATGTGTATCCATACGTTGTGTCTACAATCATATGATTGTCTACTAATTTAACTACGAGCTACAGTACATACATGAAAACATGCAGAAATAAGCAGCAAGCATGGTCCATATAGCAAAAGTATGGAAAATTTATAGCACAATCATGACGTCCTCATTTCCTCAAGCAACAGTACAGAAACATTTTTTTAAGAACAAACTGGATAGATATTACTGTTGACACAAAAACAGCAATTACCTATAATAATACCAGCCACTATGTCCCCATAGTCATAGGAATGACAGTCACGGTGCCCACATCACATAGCCACAACTCCACGTGAC
Organism: Leptodactylus fuscus; assembly: GCF_031893055.1. Lineage (NCBI taxonomy): Eukaryota > Metazoa > Chordata > Amphibia > Anura > Leptodactylidae > Leptodactylus > Leptodactylus fuscus. The sequence goes on along the minus strand of NC_134266.1, from coordinate 199,897,067 downwards.
TTCACTCTGCTCACTTTCGTCTATTGCTAGGGCCACAGATGTGCTTCTATTTCCAGCAATGGTAGTGCCAAATCCATTACAGGATGGACACCAAGGTTACCCAATAGGATACATCAACTCTCATGGGGTTCATCAGATGTCCACTATGGTCAATAGGACAAAATTTCAGTCCACTACTTAGGTAAAGTGGTATTGAATTTTATTTACAGCACATTAAAATCCAGAAAGAGATCCCGATCAGACAAGACTCTGTTATATGAATGCTGCACTCTTGGGTATTCATTGTGGTGTTGTAGCGTGATGCATGCTACACTATTTTTTCCTGCTTTTTGATTGAATCTGTAACAAAAGGTTTAAATGGAGCCCCCAATGAAGTTGTGAACATAGCACCTGAAGTCGTTTGCAGAGAAAAAGCACACATCACAGTTTTTTTTATGGTAAAATGATGGATACTACTGTATTACAGTAACATGCTTGAATTCAGTTTTTTTCTGCTCCTATGACAGAACAGAAAAATAGAATTCCTAATACAATTGCAAATTAAGCCTTAGTCCAAGGCTGCTAACTTTTTATCACACGAGTATGACCTAAACATAAAAAAGGTTTAGTCAGGGGCTTCACAAACTTTATCTTTTAGAACGGTGGTCATCATCCATGGCAAAGGTGGAACAGTGTGGATGTATCATGGATAGTCTGCTCTGATTACACCTTGTGCTCTTATAACAATGGCAAGCACAAGTGAGCCAAAATGCCCTGTGAATCACTAGGGGAGAATGTCATATACACATACCACCACCAGAGGATGTGCCTAATACTACACACCTTTTCATAAATTAATGGAGTTTTTAGACTATATACTGTATATATTTTTTTTTTTTAAAGTCTGTTAGTGCTATTAATGGGTTAAAATTACACCCATATTTCTATTAGCAGTGTTTTGAGTGGTTTCTGTGAGAGCTCCTGGCATCTTCTGCATTTGTGTACATGTTTAGCTTCCTACTATGTAACACTACCTCCCTGTCACTCCTCTCTCACTCTGTTACACCCCCTACCTGTCTCCCTAGCTAAGCTACGCTAAGCTATCCTGCCCACTGTTAGTCCTTCTCAAGTAACTAACTACTATTGCCATCTCGACTGCATGTCTTGCATTCACCTCCAGACTGCAAAGGCGCTTCAAGAGAGGAGTAGAGGAGGAGCCGTTCCTGGACACAGGAAGACACATAAGTATTGATGGGGCTGGAGGGGGGGAGAGAGAGAGCACTGGTGACATTCCATTTCGTAAGCGGTGAAACAAAATGTCACCGGATTACTAGAAAGCGACATTGCAGGATTACCCAATAAAGTAGGGAATTATTCTTTTTTTTTTTTTTTTTTACACAAGTATATTAAAAGTTAGGCAGGGAGGGAGTATGGTTTAGGGAAATTTTTTAGTTTATCCCAGACAACCCCTTTAAGCATATTCTCTACCAGTCTGTGTGCCTAGGCTGAAATCTACCCCAATTTGTAGTTGGTGTACATTTCAGTCATCATTTACTAATATATAGAAAATATTGGTGAAGCTCTACCACTACAAAACTGGTGTATATATAAATATGCATGAGCTGTATATATAGAGACTCTGGACTGCTGACTGGCTTGTTTCTATTTTTATATGGATCCACTTTTTTGTACATGTTTTTATGTATGTTTTTAAAAATTTTAAGTAAAAGTTATATTTTATCTATTTTTGCTGGAGAAACATTTTTTCACCATCATTTACTAATGAAAAGTGTAAAAAAAAAATTATAAACCTGGCAGGGCCAGTGGTCCCACCCCGTGGCCCACACAACGCCTCCTTTTTGCAAGTGGCAAGTGAAGCCAAAAAACACTATTTGCACAATTTTTCTGTAATGGTGTTTAAAAATTTGCAAACCCGCAGGGCTTTCTAACTTCAGAAAGCTGGCGTAGGAGACTGTTAAATCTGCCCCATTGTTCTCCGGAGTTAGCTACTGTGTACCCATTGATGTGATTCACCAGTATGGACTATTGTGACATTAGATCTGTTTTTATGTCCAAACAAGAGAGTCTATGTAACCATTTCCTTTAAATTGTACATGCTTTGTCTGCATGAAACAGAGTTTATATTGCTAAAATATACTGTATCGAAGCTAAAACAGTCCTTAGAAGTTCCCTTTAAAACATTACACAAAGATAAAATACTAAAAAAAGCAATTATTTTTTATAAAGTCATTCAGCGACTTACAGAGTCTACATGAAACATTTAAATAAGACAAAAACTATTGGAAAAGCAGTCACCTGAAAAAAAAAAAAGTAACTTTCTCTAGTTGAACGATGAATACAACAAGAAAATCTAATAATTTGGCACATGCTGTTTACAGAGTCAGCGTGACGCGGAGCCCCCTGGGTTCTCTCCTCTTTGCCTTTTCTGATATATTAGTCAGTACCAATCCATTAAAGTCAATAAAATGCCATTTTAAACCAATTAAATAAGACATGATCCGAGATAAAACATAATTAAGGAATTAGCATACTCCTACTCTCACTTAACTGTGCTGGCGCATTGTCTACTTGTCACTGGTATAAATGCCCTAATTTTACATGTTTAGGAAACTGGTCATTTACAGTAGAGTTCACAGAACATTATTTGCTGGGTTGTACAAAAGAATACTGAGTGAGTGCAAAGGAGTCGCCTTGTATGAAAGCCAGGACTGATGAAATATTCATCTACACTGAGTGTCATTTGATTCCTATTATGTATGTATTTTTACAAATATGAATGTGCAGGTATTAATATCCGTCTATAGCACTGGCTCACTTTGCAATTGTCTTTTGAGCTTCCTATCAGGCTTTGTGGAATTCGTGATCTACTCGTATATAGTACTAGAATATTGGGTTTACAACACAAGCTGTTCTAATGTCATTTCCCAGAATAAAATCTGCTGCTTCTGATTGGATCTCAATCAAGTACAGACCGATGGTCTTTACTTACCAGCGTACTACAGAACCGTGCAAATGTTTTAGGCAAGAATGGAAAGAAAATGCCGGAAAACAAGAATGCTTTCAAAAGTAAAAGTGATAATAATTTTGTTAATTGCCAAAAATAAATTAAAGAGGACCTTTCACGTCATCAGGGCACATGCGGTGTGATACCCCACTAGAAAGCCGACACTGCGCTGAATTTCCTGTTCTGTGCCTCTGCTGAAGAGCTATCGGTGCTGGTACCGTAGCTCTTCAGTGTCAGAAGGGCGTTTCTGACAGTCTCTCAGGAACGCCCTTCTTCACAGTAGCGTCTATTGCGCTACACTACGAGAGGGCGTGTTCCTTACCGCCCAGCCATAACGCTGAGCGATGAGGAACGCTTTCCTAGTACTCATCTAGAAATGAGTACTATCAGGAGGGGTGGGAGGTGTTCCTCACTGCTCAGCGTCATGGCTGGGCGGTAAGGAACGTCCCCTCTCTGAGTGCAGCGCAATAGACGCTACTGTGAAAAAGGGTGTTCGTCACTGACTGTCAGAAACGCTCTCCTGACACTGAAGAGCTACGGTAACGGCACCGATAGCTCTTTACCGGGGGCACAGAACGGGAAAGCTGATAGTGCGTTGAATTCACTGTCAGCTTTCTAGCGGTGTATTACACTGCATGTGCCCTGAGGACGTGACAGGTCCTCTTTAAGTAGATGAACAAAAGACAACTGTAATTCAAATCAATATTCAGTGTGACTGCCCTTTGGAGGAGGAGTCCTGGAAGTGATAATATGGCCCCCCAGAGAATTGGCCTCAATATCATGTCTGTCTGGCTTTACATGAAGAAGCAGAATTATTTATTTTGCCTACTAATATAGCACCGTCATATTCCGCAGTGCTTTGCAGATATTGTCAATGCTGTCCAATATAGGGCTCACAATCTAAAGCCTCTGCAGAGGTTGTCCTTGGCTGTATTTGAACTGCAAGTGCACCACCATGACTTGGATCAGTGGTTAGCACTGCAACCTTACAGGGTTGGAGTCTTGGGTTTGATTCCTTCCAAGGACAACATCTGCAAGGAGTCTGTATGTTCTCTCCGTATTTGTATGTTCTCCTGGGTACTCTGGTTTCCTCCAACACGCTAAAGACATACTGATAGGGAATGTAGATTGTGAGTGATGGGATGGTGACTGACAATGTCTGTAAAGCGCTGTATGATGGTACCATACAAGCAAAATAAATAGGTAAGTGCTGCAATGTAACAGTGCGGACCACTGAGCCACCATGTCCATACAGAATTATTTGAGCAAGCCTACAACAGAGGATCTATGGTTAATTCTCCAAGATGCAGGACACCTCCCACTTCCTTTAAAAACTGTGTGCAAGTGTACTTAGAAAAAATGATGCTGTTTTAAAGACAAAGGGTAGTCATGCCAAATATTGACTTGAAATAGGTTTCTTTTTTATGCATTTCCTTCATTTTGTTAATTAACAACAATAAATGATTCATTCTATTTTTGAAAACATTCTTACTTTCCAGAATATTTTCCACGCCTGCCTATAACTTTTGTACATTGCTGTGTATATGTATGGGTATATTCATATAAACCCACGTATATATGCAGTATATACGCATTCACATAGAATACACTCACATGTATACAGTATCTTACAAGAGCTGAGTGAATCAGATTGGGGGAAAGCACTGTATATACAGTAGATCATATCATATAGGATTGTTTTTCAGTAGAAACATTTTATGGCTAAAATCCAACAAAGTATGGAAATAGCATGACAATATTTAATGAAATAACTGATACAGACAAATTTGCAAAAATGCACAGGCCCAGCTGGTTTGCGAAGTAATGAGAACACAGTGGCTTTAGATCCAACTGTTTTCTTGCATCATCCTTCAATTTTCTTTTCACTAGTTGCTTAATAGGAAGGAGAAAAAGGCATATAAGCCACAGCATATAGTAGTACACTGAATGAAAAGAAAAGCTACAGCAGTCATAAGCTGCATATACATTGTTCATATGAGATAAGAATCGCTGCTCAAAATGACAGTTGAGATGACTTTGCCCAAACCCTCATGACTGAGAGGTTTTACTTGTACAATTATTAATCATCTCCAAAAGATAAAAATCAAACATGCAAAATGTGAGCAGTGAAGATCTAGGAGATCTATTATATCTTCAGTAAAGGGTCACAATATACTGACCCACAGCTCCAGGAATCAGACTACGCATACAGTATGTCACTGATATACACGTTAGCACCAGTATAATGCTAAGTAATGTATGTCAGTGCTATGTCTTTCAAAAAAGGGGTTTTAACATAAGTATACATGCCACAAAATGAAGACTCGAGGCCTGGTTCTTATCTGCATTGGTAATGGACTACCGAACAAATTGGCAAGAGGCGTGCAGTAAAAGCACATGGCCCCCATAGACTATAATGGGGTCCATGTGCTTTCCGCACCGAACATGCGGACAGAAAAGTAGTCTACATTCCTCTCCGCATGACTCATGCGGACACCGTGTGGAAAGCACACAGACTCCATTATAGTCTATGGGGGCCATGAGCTTTTATTGGCCACCGCTTGCCAATGTGTTTGGTAGTCCATTCGGGGGGGTCCCCATGCAAACTCCCTGAAACGGTTTACCGACATAGATGTGAATGAGGCCTCAGGCTTTTTATTAATCAGTAAGATTTTTCCAAATGATAGGAGTGAGGGGAGTTACTTAGAACCAAATATCCCCTCCCAACCAAAGGACAGCATCCTCACACTAGTCTGGTTAAACTCCTAACTCTTGGAGTTTGTTTTGCCTTTGCACCACTGTGCTCTGGTAATATATCTACTTGACATGCGTTATTACCTCTCAAATTTTGAAAGTCATTCTAAATACTAGCTTAGAAAGGTCCACTGATGAGAGGTACCTATGTACCTCGAAACATAGGGATAAATAGGGTTTTAGTATTTGGTTCTGCCCTTGTAAGGGCAGGAGTTCTTTTGGGGTCCGCAGGGAAAGTTTCTCAGGGTGAGCACAGGGAAACTCAGGTATACTGGGACCTTTGGTGACGTCGGAAGGGGTAAGATTGAACCAATTTGTATTTGCATCCTGTGACGTTGCCTTAATACCACCTGTCTCCGTTTATTGGTAATATTTCCACCATTGTGGTTCCCTCGTACTGTATATGAATAGTCCTGATTTTTAGGGGTTTATATTAAATATTTTTTCATCAGTGCTTTGAATATCTTAAATATTTTTTAGTACACTAAACATCCAAATGAGAGTGAAGCCAATTGCAGCACAAAGCACATTTACTGGAGAGAGAGGCTAGATTAAAGGGGAGTGGGAATATAATGGAGGAAGATGATTTAATTTGAAGACATGGGAACTGGGATCTCGTGGGACTCATTAACTGGTCGCAGAATTGCTCCGCATACATCCTACATCACAGGTAGTCTGACATGACTTAGGATGCTCAATATGACAAACAAGGATTTATCTCAACACAAATATATTAATGTTTGTTTCATTCAAAATGGAAATTGAGAGGTTCATGATACATTTATTAATGTTATAAAATCTGTTTGCAGAATAACAGTGAATTTTCTTAAGAGTATATAGATTGAAATTAAAATAGATAAGGTGTAAGTACTATGTTGCAAAACTTATATTTCACGTTTCATTTGCCTACTACATACAGTGAAGATGTAATATGTACATAGTAAGAATACTGGCTTATTCAAATAGAGGTATAAGCAGGCAACAAATATATCTCTAAGCTTTTCCCTAGGACAAAAAAATCTACACAAGACAATGCACCACATAGCTGCGTACAGAATACCTAACATTGCATGGTATACAAAACTTGCAACATACCAATACAGTAGTACAGCAGATGAACCCGGTATAGTTCACTTGAAAACACTATTACATTGATAAATAGGTCCTTAAAATTAGAGAAGACTTTTAGAAAAATGTCACAAAAACAACGGAGTTTCCCAATGCAATTCAAAGTGTCCAAATCTTCCCTTTTTTTTTTTTTAAACCGAGACACAACAATAATAATTTGCATATTACATACCACAATTATATGCACCAGTAACTAATGAAGAAATACTGTAAATCCAGTGGTGCGTCACATACCATCTCCTTGTCAGACCTGTCTTGTTGTAAGGGAATATATTATAAATGTCAATGAATTATACCCCCCTTCCGCTCCCTAGCCAGCTCTACACTGTGGGATCCCTGTCAGGTCTGGTACTTTCAACCACACAACGTATTTCATCCTTATAAACTTTAAAAAGGAAATTGTCTTTTTATTGATTGTAGCAAAGAAAGACTAAGGCTTGGTTCACATCTGCATTCGGGCCATTCCGCTCCCCTCTCCGCATGAAAAAGCAGCACTTTTCTTTCTGCATTTTTCGTGCAGAAACGACATGGACCCCATTATAGTCTGTAGGGTCTGCAGGTTTCCTTAGATAACTGCTTTCTTTTATGCAGATTAGGTTAGCGGTCTCCCCGAATGGAAACCCATGCGCAGGTGTGAACCGGGCCTAATACAAGCTGTAAAAAATTAGGTAACAGTAGAAATGGTGTATCATATTAGAGGGCTTCTGAGGAAGAAAGTGGATGTGACTGATTTAACAAATCAGGTCCTAATTCCATAACATGGACATTGGGGAGAGAGTTATATAAGTAAATCAGCCCATACACAGTACTTGTTTATATATGACTCCTCCATGGGCAGATACTTCCTCTGCAGCTGGAGACACAGACATCAATGCTCTGAGAATAAGTTAGTGCAGACAGTACTTTAAAGGGGCTCGGTCAGCAAAATTATGCTGTATGAGCCCCACATATGCCTGACTAGCCTTTAAAAAGGCTATTCAGGCACCGCTAATCTTATTTTACTCCCCCTCTCCCGTTTTAAAATTATACCCTAAAAACAAATATGAAAATGATACCTACCCATGCACGTTGGGCGGTCGTGCACTGTCCAGTGTCATCTTGCTGTCCACACCTTCCTCTTCTTTCTTCTTCCAGCAACGCCCTCCTGTCCTGGCTCTTCCACGCCTTGTTCTTCTGTTCTTCCGGAAAGAAGAGGTTCGTGAGCGTACTGCACAGCTTGCGTAGTTCTAAGGGGAACTTAGAACTACTACAAAAATGGCCCTGGAGTGTGCGCAGTAGCTCTCCGAAGGGAGCGCTACTGCGCACGCGCAGGATTTCAACCAAACCTGCTAGAAGAACAGAAGATCAAGGCGGGGAAGAGCCAGGACAGGAGGACGTCAATGGAAGAAGAAAGAAGAGGAAGGCGTGACAGCAAGATGACATCCGTCAGTGCACGACCGCCCACCGTGCACAGTAAGTATAATTTGCATATTCGTTTTTAGGGTATTATTTTAAAATGTAGGGGGGGGGATAAAAATAAGATTATCGGTGCCTGAATAGCCTTCAAGCATATTTTGCTGATAGAGCCCCTTTAAAGAGTTTGACAAAGTTATACACTGACTGATTTCTGTACATCCTCCATTACTTCTTGTATACAGCAGCATTTTAAAGTATACCCAGGGGCAGGGGTGCTACCTCCCTTTGTGCCCTGCTGGTTGAAGAATACACAGAAATAGAGCCCATGTGAACTGGTCAATCGTCCTTACATAAATGTGAGGCAGTTCTTACTCAGCGTTCGTTCGTACGATTAGGATTACTACTTCAGTCATTGAGGACATTAGTACTAAGACCGCTATTGCCATTAAGTGCTTACTGCTAGACATATCAGATGTTCACCTCGATGAGCTGCTCCTTTACATCAATTGTAAACTGCGTAACTATTTTGTGTCAGGTAGCACATTCACTTCTAATAAAATAATGCAAGGCAGATAAAACAGCATATCACACAATGGCATCTTTAGCCACTGAGTCAATTATATTTATACATGGGCAGATATTCTGCCCCGTAACCACATTGATCAAGCAACAATAAAGGTAAGCCCCAACCAGTTTCATTGGCAGCACATTCCGGGTAACACAGTTAATGACCACAAAATGAGCTTTTACTCAAGTCAGTTATTGGAAATGAGATAATCTGATCATCTGTCTGTGTAAAAAGGCCCTTAAAGGGTGACTAATATTGATTCAGAGGAAGACCCTATGAAGATGATGCCAATTGCCCCATGGCAGGGGGGGAAAAAATGCTTTCTGACTCTAAATCCAGCAATCATTATAAGGCCTGGTTCACATCTGCGTTCGGTATTCCGTTCAGGGAGTCCACATGGGGACCCCCAAACGGAATACCAAACACATTGGCAAGTGGTGAGCTTATGAAAGCACACAGACCACATAGACTATAATGGGGTTTGTGTGTTTTCCACGCCGTGTCCGCACAGAACATGCAGACTGGAAAGTACTTCATGAACTACTTTCCTGTCCACATGACTGGTGCGGACTCTGCGTGAAAAGCAGAGGATCCCCATTATAGTCTATGGGGTCCGCGTGCTTTCACTGCTCACCGCTTGTCAATGCGTTCAGTATTCCGTTCAGGTGGTACCCATGTGGACTCCCCAAACTGAATACCAAATGCAGATGTGAACCAGGCCTTAAACCTCAGATCAACTTCTCCTCACCAAAAATCTAACACCTGTAACCTGTAATATTTTTCTGTTCAAGAAAAGCATTGATTGTCATTAATACATTTTGTAATATACTTTATTAACAAAGTTTGACAGACATGATAATAAGATCCTGTAGTAATACTTCTTCTGGTCTGCACCTCAATATACTACTAATAACTTGTCTTTTGGACAATTCACTATTTGCCAGGCAGTTACATGACACGTGTGAGCCTGTCTCAGTTCTACAGATGCATTTCACAGAACTAAAAACAGACCATATCATTTTTTCCTTTAGAGACAGACTACTGTGCTGATAAAATAAAGATGTGGGAGCAAAATTTTAAATCCATGTATATTAGAAAAGGGTGTGATATTGTGTTCTCCATACAGATAAATTAAAACGGAACTAAACTTTCGGAAAACTTGTTATTAATAAATTTTGTAATTTACTTCATAAATATATTTTGGCTCCTTTCTGTGAAATTGTGCAATTTTTTATTCTTTTCCTAACTTCTCTATTGCAGGCTATCCCTATCTTTATGTGCAATAAAGAGAAAATAAGGGATGGGGAGGATCACTTCAAAACAGTTATATCTCAGGCTGGTGGCGTGGCTAGCGGGTTGCACAAAGGAGGCCGCAGATGTGGCCCCCTTACTCTGTAGTACCCACCCTGGAGCCGCAGCAATTTCAACTATACCAGCGTCTACAACTACACCAATACAGTGGTCATGCATGGTAGAGTAGGAAGCTCTAATGGTTTCCTTTACTACCACTGCTACTTGCAGACACGTGGCCTACAGGGTGTCCTAACCACAGCCACTGTATAGTGGCCCTGCGGCATTACTGCATCACTGCTCCTAGTGACATCAGAAGAAGCTGTGATGCAGCCATGCCACTGGGCCACTATACAGCATACGGAGCTATCAGTTTCTGGCTCCATGCACTGTATACTTCAGGTACCGGATACATCTCTAAATGACTGATCCATGCAGGAGTCAACTGTCCACCCCCCAATAATCAGATATTTGTGGCTTAACCTAAGGATAACCCATAACAAAAAAAATTGCAGATAACTTCTTTAATATAAGAGGAATATTAAAGGGGCTCTATCATTGGGGAAAAAGTCATTTTTAACTAATCACATCCTTGCATAGCCTTTAGAAAGTCTATTCCACACATACCTTTAGTATGTAGATTGCCTCAGTGGTTTCTGAATAAGACCGTTTTTTATTCATATGCTAATTAGAGTGGTGCACAATACATCGTGCACCCCTTTGCTATTGTTTTCTATGGGAGGCTGCTGCTGCTGATGATGACTCAGCTTCCTGTTTGCACACACACATAGGAGATAATAGGAGGAACCAGTGCAGCTGGGAACTTCCTGTGCTGGCTGGAATCTCATTAGCATATTAATAAAAACGGACTTATTCAGAAACCACTGAGGCAATCTACATACTAAAGGAAGGTGTAGAATAGCCTTTCTAAAGGCTATGCAAGGATGTGATTAGTTAAAAATGACTTTTCCCAGTGATAGAGCCCCTTCCAGGGGGTAATATTTATGTAAGCATCAGGGGTATAGTTAATATAAGGGGGTATTATTAATGTCTAGGGAATTGAGCAGTACTAATGTAGCACTCAGGTGCATTATTAATTAGGGAACACTATTAATTACAGATGCATTATTAATGGGGACATACAGAGGCATCATTAATTTAAATATGCACACGAATTATCATTCATTTCCAGGGGATTTTTTATAATGTTTACTAGCAATACCTGCAACTTCGTCCGTGACCCCCTCCCTCCTTGCGCGGCTCACCTGTAGCGCGGCTCTGGCCCCTCCCCTATTGCCTTACGGCTGCTGCTACCCCGGCCTCCCTCTTCTCTCCCTGCCGCAAAACCCTGCCTCCCCCCTTCCCCCCGGCCTCCCCTCCCACTTCCCCTGTCCCGCCTCTACCCACAACCCCGTGCTCCTCACCCCCGCCACCCCGGTCTCCCCTTCCTCCCCCCCTGACTTGTACCCCGACTACGGCCTCCCCCTCCCCATGGCTCCCAGCCGCAGCCCTTGTGGCCATCCACCCCCAAACCCCACTCCCGTGGCGCAACCCTGCCCCAACCTCCGCCCCCCTCCTCCCTGATCCTGCTTCCCCCCACTGCCTTGACCCTGCTTCCCCCCCCCCTCACTGCCGCGACCCTGCTCCCCCCCCCTCACTGCCGCGACCCTGGGCCCCCCTTCGGTGACCTCTGTCTCCCCCCTCCCCACTGCCGCAACGCCGACTTCACCTCCCCTCTTCCCCCCCTACCGCTGCCACAACCCCGGTTTACCCCCAGACTGTGTGCGCATAGGATGTGCTGACTGTGGTGCGCAGAAGCTACAGCCATGCACGGGGCGCCATGGGTAGACGGCTCTTTAGGGAGGTATGTGCCAGTTCCTGGTTCCCCGGCCGGACTTACCGATGTTCGCCGGCCTCCTCCAATGCCGGCATGTTCAGGAGGCCACATATGCGACGCGTGGCGCCCCGGGTGAGCTGCTGTAGCCAGAGATGTCATCTGTAAGTCACTATATATGGTATCTACCATTATACAGTCACCGTATAATGGTAATATGTATATATCTTGGTAGGGTGCCCTCTCAGATGTGTTACGTTCTATATGGAAACGGGCACATTAGGAATTATAACAGTAGGACCCCCAGAGATCAGACACTTACGTCCTATGCTGTGGATAAAGGATATTACTGTTTTTTGAGCCAATGCCAAGAGTGGTTTAATAGGAAGCGCTTATACTTTTTTCCTTCTGGTAAATAGGACTCAAAAAACCACAACAAACATTGCCAGTCAATCACAGCTTATCCACCATGTGTAATTTCAGCCTTAGGTTAAGGCCTATGCTGAAGAGCATTTTTGTGGATTACAGAAACGCAGCAGGAAAAAATTCTGCATTTTACAGTGTCAGCAATGAGATCACATTTAATCTCAACACCACACTGCAGAAAAAAACATGGCTGAAAATCTTGGTGCATTTTTTGAAAATGTTTGTAATATTACCATTCTGCAAAAATTCTGCATTTTCCTCCTAGATAAGGGGTATGGCAAAAATGCTGCAAAACATAGTGGAAGAGCAGTAAAAAATGCATGTTTTTTGGGGGATTGCAGCAGTTTTTTTTTTTGTATTTCGCTACATGTAGCCTTAGCCTTTACTTTAAATTTTAAAGTATGACTTCTGAAATGAAGAGCTAAAGAAATATAAAACACCAATTTCTTCCTTGGGTGTATAAACCTATTGCATTTATCCTAAATGGATTTCTGATGAGAGCTGTACCCAACAAGCACATATGACATATCCTATTGATATACCATAGATGTGCAAAGTAGGAATACACCTTTACATATAGTTTTAACATATATATATATATATATATATATATATATATATATATATATATATATATAATCCTCACTATTTTAATTCACATTTAACAGTAAGATCCAATCTTCAATGTGGTAACACAATTTTGATGGGGTACTAATGGACAAGTGAAAGGGATACTAGAACATCTGACTGAAATGCACAGGGTGGTGTAACAGCAAAGTGGCAGATAACATGTAATTTTATACAAACATGAAATCTTAGTCAGGGCCAGTGGACATAGAGTATTAGATCAGTCTGCATGGGAAGTAAACATAAGGGTGAGAATCTGAAGCCTGACAAAAATAGATTGACACATGAGCATGATCGTCCTTAACTTATCAAGAGTTGATTTTATTTTTCTTACAACTATCAAGGATGGCTTTTTTTCTGCAAGGTGCCACTTACTACTAGGCATTGTGTGTACAATTGCAATAAAGCCCCATTTAAAAGAAAAAGGGCTGAGGTGTAGATTTTGTGTTCTAGTTCAGTAGAGGTGTTGTGTGAAAAAAAAAAAAAAAATTAAAAAGGGGCCAATGTGCTTTGTTAGCACTATAGCCCTCTGGTTATAGGGTTTATAGTAAATCATAACACATTTATAGGCTGTGACACATATTATTGATCAGCAGAGATCTAACCTCTATATACTGACACCAGTCAGGATACACTGCATACTGAGGCCTGTAATAGCTGAGGTTGCTCCCATTTTGTTATACAGGTTCCTTGTTGATAACGTAGAGGCCTCACTGCTTGGTCCTCCAGCTATCAATCTATGAGGGAATATGGCAACAAAAAGTTCCATTAACCTTCAGCAACATCACAGGCGCATTTTCCAAACAAGAAAATTCCAGGAAGCAGAGTTTCACAGTCTTATTACTCATACAGAAAAAGAAGAGATGTCAGTAGTACCCAACCTGTGACCACGGACGATGGTGATCAACCATAGCAGTCATGTTAGCCTCTGCACTTCTGAGCTGGCCAGGGACTAGGGATGTGCAGCCTGAATGGAGAACTTGAGATAAGTGTATATTATTTTGGGTTGTTTTTTAAATTTTTACTTTTTTTTTTATATATATATATATATATATATATATATATATATATATATTACTTTACACTCCCCCGAGCCACTAAGTTATCTAGTAAAAAATATAAAAAAAAAAAAAAAAAAAAAAAAAAAAAAAAAAAAAAAAAAAAAAAAAACTGCGACCTATCTTGCCTCTTGTAAGATGCTGGCTTGGGTCTGAGCCAAAGCAGTCAAGAAGTTACACCCAGGCTCTCGTATAATACGAGGACTAATGACCCCCTATCACACACCGACTATATTAGTACTACAATACCTTATGAGGGTTAGATGGGCCTTTTCACTGATTTTGCATGGAGAAATAAAGTTATGCTTCTGGTCTGGATGTTAGAAATTTGTTTTATAGGCCTGAAATGAATAGTCATGTTTTTTTAAGGCTGTCTACTAATAGCTCAACTGTCACAAAAACATTAAAGGGGTTGTCCCATCACAAGGATCCTATCTATACTGCTTGATAATGTGGATGTAAGACTTTTCCTAAATATATTGCTTCAGCAAAACTGCTTTGTTTGTGCACTATATCACTTTATTCTTTTTTTTTTTTTTTTTTTTTTTACACATCCCTTAACTTATCTGGTCATAAGTCAAGTGATGTATCTGCTGCTCTCAGGGGGAGGGAGGAGGGGCTACGGGAGCGAGCCTGGAGGGGGGGGGGGGTGTAGTTTACCCTTTGGGGGGAAGGGGCCACCAATACAGACTGTGTCGGCGTCTATACTCCCCGGCATCCGCCTCTCTATTACAGCAGATGCCGGGGAGTGTAGACGCCGGCACAGGTGCCTGCAACATCGCTGTGTGCCTGCCCTGCATGAAGCCAGCAGCGGCAGGAGCGATGCTGCTAGTTCAGAGGGGAGGGGGGGGGGGGGGCGGAGGAGCGGAATAACAGGAGCTCCTGCCGCTGCTGGCTTCATGCAGGGCAGGCATCCGTTTTGGCGTCTACACTCCCCGGCATCCGCTTCTCTATTACAGCGGATGCCAGGTCTGTAGTCGCACTGTGAAGGCTACACTGGTCTCACTATCTATGAGCGTGCACGCAGGGCCAGCGGCATCTCGCCGCTTGACTTTGCATATGTAACCCCGCCCACCAATGACGCAACAAAGCCGGAAGACAGAAGAATTTACAGCAACAAAGACTGGTGAGTATGCGACGTGGGAATACCCCTTTAAAGCAACACATTGACAAAAAAAAAAAAGAAAAAAAAGACTCTTATTCACATGTAAAAGAGTACTTCTCACTCAGATGTATCTTTGCCATGTCACAATTTTATATAATATAAGTTTGGGTCTCGCTGCCGCTACTCCCACAAATCATGAGAATGTGGGGACAGAAGTTTGGCAAAAGCACTATGCCTCTTCAATTCCAATTCACATTATCATCTCTCCTCAGAAAGTAGTCAGTGAGCTACACAATATACTTTATACAGCCCAAAGAACTATTTTTAAAGTTCTCTGAAGCAAGACCAATACAACACACGCCTTGAACACATTTCATAATCTCATTTGTGTCTTCAACCACAGTGATTTTGAAGTTTGCCAGGCAGATATATATTGGCAAACCGACAAGCTCTTGATTCAAGGATCATTTCTATACTTTTGTTCAGCCAATCAATTCTTCAGAAAGCCAGCAGGCAGTCCAATGTGTACACGCACATAAACTAAGGGTGAGTTCGCGTAAAGTGGTTGGCCAAGAGTAGATATCACTAGTCTCTCCTTAGGACAGGTCACCCATATCAAATTAGTGGGGGAACAACACCTAGCACCCCTGCCAATCCACCATTGCAGTCTCTGCATCTGCAGTGTTTGTAGTTAAAAAGCAGAAAGCTCTGTACACTGCCTAGTGACCATGCACAGACAAGTGAAGTGTAAAGAATGACTGACTAAAAGGACATCTTCAGTCAATTCCTTTGTGTCCAGAGACAACAGGAAGTAAGGTTAGTGGAGATTCAGAACCAGAACAGTAGGGAGCGGTGAGAGATGTGTATGCTTTCTTTTACTATTGTACAACCTACTGAATGTTTATAATTTAGGATTGTTTGATTGACAATCCCTTTAATACACTTATTGTGGTATTCAGTAGTCTAAAATTGTCTGTGACCCTCCACTTCACTATAGGCAGGAGGCAAAAGGCCTTTACTTCCGATTAGTCGGTCACTATTAGTTTATCTGGAAGTAATATTAATAATGCAGCAATTTGGAATATCATGTGTAAAATACTATATTCAACTATAGAAACACAAGGGTTCCGTGAAAGAAGAAAGTACCCTGCCACACTATGCATATTTCTGTATAAATGCAACTAAATGAACTTAAGTAGGACAAAGAACAAGCTAAACTTCAGAGGACATAGGTCAGCGGGCCTAAAAATAGATATCTTTCCAGCAGCAGGGTAAATAGAAGAAAGTGAAATGTATAACCTAGGAAGAATAGCATTGGTAATATAATACAGAAGATCTCCTCTTGCTTTCTCCGCTTACGTCCTTAAACTCACTATTTCTACTATACATGAACAGTGTTGTATGTAGAGATAAACACATAGCAGATCAATAACAAATGCACAGTTATCTGTCAATGATTTCACACAGCCCATTATAATAAATGGCAATGAGCACAGATACACACCCGGATGCATTATGGTTTTACAGACAAGCAATTATGATGTGGTAGCTTGCATATCCTGCTATGATAAAAGCTTCACATTATCATGTGGCCTTCCATGTTGCCTGGTAAAAGACTGTTTAGCGCTTTACTATGCTGACCCTAAAGCAATTGAATAACAGTAATGCAATTACTAGAAAATACTCACTCACTACTATACGTTAGCAGGATAACCAATAAATGAGCATTTACTTATTCACAGTTGTTTTCAGGATATGAACCACTTTGTGTTACTGCCCCAGTGCCTCTAAATAAGAAGCAAAAAAAACCTTCTGAACAGGGTAAAACTCTTCCACTGTTTTACGTCCACAGCTCCTAAGCCAACCTGTGATTTTCCAATAACTACAATAGTAGCAGAGAAATAGATATCAGAAATACACGACTACAGGATCAAACAGATCAGGATTTCTTTGGAGACTATAACCATGGAAAGACAAAGGTTTGCATAGGAGCTGTAGACATAAGGGCTAGTTCACACGGGCACAGAGGGGGCGGAATATGGCGCGGAATCCAAGTCATAATCCGCTCCCTCACAATGATGGTCTATGCAGCAACAAGAAGCGAGCTGCCCTTTCTTCAAGCGGATTCCTCGCGGCAGCAACCTCCAGGTTGGCCCATTCATTTGAGCCTACTCCGGAGGGGGAAGACACGACTGTTGAAAGCCGCGACAGTCATGGCAGGCATATTTTGGCCCGAGAATGACGCGGCTCCCCACGTCAGTCTCAGTGCTAAAATCCGCCCTTCCACTCCCCATGTGAACAGAACCTAATACAGTAAGAGAGTCTTAATAAACTATTTGCAGAGCTGCTTCAGTTCAGATACTCATACAGTCCTATGAAAAAGTTTGGGCACCCCTATTAATCTTAATCATTTTTAGTTCTAAATATTTTGGTATTTGCAACAGCCATTTCAGTTTGATATATCTAATAACTGATGGACACAGTAATATTTCAGGATTGAAATGAGGTTTATTGTACTAACAGAAAATGTGCAATATGCATTAAACCAAAATTTGACCGGTGCAAAAGTATGGGCACCTCAACAGAAAAGTGACATTAATATTTAGTAGATCCTCCTTTTGCAAAGATAACAGCCTCTAGTCGCTTCCTGTAGCTTTTAATCAGTTCCTGGATCCTGGATAAAGGTATTTTGGACAAACAATTCAAGTTCAGTTAAGTTAGATGGTCGCCGAGCATGGACAGCCCGCTTCAAATCATCCCACAGATGTTCAATGATATTCAGGTCTGGGGACTGGGATGGCCATTCCAGAACATTGTAATTGTTCCTCTGCATGAATGCCTGAGGATTTGGAGCGGTGTTTTGGATCATTGTCTTGCTGAAATATCCATCCCCGGCGTAACTTCAACTTCGTCACTGATTCTTGAACATTATTCTCAAGAATCTGCTGATACTGAGTGGAATCCATGCGACTCTCAACTTTAACAAGATTCCCGATGCCGGCACTGGCCACTCAGCCCCAAAGCATGATGGAACCTCCACCAAATTTTACAGTGGGTAGCATGTGTTTTTCTTGGAATGCTGTTTCTTTTTGGACGCCATGCATAACGCCTTTTTTTATAACCAAACAACTCAATTTTTGTTTCCAAAATGAAGCTGCCTTGTCCAAATGTGCTTTTTCATACCTCAGGCAACTCTATTTGTGACGTACGTGCAGAAACGGCTTCTTTCTCATCACTCTCCCATACAGCTTCTATTTGTGCAAAGTGCGCTGTATAGTTGACCGATGCACAGTGACACCATCTGCAGCAAGATGATGCTGCAGCTCTTTGGAGGTGGTCTGTGGATTGTCCTTGACTGTTCTCACCATTCTTCTTCTCTGCCTTTCCGATATTTTTCTTGGCCTGCCACTTCTGGGCTTAACAAGAACTGTCCCTGTGCTCTTCCATTTCCTTACTATGTTCCTCACAGTGGAAACTGACAGGTTAAATCTCTGAGACAACGTTTTGTATCCTTCCCCTGAACAACTATGTTGAACAATCTTTGTTTTCAGATCATTTGAGAGCGGGCTGTCCATGTTCGGCGACCATCAAACTTAACTGAACTTGAATTGTTTTGTAGAAAGAAATGGTCCAAAATACCTTCATCCAGGATCCAGGAACTGATTAAAAGCTACAGGAAGCGACTAGAGGCTGTTATCTTTGCAAAAGGAGGATGTACTAAATATTAATGTCACTTTTCTGTTGAGGTGCCCATATTTTTGCACCGGTCAAATTTTGGTTTAATGCATATTGCGCATTTTCTGTTAGTACAATAAACCTCATTTCAATCCTGAAATATTACTGTGTCCATCAGTTATTAGATATATCAAACTGAAATGGCTGCTGCAAACACCAAAATATTTAGAACTAAAAATGATTAAGATTAATAGGGGTGCCCAAACTTTTTCATAGGACTGTATAAGCAAAACTAAACATACTAGCGAGGTACTTGTGCAGGGACCATAACTAGTAGAGGACCATAACTAGTAGATCAAGGGGGCTGATGATCAGGTGACTACTAATTCAACCAAGGCACTAATGTAGATGGAGCCATTGCCTCAGCTATCTTTAAATGTTACTAACACCCTGGATATTAGGTATTATACAGCATATTACTGGTGTCAATGGGCTGTATATATGGATGCATAGGTGTGCCTCATCCTCCAGACAGAGATAGCTTTTTAGTTTTGGCCAAAGTTCTAAATAGGGAACACTTCTTCAAAATTTTTAAATGGCGGTATATATTACATTACATGTAACGCACATTTTCTAGCCATGATGTGTCACTTTTATTCAGTAACAATTTTTGTGGTGCATGCCGCAGATTTTCACATTTCTAGGTTGTTTGTAGACATAATAATAGCAATAAGTGTCTGTTGGTACAATAAGCCTGTTATTCAGCAGTCACATAGACTAGAACAACAGCAGCAATACTAGAAAGAAATCAAAGAAGCAAAAACTGATTTATCGATGTCACGTGTCAGTTATTACAGAGCTGATTAAAAATTGGGGGTTTAAGGAAAAAAACATTTCAAATATTAACAATAATGGCCATTCTGCAATACCTGTACCCCAGTCTCACTATGTACTTCACGTACTCATTGTACCCTTAGCTATAGAACAGAACTAGGAAGATGCTACATAAATTCTCGATGAAGTCTCTATGGAAAATGAACAGTGTAAATCTACAGTTATAAATTACTAGCTGGTACCCGTGACTTCGTCTGCGGTGATTGTAGCAGTGGGTATATACAGGCGCGGGTAAGGTTTTCGTAGTGTGTATAAGGTATGGGATATGAAGTGTAAGTTTGTATCTTGTTTTTGCTGTAATTCTGAGAATACGTGAGACTTTTGTGTTGAAGTTAATTTGTATTTGAGCTGCTATATATACAGTGTTGTGAGAAACTTTACATAGTGACTTTGGGACAGAGGTATTTGAAGTTAACCCTTTCCCGCCGATGGCATTTTTTGATTTTCGTTTTTGACTCCCCTCCTTCTAAACCCCATAACTTTTTTATTTCTCCGCTCCCAGAGCCATATGAGATCTTAATTTTTGCGGGACAAATTTTTCTTCATGATGCCGCCATTAATTATTCTATATAATGTACTGGGAAGCAGGGAAAAAATTCAAAATGGGGTGGATTTCAAGAAAAAATGCATTTCTGCGACTTTCTTACGGGCTTTGGTTTTACGGCGTTCACTGTGCAACCAAAATGACATGTCCCCTGTATTCTGTGTTTCGTTACGATTCCGGGGATACCAAATTTATATGGTTTTAATTACATTTTGACCCCTTAAAAACAAATCCAAAACTGTTAATAAAATTTTTTTTGAAAAGTCGCCATATTCCGACAGCCATAACTTTTTTATACGTGCGTGTATGGGGATGTATATGGCGTCTTTTTTGCGGGACTGGGTGTACTTTGTAGTTCTACCATCTTCAGGAAATGTTATTGCTTTGATCACTTTTTATTCAAATTTTTATCAGTATCAAAACAGTGAAAAAACGGCGGTTTGGCACTTTTGACCATTTTTCCCGCTACGGCGTTTACTGAACAGGAAAAATATTTGTATAGCTTTGTAGAGCGGGCGAATTCGGACGCAGGGATACCTAACATGTATGTGTTTCACAGTTTTTAACTACTTTTATATGTGTTCTAGGGAAAGGGGGGTGATTTGAATTTTTAATCCTTTTTTTTTGTTTAATATTTTTTTTTACTTTTTTTAAACTTTTTTTTTTGCATTTATTAGACCGCCTAGGGGTATTGACATGGGTGGGCGGTGTCGCGGATTGTCATAGAGGTGGGGGTTGGCAAACATGGCTGCTCAGTAGCGTTAAAGAGAGCCTCCTGGAGTATCCTTAAAGAGGACCTTTCACCATATCTGGGCACAGGCAGTGTTATATACTGCCAGAAAGCTGACAGTGCGCTGAATTCAGCGCACTGTCGGCTTTCCCGATCCATGCCCGGTGTAAAGCGCTATCGGTCCCGGTACCGTAGCGCTTTACAGTCAGAAGGGCGTTTCTGACCATTAGCCAGAGACGTCCTTCTGCCTCGCGGCGCCAATCGCGCTGTGCTGTGGAGCCGGGAGGAACGCCCCCTCCCTCTCCTGATAATGCTAGTCTACGGACGAGCTGTGTGAGCAGAGGGAGGGGGGCGTTCCTCCCCACTCCACAGCACAGCGCGATTGGCGCCGCGAGGCAGAAGGACGTCTCTGGCTAATGGTCAGAAACGCCCTTCTGACCATAGAAGAGCTACGGTACCGGGCCGTAAGCTCTTCACACCGGGCACAGATCGGGAAAGCCGACAGTGCGCTGAATTCAGCGCACTGTCAGCTTTCTGGCAGTATATAACACTGCATGTGCCCAAAAGTGGTGAAAGGTCCTCTTTAAGTTGAGGGGCAAAGTGGTAAAGTATATGTATATGTGATTGTGTGGGGTTAGGGGCGAGGCTGTAGGGGGGGGGAATGTGAATTTTGTGGCTTGCTATGGTCCAAAGTGTGTGAGATTGCAGAGATGGTGGTGTGAGTTTGGGGTTTGTGGGGGTCCTGGGAAAAACGTATGTGCGCTATTGTGATGAAAAGTAGCCTATTGCGCAATGGGGTGTATTAACTATGTTTGTGGAAAATTTCAGCCAAATCGGTCGAGCGGGTTTTGCGTGATTGACTAACAAACATCCGAACACACAAACCCACAATCATCCAAACTCACAAACTTTCACATTTATAATATTAATAGGATGATACTTGGAACACCAGGGAACTCCATCTATAGAAAACATGTTCACATGTAACTATACACTGTCATGCAAGATGACTCCAAACAGATCCTTACAATGGTTCTTTCTGTTCCTCTGTGTCTATGTTACCTTTAATTGCTAATTGAAAACAGGATAGTGCTTGTGTGACGCACAATCCTAAAGGGGTTATACAAGACAAAATATGGCCAACATATCTGTGAGGGGACAGTAGGAGGGGGAGCATAAGTCCCTGTACTTAGCCCTCCCTGCTGCTACTCCAGGTCTTTTTGAGTGCACTGAATCCACTCTTCTCCTGTTGCTTTTATATAGAGTAGTGCAGAGTGGGTCATGGGACCGAGAGTCACAATGTCAGCATAACGCTTGAGCACAGAGACTCCTGGCACACCTGCTGCACTCTGCAAATCTAATAAATGGGGTGCCCTCATCTTTAGGATGGCTATCAAGTGCAGAGAATACACCATGAAAAGTTTTCATTCCCTACATAACCCCTTTAACAAGAGTACATGGACAGATTAGTTCAACCAATGCAAGTCCTAACATGTCATTATTACATTTGGCTGTAAATTCTGTTTAATTCCACTTCAATAGCAGGGGAAAACTAAGAATATGGTGCAATGTCTCTTCACAGTACTGTAACATTTATGTTATTATTTGGTTTTGCCTGTCAAATGTTATCCCTTGAAATAGGCCCTGTCATTTTAATTTTGCATGGATGAATGGTACAAATAATACAAGTGCTTAAAAGAAACTTTGTCATACATCCTATCAGAGAGAAATGCCTCTTTATGCTCATATAAGGAAGTTTCCCTCTCCTTCTAATAAACTGACTTTCACTCTGAAAATTACTGCCCTATCCATCTGGAGATGGACTGCGCAACCATAGAAATGAACCTTTTACTTGCTCTCACCATCTGCTACCCACCTAACAACATATCATTACATATTGTGTACAAAACATTGATTGATACAGTTATATTACACTTACATAAACCCTAGATAGGAATTTTCTTGAATGAAAAAAAAAAAAACAGGTCTGTTGAGTCAGAATGGTGGAGTTGGAGTCAGGACCAATTTTGGCTGAATTTAGAAGAAAGTTAATGACTCCAACTTCAACATAAAATTATTAAGGAACAACATCTGCAAGGAGTTTGTATGTTCTCCCCCTGTTGTGTGGATTCCCTCCAATTCTACAAAGACATACTGATAGGAGGGGGAAAAAAGTACACTGTGGTCCCTATATGGGGCTCACAATCTACAATAAAATAAATAAAATTTTTAAGTCATTATTAATATTGTATAATTGGTTTCATTAATAGTTTCTTGAATTCAATCCCATTTTTTTAAACCAATTACAGGACCTTTATTGCTTGTGACTGACCATGGCTGTCAGCCATTTATGAAGGAATTAAAGCCAGAGCAGGAGTCAATGTCGGCAGCTTGCCCTACCAACTTCATAATGCTGGTAAAACAAATCACAGAAATATCTACTTGAGAAGATTGAACATATTTTAAAGAATAAGACAACTATCACACTATAGAAGTGTCTGACAAACAGGACCATATACATCAGTTTTCTGCATCACTTAAACTCATCATACACGTTACATAGCTCTTGGTCAAGTGTAATTGAATAGGGCAATGGGACGCTTAAATAATATTTACTGTGGCTCAGTGGTTAGCACTGTGGCCTTGCAACACTGAAATCTTGTATTTGAATCCGACCAGGGACAACATGTGCATGTAGTTTGTATGTTTGTGCTTGTGTTGGTTTCCTCGGGTTACTCCAGTTTCTTCCTACATTTGAAAAGATATATACTAAGGCTTGGGCCCCACATGGCGGGGAAAAAAAAGGTGTTTTACAGTCCCTACATAGTGGATGCGATTCTAGTGAATCCTATCCACACATTGCAGAAAAATACATGCAGTGGGCATGCTGTCATGTGTATTATGCCTATGGAAACACCATTGGTTTCCCTATAGGTTTAATTGAAGTAGAAAGTCTCTGTAAACAATGTTGCGACAAAAACCGCCATAGTTTTTCCCGCAGTGCTTTTTTTTGCTGTGGCCCGCTACGTGGGGCCTTAGCCTTATAGGGAATTTAGATTGTGAGTCCTATTGGGGACATTGAGTGATGACAAAATCTGTAAAGTGCTACTGAATATGTAAAAGGAAGATACCTGTAACTAAATTAATAATACTCCTTTAATCATATGTATATTGTTAATATAATGCAATATACAGGAGCCACATTTAGCTCTCAGGCCTACTGTATGTGGCTGCACAACTGTCAGCAACACCGGAGATACTAATGTGCACTAGCTGCAAAACTTAACACTATGGTGTAAACCATATCCTTAGTAGACTTTTTGTATTTTTACTATTTAGTGTGGTTTAGTACTGTTCCTATATGAAAGTCGCTTGCACTTGGGTAGAATTCGTCCTCTAAACAGTATTTTTAAGTTTACACATCTGCAAATTTGTAACTACACTGCATTACATTACGTCTTTACTACACTGTTTCTTACTACCTGTACTATTGTACAGATGTGAGCAGTAGGTGAAACCTTGTAACCTCAAACTAAAGTTCTCACGAGTTAGCAGTCTTAAATGACCTTATTCTATAAAGTGGAGCCCTACATTTATGTTATGTTTACACACAGCAGATTTGTTGCAAAAATGTCTGCAACTGTCTCATTCATTTGAATGGGGTTTGAAGAAATTCATGCAGATGCTGCAGACACAACCTCATTCAGATATGAGGAACTGACTATGTATCACAGAAATTTCTGCAACAAATTTGCATAGTGTCAACATGCCTTTAGGTTTCTATAAGAAACATATCAGGGAACTGAATGTATAATATTTCTCTTATATATTATTATTAATGGCAAATCCCATTTCATCTATGAAAGCCAGGAAGTAAAGGGCTAATCTAGGGAAATTTAAAGGGTTCTTCTCCAGGTATTTGATATTGATGGCCTATTCTCAGGATAGATCAAGAATATCAGATCAGCGAGATAAGTGGTTCCTACTACTTCCACCAATCAGCTCATCCGGAGAGAGCTGGAATTATAGTGTGGGTGGAGCTGAAAACAGACTGATCCATCCACGGTCTAGCGATAGGGCCAGGTTACTGAAGCTTAGCTCCTATTCATGGAAGCACATTGCTTCAGCCACTGAGTAACTGCAGTGTTGAGCTACTCCAGCTTGGATCCCATTCACTGGCAGAAGAGCTGAGCTGCAGTAAGTACAAAGAGTCACTACACAGTGGATGGAGTCATCTGCTTCAGGCTTTGTCTACTGTAGAATTCTAGCACTGGTAGGTCCATGAATTAGCTAGTCATTGGAAATTTTGAGGGAACATTTGATATTGATGACTTATCTTAAGAAGAAGTCATCACTAATCAAATACCTTAAACACCCCTTTAAATTCGTCCACAAGCCCTGCAGATATGGCGAATACATACCTAACAAAAAATGTATTTGGATATAACCAAAATTTCTCTAAAAATAGTATTAAACATATTGGTCATCTTTCCATTCCATACATATTAACTTAAAAATATAATCTCTTGTCCATACCAACATAAAAAAATGCCACAGAAAATGTATGTAACCAATAGTTATCCAGACGTTAGATTAAAAACAATGTATAAACATCTGCAACTATGGATGTTTCTTTTCAAGTGTCAACATATTTCTATTATTGAAGGATTCTAGTAAAGAAAAACACACGTATAAAAGTTGAAAAATTAAAATTGCAATTATATGGCAGGCAAACATATTTCACAAAAGATTGTCCCTATTAAAAGGCAGCCATATCTTGTAAACAAACACACGTTGTTGAAGAAATTCCAAGCGATTCCAGTGCAATGTTGGATTTTTATATTCATTACAGCAGTGCATGCAATAGAATGTGTAACCCGTCACATGGCTCTGCACCACATACAGATATAGTAACAGATCCATGACGACACAGACCTGAGTAAAAAGCGGGGAGAAAGAGGAATGCAGAAGTCACAATGGATTAGCCCGGTGACGTCTCCCTGAGTGACAGATGTCTGTGTTGGGACTAGCATTGCACATGCCTGTATTGTAAATGGCTCTTTTCTTTCTCCATGACAGGAGCAAATGATGGAGAGGAAACAATCTTATAACCAATAGCTATTGCTGCTAAACAGATCATTAGTCAAGACTACTAAATATCCATTCAACACACAGGCAGCCTTTAAATATCTCCAACCAAGCAGCTATGCTAAATGTCCTTTTATCCAGATTACAGATTTCTGTCTGTGTTAATGCTTCAAACTGAACACAGCTTTTAGCAGCTGACTATAAGCAGCTAACACTTAAGGTGATCAGCCAGGGCTATGTACTGTGGCAGGGTTTGCTATCTATAAAGATACTGTCCGTTGCCTTGTAATGGCTCTTTGTACGCTATATACAATAGATGGGGGCTCAGTCACTCCCCACACCATCCAATGTTTTTCTACCTCTTATTTTATGCCTAACTTTGACATTACGTCAGTAATTACAAAGCAAAGCAAACCAACAACTCCACGCACTGGAAAATACGTCCTTGGATGAATATTAGAAATGATATGCATGATGTCACCACAAGGCTGAAGTCATGCAGATAAAGCTGTGGTCATTTTTATATGCTAGCCACTAGTGATCATTAAGAAGCCACATTGTAACAATAACAACATAACAGTGTGCAGCACATGATATAAACTATATTCCTATATTATACAGAATTTACTTTTTCAGTGCATCAGTATAGAATTTTACACAGTAACAGTTAGAATAGCATCAATTCTGCATATAGGATTATTTATGCATCTCTTGAAATAAATGTGGCTACATTTCGATAAAACAAACATACACATAGTAAATAAATATCAGCTACATAAAATACACAGAATTTATTGTATCCCTATGAAGGAAAGCCACAAGCAGCCTCTGTGCACACAAAGGAAGATCACAGATCAGATGCACCTAACACTTTTTTCTCAGCAAATCCACAGTGCCACCAACTAATGTGACAGGGTCAGTCCTCGGTGGTCTCATTATAGAGCCAGGACAGCAGCTGCTCTTTGTATAGTCCTGGCTTCCTAAGAAGACCATGCTAAATCAACATGCAAACTTAGAAGCTGTCAGCTCAGACCACCTCCACCTTAATAGAGAATTACTGCCATAGGCCAGCCCTCTGACTACTTTTATGAGGCAAGTGACAGTTCTACATCATTACCATGCAGACAATGATGAGTAGGGGGGGGGGGGTGAGGGAGGGGTGCTTATGACAAGCAGGTCAGCAGCACTTTCTTCCAAAACACAACAAGAAAGTACTAAGCCCTTGGTGACCCCATAGAGCTAAGGCTACCCAGTCCCCAGATGACAGAGGATGCAAATGAGCAGATCTGCAAGTTTCCACCATGCCCAGCACCATAATGACAGATGATCAGCAGAAGACAATATTGTCACTTATTGATCTGGTCAGTGACAAGTGCAATGATGACACAGGTATGGAGAACAGAACATGACTGTGTTCGGGCACAGATGTAAATGCATGTACTGGTAAGAAATGGAAGAGTCACAGACCTGAGTAGAAGCTGCAGAGCAGTAGAAAGGGTTTCGTGTGCCTTATAGAGAATCCCCTCTCTGTGCCTTTCTCACACACACACACATACACATACAGAGACTCCCTCAGCTGCTCAATGCAGTTCTCAGGAAATGAATGGGGGCACACAGAGAACTGTTGTACTTGCAAATGACTTACCGGGATCACGTGATCTGCTAAATCTAGGGTGGGCCGGTGGGTGGAGGCTTCATAAACAAGAGAGGACAATATACTGGGAGCATTAGCAGCGTGCATCGAGTTACACGGGGACCCCCAGCCTGGGGGGATGCAGACAGCCCACGGCGCTGAGCCCTCGGTGCAGGGGTTTGTCTGTGGCCTGGACACCTCAGGGATGTCTTCTATCTCTAGCAGTCTGTATAAGGGAGCCGCAGGAGCCTTCCCGCCTAAGTATATGCCCGTATATACTGCATTTAGCTCAGCCGAGTGGTCGCTGCTGCTGCTGTCCGAGATCCCCTTTTTTCCTAGTGAACCCCTCCCTGCTCCCACCCTGAGGAGTAGGAGGCTACACCCACAGAATGCCCGCCTGGAGATGTCAAGGCTGTCCTGCTGCTACTGCTGCCCATACACACTGTCATAGACATTTATTTATCCTCAGCACTTCCTTTAAAAGCAGCTTTTACTAGAAGAAAAGTGACAACAGTGATCTAATAAATAACATGAAGTGCAGATAGCACTGTATAGCTTCCCCTATATCATAGGGGTGAGTAGCCGGGTGTATATACATACTGGAGGCATTATATGCCATATACCGCAATCATGCTGACATCATTGTAAGAGGACGTAACTGTGTTGTGATATTATTGTGCTAATTTAATTACTAAGCTACAACTACACCTTATAGATCAGTCTGCCTTCAAGATCAATCCCAAATATACTTCCTAACTTTTCAAGAACCGCACCATTCTCCGCAGCACGGCTGCCAAATGGCGTATAAATGTCAACGTTAGACCTTATATTAATGCCATGCAGTTCCTAATGGCGCCTCATGGACCCAGGATGGCGTCCAAGTTCAGATGATCTTACCATCATTCTGAAATCAAAAATAGTGCTGCATGCTGTGATGTTCCTGCTGCAAAAGGTGATGAAATTGCAGGTGGCGGATCCTAAAACTCGAGATCCATATGTGAACATAGCCTTATATATTTAAAAGACCTTAAACGTGACACTAATTGTCTCCCTTGATGAAAGAGGAGATAAGAATCAGACAGTTAAAGGGGTTGTCCGGCAACAGATCGATTTTTAATCCTGATGACCAATCCACAGGATAAGATTGGTCATCTTTATGAAATATCGTTTTGGGGCCAGACAATCCCCAATCCACTGCCAGAGGCATCCACTCTTCTACTTCATTACACATACTGCTTGGCCAAGCCAGGAATGCATGTGCATGGTTGAGTTAGGCAAAATAATTATTGCGTTGTGTGTGGATGAGTTAGGTAAGATAATTATTGGATGAACAGGCCTTCAACTCACAACTGCTTTAAGTGTATGACCAGCATTATTGTATTGTACTTTACATCCATACATCCTTTACACTTTTATTTAGATCTTTATTTTATGTCCATTTTGATCCATGCTAGCGAATAGACAATGTAAAAAAAAAAGAAGCTAAAATGCTTCTGAAATAACATGGATCTTTTTTAAATCAACAAAACTTTATTAAAGGATTAAAGAAAGGGCATAAGGCAGGGGTAGGGAACCTTCGGCTCTCCAGCTGCTGTGAAACTACAACTCCCAACATGCTACATTCACATCAATGGGAGTTCCAAGAACAGCAGAGCAAGTATGCATGCTGGGAATTGTAGTTTTGCAACAGCTGGAGAGCCATACGTTCCCTACCCCTGGCATAAGGCATCAACAAATAGAAATAACATGGATCTTAAAAAAATCAGTCCGTGCATAAATATGGAAGGTAATATGCTCAAAATAGTCTATATGATGTGTCCATATTTACATTGTTTATGTGAATGAGGCCTTAAAGAGGACCTTTCACCACCTCTACCAACTCCAGTTCTTGGCATTTGTTAAAGAGAACCTTTCACCATTTCCACTAACTTGAGCTCTTCTCATCTTTTAATAGGTGTCCATTCACTGATTTCTGCAGGAACTGAATCTAACTGCACAGATTGCTCCGGAATGGTGAAGGCTAAAAAAAAAATTCAGCTATACTGGATTCAGCAGTACCTATTGAAGGATACAAAGAACTGGAAAGGTACTTTAATAGGTGCTGCTCAACTGATTCTGGCACCATTGGAATTTTTTCTCTAGCTCCTACCATTCCTGTGTAGCATTGTATCAGTGTAGCTAGTGTTGGTGCCTGATGGTAACTTTTGGTAACTTTTCAAGAAACGCACCATTCTCAGCAGCATGGCTGCCAAATGGCATATAAATGTCAACGTTAGACCTTATATTAATGCCATGCAGATCTCAGTAGCACCTTATGGACCCAAGATGGCGTACAATAGGGCCTGTCCAAGTTCAGATGATCTTACCATCATTTTGATGTCAAAAATAGTGCTGCATGCTGTGATGTTCCTGCTGTACTGTACTGTAAGGTAGTAGGTGTCACTCAGGAACATGCAAGAGGTGTTATTCAGAGCTGAAATGAAAGCCAGAGAGTGTTAGGGTACGTTCACACGGAATTTTTTGCAGGCGGATTTTGACGCAGAATCTGCCTCAAAATCTGCCTGCAAAAATTGCTGCCATTGACTTCAATGGGAGCCACTTACTTTTTTTCTGCTAGCTAGTAGCAGAAAAAAGAAACAACATGACCTATCTTGCCGCGGATTCCGCAGCTGAGTTAGCTGCGGCGTCTGCTGCCCAAGACACGCTCCAGTTTAGGCCCATTCATTCAGGCCCAATCAGTAGCAGGATGCCAATACAGAATGCCAATGCACTGCATCGGCATCCTGTCGCGGCTAGCCGCCCCAGAAAAACTCACGGTGGAAAAATTTTACGCCATGTAAACGAGTCCTTAGAGCACAGAATGACACCAGTTGCCTGGTCCGGTCTGACATCAACCATCTGACATTAGAGAGCCTATACTGAATATGAGCTTGGGAATGGTGGGGGATAGAGGCATGATTCCAACTGTACCAGATTCAGTGGAGCAGTACCTATTAAATGTAGCAGAGAACTAGACTTGGCAGAGGCGGTGAAAGTCTCTGCTCCTGACTTATCTATTTTAGTAAATATTTTTTTAAAAATAGTTCTTCCTTGTACAATTCTTCTTATTCCTTTAATTAATCTTATTTTTTAATGAAGCAACAACTGGTTGTTATCATTCTCCTTGTCAAAGTTTGAGAACAGTTTTGAGAACTGACTGGGCAGTGTTAGACTATGAAGGGACACCCCATATAACTGGTTATATTCACTTGTCAGTTTATTCACACATATCTGCAGTCATTGTACTACAATGAAATTCAAAGATAGAAAACATAAAAGATAAAGGGTATAACGTGCCATAAATGTCATATAATACTCAGATAGAATAGACCTCTCTTCTTTCTGAGTATTATATTACAGTGAAATTATATGAAAAGATGCTCCAGAATTGTTATTTCATGTCTGGAGAATTGGCAAGTCCTCTTCAGCGCTTTATTTACCGCATATAATATTTATGGCATACTGATTTAAAGCAAGTGCACTCAACCTTTGTAACATCCATAGAAATAAGAAAGGGTGGTGCAGATCTCACAGTCTTAACCACATGAGGACCACCGTACGTAAATTTACGGCCTCATGTACCTAAAGACCGGACTATTGCCGAAATACGTCCGGCCTTTAGGTACCTTTCTGGCGGGGGGAGGGGTCCGGGGGGGACAGGGGTTAGGTGTTACTAACACCTAACCCCTTCCTCCATAACGTCCAGTCGGAACTGAGTCCGACTGGACGTGTTAACCCTTTCGATCGCGCCGTCAAACATCACGGCGCGATCGAAAGGGATCCGCCGACAATTGAAAGGGATCGGCACCCCCCGCGGCGAGATCGGGGGGTGCCGATGTCAGTAAAAGGTAGTCTGGGGTCTGGCCAGTGACCCCAGACTACCGGAGCCCCCACATACCTGGTGATCCTGCCAGGCGGTGGAGGAAGTGAGCGATGTGTCTCACTTCCTCTGCAGCTTACAGGACACGAGCAGGCTCATGTCCTGCTCGTGTCCTGTCTGCTATTGTGCAGAATCAGTTGATGCTTTCATCAAAGCATCAACTGATTCAAGTGTCCTAAAGGGACATGAAAAAGTTAAAAAAAAATAAAGTGTATGAAAAAAGTAATAAAGTTCTAAAGTCCAAAAATCTCTTTTTTCTATACAAAATGAATTATATAAAAAAAGCACTAAAAATTAAAAAAAGCAATGCATATTTGGTATCGCCGCATCCGTAACAACCTGTACAATAAAACTGAAATAATATTTAATGTACATGGTGAACGTCGGAAAAAAAAAACGGAAAAAACTCGCCGGAAGTAATGATTTTTTGTCATCTCATCCTACAAAATATGCTATAAAAAGTGATCAAAAAGTCATATTCACCCCACAACAGTGCCAATAAAAAGTGCACATTTTCCCGCAAAAAATAAGCCCTCAACCAACACTGTCAACCGAAAAATAAAAATGTTACGCCTCTCAGAAGATGGCGATGCAAAAAACATTGATTTATGTCCCCATATGTGTTTTTGTTCAGCAGACTTAGTATTGCATAAAAAAATAACATAAATGAGATATCGCCGTAACCGTACTGACCCGCAGAATAAAGGACACATGTCACTTATACTGTACGCTGCATGGTGAAAAATTTAAAAGGTAAAACTCAATGCAGGATTGATTTTTTTTTTTTTAATCCAGCAAGAAAGAGTTAATAAAATGTATTCTATAAGTTGTAGGCACCCAAAAATGGTGTCATTACAAAATGCATTTCATCCCGCAAACAACAAGCCCTTATATGGCCGCGTCACCAGAAAAATAAAGAAATTATAGCATCTAGCAATGTCAAGGCAAAAACCCCCAAAAATCGCCAAATTATTAGAACACAACTGACTGCGGCAGGTAGGGAATATATAAGCTGTGCGAGCGAATATCAGGGGACACCCCAGATTTACAGCTTATGAGGGAGAAGACACCAGAAGTGACCCCCAGAGTGACTCCCCCAATCATAGGAGCTACTGGGACATAGTAGGGAATTTGGTGTTTGCAATGTTCTCCACACAGCTTATATATTCCCTCTTCGCCATCCGCTGTGCAGTCACGCCTGCAATACTAATACTCACTACACCCCCTGATAAATTCTTTGAGGGGTGCAGTTTTCAAAATGGGGTCACTCCTTTGGGGAATCCGCTTTCCTGGTACCTTACAAGCTCTACAAACATGACATGGCGTTCAAATACCAAACATCCAAATCTGTGCTCCAAAAGCCGCATAGCGCTCCTTCGCTTCTGCGCCCTGCTGTGCGCCCAAACTGCAGTTTATGCCACATGTATGACACATGTATGACACTGGTGTACCCAGGATAACGGACGTAATGTCATATGTGGGTATAAACTGATATTAGGGCACAGCTGGACGCAAAAGGGAAGAAGGGTTATTGGGTTTTTGGAGCACAGACGGTTTGGTTTTTGGATGCCATGACACTTTTGCAGAGCTGAAGCGCCAGTAAAGTGGAATCCCCTGATATGAGACCTTATTTTGGAAACTACACCCCTGAAGGATTTATCCAGGGGTAGAGAGAGCATTTTTAACCCCCAAGTGTTGCTATAACTTATTATCCATAAATGAATACGAAGCTGATTGTGAGAGGTGAAAAATGACAATTTTTCCAGGAATCCGTCATTTCAGTGCGTAACATGTTGTGCCCATCTTGTATCAGAGATGAACGCTCTAAAAGCTGTTGTGCCCAGGATACCCGCTTACCAGTTTTTGGAGTGTCTCTGCTGACATAAGTTGGGCACAACATATCGGGCACTAAAATGACGAATCTCTGGAAAATTTTCATTTTTAACTTCTCATTATCAGCTGTGATTTCATTTCTGGAAACTAAATAAATGCAACACTCAGGTTAAAAGTGCTCGCTACACCACTTGATAAATCCCATGAGTGGGGTAGTGTCCAAAATGGGGTGACATGTCTGCAGATTCCACTTTATTGGCAATTCAGGGGCTTTGCAAAAGTGGCATGACGTCCAAAAACCAAACTATGCTCCAAAAACCAAAAGCGCTCCTTCCCTTCTGTGCCCGGCTGTGCCCAAACAGCCATTTATACCCACATATGGCATTAAGTCCGTTATCCGGGGTACACCAGTGTCATACATGTGGGTATACACCGCTATTTGGGTACCCAGCAGGACGGAGATCTGAAGGAGCGATATGTGCTTTTGGAGTGCAGATTTAGATTCTTTGTTTTTGGACACCACGTCACATTTGCAGAGGCCCTAAAATTGTCTCTACAAAATGGGGTCACTTCTTGGTGAATTCTAGTTTACTGTCACCTGTGTAGTTTCTAAAATGGGGTCACAATGGGGGGTTTCCATTGTATTGATACTTTAGGGGCTCAGCTAATGCGACATGGCACCTGAGAACTATTCCAGCCACATCTGCTTTCTAAAAGCCAAATAGCGCTCTTTCTATTCTGAGCCCCACCATGTACCCATACAGCAGATTATGGCCACATATGGGGTATTGCCGTGTTAAGAAGAAATTGTGTAACAAACTCTGGGTTTTTTTTTTAATTCTTCAGCTACTTGCAAAATTAAAGATATGGCGCTAAATGGACGATTAATTGGAAAAAAAAGTAATTTTTCATTTTTACGTCCCATTGTTAATAAAATCTGTGAATCAGCTGTGAGGCCAAAATGCTCACCAAACCCCTAGATAAATTCTATGAGGGGTGTAGTTTCCAAAATGGGGTCACTTTTAGGGGGTTTCCACTTTATTGGTACACTAGGGGCTCTGCAAATGCGACATGGCACCTGAAAAATATTCCAGCAAAATCTGCCCTTCAAAAGCCGAACAGCGCTCTTTCCATTCTGAGCCCCGCCATGTTCCCATACAGTAGATTATGGCCACATATGGGGCATTTCTGTGTTCAGGAGAAATTGTGTAACGAACTGTAGTGAGCTTTTTCTCCTTTATCCTCTTGTGAAAATGAAAAATTTGGGGCTAAATTGACAGTTTGTTGGAAAAAAAGTAAATTTTCATTTTCATGTCCCAATGTTAATAAAATCTGTGAAACAGCTGTAGGGTCGAAATGCTCACTCTACCCTTTGATATGTTCTGTGGGGGGTGTAGTTTCCAAAATGGGGTCACTTTTAGGGGGTTTCCACTGTATTGGTTCTCTAGGGGCTCTGCAAATGCGACATGGCACCTAAAAATTATTCCAGCAAAATCTGCCATCCAAAAGCAAAATAGCGCTCCTTCCATTCTGAGCCCCGCCATGTACCCATACAGCAGATTATGGCCACATATGGGGTATTGCCGTATTCAGGATAAATTGTTTAACAAACTTTGGGGGGCTTTTACTCCTTTAACCCCTTGTGAAAATGAAAACTTTGGGGATAAAGTGACATTTTAGTAATTTTTCTTTTACACATCCCAATGTTAGTAAAATCTGTGAAACAACTGTAGGGTCTAAATACTCACTATACCCCTTGATGAATTCTGTGAGGGGTGTAGATTCTAAAATGGGGTCACTTTTGGGGGGTTTCCATTGTTTTGGTACGCTAAGGGCTCTGCAAATGCGACATGGTGCCTGAAAATTATTCCAGCAAAATATGCTGTTCAAACACCCAGTGTCGCTCCTTCCCTTTCGTGCACTGCCGTGTGCCCAAAAATCAGTTTACACCCACATGTGGGGTATTTCTGTGCATGGGAGAAATTGCATAACAAAATGTGAGATGCATTTTCTCCTTTAACCCTTTGTGAATGTGATAATTTTAGGTCTAAATGAATGTATTAGTGAAAAAAAATGAAATGTCTAAATTTGACCTCCATATTATTGTTATTCTTATGAAATGCTTAAAGGGTTAACAAACATCCCAAATGCTGTTTTGAATAATTTGAGGGGTGCAGTTTTGAAAATGGGGTGATTTATGGGGGTTTCCATTATATAGGCCTTTATAATTCCTTTCAGAACTGAAGTGTTCCCTAAAAAATTAGTTTGAGGAATTTTCTTGTAAATCTGAAAAATCGCTGTTACACTTGTAAGCCTTGTAACATCCAAAATGAATTAAAAGACAATCAAAAGATGATGCCAATATAAAGCAGAGATATGGGAGATAATATTTATTCATGTATTTGAATGGTATGACTATCTGCCTGAAAAGCAGAGAATTTCACATTTTGAAAATTGCAATTTTTTCCAAATTTCCATCAAATTTGCTAGTTTTTTTTATAAATAAATACAAAAATATTGATTAGTGTTTACCACTAACATGAAGTATAATGTGTTACGAAAAAACAATCTCAAAATCCCTTGTGTAAGTTAAAGCGTCTCAAAGTTATTGCCATTTAAAGTGACACATGTCAGTTTTGAAAAAAGAGGCCCGGTCCTTAATGTACTTCTAGGCCTGGTCCTTAACCGGTTAATAGAGAGCAGGGTAAGCTTGCTCCACCTTTTCTGTATAAACCTCAACCACAATGGAGGGTGACGCAAAAGCAGGACCTGCTTTCCTACTGTGAAGATGTGGTCAAGAAACCCAATTATCCAAATCTCTGAGGAGTTCAGTAAACTGACCCCTACCTGTCACATAATGAACAGTGAAGAGACATGTCTGAAAGTGTCATGGAGAAAGGTTTGGTGATCCAGTGGTACCCTAACAATTGCTAAAGCAGAGGACTACAAAATGAAAATAGTGAAATGAAGACAATATTTGAGTGCCCATAGGCTGAGTTCACACATAGTTTTTTGGTCAGGATTTTGAGGTCGATTCCGCCTCAAAATCCTGACCAAAAAGACAGCTTCCATTGAAATTAATGGGAGCCAATCAGTTCTTTTTTCCAGGAGCCGTTTGTTCCGGGTCCCAGATAAAAGAAGTGACATGCTCATTCTCCTCGCAAATCCGCCTGAAGACACTTCCGACTAGGCCCATTCATTGGGCCTAAATTGGAGCGGAACACGCGACTGGATGCCGGTGCATCCAGTCGTGGCTACCCATATTTTGGACTGGAACCTGAGGCGGCCTCCGGTCTAAAATACCCTGTGTAATCCCGGCCATTTAGTGCCTAAGCGATTGTGTTCCAGCTTTCAGCAGGTTTCTAGACTCTTGGCCCCTCAGAAATTATTGTAAATCTTCTATCAGATTAGAAGAGAATTCTGTGTACTCTATTTTCTTTTAGACTTCTGTTATGCATAGTGATGCATCCAGAATATATCATTTTTACTCAACTAATGCAATGCACTTTATTGCTCTCCTGAAAAGTACAGCAGATGAGAACAAATAGAGAAGTAAGTACAGGCCCCACACAGGAAAGTTCATCATATATTTGTTGACAGTCGATATAGATCTGCATTCCACATATTTGCACTTTGGCCATGGTACCCAGATCTATTTCCTGCAAGTCTTTTGGGGGCTACGCTTATTACCATTCGAATGGCTTATTCACTCCTTGGTGTCCTAACTTGGGAGCCTGCATATGTCTGACCCAGTTGGGGCCCTGACATTCCTAACACAACATTGGCTTTCCGCCCAGAACTACCAAGGAAACGGGGCAGGCAGGAATAATTTCAAATATCCCGAGCTATTGCACAGACACAGGGTTATATACTGCGTTTATGGATGTAAATAGCTATACATTACATAACCTTCAGCAGTGGGACATAACAAATTAATAAAGTGCTATAATTCCTGCCACAGTCACTGCACTGCTTATGGTAGAGCCTGTTCTGCTGCCAGGAAGATTCCTATACTAATCATAGGCATTTACATTTTAAGGGATTACTTCAACAAATCTTTTAAGACGGAGTATTAATGCAGCTAAGATTCTAATTTCATATTTAGTATACAATTTTCTGGTTTGTGATATTTTCTTTTACAGCATGGCTGTCATATACATCCCTATGCGTTTAGTTAACTGACAGTGCAGCATCTTTTTAACAGAGCGAGGTGATGTGTCTAATGAATTCCAAAATTAGAAGAGCCATAATACCGCTCAGCCTTTCCCTAGAGGCAATTTCCATTCCAGGGAAGACTAATGGTTGCTTCAAGAGAGACCAGTGCTGCATTTGGAACTGAGAAAAGCCCAGTGTGCTGCACTTCAGATATTCTGCAGCTGCAGAGGAGTATGACAGAAAGACTGGGGTTGCTATGGGAACTCAGGATGCTGAGCACAGTAGCACACACTCAGGATGTTCCTTCCCAGCTCTGCAATTATTTAACCCTTGGTATATCCGGGATCTACAAAGATCTGTGAAATTCATTTCAATCCTACACACAATTCTTATATGTGGTTCATCGACGTAGGAGTCCTCTGTCCGCGTCAATGAATATGGGTACGTCATAAAAAACATTTATCACCAATCCCAAGAAATCATGTGAATAATATATGGCAGGAATCTTATTTAGCAATTTTTTATCTCCGTATCCCATTTTAAAGACTAATGTGCAATAAAAGGCTACATACACACATTGCCGGTGATGTAGAGATTTTCCAAGCTGATTTTCCTGTGGAAAAT
Source organism: Leptodactylus fuscus (assembly GCF_031893055.1). Classification (NCBI taxonomy): domain Eukaryota; kingdom Metazoa; phylum Chordata; class Amphibia; order Anura; family Leptodactylidae; genus Leptodactylus; species Leptodactylus fuscus. The sequence goes on along the minus strand of NC_134266.1, from coordinate 199,858,783 downwards.
CCACAGCGTTATACAGTAGTATGTTTTAGTAGTTTGTTTGTTTTGTTTATTTTATATCCACATGCTGTGACCCCCCTCCTCGTGTCCTACAACCAAGTCGGCTGTATTATTATTATTATTATAATTATTATTATTAACACCAATCTGCACAGAGAACTAAATGATCCTACAGTGTGTCTGTTTCTTTCTTTTTTAGTTGCTATGATTCCTAGGATTTCTCTATCTGCGATGAGCTTCTATGTGTTTCTCTCTTGTTATATACTACTGTACCATCTATGAAACTGTATCACTGAAATTTCCCCATTGTGGGACTATTAAAGGAATATCTTATCTTATCAATGAGATTATCTTAATATAACATGCACTACAGTTTATTCTGCGTGGAAATTGATATATGGCATGGACAGCACACTACAATTCTTTCTGCGGATTTCACATAAGTGGATTTTGCACAGCTTTTGCTGCATAATTTGGTGCAAAAACTACGGAGCAAATATTTTTAGGCTATGATCCTGTGTTGCATAAATGCAGCTTTTTTTCATGCACATTTTGTTGCGTTTTTTGAGCCAAAGCCAGGAGCGGATTAAGCAGATGGTAGAAGTATAAGAACTTCCTATATATTTCCCATTCCTTTTGTAGTCATTCTTGGCTTTGACTCAAAAAAAAGCAACAAAAAACGCTGTGTTTCCGCAACGTGGGGCCTTCGCCTTACATGTGCATGTAACCTAACTGGGGATTCCAGTTTCAGCAAATAATATTAATAATATTTATTATTACTAAGAGGCCCAAATCAGTTCTGGTCGGGTGCATGGATTGTTACCGTGCAGTGTGTCCTCATAACATCACTGCACAACCGGACCCCTCGAAAATAGATAGTAAAGGTCCCAATTCAATGACTTTAATCTCAGATCTTGAAAGCTGAAGAATTGGTGCAAAAACATATATAAGATAAGAGATAATTTTAGATAATATTAGAAAATTGTTTAACTTTTAACTATAATTTTTACATTTCTTTGCTTAATTTTGATAGCGCTTTAAGCACAAATGTGTCTTCATGGCAGAAGTTGCATCTTTAAAGTCTAGAGGAGCATTCAGACTCTTTCTCAATCAGTTTAACCATTTCCAATTGTCGCTGGTTAGCAGTAAATGGGATTGTGCCATTAGTGCAATGTACTTTCATCTAATACATAAGACACAAGGGTGTCATGATGTATTTAATTGTGGGTACTGAGTGGAGGAACCAGGACAATTATATTCATATAGCATCATGAAAAAACATCTGGAGATGGCAAAAGTAATAATGAATAAGTCGATTTGTGATACAAAGTCTACAGTTTACACAAGTGCTAATTTAGTGCATGTGTCCTCATCTTCACTAAAGACATATATTACCCATACAGTATATTTATGGGGAAACTCCAGTTTTACTTCTCCTCTTAGTCCCTGAGAACATTTGGCTAAAGCATCAGAGCATTCATTTCCCAGTGAAATTATTGTTACTATTATTATGTTATTATATGACATATTTGTGGAATAAGCATATACCAGAAGGGCAGGTATTTATATTTACCTAGTTGACAGGATCCTTACGGCTCATGGACCTTGGAACATACACTCACCGGCCACTTTATTAGGTACACCTGTCCAACTGCTCGTTAACACTTAATTTCTAATCAGCCAATCACATGGAGGCAACTCAGTGCATTTAGGCATGTAGACATGGTCAAGACAATCTCCTGCAGTTCAAACCGAGCATCAGTATGGGGAAGAAAGGTGATTTGAGTGCCTTTGAACGTGGCATGGTTGTTGGTGCCAGAAGGGCTGGTCTGAGTATTTCAGAAACTGCTGATCTACTGGGATTTTCACACACAACCATCTCTAGGGTTTACAGAGAATGGTCTGAAAAAGAAAAAACATCCAGTGAGCGGCAGTTCTGTGGGCGGAAATGCGTTGTTGATGCCAGAGGTCAGAGGAGAATGGCCAGACTGGTTCGAGCTGATAGAAAGGCAACAGTGACTCAAATAGCCACCCGTTACAACCAAGGTAGCCAGAAGAGCATCTCTGAACGCACAGTACGTCGAACTTTGAGGCAGATGGGCTACAGCAGCAGAAGACCACACCGGGTGCCACTCCTTTCAGCTAAGAACAGGAAACTGAGGCTACAATTTGCACAAGCTCATCGAAATTGGACAATTGAAGATTGGAAAAACGTTGCCTGGTCTGATGAGTCTCGATTTCTGCTGCGACATTCGGATGGTAGGGTCAGAATTTGGCGTCAACAACATGAAAGCATGGATCCATCCTGCCTTGTATCAACGGTTCAGGCTGGTGGTGGTGGTGTCATGGTGTGGAGAATATTTTCTTGGCAGTCTTTGGGCCCCTTGGTACCAATTGCGCATCGTTGCAACGCCAAAGCCTACCTGAGTATTGTTGCTGACCATGTCCATCCCTTTATGACCACAATGTACCCAACATCTGATGGCTACTTTCAGCAGGATAATGCGCCATGTCATAAAGCTGGAATCATCTCAGACTGGTTTCTTGAACATGACAATGAGTTCACTGTACTCCAATGGCCTCCACAATCACTAGATCTCAATCCAATAGAGCATCTTTGGGATGTGGTAGAACGGGAGATTCGCATCATGGATGTGCAGCCGACAAATCTGCGGCAACTGTGTGATGCCATCATGTCAATATGGACCAAAATCTCTGAGGAATGCTTCCAGCACCTTGTTGAATCTATGCCACGAAGAATTGAGGCAGTTCTGAAGGCAAAAGGGGGTCCAACCCGTTACTAGCATGGTGTACCTAATAAAGTGGCCGGTGAATGTAATCTGTACAGCTTTAGTATGGAGTCCTACAGCCTTTATACACTGCTGTACAGTCTTCATTGAACTTCATCTATATCTATATCTTCATTTATGGAAACAACACAATTATTTTTCTGATGCCATACAAATGGAATAATACTGTAGGTGCCTTGATATAAAGGTAGTAGACGGCCCATGCACTGTATAAGAATACTATACATGATAGTGTCTCATTTCAGAGGCCTAGCTAGGCTTTTCTTCACCCGAGAAATAGATTCAGTTTGGCATCCCCTCTCTCCTTCCTCTCCATCTGAATCTGTCCACTATCAATTAGTCCTTTCAGGATAAGGCCAATTTTCATATTTCTGTTTTTTCCTCCCCCAAATGTAAGTGCCATCATTTTATTTATTTTTCAGTTCACAGAGCCGTAAGATGGCTTAATTTGTGCAGGTCAAATAGTACTTCACAACGGCACCATTTAACATTCTGTACAATGTACGGGAAATGTGTAAAATAAATTCAGGATGGAGTGGAATTGGAAACAAGTAAGTATGCCATTTTCTTAATTTTGCTTTTACAGCATTGGAAATGTGGTGAAAGTGACACGTGACTTAGAGTCTGGAGGTCATCGTGACAACGGTGATACCAAATTTTTTTTTACGTGTCTTTGTTTTAATACGTGATAATATAAACTTTGAACAATAGAAAAATGTATTTGTGTGACACCTGTATGGTTTCTATGTATAGAGCTTTTATTTGTATATATATATATATATATATATATATATATATATATATATACAGTCCTATGAAAAAGTTTGGGCACCCCTATTAATCTTAATCATTTTTAGTTCTAAATATTTTGGTATTTGCAACAGCCATTTCAGTTTGATATATCTAATAACTGATGGACACAGTAATATTTCAGGATTGAAATGAGGTTTATTGTACTAACAGAAAATGCGCAATATGCATTAAACCAAAATTTGACCGGTGCAAAAGTATGGGCACCTCAACAGAAAAGTGACATTAATATTTAGTACATCCTCCTTTTGCAAAGATAACAGCCTCTAGTCGCTTCCTGTAGCTTTTAATCAGTTCCTGGATCCTGGATAAAGGTATTTTGGACAAACAATTCAAGTTAAGTTAGATGGTCGCCGAGCATGGACAGCCCGCTTCAAATCATCCCACAGATGTTCAATGATATTCAGGTCTGGGGACTGGGATGGCCATTCCAAAACATTGTAATTGTTCCTCTGCATGAATGCCTGAGGATTTGGAGCGGTGTTTTGGATCATTGTCTTGCTGAAATATCCATCCCCGGCGTAACTTCAACTTCGTCACTGATTCTTGAACATTATTCTCAAGAATCTGCTGATACTGAGTGGAATCCATGCCACCCTCAACTTTAACAAGATTCCCGATGCCGGCATTGGCCACACAGCCCCAAAGCATGATGGAACCTCCACCAAATTTTACAGTGGGTAGCATGTGTTTTTCTTGGAATGCTGTTTCTTTTTGGACGCCATGCATAACGCCTTTTTTTATAACCAAACAACTCAATTTTTGTTTCCAAAATGAAGCTGCCTTGTCCAAATGTGCTTTTTCATACCTCAGGCAACTCTATTTGTGGCGTACGTGCAGAAACGGCTTCTTTCTTATCACTCTCCCATACAGCTTCTATTTGTGCAAAGTGCGCTGTATAGTTGACCGATGCACAGTGACACCATCTGCAGCAAGATGATGCTGCAGCTCTTTGGAGGTGGTCTGTGGATTGTCCTTGACTGTTCTCACCATTCTTCTTCTCCGCCTTTCTGATATTTTTCTTGGCCTGCCACTTCTGGGCTTAACAAGAACTGTCCCTGTGGTCTTCCATTTCCTTACTATGTTCCTCACAGTGGAAACTGACAGGTTAAATCTCTGAGACAGCTTTTTGTATCCTTCCGCTGAACAACTATGTTGAACAATCTTTGTTTTCAGATCATTTGAGAGTTGTTTTGAGTAGCCCATGATGCCACTCTTCAGAGGAGATTCAAATAGTAGAACAACTTGCAATTGGCCACCTTAAATACCTTTTCTCATGATTGGATACACTGGCTATGAAGTTCAAAGCTCACTGAGGTTACAAAACCAATTTTGTGCTTCAGTAAGTCAGTAAAAAGTAGTTAGGAGTATTCAAATCAATAAAATGATAAGGGTGCCCATACTTTTGCACCGGTCAAATTTTGGTTTAATGCATATTGCGCATTTTCTGTTAGTACAATAAACCTCATTTCAATCCTGAAAGTGTCCATCAGTTATTAGATATATCAAACTGAAATGGCTGTTGCAAACACCAAAATATTTAGAACTAAAAATGATTAAGATTAATAGGGGTGCCCAAACTTTTTCATAGGACTGTATATATATATATATATATATATATATAGGAAATAAAAATGTGAAAATATTAGGGCTAGTTCACATGGGGGGAGGGGGGGTTTTGGCAACGAGAGTGACTCGGGGAGCCGTGTCACTTTCTGGTCAAAACCCGCCTGCCACGACTGTCGCGGTTTCCCCCTCTGGAGTCAGCTCAAATGAATGGGCCGACACCGGAGGTTGCTGCCGCCAGGCGGACAATTCGCCTGAAGAAAGGGCAGCCGCTAGCGGAAAAAAGAATGCTAGCGGTCTCCATAGACCACCATTGTAATCCACATCATAATCTGCCCCCTCTGTGCCCGTGTGAACAGGCCCTTAGACACTTTAATTTTTCTCTCCTGCTATGATGTTCTCTATATGGTATAAATATTTGGGATTTTTATAGTTCAGGGATTTCGGACGTGGGAATACCTAATATGTTCATGTTTATTTTATTTATTTTTTAATGTGATCTAAGAAAAGGTGGCATCTTAATTTTTATATATATTATTTTTTCTAAACTTTTTTACTTTCTTTAGCTGTTATTTTTTGGGGACTTGAACCCTATGTGGTCTCATCGCTCATACAATACACTGCAATATAACTGTATAGTATATTGTGAAATTATTCTTCCAGATATCCCAAACAGTCTGAAGGGGCTTCATCAGAGAATAGAACTTTACCACAGTCCTCTACAGTCCAATTCCTGTACTTCCTGCTTTTGCCAATCTGTCGTTGATGGTTTTCGTGGAAAGAAATGGCTTCTTGAACAATGGTTGATCATCCAGAGTAGAAACGATTATCACTACCATGAGTTCCGTGTCATGGCAAGAGTAAAGCATCCTAAGACCATTTAATTGGTTGCTTTATATCCAAAGGACTGGGTTCACTCACAATGATAACACTGCCATGATTTAAGAGTTGTATCTAAACATCCTCCAACAGCAACTTCTCCCAACAATACAGGAGAAATTTGGGGATGAACAATAATTTTTCCAGCATGATGAAGCACCATATCAGGCTAGGTTCACATCTGCATTCGAGCTTCCATTCTCGGGGTCCGCATGGGGAGCCCCTGAACGGAAACCTAATCCGCTTAAAAAAGCGGTTACCCGCAGTAACTCGTGGACTCCTTAGACAATAGTGGGGTCTGCATGGTTTCTGCTTGGTTTCCACTCGAAAAGGGCAAAAAATGCAAATAGGGGAACTGAATCCCAGAACGTAGTACAAGAACTGGTGTCAACCCTGCCTCACAAGGCAAAAGTAACAACTAAGTGGCTCAGTGAACAAAATCTTGACATTTTGGATCCATGGCCAGAAAACACCCCCACATGGACCCCATAGACTATAATGGGGTCTGTGTGGTTTCCGCTCGGTGTCCGCACGAATCATGCGGACTCCCCGAATGGAATAAAGAATGCAAATGTGAACCAAGCCTTAGGAAAGGTGATAATAAAGGTTTTATCACAACCCCCACTGGCCTTACATCCTGGTTTCTGTCACACACATAGAAAATATTTGGAGATGCCTTCTCTGTCTGAGGTGGGTCACTGCTGTCAATAGACATGAGAAAGTGCAGAACAGCAGGGATATGGCCAGCATCATAACTGAAGAAGCAAAGGATCAGTGAGAGACACAATTTTTTTATGTTAGGACCCCAAGAATAACTTTGAAGTATATTTTCATTTCCATGAAGCAGCCCTTTTTAAGAAAACCGCAATTGTGGTTTATTCTCATATGGAAACTGTTTTGAAAATACCACATATATAAAAGGATTATGATGATAGAATAATATAAATAAACCTGTAATAACAGAGTATATGGAATACTGACACTCTTTGGTATGAAAGTGGTCAAAATTTCTCCTTTAAAAGCTGCTTATGACTGCTGGCAGGTAGTGTTGATATGCCGGTGCCTGCAATTTGTCAGTGCATGCAGTTGCATAGATATATGTATGGGAGGCTCCATTTTAGGCTAGTTTCATATTGCATTTTTTACTAAACAGTTCATGCTCCTGTTTTCAAAGAAAAATGTATACCAAAAATGTGAAGTGTATAGCAAAAATGTGAACCAAGACTTATAATGTCAGAGACTCTTGGTACAGTTGCAGTTGAACCATTTGGGCTAATTTATCAAAACTGTCTAACAATAAAACTTTCTTTGTTGCCAACTACAGCATAGTGTTAATATTTTAAGAGCAATTTCAGAAATGATAGCCTCACTGTGATTGATAAGCTCAAATAAAACCCAAACAGAGCACTGAGCAGTGCATAGTGTAAGACCGCAAATGAGACGTATACACAATAAGTTGTATAGGTAGAACTCTCACCTTAATGGGTTGTGAAATTAGCTACAACCACCATGAAGAACATTGGAACCCATTATTTAGAGGGTTCCTCTCTAGGTTCGTCAGCAGGAGGATCCCACCATCATCCTAGGTCATCGCTGAAGAATATGGCAAGGACCACAAAATAACCCAAAGAAATTGGGTAAAGGTAGCAGGAACTGCACTCACCCGGAGAAAGTAATATAATCCAACGATCCTTTATTAGCAATATCACTGTGGCCAAGAATGTTCATAAGTAACTAGTGGTGAAAACAGGAGAGAGTAGGTGGCGCAACTAGGTTTACCACTGTCCCACAGGCCCGATGCCTTGTAGTAACCCTGGACTCTGACATATCCTTCAAGTTACATATTCAAACCCTCAACACCTCCTGTCGCCTCCAGCTCAAGAATATCCACCAAATCCGCTCCTTCCTCACCCCGGAATCTACCAAGATGCTCGTCCAGGCCCTCATAATCTCCCACTTAGACTACTGCAACACCCTTCTCCATGGACTCCCAGCTAACACCCTCACCCCCCTCCAGTCCACCTTAACCTGTGCTGCTCGCTTAATCCACCTCACCCCCCGATCCTCATCGTCTGCTAAGCTACTAACTTAACATACAAAGCCATCCATAACCTGTCCCCTCCATATATCTCTGAACTAATCTCCTGCTACCTGCCCACACGTAACCTCAGATCCTCCAATGACCTCCTACTCTGCTCTGCTCTCATCCGCTCCTCACATAACCGCCTTCAAGATTTCTCCCGTGCATCCCCCATACTCTGGAACTCCTTACCATGACACATAAGACTGACCCCCACAATCACAGGCTTCAAGAAGGCCCTGAAGACTCACCTATTCAGGAAGGCCTACAACCCCCAATAACACTATCACCTCACTGCCATTTGTACAGTCTCCCCCTCTCCTTCTGTCTCTACCCCCTTCCCTCTACCCCACTGTGCCAGTCGGTTATTGTTAGTATTATATCTACCTATATATTTTGTGTACTGTATGTAAACCTCAAATGTAAAGCACCATGGAATTCATGGTGCTATATAAATAAACAATAATAATAATAATAATAACTAGGTGCTGGGTGCTGGTTCGAATCTTATGTCCTAGGTCTGAAATCGGCCTGGAACCCCCAGGGGAAGTGCAAGTGGCGGAAAGCTACACTTGCTTCAGTGCCACCTCTATGAACATGGCCTTTGAAGATTAAAGGATTATATGAACATTCTTGGTCACAGTGATATTACTAATTAAGGATTGTTGGATTATACTACTTTCTCTGGGTGAGTGCAGTTCCTGCTACTTTTACCCAATTTCTTTGAGTTATTTTGTGGTTCTCGCTATATTCACTGTGATTGGTAGTGGTGAGCAACAAAAACAGTCTCAGTAGGAGATGGTTTTCATAAATAAGGCCTAAAAAAAGTTACACAACATTCTTTATCGATGCTCATATTTCCACAAAAGTGCCTTCGGTTTTACCAAGTGAAGTAGTAAAGTTATTGCCTACTATCAGCGGTGGCATGGTGGCATTTACGCCCATCATGAGGTTCCACCAGTTACTTAGCATGAGGACTGAAAATGTCTTTAACAACTGTAAATTATAAAATGTTGGCTGAGTCAATTAGATGAAATGGTTTTGCTGAAGTACCACAGACATGAAGAGGTTAAACCTCAGAGTATTGGTAGAAGCTATTGCAATGTTTATTTCCGTATAATAGTATTTTCCTAATACATGTACCTGTCTTGTACATGTTGCAATTCCTATGTGTCTCCTGGTTACTGTTCCTGTCTACATTCTGACTCCAGTTCTGCTTACTGTCTGGGTGTTTCCCAATTCTGTGACTCCTGCTCATGTCTATGTCTGTTTTAGTGCTGCTGCTAACTTTGTTTCTAATAATAACAACGACTTACTCTTTGGAACAAAAAATATAGTGAAAAGCAACTTAGAAAGAATTCTACTGTACATAGAGTACATAGAGAACATGTTGCAGTCATACCAATTGTAATAAAACAAACATATATTTCTATGTATATCTTATGCTGTGGAGCAAGATATGTCTTCCCAGAACAGACCCTAGGATGTCAGCATTATACACCTCTAGACCAGGGGTCAGCAACTTTCAGCACTCCAGCTGTTGTGAAACTATATGCAAAGTTTCTTGGCTGTTCTTGGAACTCCAATGGAAGTAAATGGAGCTTACCGGGAGTTCTAGTTTTACTTCAGCTGGAGTGCCAACGGTTGCTGACTTCTGCACTAGACATTCAATAGAATGGAGGAGAGCTATACTAATTTCTGCAGGTATCATGAAAGACTTGCATATTCTTCCAAGGTATCATGAAAGACAGCATTGTCACCCAGTGCAGACTGTGCCTGTTGCTAAGGAACCACTGTATTAGAAAAAATCATTTATTAGGATGTCTGATAAATAATTATTAAAGGGGTTGTATCGTAGACTGTCTTGGCCATTTCGGTGGCTCGTTCTGCCAATTCGTCCCTTTGTTTGCTCTCGGTCGACACTGAAAAGGCATTTGGGGTTTCTCTGGGAGACTCTCTCAGCCCTGGCTTTTTGAGCAAGGTGCTCACTCTTTATGGCGACGCGACGGCGCACGGACCCTTTTTCGGTTTGAAATGGCACTCGCCAGAGCTGTCCACTGTCGCCGCTGCTTTATGCCCTAGTTATGCCCTGGCGATGGTGATTTGGCGCTGCCCAGAGATCCATGGTCTGCATATGGGCACCTGTATAGTTAAGGCAGCGTTGTATGCAGACGATCTCCTTTTGTATATTTCTCAGCCGCGTGTCTTGTTTCCTGCCGTCCTGCGTGAGTTTTATCGTTTCGGTTTCCTCAGTAACTTCAAAGTAAACCTCTCCAAGAGCGAAGCTCTTAATGTCTCACACCCTCCTGCGGAGGCCGCCTTCCTCGTGAGTAATTTCCCGTTTTGCTGGCAGCCCACTTCCATTAAATACCTGCGGATAAATATCCTCCTTGACCCCTCCCACCTATTCCGGCTTAATTATCTCCCGCTCCTTGCTAAGGTCACCTCTGACCTGCGCTCTTACAGCGCTCGGTCCCTCTCCTGGTTCGGGCATATTCACGCCCTCAAAATGAACCCGCTTCCGCGGTTTTTATATCTGTTCCAGAAGCTTCCCATCCCGCTCCCGCGCAACTTTCTGGCCTGGGTCCAGTTGTTATTTGGGAGGTTTGTGTGGGGCGTATCGCGGAGTAGGCTTAATTATCGTACTCTATCTCGATGCAAGCATAGAGGGGGCGCGGGCCATGCCAGACGTTCGACTATATTACTGCCCCTCGGTGCTGCTTCGCCTATTTGACTGGCGCTACCATGGCAACACACAGTGGTTCTCCATAGAGGCCAACTTGATCTCGCCTTCGTTCTCCTCCTTGCTGTGGATTCCGTCTCATTTCCACCCTGTCTGTGCATGTCATTATAGTGAGGCTCTGTAAGTTATACATACTAAGTAGACTACAGTACAGCTTCTGCTGCATCCCCAGTAAAAGAAGCAGGGATATCATTTAGTCTGGACATAAACTATCTCCTGTTTAACTAATTACATGTACAACAGCTTATGCAATTTCCAATTTTTTATCAGAGGGTGGCACGCCCCTTTTAATATACAGTGTGATGTTTGTGTCTCATTTTACCGAAAAAAAAAACCAAAAAAAAAAACAGTTAACAATCCAGGAACCCCATCGATTGACATATTAACGGACACAATTATCAGGGTTTGATTATAATTATCTATTATTAGTTACCTTAGAGTTACCTTAGAGGTGGCAGACGAGATCTCTATATAATAAGTTAAGGTATAGGTGATAAATATGGTGATATTTAACCATTTGTCATTTGACAAAATGCATTTTATTCATATATACCTATAGCTAATCTAGATTATGTATAGCATTATTGCTGTTTCTAGGTGTCTTAGACACTATCGTTTTACAGATAGAAAGGACCTTTTTTTCTATTTTCTTAACATGGCAGTAAGTCATGACTGATAAGAAATGGAAAGTTTTCCATTTACATCAATCATTCGGACAGTTTTTCAGCCAGTTGTTCTGATCCTTTGCCAAGGCGTACCCTAAAGCACATATCCCTAGAGACATTTGACCTTCAAATATAACACCATTAGGTGACCTCTATATCCACATCTGGGCATAAGGCTGTGTCTACTTATCACTATATACTTGAGCTTGTTATATTAACATGTATATAATGCTTGGCAGCTAGTGATGATTTATGACAGCTGGCTACCATAAAGGTGTATTAAGAAAATAACAACTCACCACTATGCCTATCTCCTCATCCACCTAACACTATCTGCAACCTCAACACTGCTAACCCTCCTCTTGCAAGCCAAACTAAAGAAATGTATAAGATTAATGGCAGTTTATTATTGATTTATGCGTGTGTAAGTATACATGCATATATGTAAGGTGTGATTGTAGCGAGTCTGTGTTTGTGTGCATGCATGCATGTTATGTTGTAATATGCATAATACTGTTGTCTTATTTACAGAGGATAGCATTCTTCAACTTGAATCTGATCATACTCTGCACTGGGGTCCTTGGGTTGAATCCAGCTTAGGACAACATAAGTGGAGTTTGTATGTTCTCCATGTGTTTGTGTGGGTTTCCTCCACACTCCAAAGACATAGTGATAGGGAATTATTAGTTTATAAAACATATTTGGTATGGTGACAGATGAGAATATCTGTACAGTGCTCTGGAAAATGTTGGCTTAGTCTTTGGCTAAACTAAACGTTATACTGCAACCTGCAGAGGTTATCCATGGTCATGACTAGACCATGATAAAGTCAAGTTCAAACACTCCTTCAGAGCTGAAGTAATGCCTGTACAAGAAAGGGTTAATTGCAGTCAGAACTTAACCCTTTCTTTGCACTCCAGAGGTTACTCATAGTCATGACTTAACCGTGGGTGACCCCAAGCGCACATACTCCTTCAGAGCTGAAGGAGTCCTGACACTTTCGGTTTGTCGTGTTCATTTGAGTTTTGGATCTGCCAAAGTCTGAGTTTAGGATGTGTTTTGTTCATGGTTTTTCACCACTATACAACTTTAAATACGTTTCAATATATTGGGTCTGTGAAAAATGGACCACATACAGATGGCATCTGTGTGTTGTCTGTGATTTTCATAGACCCATAGACTTCAATGAGCGTTTGGTTTACAAAACAGATGGAAAAGCTGTTGGCTTTTGCTGCAGATTTTTTGTTTGTTTGTTTTAAATCTAAGCCAGAAGTGGCTTTAAAGGTAATGGGGAAAATCAAGTTATTACTTCTCTCTTCTGCTAAATCACACCTGGCTGATGCTTTTCCTCAAAGTGTGGCCTCAGTATAAGTCATAGTTTTCCACAGACCAATGCATACCGCCAATTATTCTGTGCTGTCCAAGGAGAACACGGAGAGCATATATTTGTGTACTATCAGATGTGTGAATAAGGCCTAACATTTATCAAGCTAAGGTGGTGTAACACATATATGGTTTCTTAGATCTGCCCTTGTTGGAAGTTCTTCGTTTAATTACTTACTGTATTTTTATTGTTGGTTAATTGTCTATCAAAAACCCAAAAGTAATATTGTTTTTTTTTTTTAATTAAATTGTAGACATGTGATTAAATGTGGCAATTAAACACGGTATTTTGACATATGTTTCAAATGATCATTATGTAATTGTCGTATATTAGTAACTAATGAAATTATTTTTTTTTTTTGTTTTATTATTTCGCTTCTCTTCTAAAATGCATGTGGCTTTTCTTAATATAAACAGTGTCCTTGATAAATATTCAGCTCAGATTAAATCAGTGAGCATAATGATTTGATTAGCTACTTGCTTAGCTTACTTAGAGGAGATGTTTAACTGCATTGATATTATTCATCATAATGCATGTCATTCTAAATAGTGCTTGCATTTTAAAGATGTCCTCAAGAGTGAATTTGGAACATGAAATTAAATTGCTTGGAATGAATCTGAAAGCATTTCAGCAATGTATTAAAGTAATTAATATATACAAATCTTAGTGATCCAAAATCCCAATGTTTATGCAATTATTAGTCTCTTCAACCCACTCTATCCAACCCTCTTGGTCTGTTGGAATATGAATAGAAAATGCATTTGTACAATATACTGTTATTTTGATGACTCTGCTCAGTACGTCTAACATTCAAGTATTTCCTCAATATTAATTTTATACTGTAGTTACTTATTGTATCCACTGTTCATTGGATACAATTGTATGTTGGTGTAACAAATTAGGTTGAAGCATGTTTAATGAATTATACTCAGGCCTGTAACTACTATGTAATAAGGTGACATCCACTTTACCTAGAGTTGTAGTCTCCCAGCTGAGACCCACCATTTGTTGGAAAACTGCCCTGACAGCCAGTGGCATGCTGGGAGTGGATTCCCAACAGATGAAATAAAAAAAAAGAAGGCTTGTATACAAAGATACAGTAGAGGGTATTTTTTTATACTAAGAGCAATGCGACTATAAAGCTGTCTGCTAATTTATAATAGCTAATTCATTAAAAAAATGGTTAAAGCCAGGGCGGCACGTGGCATAAATGCCACAGAAAAACACAACATTTTATAGTCCTTGCATTCTAGCGAATCTCATCCACACTTTGCAGAAAAATACACGCAGTGGACGCTCTGAAATTTCCAAAACTGTTGCAGTTTTGGAAATCACAACATGTCAATTATACCTACGGAAACAATGGTGGTTTCCCTATAACAGGGGTCTCAAACTCAATGTACCCCGGGGACGCTGGAGGTAGAGTCTGGGTGAGGCTGGGCCGCATCAGGTTTTCCCAATTTTTTTTTCTAAAAGTCGCCATATTCTGACAGCCGTAACTTTTTTATACGTTCGTGTATGGGGATGCATAGGGCGTCTTTTTTTGAGGCGTCAGGTGTACTTTTTAGTTCTACCATTTTTGGGAAATGCTATTGCTTTGATCACTTTTTATTCAAATTTTCGACACAGGGATACCTAACATGTATGTGTTTCACAGTATTTAACTACTTTTATATGTGTACTAGGGAAAGGGGGGTAATTTAAATTTTTATATTTTTTTTTACTTTTTTTTTTAATTTTTTTTTTGCATTTATTAGACCCCCTAGGGGTGTTGAACCCCAGAGGGTCTGATCAATAATGCAATGTATTACAATGCGGCTTTCTGTAGTTCGCCTCGGGCAACGAAATGGGTAGGTTCACCCCTGACTGTCCCTCTCCACCATGATCTATGGTATTTCTGGTATCCAAGTCCCTCCCTATTTTGTGTGCAATCCTGTGCCTTATTTATTTGTGTTGGATTTGTTTTATTGTATATCAATAAATTTATTCATATTTTTTCCTAGATTTGTGTGGGTTTCTTTTTTGTGGTATACTTTACAATTTTTATTGTAATTAAAAAAAAAAAAAACACACAAGTTTTCACATTAAACATATCCTTTAACAAATGTTCCATGATGTATTAAAGAATTTTCCATGTCACTATTTATATTTTTGAAAAAGCACTATATCGTTCAATTTTCGCTCTGGTCGCTAAGCCAAATAATAGCCTGACGCCAATTATGTAAGGATTTTTTCCAGCAGTCACCTAATATATATATATATTTTTTTTAAATGATTATGCATTCCCTTTAAGGCCTGTTTTCTTCTCACTATAAATGGGGCAGACTAGATGAGCAATGGGGTTTTAAAAGTCAGTCATAGTTTGATGTCGGCCATAGTTTATTATGGGCCCTAGCACTCAACCCTTCCCACTGCACCCCAGGAACATATTTTAGCACTTTGCACAATAAAATTGATTTTCTATTGTGAACCAATACAAATATAATATAATATATAAAAACACACAAAAAATAATTCTTTAGGCAGTAAATCAGGCAAATGCTTATAATACAAGTGCATGACTTATTCTAGTCTTTACTTTCAGATTGCATTTGCTGCCAGTTATTATTAGATTTCCTTACATTATGTCCTATTTATTCTCCATGTAAATCAATACAAGCACTCTTTCTACTTTATTAAAAAGAATAAAACCCCACAAATGCAAAATCGATAGAGCAAAACAACAGACCGAACCATGAACATCATCATAAAATGTAAATAAATATGATCAAGTTGAATTGAAAAGAACCGCGATGCAATAGGCAGGGTGATCACAGTGCACATTTGTCTCTTTTATTTCAGCAAGTACCTAATAAATGGTAACACGCCTGATCTGTGTTAGATATGCCATAAATTTGAATGTGATCATTTAAAACCTTGAAAAATATACTGAAGGAAATCCAGGAAAAAGTACCAGTCGTAAATACAAATGCTAGTCATTCCATCTCATGTCTAAACTGAAGTCTTATTAGCATTTGGGCTGTCAGTTTATATTGAATTAAATAAGAATACACTTCAAAGGTAATGAATATTTCTATTCATATGCACTCCCAGAGCAAAATATCGTTCTGCTTTTGTGCAGGAAGACAAATGGGAGTTGTTATTATTTGTTGTTCAGAATAAAGCAAACTGCTTCTCACATACTCGGCTGTAAATAAATTGATTAAAATATAATAACAATGTACTTTCCTCATGTACTTGGTGCATATTTCATCACTCTGCTGCCTGCTTGACATTCTGCGCTTTTCTTTAAAACTATACTTATGGTTATAAATGAAATATATATATATATATATATATATATATATATATATATATATATATATATAGTCAGGGTCTGGGGTTGCTAGATAGGGTGGCATAGACACACAAGTCCAGTTTCTTTAGTCCAAAACAATAGTAGAGTTTTATTTTCACTCAAAAAAGGTAGTGCAGCAACAAAAGGAAACAATACAAAGATAAATACCTGCCCAGCTAGGCTCTAACTAAACATAGAATAGGTTACCTCACCTAGAATAACAGAAATCAAAAAGACAGTAGAATCATTCAGGACACAGCTCCAAAAATATGACCTCTCCATTTGGCACTCCAGTCAAGCTCTGCCAAAGTGTTGCTGCTGGAGCTGGCTTCTTAAGCCTCCTTGATGAGCAGACTCTCAACAGCTGAGTCACTGCCGGAACATCCCCAAAGTGTGGACTGGAGGGGGGTGGAATGACAGGTCCCACTACCAACCTACCTGTCATTCCTAAAAATCCAGCCCAATACTGAGCATTTACCAAAATGCTCAGCAGAAGAAAGTTGTCTGCTGAGAACAAACATTCCTTCTGGAGTTTTCTCATTTCACCAACCTGAGTTGTCTGGGTGAGATGTACACCCCCTCCATTACCTGACCATCCATCGGCTTACAATATATATACAGTGTTGGCCAAAAGTATTGGCACCCCTGCAATTCTGTCAGATAATACTCATTTTCTTCCAGAAAATGATTGCAATCACAAATTATTTGGTATTATTATCTTCATTTAATTTGTCTTCAGTGGAAAACCACAAAAAGAATTGTCAAAAAGCCAAATTGGATATAATTCCACACCAAACATAAAAAGGGGGGTGGACAAAAGTATTGGCACAGTTTGAAAAATCATGTGATGCTTCTCTAATTTGTGTAAGTAACAGCACCTGTTACTTACCTGAGGCACCTAACAGGTGGTGGCAATAACTAAATCACACTTGCAGCCAGTTGAAGTGGATTAAAGTTGACTCAACCTCTGTCCTGTGTCCTTGTGTGTACCGCATTGAGCATGGAGAAAAGAAAGAAGACCAAAGAACTGTCTGAGGACTTGAGAAGCAAAATTGGGAGGAAGTATGAGCAATCTCAAGGCTACAAGTCCATCTCCAAAGACCTGAATGTTCCTGTGTCTACCGTGCGCAGTGTCATCAAGAAGTTTAAAGCCCATGGCACTGTGACTAACCTCCCTGGATGTGGATGGAAAAGAAAAATTGACGAGAGATTTCAATGCAAGATTGTGCGGATGATGGATAAAGAACCTCAACTAACATCCAAACAAATTCAAGCTGCCCTGCAGTCCGAGGGTACAACAGTGTCAACCCGTACTAACCGTCGGCGTCTGAATGAAAAGTGACTGTATGGTAGGATACCCAGGAAGACCCCACTTCTTACTCAGAGACATAAAAAAGTCAGGCTGGAGATTGCCAAAACTTACCTGAGAAAGCCAAAAACGTTTTGGAAGAATATTCTCTGGTCAGATGAGACAAAAGTAGAGCTTTTTGGGAAAAGGCATCAACATAGAGTTTACAGGAAAAAAAAGAGGTCTTCAAAGAAAAGAACACGGTCCCTACAGTCAAACATGGTGGAGGTTCCCTGATGTTTTGGGGTTGCTTTGCTGCCTCTGGCACTGGACTGCTTGACCGTGTGCATGGCATTATGAAGTCTGAAGACTACCAACAAATTTTGCAGCATAATGTAGGGCCCAGTGTGAGAAAGCTGGGTCTCCCTCAGAGGTCATGGGTCTTCCAGCAGGACAATGACCCAAAACACACTTCAAAAAGCACTAGAAAATGGTTTGAGAGAAAGCACTGGAGACTTCTAAAGTGGCCAGCAATGAGTCCAGACCTGAATCCCATAGAACACCTGTGGAGAGATCTCAAAATGGCAGTTTGGAGAAGGCACCCTTCACATCTCAGGGACCTGGAGCAGTTTGCCAAAGAAGAATGGTCTAAAATTCCAGCAGAGCATTGTAAGAAACTCATTGATGGTTACCAGAAGCGGTTGTTCGCAGTTATTTTGCCTAAAGGTTGTGCTACCAAGTATTAGGCTGAGGGTGCTAATACGTTTGTCCGGCCCATTTTTGGAGTTTTGTGTAAAGTGATCAATGATTTGACTTTTTTTTCATTCTCTTTTGTGTTTTTTCAGTGCAAGCAAAATAAATGAAGATAATAATACCAAAGAGTTTGTGCTTGCAATCATTTTCTGGAAGAAAATGAGTATTATCTGACAGAATTGCAGGGGTGCCAATACTTTTGGCCAACACTGTATATACACATATATGTTCTGCCACATCTATTTGGTTCTCAGCCACAAGACTAAATGGGGTGATTCCATGGGATTTCCATCTTTTAAAAACTTAGTTTTGACCCTTATACTGTATGACCTGACCCATCGCTGTTCGCTTAATTGTGTTAGTGGTTTGTACTGCACCAAAAAGATCAAAATGACAGATTATCAACATTTTACATTTTTTAAACTTTACCAAAAATGTAATGGTAATAGCTAAGAGTATACGTATGCAGCAACTGTTTCATCTGGCAACATACTGTGAGCGTTGCTATATAATATAGAAAGATTATAACCTAGTAACATTGATGGGATTAGGCTCGAGTCTCTTTGGAGCATGTTATACTGTGTGGGGCCACTGCGTAGCATTATAATATTATACTGGGGCAGCCTCTGGGGAGCATATTATATTGTGTGGCGGACACCGTGGAGTATTATACTGGGGGCCCTCTGGGGAGAATATTATATTGTGTGGGAGCATTATATATCATGTGGGACCACTATTGGGGGATCGGGGAGCATTTTATACTTTGTGGGGCCACTATATAGCATTATATATCATGTGGGGCCACTGTGCAGGGGCTCAGGGGAGCATTTTATGTTGTATTATATACCATGTAGAGCATTATATTGTAAGGAGGCTCAAAGTTCCTGAATACTATGTAAGCCACCATTTTTCTTGTGGCCAGCGAGCATGCGCAGTTGGCTTTGCCCTAGGTCCAAGGCCTAGAAGTTAGAAGCCGCCACTGGAAGAAGACCTGGTTAAGACCTCATTCCAGAAGAAGATGGAGGCGGTGCTGGAGAGTTCTCTGGCAGCATTGGGGACGCCCCAGTGCTGTTTGAGCGCTGGGGCCCGCCCCCAGTGGCTGCAAAAGAACTCATTTACATACCGAGAAAGACTGGGATTTTAGACGAACGGCGGCGTGGAGAAGACAACGAAAGGTAGGAGACGAATAGCCTTTCTTAAGGCTATTACAACGTGTTATGGAGAAAAAGTGATTGAATGATAGGATCCCTTTAACCACGACTTTGATTTGATTTAATGTGGAATATATGGTTAATTTAAACTTCTTTTGTTGGTTTGGAGGCGTTAATGATTTCTTTCCTGGTGATCAAGTTGAAATGTAGGCTTACTTGGTGTTGAAGGGTAATGAAGAGTTTATTATTTTATCCCTGTTGGTTTAAACTAGTAGCTATGTGGTGCTCCAATTAGATGTATTAGATGGATTAATCGCTGATAACTGTTTAGGGTAGGGTAGTAGCTTGATAGATTTTCCTGAGGTCTAGGGTAGTGGATTTGTCAAGACCTTCACACTAAATGGAGCTTGGAGGTGGTTCATACAAGGTACTCTTTTCACTTGCTTCCATTTGTTTTATCAGCACACCATCTGAGTAATATTTCTGTAATTTTTCTAGTTTCTCACATCAGATTATATATTGGACTTTTAATATCATTATGGCCTTTACATAGAAACTTGAAATCTCTCTGGTTCTTATGGTCAGTACCGTAAATACCATACAATTTTGTTTGTGCTTTCTAGTATTGCTGTCTATACATTTGATGCTTGGAAATGTTTGATGAACAGATACAATGATATATTGTATCTGTTTTTCTTTTAAAATGTAATACAATAAGATTACACATAATGATAAGCACACTACTTGATGACCAAGGAATCCTGCTACTCATGTGCCCCCTTCCCAGTTACAAAAATTGGTGGCACCCATTGCTTTCCCCTAGAGACAGTCCAAATCACTGCCTATCACTAACAATAAGATTTATTCCTAACACTAATACAACTGTAAATATGTGTTTAAATATGCATCTGAAATTTCCCCAAGGTGGGACTATTAAAGGATTATCTTATTATTATGGAAGCAAAATCATGTTAACACATTTTTTTGTTTTGTTATGTTGTCAGTTCATGTACTGAGAAATTCTAAGTATATTGCAAATATTCGAATGTCCTGTTTCCAAACAAAAGTTAAATAATATGGATTAGAGTTAGTATGAGAAATATAAGATAATCTAATAGGTGTATCCATGTTACAGATGAAAACTGCATTAGTCCATAGTTAGAAGCCATTCAGTTCGCTGTCATGTTCTAATTAACTTTAAAGGTTCAGTTCATGTAACCGGCAAAAACAAAAATCAGTGTCTCACCCGAGGAACTATTCTAATTTGTAGGAGAAGTAACATGAACTAAATCCTGTGCAAGGCACATTAAATTACGTGTAATGATAATAAGCAGAACACAAATAAAATTATTTCTTTATATGTATTTTTTTTTTTTTTTACATTTTATTGGATGTTCACCACAGACCCAATTGAGAAGTGTATAAAAAAAAGATCTGAGACATCTGAACAAATGGCCGTGGGAGACGTATGCTAATTCGCTGTCAATAGGTGAACAAATTTTGAATTACTATATTCATACAGGTTCAAAATGAAATAAAAACCCTGAAAATTCTACAGAGCATTTCATTCTTATCCTATTTGGGCTATACAGTATTTATATGGTACATTAATATTAAAGAAAGAAACTGATGTAAGAATATAGAAGATAATGATTGGCTTTGTAAAATGTTAAATGTTGTACATATTTATTTCTGCCCGCTATATTGGAGGGATCCTGTCCCCGTATTACCTGTACAGCACTGGGTGTGTGCTTTATGGAAACTGCAATGAATGGAAGTTAGTTGACAGAAAATTGTTACAGAATATTAGAGTCTCCGGGAAGCGAGAGATCAGGGAATATACAAAGGCCACTGATGTGCTGCCAATATTCTGCATCTTTTTATCCTGTATAAAAGATGCATATTATTGGCAGCACAACATTCTGGATAGTCATGGATATGCCAGCAATATTGATTTAGGGGGCCTTATGACTATAGCGGGGGTCATCGGGGGCAGTGACAATTTACAGTAAAGGGGTATCATTTATATAAGGGACATTATGTTAAGGCAACAGTAGAGGTGTAAAAAATAAAAATACATTCACCGCTTCATTCCAGCGCTGTTTCTTCTGCTGCTCTATTAGTATATAGAGCCACTGCGGCGATGACATCACATTGACAGAATCTCTGCAGCCAATGAGCACAGTATACAGCTCAGAGCAGTGAATGCTTGTCTCATCAAAGTGATATCACTGCTGCAGCTACAGCATAGCAGGGGAGATGGCTGGTCCAGTACAGGAACTGAGGGGAAGATTTGGGTAAGTATCAATGCATTTTTATTTCTCAATTTTGTGACTTTTTAAATGCCTTTTGTAAAAAAAAAACAAAACAAAAAAAAAACAACAACCATAAACCAGGATAACCGACGTGATTCAGACTCCAGAGTATAATAAGCAGTGGCCTAAGAGAGGTGATCAAAGATTAAAAAACAGTGTTACTCACCTACCCTGGTCTCCAGCGTGACTCCCTGCTATCCCTGACATCAGGGACTGCTGAGGCCCAATCACAGAGCTCAGTGGTCCTTCACATCAGGAAGAAATGCTGAAGAGGACAGGGCTGAAGCCCAGGAGAGATGAATTGTACTATTTATAATGGTTGATCACATTCAGTCTGAATGAAACTGCCAGATGAACTTCACAAGATAAATCTCGTGAGGTTTGCCCAACACATGCTCAAACAGTAAAAGGAGTGTTTTTTTTAAATGTTGTGTGACTTACATATTCACCATTAATCGTAATTTCTCAATTAAAATTAATTTTGATTTAGGTCATAATTGCCCAGCCCTACTAGCTATGACCTGGTACAAATTTCACTCCAGGTGCCTGGCCTGAGGGGCTGTATACCTCATTATGAAAAGTCGAATGCCTTATCATAAATGAGATGCACGCTTCACCAACACTGGGGATATTTATAAATTTCCCAAAAAGTCCCATAAAAGCCACTGGACCTCTGCAATATAGCATACAATTGAACAGACCACAATTTTCCTCTTGTGGATTCATATGCAATAGATACAAGTCACGAGTGTTAATATTTAGTTGGGCCACCATGAGCACAAATAACAGCACGCATCCGTCTCGGCATGGAGTCTATAATGTTCTGTAGTATAGACTCAGGGATTTTGATCCATTTCTCGAGTATCAGGGAGCCCAGGTTGCGCAGATTCATTGGGGGTGGTGAGTGACAGCACAGGTTCCTTTCCAGCACATTCCAGTGTTTCGTGTGCTTCTCGTCGCACCCAGACACGACCATCACTCTGGAACAATGTGAAACGTCATTCATCTGACCACATGACCTTTCTCCACTGCTCTAGGGTCCAATCCTTGTGGTCTCTTGCAAATGACAGGCGCCGACGTCTGTTGGTCTCTGTCACCAATGGCTTTCATGTGGCGACACAACTGTTGAGACCCATTCCTTTGAGTTCTCGTTGTATTGTTTGCTCCGAAATGTGTCGCTCCGTCGAGTTGAACATCTGTGTGAGCTCAAAGGTGGTTTTCTGGCGGTTATTCTTCACCAGTCGCTTTAGGGACCTACGACCTCGAGTTTCGAGTATAGTCTTACGCCCACACTTTCCACGGTTGGAGGGGGTTCTCCACCATCTTGCCATGCTCGTACGATACGCTGAACAGTTCTCTGTCCGATACCAGTTACTTCGGCTATCTCCTTGGTCGATTTGTTGGCCTGATGCAATCCAATGACTTGCCCCTTCTTGAAGGCACTAACATCTCTTCCTCTGGTAGCTCTTCCATTGGTAGACATCGCTTCACACCTTTAATTATGATCTGCACTTGACAGGCTACAGCTCAATTATATATATTCAATTATATATGCAAATTCCTGTCATGAACAGTTCATAATTATATCAGGGGTGGAGCGGTACCTTGTTGCACAACGCAACTTTTTTTTTGGCCAGGCAGTGTAAGTCATACACAATAGGTTTGTGTACACAGGGTCTTGAAGAACAAATCCTTACTGATAGTATTTTTAAGAATTCATAAGTCGCCTCCTTTTTCATTGGTTTATTAGTTTTAATCACATGATCACATATTAGATTAAAACCAATTTTATTGACAGGTCAATATAAAATGCCAAATGATCAAGTAATATAAATAATGGAGACTCCTGTAATGTTACATAAGTGGTTGTTCAGAACATAAGAGTCCATAGACTAAGGATGTGCGTGTGCCTGGAAATGATTTTTCGATGAGACCGGGTGCATTGCTGTGACTTTGTTGAAGAAAATAATTGTGTCACACTGTACAGGAAGTGCCCTTTGGCTTGCCAGGCTTAGTTATGTGCGAGCTCCTTCAGTACTTAGACAGCAGTGCTGTAAGTGGTTTTGCATATTAACTAAGTGCAGAGTAACCTTCCTTTACCTCCTCCCAGCCCCACGTCCTCCACCCGGCCTCAGGAAGCAACACTAGGGCTCACTATGAAATGCATTGAGGAGGTTGCCAGTGGGTTGGCATGGTAACTGTTCTGCTTTCAGCAGCAACTTTTCTGGCTTGAAAAAAAAAAAAGACGATATAACTAGAAAAGCTTCATATTATGATCTGATAGGGAAAAAAGTAATACAACAAATTATGATCCTGAATATATGTGTATTTATATACTATCTTCTTTGTTATAGTTTAAAATCAAAACACGTCTCTCCCCACGTCAAGGGGAAGTATAACTTTTATTATGCAGATAAAGGTGGAACGCGTCACATGATGACATATTATTTAAATTGTGTGTATAATATGGTTTTTTTTTTCACTTGTGTTGTTTATCCTGTAAGTAACTGACTATTCATATAGACAGCTGCAGACTGTTGTAGTTTCTACATTGTCTACTGGAGCATAGACAGGGGCGGATCCAGGGCCGGGCGAGCCGGGCAGTCCCGGTCGGCATGTCCCGACTCCAACAGAGCTCAGCGTTAAAGCAGGAGCTGAGCTCACAGCTCCTGCTTTAAACGCCTATGTATTTCATCTCATCGGCGGTAGGACGCCGATGAGATGAAATACATAGGCGTTTAAAGCCGGAGCTGTCACAGCTCAGCTCCGGCTTTAACGCTGAGCTCCGGCCTCTGGCATTTTTAGCCGCTATGTGATAACGTCATCACATCGCAGCTACAATATGTGTCTGAGGGAGAGAGCTGCGGGGGAACGAGGAATGGTGAGTGTGTGTGTGAGTGTGTGTGAGTGAGAACGGCATGACACTGGGGCAGATGGAGGGGGAGAACAGCATGGCACTGGGGCAGATGGAGGAGGGAGAACGGCATGACACTAGGGCAGATGGAGGGGGGAGAATGGCATGGCACTGGGGCAGATGAAGGGGGAGAACGGCATGACACTGGGGCAGATGAAGGGGGAGAACGGCATGACACTGGGGCAGATGAAGGGGGAGAACGGCATGACACTGGGGCAGATGAAGGGGGAGAACGGCATGACACTGGGGCAGATGGAGGGGGGGGGACAGCATGACAGTGGGACAGATGGAGGGGGAGAATGGCATGACACTGGGGCAGATGGAGGAGGGAGAACGGCATGGCAATAGGGCAGATGGAGGAGGGAGAACGGCATGGCACTGGGGCAGATGGAGGAGGGAGAACGGCATGGCACTGGGGCAGATGGAGGGGGAGAACGGCATGACACTGGGGCAGATGGAGGGGGAGAACGGCATGGCACTGGGGCAGATGGAGGAGGGAGAACGGCATGGCAATGGGGCAGATGGAGGAGGGAGAACGGCATGGCACTGGGGCAGATGGAGGAGGGAGAACGGCATGGCACTGGGGCAGATGGAGGGGGAGAACGGCATGACACTGGGGCAGATGGAGGGGGGAGAACGGCATGACACTGGGGCAGATGGAGGGGGGAGAATGGCATGACACTGGGGCAGATGAAGGGGGAGAATGGCATGGCACTGGGGCAGATGGAGGGGGAAGAACAGCATGACACTAGGGCAGATGAAGGGGGGAGAATGGCATGACACTGGGGCAGATGGAGGGGGGAGAATGGCATGACACTGGGGCAGATAGAGGGGGAGAGAACAGCATGACAACACTGGGGCAGATGGAGGGGGGAGAACGGCATGACACTTGGGCAGATGGAGGGGGGAGAACGGCATGACACTGGGGCAGATGGAGGGGGGAGAACGGCATGACACTGGGGCAGATGGAGGGGGGGAGAATGGCATGACACTGGGGCAGATGGAGGGGGGGAGAACAGCATGACACTGGGGCAGATGAAGGGGGGGAGAACAACATGACACTGGGGCAGATGGAGGGGGAGAACGGCATGACACTAGGGCAGATGAAGGGGGGATGGCATGACATTGGGGCAGATGAAGGGGAGGGAACGGCATGACACTGGGGCAGATGAAGGGGGGAGAACGGCATGACACTGGGGCAGAGACGGGGGGGGAATGAAACTGTGGGCAAATAAAGGGGGAGAATGGCATGAAACTGGGGACAGAGATAGAGGGGAGGGACATGAAACTAGGGGTAGATGAAGGGTGTATATGAAAATGGGGGGGAGATGTAATTTACGGGTGACTGTAGGAGGATTATACTGTGTGGAATCACATGAAAATTGAATGAGAATGGGTGGAGTCAACATAAAAGTGGGCGTGGCCTAATTTGCTGCGGCGCGTTTTGTTCCCTCTTTCTAGTCTTCAACAGTTGGGAAGTACAGGTTAGAAGTGCGAGACCCCCAGTAAGTAGGGCCCTGCCAAAGTCAATTGCCCAGGGCCCCGCAAACCCTGGATCCGCCACTGAGCATAGATATATTGGCCAACAACTTGGGCAGCTCACTTGTTATCTCGCTGTTCACACTAGGCTAGGGTCAGATCATTACCATACAGCTAAGGTACACACATTGTGAACATACCGCAGAATTTCTGCCGTGAGATTGTGCAGTCTGTTCTGCAAACCACCACAACAAAAACTAAGCTAAGGCCCCACTGTCCCACATGGAGGAAAAACTGCCTTTTTTGTTGAAGATATTGCAGCATTTTTTTTTGAGCCAAAGCCATAAATGGATTACGTAGAAATATAATAGCTTCCTTTATATTTCCCATTGTTTTTGTATTTGGCTCAAAAAAAAACACAGCAAAATCTGTAACAAAAAAAGTAGCTTTATAAAAACATGGGGCCATAACCCCTTTTTTTGGTGTGGCTCACCTGGCATGTTTGCACCTTCCACAATACTTTCATGAAAGTAAAAATGTCATGGGAGTTTAGCTACATTCTACTAATATTATAAATGTGAAAATTTGGATGTTTGTGTGTTTGTGTTTGCTCCTCAATCACGCAAAAGCGGCTGAACGGATTTGAATAAAATTCGGCACATAGATAGATTGTAACCTCGATTAAAATATAGGCTACTTTTTATCCCGGTAAATGACATGGCTTCTCAACTGTTATGAATTTATGTTCACAGACTATATTAAATTGCTGCTGCAGCAACCTTATCTCAGACAGCGCTGTTATCTCTATGTGTAAACACACGCTAATCCTCAGTGGATTGTGTACATGCATTTGCATATTATCTGATCTGCTCCAGGCACTGCTAACATGGGCAAACACATTTAATCCAAATTGGTAGTTTTTCAATTTTAAACATGCCGGGGGAAAAAGAGAATCTAATTTGTTGCAAACAACGAGAGCTATGAAGGTAGCCAGAAGTCAAAGAGTTCTCCTCAAGTGGAGCTGAGGGAAATCATCGGCACCAACAACACACTCATTATATGGCTTCCCAGCGAGCTGCTGACATGCCAGAACAATTACAGGCATGGTGTGAAGAACAATTTCAGTGCCAGGCCAACTTAATAGCTGCTGAAATGCTCATTATATGGCGTCCCAGTGAGCTGCCGAGATGCCACAACAATCACGGGCACAGCACGAGGGACGAGTTCAGCGGCAGGTCAGATTGAGAGTTGCCGAAATGCTGGAGTAGGCGGGTCATCAACGCCAATAACACGGTCATTATATGGCGTCCCAGTGAGCTGCTGAGATTCCGAAAAAATCACAGGCATGGTGCGAGGAACAAGTTCAGCAGCAGGACAGCTTAAGAGTTGCCAAAACACCGGAGCAGGCAAACCATCGACGGCAGTAATTTGCTGAATATAGGCGGATCAGAGGCTTGTAATATATAATTTATGACAATTTACTGGTGCAAATGATCTCTGAAATCCATGCCAGCTGTGCTATTCCAGCAATGGGGGAAGGAGTCGTCTGGGGGAGGAGTCGTCACATATATAAAGAGGCATGCGTCATAAGCGAGGAGGCCCATGTGACCCCGGCCTTAGAGGGTAGGCTTAAAAATAAGATCTAGATGAAAGAGTATAACAATACTACAGGTAAGAATTTCTAGACATACTCTGTGCAGAGAAGGGGAGGAGATAAGCTGTGACATTACCTGCAACATTATCTATAGAAGCGTTAACCCTTTCCTGACATCCGCCGATGCTAGTACGGCGCATCCCGGGTGTGAAACTATGGCGACCACCCGAGAGCCGGGCGGCCGCCATAGCTGCCGGGTGTCTGCTGCTTTAAAAGTAGACAACCGGTGCTAATGTCTCCAATCGGTCCAGGGACTGATCGGAGGCATTAACATTTCCGGCACCTCGGTCAAAGCTGACCAAGGCGCCATTTTCCCGGCGGTGCGTGGGCACCGCCGTTTTCCTGGTGATTGCAGCCACCCAGAGTAAGCTCCAGGGCCGGTGTCACATTACTATGACAGGCGGGAGCCTTGTGAAGGCTCCTTGGCTTGTCATTACATTGCTTCTATAGCAGGCTATGTTACATAGCCTTCAATAGAAGTGCTGGTACTTTGCAATGCATTAGCATTGTAACGCATTGTATTAGTGATCAGACCCCCTTGGGTTCAAGACCCCCTAGGGGGTCTAATAAATGCAAAAAAAAATTTAAAAAAGCAAAAAAATATATAAAATTTTTTAAAAAGTATTAAAAATTCAAATCACCCCCCTTTCCCTAGAGCACATATAAAAGTAGTTAAATACTGTGAAACACATACATGTTAGGTATCCCTGTGTCTGAAATCGCCCGCTCTACAAATCTATAAAAATATTTTTCCTGTTCGGTAAACGCCGTAGCGAGAAAAATAGTCAAAAGTGCCAAACCGCCGTTTTTTCACTGTTTTGATTCTGATAAAAATTTGAATAAAAAGTGATCAAAGCAATAGCATTTCCCAAAAATGGTATAACTAAAAAGTATACTCAGCCCTGCAAAAAAAGACGCCCTTTTCATCCCCGTACACTGACGTATAAAAAGTTACGGCTGTCAGAATATGGCGACTTTTAGAAAAACATTTTTTTAACACAGTTTTGGATTTTTTTTAAGGGGTTAAAATGTAAATAAAACCATATAAATTTGGTATCCCCAGAATCGTAAGGAAACCCAGAATTCAGGGGACATGTCATTTTGGCTGCACAGTGAACACCGTAAAACCGAAGCCCATAAGAAATTCGCAGAAATGCATTTTTTCTTCAAATCCACCCCATTCTGAATTTTTTTCCAGCTTCCCAGTACATTATACAGAATAATTAATGGTAGCATCATGAAGAAAAATTTGTCCCACAAATATTAAGACCTCATATGGCTCTGGGAGTGGAGAAATGAAAAAGTTATGGGGTTTAGAAGGAGGGGAGTCAAAAACGAAAATCAAAAAATGCCATCGGTGGGAAGGCGTTAACTATTGTAATTCTGTCTTGTATGTGATTTAAATGATGTGAATACTGCAAAGAATCCCTTTACAGAAATGACAAGTGTCATTCTATTATTAGGATCAGCGGCCAAAATGAATAACTGCAGGGGGGGGGGTTTGCAGGTACTTTTTTTTTTTTTTTTAACAAAAAATAGTAACATTAAAAATGTAATAGTTTACAATATGTTTAACATAAAAACTTGATTCAAAAATAAGTAATTTTAGGTGACAACTACACATCAACTTCTATTAATTCATGATGATAATAAAGGGGTTACTGGGAAACAAACTATCTTTCAACAACTCTCCACTATTAGGCTAAGTTCACATTTCCGTTCTTAGGCCCCGTTCCCGGCTTGCGCGTGTTACACATTGCAATCAATGGGAGGCTTTATAACCCATTAATTTCAATGTGCAGCGCGCTTAAGCCGACACCCATTGAAGTCAATGGGATCTGTTTTGAAGCGCCTCGCTCTGACACATGTTTACGTGTCTAAATAATACATGTGTAAAAATAAGACTCCCATTGACTTCAATGACATTTTACATGTTTTTTGACGTGTATTTTGACGTGTTTGAAGTCAATGGGAGTCTTATTTTTACACATGTATTTTTTACACATGTATTTTGCCAAAATGAACGCGCGTTTATTCTGTGTGAATGGAGGTCATAGCCTTAAATCCCTTGTTCTCATTCATTGGAATGGCTGATGCAGATGAATCCCTGTCCGTCTGCATTCATTCCAATTTAAGTCCAGGGCCCTATGTTGCAAATATGGCAAAAAAGGCTGCGTTTTACAGTACTTGCAAAGTCGATGGAATTTTGTCTAATCCAATCCACACATTGCAGAAAAATATCTACAGCGGATTTGCTGTGATTTCAAAAACACTTGCTTTTTTGAAAACTGTAGTATGTCAGTTGTACCTATGGAAATGCTACCATTTTCTGTATAAGCAGAAAGTCTTCAGAGGAAAACTCTGAACTTTCTGTGGAAAATGCTGTGAAAAAATGCATCGCAGTCTTTATTGCGGTTTTCTTCTGTCATGTTTATCTTTTCATATGGAAGAAAAAGTTGTATGTAGTAATTTCGGCTATTACAGAAAAGGAGTAGAAATAATGCTGCATTTTATAGTCCCAGCAAGGTCAATGAGACTTTATTTAATATCTCATCCAGACTATGACTGATCTACACCCATACATTTATAAAGGAGGGGGCATAAATTAAAAATGCAGTGAAAAATGCAAGCTTCTTTGCTCAGTTTTTTTCCAAAATGTTTTTTCTGCAGTGTTTTTTAGATGCATTTTGATACATGTGGCTTTAGTCTTACACTATAGCCTAAAGTTATAAGTAATGCAACAGAAAATACATTGTTTTTAATATACTACCAAAATGAATGAGATTTTGGTTATCTAATCTACACACTTCAGAAAAAAAAGCTGCGGAAAAGCTGTGTTTCAAAACCAGATACAATCTTTGAAAACAAAGCATGTTTAGCTGCAGAATCATGAACATTTTTCCTATATATTTAATAGGGGAACAATAACAACAGAGTAAAAACTTAATTGAAAATACTGTGAAAAAACAAACATTTTTGACATGTTTTTGGGGGTTTTTTCTGCACCATTTTTAAGCTGCATTTCTGTGTAAACTCTGGTTTCTACTGCTTGTCTTCTCTGACCACGCAGTTATACTTTCCTGAACACATCATATATAATTACTGTACATTGTACAGAATAAAATACAAAGTATTTTAAAGGACTAAAACCCACACATTAAAAACCTCATTGTGATTGTGTTTGACCAAAATGACTGCTGCACATTATAGCAGTTTTTGGCCTTTGATTATGAAGGTCAACAGTTAAATTGGTGTATTTCGTAGGTTCAGAGTAATACTGTAGATGGGAGGATTTTGTTACGGTTATGGTGCTTTGTTCTTAAAACAAATTTGGTTCATTTACATTAAAGCCTCATTTTTTTCTATTATATTATTGTCTATATTTAAATTCACACAACCTAATTCACACATATGCTATACACTAAAACCGACTAAGGCTAATGCCTTACATAGCGGACCGCAGCAAAAAACCATAGAAGAACCATAGCGACAGCACAACTTTGTTTTTCCCACATCACTTTTCACAGAAAGTCTCCATGGACTTTATGCTTCAGTTATACCTATCGGGAAACTGCCAGCATTTCCATAGGTATAATTAACATGCTGCAATTTGCAAAATCGCAACGTTTTTGGAAATCGCAGTGTATTTTCTGCGCATATTTTCCTGCAATGTGTGGATGGGACTCGCTAGATACCCTTTAGGACTGTGACCAAACCTCATACCACATGGGGCTTGCTAAGATCACGAAGCTCAAGTTGGTAAATCCGGCTAAAACGCGGACCGAATTTCATAGGTGTGAAGCTAGCCTATGGCTGGGGCCCCACTCTGCGTATATGCCGCAATTTGAACAGAATTTGTTTCTGCTGTGGTCTTTTCTGCAGCACTTTTGGTGTAGCGGCCCGCTATATGGCCCATCAACCTGCTGCCTCAGGTACAGATCCAATTCTCAGACATCTCCTGTATATATTATGGGCCGATCACAACATGACGTACATCAGAACGCTTCCATATAAAATGTCTTGTTCAGTCTATGGTTCATGGTCTACCCGTCATTTACATAACAGCTGGAGAGTGTTGGCTTGTTCACCAGTTAATAATATAGATGCCAGCTAACAGCAGAGCTAGAAATCCTTCCTCATATGACACAGCGTGTCAGATTAGTGCAGTGTTTTGTGCTTGACATTTTTCGGATCACTATTAAATGTCACTATTCTGTTTTCTCGTGTTGTCTTTGATAATGTTTACAAGTGAATGTGAAATATTGATTCTGAGAGTAAGACCTAGATCATTTCCTACACACAAAACATAAATGTTTTGGACATTTTAACAAATACATTTTCATTTTTCTTGCTTGTGAGGCAATTGACTTACTATCTTTTCTCATTGTAGCTGTCAATCTCAGTTAGTCCCCTGAGACAAATTATAGCATCTAAGTTAAACCACATGATATTCTCGGTAGACCAAACAGTTCAGAGTAACATGTTCTATACACATAACATTCACAAAGCAATTGGCACACATATGGAGAAAAGTATTTTTTTTTTAATTTTTATAATATTTTTTCTTGTTCTAATGTTTATATTTTTAATGATGAAAGATGATTTTATACATATTAAATTCTTATTTTTCAATTAAAATATTTTTTATGATTTCTTGATCATTTGCTCAAGAGAATCTCCACAGGCATTATGATAATGAGGATGAATAAAATAGTCTTTTACATAAAAAGTCTTGTTATCTCTTCCTCTTCCCGATCTTTGCTGCTAAGGTATCTTGATAAGATTGCAATAGACTGAAATATTACACAAAGAAAAACAATAGATCTCCTGCTTAGATTGTAATAAATGTTGACCTGTCAGGTATGATAACACTAATAATCTTTATTTATATAGCTGCAGCATATTACAGAACTTTATAAATGTGAGGAGACATGTCCAGCAAAATCAGGCTTTATAAGGATAAGGGTATATTCATACAGTAGAAAATTAAGAGAAATTCCTCTTCATTTTCCGCTGCCATATTCGGCACAGGATAGCCTTGACGGAATGCCATTGCAGGGAATCAGCATTCTGTTGTGGCTTTCCACTGCTGATTTCTTCCAGAAGAATGGGCCTAATCAGGAGGGAGCAGTAACTAAAGACTTGTGGGCCCGGGTGCAAACTTTTGTCCAAGGCACCCTACCCTCTTCCTAGAGCGAATTCTTGATAGTGGCGGTTATGGGCACTGAAGCAATATCTCAGATACCTGAAAGGGGTATAGCTTTAGTACACCACAGTGGCCCCCAAATAGTATTAGGTGCTCCGTAGTGTCCCCCAAACAGTATTACGTGCCCCACAGTAGCCCCCACACAATATTATATGTTCTACTATGGCCCCCACACAGTATTATATGCTCACAGTGGCCCTCTTGTGATTTAGTATCTACAGCAAGAAATGCCCTGGAGCAGATGCTCTGCCCTGGACAGGTGAGTATAAGTATTTTTTTATTTTTATACACCTGACATTTAATGGAAATGGTCCCATTCAGGTCCCTTTCTATTTACAATATGTATAGCAGTCGGGGAACAAGGCTTTCCCTGACAACTATGGTCCAGGGCCCCGGCTATTTCCAGCTGACCATAGGTCCCATGCTGCTCCGGGCCTGGTTGCACTCCCTGCGACCATGATCGTTATGCCACTGGGAAGGAGTCTTGAGCCGCAGAGTCCATGGCAAGATCAAAGAGTGTTTCTGTTTTCAAGGGAAGGCAGATTTGAATAGGAATCTGCTGCAGATTTAGAGGTTCCCCCAAATCCGAGGCAGATTTCTACATGTGAACGTACCCTAACAGACTAACCAACAATACAAATAGGCATTAGTGCCCTACTTGCAAGAGCTTACAAGGAGGAAATCTGGTGATACTGGTAAGAGTGCTTGTTTTGTATAATAGTATATTTTATAGTAAATAGGGTAGTTCATATAATGCTCTGAAATAAAGTCTGTTAGGTTGCATAGGAGCATGGGGAATATTTCTGAATGAATGGTTGAGGTTCTGAGAAATAATTGTGATACAAGGCCATAATTCATTTTACAAAATGTGATAGGCCTGTCTAAAAATATGTGCTTGAAAGGCAATCTTAAAACTGCATCCTTGGACTAACCCGATTGTTAAAGGGTAGTGACATTCCAGAGACCTAGTGCAACACAAAAAAGTCTAGGATTTTGGAATGGGGTAGTTTGGATGTTAGCCTACATTGAGATGACTGATAGTGAAAAGGGCCATGAAAAATGTCCATTTTTTCATAGCCGTTTTGCTGTCCCTCTGAAATCCAAGCGGCAGTGCTGCAGTACCTACACTCACCGCTATAGTTTGTATGACGAGTGAGCAGCATAGGTCGCAGTATTAAACAATACCACAAACCTTGGTACCGGAAGATCTGCTGGGGTCTGGGCGTTGGACCCCAGCAGATCTAATATGGCCATCAATATTAGAAACTGGATAACCCCTTTAATGTTGATGGTAGGACAGTCTATTCCTTATGGCCATTAATGGTTATCACTGGAAATCATCTACATGGGAAAACATGTTACTTTTTGAAAAATTGTATCTTTATTAGAGATAAGCGAGTAGTATTCGATCGAGTAGGTATTCGATCGAATACTATGGTATTCGAAATATTTGTACGCGATCGAATACTACTAGCTATTCGCAGTAAATATTCGATTCAGAGCCAGCGTTGATTGGCTGAATGCTATACAGTGTATAGCATTTGGCAAATCATCACTGGTTCTGCAGCAGGCTTGTCCTTGCTAGTCAGGAGAACTGGCAGCTTGCTGTTACGAGCGAGCTTACTTTTTCTCATAGGAATGAATAGACCAGCATTGATTGCCCAGTGTACAGCATTCGACCAATCAACGCTGGTTCTGCCGGAGGCTCGTCTGTGAGGAGGCAGAGTCTAAGATCGGACCACAGCAGTCTCCATTGTGGTCCGATTTTAGACTCCGCCTCCTCACAGACGAGCCTCCGGCAGGACCAGCATTGATTGGCTGAATGCTGTACACTGGCCAATCAATGCTGGTCAATTCATTCCTATGAGGAAGAGAGTCAGCTCCCTCATAACAGCAAGCTGCCAGCTCTCCCGACTAGCAAGGACGAGCCTGCTGCAGAACCAGCGTTGATTTGCCACTGGCCAATCAACGCTGGTCTATTCATTTCTATGAGAAAAAGTAAGCTCGCTCGTAACAGCAAGCTGCCAGCTCTCCTGACTAGCAAGGACGAGCCTGCAGAAAATCAACACTGGTTCTGCAGCAGGCTCATCCTTGCTAGTCGGGAGAGCTGTCAGCTTGCTGTTACAAGGGAGCTGACTTTTTATCAGCGCAACTTCAAGTACTGTGCAGTTAAAGTGCACGGTCCCCATAGACTATAATGGGGTCCATGCGCTTTAACTGCACAGTGCTCCTCCTAAACACTCTCCTCCTGCTATTCGTGTACTTGGTGACTCTCCTTTAGTCGAATAGTGGTTTCCCCTGAAATGAGCATTTTTTCCCATAGACTATAATGGGATTCGATATTCGATCGAGTAGTTGAATATTGAGGCTCTACTCGAAACGAATAACGAATCTCAAATATTTCACTGTTCGCTCTCTCTAATCTTTATTAAACAAATGTGTGGTTCATTCAACAGATGACATGGAAATCGCCAACACTACAGGTATATTTTGTATAAATATGATCTTTAAACACGCAATCTATCACAGTAATGAGAAAAGCAGGTCACTGTAGTAAAAATGGAAAGCTATTACAGATGGCAGAAATATCAGCAGAACAGAGCCTAGATTATAAACTGCAGTCATTGGCTGTGGCAGTGTCACCAGGCCTATCTGAAAGCATACTTTCTTTACTAAATCTATTACATATTATATCAATGTGGATCATCATTCCGATTTCAATCTTGTACCCTAATAATACTACAAATACATATATTGAAGTAGATGGTGCTGAAACATATAAGCCATTACTAATGGATACTGTTTGCCTGCTTTATATTATTTCGTTGCTGGCCACTTGGCAGCGTTTCAGCTCTGCTTCACTAGGCCAAAGCTATGATTAGGGAATTTAGCTTTGCTGCATTGTCTGTTGGGAGTCTAAAACCCACCTCCTGTCTCATCGGAGGCTTTGAGCACATTTAAGCATGCCAATTTTGCTGTGTTGTGGCAGTAATTTAACACACACGCCTTATTGTAATTGTTCTGAAGCAGATTACAAAGTATACACTTTATAGGGCAGTATTTTGAGTTTTTCAATGGAATGTAGCATGCCCTATATGTTTGTTACAATTATACCATGATTGTCCTTTTTTTTTTGCATTCACACACAGCCCATAGATCCTTCAGTTGTGGGTTTGTGGCATTTCTTTAACTTTTTTTGGTCTTAGTTAGCAGTTTGCATGTTCTCTCAGTGTTTATGTGATTTTCCTCTGGGTAATCTGATTTCCTCCAAAACTCCAAAGACATATTGATAGGGAATTAAGATTGTGAGCCCTAGATGGGACAGTATTGGCATTATCTGTAAACGTGCTGTGAAATATGATGGCTTTATATAAGTAAGCAAAATACATTCTCTGAGGACATTTTTCCACATACACAACAACTATAACAAAATTTGCCAGTGGTATGAGCTCTAGACCTCATTCACATGACAGTGAATAACATCTATGGGTTACGTCACTTATTTATTTTGATTATTTATATAGCGCCATCATATTACACAGCACTTTACAAACATTGTCAATCTGTGTCCCATATAGAGACCTGATACTGTTTCTTTTTTCTTGATAAATCTTCTTCATGGCTGAAGAAGTATGGTTTGTGAACTCATTTCTGGTATAATACATGAGGTTGGAGGTTGGTAAATACTGTATAAGATTCATGTTCAGTCCAATAAGAAATAGGTTTAGATGGAGACAACAACCCCCTGACATGTTATGTATGTGATGTCACTTCCTGCGGGTGGTTTCATTGGGAAGTCTCAGTGGGCAGTATGTGGTCTCATTTTCCATTGCTCTTCATGTCTTTGTATTGTGAATGACTTGCTATCTGTGTGATGGTGATGGCTTCATGTTTAATAATCACTCACTTTCTATATATCACCTTCTTTCAGCCTCTCCATTAGCACACGGATGGAGCGGCCTCCTCCACAGGCATTTAGAGGTAAGTACCAGCATGTTATACTATATATTTATCATTCTTATCATCTTCATCTATAAATAGGTTTTATATTATATTAAGATTAGATATTTTGGGTCTTAATAACTAGACACAGGACTTTGGCCAGTGCAGACAGTAGAAATGACACCATCATACGTTATATGCGCTCTCGGTAACCTGGTGTGGCAGCAATTATCAATAATATTTCAACACGCCATTGCAATATTAGGTCTTTAATGTTATTTAGAAGTCAGGTAAGCATTGTCATTTGATTATTAAAACTACTTCCACACCTCAATCCCTCACCAATCTGTACTCTTCTTCCATGTGGCCCAGAGACTCCAAAAGGTTGGACACTCCTGCTTCAATGTGTTCTGTGAATGCTCAGGGCAAGGGAAAGGGCTGCTGGAATAATTTGTACCATTATATTACCTATTATGATCACTTCACTCTCTTTTGTATGTCATTAAAGCTACAGATAACAAACGCTCTTTGTGCTAAGCGAGAAGTGCCTTCAGGTGCAGATATAAGACCATTTATTATGTCTTTTATAGTGGTTTAAGTATATGTATTGTGTAGTGCATTATGGAATACTTTCTATGCGGTAAGCATCCTTGAAAGATCCCGACTTTATTAATGATCTTAGCGGCAAAAAACCTAGTTTGGTTTTTATGTGTTTTTCATCTATAAAAACCATAGTAGAGAAAAAAAGGAAGTAGTTATGTTATCTCACCTAGGATAGTCATATTGTTCCACCCAGGGTCGGCTTGGGGTGTCTAGGGCCAATCAGTGGAATTGTTTCTAGGGGCCCACCGCCAGGACCCTGCAAAACTCCAAAAATGGGCCGGACAAAAGTTTTGACACCCTTAGCCTAATACTTGGTAGCACAACCTTTAGACAAAATAACTGCGAACAACCGCTTCCGGTAACCATCAATGAGTTTCTTACAATGCTCTGCTGGAAGTTTAGACCATTCTTCTTTGGCAAACTGCTCCAGGTCCCTGAGATGTGAAGGGGGCCTTCTCCAAACTGCCGGCTTGAACATTTTTGGATGTTAGTCAAGGTTCTTTATCCACCATCCGCACAATCTTGAATTGAAATCTCTCGTCAATTTTTCTTTTCCGTCCACATCTAGGGAGGTTAGTCACAGTGCCATGGGCTTTAAACTTCTTAATGACACTGCGCACGGTAGACACAGGTACATTCAGGTCTTTGGAGATGGACTTGTAGCCTTGAGATTGCTCATGCTTCCTCACAATTTTGCTTCTCAAGTCCTCAGACAGTTCTTTGGTCTTCTTTCTTTTCTCCATGCTCAATGTGGTACACACAAGGACACAGGACAGAGGTTGAGTCAACTTTAATCCATTTCAACTGGCTGCAAGTGTGATTTAGTTATTGCCACCACCTGTTAGGAGCCTCAGGTAAGTAACAGGTGCTGTTAATTACACAAATTAGTGTCAAACAGTGTCAATACTTTTTTCCACCCCCTTTTTTATGTTTGCTATGTAATTAAATCCAATTTGGCTTTTTGACAACTCTTTTTGTGGTTTTTCATTGAAAACAAATTAAATGAAGATAATAATTCCAAAGAATTTGTGATTGCAATCATTTTCTGGAAGAAAATGAGAATTATCTGACAGAATTGTAGGGGTGCCAATACTTTTGGCCAACACTGTATATACACACATATACATTTATATACATTCATATACCATATATGTCATATATATACTTATATGAATGTATGAATACTATATATACTCACATATATACATACACTCACTCCTACAGATTATTATAGTATACTGTATATACATACCTGTATACAAACATACAGTACTCACACAATATACAAGACACAAACTTTAAACAAATGTACACATATATACATATTAAATGGACAGATTTTACCAAAATAATATACTCACATTTTCCAGAAAAGTGAGCCATCACAGCAGACTGCTTCCAGTCTTCCCCACATGCTCCGATGAGAGAGACCACTCACTGTGAGGAGGAGAAGGAGGATGGAGGACGTCCAGGCCAGTGGCGGATCCAGGGTTTGCGGGGCCCTGGGCAATTGACTTTGGCGGGGCCCTACTTAATGGGGGGTCTTGCACTTCTAACCTGTACTTCCCAACTGTTGAAGACTAGTAAGAGGGAACAAAATGTGCGGTGCGCGCAGCGCGCCGCAGCAAATTAGGCCCCACCCATTTTTTGTTGACTCCACCCATTCTCATTCAATTTTCATGTGATTCCACACAGTATAATCCTCCTACAGTCACCCGTAAATTATATGTCCCCCCTCCATCTCTCCCCATTTTCACAGCAGGTCCTCACAGGAAAGCAGGTATACAGTAGCTGCAGCAGGTCAATGAGAGGATTACGAGCAGCCATTATACAGTAGCTGTTGCTGAAGCTGCACACATGTCCTCCGATATATACTTTCCCTATATATTGGGAGGACACCATGTGCAGCTTCAGCATCAGCTAATGGGGGCCCGTGTGTGTTGAGGCAAATGCAGATACATTGGTCAGGTGCTCAATTGGGGGGCCCTGACCAATGTATCTGCATTAGTACAATGAGGACTTAACAGTCGGGGCTCGGGGCCCACCAGGGGATTCACCTGTTCCCCGATGGACCAACCCAACCCTGGTTCCACCTCCATAGTTCATGGATGCTATGAACTTGTCATATTAAAGGAAATGTATTCACTATATATTTGTTTTATTATTTAACCCCTTCCTGCACTCTGCATTATTATATTGTGCTGAGCATATAGTTAATGCTCAGCGGCGTAATAGTACTGCGCTGTAATGCCATGGGCAAAGTATCTTTGCCTGTGGCATTACTTCTGTCACTAGCCGAGGATAGGCCCGGACTAGCCGCCGGAGTCGTAAGGTAGCCCCCCTGCCACCCCTTGGATCCAAGGAGTTGCTATGGCAGTCAGAGGGCCAAGCAATGGCCTCTGACTACATACGTACAGTTCACATAGCGATCTAATATGTGATGTGTTGCAATACTATGTATTGCAGTACATTGCACTGGAGATTACAGATCCCAGGTTCAAGTCTCCTGGGATAGTAAAAATTAAAAAAAAACAAAAAACAAACTACATTTACATTTATAAAATATATAACATAAAAAATAAACAAACATGTTAGGTATCCCCCATATGCGTATAAGCCCCTGCTAACCAAACATATCTTTATCCCATAAGGTGAATGCAAATGTGCAAATTGAAATATTTTGTTCACTTCGATTTCGCCAAAAAATAGCAATAAAAAGTAATCAAGAAGTCATAGATACCAAACATTGAATCCAATACAAAGTACAAATTGCCCTGCGCATAAAGAGCCCTTACAACCCTTACAGCCCTGTCAACAAAACAGTAAAAAAGTTATAGGCATCCGAATATGGTGACACCAGAAACATTGTTCATCTTCAAAAAGTGATATTTTATTTGCAAAAGCGGTAAAACATAATAAAACCAATATAAATATAGTATTGGCCTAATCGTAATAACCCACTGGACAAAGTGCCTTTTCCAATAATGTTACAAAGAAATCTCCTACAAAAGAAGTATCAGTCTATTGTCAGGTTTAGTGGGCATAGTATAAACTAAAGGAATTTAGGATTTATTAAAATAGATAATGATTTTTTTTTATCATCAAAATTTTTAAAAATTAGGTTTAAAATGAAACCTTGATATAAATCATTGTATGATAACACACTCCTTTATGTAGAGACTAGAGATGAGCGAACAGTGTTCTATCGAACTCATGTTCGATCGGATATTAGGCTGTTCGGCATGTTCGAATCGAACACCGCGTGGTAAAGTGCGCCATTACTCGATTCCCCTCCCACCTTCCCTGGCGCCTTTTTTGCTCCAATAACAGCGCAGGGTAGGTGGGACAGGAACTACGACACCGGTGACGTTGAAAAAAGTAGGCAAAACCCATTGGCTGCCGAAAACATGTGACCTCTAATTTAAAAGAACAGCGCCGCCCAGGTTCGCGTCATTCTGAGCTTGCAATTCACCGGGGACGGAGGTTTCCGTCCAGTTAGCTAGGGCTTAGATTCTGGGTAGGCAGGGACAGGCTAGGATAGGAAGGAGAAGACAACCACAACAGCTCTTGTAAGAGCTAAATTCCAGGGAGAATCTTGTCAGTGTAACGTGGCACTGACGGGCTCAATCGCCGCAACCCAGCTTTCCCAGGATCCTGAATGGAATACACTGTCAGTGTATTCCCGTATACCCGATATATACCCCCGATACCCGTTCCAACGGTGTGCCCCCCCACCTTCACCCCAGAAATACCCTGCAAGTCCCCTAGCAATAGAATTGGGGCTATATACACCCACTATTTTTGCTACTGCCATATAGTGCCATTGTCTGACTGGGAATTCAAAGAATATATTGGGCTTACATATAACTTCAATTCCAGGGAGAAGCTTGTCAGTGTAACGTGGCACTGACGGGCTCAATCGCCGCAACCCAGCTTTCCCAGGATCCTGAATGGAATACACTGACAGTGTATTCCCGTATACCCGATATATACCCCCGATACCCGTTCCAACGGTGTGCCCCCCCACCTTCACCCCAGAAATACACTGCAAGTCCCCTAGCAATAGAATTGGGGCTATATACACCCACTATTTTTGCTACTGCCATATAGTGCCATTGTCTGACTGGGAATTCAAAGAATATATTGGGGTTACGTGCACCCACAATTTTTGCTACTGGTATATAGTGCCATTGTCTGACTGGGAATTCAAAGAATATATTGGGGTTATAAATACCCTCATTTCTTGCTACTGGTATATAGTGCCATTGTCTGACTGGGAATTCAAAGAATATATTGGGGTTACAAATACCCTCATTTCTTGCTACTGCCATATAGTGCCAGTTTCTGACTGGTAATTCAAAGAATATATTGGGGTTATAAATACCCTCATTTCTTGCTACTGGTATATAGTGCCATTGTCTGACTGGGAATTCAAAGAATATATTGGGGTTATAAATACCCTCATTTCTTGCTACTGGTATATAGTGCCATTGTCTGACTGGGAATTCAAAGAATATATTGGGGTTACAAATACCCTCATTTCTTGCTACTGCCATATAGTGCCAGTTTCTGACTGGTAATTCAAAGAATATATTGGGGTTATAAATACCCTCATTTCTTGCTACTGGTATATAGTGCCATTGTCTGACTGGGAATTCAAAGAATATATTGGGGTTACAAATACCCTCATTTCTTGCTACTGCCATATAGTGCCAGTTTCTGACTGGTAATTCAAAGAATATATTGGGGTTACGTGCACCCACAATTTTTGCTACTGGTATATAGTGCCATTGTCTGACTGGGAATTCAAAGAATATATTGGGGTTACAAATACCCTCATTTCTTGCTACTGGTATATAGTGCCATTGTCTGACTGGGAATTCAAAGAATATATTGGGGTTACAAA
The DNA here is from genome assembly GCF_031893055.1 of Leptodactylus fuscus. Lineage (NCBI taxonomy): Eukaryota > Metazoa > Chordata > Amphibia > Anura > Leptodactylidae > Leptodactylus > Leptodactylus fuscus. The sequence continues at coordinate 199,816,301 of NC_134266.1, read as the reverse complement.
TACCCTCATTTCTTGCTACTGGTATATAGTGCCATTGTCTGACTGGGAATTCAAAGAATATATTGGGGTTATAAATACCCTCATTTCTTGCTACTGGTATATAGTGCCATTGTCTGACTGGGAATTCAAAGAATATATTGGGGTTATAAATACCCTCATTTCTTGCTACTGGTATATAGTGCCATTGTCTGACTGGGAATTCAAAGAATATATTGGGGTTACAAATACCCTCATTTCTTGCTACTGCCATATAGTGCCAGTTTCTGACTGGTAATTCAAAGAATATATTGGGGTTATAAATACCCTCATTTCTTGCTACTGGTATATAGTGCCATTGTCTGACTGGGAATTCAAAGAATATATTGGGGTTATAAATACCCTCATTTCTTGCTACTGGTATATAGTGCCATTGCCTGACTGGGAATTCAAAGAATATATTGGGGTTACAAATACCCTCATTTCTTGCTACTGCCATATAGTGCCAGTTTCTGACTGGTAATTCAAAGAATATATTGGGGTTACGTGCACCCACAATGTTTGCTACTGGTATATAGTGCCATTGTCTGACTGGGAATTCAAAGAATATATTGGGGTTACAAATACCCTCATTTCTTGCTACTGGTATATAGTGCCATTGTCTGAATGGGAATTCAAAGAATATATTGGGGTTACAAATACCCTCATTTCTTGCTACTGGTATATAGTGCCATTGTCTGACTGGGAATTCAAAGAATATATTGGGGTTATAAATACTCTCATTTCTTGCTACTGCCATATAGTGCCAGTTTCTGACTGGTAATTCAAAGAATATATTGGAGTTACGTGCACCCACAATTTTTGCTACTGGTATATAGTGCCATTGTCTGACTGGGAATTCAAAGAATATATTGGGGTTATAAATACCCTCATTTCTTGCTACTGGTATATAGTGCCATTGTCTGACTGGGAATTCAAAGAATATATTGGGGTTATAAATACCCTCATTTCTTGCTACTGGTATATAGTGCCATTGTCTGACTGGGAATTCAAAGAATATATTGGGGTTATAAATACCCTCATTTCTTGCTACTGCCATATAGTGCCAGTTTCTGACTGGTAATTCAAAGAATATATTGGGGTTATAAATACCCTCATTTCTTGCTACTGGTATATAGTGCCATTGTCTCACTGGGAATTCAAAGAATATATTGGGGTTATAAATACCCTCATTTCTTGCTACTGGTATATAGTGCCATTGTCTGACTGGGAATTCAAAGAATATATTGGGGTTACGTGCACCCACAATTTTTGCTACTGGTATATAGTGCCAATTTCTAACTGGGAATTCAAAATGCGCAAGGCTCCCGGAAAGGGACGTGGACGAGGCCGTGGGCGAGGTCGGGGGAATGGTTCTGGGGAGCAAGGTAGCAGTGAAGCCACAGGGCGTCCTGTGCCTACTCCTGTGGGGCAGCAAGCATTGCGCCACTCCACAGTGCCAGGGTTGCTTGCCACATTAAACTAAACTGCAGGGTACAAACCTTAGTAGGCCCGAGAACCAGGAACAGGTCTTGCAATGGCTGTCAGAGAACGCTTACAGCACATTGTCCAGCAGCCAGTCAGACTCTGCCTCCTCTCCTCCTATTACCCAACAGTCTTGTCCTCCTTCCTCCCAAAATTCCCAAGCTTCACAGAACAATAACCCCAACTGTCCCTGCTCCCCAGAGCTGTTCTCCGCTCCTTTCATTGTCCCTCAACCTGCCTCTCCACGTCACGATTCCACGAACCTAACAGAGGAGCATCTGTGTCCAGATGCTCAAACACTAGAGTCTCCTCCATCTCCGTTCGATTTGGTGGTGGATGACCAGCAACCCACCCTCATCGACGATGATGTGACGCAGTTGCCGTCAGGGCATCCAGTTGACCGGCGCATTGTGCGGGAGGAGGAGATGAGACAGGAGTTGGAAGAGGAAGTGGTGGATGATGAGGACACTGACCCGACCTGGACAGGGGGGATGTCAAGCGGGGAAAGTAGTGTGGATGTTGAGGCAGGTGCAGCACCAAAAAGGGTAGCTAGAGGCAGAGGCAGAGGTCAGCAGCTTAGGCGAAGCCAGGCCACACCCGGAATCTCCCAAGATGTTCCAGTTCGTACCCAGCCCCGAAAAACTCCCACCTCGAGGGCACGTTTCTCGAAGGTGTGGAGTTTTTTCAAGGAATGCGCCGAGGACAGATATAGTGTTGTCTGCACAATTTGCCTCTCGAAATTGATTAGGGGCTCTGAGAAGAGCAACCTGTCCACCACTTCAATGCGCCGTCATTTGGAATCCAAGCACTGGAATCAGTGGCAGGCAGCAACGGCAGGACAAAGGCCGCCTGCCGTTCACGCCACTGCCACTGCCTCTGCCACTGCCACTGCTGACTGTGCTGGCGATGCACTCCAGAGGACGAGCCAGGACACCACTTCATCTGCCTCCGCCACTTTGTTGACTTCTCCCTCATCCTCCCCTGTTCCTGTCTTATCTCCTTCTCCTGCACCATCAAAGGCACCATCAGGCGCTTCTTTACAACAACCCACCATCTCTCAGACATTGGAGCGGCGGCAGAAATACACTGCTAACCACCCACACGCGCAAGCCTTGAACGCCAACATCGCTAAACTGCTGGCCCAGGAGATGTTGGCGTTCCGGCTTGTTGAAACTCCCGCCTTCCTGGACCTGATGGCAACTGCGGCACCTCGCTATGCTGTCCCTAGCCGTCACTACTTCTCCCGGTGTGCCGTCCCCGCCTTGCACCAGCACGTGTCACTCAACATCAGGCGGGCCCTTAGTTCCGCGCTTTGCACAAAGGTCCACTTTACCACCGACGCGTGGACAAGTGCATGAGGACAGGGACACTACATTTCACTGACGGCACACTGGGTGAATGTAGTTGAGGCTGGGACTGCTTCCCAAACTGGCCCGGTGTACCTCGTCTCCCCGCCTAACATTCCTGGCAGGGACACGAGAAGAACACCCCCCTCCTCCTCCTCTACCGCCTCCTCCTCCGCCACCGCCTCCTCCTCCGCTGTTAGATTGACCCCAGCTACGAGTTGGAAACGTTGCAGCACTGGCGTTGGTAGACGTCAGCAGGCTGTGCTGAAGCTAATCAGCTTGGGGGACAGACAGCACACTGCCTCCGAGGTGAGGGATGCCCTCCTTGATGAGACGGCAATATGGTTTGAGCCGCTGCACCTGGGCCCAGGCATGGTCGTTTGTGATAACGGCCGGAACCTGGTAGCAGCTCTGGAGCTTGCCGGACTCCAACATGTTCCATGCCTGGCCCACGTCTTCAACCTAGTGGTGCAACGTTTCCTAAAGAGCTACCCCAATGTTCCAGAGCTACTGGTGAAAGTGCGGCGCATGTGCGCCCACTTTCGCAAGTCGACAGTAGCCGCTGCTAGCTTAAAATCTCTCCAGCAACGCCTGCATGTGCCACAACACCGGCTTTTGTGCGACGTCCCCACACGCTGGAACTCAACGTTTCAGATGTTGAATAGAGTGGTTGAGCAGCAGAGACCTTTGATGGAATACCAGCTACAAAACCCTAGGGTGCCACAAAGTCAGCTGCCTCAGTTTCACATCCATGAGTGGCCATGGATGAGAGACCTTTGTGACATCCTACGGGTCTTTGAGGAGTCCACAAGGAGGGTGAGCTCTGAGGATGCGATGGTGAGCCTTACAATACCGCTCTTGTGTGTTCTGAGAGAATGTCAATCAGGGATAACTCAGATCACACAGAGGAGTTAGGGATAGCATCCGATCCGTCACAGCTGGAGAGTAGGTCCACACATCTGTCCGCTTCACTGCGTTTAATGGAGGAGGAGGAGGAGGAGGAAGAAGAGTTGTCCGAAGATGTGATGGTGATACAGGAGGCTTCCGGGCAACTTCGAATCGTCCCATTGTTGCAGCGCGGATGGGTAGACATGGAGGATAAGGAGGAAATGGAGATTGAACTTTCCGGTGGGGCCAGAGGAGTCATGCCAACTAACACTGTGGCAGACATGGCTGAGTTCATGTTGGGGTGCTTTACAACCGACAAGCGTATTGTCAAAATCATGGAGGACAACCAGTACAGGATCTTTGCTATCCTTGACCCCCGGTATAAAAACAACATCTCGTCTTTTATTCCGGTAGAGGGGAGGGCCAATCGCATCAATGCTTGCCACAGGCAATTGGTGCAGAATATGATGGAGATGTTTCCAGCATGTGACGTTGGCGGCAGGGAGGGCAGTTCCTCCAGTAGGCAACCAAGTTCTCACCGTTCCACACAAACGAGGGGCACACTGTCTAAGGTCTGGGACACCTTGATGGCACCCCCTCGCCAAAGTGCCGCCACGGAGGGTCCTAGTGTCACCAGGCGTGAGAAGTATAGGCGCATGTTGCGGGAATACCTTTCCGACCACAGCCCTGTCCTCTCCGACCCCTCTGCGCCCTACACGTATTGGGTGTCGAAGTTGGACCTGTGGCTTGAACTTGCCCTATATGCCTTGGAGGTGCTGTCCTGTCCTGCCGCCAGCGTCCTATCTGAGAGGGTGTTCAGTGCAGCCGGTGGCATCATCACTGACAAGCGCACCCGTCTGTCAGCTGAGAGTGCCGACCGGCTCACTTTGATAAAAATGAACCACCACTGGATAGAGCCTTCATTTTTGTGCCCACCTGTGTAAAGCACCCCAACATGAAACTCCATGTCTGTACTCAACCTCTCCAATTCCTCCGCATCCTCATACTCATCCACCATAAGCGTTGCACAATTCTGCTAATACTAGGCTCCCTCCACCCTGATTTCCCCCAACTCTGCTGGTTAGAGGCTCCCTCCACCCTGATTTCCACCAACTCTGCTGGTTAGAGGCTCCCTCCACCCTGCTTTCCCACAACTCTGCTGGTTAGAGGCTCCCTCCACCCTGCTTTCCCACAACTCTGCTGGTTAGAGGCTCCCTCCACCCTGCTTTCCCACAACTCTGCTGGTTAGAGGCTCCCTCCACCCTGATTTCCACCAACTCTGCTGGTTAGAGGCTCCCTCCACCCTGCTTTCCCACAACTCTGCTGGTTAGAGGCTCCCTCCACCCTGATTTCCACCAACTCTGCTGGTTAGAGGCTCCCTCCACCATGAATTGGTCCAAACTGGGCTGTTTAGCGGCTCCCTCCACCATGAATTGGTCCAAACTGGGGTTTTTAGAGGCTCCCTCCACCATGAATTGGTCCAAACTGGGCTGTTTAGAGGCTCCCTCCACCATGAATTGACCCAAACTGGGCTATTTAGAGGCTCCCTCCACCATGAATTGGTCCAAACTGGGCTGTTTAGAGGCTCCCTCCACCATGAATTGGTCCAAACTGGGTTTTTTAGAGGCTCCCTCCACCATGAATTGGTCCAAACTGGGGTTTTTAGAGGCTCCCTCCACCATGAATTGGTCCAAACTGGGGTTTTTAGAGGCTCCCTCCACCATGAATTGGCCCAAACTGGGCTGGTTAGAGGCTCCCTCCACCATGAATTTGCCCAAACTGGGCTGTTTAGAGGCTCCCTCCACCATGAATTTGCCCAAACTGGGCTGTTTAGAGGCTCCCTCCACCATGAATTGGTCCAAACTGGGGTTTTTAGAGGCTCCCTCCACCATGAATTGGTCCAAACTGGGCTGGTTAGAGGCTCCCTCCACCACGAATTGGCCCAAACTGGGCTGTTTAGAGGCTCCCTCCACCATGAATTGGTCCAAACTGGGCTGTTTAGAGGCTCCCTCCACCATGAATTGGTCCAAACTGGGGTTTTTAGAGGCTCCCTCCACCATGAATTGGTCCAAACTGGGCTGGTTAGAGGCTCCCTCCACCATGAATTTGCCCAAACTGGGCTGTTTAGAGGCTCCCTCCACCATGAATTTGCCCAAACTGGGCTATTTAGAGGCTCCCTCCACCATGAATTGGTCCAAACTGGGGTTTTTAGAGGCTCCCTCCACCATGAATTGGTCCAAACTGGGGGTTTTTAGAGGCTCCCTCCACCATGAATTGGTCCAAACTGGGGTTTTTAGAGGCTCCCTCCACCATGAATTGGTCCAAACTGGGGTTTTTAGAGGCTCCCTCCACCATGAATTGGTCCAAACTGGGCTGTTTAGAGGCTCCCTCCACCATGAATTGGTCCAAACTGGGGTTTTTAGAGGCTCCCTCCACCATGAATTGGTCCAAACTGGGCTGGTTAGAGGCTCCCTCCACCATGAATTTGCCCAAACTGGGCTGTTTAGAGGCTCCCTCCACCATGAATTTGCCCAAACTGGGCTGTTTAGAGGCTCCCTCCACCATGAATTGGTCCAAACTGGGGTTTTTAGAGGCTCCCTCCACCATGAATTGGTCCAAACTGGGCTGTTTAGAGGCTCCCTCCACCATGAATTGGTCCAAACTGGGGTTTTTAGAGGCTCCCTCCACCATGAATTGGTCCAAACTGGGCTGGTTAGAGGCTCCCTCCACCATGAATTTGCCCAAACTGGGCTGTTTAGAGGCTCCCTCCACCATGAATTTGCCCAAACTGGGCTGTTTAGAGGCTCCCTCCACCATGAATTGGTCCAAACTGGGGTTTTTAGAGGCTCCCTCCACCATGAATTGGTCCAAACTGGGCTGTTTAGAGGCTCCCTCCACCATGAATTGGTCCAAACTGGGGTTTTTAGAGGCTCCCTCCACCATGAATTGGTCCAAACTGGGGTTTTTAGAGGCTCCCTCCACCATGAATTTGCCCAAACTGGGCTGTTTAGAGGCTCCCTCCACCATGAATTTGCCCAAACTGAGCTGTTTAGAGGCTCCCTCCACCATGAATTGGTCCAAACTGGGGTTTTTAGAGGCTCCCTCCACCATGAATTGGTCCAAACTGGGGGTTTTTAGAGGCTCCCTCCACCATGAATTTGCCCAAACTGGGCTGTTTAGAGGCTCCCTCCATCATGAATTGGTCCAAACTAGGGTTTTTAGAGGCTCCCTCCACCATGAATTGGTCCAAACTGGGTTTTTTAGAGGCTCCCTCCACCATGAATTGGTCCAAACTGGGCTGGTTAGAGGCTCCCTCCACCATGAATTTGCCCAAACTGGGCTGTTTAGAGGCTCCCTCCACCATGAATTGGTCCAAACTGGGGTTTTTAGAGGCTCCCTCCACCATGAATTGGTCCAAACTGGGGTTTTTAGAGGCTCCCTCCACCATGAATTGGTCCAAACTGGGTTTTTTAGAGGCTCCCTCCACCATGAATTGGTCCAAACTGGGCTGGTTAGAGGCTCCCTCCACCATGAATTGGTCCAAACTGGGGTTTTTAGAGGCTCCCTCCACCATGAATTGGTCCAAACTGGGGTTTTTAGAGGCTCCCTCCACCATGAATTGGTCCAAACTGGGGTTTTTAGAGGCTCCCTCCACCATGAATTTGCCCAAACTGGGGTTTTTAGAGGCTCCCTCCACCATGAATTTGCCCAAACTCTGCTGGTTAGAGGCTCAATCCACCCTGATTTTCAAAACAAATGTTGGTGCCAACCTCAACTTACTACAAGGGCCAAATTCACTGCTGGTGACAAGCTCTCCTCACTGCAAGTGCCAAATACACATGTTTCAAGGTGTTTTCCTACTGTCAGAGAGGTGGTATTGAGTGTGTAAAGTGTGTAGTTGTTAGGCTGTGATGTTGGGGTAATAGAGGGTCTTTGGTGTGTTAGATGCCCCCAGACATGCTTCCCCTGCTGTCCCAGTGTCATTCCAGAGGTGTTGGCATCATTTCCTGGGGTGTCATAGTGGACTTGGTGACCCTCCAGACACGGATTTGGGTTTCCCCCTTAACGAGTATCTGTTCCCCATAGACTATAATGGGGTTCGAAACCCGTTCGAACACACGAACATTGAGCGGCTGTTCGAATCGAATTTCGAACCTCGAACATTTTAGTGTTCGCTCATCTCTAGTAGAGACCATTGTCCATGGACATTTTTCATCATAATTATAATTCCCTGCTACCCATATAGACAAAAGCTTTTGAAAACCTCCTCAAATTACCAGAAAACCCAAATAGGATAATTATTAGGAGATAAGATTACAATATCCCCATGATTTAGAAAAGACTCTGGCAAACCTGTTCTGAATATAAAGTTGTCCAGTCACAAGAGCAAAGAAATAGCCTACGGTTATAACCACCCCGAGGAACGTTAATGACATTGTTAAATTAGGTCAGTGTGGAGGGTGGAATATTCTACATAGGAAAATTGTTACGCTGGGTTTATAGAGTAATATGGACATATCATAATTTACATTTTCTAACAATTTCAGTGAAATTAACAAGTGTAAAGATATTTTTATATTTACAGTCAACTACAGAACTCAATAAATTGTCGTAGATAGATAAATACAGGAGTTGGACTAATTAACTTGAATGCCCTTATTTTTACATAATCATGTTTAACATTTCCTGACACACTTGCCATTAAGGTTACAACCCCAAAGTCACAAAGTTGATATCACTGTGTAAGGCCTGGTTCACATCTGCATCGGTAGTCCATTTGGGGGAGTCCACATGGGGACCCCACCGACTGGACTACTGAACGCATTGGAAAACGGTGTGCAGTGAAAGCACATGGACCCCTAGACTATAATGGGGTCCGTGTGCTTTCCGCACAGTCTCTGCACGGAACATGCGGACAGAATAGTAATTCACAATCTACTTTCCTGTCCGCATGACTCGTGTGGAGACCGTGAGGAAAGCACACAGACCCCATTATAGTCTATGGGGTCCATCTGCTCTCACTGCGCACCGCTTGCCAATGCATTCGGTAGTCCATTCAGGGATGGTGCCTGTGCAGACTCCTCCGAACGGATTACCAATGCAGATGTGAACCAGGTCTAAGCCGGTGGCTGGTAAGGGGCTGGAGGGGGTGTACATCTCACCCAGATTGTTCAGATGGGTGAGATGGTAAAAATCCAGAAAAGTTGTTTCTCAGCAAACAGCTAGGCTTTGCTGTGCATTGTTTAAGTGCTCTGCACAAGGGCTGGATTTTTAGGGAATGGCAGGTAGGCTGTTAGTGGGACTTACCATTCCCATCCCCTCCAGTCCACATCTTGTGTACACTTGTGCAGCAACTCAGCTGTACAGGGTTTTCCTCATTAGCGAGGCATAAGAAGTCTGCTGGGAGAACAGACTTTGGCAGAACTTGGCTTGAAAGCCACCACAGAGGTTGTTGCTGCCTGAGAAATTCCTGACTATTTGAACTGGTTTCTATTATTGGTGACACAACCAACTTTTCTTTAGTTAGAACCCAGACGAGCAGGTGTTTATTTTATACTTTACTTTGCTGCTGCATGTACCACTTACTGTTGGAGTGAATAAAACTCTACATTTTGGACCGATCTCTTGGAGTCTGTGTCTATGTCAATTACCTAATAACTCCAGATCTTGACAACTGATAAATGGGGTTGAGCGATCTTTTCGGGCGGGATCGAGATCGGAGGTTATTTCCCACAATGCTTGGCTACTGGCCAATCATTGTGGGAAAAGCTTAGCACCCATAGGAATGAATGGAAGTGGCTGGCCGTTTAACCCCCTGCGTGCTGGCTGCGTCCATTCATTCCTATGGATTTACCACAGCCTGCCACTCTTCTGCTTCGTCCCTGTTTTGCCATATACTCAGCTGAATATACGGTAAAACAGGGACGAAGCAGAAGAGTGGCAGGCTGCAGTAAATCACTGCGTGCTGCGCTGCTGTGAGGATGACAAGGCAAGTTCATGAGTAGATAGATACTACTCTATCTACTCATGAACTTCGCTCAACTTATCTGCACAGAAGTGCTGCCGCTGCCCTCTTCTGGTCCAGTCCTCTCTCCTTCACATGCCTTCAGAGTGCCCTGCGCCCCCCTCCCCCCGCCTCCCTAGACTAGTATTATAGAGATGCTGGGAGAAGGCTTGTGGCTTAGGAGAGTGTGGGCGAGTACTGGGAGGGGAAACATGAGTGATGTACTCACGTCTCCCCGCCCACACTCTCCTAAGCCACAACAAGCCCCGCCTACTCCCATCATCTCTAACACTAACCTAGGGAGTTGGCGGCGCTCTGAAGGTCTGTGAAGGAGAGACCAAGACTGGACCGGACCAAGAACAGAGAGCGGCAGCAGATCTGTGCAGGTAAATGGACACCAGGGGGGATTTTTTTAAATCACTACACAGCGTGGAGTCCAAAAATTGGACCTTTCTATAACATAACAACATATCACTTTTGACTCTCATTCTGCATGCTCAGAAGCACCAACCTATGTGCAGTACATATGCAGTCAGATCACATATAGACATGTTTTTGGAATGGATCATGCAATTGATTACTTTCAAGTCGCACAAGCTCATGTGAGTACAAATGAAGGTGCATAGAGTCGAGGTTCAACAAAGAATATTGAAATAAATAGATTTTCATTCAGGGTTCACAGATCAGTCATATTTCCAATTGCTCACCTTTGATCTAATGAGCAATTCACAAAGTTTCCGGAGCAAAGTGAGTGGCCTGTGAGACAATGTGGAATGTAAACTGTAGTTATCACAACATCATCAGCTCAATTCTCCGAGGTGGCTGGACAATAATGCTGTTCTAATTGAATAACTTAGCCACTGCTATTTCCCCTGGGAAGGACTCACAGCTCAGACTTACAGCTGAAACAGATGGTGTAGAATTGACAATGAAAGTAGGACATTTTTACCAATGGAATTTTATTAATATGATTTATTGTAGTTGGCTTGATTCAACCATTCCTTATTTATTATTTTATAACAAGTAGGAAGCTGTTAGATTGATGGCTTACCAAGGTTTATTATTATCATAAATGTGTTTGACTGCAGAATCTCACACACTTCATAACTTTTATTGCATAAAACAGATAAAGGATTGTACACATTTGTAATATTACCTGTTTTATATAATACTCATCTCTGCAATTGACTGCTTTGCTTTACTTCTGTGTATCTTAGCATTTTCCAAACATATCCCTTAAGGTAGTTTTCTGGATATCCCACAATAGTCCGATCGGAATAAATCCCCATTCCTAACACACACAAGAGACCAATGTGATATCAATGCAAATGGCATTGAGTATTTTGGTGTTAGTAATAATAGTAACATTTTAGTAACTTAGTAATGTACTGCCATTTAAAAATGTGTTCAAAATATATAGGTTGGTGTATGTCATTCCAGTGAAGCTCTTTTTTTCATCCATGCCCAGGGAATACAGCACAGCTTCTGCTGTATCCTGAGTAAAATAATTTAGGCTGTACATAGACTTCCCTTCAACTTCTCAAAGAGAAAGCATAGCATTGTCAGCAGCATTTATAAAAGGTAGACATCCTGATACAGACTCCAAGCAGTGAGGAGAACACAATTATATAACCACCTTACAACTCCTTTGTGCCCTTCTTCTTATCATGGGCAAAGCTAAGGCCAATTGTTCAGTACAGAGCAGTGTGTCTAACCATTTTGGACAAGGGCGACAGTGATAGCGATACATACATGATCTCTTCCTTATGTGGACCATCACTGTTGAATAATCACAGGAGTTTTGTTGTTTTTTGAATGCTCTTTGCCTGAGATTTAAAAAAAAAAAATCACCATTTTTATAATATTGTGTTTATTTTATTGTGTGGTTCATAATGGTGATGGTAGTAATATAAGACATGTCTAGGATATTTACTATGTTCCGTGATGGTCATTTAATAAAGTGAATTACTAAAATGGATTTATTGTAATTTACTTTAGTACATTTAAAGTTTAAGTTTTTTCCAAAATATATTTAGTTACATAGTAGATGAGGTTGGATGAAGACATATATGGGTCAGTTCACACGTGAACTGCCCGCGCGGGTTTTGACACCGAGAGAGACGCGGTGAGCCGTGTCTCTCTCTTGTCAAAACCCGCCTGCCGCGACCATCGCGGTCGCGGCTTTCCCCTCCGCTGTCGGCTCAAATGAATGAGCCGACATAGGAGGGAGCTGCCGGGGGCGGAAGCCGCGCCTGAAGAAAGGGCATGTCCTTTCTTTTCTCCGCTAGCGGCAGCCCGCCGCTAGCGGAAAAAAAAGCCCGGTGGTCTACATAGACCACCATTGTAAAGGGGCGGATTTTGAAGCGAAATCCGCTGTCAAAATCCGCCCCTTTGTTCACGTGTGAACTAGCCCTTATGTGTTATATTAATTATACATATATATAGAGAGAGAGAGAGAGAGAGAGAGTTTCTTTTTAGAAGTCACTGAAATTTTAAGTAAATTACAGAGGTGATTTCCCCCCCCCCCCATCTATGTAGAAATTTTATACTATTATTTCACTTGGTCTGTTCCAGCTTTCAAACCTAGGACCTTCTCTATGGGAGACCAATATCCTAACTGTTGAACAACAGACTTAATGTCTTTCAATTGTATTTTAGGATCATAGATCACGTGTTACTGTGTGGATGTGGACTAAGAGCATTTTTTAAATAATTTTTTTTCATACAGTCATATCCTGCTGGCTTTTCTGAACTCTTCTAGAAGTCTATGGAGTTCCTACAAGGTGTTTCTCCTTATTTATAGAGGTCGTTGTAGGCACAAGTTCTTGTAAAGAGACACCACACAATGTAATATGTTTCCTAAAGCCCCCACACACAGTATAATATGCTCCACAATGGCCCCAAACAGTATAATATACTCCACAGTGGCCCCACACAATATAATATGCTTCATATTGTCCCCCAAACATTATAATATGCCCAAAATGGCCCCACACAATATACAATGCTCTACAGTGGTTCACACACAGTATAACAAGCTCCACAATTACCCCCACAAAGTATAATATGCTCCACAATGGCCCTCACACGGTATGCTATGCTCCACAATGGCCATCACACAGTATAATATTCTCCACAATGGTCCCACATAGTATAATATGCTCCACAATGACCCACACACAGTATAATGCTCCAAAATGGCCCACACATAGTATAATACGCTCCATATTGCCCCCCACACAGTATAATATGCTCCACAATGGACCTCACACAGTATAATACCCCACAGAGGTCCCACACAGTATTATATGCTCTCCTATCATGGTACTACAGGGCCCTGGCCATCTCCAGCTGGCCATGGGCCTCAAATCTCTCTGAGCCCGATTGCAGGAGGTGAAAGGTGAAAGTCCCAGTCAAAAATCAGAGGGCCAGAAAATGAAAATGAATCTGAGACAGAAGTCCACCTCAATTCATTTCTTATTTTGTAACGTCTGAATTGACCCTTACCATATCTTATGTACAGTATATCTCACCTGTTGTGATGGATCAAAGCATAATAAGAAAATATGTACTGACACTATTTTTGATGCTTATGATATATATTATGAGAATAATTATAAACATGGTCTATTAAGGATTAATCGATCTGGTCAGCAATTTTATTATGTACTGTGTAAACTTCCTATACATATACTTGCCACTTTGTAACTGCTTGAGAAAGATTCTTTGATGAACAGAAATTTCACTTACTATGTTGTTTTTTCTAGATGTCTTTAAGTCCTGGTGCTGTTATTTATTTGGGTCATATGGTTTATAAGTCGTAGAGTTGATTCACCATTACAAGAGTATGCACTTAGGTTGCTTAGTGGAGGAGTACTGCATTCTATTTGCGGGTCTGTGTAATGGACTTGGATTGCTATGTACACTAGATTTTATTTAAAAATATATTACGTAAAAAATGTAATATTACAGTGTGGACCAAAATAAGGTTGTGCACTTTTGCCTTAGATGCATTTCTACTTGCTATGCTTAACGTAAATATAAAAATATAAGAAATACACACAGTTCTTTGTGTTGAAGCTGTATATACTTAGTGTATTTATATATCGTTAGAAGGCTACCCATTCCTTCCTGGTAATATGACACACCACACCCTGAATTAAAACAGTAGTTTGTCTATGTACACTCTCCAGCAATGTTCTTTCTGTACATGGCAGACCCAAATTGTACGCTTTTCCATTTGTGGTTTAACTAGTGACGTATAGTATGGAGAAGTAAACCTATATTTTGAAAATATACATCTATGTCTCCTTGTATGCATCTCATAATCTTATTTGCCTTTACAGCAGCTGTCTGGCTCTAAATTTCCATCATATATTTACCCAATAGTATACCACTTAATACACTATGTGATCAAAAGTATCCGGACATGTGGCTGAAAATGACTTACAAGTTCGTGGCGCCCTCCATCGGCAATGCTGGAATTCAATATGGTGTTGGCCCACCCTTAGCCTTGATGACAGCTTCCACTCTTGCAGGCAGATGGTCAATCAGGTGTTGGAAGGTTTCTTGGGGAATGGCAGCCCATTCTTCACAGATTGCTGCACTGAGGAAAGGTATCGATGTAGGTCGGTGAGGCCTGGCATGAAGTCGATCCAAAACATCCCAAAGCTGTTCTATAGGATTCAAGTCAGGACTCTGTGCAGGCCAGTCCATTACAGAGATGTTATTGTCGTGTAACCACTCCGCCACAGGCCGTGTAGTACGAACAGGTGCTCGATCGTGCTGAAAGATGCAATCGCCATCCCCGAATTGCTCTTCAACAGTGGGAAGCAAGAAGGTGTTTAAAACATCAATGTAGACCTGTGCTGTGATGCAAAACAACAAGGGGTGCAAGCCCCCTCCATGAAAAACACGACCACACCATAACACCACCGCCTCCGAATTTTACTGTTAGCACTACACACGCTGGCAGATGACGTTCACCGGGAATTTGCCATACCCACACCCTGCCATCAGATCGCCACATTGTGTACCGTGATTCGTCACTCCACACAACATTTTTCCACTGTTCAATCGTCCAATGTTTACACTCCTTACACCAAGCGAGGCGTTGTTTGGCATTAACCTGCGTGATGTGTGGCACCCAATCACCTGACCACGTTCGAAGTCTGTGAGTTCCGCGGAGCGCCGCATTCTGCTCTCTCACAATGTCTAATGTCTACTGAGGTCGCTGACATGGAGTACCTGGCAGTAGGTGGCAGCACAAGGCACCTAATATGAAAAACATATGTTTTTGGGGGTGTCTGGATACTTTTGATCACATAGTGTAAGTAGGTAGCTCACTTTTTTAAATTCTACTTTCACATAATCCCGCTGTGGTTTATATTCCTTCAATGTGGTAAAATTTACAATTTTATATTTCTACCTCTGTCCTAAAAGATAAGCAGCAGTATGTATATCTGGCATCCAAGCTCTATCAGTAAAACAATTACAGATCAGGGGCCTGCTCTGGGGTCTGTACATTAGAGGTCTATTCTGGGGTCTGAATGGATTTAGCAGTCTAGCGTGGGGTTATACAAAAGTATGACACTGTGATCTGTAGTACAGGGGTACCACAAGGTACAGTTCTTGCCCGTTTCCTCTTCACACTGTACACTGCTGACTTTAGGTGCAACTCATCTAGCTGTTACTTGCAAAAGTACTCCAAGGACTCTGCAATAGTAGGCCTCATCACTGACGAAGACGACAGGGAGTACAGAGACTTAACCCAGGATTTTCTGGAATGGTACCAGCGGAACCACCTCAGGATTAATGCTGGGAAGATCAAGGAGATGCTGGTGGACTTTAGTAAGTGGAGACGTGCTCCGAATCTGGTGGATATCAAGGGGACAGGCATTGAGATAGTCAAGACCTATAAGTACCTGGGTGTGCTCCTCAATAATAAACTGGACTGGGCTGATCACCTGGGTGCGCTGCACAGAAAGGGCCACAGCAGACTCTACCTGCTCAGGAGGCTGAGGGCCTTTGGAGTCCAGGGGGCACTTCTTAGGGCCTTTTTCAACTCTGTAGTAGCATCAGCCACCATCTTCTTCGGAGTGGCCTGCTGGGGGAGTAGCATACCAGACAGGGACAGAAATAGACTTGACAGGCTGATCAGGAGGGCCAGCTCTGTCCTGTGTGGAGTCCCCTGGACCCAGTACAGGTGGTGGATGACAGAAAGATACTGTCCTTGGTGAGCTCCATGCTGGAGAATAACTTTCATTCCATGTAGGAGACTGTGACAGCACTGGGCAGTACTGTCAGTAACCGACTGCTTCACCCCAAGTGTGAGAAGGAGCGCTACTGGAGATCCTTCCTCCCAACCGCGGTCAGGCTGTATAATCAACATCAGGCTAAGTGAAGATCACTCCGTACAGAGAACTAAATAATCCTGAAGTCTTTTTTCTTTTTTAGTTGCTATGACTCCTAGTTTCTTTTTTATCTGCTATGAGCTTGTATGTGTTCTTTCTTGTAATATATTACTGTATTATCTATGCTTATGTAACACACTGCATTTCCTCATGGTGTGATTATTAAAGGATTATTTTATTTTATCTAATCTTAAATTATTTGTTAGCCTGTAAGAGAAGTGGTGCATTTAGCAAAGTACTTGTATACAATAAAGGGTATCTTTGCCTTAACTTTCCCATGAAGTTAGTTAGTAAATGTTCGCACATTTTTTTTAACTTTATTTGGGAATACTTTTTTCTATTCTTTCTATATATCTGAATGTCATTCTATCTATCCACTTATCATAACATAATATACATATATTTGCATATTATTATTTAAGTGCACTCATAGTTTTGTCGCAGTTTTAGCTAGGCTCTGTCTATATCTGTGTTATGTTTTCTGATATAAATGGAAACCACGATTCAGTGCAGGATGTGTCACACAACAAGCATCAGTCTATGAAACAACAATATTGGAACATGTTTTCATAACTTTAATTTTTACAACTCTGAATTGAGATGAGGGATGGTTATACCAAGTTGTAAGTTTAGCCATTGATTTATTACAAAAAAAAATTAAATACTTTAAAGTTCTATGAAATATAAAAATATAAAAATTCAAATCACCCCCAATAAAGAAAACAAAACATAAAACATATAAATATGCCATGTCACACAATATCCAGAGTGTTAAAATCTAAAAATATTTATCCTATATTATTAATAGCAAAGAGAAAAAAGGTGTCCAAATAGTCTTTTTTTTCTATTTTGCCTTCCCATATATTTTAATAAAAACATTATCAAAACGTTCTGGGCTCTCCATCCTTTCCTGCGGGGCTCTCACCGGGCCCGTTTCGCTCCTGGTTGAGGGCCGGTGTGCAGAGGGTCTGCCCTTTCCGAGCTAATGGTCAGTGGCGTCCCTTTGATGACATTCAGTCGGACGGGGCTCTCCCTGCCCTAGGGCCCTGGAGAGGTCTGCAACTCACTCACTTCCTTTCCTCCTTCTCTGACCCTACCTCCTTTGATAAACCTCTCACGAGCTTTGAGAAGGCCTGTGTTGGCGCCGGTCTTCAACGCCATTCCCTGTTAGAGTTTTATGCCCTATTGGTCTCCCCTTCTCCAGACCACAGACCCTCTTTCCTCTCTAAATGGGAGGCTGATCTTAACCTATCCTTTTCGGATGCGGACTGCTCTAGAATCTTGGAGCTTGCCCATAAGAGCTCAATGGCATGCAAATACCAGGAGGCGGGCTACAAGATTCTTACCAGGTGGTATCATGTCCCTTCCCTTCTGCATAAATACTTCCCGTCCGCCTCTCCCCTATGTTGGCGATGTGGTTCGGAGGAGGGGACACTTCTTCATGTTTTCTGGAGCTGCCCGGCTCTGAGAGGGTTCTGGGATGGTGTCCATCGTTTAACGTCTCAGATTTTCCAGACTGATCTTCCTAACACCCCAGCCTGCTTTCTTCTACATCTTTCTGGATCCTCCCACAAGGCCTACCGAAAGTCAGCAGTTCGACACTTGATTAATGCAGCTAGGGCTTGCATCCCGGCCTTGTGGAAGTCCCCTAATCCCCCGTCTCGCAAAGTGGAGGATCTCCAAGCTATGGAGGACCTCACGGCGTCCCTGCGAGAAGCCTATGATGTCTTTCTGAAGGCTTGGACCCCCTGGATCCTTTTCTAGGGTTCCGGTCAATACAGGGCCATAATGGGCCGTGGGTGAGATCTTTTGGCGGGTGTGCCCTGGGACTCCCCCCCTCCCCCCTACTCCCCCCTCCTCCCTGACAGCTCCCCTCGTTTTTCCTCCCCCCCCCTCTCTGGCTCATCCCCTTGTCCCCCCTCCCAGATGCTTTTCCCTCACTTCCTCCTGTTCCTCTTCCGTCCCCCTTCATTTTCCGTTTGACATTGTCTTGGCTGCCCCTCCCCCGTATTGTTGGTTGTGGTGAGGTCCGGCCCTTGAATTTGACTGGCGACCCTTATTGCAATTGGGTCCCCCTTGTTTTGTTTTATGATTGTTTATTGTTATAACTTTTATTTTCTCTCCTCTATGATCTTGTTTTCATAAATAAAGAATTTATAAAAAAAAAAAAAACATTATCAAAACATCACACATTCCATAAAATGGTATTAATAAAAACTACATCTGCCCCCTTTCACCGAAAAATGAACCAGCACAATACGGCAATATACTGACCCACAGAATAGAAGTAGTTAACATAATTTTTTAGAACACAATGAATGCAGCAAAAACAAAATCCATTTAAGGTTAAGGCCCCAAGTAGTGAGACACAGTCAAAAACTGGCTGAACGGGAGAGGCCACAGAAAAATGGCCGATGGACATTACGGTGATGCGAGATAAGAGGCAGGGAAGAAGATGGAGGTAGCATTGGAAAGTTTTCAAGTACAGGGGAATGACCCTGTGCATTCTGGAGACTCATTAGAATAACAAAGAAAACTGGGATATCTACCGAACGACGGCACAGAGAAGAATTCTAAAGGTAGGGGAAGAATAGCCTTTCTTAGGGCTATTCTGATGTGGGCTTAGTTGAAAATGGGATTCTTATGATAGAATACCTTTAAGACCCTAGCAACATCCCTAAGCCACTGTGATAAATCTAGTGCATTTTCACATTTAGTTGATACTTTCTTCTCTGGTAGTCACAGTTTTCAAGGGCTCTCTCATCTGGCTCATAAAGGAGGGTCATGAGCAGGGAATCCTCTACTATGGCATTTAGATGCCCTAACTGGGCATCAGTGGCATAACTAGGAATGCTGGGGCCCCCATGGCGAACTTTTGACATGGCCCCCCCTGACCAACGCCCCTCCCCCGCATTCCTACGCGCTCTATTATGCCCCATAGTGGCCCCCACACACAGTATTATGCCCCATGGTGGCCCCTGCACATACTATTATGCCCCACAGTTGCTCCTGCACATATTATTATGCCCCATAGTGGCCCCTGCACAAACTATTATGCCCCATAGTGGCCCCCGCACACAGTATTATGCCCCACTGTGAACACCCATGAACAATTATTATACTCTGGGGTGTTTTCAGATCCCAGAGTATAATAATCGAAGACCAAAGAGAGATACAAACATAAAAAAAACATTGTTACTTACCTATTCCCGACTCTGTTGCACTACTCGGTGGTGTCGGCCATCTTCAATGACGTCCGGGACATCACATGACCCGGGACGCAGGCCCTGGTCATGTGATGTCAGGGACGTCACACAAGTAGGCCTGAAGCCTGTCTGGAACCCGGAGAGGTAAGTAACAGTGTTTTTTATGTTTTCTTACCTCTCCCGGGCCTCCAATCATTATACTTGGGGGGTCTGAAAAGACCCCCGAGTATAATATTAGTGTTTGTGGGGCCCGCAGTGTCACTTACCGATCCCGGTTCCTGCCAGGATCGGTAAGTAAATAGGGCCCGTTACCTTCTGGAGTAACTCGAGCAGGTAATGGCCTATTAAGAAAAAAAAATGCAGCGGTAGCAGCTGTCGCCAGGCCCGTAATGTCCCGGGCCCTGTGGCAGCCGCTACCACTGCTAACCCGGTAGTTACGTCCTTGTTGGGCATATAAATAGAGAGTATCATGAAAAGATCATTTCTTCATCCATTTGTTCACACTGTTGTCATTGCTTTTGATTTTGCAAGCTATATGACACATATAATAAACTCAGTATGATCTGTAATTTTTCATTCCTATATGGACCCTAACCAATTCCATTAATGTATAACCATTCAACTACAGTATCTATTTTTACTGGGCAGAATAGCATAGCCTAGTGTGTTATTCTAGACGTATTTTCTCCCATCCGTCTGATGGATTTATGATGCTGCTGTAACAACAGTGGCAGTGTGTGAACTTGACCTGTAATTCTGTAGGTTCCTTTATGCATTTCTGCCTTAGGCAACATGTCCCAACACTGCTCTTAATAGTTAAATAGCCCCTCCTACGACCATAGACAATGTGGAATTAGCTCTACACATGAGGTCGATACTGTGGTACAAAAGCAATCACAATGACTCATAAAGTAGAAACCTTATTCTGTTTTTCCACTAAAAACATAGCTTGCGTGTTCTCAAGTAACACAAAAATACATTAAAATGTAAGTTCTGATGTATGAAAAGGAACATAGCATGGAATTATACCCTGATATAGAATATTATCAGTAGATCAGCATTAGTAATGCTTGGCATATTTAATAAAAAGCAAATTATATTTGAAAGCCGATTTATAGAAGAGCGTGTTTGTATATGATAAGTATAATGCCCTAACCATTCTGACATTGTGAAATCAGATGGACATCCAACCACATAGAAGAAAAGATCATTTCTGCCTCATGAAAAAATATTTGCAATTTTATTTCATGACATCTTAAGGTGTACAAAGAAGAGAGGTGGACAAAGGAATGGGACATAAGACCGAGGTGGGTAGGAAAGCAGAGACAGCTGTCAGCGACCTACTAATCTGACAGATGACAGGCCCAGAGGCATCTAGAGATCTGCCAGTGTAACAGCCTGCAGTGTCTGCCAAAAAGCCAAATGCAGTAAGTGGAAAAAAATGTCTTTAGAAGCTTAGCATCTGGGTCCTGCAGTGGATAGCCTCGCATTACCTAAAATCTGTCCTTAGACTGAACTGTAACCTTAAACATGACATTGTTTGCATAGAAATAATTCTGAGCAGCACACAGCTGCAAAATGCAAGGGTGTCAGTGAATACGGCAACTACGGTAAGTGAAATACATGAAAATGGAAAGTCCAGTGTAATGGCATTACAATACCGATACTATATTTATGTAGAATACAGCTGAGCAGACAATGCTGTGACTTGTCTAGAACGCTGTGGTTACTCAGTGTGACTTCTAGAAATGATGTGTCAGTGGAAGAGTCTTGATCATACGCTAGATAACTATTGCTGCAATCAAATTAATATAATAGGGTAATAAGCACAAATAACATAGGATGGAAAATCCTGGAGCCGGGGGCTTACTGGGTTGGAGCTGATTTGTTTTCTTCCTATCGCTCCTGCTAGACTGCAACCGCAGAGACAATATATATGTCACATTTGCAAACACCCACACAGATACTCCAGCTGTCCTCTCTGCAGCTTCTTATCACTGTTACAATTCAGGCTGCAAAAAGAAAAAACATAGACACTATGCAGCAGTATTTACTTTGTTTTGCAATATTTTTATTTCTCAGCTCAGCCTTGAAGACTCTGTTGTTCAGATTGCAGATGACTGCCATGCGTACAATTTAAAGCTATACTTTGTATACAGTCTAGTAATGCTTATGCTGTCTATATGACTAGTCACTGCGTATGATACAGAAGTACATATAGATGACTTTATTACTAGATTCGCTCCTAATAAAGGGGCAGCATTGGAATGCTTTATGATTTGTTTTTTTCTATTGTGCCTGTAGGTGTCACTGTTGCTATTACTGTATGTTTGTTTTACTTTCCAGACACTTCAAAGCACTTAAATATTTAGACACATTTATCATCCAATACACAAATACAATTTTACTACAGAAAGCTTTAATACTGCTATACAGTGTACTCGTATACGTACAAAATAACTAATATCAAGGATCATCTGCGCCGATATTACTAGAGGTGCTCAGCAGGGGAAATCGGAATCCATTGGATCTGTATAAAATCCTCACTTATTGACTAGCTGCTGGTTATAGGATACTTCTCCTTTAAAGCATGGTAAGGATGGCTCAGTTAGGTCCCTATCTATGTATTATTGGGACTAGATCTAATAGGGAGAGATTTAACAGATCACATCTTTGTCAGATGTCATTGTAGTTTGGGGGTAAAATGACAAAAATCATGAAGTATGGCAGTCTGCACTACAAAAGCCAGTGTGGGACCATGGTCTATGCAATTCGAAATGTCCTGGATTAGGAAATTGATTCCTTTAATTCCGTTCACACAATCATAGAGGTAAAATGATAAGATTATTTCGACCTCCAGCCAACAATAGAAAATATACAGAATATTACAGAAATGATGCTTATTAATAGGAATAGTATAATAAATAAATATATATATAAATAAATAAATATATAAATCCAACCTCAGTAATCTCCCCGTTGCGGCAGCTAGGCACATTACACTAAAAGTAAACAATTGTAGAGATCCAAAAAGGCACCCACCAAATACTGGAGTGAACACACGAGGCGACATACCGCTTTATATAGACTTCACACTTCTTCGGGCCCATTTATTTGGCGTACTATAGCACAACTCAACTGTTTATTGCCCGACTGGATATACTGCAATACTGACAGCAAACTTTAAAAAAAAACTGGAATGGTAGGGATTGCATTTATAGGGGTTTTCTGGGTATATAAAAATAGATTTCGAGCAGCATATGTCATAATGTTACAGAAATTATTTGTGTTAACCTTTTACAGGGAGTCTGTCAGCTCGAAAATGGGTATCAAACTAATGACACTACCTTGTAGGGCGGCTTCTACACTTTCTAATGATGTCTTTGTTATTCTGCATTGCAGCTCAATTTTCATGAAAATCTACATTTTATTCTTATGGAAATTGGTTTTAGTGGTGTGAGGAACAGAATATCTGTATAATACAGACATTGGTTCGTTCAGCCATTTTGATCTGTATACTCCATGTTTACCCTTTGCATAAACTTTCTTGGCAAATAGATAGTATTTTTGTAAAATGTTGATTATTGCAGTTTCTGATTAGGACATCCTGTTATAAGTCCTTGAGAATGTTCTGCACACTCCCATATTCCCCACATATGGGAAGACATGGTGATAAGAGCTAGGCCTCATCAAAAATGTTATGTGAAACATTCTCTAGGTCTACTGGCTATAATGAGTAGAATGATTTAAAGTGATCATGTGCTCAAGATGGCAGAAACGGATATTCATGGGCACATGTGCTTGTCATAGGTAAAGGTCCATTTTATTCTCTGACCAATTATAATACATATTTTTATGTGATGTATTTTGTGACGCTTAAGCTGGCATAAAGCCATTATTTTCATTTATAATCCTATACTTGCTAGCAATAAACTGAGATCTACTTTGGAACAGAACCGTGTGTCTGTGTCTCTGTACATCTCCCGAGCGCTCAATATTTCACCACATTTACCTTTAATTTGGCACCTCACGGCATACTTGGAGAACAGTGTTCCCCCAACAAGCGGCATTTCATCTCTTGCTGAGGCTTTGCTCTTTGTTCTAGATAACCGGACCTAACTGCAGACAAGTGCACTATAATCAACAACTAACATATAGAACGATTTTCAAGGCTGAAACCTGGTTCTCTGAATGTACACAGGCTGATACCCCACATTGTGAAAACTCAGTTTTTTTCTGCTGTGGAAATTTTTTTTACCCAAAGTCAGAAGTAAATTTAGCAGAAGGGAAAAGTATGTGTGCTTCCTTTACATTTCTTTTTACGTTACTCTTGACTTTGTCTCAAAAAATGTAGCAAAATATGCAACACAAAAAGGCAACTTTTCCACAACATGTGGTCCCAGCCTTACGATAAGATAATCCTTTAATAGTCCCACCATGGGGAAATGTCAGACTTACTTACAGAGGTTTTTCTATTAATAACATTTATCCGTTCTGGTCACTAAGCCTCACAATAGACCAGCACTTCTGGCTCTGTAGAGATCACTTCTCAGCAGCCATCTCATTATCATCAGTGGCAGGATTACAATAAAGTATAACACATCTGTATAGATACACAAAGATCTCGCTATTAACAATACATGATAGTCACAGCTTACCTACTCATCCTCCCTCACAATGACCTCTGCACAGGTCATAGAGCATGCCAGGAACAATCTCCCATAGATTCCAATAGACTATTGTTGCCTATACCGTAGTATGTCCCATGTGGCTGCTGTAAAGCACACTTCTAAATTATCTTAAAGGGGCTCTATCATTGGGAAATGTCATTTTTAGATAAGCACATCCTTTATAAAGGCTATTTCACACGTACCTTTTGTATGTAAATTGCCTGAATAGTCTTTGAATAAGTCAGTTTTTATTGATATGCTAATTAACTTTCTGCATGCATCGGAAGTGTCTCCTATTCTCTATGTGTATGACAGCAGAGATGAGTCATCAGCACAGCAGCCTCTGCTGTACATACAGATAGAGAATAGCACAGAGTAGTGCGCAGTGAGACTTTCAGTGCACGGAGAAGGCAAATTAGCATATGAATAAAAACTGACTTATTCAAAGACTACTGAGGCAATTTAAATACAAAAGGTAGGTGTGGAATAGCCTTTCTAAAGGTTATGCAAGGATGTGCTTATCTAAAAATGACTTTTCCCAATGATAGAGCCCCTTTAACAGCTAAGGCAAGATAGCAGCCTCCATATATATACACAGGAAATAGAATAAAAATAAACTACAATGAGAAAATAAAAAGAGATTATAATAAAAGAATATATTTGGCTTGGTTTGAATTCATAACAAAATATAGGTACACTAAAAAACCTCTAGGCCTTCTCGAATGGATCAAGATAATTCCTCATTAATATGCATGCAGACAAGCTCTGAAATTAAACACGATAATTTTATGTAGATGAGTTACCATACAAATTCCAAGCTTCATGCTCTGTTGCAAGAAAAACATGAAAATAATCCACTCATAATATAGAGCTATGTGACGCAGCATCACTGCTTGTGTATATGTGTATTTATGACAAAAGTGAAGCACCATTGTAAGTGAAACATAACATTTTAAATAGCAAAGAAGAAGCATTGTTTCCATAATACAAAAAGTTTGGGCCAAGGTGTTTTGTTGTAGACATATGAAACAGAAATTCCTGCAACCAAGTCAGCTACATGTGAATACAAGCCATTATCTCACATGTAGAGTTGAGTCAATCTTGACTTTTCAGGATCGATTTTGAAATCCGATTTCTGATCATTTTTCATTCGAACCCGATCTCGATCCCAATTCCGATCCCAATGCAAGTCAATGGGATTTTTTTACTAATCGGATATCGGATTTTAAAAACAATCCTATTCACTATACAGCATGGAATCTAACAATTGAACGCTTAATTGTTAGAATCCATGCTGTGTAGTGATTTTTTAAAATCCTCTGGCTACTTAGTCCCCCCTGGTGTCCACTTACGTGCAGAGATGGCTGGTCCACTGCCCAGTGTTCTCATTCTTCTTCACCTCGCTGCCCTCTGCCTCCCAGGTTAGGAGAGTGTGGGCGGGTTAGGAGAGTGTGGGCGGGTACTGGGAGGGGAGATATCACGTCTCCCCGCCCTGTACCCGCCCACACTCTCCTAAGCCACAAGCCCCGCCTTCTTCCTAGATCTTTAACACTAACCTGGGAGGCGGGGGTAGCAAGGCGAAGAAGAACGAGAACACCGGGCACTGGACCAGCCATCTCTGCAGGTAAGTAGCTACTAGCTAGTCTCCCATTAGAATGAATGGATGCAGCCGGCACGCAGGGGGTTAAGGCTGTGTGCCGGCTGCTTCCATTCATTCCTATGGAACCGCATCGGAGCCTTCACACTGAGTATACACTCTGCTCAGAATGAGAGGAGCGTATACTCAGTGTGAAGGCTAACATTGTTAGCTTTTCCTACAATGCTTGGCCAGTGGCAAAGCATTGTGGGAAATAATCACCGATCTTGTTCCCACCTAAAAAGATCGTGTTCAGAATTTCGATCGCGATCGTGAAATTTTCCCGATCGTCGATCGGAATCCAATCTTTTCTGAATACGATCACTGAACCCTACTCACATGGATACGGTGTGAATTATAGCACAAACATTTATTATGTCACCCACCCATCTTTCTTTTCTCTCATTCATTCAGTCACTGACTAATATGAAAAATACATCTTTTCTACATTCCCTGCACTTTCCTTTACTTTTGGGCCCTAAAATAACATATAATCTGACATAATGTTTTCCCTCTCCTTCTGAGATTGCCTTGCTGCATCCTGCCTGTGGGAAAAAGTGTCCGGGTGTCATCCTGTCAAAGTGACATTTATTGTCTAGCTAGATCATATCACAAAGACAGTGAGTATGGCCATATGAGAATCACAGTGCAAGTTTGTAAGAGGAAATGTACATACATGAACTTTGCATTTTTGTATGACCAATGTTACATGTTTTCAGATGTGCTGGAGAATGGAAACCTATATCACTATTTACAGATGAACTACAAGTAGGTATCCCTGGAGGTGCAGACTGCATTTCAAATTACTGGCATATTATTGCTGATGAGTTATCATCATCACCATCATCAGTAGCAGCAGCCTCCCTGCTGTCGCCTCCCCCTGTTTAGACAGATCACACAGTGCTCAGAGAGGATCACAGGCAAAAATGGCTGGGAGGATTACTGAATAAAAGATATGTCTGGAATAGCCTTTCCAAAGGCTATGCAAGTATATGCTTAGTTAAAAATCACTAGAGCCAATGATAGAATCCCTTTAACAGTCATCATGACTTTTTCTGGGATTCTTCAGATGTCTTATTATTTATGCTTACTTATATAGCACCATCATATTCCACAGCGCATTACAGATATTGTCAGTCACTGTCCCATATAGGGCTCACAATCTACATTCCCTATCAGTATGTCTTTGGTATGTGGGAGGAAACCAGAGTACCCGGAGGAAACCCACGCAAATACGGGGAGAACATACAAACTCCTTGCAGATGTTGCCCTTGGCAGGACTTGAACCTAGGACTCCAGCACTAGTGCACTAGTGCTAACCACTGAGCCACCGTGCTGTCTGATGATATATTACCAATAAAGTCGTGTTCAACTAACTTCAATATTATGAGAGTGAATTATTACATCTGAAGAGACTTTGAGACATTCTTCACTGGCACTGTGACTTGCATGTAAGGTAGTACTGGAAGTAACTGAAATTTGTAGGGGTAAATCTATGGCAGCCTCAATATATGGCAATATGGAATATGGTGTATGTGAAGAAATGCACCTTAAATCCTTTTCATCTGATTTGCATAAAGAATAAAATTCTGATTTTCATGAAAATGGAGCTGCAAAGCTGAGTTAGAAAAGCATATTTGGAAAATGTAGCAGCAGCCCTATAAGGTAGTATCATTAGTTTGATACAAATCTTCCTGCTGACAGACTCCCTTTAAGGGCTTATAAAAACTTGCCAGAACTTAATGATACAATAGACAGACAGTAATATATATTAAACATCACCTTCTAGGCTTTTGGATGATTGTTTTGTTCTTAACTTTCTTAAAACAGAATAATGATAATGATAGTGTTATGATAGTGTTATGATAGTCGGTCCCCGGACCGATCGGAGGCATTAACCCCTCCGGCACCGCTGTCAAAGGTGCCGGAGGCGCCATTTTCCCGGCGGCGCATGGGCGCCGCCATTTTGGCCGGGATCGCCGGCTCCTGGAGCATGCTCCAGGGCTGACATCCCGTTGCCATGACAGCCGGGAGCCTATGCAGCCTGCAAAAGAAAGGATGCTTTTTTGCAATGCATTGCAATGCATTAGCATTGTAATGCATTGCATTAGTGATCAGACCCCCTGGGGTTCAACACCCCTAGGGGGTCTAATAAATGCAAAAAATAAATAAAAAAAAAAGTAAAAAAAAATATAAAAAAAATATAAAAGTTCAAATCACCCCCCTTTCCCTAGAGCACATATAAAAGTAGTTAAAAACTGTGAAACATATACATGTTAGGTATCCCCGCGTCCGAAATCGCCCGCTCTACAAACCTATAAAAATATTTTTCCTGTTCGTAAACGCCGTAGCAGGAAAAATAGTCGAAAGTGCCAAACCGCCGTTTTTTCACTGTTTTGATTCTGATAAAAATTTGAATAAAAAGTGATCAAAGCAATAACATTTCCCAAAAATGGTAGAACTAAAAAGTACACCCGGCCCCGCAAAAAAAGACGCCCTATGCATCCCCGTACACTTACGTATAAAAAAGTTACGGCCGTCGGAATATGGCGACTTTTAGAAAAAAAAATTTTTAACACAGTTTTGGAATTTTTTTTAGGGGTCAAAATGTAAATAAAACTATACAAATTTGGTATCCCTGGAACCGTACCGAAACACAGAATACAGAGGGCATGTCATTTTGGCTGCACAGTGAACGCCGTAAAACCAAAGCCCGTAAGAAAGTCGCAGAAATGCATTTTTTCTTCAAATCCACCCCATTCTGAATTTTTTTCCTGCTTCCCAGTACATTATATAGAATAATTAATGGTAGCATCATGAAGAAAAATTTGTCCCGCAAAAATTAAGACCTCATATGGCTCTGGGAGCGGAGAAATAAAAAAGTTATGGGGTTTAGAAGGAGGGGAGTCAAAAACGAAAAACGAAAATCAAAAAATGCTATCGGCGGGAAGGGGTTAAAGGATTATCTTATCTTATACTATACAAGGGAAGTTCAATAAGTCATCTACCTCAAGGTGGCCTGTCAAAGCATCTTCATTGGATATGTGCCATAAAGTGGAGGCCATAATTCTGGAAAATTATCGGGTCAAAATTATGAATTAGGCATTTCAGTCAATGTTTTTATAATGTCACAGGGCAGTTACCAGTGGGTGCCACAAATGTTGAGGTCTGAGCAAAAAAAAAAAAAAAAAATGTTTACAGCAGTTTAGCCAAGAGAATTTAGACATGCTTATTGAAAATCCAGAAGACTTTTATTCTTGGGTTGTTATGGGTGTTGAAACATGGATCCAAATAGGAATCCATGCATTGGAAGCACAAGGGGTCACCAACTCTAAAGACATTTTGTGTGGAGCAATTAGCTGGAAAGGTCCTGGCAACATTTTTTTGAGATACAGAATATATTTTATTATTAGAATTCACGCCACACAAGATAACAATTATTGGAGACACCAATGCCCTTCCTTACAGTAGCGTCTATAGCGCTGTACTGTAAGAGGGGGCGTTCCTCATCGCCCAGTGATGACACTGAACGATGAGGAATGCCTCCCATACTCCTGATAGTACTCATCCATAGACGAGGACGGGGGGGGGGGGGGGGCATTCCTCACCACTCAGCATCATGGCTGGGCATTAAGGAATGCCCCCTCTCACAGTACAGCGTAATAGACACTACTGTGAGCAAGGGCACTCCTGACTGATTGTCAGCAACGCCCTTCTGTCACTGAAGAGCTATGGTAACAGCACCGATAGCCCCCTCTGACAGTACAGCGCAATAGACGCTACTGTGAGGAGGGGCGTTCCTGACAGACTGTCAGAAACTCCCTTCTGACGCTGAAGAGCTACGGTAATGGCACTGATATCTCTTCAATGGGGGCAAAGAACAGGAAAGCCGACAGTACGCTGAATTCAGAGCACTGTCGGCTCTCAAGTGGTGTATTACACCGCATGTGCCCCAGATGGTGAAAGGTTCTCTTTAACATCTTTCAACAATGAACTGAACTCACCGTGCACATTGTAATGAGGCTAGTTCCAACTTGATAGGAGGGAACTGCACATTGCTTCTGGCCCACTGAAATGAAAAGTAGTATCACACAACAAACAAATTGCTGTGATATTGTGAATAATAATGTTTTGTGTACTGTAGTTTGCAAATCCCCCAAGCAACTAGTTTGCTGGAGCAAGTAAATTGCTGAAAATAAAATTGTTATAAAATTGCTGCTAAATTTGCAGTAGATTTCATATAATTTTCATATTACTCTACAGTAACTCTAAAATTGCTCTGAAATCTCAGCATATAGTGATTAAAACTTGCTAGCTACTTTTAGTAACTAACTACAATTTTGAAGTTATACTTGGAAGTTGCTTATTATATTCCCTAGGGACAGTAATATCACAGTAACTATTTTTAATGTAATAAAAAGCCTAGGTATACCCTAGCTTAAGAGTGGGTCAACAGGAATGAGCCATATAAACTTAAATGAAACAAGAATATTAAAGCAAAAGGATACATTTATTGGGGAAAACTGTACAGTGGGAAGGAGGCTCTAGTACCCTTTTGGGTTACTGTCATTGTAACCCAAACCGATGGGCTACAATGACTATTGACCTGTAGCACTGACATCCCACCTGATGAAGGTCCTAGAAAGACTGGTCCTGACACACCTATGCCCTCTAGTGTGCTCCGCCCTGGACCCCCTCCAGTTTGCCTATTGGCCGGGCATTGGGGTAGATGACGCCATCATCCGCCTTCTTCACAGAGCTCTCTCTCACCTGGAGAAACCTGGGAACACTGTGAGAATAATGTTCTTTGAATTTTCCAGCGCACTCAACACCATTCAGCCAGGGCTATTGAGGGAGAAGCTGAACCTTGGTGGAGAGGACCATCACCTGCCCAACTGGATCCTAGACTACCTGACAAACCGCCCTCAGTATGTGAGAGCTGGGGACTGTGTGTCTGACACTGTGATCTGTAGTACGGGGGCACCACAAGGTACAGTTCTTGCCCCATTTCTCGTCACACTGTACACTGCTGACTTTAGGCACAACTCATCCAGCTGTTACTTACAGAAGTACTCCGATGACTCTGCAATAGTAGGCCTCATCACAGATGGTGATGATAGGGAATACAGAGACTTAAACTGGGATTTTGTTGAATGGTGCCAAGAGGACCAAGGAGATGGTGATGGATTATAGTAAACAGAGAAGTGCTCTGAACCCGGTGGAGATCCAAGGGACATGCATTGAGATAGTCAAGACCTATAAGTACCTGGGTGTGCTCCTCAATAATAAACTGGACTGGGCTGATCACCTGGAGGTGCTGCACAGAAAGGGTCACAGCAGACTCTACCTGCTCAGGAGGCTGAAGGCCTACGGAGTCCAGGAGCCACTTATTAGGGCCTTATTCAACTCTGTGGTTGCTTCAACCATCTTTTTTGGTGTGGCCTGCTGGGGGAGCAGTATATCAACCAGGGACAAAAATAGACTTGACAGGCTGATCAGAAGGGCCAGCTCTCTACATAATCTACATCAGACCAAGCGAAGATCACTCCGCACAGAAAACTAAATGATTCTGAAGTCTTCCTTTTTTCTTCCTTCTCTTCCTTAGCTGCTATGGACTCCTAGTATATCTTCTCTTCTCAGCATATGTGTGTCTATGTCTGTAATATATTACTGTGTATTATCCTGTATCTGTATTACTATGCTGTTGTAACATACTGAAATTTCCCCACTGTGGGACTATTAAAGGATTATCTTATCTTATCTCTCTTACGTTTGGCCTGGAAGATGAGAAGTAACATTTTCAGACATTACAATGACAGGTATATTTATTCTTTTTATTTTTAAATGTAAAATTTGAAAGAGGGTGATTTCAATTAAAAAAAATTTAAAAAAAAAAAAATCATTTTTTTACATTTATTTGATTTCTCGCTCATACAATATACTGCAGTTCTTCTGTAGTGCAGTATTTTATCCTATTACCATTGGTCTATTATACCCTACCTATTACACCCATTTCCACAAGACCATAATTTTAATTTTATAAAGTACTGTACTGCATATAATATACATTACATGTATAATAATTCATGTATTATAATATCGTTTTAATTCCAGGTTTTTACTTAACCATGCAACGTCACTAAGATACATGCAGCTGCGTTGCTTTACGAAAGTTCCATTGAAAAACCTCTTGGCAATAGACATCAAAGGGCCCTCTCTTCTTTTGTTGGGCCCCCCTAAGGAGTGCAATGTAAATATTTTAATTAGACCTACAATTCCAAATAGCCTAATCAGTATTCTGATCTGCTAATTCACACACAAAATTGCTGAATATTTCAACACCGACTTTTGTGTTTTTCTCCCACAAAAACAGGAATGTTAATTTATGTAATTGAACATTAATTGCTGAAAGACAGATACATATTGGAGAATATGCAACTAGCACCAGTGGATATGAATGGCACAACGTCATGTTAAACTCCACTTGTTTCTAGGCAAAGATATAGACAATGCAATCTGCCCATTGTAAACTGTCTCAGACAGGGTCCTCGCGCCTTCTGTACAGTAGCAATCTGTCACACATTTACTTCCTGTATTTAACCCCTTTTGTATGTACTGTACACTAGAATTAGTGGTATAATAAATAATAATATTTAGATTTACAATGATGATCATATCTGATTGTGCTATTTTCAGTGTGACATTGTTAAGTTGTATTTTCTTTATTGTTTAGATTTTAGACTGTTATTAACCAAACAGTATATTGAAGTTAGTTTATTCTCACGGTTAACTCTTGTGCATGTGTGTCTAAAGTTTGACCCAGTCAGACCCTTCTTGTTTGAGAAAAATAGGAGGGAACGAGTTATGTCTGCAGTATAATATAGAGGGAGTTTGCATATAAGTGAAGGCATTAAGCACATGGGGTCCTTGCATATAGAGCAGGGTCGGAGCAGTAGAAATCTTCAATTAAGGATTAGAGATGAGCGAACACTAAAATGTTCGAGGTTCGAAATTCGATTCGAACAGCCGCTCACTGTTCGAGTGTTCGAATGGGTTTTGAACCCCATTATAGTCTATGGGGAACATAAACTCGTTAAGGGGGAAACCCAAATTCGTGTCTGGAGGGTCACCAAGTCCACTATGACACCCCAGGAAATGATACCAACACCCTGGAATGACACTGGGACAGCAGGGGAAGCATGTCTGGGGGCATAAAAGTCACTTTATTTCATGGAAATCCCTGTCAGTTTGCGATTTTCGCAAGCTAACTTTTCCCCATAGAAATGCATTGGCCAGTGCTGATTGGCCAGAGTACGGAACTCGACCAATCAGCGCTGGCTCTGCTGGAGGAGGCGGAGTCTAAGATAGCTCCACACCAGTCTCCATTCAGGTCCGACCTTAGACTCCGCCTCCTCCGGCAGAGCCAGCGCTGATTGGCCAAAGGCTGGCCAATGCATTCCTATGCGAATGCAGACTTAGCAGTGCTGAGTCAGTTTTGCTCAACTACACATCTGATGCACACTCGGCACTGCTACATCAGATGTAGCAATCTGATGTAGCAGAGCCGAGGGTGCACTAGAACCCCTGTGCAAACTCAGTTCACGCTAATAGAATGCATTGGCCAGCGCTGATTGGCCAATGCATTCTATTAGCCCGATGAAGTAGAGCTGAATGTGTGTGCTAAGCACACACATTCAGCACTGCTTCATCAAGCCAATACAATGCATTAGCCAGCGCTGATTGGCCAGAGTACGGAATTCGGCCAATCAGCGCTGGCCAATGCATTCTATTAGCCCGATGAAGTAGAGCTGAATGTGTGTGCTAAGCACACACATTCAGCACTGCTTCATCACGCCAATACAATGCATTAGCCAGTGCTGATTGGCCAGAGTACGGAATTCGGCCAATCAGCGCTGGCCAATGCATTCTATTAGCCCGATGAAGTAGAGCTGAATGTGTGTGCTAAGCACACACATTCAGCACTGCTTCATCAAGCCAATACAATGCATTAGCCAGCGCTGATTGGCCAGAGTACGGAATTCGGCCAATCAGCGCTGGCCAATGCATTCTATTAGCCCGATGAAGTAGAGCTGAATGTGTGTGCTAAGCACACACATTCAGCACTGCTTCATCACGCCAATACAATGCATTAGCCAGTGCTGATTGGCCAGAGTACGGAATTCGGCCAATCAGCGCTGGCCAATGCATTCTATTAGCCCGATGAAGTAGAGCTGAATGTGTGTGCTAAGCACACACATTCAGCACTGCTTCATCACGCCAATACAATGCATTAGCCAGTGCTGATTGGCCAGAGTACGGAATTCGGCCAATCAGCGCTGGCTCTGCTGGAGGAGGCGGAGTCTAAGGTCGGACCTGAATGGAGACTGGTGTGGAGCGATCTTAGACTCCGCCTCCTCCAGCAGAGCCAGCGCTGATTGGCCGAATTCCGTACTCTGGCCAATCAGCACTGGCTAATGCATTGTATTGGCGTGATGAAGCAGTGCTGAATGTGTGTGCTTAGCACACACATTCAGCTCTACTTCATCGGGCTAATAGAATGCATTGGCCAGCGCTGATTGGCCGAATTCCGTACTCTGGCCAATCAGTGCTGGCCAATGCATTCTATTAGCTTGATGAAGCAGAGTGTGCATAAGGGTTCAAGCGCACCCTCGGCTCTGATGTAGCAGAGCTGAGGCTGCACAAGGGTTCAAGCGCACCCTCGGCTCTGATGTAGGAGAGCCGAGGGTGCACTTGAACCCTTGTGCACCCTCAGCTCTGCTACATCAGAGCCGAGGGTGCGCTTGAACCCTTGTGCACACTCTGCTTCATCAAGCTAATAGAATGCATTGGCCAGCGCTGATTGGCCAATGTATTCTATTAGCCTGATGAAGTAGAGCTGAATGTGTGTGCTAAGCACACACATTCAGCTCTACTTCATCGGGCTAATAGAATGCATTGGCCAGCGCTGATTGGCCAGAGTACGGAACTCGACCAATCAGCGCTGGCTCTGCTGGAGGAGGCGGAGTCTAAGATCGCTCCACACCAGTCTCCATTCAGGTCCGACCTTAGACTCCGCCTCCTCCAGCAGAGCCAGCGCTGATTGGCCGAATTCCGTACTCTGGCCAATCAGCACTGGCTAATGCATTGTATTGGCGTGATGAAGCAGTGCTGAATGTGTGTGCTTAGCACACACATTCAGCTCTACTTCATCGGGCTAATAGAATGCATTGGCCAATCAGCGCTGGCCAATGCATTCTATTAGCGTGAACTGAGTTTGCACAGGGGTTCTAGTGCACCCTCGGCTCTGCTACATCAGATTGCTACATCTGATGTAGCAGTGCCGAGTGTGCATCAGATGTGTAGTTGAGCAAAACTGACTCAGCACTGCTAAGTCTCTGCATTCGCATAGGAATGCATTGGCCAGCCTTCGGCCAATCAGCGCTGGCTCTGCCGGAGGAGGCGGAGTCTAAGGTCGGACCTGAATGGAGACTGGTGTGGAGCGATCTTAGACTCCGCCTCCTCCAGCAGAGCCAGCGCTGATTGGTCGAGTTCCGTACTCTGGCCAATCAGCGCTGGCCAATGCATTCTATTAGCCCGATGAAGTAGAGCTGAATGTGTGTGCTTAGCACACACATTCAGCTCTACTTCATCAGGCTAATAGAATACATTGGCCAATCAGCGCTGGCCAATGCATTCTATTAGCTTGATGAAGCAGAGTGTGCACAAGGGTTCAAGCGCACCCTCGGCTCTGATGTAGCAGAGCTGAGGGTGCACAAGGGTTCAAGTGCACCCTCGGCTCTCCTACATCAGAGCCGAGGGTGCGCTTGAACCCTTGTGCAGCCTCGGCTCTGCTACATCAGAGCCGAGGGTGCGCTTGAACCCTTGTGCACACTCTGCTTCATCAAGCTAATAGAATGCATTGGCCAGCACTGATTGGCCAGAGTACGGAATTCGGCCAATCAGCGCTGGCCAATGCATCCCTATGGGAAAAAGTTTATCTCACAAAAATCACAATTACACACCCGATAGAGCCCCAAAAAGTTATTTTTAATAACATTCCCCCCTAAATAAAGGTTATCCCTAGCTATCCCTGCCTGTACAGCTATCCCTGTCTCATAGTCACAAAGTTCACATTCTCATATGACCCGGATTTGAAATCCACTATTCGTCTAAAATGGAGGTCACCTGATTTCGGCAGCCAATGACTTTTTCCAATTTTTTTCAATGCCCCCGGTGTCGTAGTTCCTGTCCCACCTCCCCTGCGCTGTTATTGGTGCAAAAAAGGCGCCAGGGAAGGTGGGAGGGGAATCGAATTTTGGCGCACTTTACCACGTGGTGTTCGATTCGATTCGAACATGGCGAACACCCTGATATCCGATCGAACATGTGTTCGATAGAACACTATTCGCTCATCTCTATTAAGGATCCCTAGAGTTCGGGAGGAACCAGAAGAATGGGGCTATATTCATCTTGTTAGAGATCCAGTGAGTATCATTTGTGTAGGAGAGGGAGATTGAGGAAAGAGTTGATTTTACCGATCCGGAAAGTATGGTCCTGAAGAGAACAAATATGTGCTAGAGGGAGAGCAAGAAGTGAAGAGTACAGTATACACAGAGGATGGAGCGTACTGGGTTTAAACATTGTAGCAGGCACTGCAGTTTCCAGAAAGAAAGGAGACAGGACTTGTGGGAAGGGGCCCAAGTGAGAATATAACTAAGTATAGACAAAGAGTGGGGCAACCTGAGGAAGATGTCCCCAGAGAGTGCCCAGCCAGTAGATCCTGTGCGAGTGAAGTACTGAGAAGTGGCCTGCCAAGGAATAGACAGCCTGAAGGTGCAAATATATGTTGAAGCTGGATGCCCAGTTACATAAATCAAAAGAGAAGGGGTACAGGGCAGCACTCAACTCCTTAGGGCTCAAAAAAGTACAGTTGCGCGTTCACTAAGGAACTGACCAACTCCCAAAATTATGCCATCAAAAAGACATTAACAATTCAGTGTATAATACGATGTTTTAGGAACAGGCCCCTTCATTAGGGATTGGTCCAGAGGCGGATAACGTGGCAATAGTGATGTCATACGGTAGTTGATGAAGAATTGTTGGTGGATTGTGAGAAGCTAATGCACAGTATGGTGTGCTCAGTAACAGAAGACAGGGTCTCACAAGCATAAAGAGACAGCAGCTGAGTGTGCACGTTTCTGCGAGACATGGCTGTTGCTGTAGAAGGAGCTGGAGAAGGGATTATGCCCATCTGCATGGAGTTACAGTGAAGAAGCCTAATGACTGTGCCCAGAGGAACAAGTGGAACCCCCAGTGGATCACTGACTCAGGAGGGCCAGTGTGCCCTAGACACCCTAAAGAGGTGCAGGGCACACTACACTCATTTCATTATAAACAGATCGGCTGCTATAGTATCTCATGTAGACTATGCTCTCAAATAATAAACTGAAAAGAATATTTAAAGGGACTCTATCATTGGAAAAGGTCATTTTTAACTAATCACATCCTTGCATAGCCTTTAGAAAGATCTTTTGTATGTAAATCCCCTCAGTAGATTTTTCTGGTGTACCTAATAAGGTACATTTAGGTAATTAGGTTCTTGGTGTACCTAATAAGTCTTTTCGTGCACTGTCTTCTGTGTATACAGCACAGGCTGCTGCTGACTCCTCCTCCCTGCTCTCATACACAGCACACAGCATAGAGAGGAGAGCTGGCTGACAACTTCATGTGCACCGAGAAGCTAATTAACATATGAAGAAAAACGGACTTATTCAAACACTACTGAGGCAATTTGCATACAAAAGGTATGTGTGGGATAGCCTTTCTAAAGGATATGCAAGGATGTGATTAGTTAAAAATGACTTTTTCCATTGATAGAGCCCCTTAACAACCTACCCAGTTTATTATACAGCTGCAACCTATATATAGATGCACTGGGTAGCTGAGATGATATCTAGGCACAGAGGCAGGTCAACCACTATCTTTACTTCTGGGCCATATCACCTTAACGTCAATGCACGAGATGTGACAGCAGAGTTTAACACAAACTACCACAATTGGTTAAACTGCTCTCTTATTACATAAGACAACAAAACAATGGAAAAACATTTTGCAATGACTTTTTATTGGTTTTTGCTCTCTTCTATGATAAGATATCATGCTGTCGCAATATAATCAATTGCAATAGTTCGGTCTAACCCTGTTACATCTGTAGGTAGGGCTGGTCGACGTAATAAAATGTATGACTATGTACTTAATAGTAAATTACTGGGTAAGGGTCCATTCACACAGAGTAACGTGCCGCGTGACCTGGCACGTATACGGCGTGTGAGATTTTGAGTGCCGTAAAAGCTCCCATTAATTTCAATGAGAGCCTGGATCGTATACGCCGCGTTATTTTGCCGCCGTGATTTTACGGCGCTCAAAATCTCACACGCCGTATATGTTAGGAGTATTTTGTGTCGTGGGTATTGGTGCACACCTTCTGACTTGCACGCGCGCACTGCTGGTAGGCAGCTTGATTTCCTGGTTGATTAGTCTGTCCTCCCATTTGCACCTGGGAGGAGTGGTCTCTACTCTGTATTTAAACCCATGCCTCCCATGGTTCTGTGCTGAGTGTCGCTTTTACAGAGCTAGGCCTTAGCAGGAGGAGTAGGTGGTGTTCTGGGATAGAGGAAGTTCCGTGGTTGGTTTTTGGGAGGTTTTGGGTGAACAAGTTGGTGTGTGTGTTTTCCCTTCTGTGTTCACCAATCCTCCCTCTGTGTATAATTGACTGTGTGAGTGAATTGCTTTATCCTTTGATTTCTACTCAGTTTCCCTGTGTTTGTTTCCTAGTGTAAGGTTCCTTCCCATATTGGTTTGGGGGAATCCTTTCCCACATTTTTCCTGTGTGCTGCTTGTGTTGTTAGTCAGCGCACACCCTTGTCAGTCCCTGTCAGTAGCAGCTTCACTTGTTCGTTAGGGGTGACCCCCTTTAGTCTCCAGTCCCTAGAGATCTTATAGGGCATTCCTTCTCCCACTTCCCTCTAGGCCTACGGTGTCAGTGAGAGAGGAGCTGTCGGGGTCAGGCTTAGCCTGAGAACAGCCGACCTACACCCGTGAGGCAGGGACCGGGTTAGCTAGAGGGAGTAGTGCAGGGCGAGATTTCCTACTGCTATTCCTTAGCCCTGTTGCAGCTACCTGGACTGACATAACAGTACACTCAGCCGAGAAAAAAAAAAAAAAAAAAAAAAAAAAGGGAAAGGTTCGTTTGCATTATGACGGACCTGAAACAGTTGTACCAGGTGGTGCAGCAGATCTCCACTGAGATGGAGGGGATCAAGCTACGAATGGATGCCATCCAAGCTTCTGACGTATCTCAGTTACAGCAGTTGGCTCAACACACAGCCTCTCAGGTGGAGGGCATACAGAGGCAGGTGAGTAGCGCCCCTGTGGGTCGGCCTCTGGAGCCAAAAGTCAGCTTACCTGAACCCTTCCGAGGTAAGAGGTCAGATTTTTTCCGATTTCAAAAGGACTGTCTTTTGTATTTCCGGCTACGGCCGTTTTCCTCCGGTTCTGAGGTACAGAGAGTTGGGATTATTATTACTTTATTGAGAGATGATCCCCTCATCTGGGCACATTCGTTACCAGCCGACTCAGCTTGCTTACTAACTGTAGAGGCGTTTTTCTCCACAATGGGGTTACTGTATGACGACCCAGACAGGGTACGCACGGCTGAGTATAACCTACGACGTTTGGTGCAAGGGGATCACGCTATAGAGAAGTATTGCACAGAGTTTCGTAGGTGGGCAGCAGAAGTACACTGGAATGACCCCGCCCTACTTAGTCAGTTTGAGACAGGACTCTCGGACCAGGTTAAAGACCATCTAGTTCCTCACCCTGTTCCGGGAGATCTAGATGAGGCCATGCAGCTGGCAATTAGAGTTGGACGGCGCCTCCGGGAGCGTGGAGACAAGAGTCCTGGGGGGGTTAGCCCTCCTCAATTCTCTGTTTTTGGAGAGGACCCGGGGGACCAACCCATGCAGATTGGGGCCACTGTGCGAAGTGCTAGACCCAAGAGTGAAGGGTCCCGCACAGTACGCTGTTTTGTGTGTGGAGGGATGGGACATGTAGCAAGGGTATGCCCCTCCAGAGAATGGTTCGCCAAGGAGGGTAATAACCCCAGGTCTATTGAGGGTAAAGGGAGAAAACCTACTAAGGAGGGAGGTGTGTATGTTTCCTGTACTCAGACTGCCGGGTTGACCCTTGATGGATGGGTAAATGGGCAGAAGTGCCGGA
Source organism: Leptodactylus fuscus (assembly GCF_031893055.1). NCBI lineage: Eukaryota > Metazoa > Chordata > Amphibia > Anura > Leptodactylidae > Leptodactylus > Leptodactylus fuscus. Next base: position 199,776,361 of record NC_134266.1, on the reverse strand, counting down.
TTTTGGTTGATTGTGGTTCGGCAGTCAACCTTATTGACTCAGAGTTTTGCGAGCAACTAAGGGTGAGTCCTTTGGTCTTGAAGTCTCAGATACCGGTGTGGGCTATTGATAAGACCCCTCCACAGCAATCTGTCATCTCCAAACAGGTGGAGGGTCTGGAGTTTATTGTGGGTGGCCACAGGGAAGAGATTGACTTGTTCTTGTTATCTAAGTTACCAGCACAAGTAGTGTTGGGGTGGCCCTGGCTGAAGCAGCATAACCCTATTATCAACTGGGAGACCGGACAGTAGTTTCTTGGGGACAGGGGTGTAATGGTCGATGTCTGCCCATATCTGTTATGTCTTTGTCTATAGACAATTTGCCTCAAGAAATATGTGAGTTCAGGGAGGTCTTTGAGGAAAGGGCAGCCAAGACATTACCACCACATCGCACCTATGATTGCTCAATTAAATTTATACCAAATGCAGTGTTACCCAAGACAAGGTTGTACAATCTCACTATTCCGGAGAGGTAGGCGCTCAAAGAGTATATTGAGGGGAGTCTAGAGGTGGGGCATATTCGCCCATCTAAGTCCCCAGTAGCAGTGGGGTTTTTCTTTGTAAAGAAGAAAGATGGAGGGTTGCGCCCTTGTTTAGATTTTAGGGAGATTAATAAAATCACGGTGCGGAATCCCTATCCCATCCCGTTGATCTCGGATCTATTCAGCCAGATTACGGGAGCTCGCTGGTTTAGTAAAATAGATTTACGTGGGGCGTATAACTTGCTGAGAATCAAGAAGGGGGATGAGTGGAAAACAGCGTTTAACACACCCCTAGGACACTTTGAGAATCTGGTGATGCCTTTCGGTCTAACCAATGCGCCCGCGTTTTTTCAGAATTTTATTAATGATGTACTAAGTGCCGTCATAGGGAGGGGGGTTGTGGTCTATCTGGACGATATACTCATTTACACCCCGGATTTGGAGACTCATTGGGAGAGAGTGAGAGAGGTTTTAAATCTCCTGAGGGTTAACCAATTAAGTGCTAAGCTGGAGAAATGTGTGTTCGCGGTCAATAAATTATGTTTCCTTGGCTATATCCTATCGGACAAGGGGTTCGAGATGGACCCTGAGAAGGTCAGGGCAGTCTTGGAGTGGCCGCGACCTGAGAACCTAAAGGCGGTCCAACGGTTCTTGGGATTCTCCAACTATTATCGCCAGTTTATTAAGGGATTTTCTGAGGTTGTGAAACCCATCTCGGACTTGACTAAGAAGGGGGCTGACTGTGCTAAGTGGTCGCCAGAGGCGCTAGCCGCGTTTGAAGAATTGAAGAAACGATTCTCGTCCGCTCCCATTTTGAGACAGCCGGATGAGAGGTTGGCCTTCCGAGTGGAGGTGGATGCCTCCTCGGTGGGGGTGGGAGCAGTACTTTCTCAGGAGTTCGAGGAGGGTACGCATCCCTGTGCCTTCTTTTCTAAGAAATTCTCTGCCTCTGAACGGAATTATGACATCGGAGATAGGGAACTACTGGCAATAAAACTAGCGTTCGAACATTGGCGTCATTTCCTGGAGGGGGCCAGAAGGCCAGTCCAGGTATTTACTGATCACAAAAATTTGGTTTATCTTGGGTCGGTGAAGAGATTAAATGCACGGCAGGCCAGATGGGCTCTATTTTTTGCGCGGTTCCACTTTACCGTGACTTATGTGCCGGGTTCAAAGAATGTTAAGGCTGATGCTTTATCCCGGTATATGTCGACCGAGGAGGAACGAGAGGCGCCTGCCACTATTCTTGGGGATGGAGTGGTGGTAGCAGTATTGGGCGCGAAATTGGAGAAGGCCTTGATCGAAGCGCAACACGCTGCACCTTCCAAGATACCTAGAAACAAGCTGTTTGTCCCAACTACTCTCCGACAAAGTCTCCTGAGGGAGTGTCACGAGTCGGTTCTTGCTGGTCACCCGGGGGTTTCAGAGACCATGAGATTGGTGTCTAGGAATTTTTGGTGGCCAGGGTGGAGTAAGGATGTCTTGCAGTTTGTTCAAAATTGTTCGGTCTGTGCAAGAGCCAAGGCATCGCATACCCGTCCCCACGGTCTTCTACATCCATTGGAACCTCCTAAGGCACCTTGGACTCATCTGTCTATGGATTTCATCACGGGCCTTCCAGTGTCTAAGGGTTTCACGGTCATTTGGGTAGTCGTTGACCGCTTCACGAAAATGTGCCATTTGATCCCGTTTTCCAGGCTGCCATGTGCCAAGACACTATCAGAGGCATTTATTAAAGAAATTGTAAGGTTGCATGGTCTTCCTGAGGAGATCGTTTCGGACAGGGGTCCGCAATTTGTGGCTAAATTCTGGCGGGCTTTTTGCAGCAGGTTGGGAGTTACACTGTCGTTTTCCTCCGGGTTTCACCCGGAGTCTAACGGGCAAACAGAGAGGAAGAATCAGGATGTGGAACAGTTTTTGAGGTGTTTTGTTCGAGAGAATCAGAATAATTGGGCTGACTTTCTTCCCCTGGCAGAATTTTCCCTAAACAACCATGATTCCAACGCCACAGGTACCACACCTTTTTTTTGCTCCGGTGGTAGACATCCTGTTTTCGGAGTATTTTCTTCCATTTCTTCCCCAGTTCCGGAGGAGGAGCTATTTTCTAAAAAGCTGCAAGGGGTATGGTCCCGTATCCGAGAGAATCTGGTGCGGGCGTCGCACCAGGCTAAGGTCCAGGCGGATAGGAAGAGAGGAGAGTTGCAGTTCTTCCCTGGTGAGATGGTTTGGTTGTCCACCAAGAATATCAGGTTGAAGGTTCCTAGCAAGAAGCTGAGTCCCAGGTTTGTGGGTCCTTTTAAGATCATCAAGATGGTAAATGAAGTGGCGGCGCAGCTGCAACTACCTAAAAGGTGGAAGATAAACCGGGTGTTCCATGTCTCCTTGTTAAAGAAGGCCAAGAAGGGAACGTCTCCAGTTAAAGTTCCACCAGTTTCTGAGTCCGGGGAGTATGAGATATCCCGAGTTCTGGATAGCAAATATGTTCGGGGGAAGCTACGGTATCTGGTGGCATGGAAGGGATACGGTCCTGAGGATAATTCTTGGGTTCTGGAGTCGGATATGTCAGCCCCCAGACTCGTGGAGAAATTCCACAAGGAGTTCCCGAAGAAGGATGCTCCTAGAGAATCCGGAGTCTTCTCCTTGAGGGGAGGATCCTGTTAGGAGTATTTTGTGTCGTGGGTATTGGTGCACACCTTCTGACTTGCACGCGCGCACTGCTGGTAGGCAGCTTGATTTCCTGGTTGATTAGTCTGTCCTCCCATTTGCACCTGGGAGGAGTGGTCTCTACTCTGTATTTAAACCCATGCCTCCCATGGTTCTGTGCTGAGTGTCGCTTTTACAGAGCTAGGCCTTAGCAGGAGGAGTAGGTGGTGTTCTGGGATAGAGGAAGTTCCGTGGTTGGTTTTTGGGAGGTTTTGGGTGAACAAGTTGGTGTGTGTGTTTTCCCTTCTGTGTTCACCAATCCTCCCTCTGTGTATAATTGACTGTGTGAGTGAATTGCCTTATCCTTTGATTTCTACTCAGTTTCCCTGTGTTTGTTTCCTAGTGTAAGGTTCCTTCCCATATTGGTTTGGGGAATCCTTTCCCACATTTTTCCTGTGTGCTGCTTGTGTTGTTAGTCAGCGCACACCCTTGTCAGTCCCTGTCAGTAGCAGCTTCACTTGTTCGTTAGGGGTGACCCCCTTTAGTCTCCAGTCCCTAGAGATCTTATAGGGCATTCCTTCTCCCACTTCCCTCTAGGCCTACGGTGTCAGTGAGAGAGGAGCTGTCAGGGTCAGGCTTAGCCTGAGAACAGCCGACCTACACCCGTGAGGCAGGGACCGGGTTAGCTAGAGGGAGTAGTGCAGGGCGAGATTTCCTACTGCTATTCCTTAGCCCCGTTGCAGCTACCTGGACTGACATAACAGTATATGTCGTCACGTGGCACGTTACTCAGTGTGAATGGACTCTAAGACTGCCAATGAAACAGACTTAGGGATTTTGGTGGACAGCAAGCTTACCTTTAGTGACCAGTGCCAGGCAGCTGCTGCCAAGGCAAATAAAATGATAAGATGCATCAAAAGAGGTCTAGATTCTCATGACAAGGACATAGTTATGCCTCTATACAAATCACTGGTACGGCCACACTTCGAATATTGTGCGCAATTTTGGGCCCCGATATACATGAAAGACATAAGTGAACTTGAAAAAGTGCAAAGACGGGCAACCAAAATGATTAGGGGAATGGGTGGACTGGAGTACAACGATAGATTAACAAACTTGGGGTTATTCAGTTTAGAGAAAAGACGTCTACGGGGAGATCTAATAACAATGTACAAATACATGAAGGGACAATACAAAGAACTTTCTAAGGATATTTTTACTCCTAGGTCAGTGACAGTGACAAGAGGACATCCTCTACATCTGGAGGAGAGAAGGTTTCACCAGAAACACAGAAGGGGATTCTTCACAGTAAGAACAGCGAGGCTCTGCAACTCTCTGCCCCAGGAATGGTGATGGTGGATTCATTAAACAAGTTCAAAGAGGGCTTGGATGCCTTTCTTGAAGAGAACAATATTACGGGTTATGGATTCTAGAATTTAAAGACATGTTGATCCAGGGTTTTTATACTAACTTCCAGATTTGGAGTCAGGAAGGATTTTTTTTCCCCTGAAATAGGGCAATTGGCATAATCCTCATGGGGTTTTTTGCCTTCCCCTGGATCAACACTGTAGGGATTGTAGGGTTATAGATTGGATTTGATGGACTAATGTCTTTATCCAACCAAATCTACTATGTAACTATCTAACTATGTACCTTATTGTCTCCCTTTGATTTTGTGACTAAACAAAAAAAGAAAATGAAACAAAATCTCATAATGTTAGGGAATTGCTAGGAAAGCAATTCCCCAGGAACTGTTTGAACCCTGGGACGGGACACAAGAGACAGTGATCCCTAAGCTGAAGTCCCCAACTGACCCTTCCTATTGCCAGGCCCTATCCTACGTAATAGGCGGCAACCACAAAGACAGTCCCTTCCTGGAAATGTGAGACACAAAAAGCAGACAAGATGGACAACAACAAAGGGAGGTCAGCTAGCCAAGGGTCAGTAAACAGTCGAGCAATGCAGTGCCAAATCGGAGTCCAAAGAATTGTCAGTAGGGAAAGCCAGAGGTCAAGGATAAGTATGCAAGCAGAAATAGTGACAGTAAGGTGCAAGTACGCACAAGGCAATAGCAATAGCATAGGTGTGAATGAGAGTCAAGACTAAATAGGGAGGAAGAACCCGCCCCTGGAGTTGACAGGAAGGGAGGCTGTCAATCACACGAATTAACACTTCAAGAACAGAGGCAAACAAGGGCAGAAGATGGGTATGGTGCAAATACAATCACAGAACTAAAGCCGTGTCCACACAGTGCGACCAAAAACTTTAAGCCAAGAACCAAACTGCACGCGCCTCCTGCACCACAGCACGCAAGCAGAGGGTGGCGCAGAGACCAGAACAGGCAGAGATGTTACACATAAGGAAGAAAGTTACTGGTTACTACTTCTAAAAGTGCATAAATAAAAATAAAATGAATAATTAGAGATAAGTGAACACTATTCGAAACAGCCGTTTCGAATAGCACGCTCCCATAGAAATGAATGGACGTAGCCGGCACGCGGGGGGTTAAGTGGCTGGCCGCCGGAAAAGTCTGCGTGCCACCCGCTTCCATTCATTTCTATGGGAGCGTGCTATTCGAAACGGCTGTTTCAATTAGTGTTCGCTCATCTCTATGAATTCTATCTCCTTTTACTGAATGTGCTTCATCCATCCAGATCTTTAACAGAGCATACAGATTTGGTTGTGCAGTGGTCTAGATAGCGGAGTAGTGACCAGGACACATTCGGACTATTGCATTAGAACACTAAAGCCAAATCCCCTATATCTGTGAGTCTGCAATTTACATTACAAAGAGAGTTTCAGTTTTTTTGTCGAACATAAAGTTTGTTTTAATCATCTCTAACCAGATCTGACATAGACTATAAAATATTCATTTTTTCCTTTAATAAAAATCCTGTTTTATTTGATTTTCCATTAATATATAACAAATGAGGACAATCTGTTGAAACCTAGTGTTAAACTATTAACAGACTTGCAAAGTAAGTGAATTGTACAGTATAGTCACATAAATGATATTTTCCTATGTCATCAGTTGCTGTCATAAATTTGGCATTATGAGTATATTAATGAATGAACTTTCACATTGCCTGCAGAGTTAACATAGCCTCAGCCATTAAACCAGTAATAAATATGGAAGCTGTAGAAGCAAAGCCCCAGTATTTAGCATATAAAGATGAAGATTTATCAGATATTCTGCTCTAGGTTCTTATGGTCCCCTATAGTAAGATCATAAATAGCTGCTATAATGACCTTTCTCAAGTGATGTTCACATAATTTACATTGCAAACATACGTGCTACGTGGGCCTTAATATTGCCTGCCCTAGCAGCAGATATATATATATATATATATATATATATATATATATATATATATATATACAGTCCTATGAAAAAGTTTGGGCACCCCTATTAATCTTAATCATTTTTAGTTCTAAATATTTTGGTGTTTGCAACAGCCATTTCAGTTTGATATATCTAATAACTGATGGACACAGTAATATTTCAGGATTGAAATGAGGTTTATTGTACTAACAGAAAATGCGCAATATGCATTAAACCAAAATTTGACCGGTGCAAAAATATGGGCACCTCAACAGAAAAGTGACATTAATATTTAGTACATCCTCCTTTTGCAAAGATAACAGCCTCTAGTCGCTTCCTGTAGCTTTTAATCAGTTCCTGGATCCTGGATGAAGGTATTTTGGACCATTTCTTTCTACAAAACAATTCAAGTTCAGTTAAGTTTGATGGTCGCCGAACATGGACAGCCCGCTCTCAAATGATCTGAAAACAAAGATTGTTCAACATAGTTGTTCAGGGGAAGGATACAAAACGTTGTCTCAGAGATTTAACCTGTCAGTTTCCACTGTGAGGAACATAGTAAGGAAATGGAAGACCACAGGGACAGTTCTTGTTAAGCCCAGAAGTGGCAGGCCAAGAAAAATATCAGAAAGGCAGAGAAGAAGAATGGTGAGAACAGTCAAGGACAATCCACAGACCACCTCCAAAGAGCTGCAGCATCATCTTGCTGCAGATGGTGTCACTGTGCATCGGTCAACTATACAGCGCACTTTGCACAAATAGAAGCTGTATGGGAGAGTGATGAGAAAGAAGCCGTTTCTGCACGTACGCCACAAATAGAGTTGCCTGAGGTATGCAAAAGCACATTTGGAGAAGCCAACTTCATTTTGGAAACAAAGATTGAGTTGTTTGGTTATAAAAAAAGGCGTTATGCATGGCGTCCAAAAAGAAACAGCATTCCAAGAAAAACACATGCTACCCACTGTAAAATTTGGTGGAGGTTCCATCATGCTTTGGGGCTGTGTAGCCAATGCCGGCACCGGGAATCTTGTTAAAGTTGAGGGTCGCATGGATTCCACTCAGTATCAGCAGATTCTTGAGAATAATGTTCAAGAATCAGTGACGAAGTTGAAGTTACGCCGGGGATGGATATTTCAGCAAGACAATGATCCAAAACACTGCTCCAAATAAACTCAGGCATTCATGCAGAGGAACAATTACAATGTTCTGGAATGGCCATCCCAGTCCCCAGACCTGAATATTATTGAACATCTGTGGGATGATTTGAAGCGGGCTGTCCATGCTCGGCGACCATCTAACTTAACTGAACTTGAATTGTTTGTCCAAAATACCTTTATCCAGGATCCAGGAACTGATTAAAAGCTACAGGAAGCGACTAGAGGCTGTTATCTTTGCAAAAGGAGGATCTACTAAATATTAATGTCACTTTTCTGTTGAGGTGCCCATACTTTTGCACCAGTCACATTTTGGTTTAATGCATATTGCACATTTTCTGTTAGTAAAATAAACCTCATTTCAATCCTGAAATATTACTGTGTCCATCAGTTATTAGATATATCAAACTGAAATGGCTGTTGCAAATACCAAAATATTTAGAACTAAAAATGATTAAGATTAATAGGGGTGCCCAAACTTTTTCATAGGACTGTATATAATCCAGCTCTATAACATGCAGTTTACTTTGCAACTGTGCAAACTATGAGGCATTTTATACAAGTGTATGGAGGCCTAGAATACTGATGATAATAAATATAACACAATCCGGCAAGCACTGTGGATAGTACTGGTAAAGTATGCATAGAAAATAATATATCTAATTTCATATAGAATGTTTGTGAAGTATAATGTTCATATACAATTCTATCTTTACCTCCATACTGATTCTATATTCAGAGTCTGATCTACAGTATCTGTCATTCCATGTCATATTGGAGAGTACTAGGAATAATTGAAAGTACTTGCTAAGCAACTATGTTAAGAAATTGTATTATAAGCTGTTGCCTACTGCCAGGCTCTGTTAACATTTGCATCTTGTTTTCCATTATACAGATGTGTTCTCCTTTAACTTAAAGAGGCTCTATCATTGGGAAAAGTCATTTTTAACTAATCACATCCTTGCATAGCCTTTAGAAATGCTATTCCACACCTACCTTTTGTATGTAAATTTCCTCAGTGGTTTTTGAATAAGTCCGTTTTTAGTCATATGCTAATGAGCATCCAGCCAGCACAGGAAGTTCCCAGCAGCACTCGTCTCTGCTATTCTCTCCTATCTGTGTGTGCAAGCAGGAAGTCAGCAGCAGCAGCAGCCTGTACTGTATACACCCATAGGAAACAATAGCAAAGAGGGTGCACAAGGGCAATTTACATACAAAAGATAGGTGTGGAATAGCATTTTTAAAGGCTATGCAAGGATGTGATTAATTAAAAATGACTTTTCCCAATGATAGAGCCCCTTTAACTTTTCCAGACACAGATGGCTGCATTTACTGTGTGGTAGCCATACTGGAATGCTGTTCAGCTCTCATGCACTTGAATGGAAGCTGAGCTGCAGTAAGTCGGCATGGCCACTACACCGGGCATAAAGTCATCTGCTCCTGGCTCTGTGCACGCTGTAGTTCCAGCTGATTGATGGAGTTTCCAGGTCATTAATATCAATAGGACTTCAATTTAACATGAAACCATGTCAATACAATACTGTTACATGGGTAACAAAACTTTAAAGGGTGTAACTCACAACACAGCCACTAGGTGGCTGCACATACTGAACATATATGGAATATACTGTAACTGTGATACAATATTGCCTGCATTATCATCAGTAGTGAACCTAGCCTCTCTGCTGCCTGAGGAGGACGATCAAAAGACAGCCCCCCCTTGGGACCGCCACGATCACTTCTTCCAGCTGTGACTTGACTCTGTAAAGTTTGAAACACAGACATCTTTGACTCCTCACTTCGCCACGCACCCAACCCCTATATATATATATATATATATATATATATATATATATATATATACCTCCCAACTTTTGAAGAACAGAAAGAGGGACAAAATGTGCGGCGTGCATAGCGCGCCGTGGCAAATTTGCCCACTTTTATGTTGACTCTGCTGATTCTCATTCATTTTCCACGTGCCCCCACACAGTATAATCCTCCTACAGTCACCCGTACATTATTTGTCCCCACATTATAATGTTCCCTTCCAACTTCCCCACAGTATTAAGTCCCTCTCCTGGTGCCCCAGTTCATACTGGAGGAAACTAGAGGGGACATGAAACTGGAGCAGCTGGAGGGGGACGTTAGCAGTAGGGGTAGTTGGAGGGGGGCAATAAATTAATGGCAACTGAAGTGGGGCATTAAATTGGGGGCAACTAGAGGGGGAGATTAAACTCAGGCAGCTAGAAGCAGACATGAAACCTTAGGGGTAGCTGGAGGGAGACATTAAAATGGGGGCAACTAGAGGCAGACAGGTCCTCCTACAGCTACTCCCACAGTTTAATGCCCCCCTCCAGTTGTCCCCAGTTTAATCTCCCCCCAGCTTAAGTGCCCCCCTTCATCTACTCCCAGTTTCATGTCCCTCCTCCATTTCTCCCCTAGTTTCATATCCCACTCCATCTGTCCCCAGTTTCCTCTACCCCTCCATCTCTCCCCCAGTTTCATATCCCCCTTTATCTCCCTCCCGTTTTATGCCCCCCCTCCATCTGCCCCCAGTTTCATGTCCCCTCATCTCTGTCCTCAGTATAATGTTCCCCTTCCATCTCTGCCCCTAGGTTACTGTTGACACACACACACACAAACACACACACACACACCTTATACTGCTAGTCACATCCAAAACAGCATATACATGTCTTACACTAGTCACATCCAGAGTTGTAGTCACAGACCTTGCACTAGTCATATCCATAGTGGTATTCCCTTGACATGTCTTACCCGAGTCTCATCCAGAGCTGGATTCACATGTCATATACTAGTCACATCCAAAGCGGCATATAAATATCTTACACTAGTCACATTTACAGCTGCAGTCAGATATAATACACTAATCACATGTAGAGCAGCATTAATTTATCTTATACTAATCATATCCAGAGTTGTATTAACACAGACACACACACACAGACACACTCTCCACCCTGCATCTCACATCCCCCTCCCCTCTAAGACGACAGATCTGTCCTTCTCTTCCAGCTTTGCAAGGGATACTAAGACATGCCTACCTAGTCACATGACATCTGATATCACACAAGGTCCTTCAGTTTACTGTGGTATAAGCTTTCTCTCGATCACCCCTGGCTCTTATCCCAATTACAACCTTGTATCTGTTATAAGAGCTGGGGGGTGATCAGGGAAAGTATGTTAATAAGTAAAACACCTCAGGGGCAGATTGGGACATGGGGGAAGCTGTGCGGAAGAGGAGCTTAAAATTGGGAAAGTCGCCCGGGCTGCCGCCCCCCTCCGGAGTTCCGCCCGAGGCGGACGCCTCACCTTGCCTCATTAGAGGTGCGACGCTGATTATCATGGATACTTTAAAACAGATGATCTGACACCTGTGTGAGCAGAATGTAACATGGGGCCTCAACCTAAAGGAGTTTTACACTGAGGAGTCCACGCTCCTGCCCACTCAAGCCTCATGACAGTGGTCGGGGGAAAGCTTGGTAACTTAACCGCTGTCTCCCATGTAAAGACATCAGTGGCAGCAAAGATCAACACTCATCTCTGCAGCCTGGAAATGTCAGTACATTGACCATTACAAAGGCAGAAGAGATGACTGCTGATCTCTACTGTAAGTAATGTATTGTGTTTACAAAGAAAACACTTATCGCTTATTAATCTTTTCCCAACTACTGTCATAATGTTGTGGGGCCCTGGGGGTTGGACGTCCTGGAATGGCAATCATTACCCCTGTTTATAGGGCTGTCTAGACAAACTGTTTAAATCGAAGCTCCCATTGTGCTCGACTAACACAAACTGCAAAAGCAATAATTCAACATAATACATAGGCCATCAATATTAGAAAGGGGATGACCCCTCTCATTCTGGTCTGGGGTTTTGTAAAAGTTCCTTCTGCTTACTGATTGTTGAAGGTATTTACAATGAGGCTTGATGCCGTTGCTCCATAAAGGGCAAACACATGTTTAGCATTTATGTATCTCCAGTAGCTTGTCAAAAGATATTGAGTGCAAGAAATATGTTTTGTGCATTTTAAACGTTCTTAAAAACTGCGTAGCGTTTTCTATGACTGCAGCTTGCAAGACAGATATTCACATGCTGAAAATATCACAAAATGACTTGGATGTGTACATTATAAAAGAGAGATTATTTATAACATTATGTTTTATTTTGAGGACAGCGCACGTCCCTTGTGTTATGAGCTAATTAAATTTATGGATACTTAATTTGAGAATGTCATGTACTGTACACATTATAATTGAATTAACGGAACAAGCCGCTGCCACAAGTGTATTTTCCAAGTAATAATAACAAGCCATAAACTTTACAGACATTTTTAGATATGGCATTATAGCAACAAGTAATCTTTAATAGGATTAATGAAGAATCTAAAAATGAAATTACATTGGTCCTATAGTGGAGAATCATGCTATATTTATGGTCTCATTAAAAGATAAAGGTTTGTAGTAATTATTTTAAGAAGTATGGCTGTAATACATCAATATATGGTAACAATTTATATTGGAAGTGAGGGTTTTCTTATATTTTTGCCAAATAGAAGATCAGTAATTCATTAAATGATTTAAGCCAGCTTGATTTCTTCTAACCGAGGCTTAAAACATGTCTATCCATATAGGCATAACTAGCAAAGACTGGCCCCCATAGAAAACTTTCAATTTGGGTCCCCACAAGTCATAGCGCTCCCTTTCCTGGCTGCGACACAGTATAACACCCCATTTACAAACAGGATTCACTGAAGGAGGCTGATCATACCACCATAGGAACTGTATGATAACTAAAACTTCACTTTTATTTGTAGCTCATTAAAACATGAAAAAGAAGGTATAAAAACATGTCCCACACCATACACTGCTTGCCAAAGGCAAATAAACAGTGAGGATGAGAGGCCCTATAGGGAGATAAGCCCTACAGAGTATTCCTTGCTGCCTCTCTATACCACATAAGATGTGGGCCAAAACTCCACCGACATTAACCAGAACAGAATCTCTATATTGCTTGCTCAATGGATGACTCCCCCACCTCTCCGAGGTTACTGGCCTAACACCACGCCAACAGAGAGAGGAGGTACCACTGGCTAGGTTCCTGTTAGGGTTGTCAGTGTGTGGGCACCACACCATTAGCTATATACACTGACCCTATGCGTTTCGTCTCAACAAAGGAGATTCATCAGGGGTGTATTAGTAGCATCCCCACAGCTACCAGTAGAGAAAGAAACGATGCTGTGTCACAAAAACAGTGGTAGGTAGATTGACCGCCAGCAGGACCGCCTCTCAGTATCAGCGGTGAATTGCCCTGCCTTTCACGGGTTATTTAAACCTCTTACCACGCCCATTCAGGATCGTGCGTTCCAATCGTCCCCACGTATAACGCACACCTCTGTGCGCATGCGCACATTACGACCAATCAAAGCCTTTTCTTTTCTTATGGCCGTAAGGAGTGAACTCTAATGTCTCATTGGCCAATGCGTACACACCTACATTTGCAGCTCACGCATGCGTGCGGACTTAGGCTATGTCTGCCTTGCTGAGTCCGCTCATGCGGGAAAACTTAGATCATATCAGGGCTCAGAAAGAGACTTCATACGGACCCAACGTAATACATATATGGACTCCTATCGCTACTTTCAACAGCATGACTGCACGGAGGAGAGTCCTCTCTACTTCAGCCTCTTGGATGCAAACTGCATCATACAAGGGCTAAGATGGGCCAGCTGTGTACATATGTACTGACTCCAATTGTTATGTCCCTCCACTAAACCGCAGAGCGACTGGGAGTCCTCATATCACGGTCTTCATTAGTATGAACTGCATCTACCACATATGTAACAAAACTAGTTATATTGCGCTACATATGTATCTAATTCCGTGCAGCGAAAAGGTGAGTATTTCTTGCTCCACAACTATCCCTGTTTCATTAGGTGGAGATTTCAATACGTTTATCTCATACACGGCTTCCAAAGAAACCTATTAGAGATAGATGAGCATATTGTATTAGCCCATCGATACATGTCCCTCCAAAAGTGCCCTATTGGACACCATACCTTGCACACGGATGTCATGAGACTCTACCTTAAATACCTGATGTGTACGTAACATAGCTCTGGATTTAGGCTTACGGGAAGAGGATTCCTTAAATCAAAGGGAGAACGACAGTAGACACTGTCGGACAGTATACCATATTCAGGTGACATTTACACCAGACATTCCACCGTTCTACATTGTGTGTCAGATCAGATCAGATGACCACCGTAAATTTGTGAGAGTATACAAGCAGTCTCCCTCTCCAATATGCAAAAAGTAACTCACCTTGATAAATCAAGAAGGGAACAGATTTCTTAAACAATGTTTATTACAAGGTACACTTTGTTTTTTAAGAATTAACCTGTTACTTTGATAAGAAAATTGCACAAGAGAGGGGTTAATGATATTCTCTGCTGTGTTTTATGGTAGTTAAGGGATAAATAATTATACTTTATTTAATGTAAGTAGCTTCAGAAGTATTTGCTGATCAATTGTATAATCTATGAAGGCTGAAATTCCCATTTTCTATTATAAAGCTCCAAATCAAATAATAAAATCCTGCCTATAGCCAGCACTGTCCTGCCACAGACTCCATAGGTTCTAGGCCAATAGCATATCAGATGGCAAATCTTTGTGGCAAGGACACAGAATAGTTGTTGGAAGACCATTATTAGGCTGGCACATTATTACCTAAACTGTGTAATCTAAATTATTCCTCAACCTTCAAAGGGATTCTACCATTAAAATCAATTTTTTTTTTGTCGATCACACGTCGGAATAGCCTTAAAAAAGGCTATTCTTCTCCTACCTTTAGAAATCCCGGTTATCATTGGTATGCAATTGAGTTCTCTCGCAGCACTGGGGGCGGGCCCCAGCACTCAAAGAGCACTGGGGGCGTCCCCAGTGCTGCAAGAAAACTTTCCAGCGCTGACTTCATCTTCTTCAGGAATGGCCTCTTCACGTGTCTTCTTCCGGAGCTGGGGGTCAAACTTTTAGGCCTCGGGCAGAGCCGACTGCACATGCCCTCAGGCCACAAGAAAATGGCTGCTTACTTACTTACAGAAGATGGCACGTGAAGAGGCCGTTCCTGAAGAAGATGGAGGCAGCACTGGAGAGTTCTCTTGCAGCATTGGGGATGCCCCCAGTGCTGTTTGAGCTCTGGGGCCGCCCCCAGTGCTGCGAGAGAACTCATTTGCATACTGACGAAAACCGGGATTTCTACCGAACGGCGGTGCGAAGAAGACATCTAAAGGTAGGAGAAGAATAGCTTTTCTTAAGGCTATTCTGACGTGTGCCAAAAAGATTTTTATATTTGGCTAGAAGCTTCCTGGAGAATGGCATATTTGGATGGCCACACCCTTTGGACTATGGCATCCTCCCTTTTCATGTGTTTTACACCACTTTTTTGTGATACGGGCATGTAGTGTGCATATTTAGTGACATAACCAAAACTTCACATTCCTACCTTACATACAATAAGACAGTTAGGCTACATTCACATCTGCGTTCAGGTTGCCGCTTAAAAGAGCAGTTGCCCACAAAAACACGCCAACTGCATAGAGTATAATGGGGTCTGCTGAATTTCTACTCGGTTTTTGCCCAAAGAGGGCAAAATATGTGGAGAGAAGATGGCTGCTTGCAATGGAATGGAAACAGAGTTCCAGTGCTGGTGTGAACTCAGGCTTAGCACAGTGGATGAGGGAGCATTCGGCTAGGCATGGAAATTTGCCCAGTCTTCCAAGACTCCAGGAAGGTCACTTATTTTTTCGGGAGCCTTGTAAGTGCTCCAGAATTGGTAAGTGTGCACAGAGCATACCAATGTTAACATCATGGTAAAACCATAGCTCCAGATAGACAGACAGACCTGTATCCTGTGGATATGCTATAATGTCTGAAAGCTTGTTGTAAATAATGTACATCATTATCCATTTGATTACTTAACACCCATATCTCCCTGTCATGTACATCTGTCAATTGCAGTAGTCTCTTAGCTCAAGCACCAAGAAAGATCCATACATAAAAAGGAGAGAGTTGTATAAAATCCAGGGGAAAGTGGTCTGGTAGTAGTAGAGACTACTTTGGAGTAATAGACCCAACTGGTCATGTTGGCTTTCACGTTACAGGCTACAGGCCGTAGGGCGATGAAGGAGATGCAAAAATGATGCAGCAGAAATGAGAAGGCAGTAATCCGTAACATTGTACCACAAGTAGTGTTTTTATGTTACGTTACTGATTTTCATTTATACAGTTTTGGGCAGTATACTACAGTCACATATTACTTTGATCCAGGTGCAGAATGAAATTTTATCGAACCATCATGTCCCTGAGTAATCTCTAGTGGATTGATGATGAATATGCAATGCAAACATATGTTTTCAGTGTGTGGATCTGTCCCTTCAAGCCATAGATTCATGAACATGTTTCTGCATCACATTTACTTGCAAACCAGAGTCTGAATTCCTCAGACTATTCTTTGGTACGTTATTCTTACTCTCACCATGTTCTGGTTAGGTACTAAACTGTGACACTTTATGTTCCATGTAATGATAATAACAAAGCCTTCCAGTAAAGACATATGTAATTCAACTGCAGTCATAACATAGATTTGCACTGAAAACCTTGTGCAACATGGGCACGCCATGCATCATGATCAGTAAGTGAATATTGGCCTTTTGCAACCTGAACAATACAGTAGGTAGTGGCCTATTTATAAAAAAAAACAAGGGAATAGGGGGCTGAACAGACTATGGGAGCATGCCAAGGTGTCCTTCATAGTGTTTCTTCTGTCTAGAGAAGCATTAGCTTGGACCACACTGACTACTATTTTGCAAGTGCTCCTGGCTACTTTTTGTAGGGTCTTTGAGGACTTCTATAGTTACATCGTCCCTGCTACATCTCTGACGTTGAAATCTGACCGACAATGAGTATGGCCACAGGGAAGTGCTATTTACTTTCCCAAAAATTAAAGAGGCTTCACAGAAGGGACAAGTCACCAAAAGAACCTTAATAGCCCAATAGAAAATAAGTAAAATGTAATTTTTATTAAGTATTTGATAAAAATAGTGTGCCCACAAATGATGAAATATTCCACCTACAGTTGGTATAAACACCATGCCTGTCCAAGTCAAGTAGAGAGCGCAATAAAATATATCCGGTCAAACAATGTCTCAGAACCGGATTAGAGTAAATAAGAGAGTGCAGTCTCCTATGATGTATAAATGCTGTGGTCATTATGAATCAAGTTGCCCTGTAGCCTGGTATATAGAGTGCTGCTGCAACAACCTATGGGAAAATTGTTGTACCTTTAAGGACTATTTTGGGTATGCTGTCCCTTTAAGGTCTATTTTGGGGGTGTTGTCCCTTTAAGACCCATTTTGGGAAGTGCCATAGGATCAAGTGGAAACTGCTGCAGATCTAGGCAGGATGGAACTCAGACCACTCACCAAAAAATAGTGTCAATTACTAAACCCCCACAAGGGGAACGGAGGGTTTAGAAGATATGTTCTCTCTCTGAGTGTCAATTGCTGAACCTCCCTGCAGATAGTTTCCCTCAACGCGTTTCTCCAGTATGTTCCTCAGGAGAGAATAAGGTAGACGCAGCATGTAAAAATACAGGAGAAGATCAGCAGGATCAGGCAGAATGAGGAATCTGCAGTTAAAACTGCATTCCCAGCACCTTGATGGTAGATGCTGGCACTATATAGAATAGTCTATGAGTATCCCACACCTTGTCTTCTGTTATTCTGAAATAATGTAGCCCTGTTAGTAATTTTCTGGAATGACCTGGTTGGCTGTATTAAAGATGAACTAGTCTACTGGAACACATCATTACTCTGCCTACCTGCATTGATATAAACTTCAGAGTACATCACAGAGAGGCTACTGGAGAGAGGAACCCCTCATCATCCCCATTATTCCAAAAACTGTTGCCACCTTCTTCAACTACTTCTCAAGAAAAAGCTATGTTATTGAATCAGGTCAAGTTGACAGGAGAGGAGTGTCTATGTGCCTTTACTGCTGTGGCAAAGATCTCTGCGGAAACATTTAATTATCTGAACAGGCCTTTAAGGACTCAGTTTCTACTCACAGCTTCTTGCATCAGTCCTTAGCTATCCGATATTAAAGGGATTCTACCACTAAAACACTTTTTTTTTCTAGTTACCACGTCGGAATAGCCTTTAAAAAGGCTATTCGTCTCTTACCTGTGGAAGTACTCTCCGCCGCGCCGTTCGTTCAAAATACCGGTTTGTACCGGTATGCTAATGAGTTCTCTCGCAGCGATGGGGGCGTCCCCATCGCAGGAGCAGCGATGGGGGCGTCCCCATTGCAGCTCGAAAACTCACTGCAGTGCCGCCTCTCTGGTCTTCGGTGTCCTCCCCTTGCCTCTTCAGCGTCTGTCGGACGCCTGCACAGTACGCTCTGTTCGACGAAGATTGCCGAACGTACTGCGCATGCGCGAAATTGCGGTCCCAGCCATAGTGCAGGCACCGCACTTTCGCGCATGCGCAGTACGTTCAGCAATCTTCGCCGAACAGAGAGCATATTGCGCAGGCGTCCGACAGACGCTGAAGAGGCAAGGGGAGGACACCGAAGACCAGAGAGGCGGCGCTGCGGTGAGTTTTCGAGCTGCAATGGGGACGCCCCCATCGCTGCGAGAGAACTCATTAGCATACCGGTACAAACCGGTATTTTGAACGAACGGCGCGGCGGAGAGCACTTCCACAGGTAAGAGACGAATAGCCTTTTTAAAGGCTATTCCGACGTGGTAACTAGAAAAAAAAGTGTTTTAGTGGTAGAATCCCTTTAAATTCCAACTGCACATCTGTCCAGTCAACAGTAGAGTTGGACTACCTCTTCTCAAACTTATCCTGTTCTTTACTGTGTCTATGGATCTCTAGGTGGGACTCGGCATACAGAGAAGAATACCTTCTGTGCTTGAGCATTTGTTAACCTATCTGGGTAAGCAGTCACTATCACTGGGATTGGTCCTACAGGTAGGCTCCTGATTCTCCTCTGCAGCAATGTTCAGATCTCATATGAAGGATAAAGTGTGACTACCACTAAGACAAGTCACTGGTTGCATTACAATAATACTCCTCTATGTCCCCCCATGTAAGAATGCTCTTGGATGTAGCCCCATATAGCAATAATCCCACCTCCGTGCCCCATACAATAATATTATCTGTCCATGTGCCTCTATATAGAAATAATGTTCTTCCTTTGCAGCAATACAAATAAAAAACCCTAGAAACTTATCTAACCTCATTCCCAACAGCAGAGTCTTCCTACTCCTCTCTGCTGTCAGTGATCAGCTCAAATGGTGCCATGTACTGATGTCATTGCACTACCAGACATCCTCTGCATGCTGGTAAGTTCTAGTAGGCCATAGGCCTAAAGTATGTGGCTTACCAGGGTAAGTGGCACAGCAGAGAGCTAATAGCTCTCTGCTTCGCCATTGTATTCAAGTACGTATGTGTCCTGTAGATGCTCAACAGAAGTACTTCCGCCAGAGTCCCCCCTTCCCCTCCAGGCCTGGCCCCAGCCACATACCCTCTAGGATTGTTATGACCCTGTCAATACCCCAAAATCAGATGAATGCTAATCATACGAAGTACAAATTTAATAGGAATAGACACTAAGGTAGTACTGTAGTCTTAGGGGATGCAGAGGGAGTCAGTCAAACCCAAGGCCCTCTGCTACATGCGAAGGCTGATGCAGATTTTGCATTGGGGACTAGTTTTGCCTCTAATTAAAGAAAGGTTGAAAAGTTTGATTTATTTGTTTGTGTAACTATATGAAATGTGATTTTCACTTTACACTATTTATATACTTATTTTTACCAATTATCTAGATAAATTCAGTCTGTAGATCTTCAGGAGTACAAGTGACAGACTATTGAGACGTTTGCTTGCACTTTGCTTTGATGCAGCTTCTTCAATCATGTTGAATATTTCTATTTTGTTAGTATATTATAAAGTGTAGATATTTATTTTTGCTATTTTGTCAAGGTGCTTGCCTTTTTGACAGGATGGTTGCTGAATTTTTATGTCTGCTTTTCTAGCTGTAACAGGCCTCTAGAGACCTATGAGAAGGAAAAGCACACATTCTTTATGCCTTTATAGTGCACATGGCTACAGCTGTTAAAAGTACTACTATTTATGTTGGCTATACAGTTTATGTTGGCTCAACTACTTCTTTATGGTTCAGAGTGAGTTATTCACATTTTATTAAACAGCCAGAGCCCAACTATTAAATATATGAGGCTTGCTTGAACATTCTGCAAGGGTTGCAGCACTATTGTGGAACTACATAAAGATTACAGAGAGTCTAGGAAGAGAAATGGAATTATGTACTGACTGCTGCAACATTCATTACAGAAAATTACTACTTACAGTACTTTATATGGTGGAAAAGATTATATACTAATATCCATACAATTAAAAATATTCTATAAACAATGTACACGAGATTGTAAAAATTAAGTGGCCAAATCAGTATTTTCAGTTTGAAATTTATTTACATGGGGCTGCTATCATGTTCTGCCACAACACCGTCTATGATGTGCGCAGTGGTTTTCAACAATGATCACTGAATATTTTTAGACACATCCAGAAAGAACATACTATTCATGTATCTACGGCATAAAATATGAAACATGTTGTAAATTAGTGATGCAAATTGTGCTAACAATGACCTTTTGTGGATGAAAACCCCTAAACTGTCATTTTCTTAGTGTAATGTCCACCCATTATCTACTGCATTTACTGCTCCTAGAAGTCCCCACGATACAGAGCATGAAGTGGGCAGCTTATGATAAAACTCTCTGAAGTCACTAAGTCTCATTTTTAGTGCATGTAATTCTGGACCAAGATGGTTCAGAATCACAGTTCCGGCCACTAGGTGTCTGTCACCCTTATAACTAATTTACTGTTCAGGGCAGGTTCACATCTGTGCCCATACACGCTTTAAGCAATCCTGCTGGGTTTCCGTCTTCTGCCCCGAGAAACTGGACAGGAGACAGAAAACTCGGCAGTCAGTTTTCAAAAGAAAAAAAGTTTTGAAAAGAGAGCGCCCGTGAGCGTTTTGTACTTGTCCGTGGCGAAACCATTTTTTTTTTAACCAGACACAAAGTCGAACATGCAGGACTTTATGTCCAGTTAAAACAAAACGGTTTCGCCACGGACAGGTACAAAACGCTCACGGGCGCTCACTTTTAAAACCCATTCACTTGAATGGGTTTGAAAACTGACTGCTAGGATTCCATCGCCTGTCCAGTTTCTCGGGGCAGAAGATGGAAACCCAGCAGGATTGCTTAAAGTGTGCACAGGCGCAGATATGAACCCGCCCTCACTCTTTTGTTACTATGGAGGTCTGCCCTTAGATAACTTACATTCCATTCAATTTTGTTTACCTCAGTGAGTGTAGAGGGTGCTCCCTTTCTCTCTTTACACAGTGAATGGAGAGTGGAGGTGGTGATTCTGCTTACAGCCTGCACAGACATGTCTAAAAACTGTTGCTGCATTGAGAAGACTGAAGATTCTGCACATCTCACAGCTTACAATATAAGAATTTGCTTTGTCTGCTTGTGTGACTGCTCTATGCAGTCTGTAATAGAAGT
Source organism: Leptodactylus fuscus (assembly GCF_031893055.1). NCBI lineage: Eukaryota > Metazoa > Chordata > Amphibia > Anura > Leptodactylidae > Leptodactylus > Leptodactylus fuscus. Next base: position 199,755,045 of record NC_134266.1, on the reverse strand, counting down.
TCCACAGTTTTACAATGCATTGCAATTCATTAGCATTGCAATGTATTAGTGGTCAGACCCCTTGGAGGTCTAAAAATTACAATAAAATATAAATAAATAAATAAATTAAAAAATATATTTAAAAAATTATAAAAAATTCAAATAATTCCCACTTTCCCTGGAACACATATAAAAGTGTCTATATATATACAGTCCTATGAAAAAGTTTGGGCACCCCTATTAATCTTAATCATTTTTAGTTCTAAATATTTTGGTGTTTGCAACAGCCATTTCAGTTTGATATACAGTCCTATGAAAAAGTTTGGGCACCCCTATTAATCTTAATCATTTTTAGTTCTAAATATTTTGGTATTTGCAACAGCCATTTCAGTTTGATATATCTAATAACTGATGGACACAGTAATATTTCAGGATTGAAATGAGGTTTATTGTACTAACAGAAAATGCGCAATATGCATTAAACCAAAATTTGACCGGTGCAAAAGTATGGGCACCTCAACAGAAAAGTGACATTAATATTTAGTACATCCTCCTTTTGCAAAGATAACAGCCTCTAGTCGCTTCCTGTAGCTTTTAATCAGTTCCTGGATCCTGGATAAAGGTATTTTGGACAAACAATTCAAGTTCAGTTAAGTTAGATGGTCGCCGAGCATGGACAGCCCGCTTCAAATCATCCCACAGATGTTCAATGATATTCAGGTCTGGGGACTGGGATGGCCATTCCAGAACATTGTAATTGTTCCTCTGCATGAATGCCTGAGGATTTGGAGCGGTGTTTTGGATCATTGTCTTGCTGAAATATCCATCCCCGGCGTAACTTCAACTTCGTCACTGATTCTTGAACATTATTCTCAAGAATCTGCTGATACTGAGTGGAATCCATGCCACCCTCAACTTTAACAAGATTCCCGGTGCCGGCATTGGCCACACAGCCCCAAAGCATGATGGAACCTCCACCAAATTTTACAGTGGGTAGCATGTGTTTTTCTTGGAATGCTGTTTCTTTTTGGACGCCATGCATAACGCCTTTTTTTATAACCAAACAACTCAATTTTTGTTTCCAAAATGAAGCTGCCTTGTCCAAATGTGCTTTTTCATACCTCAGGCAACTCTATTTGTGGCGTACGTGCAGAAACGGCTTCTTTCTCATCACTCTCCCATACAGCTTCTATTTGTGCAAAGTGCGCTGTATAGTTGACCGATGCACAGTGACACCATCTGCAGCAAGATGATGCTGCAGCTCTTTGGAGGTGGTCTGTGGATTGTCCTTGACTGTTCTCACCATTCTTCTTCTCTGCCTTTCTGATATTTTTCTTGGCCTGCCACTTCTGGGCTTAACAAGAACTGTCCCTGTGGTCTTCCATTTCCTTACTATGTTCCTCACAGTGGAAACTGACAGGTTAAATCTCTGAGACAACTTTTTGTATCCTTCCCCTGAACAACTATGTTGAACAATCTTTGTTTTCAGATCATTTGAGAGTTGTTTTGAGTAGCCCATGATGCCACTCTTCAGAGGAGATTCAAATAGGAGATCAACTTGCAATTGGCCACCTTAAATACCTTTTCTTATGATTGGATACATCTGGCTATGAAGTTCAAAGCTCACTGAGGTTACAAAACCAATTTTGTGCTTCAGTAAGTCAGCAAAAAGTAGTTAGGGGAATTCAAATCAATAAAATGATAAGGGTGCCCATACTTTTGCACCGGTCAAATTTTGGTTTAATGCATATTGCACATTTTCTGTTAGTACAATAAACCTCATTTCAATCCTGAAATATTACTGTGTCCATCAGTTATTAGATATATCAAACTGAAATGGCTGTTGCAAACACCAAAATATTTAGAACAAAAAATGATTAAGATTAATAGGGGTGACCAAACTTTTTCATAGGACTGTATCTAATAACTGATGGACACAGTAATATTTCAGGATTGAAATGAGGTTTATTGTACTATTGTACTGTATTGCATGTAAAAACAAAGCCCGTAAGAATGTCACACAAATGCAGTTTTCTCGAATTCTGCCCCAACAAAAGTCACTAATGACCTGCTAACCGCCAAGGCCAAGCCCTATTGCTCTGTCCTCCTCCTCTTTGACCTCTCCTCTGCCTTTGACACAGTCGACCACTCCCTCCTGTTAGAAATTCTCTCATCCCTTGGTATCTCAGACCTGGCCCATTCCTGGATCTTCTCATACCTCACCGACCGTACATTCAGTGTCTCCCACTCGCACACCACCTCCTCACCTCGCCCTCTCTCTGTAGGTGTCCCCCAAGGCTTCATCCTAAGGCCCCTCCTGTTCTCCATGTACACTCTTGACCTGGGCCAACTCATAGAATCTCTTGGTGTCCAGTACCATTGCTATGCTGATGACACCCAAATATACATCTCTGGACCAGACATTACCTCTCTGCAGCCAGAATTGCAGACTGTTTAACGGCTGTAGCCTCCTTCCTCTCCTCCCGCTTTCTCAAACTCAATATGGAAAAAACGGAGTTTATCATCTTTGCCCCACCCCATATGGCCCCTCCACGCGGCCCATTTATCAAAGTCAACAGAACCATACTTACCCCTGTCCCACAGGCCCAATGCCTTTGAGTAACACTGGACCCCAACCTGTCCTTCAAGTCACACGTTCAAACCTTCAACACTTCCTGCCGCCTCCAACACAAGAACATCCAACGAATCCGCTCCTTCCTCACACCTGAAACTACTAAGATGCTCGTCCAGGCCCTCATAATCTCCCGCCTAGATTACTGCAACACCCTTGTCCATGGACTCCCAGCAAACACCCTCACCCCCCTCCAGTCCACCTTAAACTGCGCTGCTCACTTAATTCACCTCTCCCCCAATCTTCATCAGCTGCTCCCCTCTGCCAGTCCCTTCACTGGCTACCCATAGCCCAGCGAATTGAGTTCAAGCTACTAACGCTAACATACAAAGCCATCCACAACCTGTCCCCTCCATATATCTCCGATCTATTCTCCCGCTACCTGCCCACACATAACCTCAGATCCTCCAAAGACCTCCTGCGCCGCTCTGCTCTCATCCGCTCCTCACACAACTGTCTCCAAGATTTCTCCCATGCATCCCCCATACTCTGGAACTCCTTACCAAGACACATAAGACTGACCCCAACAATCACAGGCTTCAAGAAGGCCCCGAAGACTCACCTATTCAGGAAGGCCTCCAATAACACTATCACCACACCACCATCTGAACTGTCTCTACCCTCTCCTTCTGTCTCTTTTCCTCTTCCCTCCTAGACTGTAAGCCCTCGCGGGCAGGGCCCTCTACCCCACTGTGCCAGTCGGTCACTGTTAGTTTTATATCTGCCTGTATATTTTGTGTACTGTATGTAACCTCCAAATGTAAAGCACCATGGAATTAATGGTGCTATATAGAGATGAGCGAACACTAAAATGTTCGAGGTTCGAAATTCGATTCGAACAGCCGCTCAATGTTCGTGTGTTCGAACGGGTTTCGAACCCCATTATAGTCTATGGGGAACATATACTCGTTAAGGGGGAAACCCAAATCCGTGTCTGGAGGGTCACCAAGTCCACTATGACACCCCAGGAAATGATGCCAACACCTCTGGAATGACACTGGGACAGCAGGGGAAGCATGTCTGGGGGCATCTAACACACCAAAGACCCTCTATTACCCCAACATCACAGCCTAACAACTACACACTTTCCACATTCAAAAAAACCTCTATCAAAGTGGGAAAATACCTGGAAACCTTCTTTACTCCCCAAATGGATGGACACAAACCCCAATTTAAGCTCAACAAACAGTAACAACCACCCCTTTAAATCACGTTCCCCATGACAACCACGGATGGAATAGACAATGGGAAATCCAAAAGCCCTCACCCTTAACTGTCATTTTGAGTGTGTGTGAGTGTGTGTGTGTGATGTGGTAAGACCTTCCAAAATTCACTTTTCTAGCCCTTAACATGAGCCCTTCCAAACAAAGTTACAGGACCTTAAGCTGAGCTACCAGCAGAGATTGAGGCCCTTGGCATGAGTAGAGCCTTGCACCAGCAGTGTTTTTGGCACTTAGGGTGAGTTGAGCCTTGTACCAGCGTGTGTCCCTTAACATCAGGCGGGCCCTAAGTTCTGCGCTTTGCACAAAAGTTCCACATTAACTAGGCTGAATGGTACAAAGATTAGTAGGCCCGAGAACCAGGAACAGGTCTTGCAATGGCTGTCGGATAACGCTTAAAGCACATTGTCCACCAGCCAGTCAGCCTCTACCTCCTCTTACCCAACAGTCTTGTCCTCCTTCCACCCAAAATTCCCAATCTTCCCAGAACAATAACCCCAACTGTCCCTGCTCCCCAGAGCTGTTCTCCCTTCCTTTGACTGTACCGCAACCTGCCCCTCCATTTCGCGATTCCACGGACCTAACAGACGAGTATCTGTGTCCAGATGCTCAAACACTAGAGTCTCCTCCATTCCATCTCCGGTCGATTTGGTGGCGGATGACCAGCAACCCACCCTCATCGACGACGATGAGACGCAGTTGCTGTCAGGGCAGCCAGTTGACATACGCATTGTGCAGGAGGAGGAGGCGAGACAGGAGTTGGAAGAGGAGGTGGTGGACGACGAGGACACCGACCCCACCTGGACAAGGCGGATGTCAAGCTGGGAAAGTAGTGTTGATGTTGAGGCAGGTGCAGCACCAAAAAGGGTAGCTAGAGGCAGAGACATGTCCAGAGGCAGAGGTCAGCTGCTTTGCCGAAGCCAGGCCAGACCCGGAATGTCCGAAGATGTTCCCTTTTGTACCCAGCCCAGAAAAACTCCCCCATCGAGGGCACGTTTCTTGAAGGTGTAGAGTTTTTTCAAGGAATGCGCCGAGGACAGATATAGTGTCGTCTACACAATTTGCCTCTCGAAATCGAGTAGGGGCCCTGAGAAGAGCAACCTGTCCACCACTTCAATGCACCGTCATTTGGAATCCAAGCAATGGAATCAGTGGCAGGCAGCAACGGCAGGACAAACGTCGCCCGCCGTTCATGCCACTGCCTCTGCTCACAGTGCTGGCGATGCACTCCAGAGGACGAGCTAGGACATCACTTCATCTGCCTCCGCCACTTTGTTGACTTCTCCCTCATCCTCCCCTGTTTCTGTCTTATCTCCTTCTCCTGCACCATCAAAGGCACCATCAGGCGCTTCTTTACAACAACCCACCATCTCTCAGACATTGGAGCGCCGGCAGAAATACACCGCTAACCACCCACCCACGCAAGCCTAGAACGCCAACATCGCTAAACTGCTGGCCCAGGAGAGGTTGGCGTTCTGGCCTGTTGAAACTCCCGCCTTCCCGTACCTGATGGCAACTGTGGCACCTCACTATGCCGTCCCTAGCCGTCACAACTTCTCCCGGTGTGGCGTCCCCGCCTTGCACCAGCACGTGTCACTCAACATCAGGTGGGCCCTTAGTTCCGCGCTTTGCTGCAAGGTCCACTTGACCACCGACACTTGGACAAGCGCCTGTGGTCAGGGATGCTGCTTATCTTTAAGGACAGGCAGGGTGAATGTGGTGGAGTCTGGTCCCGGGGTGCAAACTGAGGTACCCTATCTCCTCTCCCAGGCCAAAATTCATGGCAGGAGTAGACTGAAACCCTACGACGCTGCAACCTCCACCCCAGCTACTAGCGGCAAACGCTAAAACACTGGTGTGGGGAGACGTCAGCAGGCGGTGCTGAAGCTCATCAGCTTGGGGGACAGACAGCACAGTGCCTCCGAGGTCAGGGATGCCATCCTGGCTGAGATGGCTTTTTTTTTTCCCTGCTACACCTGGGGCCTGGCATTTTTACGCCTGTGATAATGGCTGGAACCTGGTAGCGGCTCTGGAGCTTGCCAGCCTCCAACACGTTCCATGTTTGGCCCACGTCTAACCTAGTGGTGCAAAGTTTTTTGAAAACATATCCAAATGTACCGAAGCTACTGTTGAAAATGCGGCGCTTGTGCGCCCACTTTTGCAAGTGTACAGGAGTCGCTGCTAGCCTAAAAACACTCTAGCAAGGCCTACATCTGTCCAAACACAGGCTGTTGTCCGTCATTCACACACGCTGAAACCCTACAATACCATATCTTGAGCAGGGTGTGTGAGCTGCACAGACCTTTGATGGAGTTCCATCTACAAAACCCAAGGGTTCCTCAAAGTCAGCTCCCAAAGTTTCTACACCATGAGTTTCCAGGGGTGGCAGAGTTATGGCTAGGGGCAGAGGCATGGATAGGGATGATGTCTAGGGGCAAAAACAGTGTGGATGTGGAGGCAAGCTAAGCAGAAAAAACTGGGGGTACAAGCAGAGGCATGGACTGGGGTGATATCTAGGGGCAAAAGCAGTGTGGATGTGGAGGCAAGCTAAGCAGCAAAAACTGGGGGTACAAGCTAAGGCATGGACTGGGGTGATGTCTAGGGGCAAAAGCAGTGTGGATGTGGAGGCAAGCTAAGCAGCAAAAACTGGGGGTACAAGCTAAGGCATGGACTGGGGTGATGTGTAGGGGCAAAAGCAGTGTGGATGTGGAGGCAAGCTAAGCAGCAAAAACTAGGGGTACAAGCTAAGGCATGGACTGGGGTGATGTCTAGGGGCAAAAGCAGTGTGGATGTGGAGGCAAGCTAAGCAGCAAAAACTGGGGGTACAAGCTAAGGCATGGACTGGGGTGATGTCTAGGGGCAAAAGCAGTGTGGATGTGGAGGCAAGCTAAGCGGGGAAAAAGGTGGCTAGAGGCAAAGGGATGTCCAGAGGCAGAAGACAGCTGCATGACAGAAGCTAGACCTGAGCCAGCAAGGCCCAAGATGCCCTCTTTTCTAGCTTCCTTAGAAAAATTCCCCCATCGAGGCCACGTTCCTCGCTGGGGGAGATAATTTCTAAATGAATAGGTCGAGGACAAACTGAGTGTGGTTTACACACTTCGCAATGCGACTCCCCATCTCCCAGGCCTTTCATTCCAGGCTAAAGTACAGCACAACCCACCCACATGCCCAAGGCTTCAACGGCCTCATCTCAAAAATTCTGGCCCAGGAGATGTTGGGGTCCCAGCTTGTGGACACTCTGCCCTTTTTGGGCCTGCTCGCTACTGCGCCACCTCACTGTGCCGTCCACACCAGCACTTTTCCCCAAACATGAGGCGGTCCCTAAGTTCAGCGCTTTGCCCAAAAGATCCACGTGACCAGCTACGAATGGACAAGTGCATGCGGACAGGGACGCTACCTTTTAATCTTGGCACAGTGGTTGAATGTACTTGAGGCATGGACCGGGTCGCAAAATGTGGTGGACTGACTTGTCTCCCCACACAACATTCCTGGGAGGAGGGCTGAAACACCATCCTCCTCCTCCGCTGTTAGATTGACCCCAGCTACGAGCTGGAAACGCTGCAACACTGCTGTGGGGAGACGTCAGCAGGCTGGGCTGAAGCTCATCAGCTTGGGGGACGGACAGCACACTGCCACTGAGGTCAGGGATGCCATCCTGGATGAGATGGCAATTTGTGTATCCCCGCTGCCCCTGGGGCCAGGCTTTTTTGTCTTGTTGGAGGGCTCTGGAGCTTGCCAGCCTCCAACACGTTCCATGCCTGGCCCACGTGTTCAATGTAGTGGTGCAACGATTTTTAAAAACATACCCCAAATTAGCTGAGCTAAGGGTGAAAGTGCGGCACTTGGACACCCACTTTCCCAAGTCTACAGTACCTGGAGCTAGCCGCAATACACTCCAGCAAGGCCTACATCTGCCTGAAGCACCTACTGTTGTGCGAGGTCACCACACGCTCAAACCCTAGATACCGTATGTTGAGCAGGGTGTGTGAGCAGCAGAGACCTTTGATGGAGTACCAGCTACAAAACCCAAGGGTTCCTCAGAGTCAGCTCCCTCACTTTCTGCACCATGAGTTTCCATGGGTGGCAGACTTATAGCTAGAGGCACAGGCATGGATAGGGCTGATGTGTAGGGGCAAAAGCAGTGTGGATGTGGAGGAAAGCTAAGCAGCAAAAACTGGGGGTACAAGCAGCCGGTGGCATCATCACTGACAAGCACAGCTGTCTGTCAGCTGACAGGCTGACTTTCACCAAAATGAACAGACAATGGATAGACTCATCATATACATGTCAGTTACATGACAAATTTAGTGCAATTTGCAAGTCCAAGATGGGTTGGAGATCTGCAGAGAGGAATCTCACCACCTCTTGCGGGTGCCATCATTTGGAAGGCAAGCCCTGGGCTCAGTGGGTGAGAGCAAGCGCAGGATAATCGTCGTTTGGCCTGGCGGCCACTGCCTCTCCCACTGTTGACAGGGCTGGCGCTGCAGTCCAGACCAGCAGCCAGGACACCTCCACATCTACCTCTGACACTTTGGGGAGTTCACCCTCATCCTCACCTTTTCCTGCCATTTCTCCTTTTGCCCGCGCCATCATGCGCCTCTTCCCAGCAACTCCCCATCTCCCAAGCCTTTCATTTCATGCTAAAGTACAGCGCAACCCACCAACATGCCCAAGGCTTTAACGGCCTCATCTCAAGAAATCTGGCCCAGGAGATGTTGGAATCCTGGCTGGGGGACACTCTGCCCTTTTTGGGCAGAGTGTCTACTGCGCCACCGCACTGTGCCGTCCACACCAGCACTTTCCCCCAAACATGAGGCGGTCCCTAAATTCAGCGCTTAGCCCTAAAGTTCCACGTGACCAGTTACGAATGGACAAGTGCATGCGGACAGGGACGCTACCTTTCAATTTTGGCACAGTGGTTGAATGTAGTTGAGGCGTGGACCGGGTCGCAAAATGTGGTGGCCTGACTTGTCTCCCCACACAACATTCCTGGGAGGAGGGCTGAAACACCACCCTCCTCCGCTGTTAAATTGACCCCAGCTACGAGCTGGAAACGCTGCAACACTGGTGTGGGGAGACGTCAGCGGGCCGTGCTGAAGCTCATCAGCTTGGGGGCCAGACAGCACACTGCCTACAAAGTGAGTCATGCCATCCTCGATGAGACGGCAATGTGGTTTTTGCCACTGCACCTGGGCCCAGGCATGTTGTCATGTGTGATAATGGCCGTAACCTGGGATCGGCTCTGTAGCTTGGCAGCCTGCAACATATTCCATGCCTGGGCCACGTTTTTAACTCAATGCTGCTTATCTTTTTAAAAAGGTACCCCAATGTTCCTGAGCTACTGGTGAAAGTGTGGCGCTTGTGCGGATAGTTTTTAAAGTCTATAGTTGCCGCTGCTAGCCTCTATGCACTCCTACAACGCCTGTACCTGCTGGAACAACGGCTGTTGTGCGACGTCTCCACACTGCTGGCACTAAACATATCATGTGTTGAGCAGAGTGTGTGAGCAGCACAGACCTTTGATGTAGTTCCAACTCCAAAACCCTCGGGTTCGTCAAAGTCAACTCCCTCAGTTGCTCAACCATGAGTGGCCATGGGTGGCAGACGTATGTGAAATCCCATCCCATCCATTGCACTGGACACGAAACATCAGCATTCGCTCATCACAACTCCGGATATGGCAGCTGCGTTAAGCAGGGTGCAGGTTACAACACAGACCAGGCCCGAGCACCAGGAACAGGTGTTAGAAATACTGCAGCATCCGCCATTTCCTTCCAATTTTGGGGTTTTGGACCCGCCACCGACTTGTCTGGACCTAAGTGGGGATCATGAGACACAGTTGCCATCAGGGCAAGCTGTGGTCATGTGCGGTTTGCAGTAAGGGGGCAGTGCACAATTGGAAGAGGAGTTGGTGGATGACGAGGCCACCGACCCCACATGGACAGGGGTGATGTCTAGGGGCTAAAGCAGTGTAGATGTGGAGGGAAGCTAATTCAACAAAAAAACAGGGTAGAAGCAAAGGCATAAACTGGGGTGATGTTTAGGGGTGAAAGCAGTGTAGATGTGGAGCGAAGCTAATTCAACAAAAAAACAGGGTAGAAGCAGATGCATAAACTGTGGTGATGTTTAGGGGCGAAAGCAGTGTAGATGTGGAGGGAAGCTAAGCAGCAAAAACAGTGGGTAGAAGCAAAGGCATGCAAAACTCTACCCTGTTGGAAGACTTATTCCTAGGTCTGGAACACGTTAATGGCCCCCCTGGGCAAATTACTGCCACTCAGGGGCCTAGTGTCACCAGGAGGGACAAGTATAGGCGCATGTTGTGGGAATACCTGGCCGACACCAGCTCAGTCCTCTCCGATCCCTCTGTGCTCTACAGCCTACACTTATTTTCTCATCTTTTTTTCTGCACTGCACATCTCTTGCCTGCTTCCTTTGGGATCTTAGAATGCTTCTGGATACCCAGGCCTTCCGTCAGCAGATGGCAGCTGGGGCACCTCCCTATGCTGGGCCTAGCCGTTACTACTTCTCTTGGTGTGCTGTCCCTGCCTTGCGCCTGCATGTGTCCCATAACATCAGTCGGGCCCAGAGCTCTGCGCTTTGCTGCAAGGTCCACTTGACCACCGACACATGGACAAGCGCCTGTGGTCAGGGATGCTGCAGTGCTTATCTTTAATGACAGGCAGGGTGAATGTGGTGGAGTCTGGTCCCCGGGTGCAAACTGGGGTGGCCTATCTCCTCTCCCAGGCCAAAATTCATGGCAGGAGTAGACTGAAACCCTACGATGCTGAAACCTCCACCCCAGCTACTAGCGGCAAACACTGTAACACTGGCGTGGGGAGATGTCAGCAGGCCGTGCTGAAACTGATCAGCTTGGGGGACAGACAGCACAGTGCCTCCGAGGTCAGGGATACCATCCTGGCTGAGATGGCATTTTTTTTCCCTGCTACACCTGGGGCCTGGCATTTTTCCGCCTGTGATAATGGCTGGAACATGGTAGCAGATCTGGAGCTTGCCAGACTCAAACACGGTCCACGCATGGCCCACGTTTTTCAACTTGTTGGTGCCATGTTTCTTTGAAACCTACACCATTGTGCCTGATATACAGGTCAAAGTGGGGCCATTTTCGTAAGTGAGAACTAGCCTCTGCTAGGCAGAAAACATTCAGAGCACACTCCTCTCATCTTCGCACCGTTGGCTGGCGGAGGAAGACGAGGGGGTTGGAGTGGCATCTGATGTCCCTGTCCCACACGAGGCTAGAGGGTGCACTTCAGTGCATCCCATTGCTTCACCACAAATGGTGTGAAGGGGAGTGGAAAATGGAGGAAATGGAGAGTGACCCTTACAGTTGGGGCCAGCAAAGGCATGCCAAGTAACACACTGGCACACATGGCTGACTTCATCTTGGGTTGCTTTTCAACACATATTTCACATCATGAAGAACAAATAATACTGGATTTTTACAAGCCTCGAACCCCGGTCTAGGTCTAATGTCTGTTCCTTTCTTATATTAGGGGAGAGGGAAAAAAAATTACTTCAGTGATACGTTTAGCGTACATAGACTGACTATTAATGTGTATCCCACTTAGTGTTGTTAGGGTTACACACCGTCACAACCTGGCTAAAGCTTCTATAGCTGGTAATAAAGTCAACATAACTTTACGGTATCCAAAAAGACAGCTGGTACCGACAGAGAGCAAGACAAATGTCAACCAAAGCTGTGAGCTCTGAACACCCACAGTGACTTTGGCGTCATCATCATTATAAGGGAGCGGGTGGTAATAAATAACTTGGCAGTGCCTAAAACCCAAAAAGCTTATACAACTATATTTACATTAACATACACAAATGACACTTTTTAGTAGCATGTCATGAGACAAGCTGATAAGATCTTCCTTTGTGCAGTGCTATTTGAAAGTTAAACGCTGCCTTTATTTTAATTCTGGAGAAGGTGCAGACATTAGATTTAGAACATGTTGTCTTCATTGACCAAATCCTCTATATAGGTAATGTGTTTTTCGGGCCGAGCTGTCTGGGAACGAGCTGGTGCAGCACTGACAACCTGGGTGAATATGGCAAGAGCCTGAGATGTAGGGTGAATGAATCCCCAAATTATTTGGGGAATTTCCACTCAGAAACTGGCACTATATAGCAGTAGCAAAAATTGTGGGTGCACGTAACCCCAATATATTCTTTGAATTCCCAGTGAGACAATGGTACTATATACCAGTAGCAAAAATTGTGGGTGCACATAACCCCAATATATTCTTTGAATTCCCAGTCAGACAATGGCACTATATACCAGTAGCAAAAATTGTGGGTGCACATAACCCCAATATATTCTTTGAATTCCCAGTGAGACAATGGCACTATATACCAGTAGCAAAAATTGTGGGTGCACGTAACCCCAATATATTCTTTGAATTCCCAGTCAGACAATGGCACTATATACCAGTAGCAAAAATTGTGGGTGCACATAACCCCAATATATTCTTTGAATTCCCAGTCAGAAACTGGCACTATATAGCAGTAGCAAAAATTGTGGGTGCACATAACCCCAATATATTCTTTGAATTCCCAGTGAGACAATGGCACTATATACCAGTAGCAAAAATTGTGGGTGCACGTAACCCCAATATATTCTTTGAATTCCCAGTCAGAAACTGGCACTATATAGCAGTAGCAAAAATTGTGGGTGCACATAACCCCAATATATTCTTTGAATTCCCAGTGAGACAATGGCACTATATAGCAGTAGCAAAAATTGTGGGTGCACGTAACCTCAATATATTCTTTGAATTACCAGTCAGAAACTGGCACTATATGGCAGTAGCAAGAAATGAGGGTATTTGTAACCCCAATATATTCTTTGAATTCCCAGTGAGACAATGGCACTATATAGCAGTAGCAAAAATTGTGGGTGCACGTAACCCCAATATATTCTTTGAATTCCCAGTGAGACAATGGCACTATATAGCAGTAGCAAAAATTGTGGGTGCACGTAACCCCAATATATTCTTTGAATTCCCAGTCAGACAATGGCACTATATACCAGTAGCAAAAATTGTGGGTGCACGTAACCCCAATATATTCTTTGAATTCCCAGTGAGACAATGGCACTATATAGCAGTAGCAAAAATTGTGGGTGCACGTAACCCCAATATATTCTTTGAATTCCCAGTGAGACAATGGCACTATATACCAGTAGCAAAAATTGTGGGTGCACGTAACCCCAATATATTCTTTGAATTCCCAGTGAGACAATGGCACTATATACCAGTAGCAAAAATTGTGGGTGCACGTAACCCCAATATATTCTTTGAATTCCCAGTCAGACAATGGCACTATATACCAGTAGCAAAAATTGTGGGTGCACATAACCCCAATATATTCTTTGAATTCCCAGTGAGACAATGGCACTATATAGCAGTAGCAAAAATTGTGGGTGCACGTAACCCCAATATATTCTTTGAATTACCAGTCAGAAACTGGCACTATATGGCAGTAGCAAGAAATGAGGGTATTTGTAACCCCAATATATTCTTTGAATTCTCAGTGAGACAATGGCACTATATAGCAGTAGCAAAAATTGTGGGTGCACGTAACCCCAATATATTCTTTGAATTCCCAGTGAGACAATGGCACTATATACCAGTAGCAAAAATTGTGGGTGCACGTAACCCCAATATATTCTTTGAATTCCCAGTGAGACAATGGCACTATATACCAGTAGCAAAAATTGTGGGTGCACGTAACCCCAATATATTCTTTGAATTCCCAGTCAGACAATGGCACTATATACCAGTAGCAAAAATTGTGGGTGCACGTAACCCCAATATATTCTTTGAATTCCCAGTGAGACAATGGCACTATATACCAGTAGCAAAAATTGTGGGTGCACATAACCCCAATATATTCTTTGAATTCCCAGTCAGACAATGTCACTATATACCAGTAGCAAAAATTGTGGGTGCACATAACCCCAATATATTCTTTGAATTCCCAGTCAGAAACTGGCACTATATAGCAGTAGCAAAAATTGTGGGTGTATATAGCCCCAATTCTCTTGCTAGGGGACTTGCAGGGTATTTCTGAGGTGAAGGTGGGGGGGGCACACCGTTGGAACGGGGATTTGGGGTGTATATATGGGGTATACGGGAATACACTGTCAGTGTGTTCCATTCAGGATCCTGGGAAAGCTGGGTTGCGGTGATTGAGCCCGTCAGTGCCACGTTACACTGACAAGCTTCTCCCTGGAATTGAAGTGATATGTAACCCCAATATATTCTTTGAATTCCCAGTCAGACAATGGCACTATATGGCAGTAGCAAAAATAGTGGGTGTATATAGCCCCAATTCTATTGCTAGGGGACTTGCAGGGTTTTTCTGGGGTGAAGGTGGGGGGGCACACCGTTGGAACGGGTATCGGGGGTATATATAGGGTATACGGGAATACACTGTCAGTGTATTCCATTCAGGATCCTGGGAAAGCTGGGTTGCGGCGATTGAGCCCGTCAGTGCCACGTTACACTGACAAGCTTCTCCCTGGAATTTAGCTCTTACAAGAGCTGTTGGTTGTCTTCTCCTTCCTATCCTAGCCTGTCCCTGCCTACCCAGAATCTAAGCCCTAGCTAACTGGACGGAAACCTCCGTCCCCGGTGAATTGCAAGCTCAGAATGATGCGAAGCTGGGCGTCGCTGTTCTTTTAAATTAGAGGTCACATGTTTTCGGCAGCCAATGGGTTTTGCCTACTTTTCTCAACGTCACCGGTGTCGTAGTTCCTGTCCCACCTACCCTGCGCTGTTATTGGAGCAAAAAAGGCGCCAGGGAAGGTGGGAGGGGAATCGAGTAATGGCGCACTTTACCACGCGGTGTTCGATTCGATTCGAACATGCCGAACAGTCTAATATCCGATCGAACATGAGTTCGATAGAACACTGTTCGCTCATCTCTAGTGCTATATAAATAAACAATAATAATAATTTGAATATTTTTCCAGCTTTCTAATACATAATACAAAATACTAAATAGTAACACTAAGAAGTACAATTTGTTCTGCAAAAAGTAAGTCCTCATGTGGCTCTGTGAACGAAGAAATAAAACAGTTATGGCTTTTGGAAGGCAGGGAGTCATAAATGAAAATTGAAAAATGCCTGTGGTGGGAAGGAGTTAAAAATGGCATTGTTATAGGAGGCCTCCTGTGAGACAATTTCAGATCTGCTTGATCTTCCTTACTGTAGGATTATATGTTAGACTTGATAGAGCTGCATCGTTTTAAACCTTATTAACCGGTTAAGGACCGCTGGCCGTAAATTTACGGCCAGCAGTCCTGGTCTCTAAGACCAGCCGATTAAATTTACGGCCGGTCTTCAGAGACTCACTAGGCAGGGGGTGGGGCGGGGGGAGGGCAGGGGTTAGGTGTTACTAACACCTAACCACCCCCTCAACAACGTTCAGTCGGACTCAGTTCCGACTGAACGTTTTAACCCTTTCGATCGTGCCGTGAAACATCACGGCGCGATCGAAAGGGATCCGCCGCAAATTGAAGCTGATCGGCACCCCCCGCGGCGAGATCGGGGGGTGCCGATGTCAGTAGAAGGTAGTCTGGGGTCTGGCCAGTGACCCCAGACTACCGGAGCCCCCACATACCTGGTTGATCCTGCCGACCGATGGAGGAAGTGAGCGATGCAGCTCACTTCCTCTGTAGCTTACAGGACACGAGCAGGCTTGTGTCCTGCTCGTGTCCTGTCTGCTATTGTGCAGATTCAGTTGATGCTTTCATGAAAGCATCAACTGATTGAAGTGTCCTAAATGGACACATGAAAAAGTTAAAAAAAAAAAAGTTAAAAAAAAATAAAGTGTATGAAAAAAGTAATAAAGTTATAAAGCCCAAAAATCCCTTTTTCTCTATACAAAATGAATTATATAAAAAAAGTACTAAAAATTAATAAAAACAATGCATATTTGGTATCGCCACGTCCGTAACAACCTGTACAATAAAACTGAAATAATATTTAATGTATACGGTGTACAGCTGAAAAAAAAAACGGAAAAAACCCGCCAGAAGTAATGATTTTTCACCATATCACCTTACAAAATATGCTATAAAAAGTGATCAAAAAATCATATGCACCCCACAACAGTACCAATAAAAAGCGCAGGTTGTCCCGCAAAAAATAAGCCCTCAACCAACACTGTCAACCGAAAAATAAAAATGTTACGCCTCTCAGAAGATGGCGATGCAAAAATCACTGATTTATGTCCCCAAATGTGTTTTTGTTCTGCAGAATTAGTATCGCATAAAAAAATACTATAAATGAGGTATCGCCGTAACCGTACCGACCCGCAGAATAAAGGCTACATGTTACTTATACTGTACGCTGCATGGCGCAAAATTTAAAGGGTACAACTCAATGCCAGGATTGATTTTTTTTTTTTTTTTTTTTTAAATCCAGCAAGAAAGAGTTAATAAAATGTATTCAGTATGTTGTAGGGACCCAAAAATGGTGTCATTACAAAATACATCACATCCCGCAAACAACAAGCCCTTATATGGCCACGTCACCAAAAGAATAAAGAAAATATAGCATCTACAATGTGAAGACAAAAAAACCCAAAATCGCCAAATTATTAGAATACAACTGGCGGCGTCAGGAAGGGAATGTATAAGCAGTGTGAGCGAATATCAGTGGACACCCCAGATTTACAGCTTATGAGGGAACAGACACCAGAAGTGACCCCCAAAGTGACCCCCAGAGTGACTCCCCCAATCATAGGAGCTACTGGGACATAGTAGGGAATTTGGTGTCTGCAATGTTCTCCGCACAGCTTATATATTCCCTCTTCGCCATCCACTGTGCAGTCACGTCCGGATACTAATACTAACTACACCCCCTGATAAATTCTTTGAGGGGTGCAGTTTTCAAAATGGGGTCACTCCTTTGGGGAATCCACTTTTCTGGTACCTTACAGGCTCTACAAACATGACATGGCGTCCAGATACCAAACATCTGAATCTGTACTCCAAAAGCCTCATCGCGCTCCTTCCCTTCTGCGCCCTGCTGTGCGCCCAAACTGCAGTTTATGACACATGTATAACACATGTATGACACTGGTGTACCCGGGATAGCGGACGTAATGTCATATGTGGGAATAAACTGATATTAGGGCACAGCCAGACACAGAAGGGAAGAAGGGTTATTGGGTTTTTGGAGCGCAGACGGTTTGGTTTTTGGATGCCATGACACTTTTGCAGAGCTGAAGCGCCAGTAAAGTGGAATCCCCTGATATGAGACCCTATTTTGGAAACTACACCCCTGAAGGATTTATCCAGGGGTACAGAGAGCATTTTTAGCCCCCAAGTTTTGCTATAACTTATTATCCATAAATGAATACGAAGCTGATTGTGAGAGGTGAAAATGACCATTTTTCCAGGAATCCGTCATTTCAGTGCGTAATATATTGTGCCTGACTTGTATCAGAGATGAACGCTCTGAAAGCTGTTGTGCCCGGGATACCCGCTTACCAGTTTTTGGAGTGTCTCTGATGACATAAGTTGGGCACAACATATCGGGCACTGAAATGGCGAATCTCTGGAAATTTTTCATTTTTAACTTCTCATTATCAGTTGCGATTTCATTTCTGGAAACTAAATAAATGCAACACTCAAGGGTTAAAAATTCTCGCTACGCCACTTAATAAATCCCATCAGTGGGCTAGTGTCCAAAATAGGGTGACATGTCTGCGGATTCCACTTTATTGACAATTCAGGGGCTTTGCAAAAGTGACGTCCAAAAACCAAACTGTGCTCCAGAAACCAAAATAGCGCTCCTTCCCTTCTGCGCCCTGCTGTGTGCCCAAACTACAGTTTATGACACATGTATGACACTGGTGTACCCGGGATAACGGACGTAATGTCATATGTGGGTATAAACTGATATTAGGGCACATGTATGACACTGGTGTACCCGGGATAACGTACGTAATGTCATAAGTGGTTATAAACTGATATTAGGGCACAGACGGACACAGAAGGGTTATTGGGTTTATGGAGCACAGATGGTTTGGTTTTTGGATGCCATGACACTTTTGCAGAGACCCTAAACTTGCCCCTACAAAATGGGGTTTACAGTTACCTCCAGGTCTCTCCAAAAGGAACATGGCCCCCAGAAAGTCCCTCTAAATCTGTACCCCAAAAGCTAAAAAGCGCAGTGCTCCTTCCCTTCTGAGCCCTGCTGTGTGCCCAAGCAGCAGTTTACACCCACATATATATTTTTTTGCCCCTCGGGATGGCCCCTTAATAGTTTTAGGAGTGCAGGTCTCTGACAACACAAAGTGGGTGCAACGTATTGGGCACCGAAATGGCATATTTCTTTCAAAATTTCAATTTTCATTTTGGACATTCATTTTTTGGAAGCATTTTAGGCACAAAATGATAATACCCCTTGATTCATTCCATGACAGGTGTAGTTTATAAAATGGGGTCACTTTTGAGGGGTTTCCATTGTATTGGTACTTTAGGGGCTCAGCAAATGCGACATGGCACCTCAAAACTATTCCCTCCAAAATCCAAATACCTCTCTTTCCATTCTGAGCCTCACCATGTACCCATACAGCAGATTATGGCCACATATGGGGTATTGCCGTGTTCAGGAGAAATTTTGTAACAAACTGTGGGGGGCTTTTAATTCTTTAACTACTTGCAAAATTAAAAATATGGCGCTAAATGGACGATTCATTGGGAAAAAAAAGTAATTTTTCATTTTTACGTCCCAATGTTAATAAAATCTGTGAAACAGCTGTGAGGCCAAAATGCTCACCAAACCCCTAGATAAATTCTATGAGGGGTGTAGTTTCCAAAATGGGGTCACTTTTAGGGGGTTTCCACTATATTGATACTTTAGGGGCTCTGCAAATGCGACATGGGACTTGAAAAATATTCCAGCAAAATCTGTCCTTCAAAATTAAAATAGCGCTCTTTCCATTCTGAGCCCCACCATGTTCCCATACAGCAGATTATGGCCACATATGGGGCATTTCTGTGTTCAGGAGAAATTGTTTAACGAACTTTATGGAGCTTTTTCCCCTTTATCCTCTTGTGAAAATGAAAAATTTGGGGCTAAATTGACAGTTTATTGGAAAAAAAGTAATTTTTCATTTTCATGCCCCAATGTTAATAAAATCTGTGAAACAGCTGTAGGGTCAAAATGCTCACTATACCCTTTCATATGTTCTGTGGGGGGTGTAGTTTCCAAAATGGGGTCACTTTTAGGGGGTTTCCACTGTATTGGTACTCTAGGGGCTCTGCTAATGCGACATGGCACCTAAAATTATTCCAGCAAAATCTGCCATCCAAAAGCCAAATAGCGCTCCTTCCATTCTGAGCCCCGCCATGTTCCCATACAGCAGAATATGGCCACACATGGGGTATTGCCGTGTTCAGGAGAAATTTTTTAACAAACTGTGGGGGGCTTTTACTCCTTTATCCCCTTGTGAAAATTAAAACTTTGGGGATAAAGTGACATTTTAGTAATTTTTCATTTACACATCCCAATGTTAGTAAAATCTGTGGAACAACTGTAGGGTCAAAATGCTGACTATACCCCTTGATGAATGCTGTGAGGGGTGTAGATTCTAAAATGGGGTCACTTTTGGAGGGTTTCCATTGTTTTGGTCGCTCCTTCCCTTCCATGCACTGCTGTGTACCCAAAAATCAGTTTACGCCCACATGTGGGGTATTTCTGTGTACGGGAGAAATTGCATAACAAAATGTGAGATGCATTTTCTCCTTTAACCCTTTGTGAATGTGTTAATTTTAGGTCTAAATGAATGTATTAATGAAAAAAAATGAAATGTCTAAATTTCACTTCCATATTATGTTTATTCTTATGAAAAACTTAAAGGGTTAACAAACATCCCAAATGCTGTTTTGAATAATTTGAGGGGTGTAGTTTTGAAAATGGGGTGATTTATGGGGGTTTCTATTATATAGGCCTTTATAATTCCTTACAGAACTGAAGCGGTCCCTAAAAAATTGGTTTGGAGAATTTTCTTGCAAATCTAGAAAATCGCTGTTACACTTGTAAGCCTTGTAACGTCCAAAATAAATTAAAAGACAATCAAAAGATGATGTCGATATAAAGCAGAGATATGGGAGATAATATTTATTCATGTATTTGGGTGGTATGACTATCTGCCTGAAAAGCAGAGAATTTCACATTTTGAAAATTGCAATTTTTTCAAAATTTCCATCAAATTTCCTAGTTTTTTTTATAAATAAATACAAAAATATTGATTAATATTTACCACTAACATGAAGTATAATGTGTTACGAAAAAAACAATCTCAAAATCATTTGTGTAAGTTAAACCGTCTCAAAGTTATTGCCATTTAAAGTGACACATGTCAGTTTTGAAAAAAAAGGCCTGGTCTTTAACATACTTTTGGGCCTGGTCCTTAACCGGTTAAGTCCAGTATGTAAGTGTAAGTGTTATTATTGTATTGTGAAGTGGAAGCTACTAGGAGTTCATCCACAAAATGGTGCATCACATAATCTTATACAGCAGGGTTACTGCATGGTGTGACTGCTAGACCAGGAGACTTTTCTGCTGGGTGAAGGTCAGTGATAGCTTTATTGTCCAATTAGCAACACAAATTCTGCAAGGCACTTAAGG
Organism: Leptodactylus fuscus; assembly: GCF_031893055.1. Lineage (NCBI taxonomy): Eukaryota > Metazoa > Chordata > Amphibia > Anura > Leptodactylidae > Leptodactylus > Leptodactylus fuscus. Next base: position 199,734,544 of record NC_134266.1, on the reverse strand, counting down.
GGTTATTACCATTTTAAGAAGTTATCCCCAAAACCTAGAATAACTTGCAGACTGCCGAGATCCCCACTGATTAGGAGAATGGGTGAGTTTTGTTCCCCATTCTCAATGGAATGGTGGTCAGGACAGATGCGCACCTCTGGATTAATTTCAATAGTAGAACTGGACATAGATGAAGCAAACCGATATGAAAGTTATCACCTATCCTATGAATAGGGAATGATTTCTCAAGATGGGAATACCCCTGGGGCAACATGGTGGCTCAGTGGTTAGCATTATAGCCTTGCAGTGCTGGAGTCCTGAGTTAAAATCTTGCCAGGAACAACATCTGCAAGGAGTTTGTATGTTCTCCCTGAGTTTGCGTGGATTTCCTCCCATACTTCAAAGACATATTGATAGGGAAAAAACTCACCAAAAAGTACATTGTGAGCCTTGTATATAAAAAAGATAGGAATACCCCTTTAAGTTTTCTTAAACCGTCAGTAGTCAGGAAGCAATATGTCCACCTAAACTCCTTCCCAGGGAAATATGCAGGAATTATAAGTGTGCAAAACTAAGGGGAGTTCTGAAAAAGAATTAAAGGCGTTTTCCAAAAAACATATCTATATTTAGATTTGAAGATAATTAAAATAAAAAACATTTTTGAAAATATAACTAGTTAACATTTTGCAGTTTTATAATTTTTCTCCAGCCATCTTAATGTGATAGTCTGTCGTCTTGATTGGTTGTCAAAGGATATGACATGAGTGAAGGAACTTTTTATGGTCTGGGACTTGTCAGAAACCCAATCACGATTTCTTTATTGTAGACAGATTATCAGTGCATGCACAAGAAGATAATCCAGCCACAACAAGCAAAGTTCCTGTATTCATGGTTATATCCATTGGCAATGAATCAAGAGCACAAAAATTTTCAAAATTTTTTATTTATCCACAAGATTGAATATGATTAAGTATGTGGGAATACCCCTTTAAGGGTATGTTCACACGGAGGAAAATGGATTCCTACTGTGAATATACTGCGCGTCTAGCCACGATGGAATGCTTATGCAGAGCACCGGCATCCCGTTGCGGCATTCAACTCCGGATTAGACACAAATGAATGGGCTTAATTGGGAGGGAGTCTGAGTCAGCCGCAGAATCTGCGGCAAAATAGGTCATCTCACTTCTTTTTTCCACTACTAGCAGAAAAAAGAAGTGAGCGGCTCCCATTGAAGTCAATGGGAGCCGTTTCGGCAGGTGGATTTTTAGGCGGATTCCATATCAAAATCTATTGGCAAAAAACTCCATGTGAACATACCCCAAGGTTTCCAGCAGTTGCAAGAAACACAGATCATTACCTTCATCAGGAATGACTAGTATAACCAGGCTAGCGATTCCCTGACTAATATCCTTCACCTCTGGTAGACTTAGATCTTTTGAACCTCCACAATGATTGGGAACATTGCTTGCGGTGGCTATGTTGACACAATAAGAAACCATGGCATGGCATGGTTTGCATCTGTGAGAACACAATCACAGAGGAGATGTAACTGAAGACATCAAATTATGCTGCCCCTTGAAAAGGAATGGGATTCACAGACCTCAAACAACAAAGCCTCAGTGCCTTCTTCATTATTTTGATGTGGTTAGGACCTGGGGAGTCTCGGAGAAGGATATAATGTCATCAGACTAACTTATGCCCCCATGTTAGCTGGCCATATGATACTATCCAAAAGGGCTGTGGCAGTATAGAAGTGCATAGGATCAAATCCAGAGAGGAAATGGGACACTGCTTCAGTACAAGAAGGACCGAGGGGGAAAAAGCAGGAGCCACAGTAGTTCAAGAAGCAGAAACCCAACCCCACCACTGAAAGAGTAAGAAAGCTCTAGGCTAAGCTGTGCCAGTGGCTGGGAAGTATGCAAGAGCTGCCTACCACTACTCAGTAGCGAGGACTGGCATGGGGAAACGCCAGGGAGCCAAGGCTTATCAAAACGGTCAATGCCGTCTTACAGGGTGCAGCAGATACATCACACATATAAAATAGAAGCATAATTTATGGACCATGTGAAAAACACTTTGTGTAGCATGTAATTCTTGATAGAATTCATGACATTATAAGCAGTTGAGTTGTTATAAAACTAATGTCATTCCATATTACCTTGATTTGGCGTCATGGACATATAAGGATTATTCTAGAGCTATGGTTGAAGCTATATACCTATAGGACAACATTTGGAGATCTCTGTGCTACTTATGTAGTAAAATGAATATTTAAGGGACTTTAGGGAGGCCTGAATATGCTTCTGCTATTCATTCCACACCAGAAGCATAACCAGGCATGGAGCTGATATGCGTTACTGTACTCTTCTGCGTAATGTGTATGACAGCTAAGATTCACTAATCACAGTGCTTGAATCTGATCTGCCGCTGGATCTATGCAATTTGCACAAATAAATGTTACTCCTGGAGCCTGATTTTGCAGATTATATATCTACATCAATAGCAATATGATAAAACTATGCATATAATTCATTGATCATGCGCAAAATAATACCCAAAATAAAAGAACAAAGCGAACGTAAAATTGTACAAATGTAGTAAAATACTACACATTACATTAAATGAAGCAATTTTTCGTATTTTATATTTCATATTTAAAATTCAGATGTAAAAATCCAATTCTCAGGTTTCAGAGAGAAAACTGTAGAAAGTGTGACACATAAAGTAACTCAGCGTGGCTCAAAATGAGAGTGTATGAAAGCTTTTATTTCAGACAGTTTTTGATCTGCCTCTTGACATCAGCACTTAATAGCAGAAATAAATGTGGAAAACAGCAAGAAGCCTCCAGGCTCAATGGACCAGGTTTACACTGTGGTAGCGACGCCTGTTTGAATTAATCTTTATGTTCTCTGATCTCTGAACAGCATATGTACGCAGGACCGACATAGACACACTGTTCTTTTTTTTTTTGGAGGCCAGAGCTTTAAATGAAGGTTAAGATATGTATGTAAAGTACAGTACTAGACATATGCTTATAACGTTTATTCCATTATTAATGAAAGCATGTCACTTCAGATAAAACATTTCCAAATGTTAATAATGCAGGTAAATATAAACATACTAAAAATTATCCATTGATATCATCACAACCGGAAAAAAAACAAAACTTCAAACAAGGTGAATATATATTGGGCTAATATATCATTGGGCTATATACAATATATTATCCTTAGAGCAGACCACAATGTCAGTAAACCATTTTGGTCTCAAAGGGGCTGTTCAACCAAGATACACACGTGGACAAAATTGTTGGTACCCCTCATTTAATGAAAGAAAAACCCACAAGGGTCACAGAAATAACTTGAATCTGACACAAGTAATAATAAACAAACTACATGTTGACAAGCCACAAAGCTTCTGGGAGTATGTCTTATGGAGAGATGAAACAAAAATCAAACTTTTTGGCAAGACACATCAGCTCTATGTTCACAGACAGAAAAATAAAGCATATCTTGAAAAGACCACTGGCCCTACCGTGAAACATGGTGGAGACTCTGTTATGTTCTGGGGCTGCTTTGCTGCATCTGGCACAGGGTGTCTTGAATCTGTGCAGGGTACAATGAAATCTCAAGACTATCAAGGGATTCCAGAGAGAAATGTGCTGCCCAGTGTTAGAAAGCTTGGTCTCAGTTGCAGGTCATGAGTCTTGCAACAGGATAATAACCCAAAACACTCAGCTACAAACACCCAAGAATGGCTAAGAGGAAGACATTGGACTATTCTGAAGTGGCCTTCTATGAGCCCTGACCTAAATCCTATTGAGGATCTTTGGAAGGAACTGAAACACGACGTCTGGAAAAGGCACCCTTCAAACCCAAGACAACTGGAGCAGTTTGCTCATGAGGGGGGGCCAAAATACCTGCTGAGAGGAGCAGAAGTCTCATTGACAGTTACAGGAATCGTTTAATTGCTGTGATTGCCTCCAAAGGTTGTGCAACAAAATATTAAGTTAAGGGAACCATCATTTCTGTCCAGGCCGGTTTCATGAGTTTTCTTTTTTTTTTCTTTTTTTTTTTTTAAAAATTATGTTGAAGCGAAAAGCAATGTCTGACTTTCATTTGTTAATTTTCATAGAATTTTTATTTATCATTAATGTTGTCAGATTGAAGTTATTTCTGTGACCATTGTGGGTTTTTCTTTCATTAAACGAGGGGTACCAACAATTTTGTCCACTGCAGCTATTGGGGCTTATGATTTTTTTTTGTTGTTTCTAATTCCTCAGATTCTAGTAGTCACAATGTATTTTATTTTTTCATTGACATAGCTGTATGAAGGCTTTATAAGTTGAGTTTTAATTTTAATGCATTAAAGGGGTTGTCCAACTCTTTATAAAAAATGCTGGAGATAAGGCAAAAAAATGACTCCTCTCTCATATCCTCAATTTTCAGCATCGGGAGCATTAATAATGATGCCTCCCTTGTGGGCAGATCTGCAGTCTATTACAAGACCCAGCAGTCACCTCTTCACAAATGTCTTGTCCCTGCTGAGGTGAGTCAGTCACGTCATTTGTGAAGTCAGTCACCACTGATGGTTTACCTTAGCTTCCTTCACTTACTCACCATCTTTTTTAAAATTTTCACAATTATCGTCAGGCACACAAAAATAAGAAATCTGTGGGATAAAAAGTTTTATGGTGCTGGGGACACGTAAACTTAAGGGGCCCAGAAGGCAGCTTGCTACTTTTTTTTTATAGGCTGTTACGTGTTGGATTACTCCACCAGGATGATCTTTACTAACCTTTCCCCACTCCTGTCCATTGCTGCCTGTTCAGACGTAATATGTGTTGCCCCCTGGATGCCTCAGTGGAGACGGCCATGGACAGGAGCAAAGAAAGGCAAATGAAGATCGTCTGTTACTTTCTGGAGTAATTCAGTAGGAAATTACCTATGCCATAACTGTATTGGGGCCTAAAACAGGGGCCTTTTCTATATTGGGAATCATGTGTCTTTACAGTAAAGGCCTCTGTTTCAGGCCCTATAGATTAAAGGCTCCTGTTATAGTCCCCATACAGTAAAAGCCCTTATTGCAGGCCCCTAAATGCAGTAAGGACCCCTATTGTAGGTCCCCTATACAGTAAGGGCCTCTGTTACAGGCTCTTATTAAGTGAGGCCCTTACTTAGGGCCTGTAACAGAGACCTTTACTGTATAGAGGCCTGTATAGGGGGCAATATATTGTATGGGGGTCAATAAATGGACAATATACTGTTTGAAAAAAAAATCTGTAAAAGGGCTTTATATCATGGGGGACCCAGTAAAGGGGAAGTTATAATGTGAGGGGAGCAGAGGGAGTCCATTCAGAAGCTTTCTATGGGGTCCCATTTTTCCTAGTTATGCTCTGGCATGGTTTACCTAGATCTCTGCTAATGGATATTTAATACGTAAGCGCAAATTTTGCAAAGGACCAGTCAGACAGGGTTAGGCCAACGTTAAAATGAAATAAATGCTGCTGCCATGATACAAAGTATGATTTCTGGACCAATATTGCCATAACCAGGGCCGGCTCCAGGTTTTTATGGGCCCTTGGGCGACAGAGCCTCAGTGGGCCCCCTTGTAAAGGAGGCGGGGGACTCGAGACACTGTGCGTCGCAGATGAAGCGAGTGACGTCATGCAGGAGTGTGGCGTCACCAATGCCATACCTCCCAATTTTTAAAGAGAAGAAAGAGGAGCAAAATGTGCGGCGCGCTCTGCACGTCGCGGAAAATTTGGCTCCACCCACTTTTGTTGATTCCACCCATTCTCATTCATTTATCATGTTCTCCCACACAGTACAATCCTCCTACAGTCATATACACCCTTCCTTTGCCCCCAGTTTCATGTCCCCCCTCCATCTCTGTCCGCAGTTTCATCACGTTCTCCCCCTTCATCTGCCCACAGTTTCATGTCCCCCGTCTCTGCCCCAGTGTCATGCCGTTCTCTCCCCACCACCTTCATCTGCCCCAGTGTCATGCTGTTCCCCCTCCCCTTCATTTGCCCCCCAGTTTCATTGGGCCCCCTCCATCTTTGTCCCCAGTTTCATGCCGTTCTCTCCCCACCACCTTCATGTTCTCCAGTGTCATGCCGTTCCCCCCCTCCCCTTCATTTGCCCCCCAGTTTCATGGGCCCCCTTCATTATGTTCCACCTTTATATTTAATACAAAACAAACACTTACACTCACCTTCCATCACTCACCTTCCATCGTTCTCCCGACGCTCCTCTCTCCGCTCTCTCACTCCAGTCACATACGCGATTAAAGCAGGAGCTGTGAGTTCAGCTCCTGCTTAGCTGCGGCCCGGCTTGCGTGTGTAAGCGTGATGTGATGACGTCATCGCGCCTACACACGCAAGCCGGGCCGGAGCTTTAAAGTAGGAGCTGAACTCACAGCTCCTGCTTTAATCGCGTATGTATTCCAGCTCATCGGCGGACGGACGCCGATGAGCTGAAATCGTGACAGGCAAGTGCCGGGGGCCCCCAGAGGCTCTATGGGCCCCGGCACTTGCCCGACTATGCCGTGCGCTGACGCCGGCCCTGGCCATAACTATCAAAACAAGACAAAGGAGTGTCTTGCTAGATATTAAATGTTACATTTTTGTCATGATTTTATTAAAAAAAAAAAAAAAAAAAACCTAATATTTTGAACACAGCGCAAAAGCTGAAACTCTGGCCATTGCAATGGTAGTGTCGCTGGCTTTCTTCTCTCCCACCACAACGTAAAATCTGACAGACACCGCTGGCAGACCAGGTGGTATTGTTACCAAGGTAACCCTATGTGCCGCAATGGAGCTTTGCAGGCTGGGTTTCACGTGCAGCACAGTTACCATGGCAACTGTGCCACCAGATTTGCGTCTCGTGCCAACAACATTGGCCGTCGCCCTCAGACACAAAAAGGTCATTGTAGCCAATAATTATTAGGCTTATATTTGGTTAAGTGACCGAAGAATCCATTACTGTATAGAAGAACAGGGATGATTCATTATGAAGAAATAAGGAGTACAAAAGAGATAACGGAAAAGGCAGTAGACCGTCAGATTTTTACACATTAACACATTCTATATAGAATTTTGTCTTTATGTTTTTCTTTGTAACGTGTGACCATAACTACTAGGGTTTGGTTAAAAGAAAAAAAAGAAAAACAATTGGTAAGTCATTTTACGATTCGCCATAATTGGTCCAAAACATCTCAATTTTAGCAATATGATGTTGCCACTGGCAGATGCTATCAAAATCTCAGCATGAACAAGATTAAGGTAACTTTCAGACATCTCTCTAAATAACAGATAATCTACCTAAAAATGAGATGATATCTAATTATAGCCCACGAGGAAATACTTCTAAGCATTTATATATCCCCCTATAAGCTTTACTCTCCTACCAGGGCTTTTTCTAGCTGTGCAGCTATGGCCATATACTATCGCTATAAACTACACACGGATTCCTAAGAACACCCTTTGTGTTGAACGCAGATTCCACCTCCCGATCCAAGGTTGCAATTCATCATAGGAGCATCCATAAAACCAAGGATATAAATGAAGACACAAGGGACCAGTTCCAGCAGTCACAATATGGTGTTCCTTTCAGCTGCTCATCCACTGAATTGCACCTCCACCCTGCTGTGTTTACCCTCATGTATATTTCAGACTTTCCTCCCTCCAGCTCAGTAAACACATATGAGGGGGATATATTCCAGACACAAGGCTCACACAACTAAAGCACATTGCAGCCTAAAAATAATGTCTTGTTTCAGGTGATCAATACAAGTACATGCTACATTAGCCATTACCTATAAAACCCTGAATCCAAGTGATAGCCAACTCATTAGAACTATGAGAGCAGGCAATGAATATCAAAATATGACTGTCTCTATAGTCATGTCTCCGACTGACTGCCAGGTGTTGTTTCTGTATTATAACCATAGCAATTCGAGGCTCTTCACTAAGCTATCTGTTATTAGATTAATGTTGGGATCTGCCAAAAACATTGCTATTCATTGACTGCTGAATATATATATAAGGGGGCTTCCTGATTGTCCTTCAATGACATATGTAGAAGAAATGGAGAGTCCAACAGTAAGGAGGCTCCATGGTTAGAACTGTTGCCTTTCAGTCCTGGGGTCCTAAGTATGAATTTCTTTCTACACTTCAGTTTTCTCCCATACTGCAAAAACATACTGCACTGGTTGGTCGTGTACCTACAAAATTGTCCTTAGTGAGTGTACTCCCAGCACTGTATAAGAGATTGGAAATAAATGAATTAATCATGCTAAATTTTAAGGCTAAGGCCCCACGTTTTTTTCCGCAGTGTTTTTCAATGCAGACTTTCGACCCATATGATACATGTATAGAAACACCTGCAGCTATAATTGACATACTTTGATACTTCGAGTTTTCAAAAACGCAGCTTTTCCACATCAGATTTTTTTCTTTAAAGTGTGGATGGGATTATCCCGAATCTCATATACTTTGCAGGTACTGTGAAATGCAGGATTTATTTTGCCACGGAATGCCACATTTTTGCAACATGGGGCTTCAGCCTAAGGTTGAAATAAAGTGTGGCAGAAAGAAAAAAGCCTGCTGAAAAAAACGCAGTGGAAATACATTGTTTTGTTCCACAGCATTTTTCATTACATTTTCTCAGAGTAGTGAAAAGTGGCACCCAAACAGTATAGTAACCCATAGCAGCCCCTCCACACAATATAATATTCCATAGCAGCGCCTCACAGTAGCCCCCAAACATAGTGTCATGTCTTATAGTACAATGAATGACACGAGGAAAAGGTGTTGGCACAGCAGGGGTTAAAAGTGGCCGTTATCTGGGGGTGATGTTATGGAGGGGAGGAGTAGTGAATGAGTGGGAGGGGTATTTAAGCATTGAGCGGGAATCTTCCCACCATTCCTCACAGGATTCCTGAAGGAAACAAGCCTGCCGCATACTCCGTGTGTTGACATCTCACTCAGTGTTTGGCATCAGCAATGGCAGAGATAGAATCCATGATCGCTCAGCTCCAAGCTGAGGCAGAGGGGCACTGAATGGCTGCAGTCCCAGATCGGGGGACTGCTACAGGGGTCTGGAGAGGAGGCACGCCGCCCCTCTCCTCCTGAAAGACGCCCGTGGAGGACCAGGGCTCCGGCGCGGCTCAGCCCCGACGAGACCACTCGGGTCCGGTGCCGAGTGGGGAGCCCCTCTCGGGATCCTCCAGCTCCTGGTAACGCTCGGCGCGCTGTTGAGCGACCTTCCAGGGCTGGGAGGAATCCCAGGAACCGGCGGGACCCGCAGCATGGGAGGGGACTCCCCCCTCCCTCTACAGTGATGGTGATGGGAAGCGCAGCACCAAGGGACAGTGGTGTCTTACCTGCAGGTGAGACGACTCGACGGCTGGAGGTCCAGGAAGGGTCCGGCCGGGTTCCTGCATGGCAGCTGGTTACGGAGCGGTGGCCTGTGGGCAGCGCATGCTCTGGGGGCTGCGCCGCTGAAGATGAGCTACAACAAAATGGCGCCTTCGGCCTAGCAGGTGCCGGTAGGCGAAGCTTCACTGGAGCCTTGTCTAGGGGGCCTGAACTTGAAGATGGAGGTGACAGCGTCCAGGGGACTGCAAGAACCGTACCACAGCAGGCCCAGGAAGGATCGGTCACTGGGGACACAGCACCCAGGCACCAAGGTGAGGGTTTTTTCTCTTTAGATAGGGCCCTCTTAGCTGCCCCTGGGGCGGGTATGTGGGGGCCACCAGAGGAGTTAGGCAGGGGTTTATTGTCTTTTATGGGGTTATTGTCTGAGGCGGTTAGGGGGTTGGGCGGCTGGTCGTCGGTAACGTCAGGGCCGTCCCCGGTGTCAGCTTGGGGAGTGGGGTCACCAGCAGTGGCGTCCGAGGGTGCATTGGTTGTGTCAGCGGGGGCATCCGTGTTGGCTGGGGTGTTAGTTTCAGTGCAGACACAGGGGAAGGACAAGTCAAATGTGCCGCGTCTAGATGACGCGGCAAAAGGTAAAGTGTATGTTTGCTTCAAGGGCCCGTTGGTTGCCCATTTGAAGCAGGAGATTAAAGATAAAATATGGAAAGGGGAGTATGTTGATATATTCTCTCTTTTGCCTTTACAGCGGTTTAATTTATATAGGGCTAAAAAGGAGGAGAAAAAAGAGGAGGAAGAGAAGTGCAGGTATGGATTGATACCTAGAACTTTCATGGATGCGATAGGAGAGGCATATAGAGTATACGGTGGCCAGGCATGGTTTAGATATGACAATTAATTTAGTCAGCGTAAGGCAGTGCGGTCCAGCATCCGCTGGGACCACAAAGAAATTGGGCTATGGCTGCGTATAATGACACAGGCAAAATTGGGGACGTCCTTTCAGGGGGAGACCGGGGGCTCTGAGTCTTCGGTCGCCTCCCAAAAGGGACTGTGCTTTCTTTTTAACAAAGGGGGCTGTAAGTTCGGCTCCAAATGTAATTTGAAGCACGAGTGTACCTCGTGCGGGGGCTCACAAGGGGCAAACAGATGTTTTAAAAATAAAGGAAAAGAGTCAGATGCGGCTGGGAAAGGGGGTGACTCCGGTTTGTATGGGAAGGATGAAACCATATCTAAGTAGATACCCAGACAGGGATGCGGTGCAGTTATTGTGGGAGGGGTTTAGTTTCGGGTTCAGGATTCTGTCTGTTGATGTTGAAAGTTCGGGGGTTAGGAAAAATTTGAGGTCGGCTTTAGAGCACCCTGGGGTGGTAAGTGAGAAGTTGGATAAGGAAGTGGCATTGGGGCGCATGGCTGGGCCTTTTGAGGAACCACCCTTGCCTGGGTTGCGGGTTTTGCCCCTGGGGGTGGTTCCTAAGAAGGAACCCAACGAATTTAGGCTAATTCACCATCTGTCTTACCTGGTGGGATCGTCGGTGAATTACGGGATAGACCCCGAATTATGTTCGGTGGTCTATACATCATTTAACGCGGCAATTTGTTGGGTTCTTCGTCTCGGGCAGGGGGTGTTGTTAGCTAAAACTGACATAGAGGCGGCGTTCCTGCCGGTTGTTTTTGGGTGGGGCTCTTATTTTGTAGATTGCTGCTTGCCCATGGGGTATTCGCTGTCCTGTTCATACTTTGAAAAGTTCAGTTCATTTTTAGAGTGGGTGGTGTGGGACGTTTCAGGGTGTCAGTCGGTCATTCAGTACCTGGATGACTTTTTGTGTATGGGGCCCAGGGATCCGTCAGTTTGTTCAGTTTTGCTGCACACAGTTGAAAGGGTTGCAGAGGATTTCGGGGTCCCGTTAGCTCCAGGTAAGACTGAGGGTCCGACTACGGAATTGAGTTTTTTGGGGATAGTGATCGATACAGTTTGGATGGAGTGCAGGCTTCTGGAAGAGAAGTTGGTAGGGTTGCAAGTTGAGGTTCACAGGGCGGTTAGGCTGAAAAAGTTGAGACTGAGGGAGTTGCAATCTCTGTTGGGAAAATTAAATTTTGCCTGTCGCATTATGCTGGTGGGCAGGGTGTTTGCGTGGCGCCTGGCGGCGGCTACGGTGGGTCACACCCCTCTAATTTGGGTCTGGGGTTGCTAGGTGGGGTGGCATAGACACACAAGTCCAGTTTCTTTAGTCCAAAACAAAGGTAGAGTTTTATTTTCACTCAAAAAGGTAGTGCAGCAACAAAAGGAAACAATACAAAAATAAATCCCTGCCCGGCTAGGCTCTAACTAAACATAGAATAGGTTACCTCACCTAGAATAACAGCAATCAAACAGCCAGTTGAATCATTCAGGACACAGCTCCAAAAATATGACCTCTCTGTTTGCTCTCCAGCCAAACTCTGCCAAAGTGTTGCTGCTGGAGCAACTTCTTAAGCCTCCTTGATGAGGAGACTCTCTGCAGCTGAGTCGCTGCTGGAACATCCCCAAAGTGTGGACTGGAGGGGGGTGGAATGACAGGTCCCTCTACCAACCTACCTGCCATTCCTAAAAATCCAGCCCAGTAACCGGAACTCAATTTGGATTCCTCAATTACACCTAACTCCAGCATACGTTTAACCTCAGCTGACACTACCTCTCTACATGCCTCTGGTATTCTGTAGGGTTTGAGGTTTACTTTCCTCCCAGGTTCTGTCACTACATGATGCTCTATCAGGTGGGTACGCCCTGGTAGATCAGAGAACTTGCGTCTATTTTTCTGCAGGAACTCTCTTGCCTCCTGTTGCTGGGGCACTGAGAGGGTTTCATTCACACGGACTGGAGGGATTGGTGGCAACAAATCACCCACCTCTGTATTTGAGGCCACCAAGGATTCCCTCTGGTTTCAGGGCTTAATCAAGTTCACATGATAGATTTGAAAAGGCTTCCTTTCCCTGGGTGGTTTATTGTATGTTGGGGAATGTTGGCATTTTTGTTTCATTTATTTTGTTTATTTTATCAATAAAATGTAAAATTGCTGCTGCTACCATTGTCATGTCCCACAGCCGCCCCTTCAATCAGTATAATGTCATATAATGGCCCCTCCAAACAGTATAATATCCCACAGTGGCCCTTACTGTTTTCATTGTAAATATTGCAAAAATTTGTTGAAATTTTTGGAGTTCACCACCTACAAAATATTATTATACTCTGGTGTCTTTTCAGACCCCAGAGCATAATGATTGGAGGCCCATGGGAGGTGACAAACATAAAAACCAGTGTTATTTACTTCTCCTAATATCCGGAACGACTCCCTGCTGTTTTGAGCTTCTTCAATGAAGTCAAAGACTTGGGTTATGTCAGTGTCATTATGCATTGAGACATCGCTAAGGAGGCCCAAAGACAACAGGGAGTGGTGCTGGGTCCAAGGAGAAGTAAACAAAACTGGTTTTTATATTTGCTCACCTCCCTTGGACATCTGATCATTATGCTTTGGTATCTGAAGAGACCCCAGAGTATAATAATAGTAATTTCGCAAAAATGATTCTTGCAGGGTTTGCCTAACAAATTCTCTTGCCCCGAGCCTATGGGTTTACTTGCTTATCCCCACTCCTGCTCACAGCGTCACCTCTGCTTCCACTTCTGCCCTCCAAGGGGCCCATGCATACCATATCACTTCGCTGTCAGTGACACCCTCACACTGTTCAGTGTCAGTGACGTGATATGGTACGCATGGAGGGCAGAAAGGGAAGCAGAGGCAGCTGTGAGTAGGAATGGGGATAGGTAAGTAAATAATGCCTGTTACTTGCTGGGGTTACTCCAGCTGATAATGGCCTATTTTAAAAAAAGAAAAAACAGCAGGGCCCCATTGGGCCCCTAAGCTAGTTGGCCCTAGGGCAGCAGGTAGTTACTCCACTGCTCCATGAGACTAATCATCAAATAAATCATCAAATCAATCAATCATCACTAATCATCAAATAAACATATAGCTGGAATGATTTAGGAAAACCTGCACTCGCAGGGGGTTGGACCCGATGGCCCTTGAGGTCCCTTCCAACTCTACCATAAGAATAAGAAATCTCTACTTACCACCCTTCAGGAATTATGCACACAGCATTAATCTCAATCACATAATATTTTTGTAGTAGTGTAGTCTTATAGTGACAACCCCTGCAAATGCCAAATTAGTGCATATGGAAAACATAGAGTGGGTCCACAAGGCCAGCTTCTTCCTGAAAAACAATTGTGTTCATGAAACAATATTTAATAACCTATATACCAAATTGCATACGTAACTATTATTTCATTAATGTAAATGACACTCAGCCCATGCTTTGATGTGTTAACTGTTGGAGAGAAGACTACCTAACATGGGGCTTGATCACTTGACAGATTGTTGTTTGGATTGGGTAGAATGAAATTGGTTTATTCTAGTCTGTAAAACCCTTATACTTAAATATTAGTCAGAAAATGTCACAAATAATAGATGAAAAATATCACTAGCTCAGTCATTGTCAACAGTGTTTCTATTCCATTCATTTTGCTGTCTACAACACTTGCTCCCTCTAGCAGTCTCATTGTTGATGCAGCTGTTGCCACCCAGGGCCTTCATGTACATCAGAATGACACTGATCAGTCTGTGACTGGTTACTGAATGAATATATGGCATGTTGAAAGACATTTTTTATAAATTCGTTTCTACTTTCATCAGATCAATCCCACAATGCGATGTACTGCTCTAGAATTGCACAATACTGTAGATATAATGGAATGACTATGACTTTTGTGCTTTTTAGTTATCTGCCATAAATATATTGAAAAATATGTTTTTGTATGTATTCTTACTGTATTAATTTCAGTATCCCCTTCTTATTAAAAATCCTTACTTCGGAAGTGCTATGGGTACTTCCATCAGTACTGGCGGAGGTGCTCATTGCAATTACTGATGCTCTTGGATGAGCTGCATCCATTAGTTACCACTATGCTCCCCACTTCCTCTCTGCTCCAGACGCAGAGTTCTAAAATCACAGCAGACCCTGGAACAGAGAGGAAGTGGGGAGCAGAGTGGTGAGTAATGGATGCAGAGAGGTGAGTAATGGATGCAGCTCACCACACACACCTGATGCACTAGTAACCGAAATGAGAGCCTCTATCAATACTGATAGAAGAGCACACTGCACTTCTAAAGTAAAGATGGAGCCCAGAGTACCGATATGCATTGTAGCATGTACTATAGACCTCACATGTTGTGGGGGCCAATATGCTACATGTGGGAGCACTATGGAGGCAATTATGTTACCCATGGTAGACACTGTGGAGGCCATTACATAATTGTTACAAGATAAAAGATCGCTACTTTGGGGGTACTCAGTTGGAATTTTCTCACTAGGGGGTACTTCGCTTGAAAAGGTTGAGAAATACTTGTATAGAAGATATTTATCAATGTATATATCCCAGTTGTCTGGTGGTGGGTGACAGAAGGATACTGTCCGTGGTGAGCTCCATGATGAAGAATAAATCCCATTCCATGTATGAGACCTTGACGACAATTGGCAGAACTGTCAGTGACCAACTGCTTCACCCCAAGTGTGAGAAGGAACGTTATTGGAGGTCCTTTCTCCCAACTGCAGTCAGGCTACATAATCTACATCAGGCTAAACAAAGATCACTCCGCACAGAGAACTAAATGATCCTGAAGTCTTCTTTTCTTTCTTTAGCTGCTATGACTCCTAGTATTTTTTACCCCTATATGCTATTCTCAGCTTATATATGTCTCCTTCTGTAATATATTACTGTCATTATCCTGTATCTGTATTATCCATGCTGCTGTAACACTGAAATTTCCCCATGGTGGGACTATTAAAGGATTATCTTACCTTATCTTATCATATCTTATAAATACAGTGAAAAATATGGAGGCATGTCAAAAGTTGCAAAGTTTGACTTAGATTTACAAAGTCTTGTAAAGCTGTAAGTTATATTTAGTCAAAGGATAAGGCAGCAGAGGATGAGTCACAAATTTAGTCTTTGACACAGCCTAGAAGGAAGCAGAAAAACAGTCAGTGTTACTAAATTATGTAAGTACAATTGCTCAAATTGCTCAGCCTCCTTTGGGTGCGCACAGACTTCATAAATGCAATTCTTCAACAAAGCACACACACAGAATAATACAGTAATACAGTATGGACACAGCCCTGTCCATATTGTATCCCAGATTCAGGAGGGTTTCTTTCAGTGGAATTTACTCTGACCTCTCCTAGGCCAAAGGTATCTTAAGTCTCTGATACAAATCCACACCTCTGGGTACCAGGAAGGGTAACTCCGATTTATATTGCTTTGTAAGTCCAACTCATGTGAGCAATGACCAACTCATGTGTGAGCAATACTGTGCTGTTGCCTTCTCCCAATCATGGGTCACATGGCATATGGGTCACTTATCAGATTAGGATATTGATATGAATTTTCAATTGTTCAGTTTATATACGTTTGAAGCAAAAATAGAAGGAAGTCGGGGTGGGCACTCACCATTCCATAGTCGGCAGATGATACTTGACACTTCTCGTATATAAAAACAAAGTCCTTTATTAAGTGTAGATACAAAATAATGATACAGGGAGGGAGAAAAAGCATTGCATTTTTGGCTTGAAAAAGCGTCAGATTAGACGCGAAACGGCTGTTGCCATTTTTTGTGCCTATAATGCTTTTTCTCCCTCCCTGTATCATTATTTTTATCTACACTTAATAAAGGACTTTGTTTTTATATACGAGAAGTGTCAAGTATCATCTGCCGACTATGGAATGGTGAGTGCCCACCCCGACTTCCTTCTATTTTTGCTTCAAATACTATGTGCTATGCATCAGGGGTTGTAGAGCACCACCTTTAGCGTGTGCAACTGGAATGTTTTGCCAGATAGAGGACTTAATAGAGGAAAAAGGACAACGACCCAAGTGATATTGTCTTCATACAGCTGTGCCGTCCATTTTTTCTCTTTATAATAAGGACTTTATATACATGTTTACCTTTTTGTTATTTGAAATACTACTGTCCTTGAGTCATAATATTTTCCAGAAATTATCAAGTTAAAAATTATTAAGTTAGAATTATTAGTTAAAAAAATTACGCAATTTTAATAGAATTTCCATGGAATATTACTAGATTGTTCTCAGTCATACAAAGCATTTGCATGTTTATTACAAGTTTCATAAAAATGTCTATGTATGATTAAAGTGGAGCTATGAATACATTGCTTGGGAATCCTATTCTGTTCAGTGGGCACTGTACAAGAAATGTATCCAACAAACAGAATTTTCAATTTTGGTTCCAACACTCTTTCTCCCTAATGATCACATGATTAGAAAATTGATATGTGCAGCAATATGACATCCTGTCTGCCCATCATATGGCGCCCATTCCGGTGTGCCCCCATTTTTAAACAAATCACACCTGTTATGTGAAAAGACTGCCACCTAGTTTCTCACTGGCACATTGGTTGGTGATGGAAGTGTCAGATACTGGCAATTTCTCAATTTCGTTTTTTGTGTGCCACTGCCACTGCAGTTTTTAATGTAGTTTTTTAGCTACAGTTAAAAGACAATCCAGCAGAAGTAATATGAATAATAATTTTGAAAAAAAAAGAAAAAATGTATCAGCTCACCCTATACAGCTTGAACCTCAGTCCTTGGAGAGCATGGCATGCAGGTGAACTTCAACCTGCTGATAGAATGTCCAACATAAAGGTAAAAAACACCAGCTGCTGCCAGGGGGTAGATGAAGACGGAAATGCGTGGTGTTAAAATTTAACTTTTATTGTCACATTAAAACAGTTACATTGTAACTGGGGTCTTCCCTGTGCGTATAATGGGCATAATAATAATAATTTTAGTTATGTAGACAATGTCAGACACTACATTATAACATAAGAATTAACATATCAAACAATAGGAGTGAGGGCCTGCTCACATGAGCTTTTAATATTTGATGCAGTGGCGTAACTACCGCTGAGGCAGCAGAGGCAGCTGCCACAGGGCCCGACACGTCAGGGGGCCCGGGCCCCCGACGTGTCAATTTGAAAATTTTTTTTTAACTTCTGCAAGAATGGGACCAGCCCCGGGGGGCCGGGGGCTAACTTGAAACTTTTTTTTGGGGGGGGGGAGAGGACATCTGAGGCCAGGGCATCTCCGCTGTTAATTCTTACAACGGAGATGCCGAAGCTCGCTGTTACATACCCGGCATCTGGACCCTCCGAGTCAGAGTATTGAAAAGCGAACACCCCGTGTTCGCTTTCCAGTACTCTGCCAGAAGCGTGACGAGCATAGAATCTCCCATAGATGACAATACACTTGCATTGCCGTCTATGGCACTTGCAATCAAATGATTGCAGGTTCAAGTCCCTGGGGGGGAGGGGGGGGAGTTTTTAAAAAATAAAATAAAGGTACTTTTCAGTCATCGGGCCACTAAGGGACATAATACTGAGTGCAGGGGCCACTAAGGGACATAATACTGTGTGCAGGGGCCACTAAGGGACATAATACTGTGTGCAGGGGCCACTAAGGGACATAATACTGTGTGCAGGGGCCACTAATGGACATAATACTGTGTGCAGGGGCCACTAATGGACATAATACTGTGTGCAGGGGCCACTAATGGACATAATACTGTGTGCAGGGGCCACTAAGGGACAGCGCGCAGGAATGCGGAGGAGGGAGTCGGTCGAGGTCTTCGGTGTCGGTCGGGGGGGGGGGGGGGCATGTCAAAAGTTCGCCACGGGGCCCCGCC
Source organism: Leptodactylus fuscus (assembly GCF_031893055.1). Taxonomy (NCBI): domain Eukaryota; kingdom Metazoa; phylum Chordata; class Amphibia; order Anura; family Leptodactylidae; genus Leptodactylus; species Leptodactylus fuscus. The sequence continues at coordinate 199,716,394 of NC_134266.1, read as the reverse complement.
ATTCCTAGTTACACCATTGTTATGATGATATAGGGAGACAACACAGATAAGAGGGCTTGCTTGGTACAATGGTCCAGTCATCGTTTAATAAATAAGGTCATATAACTGAAGCTGTATGAGCCCATCACCAGCCGATATACAATTGCATCGAGTGTAAGGTAACTTCTGGATGGAAGGGTCACATTCTGAGACATAGAGTAAAAAGGATAGCTTAAGATAAGAAAAGTAAGCTTAAAGTGAGGGAATGTAAAACAGAGTGCCAGAACGTGTGATAAGCCTGACTAAAAAGATTTGTTTTTAGGACATATGTGAAGCTGCTATATTTGGGTATCAACCTCTTCCTACCTCAGGCATTTTTTCGATTTTCATTTTTAACTCTCCACCTTCCAAACCCAATAACTTTTTATTT